>NC_141990.1:99263207-101663207 GCF_049901715.1 Pseudonaja textilis | reverse complement strand
CATGAATGGTTTTTCCTGGGGTAATTCAAGATATTGCTGAGTAAATGTATTTATTCCACCCTCCCCCATTGTCAGTATTTATATTAGTTAATGTCTTGCACCAGATAATTCAGCTTCCTGAGTCCATCTTTTCCTCACTTCTTTCCTTCCCCTTTGACAAATGGTTTGAGTTTTGACACAGTTTTATCAGCTGGGCCCCTGCTGGATTCTGTTTGTTTTGGCTTTTATCATGGAAAGTAAATTATTTGCAATATTCCAACTTGCAGTTGGCAGGTCCAATTTAGTATAAATTGCCTTGTAGTCTTTTCTTTGCACAGCCCAATTGTTATCCTAAATGAAAACAACAGATTGGGGGCATTCTTTATAGCAAGCTGTTCTCTCTGCTCATTGAAAAGCACGTGGCAGCTCAGTATTCTGAAATACAGGATGAGATGTCATTTACAGAATCCTTATTGGCAGAATCCTTATTGGCAGACTCCTTTAAAAAAAATAGTTTGTATGTGTTGCATCATAGTGCCTAGATGGGAAAGGGCTTGAAAGGCTATTCTATACAAGAAAAATTGGAACTGTAAGAATGTAGGATCTCAAATGAGATTCTAGTAAGCTGTTTTAAAAAGCAGCACTTGAAACAAATGGGAAATCAGTAGAAAATTAGAAGTGTTGGTTTCTATCAGACAGGCAGTCTGACTCAGGAAACAAGCAAACAAAACTAGGGAAAATTTAACTGGAGATCAAATAAATCATTTAGTCTTCTCAGTTTAGCAGCTACGTTCTAAATAAAATAAGTTCCTGATTTTTTAAAAAATATCTGAAAATATCACAAATATGTGGAATGAAATTATACATATCTGAAAATAAAGGATTGTCATGATGGTTTGTCATACTATCATAATAGAGTATGAAAGCCATATTGCAATTCTAACAAGTAGGAAAATGACCCTGGTCTGAAATTTGCAGTAGTAACATGCTTACCCACATAATTTTTCCTAGTAGAAAGCATTGCTACAATAATCTTTCCTGTTTTCCTGGGCTGCCATCCCAAATATTCTGAAATTATTAATCAAGAATTAAATATTCTGCATCTAGAATACACAGATTGTCTTACCTCCATATATTAACAGATGTTACTACTCTTGTGAAAGCTATATGTAAATAGTTGCACAGGTTTTGATTTGCTGACTTGCACATAACACAACTCAAGAACTATTCCACTTGAATTATTTTTAAAAGAAAAGTATGATGTAAAATAACTAACATGAATGTATTTGGCATTCCAGGGTATATAGCTTATCAGAAAAAAAACCCATGTACTCAAAACTTATGTAGATTTCTTTGAAATGCAGTGAAACTGTGAAGAAGAATGGGATTGCTCAAATGTATGCATCTGCCTATGCCAAGTGAGCCATACCATGCCATTTTAGCATCCTCTTTTCATATAATAATTTGACTTGTCACAGACTAATCTTGACTTTTTGAGTATTTAGTAATTTAACAATAAAAAATATAACAATTGAATGTGATAACCTGCAGCTTGCTGATCATTATTTATTGTTGGTGCTCAAGAAATATTGATCAACAAAATGCATTTTGATGCCTTCTCATTTTCCTTCATTCTAATTTTCCATAATGGTTCAGAGAAAGAGAAGGGAAAAACATAGATCCAGATGGGAATAAAACAGGTCCTGAAAAGACCACAAGAGGAACTAGGTCAGGTACTTTGGAGATTAAAAAAGCATGGCTCATCCCTGTGTACAGGAGGCAGGGAGAAGGAGCATATAATTACATGGAATTAGAACAGCAACAAGTAGTTCAGTTTTATCAGCTTTAATTGTCTATTGTCAGGACAGAGCTTCTCTTGTCGATCAGGCTGCTGCCAATGCTTTAATACCTTTAATGGACTCTCCATTGTGGGATTATCACTTTCATGAAGCTTGGTCTTTCTTCAAAAGTTATTGATTCTGGAAATAAAAAAGAACAAACTAGTTTCAGCTTCAGGTGTTTCCAAAACAGGTCCGTGCTACTCTTCGATTTATTGTCTTCCTGAGGAAGCAGTAAAAACAAAAAACAAAAACCCAACCCTAGGGTACTTTCTGTCAGCAGCTGGTATCCCTTGAGTTGAACCAAGAAAAACCTATTTGAACATTAACTACCTTCTTCCATAAACCCTGTTGGGAAACAATAGCTTGTTGATAAAGCCTGTTGATAAAGTCAGGGTGTATAGTTGTAAGAATGGGGGCGGTGGGGGGAGGAAATCTCTTGGCTGGCATTGTTTTGTAAAGGTTTCATGGAGCTAACATTTTATAGGGTTCAGAAAAGAGGAGAAGGTATGGGCTATTTAAGTAGACAGAGGACTCTTAAACTTGCAGTTTCTGTAATTATATGGACATTACTGATAGGTTTACAAGTGAGGATACCTTAGAAATGGCTGATTATTTGTCTATAATGTAAATGTAAAGTGAAGGATTTTCTTTGTAGCCTAGATCAGTTTCATTTGGTTTCAAGTTAATAATCACATTTTAGACTAAGCAATATGTACATGTAGAACTCAACTTGGATTCTATTTGTAATTCAGTTTGGAAACTGTTTTGATAATTTTCAAGAGGCCTGCCTGCTTTCTGAAAACAAAAAAAGGGACTGCAATAAACCCTCTCACCACCTTTTATTTTTCTCTCAATAATACCTCCTATTTTTCTCTAAATAGAATTCAGCCACTCCTCTTCAACTACCAGTTTATTTCTAGTTCTGAGAGGTTTTAACTTCTGTTTCCCACATTCTAAATTTAATGCAAAACCCAGAAAATAAATGAAAATCGATGAATTAAAAGTGCAATTGAGTTATGCTTAGGTTAGAATGTTGCTTGTGTGCTATGGAATAGAAGCAGAATTTGTTGTTAATGAAGTTGAAGAACTGTTAGAACATTTTAGCTTGCTTTGCAGAAATGCAGTTCCTCAAATCATCCTGGAAAGGATTTTGTTTGTTTGTTTTTCCCATTTCTGGACCACCCATCTCCCTCAAAGAGGGACATACATAATTTAAATCAGAGAAGACAGCTACTAGTACATCTTCAAATTCATTAAAAAGGTTTGAACTTTCATGTATAGCTGATAGTCTAATACATATGAAAGAATGGTGACTGTTAGCACTACACCAAAGAGAGTTAAATTTTGATATAGCAAAAAAAAAAAAACACACCCTCTCACACGCCTGATTCTGTTAGATAGTATACGAGCTAGTGATCACCAACCAGAGCCATCTAAACTATTATTTGCTTTTTTGGTTAGACTGGAATGTTACACCCATTGGTATATCAGGAAATATTGAACTCAGCAAAATTTCTGAATAGATGTGTGTTCAGTGGTATTTCTAGCTAATGTTTCTCTAATATCTAACCTCTTTAACATCAGATATTTTGAAAAATCCATAACAATATTGATGGAGGACAATTTACGCATATAGAATGGATGCCCAAACTTCAGTACATAGCAATGGCATAATTAAATATAGCATAAAGACCCTATTGGATCGATTAATTAATGTACAGTACATTTAAAAACAGCAAGCATGGCATCAATAAATGCCATGAGATCTAGAAGCGTTGCTGATACATTTGCAGTTATTGTTCCAGTTTTAAGGGTAGGCAATCTAATAATCTAGTATGCTCTATAAATAAAGATGGAAGCACCTAAAAAACCTTGGCCAATTGAAAAAAGCATAGACAACTCAGATCTAATTAATACTTGGAATGGGGATTGTTAAGAAATCCAGAACTCCATGCTAAACTGGAAAGTTGAAAAAATATCCTGGAATAATTCAATAGCAAACCAAATTGCTGCCAAGATAACTGTGTCGATTGATCCATGTAAACACAGGAGTCCAGCTACACTGAAAAGCATCTACTTTTAATAAACGTTTAGAAAATTAATTGAGAAGCCTTCTAGATGGGAAACTTACCAAAGTTTTAGATCTTTCCAAACATGAATTTGGGACCAATTGGTGTTTTTTTTTTTTCTAGAGAGAATTTAACGTATTGAAAGTATTTTGGAGTAGTTATGTGATAAAGATTATTGATAACACAATATATATATATATATATTATTCAGCTTTGTTCAGGTATTTTCCCACGTCATTGTAGTTGTGCTTTTAAAGTTGTAGCAACGTTTCAGCAGAATCTCATCTGCCATCATCAGGCTTCTGTATTGTGTTCGTCTGTATTATACAATACAGAAGCCTGATGATGGCAGATGAGATTCTGCTGAAACATTGCTACAACTTTAAAAGCACAACTACAATGATGTGGGAAAATACCCGAACAAAGCTGAATGCCATACATGTAAGTACCCACGAAAACTTAAGAATGAATGAATGAATGAATGAATGAATGAATGAATATATATATATATATATATATACACACACACACACACACACACACACACACATACATACACACACACATACACACACACACTCCTTTTCTCTGCCAATTTTATATAGATCAAAAGCCTTTCACACTGATTAAAAAGCCTTCTCAGATTTTTTAGTAATTAGTAAAACATTTTCCCTTCATAAGATTTGTTCCTTTAAATATAAAAGATGACTACAGTCAGATCATACTTAGAAATATTTGCTGAACATATAAAGTATAGCCAGAACCAGGTCTACAGAAAAGGTTTTCTTCTATTGATGTGGTCAGTTTGTTCCTAGCCTTGTTTGTATGAAGAATGGGGAATATGGGGGGAAAAATCTATGTTAAGGCTCCTACAGCATCTTCAAGATCATCTGTTGGAAGTCAGTTTCTCACAATCATTGCGCTGTTCTGCCTGCTCACTCTTTTGGAAAAAAAATAGCATTCAAGAAGAGGCACACAGAGAGGAAAGGCAGCTTCAGTGACCTTTGAAGCGGGAATAACATTCACTTACTGCTGAGCTTCAGTGGCATGAGATGACAGCATCAAAGGAAGTGAAGTAGGTGAGGGTGAAGACAGAGTTTCTGACATCAGCACAGTTTGAGCCATTCATGATTGCTGCCGGGCTAGAAGCTACTGCAAAGAGAAAGAGAAAAAAGATCTTGTCTGAGAAATGCTGACTAATAAAGTAATTGAGGTTTTCTCTGAACAGAAAAGGAACAATAAAAGTATGATTTAAAAGTGTGTTTTCTGGAATGAACACTGCTGAATTTGCAAGTTCCAGATGGTATGAGTGAACTCTATGTAAAAACAACAAACTGCCAGTCAAATAATATATTTCTAAATATTAATATGGGGGAAAGCAGGAATGACAAATTACATGGAACACCCAAGAAGTCAAAAGATATCTTGATATATAAACAGTATAAATGAGTCTTATTTTTTTCACAATTCAATATACATATTATGGATATGTACATATGTAATATACTGTAATATACTCTACTTTAGTGATCGCCAACTGGTGGTCCAAGGACCACTGGTGGTACGCAAGAGAATTTTGGTGGTCCGCAGAGAAATGTCCTCCAAAGCACTCCCCCCAAAGCAATTAATCCAGGCTGTGCGGGAACACAAGTCTGCGCCACCCACATGGCCCACTCATCTGCTTCCCCGCACCCTTTCACCGAGCACAAACCTTACCTTGAGTAGAGCCACACAAGCTGGAACTGGAAGGTAAGACCCAACAGCGGGGGAGGGAAATCCGCCCTGGGGTGGCTTGCTGAAATTGGTGGGAAAGTTGGTCCCATATTCCAGAGCTGCAGTAGTTACAAGATTGGCCCTTTGGTCATCCCAGAGCAGCTGCTCCAGTCCATGGCAGGCCGGTGCACCCAGATGGAGGAGCAGCAGCTCCGGGATGACCAAAGGGCCAGTCCTGTGACTACTGCAGCTTTGGAATATGGGACCGACTCTTCCAACCAAGGTCAGCAACCCACCGTCAGGCAATATTCATATTTGTGGTCCGTGGGATTTAAAATTATGAATTTGGTGGTCCCTGTGGTCCAAAAGGTTGGTGCTCTGCTCTACATTACATGCCATATTGAATAAGACTTTATCAAGCAGTAACATATTTTGGATAAATATTGTTAGAATCAGCTCAACATAATTTGCTGTCAAATACAAATAGCAGTTTACTACCTATAGAAGTCAAAATGTCGCAAATCATTTTGCGACTTGAGGCATAAAATCCCTCCTATGAAATAAAGTAATTGTGGATTATAATTAATTAATTCAGTAATTCATTAATTAAGGTTTGCAAAGGGCTAGGTCCAACACTGAATGGCTATCTGTTTAAATACTGTCTGCTTTATTGGATTTACCATCTTTAATTCTGGGTCGGACTACACTCTCCCAAATAAAAATAGCATATAATTTGAAGGTTCTCCTGGATTCTTGGCTCCTGTTCCGTAAAAAGTAGCAACCATAGCCAAACAGGTCTTTCCCAGATACATTTGTACGCCATCTATGACACTTCCTGGATCAGTTAGCCATTCTTGAATTCATTTGTGCTCTAGACACCTCCTCCCAATTTGGACTAATGCAGTGTACTCTATATTGGACTACACTTGGCCAATCAGAATTTATAGCTGGTCCAAAATGTAGTAGTGTAAGTAGTTATGGATACTTCTCATATTTTCCATGTGTAATTCCTCTATTCTGCAAGTTGCACTGTTTACCAGTTATGGACACAGTTCAAAGTACAAATGATCCTCCTTTAACGACCACTTGTTCAGCAACTGTTAAAATTTAGGATAGGCTGAACAGTAGTTACAACTGGATCTTGAATTTATGGTTGTTGCAACATCCCATAGTCACCTGTTCACAATTTGTGACCTTCCTTGCCAGCTTTTCACAAGTGAGGTCAATGGTTGTCCTTTAACAACAGCAACCAGGACTTCCAGAATAGTTATCACTAAGTATTGTAGTCACATGGTTTTTTAACATACCACCATATTGCTAGTGTTTTTAAATGAGGACTATTTTTTATTGAGTTATTGCTGGTAACAATTCAAGTATTGAAGGTATTTAATTGTTCCATATAAAGGCTTTCATGAATTAGGACCTGGATACTGATGAAACCATCTCCCCAGCTACTGCTGCCTATTCAATAAGATCCGGCAAAATTGATTCGTTGGTGGTACCTTCTATCAAGCAATGTCATTTTGTGGGAATTAGGAAATTATTATTACTATACCTGCTTTACAGGCCAGTATCATCACCACCACCACCACCCCACAAGCCCATGTGGCCCTGCCCCTGTTATGTATACAACAATGTGGCTCTTTAAATAAGCCCTCAAGCAGAGTAGATCCATTTCCTGGACTGATTAATTCCATTTATTTAGAGGGATCATGAGTTGCTCTGTCAAACTAATGCATTATCTAAAAGAGTAGTCAACCCAACCACCAAGGCTTGAAAGAATAACCAGGTTTTCACTATTTTCTTTTTCAAAATGAGAAAGAAGCCATTTGAATATTCCCCTATTCTAGACAAAGAAAGCTGCAACTGAAAAGACCTGTTTCCATGTCCCATGTAGATGACAGTCTGTAATTGAGGGGAGGCATTGAGGGCCTGCCTGCCAAAATGTAGCAAATAGGTATTATCAGGGGAAAAATTTATGAGTTAGTAAATCTTGTTTTATTTTACCAACGTGCAGAGAGTTTACAATTTATTATTATAGTATTACTGTTTTTTAACCTTTTTATGTACTTTCCTTGGAGTTGCTTTCCCAATTAAGGCAGGAGGTGAATTGAATAATTTTTATCTATTAATTATGCTGTTTTTCATGGTATCCAATATCACTAAGGGAAATGCTAGCCCTGATTAGAATACTTAATTGCCTCTGTAACATGTCATGCAGTTCTTAAAGCCGCCATGTCCTTTGTTCAGCATCTAAATTTTATTTAACCCTGGGATGAGCACACCAAAGGGTTGGAGGGAAAGGGCTTGTAAGGTTTGCCCTTTCCCGTTTTTGTTATGATTTGAAACCTTCGTTGCCCAAGGATATGGGATCATATCCTTCTGACATTGTATGTATATTCAGGGACAATTTCTTAATCTTTTTCAGGTTTCATTACAGTCCTGACATTTCTCTTAGTGTTCTCCTTTTTTGGAATCCATCTGCAAATTTTAAATTAAGTATTGACACACAGATTAATGGCAACCATGTATCACCCATTTTTATTTTTACTTTTACTTGCTTATTAACCTACACCAAGATGTACCCAAAGAGAAAGAACCCAGTTCAGCTGAAGAAAGTAGCAAGAAGCAAAGAAAAGCTGAAGTAAAATTATAAGCACAGTTGCACTTCCATGATTTTCACTTTATTTAACAACCAAATTGCCAGAACTATTTTTGGTTGCTGAATGAAGAATATCTGTATACTCTTTAATATACTCTGTAATAAAATGAGTCAGGTCATTCATGTTAGAAGGAACGTGTGGGTTGGGAAGCATAGCTATTGCCTACACCAAAGCAGGTTCAGATTATACTGTTCCACTGGGATCTGTAATGCTTTTATGGGAAGTCATATTGGCCACACATGACCCATGCCTGTTAGTAGAGCGGTATGCAGAAACAGCCCTCTTGCTTGTGCTGTTCCACAAGATTAGAATCAAATAACCACATTGACCATTATATTTATTATGGTAATATGGAAAAGAGTTTATCTAACTTCTGTTTGGGTTATCCAGTTTTCCCATATCCACAGATTTTGGAGTACAATACTCCTTGACTTACAACCACAATTGAGCTCCAGGTTTATGTTGCTAATTGAGAGATTTGTTAAATGAGTTTTGTCCCATTTTATGACTTTTCTTGTCACATTAGTTAACTGAATCACTGAAGTTGTGAAGTTAGTAACACAGTTGTTAAGAGAATCTGATTTCACTTAAATCTGGTTGACGTTGCTTGTCAGAAGTTTGCAAAAGGTCATCACATGATCCCATGGCAACTATCATAAATATGAATCAATTGTCATGCATCCAAATATAAATCACATGACCAAGGAGATGATGTAATGGTGTAAGTGTGAAAACTGTTTATAAGCAGAGGTGGTATTCAGCAGGTTCTGGCCAGTTCTGGAGAACCGGTAGCAGAAATTTTGAGTAGTTCAGAGAACCAGCAAAAACCACCTCTGACTGGCCCTGCCCCCATCTATTCTCTGCCTCCCGAGTCCCAGCTGATTGGCTGGGTCTTCTTTGGTTGCCCTGCACAGGAGAATGGAGCTGGAAAGCAGGTTAGTGGGGTGGGGAAGGAATGGCATTTTGCACTAACCTTCCCCCTGGGGTGGGGAGGGAATGGAGATTTTACAGTATCCTTCCCTTGCCACGCCCACCAAGCCATGCCCACAGAACTGGTAGTAAAAAAAAAATGAATCCCACCACTGGTTATAAGTCATTTTTTTCAGTGCAGTTATAACTTTGAACGGTCACTAAATGAACTGTTAAAGTGTTAATATGAGGACTACTTATAGTTACAGGAAGTAGTAAGATGCAATTTTATTTCTCATAGAAGCCACAGTTTTATATTTCAGTACAAAATACAGAGTTAGACTTCGAGCAATCTTCTGGTTCATCATCAATTATCAAAATCAAGGTGGCCATATTCTTTTGCTTATGTCTATTGCATATTCTATAATTTGCATAACTTCTGTAAATTCTTTTGTTGACTTATCAAGTACTTGTCTGATACTATGACTTAGTAATGCCAGTGATCTGTGAATATTTGATTAGAATATGTCAGAAGTCTTTATACAAATAAATGCTACACTTTATACTCTATACTCTAGACAAACAAATAATCTCGTTCACCTTCAGAACTTCAAGGACTTCACAAATCTGTGGTATATTCAATTTTTTGAATATTCAAAAAATATTATTATGGTATTATTATTATTATGGTAGTATTCAATTTTTTTTACTACCAGTTCTGTGAGCGTGACTTGGTGGGTATAGTGTGGCTTGGTGGGCATGGCAGGGGAAGGATACTGTAAAAACCCCTTTTCCACCCCACCCCTGGGGGAAGGGTACTGTAAAATCCCCATTCCCTCCTTACCCTACTAACCTGCTTTCCAGCTCCGTTCTCCTGTGCAGGGCACCAAAAGAAGACCCAGCCAATCAGCTGGGACTCGGGAGGCAGAGAATAGATGGGGGCGGGGCCAGTCAGAGGTGGTATTTGCCAGTTCTCCAAACAACTCAAAATTTCTGCTATTGGTTCTCTAGAACCTCTCAGAACTGGCTGAATACCACCTCAGGTAAGGCCTATATGTTAGAACAAAATCAGAGATTGGTTCTCTGAATAATAAAAATCCTCACAAATACACTCACTTGTATTTTTAAACAAGTCAAAACAGGTTCCTTCCTACGCAAGAGGAAAGGCACGGTAAAATAAACATGTCTGAAGATGCGAGGTAAAAAGGAAAAGTTGGAGACTTGTCCTTTGTTGAACTGACTTGGTATTTTTGATACTATGTGTGACTGTGCATGGAGCTATGCGACTTCACAATTGTTGTGAGCTGAAGGATTCCACACTGAAGGGCCAGGACCACTAAAGGAAGTTATGCATCTGGTTTGTTTGGTAATGAGAAATAGGAATGCGAGGTTTAATGTACTTCATAATAGGCAAACAGGACATTGTATGCCATCATCACAGGATGTCCTTCCTTCAAGGCAGCACATTAATATGGAAAGAAGGAAAAGAAATGGCAAGAACACATGCCTGTGTAATTATTACACACAAATACTTATTTCATTAGTGACACACTCTTTAAGTGATTGTGTCTATTACAGATTTTAATAATGCAGATTTTCTTTCTGGACTACGTTAGCATTTGAACTACTCTCTACAAAAACACCTGCAGGGTAATGCTGTGTTGTTTCTTCTTTAACCGATGATGTTTTAAAATAGTACAAAGGTAAGGCTGCAGCCCTGCGCTCACTTTCCCTTGAGTAAAAGTTCTATTAATCTGAATAAGGAGTATAAAAAAAGAGGGGAGAGGATAAAATCTGTGTTGTACAGAAATTTTTGGTGTTATTTTTAATTTAAAAGCTTATGACAGATCAAATTGCCTAACAGCCTTTTTTCTTTCTTTTTCCTTTTTTCTGCCTCAGTTATAAAGTCATTGACAGAAATTTAATTGGGTTTTTTGATGTTCCTGGAAAGTTTAGTTTAGAGATAGAACAGAGAAATAATGTTCTGTTTTACACCTAATTCTTCATACCGGGTATATACACAGCATATAACCACCTTATATTATTTTTCACCAACAAATATTTCCCCTTCCCTTAGAAGATAATTCCAGTGCCACCAGCCTATTAATCAGCTTACGTGTTAATTGGAAAATCTGCATTGCTGTGATTTTCAGAAAGGAAAAAAATTCCTTCTGACTGACTTGGATAATCAGGTATAGCCCCACCCCCTTCTCTTGACAGCTCTGAGTGTAAATCAGAAATGACTGGCTCATTGGAAACTTGCAGCAGGGAGGAGAAAGGAAGAGTCTGTTTCGCTAGTAGAGACTGAAACACTCAGCCCTCCAGTCTTTCAAAGGAGTTAAAGCCCAAGAACAGCAGCACCTGTGACAGGGAGAGAAAACTCGTGAGTGAGAGGCCAGCCCAAGCAACAAGAGTTAAATCTCGAGGCATGAGTCAGTCTTACTTCCACGGACCAAGTGGAAGGCAGAGGAAATGTTTACTCTTTAGCTATGTGTGAGACTTACCTGAAACGCCAGGCTGCCAGCTGGAAGTATTTGTGGACTGTACCTTGGTAAGCAACTTTTTTTCAGATCGCACGAGAGGGTTTTTTGAATGAAACATAGCAAGAAAGTACTGTGACGATGGCAAGCGTGTTTTTTTCTTGAAAGTGCTCTTTCTAAGGTGCCTTAAAAGTTCAAGGGACCTTTGTTTTTATGATGATTAATTCTTTCACTGCTACTAGCAACTGTCAGTTGAGTTTCACTATTACTTCGCTCTTCGCTCTCCTAGCGTGTTAAAGTGTGAAGCTTTTTTTTTTCATACGGTGCTAGAGTCTCTGGAATGGTCCTATCAGCATTTATCTGAAGAACTATTAAACCTGCCAGAGTTGAATTCTGTGAGAAAATACAGAATGAAGCAGGGGTGGGGGTGTTGGCCTTTTTCAAAATATTTCTTTGAATTGGGAATATGACCTACTTGATCTCAGTCCAGAGGATTAGTAGTATAATTCTGGAGCTTCAGGTTTTTGTTATGGAAAATCTATAGTCTAATCCATTGTCTTTTTACTTGGGGGAAACAGAATGGTAAGTTAATTTGTTTTAATATGCACATTATTTTGCTACTTCTACTATAGGAATAGTTGTAAATCTAAATGTTATAATTGCACTATAATAAATCTGTTCATATTTCTACTGTATAATAATACTACTGTCCTGTGTTTAAAGTGTGATATTTTTTCTAAAAAAAGACAAATAATACTTTATGCAATAATAATATTCGAACATTGTAACGTAGCCTTTAATATTGTACCTGAACCATAGATGAGGAACTGAGATGTCTTGTCTCTGAATTTTGTGACTGTGTATTTGAAATAGAAGCATTGTGGTTCATCTTGTAAGCCATGAGCTATTTTCAGCATAGTTCAGTTGTATTTTACACACTTTTTGGAATATGTAAGAATATGCTAATTGAGTAGTATTTCTAGTTACTTTGGATTGTTTCTGGAGTGGTAGCAACAGGATGCAGCCTTCCTCGGCATTCTCTACCAGAGGATAAGAGGAAGTCAATACAGGGTAGGAAGGGGGGGGGAAAATGTTGTTTTTAAAAGTTGTCCTTATGTTGGAAGTTGTGGGAAAGTTCATTCTTCCTCATTTGGGAAAAGCAAGCCAGGTTCCGCTCTTCCAGCCTGCACTTTCCATTTTTAGCTCTTTCAGACGCAGACAGCAGTTCCTTCCTTTTCCTTTCCTTGTTTATGACACTTTCTTAGTGCAGTTTTCCAACAAGCTGTGTTGTGTAGAAGGTTTTTTTGCTTTCAGATCACACACCCCGATTCAGATAATAAAGAAACAATGTGAAAGAGGTATACGGTTTTTCTCCCCCCACCCCACTAGCTTCAGCTATTCAATATGGTGTGTCAAGGAAGTCAGCCCCAAAGTGCAACTCTTAACTGTCCTGCTCATGTTCTCAGTGTACTCCCAGATACCATTTAGATCTATTTGCCAGCAGTCCTGAAAACAGAATGACAAATGTGTATATATGTATTTTTTTCCAGGCTGCCGCACAGTGTAGCCCATATATTGTGAATTCCAAGAGACAGAGCAAAGGGACAATATTGATAATGAAAATGGACATGAAGGATGCTGATATGACTCTATGGACAGAAGCTGAATTTGAAGACAAGTGTACCTACATTGTAAATGATCATCCGACAGAACCCAGCTCTGCAGAAGGTTGCACCATAACTCAGGCCGAATCATCTTTGCCAAGGAACTTGATTTTCAAATATGCAGGAAATTGCAAAGAGGTAAGAACAAGTTTACCAGGAATGATTACAACAACCTGAAATACCCTTTTGATTTCTGTTTGTTTTTGAAAGAGGCATTACCATTTTTTCTTTTCTTAAAGCATAGAAAGGGCTTGAAGAAATTTCTCCCTTTTAATATCATTGTATCATCCTTATTTTACTCCATCAAAAACAAACAAACACTTCATGACCTGTATTTCTATGTATCCTACATGTGCTGGTGTATATATGGAATTTGTGAGCATGATGTGGTTTAGCAGACTAGCAGCATTTCCAAACTTGTATCCCTGATCAGTTTAGAATTAGTTGTTTTGTATAGTCGTAAAACACATATATCTGTAAAACACAAGATATACATTGCTTATAAGTGACCGTTTTGTTCTGAAACAATATGTCAGATCAGTGAAATCATTTAACTACCCTGCGTTTAAATGGTTTGTTTATCTAGGACAGGAACTTTGTTGGTAGCTGGACATACAGGTATACTTTAGTCCATGTCTCTGGAGTGGGTGCATTCTTGGTTGTTGTTTCAGAAGGGCAGAGAATAAAAATCAGCCTAGATGAGCAATTGGTTGCCTGTTTATTCCTTCATATAGAGTAGCTATTATAGTTAGGCGTGATGTTCAGCCGGCTAATAATGGTAGGGCCAGCCCATCATTTTTTTGTCCCTCTCCTGTGACTTGTGGTGGAACAGCTATAACCTGTGTTGCTACTGTGGCTAAATAAACTGACCACAGAGCTCAGGGAAGGGTGTACGATCATTCCTTTCTAGTTATTAAAAAGATTCTTCTTAAAACAAACAGCATGGAAACTCTTGTATTCAAAAACAGGATCAAAATTTGAACTGATATAAAATGTAATTTATTAGCATTATTCAGAAATTGGGTGACAGCCTATTATCTCTGTGCGTTAATTCTTGGTGCTGCTCTTCTCTTATCTGAACTGAATGATAAGTTGGAACAACTGAAGTTTTCAGTATTCCCTATATATACTAGGCCCTTGAGTTAGGCAATAAAGATGTAATTCTTTGACTAATATATTCAGGATTTAGCTGATTGGCCTGAAAACCAACTAGCTAATATCCATTGTAAAACCCATTTTGTAATCTTAATCTTCTTGTTTAAAAATTCAGTCTAAAAAAAATACTGCTTTTTATAGGCTGCCAAACATTCATAATTTGTGAATCATTTTTTTAAACCATTATATTGAATAATAGTTTAGGAAACTACAAAATGTATAGTTGTTTTTCATAAAATGTAATTCTATGGATCTTTACAGAGAAGGTTACTGCTAGACAATATCTTTAACTTTTTTTTCCATTCTAGTTTCCTTTGCTATCTGAAAAATAGAAAGAAATTGCACTATTGTCCTGTCCCATATACCATTTAAGATACAATATCTGTATGTTGTTCATAATATGCTAGCTCAGATTTAGCTGACTTTGTAATTATTATATCAGTTCTGTGGTCAATTTGGCAGAATGTTGGGTTAATTTGTATTAGAGTTTGTGAACAATTTGGTAGGAGAGGGGAGAGAACCAGAATGCAGAACCCAATTATCTTCGTGTCCTAGATCTTGAACTATTTTCATTAATTCATAAACATAGATGCAATGAGAACATTTTATTATCATAGCATATTATGTTCATTGATAAACTTGGTTTTAGGGCATACTGCAAAATATTGTATGCCAAAAAATAATCTAAAGGAACTGCATTTTATATGTAGGCTTGAGGTTGTAGCTTTTGGCAGACAAAGGTCTTGCTATTTTTCAGGGATAGATTACTCAGACATGATCACATACAATGATGCAAGAAGTGAGCTGTTTTTATGGAGAAAAATATGCTTATGAAATGTTAATGCTGTCATTAAGGAACTGCATTTAGAGTAATATTCCTAGAGCCTACAGATACTCCTGTGTTTTTACATGCACCTGTGTGTGTCTTGTTTTTGTTTATTTCTCATTGCTTTGCTAATCCTGGAACTCCACCTTTTAATGAAAAGGCAAGACATGTCATATGGTTGACCTTTGTTGGGGATTACTTTATGGAAGTGTTTTTCATTGTACGATTTCCATTAGTAAGCGTATGGGTATCTTAAAGCAGTTTTAGTTTTTAAAGTTCAAAGGTGTATCATTTATCTATGGACATTCATGATGTAGTATTTTTTATTTTTTTCAGTGTGGACAAGTAGAGTTTTCTTTTTGAATGGACACTCCTTTTGAATGAAACCCTCAAATTGGGTTCCTTTAAAATACTAGGCAATATTTTTTTAAAAACCTATCAGATTATTGAAAAAAACCCTCAAATATCCACATATAAATGGACACAAATGGAATACACACTGGCCAGATAGAAAGATTGGTACCAGGGAAGCGTCCATTCTAGTGCAACCAATCACAGCAGAGGAAACCATGTCAAGCTGCTTCGGTAGAGATCTACAGAAGAATCTCCACTTTAATTTCTATATGGACTTGTGGCAAGAAAAACTTGCTTTTATGATAGCCTAGTCTCAGTTTTTTAACAATTACAGATCAAAATCTTTTGATTTCAGAAAATATTTTTAAAGGGTGGTTGTGTTCCATAGAGCTGATTCCATGAAATAATCTAGATGCTGTATTTTTGTACGAACTGGTACTTAGACCCACAAAAGATACTACTCTTTCTTAATTGCACTTGAAGAGAATTATACCTCAATATTTATGGGTTTGCTCTTTTAGAATTAAGCCACCCTTCCAGCCAATAAGATTATGGTAGTTCACAGAAAAATCAAACTAAACATTTAACCAAATTGTACACTAGCCCATTAAATAGATATTTATCACTTGAATATCTTGCAGATGTTGTTGCTATGTTCATGTAAGAAGGAAGCAACAGGAAAACATTATCTCTCACTCCACCCTTTTAAAAATGAATAAATTATAGGATGTAAACTCTCTTCAGTGCATTATTCTCCCAGTGTGGTTGAAAACAAAAGAAATTGGGTATTATTCTAGACAAAAGCTTAAGTGAACAAGACATCATGGAAATAGGGAAGTAGAGGTTAAGCTAATGATTATTTCTCATAGCCATCAATCCAGGTTCAGTTTATTTTTTTTATTTATTATTACTTCGGAAGTTGATGCTCCATCACTGAAGGAGAGACTGGGCAGCCACTTGTCTGGAATGGTACAGGTCTCCTGCTTGAGCTGGGGGGACTAGAAGACCTCCAAGGTCCCTTCCAATTCTGTTATTCTGTTGCTATTATTATTTGATTAAGTTATATGTGCTAGTGATATTAGTTAGTGCCCATTAAAAGAAATAATAGCTTGTGTCTTTTATCTACATTCAGCCTGTGTCTTATGAAGGGTCATTGTAATAAGTTAATAAGTACTTGCATAAAATCTGCATGGGATGTATCAAGTGACAGACAAAATGTTACACAGAAAAGGTGCTGATGCCCAGAAAGAATCAAAAGAAGTGGCTTCTCTATACAGATAAAACATGAAAGCGGAAAGATCTTTCAATAAAAATGTTTATATAAGTGATACAGTGGCTCTGTTCCAACAACTGGTGACCCTTTTTTTAAAGAGTTCCCTGTTAATTTATTTTTATTTAATTCAGGAAGGCTAATAGCCTGTTCAGGATATCACTAATGTTCAGGAAAATTAATAGGATTAAGTTCCCTCTGTCAAATTCTAGTGTGCATTCCTATGAAGAAAAACAAAGGAACTGATTGTAAGACAATTAACAGGGTTCAGCCCAAAAGTTTAAAGATCACACCAGAATAGCATAATATAGAAGTAATTCTGTGACTTTATACCTAAAGCACTAGTAACACATTAAAATTTAATGAATAAGAATGTATTATAATACTTGTAATCTTGCTTTTTTTAAAAATAATGTAGAAAGAAACACTTCCTGTGTCTTGTTTTCCAATAGTCCATTTTCAGTAGGCCAATTTTGAGGATTTTATATGAACAAGAAGCATAAGAGTCTTACCCTTCAGTGACATATGACTATACTTTATATTCTATGAGTAACATCCATATACTAATAGTAGAACTAGTAATTTTGTGAATTAAAGACTTTCTATAATTGTTATATCTTAAGAGGGGGGGAAGTCTGTCTAACAGTTGTACTTATCATAGCACCAGGAGAAACTTTTCTATTCAGTTTTAAAATACAGGCATTACATTCCTTTGTCATCAGAGTTTCTTTGTCAGAGATACTATTCAGAAAGTCTGCTGTCATTCCCATTAGTGGAGAATTTGTGGTGTTGGGACAGCATTATTCCAAAGCAGATGTGTTTAAGGACACCTAGTGGGCAAATTTGAAATATCACTTTGTGTCTCTCAAAATTCAACAAGGCTTATTTTACATTCCTTTTTGATTTGTAGTTGTATTTTTTAAAGATGTGTATATTTTAACATTATGGTCACTTTTTTAAAAAAAATGCTATGCTACCACTTTAATGTGCCATTATGAAAATATAATGAAACTCAGTTTCCTGATTTATGGCTCAAAGCTGCATTTCTATAGAGTTTCTCTATACTATATCATATTATCTGGGAACGTCATGGTTAAATCCTGAAAATATAACTTTTGTGCAACCATTCTACAATAAATAATTTCTGGTAACTTAGCGTAGTATTTCATTCACACATTCAGAAAATTAATGTGCTCTTTAGAATAAATTTAAACGTAACGTATAACTAACACTAAGAAAATAGCCACTAAGATCCTTTCTAAGGAAGATATTAATTCAAAAAAGGCTAGTTATATGTATGAGGAAACCTAAACAACTGCAGTTCCGGTGCATATATTCTCAACTCTGATTCCACTTACCTTTTCCTCCTCAAAGAATGTGATTCTTCCAGTGTATCCAATGCTTGATAATAGCTGTAATTTATTCAGGATGATACTTCATGCATCTAATGAGGTGTATATGAAAACTTTAGCATCCATTTATTTTTTAAGGTGCCAGAAGGCTATGTTTTGTTTTGTTTTTCTGCTACAGACTAACATGGCAGTTTTTACGAAAATGTAACGTTGGAATGAAAACCTGAGAGTTGCTAATTATGACAGATAATAGCAAGCAGCATTTCCCAGTTTTGCTCTCTCATTCTCCCCTTTCCTCTTAACTTGCAAATTGTAAAATTTTCATGCGATATTTAAAAAATATTTGGGAACCCTGTGCAATTCTTCTTAACCATTATCTGAATAGGAAACTTAGCCAAATGAAATTGCTGGAATTAACAAATATTACTCTACAGCTTGATTAAATATTACAAACAGTCCCCTCTGTTGTTTTTGTCCCTCATGCCATTAAACAAACCATTCCACTCCCCCGCCCCCATATATACCCAGCCCATCGTACACACATGCAGACTTAATGAGGATAACTGACATATCATACTAAATTCTTTCTAAAGACCTTGCTCAAAATATTGTTTGGGCATGCTTTTTGAATTATTGTGCAAAAATCCCCCAACTGTTTTCATTTGACAAATGCCACATCATAATGATTCTTAGACACTTTGAAAACTTCAGCATATGTTTAAATTAAAATGTAAGGGAGAGTGCATCTCTTATAACTATGAAAAGCAAAAACAGCCAGACTTCAGTATAATTCAGATAGTGGCTATAAACTTCTCTTGAAAGCTGTAACAGAATGTAAATGAAATCAGATGGGGAAAAGCCAGAAGAACATCTGCCTTTTTCACCTCTATGAAAAATGCTTAAGAGTGGTAAAAATAAACACTACCATTAGGCATGTTCCTATTTGTTTCTACTTGTTTTTAAAAAAACACACAACTGGTTTGAATTTGTTAAAGTTTAGGGGAAAATGTCAAGAATTGCTTCAGACTCATCAAAAAAATCATACCAAACCAAATCCTAGGTATTTGTGCTACTACTTTGTCAGTATTTTTTTTTTCTCTTGCAAATTTAAACTAGTTCAGCATCCATTCCTTTCTGCTACAAATAATACTGGAAGTTGTAGTTTTCTGTGAAGTTTCAACTCATTAGAAAACTGCAACTCCTAGGAAACTTTGAGAGTAGCTTATTTGGTACAATAGGGGGTTTCAAATTTTTCATGCTGTGGAACCTACTGTTTTCTATAAAAAAAAATTCCTGCAAACTAATCAAATGATAAAGCTGTAAGTGATAAGACAACTGGCTATATTCAAGTGAACCTTAGAGTCTAGAATCTTATACTAGAGCAAAGGGGTCAAATTCAAGGCCTGTGGGTCAGATCTGGCCCTGTGGTGCTTAAATCTGGCCTGCAGGGCTGCCCTGGAAACAGTGAAAGACCAGCCCGCAGTGCCTCTATCAGTAAAAATTTAATTCAGGAGGGCACACACAGCCCTCCCAGGCTCCATTTTCCACCGTGACAGCCTCCTGCAGACCTCTGCCAGTAAAAATGGATCTCAGGGGGCTACATGCAGCTCTCATGAGCTCTGTTTTTGGCCACAATGGCCTCCTGCAACCCTCTGCCAGTGAAAAACGGAGCCCCCTGAAACAGTCACGGCTGAAAACAGAGCTTGGAGCCTGTTTTTACTGATAGAGCCCTTGGGCCTCTAAAGATGCCCCCGACACAAGTGACATCAATCTGGCCAGGCCCACCCTCGTCACGGCCTCCTGGGTCCCCCAAGGTCAAATACAACCCTGATGTGTTGCTCAGTGAAATCGAGTTTGATACCACTGTACTAGAGCTTTTAATTTTCTTTTTTTTCAGTACTGAGAAACTGCTCTGTTCAGGACTGACAAAATCTGATCAATTCAGAAGTGTTTATTGTAGATCCCACTAGGTAGATACAATTTTTTTAATCTTCCAGATACTACATAGATGGAATGTTAATGTGCTTTCTTCCAAAAGATGGACAGCAAAAGCCAGATGTTTATAATGATGGGAATAAAAGTTAAATCTCACTCATACTCTAACTTGAATCAATAATCCTTCCTCTCCTAAACACAAGTAATATTATATTAGATATTAATGAAGTTCTACAATAAATATAAATTCAAGAAAAGGGAGGAGGTACTGTGGTGTTTTGGTTTAATTATTACCCTTATTTTCAAAGTTAAGTGCGATGGATCCATAATGCAGTTATATCTTTTTATTATTTTATTAGGTATATGAAACTAGTCAATAGTGTGAGAATAGCATGACTCATTAGCTTGAACATGAATGTTTACTAAATCTGTGGAACAAACGTCTTCTTTTCATCCCCGACTTTCCATTTATGTTACAGACATCAGTTTCAAAAAGTCCTTATTCATGGTTCCTGGTTTACAAAGTTACTCTGTTGTTTATATAATATTCAAAGCAAATTAAAATTTAGCGGACTTAGTGGAGGAGGCGAGAGGAAGGGAGGAAATCCCCAGTATGTAACAAGATACTCAAATAGTCCATGATATAATTAGTGGCAAAGAGGAACTTCAACAGCCAATATATTTTACACTGTAAAGCTGTGGGTCCTTGGTTAAATCCACAATAAGCATTTGAGAGATTTCATGTGTGGTTGTCCCTTAATAAGTACTATTTCAGATAATAATATACATCTGTCTCCCTGTATAGGATAGTAAAGTACAATGATTCTAGTAAGGTACAAACAGTTTCAACTCAAAAACATTCATCTAGCAACCATTTGAAGGCACAATAGCACTGAAAAAAGTGACTTACACTTAAGACACTTAAGATTTCAGCAAGGCATTCGACAAAGTAGACCACAACCTACTTCTTAGTAAGCTAGAAAAAAAGTCGAATAGATAGCACCACCACTAGATGGATTCACAACGGGCTGGCAAACTGTACTCAACGAGTAGTCCTTAATGCGTCTAAGTCTACATGGAGGGAAGTAAACAGTGGGGTGCCACAAGGTTCCATCTTAGGCCCAGTACTCTTCAATATTTTCATTAATGACTTAGATGAGGGAATAAAAGGGGAATTTACCAATTTTTCAGGTGATACTAAGCTGGCAGGAATAGCTAACACCCAAGAAGATAGGCTCAAGATCCAGATAGATCTTGACAGACTAGAACACTGGGCCATATCTAACAAAATGAAATTCAGTGTAGAAAAAAGTAAAGTCCTACACTTAGGCAAGAAAAACCCAAAGTACACATATAGACTGGGTGAAACCAGGCTTAATAGTAGTAACTGTGAGAGGGATCTTGGAGTCTTAGTGGACAACCAGCTAAATATGAGCCAGCAGTGTGCAGCAGCAGCCAAAAAAGCTAATGCAATCCTAATTTGTATTAACAGAGGGATACAATCAAGATCAAGGGAAGTACTAATACCACTCTATAAAGCCTTAGTAAGACCACACCTAGAATAGTGCATCCAGTTTTGTTCACCACATTATAAAAAAGATGTTGAGACTCTAGAAAAAGTACAGAGAAGAGCAACCAGAATGATTAGGGGACTGGAGGCTAAAACATACAATGAACGGTTGCAGGAACTGGGCTTGGCTAGTCTAGTAAAGAGAAGGACCAGGGGAGACATGATAGCAGTCTTCCAATATTTGAGGGGTTGCCACAGGGAGGAAGGGGTCAAGCTATTTTCTGAAGCACCTGTAGGCCAGACAAGGAATAATGGATGGAAACTGAACAAGGAGAGATTTAACCTGGAAATAAAGAAAAACTTTCTGACAGTGAGAACAATCAACCAATGGAACAGCTTGCCCTCGGAAGTTGTGGGAGCGCCATCACTTGAGACTTTCAAGAAGAGATTGGACTGCCATTTGTCAGAAATGGTGTAGGGTCTCCCGCTTGGGCAGGGGGTTGGACTAGATGACCTACAAGGTCCCTTCCAACTCTGATTATCTGTTAAGACCATCACCATATTCCCCGCAGTCACCTGATCAAAATTTGGATTCTTGGCATGTATTTATAACAGCTGGAGCAAACACCCTTTGCATGCAAACACCCTTTGCAACCCAGCAAGTAAAGTCAATGGGGGGAACAGGATACATCTAATGACTGCATGATTCACTTAACAGCTGAATTTTGATCAGATGACTGTGGGGATGCTGCAACAGTTGTAAGTGTGAAAAATGGTCATAAGTCATTTTTTTCAGTGCTACTGTTACCTTGAATGGATGGTTGTAAGTTGAGGACAACCTATACAAACCTTGCTTTAAATATATTTCTCTCAAAATGTGTCTTTCATGACATGTGTATTCCTGCCAAACACCTCTGGCAAGCCTCATTCAAAATGTCATGTGCTGTCCACACTTATCTGGCCAGTTGCATTAAGATTTTCTCCCTTTAGTGGAGTCAGGGCACAATATCTTGGCTTCAAACAGTCACTAAATGATGTGCATTAAACAAGAACTAGAACTCACGGTTTCCCAGTTTCTAGACCACTAGATCAAACTGGCTTTATGGTGCATATTTCAAAGTAAATTTATTGTAATTTAGTTATGTCATAATGAATTACAACTAAATTGTATACTGCTATATCTAAATATCTGCACAAAAATAGATCAAATTAATCTTTATGAACATTATTCATATTTTAAGTAGTTCCTTCTACAACAGCAAGTGTCAACTCATCGCTGAAATATTCTAAATACAGAGGAAGATAACATATGTGGTTCATAGTAATACAGTGAATAGACAAACAATATTATAATCACAGTATTTTATACCAGTGTATTGTTTTAAACTATGTGTTTTTCAATGCATTTATTCTGAACATAATCCAACTCCTTTTCTTTCAGGTTATTGGAGTTATTAGCAAAGATATTATCCCCAAAGGAACACGCTTTGGACCATTGGTTGGTGAAATCTATACCAGTGACACCGTTCCTAAGGATGCAAACAGAAAATATTTCTGGAGGGTAAGCAAGGAAAATAACTTCATATAAAAGTACTTTAAAATATTAAATGTGTTATCAGTGAAATAGTATTGTCATTATTTGAACTGCATGAGCTAAATGATGAATTAGTAATAAAGCCCTATTTAGTAATGATATGACTATAGTCCCATTCTTAGGAGAATAGAACAGCCAACAGTAATCCTTTTGCGTCTTGGTTACTTCAACCCACCAACTTTCAGACCAACATTGGGTATAACATATAATAGAGCAGTTTCTCTCAGATATCCTCCTCTAAAACCTGAGGGTTACTGCCAAAATCAGGAGATTAATCTCACAAATGTGATGCTATTCTTTCTGCCCACAGGATGGAGGAAATTTAAAATAAATACTTCAATTAGTGCTTATAGTAACTGAGTTACTACAGTTTTAACTAACACAATGAAGAGAACACATCTTTTTGATTACTCATTCCACAAGGCAGGTACATGAATTTTTTTTTAAAAAAAAACCCTAGATTGTTGATATTAAGAGAATTTTTGCTAGTTGATCATTTTTTGCTAAATCCTGTATGTCTTATGCATACCTGTATCATAATAAAACTTAGGAAAGAGAACATCTCACAGCTTCAATTCTTCATTTGGTTGAATCCATATGGTTGCTCTAAGAGAACACACAATTCATATGATATAGGATTTGTTTTTTTCTAATGCTATGCTAATTAAAGATCCAGTTTGGTCTAGTGGTCAAGGCACCAGGCTAGAAACTAAGAGACCATGCGTCCTACTCCCACCTTATCACGATTCAATAATTTAAGTTAAATAAATTTCTTGTACCCTTGAAGTATAAATATTGGATGAGATAAGATGAACTAAATTTGTCATAAAGTATGAGATTTGGAAGGAAGAAGACTTGGTTACTTGGACATGATACATTGTATCATTTGCTTTTTCTTCCGCAATTTCAATTATAACTTAACCCCTTATATAGGGAGGAATGCTGTATTCATTATTTATTTACATCCTGCCTTTATTAATTTTTGATAAACAAATCAAGGCAGGAACATATCTAATATGCCTGCTAGTTTCTAGCCTGGTGCCTTGACCACTAGACCAAACTAGATCTCTAATTAGCATAGCATTAGAAAAAAAAACCAAATCCTTTATTATATTAATTGTGTATTCTCTTACAGCAGGGATGTCAAACTCCCGGCCTGTAGGCCACGCCCATGTTCAGTTTAGCGAAGAGGGGAAAAAGTCCTGATATGTGATGCCACTGTGACAACGTGAGTTTGACACCCCTGTCTTACAGCAACTGTAGGGGAAGGACCAATTTTGTTTCTCAGATGAAGAATTAAAGCTGTGAGATTTCATCTTGCCTAAGTTTTATTATGGTATAGGTATACATAAGACATCTAGCTCAGGATTCAGCAAAAAATAATCAACTGTGGGTATGCCTCAGTGACTGCTAGCTTCATTGCAATACTACATTGCAAAAACAGAATAACCGAGATGGAAGCTTGCAACTTAAGGCCATGTCATCTTTGCTTCCTTCTGTAAGTTATCCATTTGGAAGACAGTGTAGAAACATTTATTTTGGTCATTTGTTCTCATTCACTTTTAGTTGCTCAATAAGGCAGATGTGTCATCAGTCTAGATATAGTTGATTTTCTTAATTGGCTCTTTATATTGATAGTTTTTCAAATTCTTATCATGGAAGAAAAATTAACATGTTCTTCTTCAGCTTAATTGTTGGGGAAGAGAACAACCTGGGCCCTCTGGGTGTAACAGACTCTGATTTTTGATCCATTTTGGCTGGCAACAATGGGGACTTAAGTCTGATACATCTGCAGGGAAACAGATTAGGAAAGCCTGCAGTTGAGCTCTGCAATTATTCAGCAACTCTTGGAAAAGAATTCTGACTACCTAACAGGATGTGACACAACATCACACACGTTATACACATTACAGTACTTGCATTTTGAAAAATCTTGCTAAGTACTGGAGTTGAATCTTCTGATTCACAGTGCCTGGGATTCTTAGAAAAGGTTATTTCCTCAGTGCCTGAAAACAGCCCTGTAGATGCAAAGGAAACTGGAAGATAATTTCCAGCATGTCATGTGAAAAGATATGTCTGGCAAGAAAAGAAATATCTTATTTGGGTTTCATAAAATTTTTATACCTTGTAGAAAGAAAAAGAATGAATATGTTGTGCAAGCGCCAAGGTGATGTCATTTCTTGTAATTGTGGCAGTATGACTCAGCACATTTTACCCTTGTTTGATTCATGACGATTAGATGAGGCAGCAGAATGAAGTTTTACAGCAGTCTCACTGCACAGCATGTGAGTAGTGAGGAAGCATATAATAAATCATGTTAGCTTTGGAATATGACTGGAAGACCTTTCCTTTAAATTTGAAAAATGGGGTCTTCCCTGTAACGTCAGTGCATATCTCTGGAACTGCTGAGTTCCTGGAAGTTTGCAAATCGGAGCTAGCAAGCTTTTTTTTTTGAGAGAGAGAGAGAGCATAATTCTTGAGTCTTTGTTCCATCTTTCTCATAACAAAAACACCGCAAAATCTCTCAGGCTTCTTTGATGAGGCTACATGTATTTCCTCAGCCTCAAATGACAGGAAGTAAGAAAGTGATTCTGGTGTTTACTGTGTGTGTTAAAAGGCCAGCTTTGTTGCTACTTCGTTTTTTTTTAATGACTTCTCGGTATATTCTTACATCAAACAACATTCAAACAAAAATGCCTATTAAAAAAAACACAGAAGGAACTGGAGCAGTTTTTATATTTTGACAAGACCAAAACTAAACTCAAATCCTTTCTTAGCCATGACATTTCAACTGAGTGTCCTTCTGTAAATCACCTGATTAATTTATCTCAGGTTTAACAGTTGAGGTAAAAATGAAACCAGAAGTATATATTTGCCATTTGCCCAAAGCCCATGGGAACAAGACAAAAAAGAGTGAAGTATTTCTCAATGGAAATATATAAAAAAAAATTGGTTCCAGTTAATAATCTCCCCCTCGCCCAGTGGTAACTTTCAAATAATTACTTCAGAGAGCAACAGTTATTCAGTGTATGGTTTAAGTTTCAACAGGACCCGCTCATTTTCATAATCTTAGAGGCACTTTGAAAAGAAGCATGCCTCAAATCGCATTATTTGTCCTGTCACCTTCTGAAATTATATTTTCCTAACATTCTTATTTAGAGAAGAAAGCATTTCACTTAATTATTAGATCAGTCTTACCTCCATATTTCCTTACCGTATTTACCGTAGTATAATTTACTTTACACCACCCAGTTTTTGTACAAAAGGGCTGCCTTCTAAATATGATCTGGTGCTATTTTAGAACTTGTGGGGTGAGGGTGTATCTGAATAAATCTGATGTTTCTTAAATCTGTGGTGATGGTGGGAAATCATAAAGAGAAAGGCAGAAGAGATAAGAAAAATATTTGACTAGAACATAATTAAGTGAATTGGCTTTGCAACATTGACTCCTAGCATCTATACAAAGACATATTCAACTTTAAGTGAATACTTTTTTTGACAAGACTTAGGTAGCGTTTTAAATCAGAAACATTGAATATTTACAGACTTTAATTGAAAACTCTGCAACAAAACTAAGCAGTAACTACAAAAGAGTAAAAAAGCATTTAATTAGGACCAAATTCTATTTGGGATGTTTTGTTTCCTATATTTATGATAATATATAAATAGGAAGAGGATTTTTTAAAACCAATAATATATTTAACTGTCATTAAGGCTTTGTCATTTCTATATTCCTGTAGATCTATTCTGGTGGTGAATTTCTCCATTTCATTGATGGATTTAATGAAGAAAAAAGCAACTGGATGCGTTATGTGAATCCAGCCCACTCAGTTCAGGAACAGAACTTGGCTGCATGTCAGAACGGCATGAACATCTACTTCTACACCATCAAGCCTATTCCTCCTGGCCAGGAATTACTTATCTGGTATTGTCAGGACTTTGCCGATAGATTGCATTATCCTTCCACTGGAGACCTGGTGATGTTGAATAGTAAGTAATTTAGATTTACTCCCTTGTAAAAAAATACCTTTTGTCGCTGGAATGTTGATCATGGGTATGAATCATCATATGAATGATGAACCTCGGGCTTCAAATATGATTGCAGGAGAAGACATCTTAAACAGGAAACATTTTTTTCTTAATTAAAAACAACACAACTCAGCATAACCCCATTTAAGGAGACAAAAATGTAGCTATACTGTTAGCTGAACATCCTGTTATGAGGCTTTTTCAGAACTTAATCTGAACGTTCATGTGCTGTTGTTAAGATTATGTTATACCAAAAAGCCTAGCCAGGTGAGGAGAGGAAAACCCAACTTTATGATAAAGCCACAGGTGGAAATGAGAAAGAAAAGAATGCCATTCCAAAATCTGGATGGTAGGAATTCAAATTCCTCGGGAGGTTTATCATTATTAAGACTGGTAGTTTTTCATAATTTTCATGGTTGGTTTATTTGCTCAGAAAATCACCTAGTGTTTGAAGGAACTGATACGATCTTTTAATGAAAAAACAGTGCTGTCACTTCACATCACACTTTGTAATCTCTTGAATTCACATCTATCTGTATTTTTATGTTAGTTATTGCTTTATATCACAAAATTTTATAAATTGCTGTCCTAACAAAAAAACACCCAATATTTTCATGTATTTACAAAGATAGATAGAGATAGATAGATAGATAGATAGATAGATAGATAGATAGATAGATAGATAGATAGATAGATAGATAGATAGATAGACAGACAGACATATTCACAATCTGACATGAAATAAATTTCACTGAATGTGGCAGGGCTTATTGCTGATCTTAGAGATATATAGGATTGGCTTGTTAATATTTTCAAACTATGCAGGTAGAATTTGGTTTCAGTGCTGGTTCAGTGAAAATACTTTTACTTCCACTATTTAGCAACCACATCACTTAACAACCAATTTGCCAGTTCCAACTGTAGTCTCTAAGTGAGGACTTCCTATACAAGGAGATACCAGGACTATAGAATAAACTAGGAAATTAAAAAATAATCCTAGAAGACTGCAGTGGAACTTACTTCAAGAAAAAAGAAAATATTTGCTTACTTAGGAAGTTGGTCCCAATTCTTTTTTTTTTAATGTAGTATAGTAAATAAATGAAGCTGTATAATGTTGCTCCAACAACCTAAAAAATTGCTAATTGAGATTGGAAAACATTATTCTTGGAAATTTTAAAATATGCATGAAAGATGATATAGATAGAAGTAGCCTCTTCTTGAATCGTGTTGCTTATCACCTCTGCTCCACACATGTCCTGCTTCCAGTGTAGAAGCTATATGAACTAATGAAGTAAAGAACTTTTAACTTGTTATATTGATTTTAATTATTATAAACTGCCCAGGGTTATATTTGAGCGAAGATCCATAGAAATAGAATACACACATGCATGCATGCATGCATGCATACATACTGTCATATAAAAGAGCATCCTTACTTAAAAGCAGTAAAATAGGCTGCGTATCCAGATAGCATCTATTTTCAAATAGGGTAATTAGTGTATCTTTAAGTCAGGTACATTTGCATCTAGCTCTGTATAAAATGGTCTACCATGATAACGTCAAGTAGTATGAACCTTTTGATAAAACCTAAATTTGAAATCCTGTCTAATTAAAATCCATCCCCAACCTTACATTTTCATATCTTCATTTTCCCTTGTTATATTATTTCTCCTGTAACTCTCCATTTCTGAGCGACTGTATCCTAGGAACATAAATAGATTCTGATTCATTATAAGTTCTAAAACTATGTCTATTTTTTGTTTTATATCAATTTGTGCCGAAAAGGGGCTTCCTAAGCATTCAGATAAAAATACTTCATCTGTTCATCATATACTATTTATTGTTTGAAGTTATGAAAATGTAAGAATCACATAATTGTCCATGATATTGATTTAAGTTATTACAAATACAATAAAGTATCATAGGAATGCATAATATAGCAGGGCCTGCACATGCAATAAGTCAATTTTAAATGCTAGAGGATGTGAATCAGTCACACTCTGATTTTTGAGTCTGAGATTCAAAGCAAAAGGTTGAGTTGATGTGAATCATTTTACTTTTAAAAAATCAGTTGATAAATGTATATATAGCTATCCATAAACGTGAACTAAATATTTTAATTGATTTAGCTTGACATGTTACACAGTCCTCTTAATTGTGTCTCAAAATAACTGAAATTCATGTTGAAAACCCCAGGTTCTTCAGTTACTTGCAATTAGAAGCCTTGTATTTATAATGCCTTTTATATAATTTTTTTATGTCAGAAACACTGGATTTCTGGCTGCTGTATTAAAAAAGAAGATGCATGGTTGAGCTTGTTATGTATTCCACAAATGAGTAGAGAAAATGATTAGGAGTTTGCTTCATCTTAATTTTGAGAAAAAATTAAAGTGACATGACATTTAGGAAAATAATCACCTAAGTAAAGAGATACATGTAGGTTTTCTTGGTGATAACACAGATGCAGTTTTCTTTGTTGTCTTCTGGGATATCATTTTTTTTTCTTTTGACTTCTTATATCCCTGAAGTTATGAGATAATTTGCCAAGGTGTACTTAGGTTTTGAGGAATCAGCTAAGGTTTGAGCAGATGAAATATTACAAAGATGTATAATAGTAAGCATGTTAGCACGCTAAATTCTGTGGCTTAAAATCTAAAGTGTAACTGATGAAATTGATTAGCGGTACATTCAGAATAAAAAAAAAGTACATTTCATTATATAACATATAATTAATTTATTTAATTAACTGATTTTAAAGGGGAATATGAATGTATGTATGTATATATGTATGTATATGTTATTCAGCTTTGTTCGGGTATTTTCCCACGTCATTATAGCTGTGCTTTTAAAGTTGTAGCAGCGTTTCGGCAGAATCTCATCTGCCATCAGGCTTCTGTATAGCGTTCATCTGTGAGTCAGACTTTTACAGTGGTTTCAGATTTAAATTTGGGGCAGCCTATTGCTGTGCCAGAATGGTTTTTAATTCATCCTGATTGGTTGGGAGTCTTGGTCTGTGTTTATTGGTCTTGGAGTTTGCTGTGTTCTGCTTGATTGGTGTTTCTAATATCTTCTGTCTGTTTTGTGGCTCTTTTTGTATCTTGATTGGCTGGCAACATTGTGTTACTTTATTGGAGGCCTTTAGTGCAGCTTGGCTCCGGGTAAATGGACGGCTATCATTAGTTAGGAAGCCAGGTTTCATCTGGGTGCCTGGTTGGGGTGTGTTTGAGTTGGAGGTATCAGGGGGGATCTGTTTGTGCCAGGGGGTTGCCTGGCTTGTGGTGTGGAGATTTTTTTGTTTGTGAGTGCAGGCTTCCAAATAATTGACAGTCTGGTGGAATCATCTCTTCTATTCATGCTTTCAGGTCTTTTTTCAATCTCTATGGCTTCTCTGATAATTCTGTGGCTGGGGTTTTCTATAGTGGCTAGGGTTTTGGTGCCATTGAAGTTGATGCTATGACCTGTGGCTTTCATGTGTTGGACTAGTGAGGAAATGTGTTCCAGCTTTTTACTGCATTTCTCATCAATACAGAAGCCTGATGAGATTCTGCCGAAACATTTGGAGGACCAACCTATTTGAATCTGTCACTTTCTGGAAAAGAACAGCAGAAAAGTTTTTTATTCTGATGGCCTAATATTAATCTTCTCAATAATATGTGACACATTTAGGAACAACATTTGATCTAATAAAATTTTAAATAATAGCCTTCATTCTAGCATCTGTTGGGAAAAAAGTACAACTCTGAGGTTCTCTTCTGGCAAAACAGCTATTTTATTTAGAACAAAAATATGAATCAGCATGATTAAAATTAATCATTCAAAATGTTGATCAGCATTTACTCTGGAAATGACACTATACACCCACAGCTATTTTTTGAGGTCTCAGGGGAAAGAATTAAAATGTCTCAGGCTGCTAATAGCATTACAAATGAAAAGGTTTTTGCAACTAGATTTGAGTAAAACATAATTCACTCTTTATTTGTATTTCTTTTTTTACTGACCAATGCATGGCTACACCGGTACCAATTGTTGTCATACTATTAGTCATTTATATCTATATATATGTAGAGTTAGTACAAGAAGTTGTCTTTGATTTCTAATGGAAATATAGGTTGAATTTACTTAGTACATTTTTTCCAAGAAAATGCCATTCATGTATATAATGATTTTAATATAGTTTCTGTATTTCTAATACCCTGCATTAGAGTTTATATGCAAGGAGATGCTTGAATGAATTTTAGACTTATTTCCCCCAACAAAAATCAGAACTGGCATATAATCTCATTTCCCAATCTACTCACCATCAAAAGAAGATCAAATAAGTTGTATGAGTTGTAAGATATGTTCAGAGATAAAAATCCATATGAGGCCAAATAGAGTGTGTAGTCTTTTCTACATGGAATCTATAAAGCAAACTCCTATATTTCAGTTTCTAAAAAGTACGCAGACTAGGCCAGTTTGAAGTCTGTAATATTTTCCTCAGTTTCCTATGATTTATCCAATAACATTATCTTTTCCTTTGCCATGAATACTGGATTTACAAAAATAATAAAAGAGTAGAATAAAGTAATCTTTAGTTATTCTCTATTTTATTTTATTTTCTCCCATGTATTTGGTCACTCCTAGTTTTTTGTTTTGAATGAAGAACCAATCAATTGAAAGAAACTATGAAAAAAGGGAGCCTCTGGGCAAAGGTGTCAAATTTGTGGCATCACTGTGGCGTCACATGACATATCAGGACTTTTTCTCCCACTTCGCTAAACTGGGTGGAGGCGGGGCCGGCACATGATGCATCTGGCCCACACACTGCAAGTTTGATACCCCTGCTCTAGGGAAACGGACTAATGCAGAAAGGGAAGCTTCATGACTTGAAGATATTAGGAATTCCAGTTTCCTGCCAGCCTCTACCAACATGGCCAATGGATAGGAGAATTCAAGTTCAGAAGAGGTAGAAGCTAGTTTACAAACTACTAAGAAGTTAGCTGCATATGCCAAGAAATACATGCCTGGCAGCCAATCCCAAATCCTTACAGAACTGGAAAATATAGCACATTCCTTTAGAATTCTTATGTGTGATACATTCAAAAACAGTCTATAATTAAACATTCAAGATAAAAAAAGAACCCTAAATTTCTTCTTCAGCAGTTATAGAAAGCTACCATGTATAAGTAGCTGCCCAGGGAGACTTACATGAGTCCAGTATAGCAGCCTTAGGGATTATGTAAAGGACAACAGAAAAGGGATGCCAATCATTGAGTAGGTTTCTTCAGTTTCATTTCCAACAATCAGCATGGTAAAGTAGTTGAGGTAATAAGCTAGGAATAAAGAGACTCAGATTCTTCTCTATCCTCAGCCGTGGAAGGTCACTAGAAGACTTCGGGCATGTCACTTTCTCTTCCAGCCTAACATAGCTCACAGCATTGCTGTTTGAGGGGAAAAAATAGGAGGAAGGAGCCTATATGATACTTTGAGCTCTTATATAAAAGGTGAGAAAATAAATAAATAAATAAAAATACTCCCTTATATATCGTTGTAAGACACAATGCAGTGGTACAGGTTCTTCCATAATAAAACACCATACCACTTCCTGTGTTGAGACACTTCTAAGGAAAACAACCTTTGTAACAAAAACCAGAAGATGTATAAATGAAACATCTATTTTGGATCCAAAGACATTCAGAGAATTCTTAATTTGAATGTACTATTGAAGCTAGGCGTGTTTCTCCTGGGTTTGATGGAGAAACATTTTTTTAATGGAACTTTGTTTTTATCTGTGGCCATAGCAGCAAGACTTATGTATGCCCAAAGATGGAAGAACTCACATTTAGCCAGCTACAAGGGAAGAATGGATTATGAAATTAATGTAGAGTTGGCAGAGATAGCGAAGTTGACTACTTTGATTAAAGAAAAGAGTTTCTACTTGGAACCCATTCTTGAATATTTTGTTTGAAACTGAAAGAATTGAAATTTTAACCGTGGGCTTTGATGATTAGATTTGTCTATGATGACAAAAGTACCTTTTGTTATGGTTTACTCTATTGAAAGGATAATTGATTTTTAGATTTTTATCTGTATCAAATAAATTAACTTTTTAAATAGGTTTTCCCCTTTTGTTTGCAACTCCCAAACTTGCTTTTTTCTTGCTCCTTTCCTAACCCTTTCTTTTCTTTGCTACTTTGTACTTTATACCTTTTTGAATTTTTAATAAAGTTTGGGAAAAATTTGTGCTAATTGAAAAGGCTTTTATTTTTAGTTTTAATTACAATATCACACCCTCGGTGTGTCTTTTCTTAAAGCTTAAAACTAGAAACCACTTCACACATCATAGCAAAAGCAGGTGTGTATTTAAAAAATGGTGAATATGAAGAGGCCTACATGTCTTCTTTTCTCACCACATATACACCACAGAAACACTTCAGAGAGCTGGGGCCAGTCATCACATCTCTCAGTGTTTCAGCAATATATGTGTGGTAGGAAAAAATGATGTAGCTACCTGACACAACATGTGTGTACTCATATCTTCTGAAGCCACAGTTAAAATAGAGGGATGTTAAAAGTAGGATTCTTGTCTTGCTGTGCAAACCCTAACTAGAGAGACAAAAGAGAATTGCTATTTTCTTTTGATGAATTTATTGAAAATTATGTTCCTTTTATAATCAAGTGTTGTAACTGGGATGCTGAAAAAGCTTCAGGACCTCTAGGAGAGTAGCACATTGCCAAAAAATTATAATATCCCCACTCAAAATCACGCAGAAAAATTATTGATGCAATTGGTAAAAATCAACCCTGACTTGATGGTACATAATTAGTTCCAAAAGAAAAGGTTTCCTTTGTAGAAAGAACTTTCATGCCATTTCCTGAAAGTTATAATATTGGGACAGAGAAAAATGCTTCCTTCCTACGTTTTGACATGCAATTGGACTGTCTGAATGATGATCAAAAATTAGAATGAAGCTATGTAGAATCAGAGGCTCATGCTGTTTTCAAAAGAATTTTTGAAAATTTGCTTTTAAATGTTATTTGAATCATTTTTAAAGGATACAGGATTTCTTTACTAAAGCATTTAAGCCCCATATTCAAGAAAGATGGTGTGAGCTGAGAACAAATGTAATAGGAAAGTACTGACAGATTTTCTACAATTTAATATGAGTAGTTAGTGGTTTTATTTCTTTGAACTGAACCCAGCAATATTCATTTTCAAAAGCCCAAGACTAATTCTTTTTTTAAGATAGAAGTTAATGCTCAAAGTGTTTTCAAAAAATGTACGGTTGACAAGGGTTATCTGTCCTCACTTTGATAAGACTGCAAAATGAATCCATCAAATGCCTGCAAATGTCTTGAAATACTCATTGCAAGAAAATAAGCAAGTTCAGACCAGACACCCCACACTCATTGCTTATGTTTTGTTCTTGTATTTCAGCCCAAAGCCACAATAGGCCAAAGCAACAAACCTGTGACAAAGATGAACTTTTTCAGAAAAATCTTCCGAGAAGAGAACATAGTGTGAAGGAAATCCTAAAAACTGACTCCAATCATCCTAGAGCAAGGGATTTGTGCTGTAGCCATGTTATTCCACATACCCAAGAAAAAGACTTAGAGGTCTTAAGGAAAAATTGTAGTCCTGAAAGGAGGCCTTTCTATCCTCGAGCTGTCTATCCCATCCGACCTCACATGCCAGAAGATTACCTGAAGGTTTCCCTGGCTTATGGGATTGATAGGCCTAATTACCTTGCTCACTCACCTATCCAGCCTTCTACTACCCCAAGTCCTTCAGCAAGAAGTAGCCCAGACCAAAGTTTAAAAAGTTCAAGCCCTCACAGCAGTCCAGGAGTTACAATTTCCCCCTTAGCTTCTGTGACTCAAGAGCACAGGGAGCCTTATCCTTACTTGAATGGACTGTATAACACAGAAGGATTAGGGTCATATTCTGGATATGCCCCCTCAAGCCATCTTTCACAAACCTTTCCCTACCCCAAATTCCTATTACCACCATATGGCATGAGCATCAACAATTTCAATCTCTTCCCAAGGATGTATCCTTTGTACAGCAGCTTCTTCAGCGGTGGAAACCTTTCCCCTCATATCCTGAACTCATCTACCCTTCCAAGTTCCTTGCCATCAGATGGGAGTCGTCACTTCTTGCAGCCGGATCATCCAAGGGACCTTCTGATTCCTGCACACAACAGTGCCTTCTCCATCACAGGAGCTGCTGCCAGCATGAAAGACAAGCCATGTAGCCCCACAAGTGGGTCGCCCACTGCAGGCACTGCAGCCACTTCTGAACACATCATGCAAGCAAAATCTACCTCGGCAGTATTAGCTGCCACTAGCAGTGAAGAAGCCATAAATCTCATCAAGAACAAGAGGAATATGACTGGTTATAAAACACTTCCCTATCCCTTGAAAAAGCAGAATGGCAAAATAAAGTATGAATGCAATGTCTGCTCCAAAACCTTTGGCCAGCTCTCCAATCTGAAGGTAAGCTTTTAAAGAGAGACATAATGGCTAGGCAGATTTCTCTGACTACCATTTCCTCAAAAATGACTTTTTGGGAAAGCCAAAAAGAAATTGATATGCTAAAGAGTATTCCCCCCCCCCCAAAAAAAATATTAGTCCATACATACATGCTGATATTAAATTTATGCCTGTGGTTTTACATTTTTAAATATTTGAAATTCATTTTAAAGATTAGCAGTTGTGCAGTAATCATTTCTTAATTGATTCATTAAAGTGACCATAAAGCAAAGTGGATTTGACTTGGTCACTTTAGTTCTGAGGGATTCCTGCTCTGTGAAGTTTTGATAACTGAACTAAGAAAGTGAGTGCATCTAATATATAAAGTATTGGATGTGGGGAGAGATGATGATGAGCCATATAAAAAGTAGTGGCACCTAATAAGAAAAGTCTAAGAAAGACTAAAAAGGAGAATGAATTGTACTAGGAGTCATTGCAGGAGGAAGCTGACATTTCATCAAATGCTGGGCTGCCACTCATTTGCCTAAAGCAAGATTCTTCAAACTTGGCAAGTGTAAGACTTGTGGACTTCAACTCCCAGAATTCCTGAGCTAACATGACTAAAGGAGGAATTCTGAGAGTTGAAGTCCACAAGTCTTAAAGCTGTCAAGTTTGAAGACCCCTGGCCTAGAGTTTAGTTGCACTGAGGTGATATCTGAATTTCTCAACAGATATATAATTCCTGATCTCTGAAGTCCAGTCATTTTTTTTTCTTTATAATATTTGAGGCAATAAGTTCTTAGCCATCATTGTCATATTCTTTTCTTACCCAACAATATTTAATGTCAATCTGGAAAGGAACAATTCAGCCATGGATCAACCCTGTCAAAATAGTATATAGATAAGAGATTAATTCCTTGATTTCTGAAGCTTCTGTCACATTAGTAATTTCCACAAGTGGTTTTCTCTCTTTAAATATTGCTAAGTACATATTAAAATATTGCTAAGTTGTAGATCTTGGGTAGCAGCAGTATTTAAATAGCAATGTACAAAACTGTTTCTATTTTCTTTCCTTTTCATAAATAATGCTTATAGAAAATGTAATAGCTAAACAATAATATTAATTCAATAAGAAAATCATTCTGAACGTGTTAATGGTTTCTTGAGACTTCACTAAGCATTCTGTTTCTTGAAAGGTTCATCTTCGAGTACATAGTGGAGAAAGACCATTCAAATGTACTACTTGCAATAAAGGATTCACTCAGTTGGCTCACCTCCAGAAGCACTATCTGGTACACACAGGAGAGAAGCCTCATGAGTGTCAGGTGTGTAGAGTTTGCAAGGAATGACTTTAGCAAAAGATGTAATCAAAGTAAAGATATCCTTGAGTCACATTAGACTGTTGGCTACTTGATGAATGTATATATGACTTGAGAGCGGGGCAGTGCAGATTTGCTTTGCAATAGTACAGAAATATTTTCTTTTCTCAACTTCCTAATCTAGCTTAAAACACTGCAATGTGCTGGTAGCCTCCCATCCAACCCTGAGTTGGATCCACTGAAAACACAACCAAAACATTATTTGATATCAGCCTGTTCTACCCATCCAGCCCAGTGAAAAAGGGAAACTGCTTTTCACTTCTAAAAAATAGTCAGGATTTCTTTTGCACCAGTTTCAAATCAAGTATATATTGGTTCTGGTTTCATGCTTTGGAGGCAGCAGGTCCTTGCTAGAAGAATGGAGACATGGTTTTGCAAAGGTGATTACACAAGATTCATCCTAGATAGGAAAATGTGGGGTTCGAGAGGTTGGAGTTTATTTGTTTATGCTTTTATGTTAAAGTAGACATAACTCCAATTTACTTCCTCCCAATTTTAGGTCTGCCATAAACGATTCAGTAGCACAAGCAACCTGAAGACCCATCTGCGGCTGCATTCAGGAGAAAAACCTTATCAGTGTAAGCTGTGCACTGCTAAATTCACCCAGTTTGTGCACCTAAAGCTACACAAACGACTCCACACCAGAGAGCGTCCACACAAGTGTATCCACTGTCATAAAAGTTACATCCACCTTTGTAGCCTCAAGGTCCACCTGAAGGGAAACTGCCCTATAATTCCTGCTCACAACCTTTCTACAGAGGACCTTAACCGGATCAATGAAGAGATTGAGAAATTTGACATTAGTGACAATGCGGACAGGTTGGATGAAGTTGAGGACACTGTTGATGTAGCATCGGTGGTAGGGAAAGAAATACTCGCTATGCTTAGAAGTGAGATAGAAGGAGCCACGCTTAAAGCATCATTACAGCGAAACCTGGGGAACGGGCTGGTCTCCTCTGGGTGTAACCTTTACGAAGCCTCAGATGTATCAGTTGTGAAGTTGCCTCATGCTCATCCACTACCTCAGGTACCTATCAAGGTCAAGCAAGAGACAGATGAACCAATGGACCCTTAAGTGCTGTGGGATGTACGTGTGCATTGTGTGAGAGAGTATATGTGTGTGATTTAGTATGTGTGGCAAAGGAGTGATGTTTGTTTGTATTTTAATTTATGACCTGGCAAGTCAGGGTGCCTGTAGCAATTGCTTGTACAGTGTATTGTATCAACGCTGCAAAACAACCTCAGCTTACAGTAGCTTCTCCAGTTGAAAGAAGGAATTTCCATGTTGCATTCTCAGGGCATAAAAAGAGGCCAAGACTGTTCATTGCCTCTCCTGCTTCCCAAAAAGACTGCCTAATATCCACAATCTTTTTGTAATAATAGTACTCATAATTTATTATGCAATTTACCATTCAAAAAGCAATAGCTAGGATATTTACAATGACAAGAACATTCATTGTAAATGGAATATGTGTGCTTTTCATTTTTGTATTTGTCCTGTGGCTGTTCTCCATAGAGTTGATTCCTATACATCTGTTTAATAACTGCAAAATAATAGCAAAACCCATGATTGACTAGGATGCAAGGGTGAAAATGTTTTAACATGCCTATTTCAGACATGATTGTTTTGTTTTGCCAAAGGTAAATCCTTAATAGTCATTTGGTTGTAATAGTGCTGTATAACTGAACAAACTAGATAAACACATAGAATTGTTTATAGAAATATATATACAGCAGAAGGGAAAAACTGATATGTCTAGAATGAGTGAAAAGGTAAAATATTAGCCAGAATGCATCAAACACAGTCCTCACCTCAAAGCCCTTAGTTTTACCTCGTGGTTGTGAGCAGTACTCTTAGAAAAGAACATTTTCTTTCTCTTGCATATTGTTTATGTAAGTAGAAAACTTAGGATATTCCAAAGATTCTCTCTGCAAAGAGGGGTATTGCAGAGGTGTTGGCCGGCTATACCCCAAAGCTCCCATTGAGATTCTGGGAAAAATAGGACAACTTTCCCTAATCCCTTCATTCTCCATCCCCTTTCTTGGATAGAAATTGGGTGGTAAACTCTCTTCTTGGCATACCTAACTAGGTAGTTTTTTTCTCCTCCCTGTATCATATGAGTCAAGTTTTCTCTCAGTATTTGTATTAGCATATTTTGTGGTTAATTTAATGAAAAAATAAAAGGGCATTGCAAAGTTGCTGAACAACAGTTACCTCATCGAGTGTGTCCAGTGATGCAGAAAATGCTATCTGTCTTAATGCTTTGCTAATCTAGAAAACAAACCAAAACATGTAGAGAAGATGGAATGCACATTCTAAATCTTTTTGTTTTGCTGAACCCAAAGATAACATATCATGATATAGGGCATAGAACATAGTTGTATTTATAATTTCTTAAACCATTATGTGTGCACGCAAGCACATACTTTTGTGAGCCAAACCTTATAATAAAATATTGATTTAAATAGCTTGTTTCACTATCACAAAGGGTAAATTCTTAACATCAAAGCCATAATACTATAAATCTTATTCATCATGAGGCATGATTGTGTACATTTTTATTTGCTTCAAGAGATTTATCCACATAGTACTTTTTAAATTCTCCAAAGTATTCTCTGAAGAATAACTGGCTTACTCTTACATCTCCTCATATTATCACTGCAAACGTCTGCCTTGGGAGATGAAAAAAAAAATCTAAACATGCTTGCTAAAGGTTAAACAGGTCCCATTATTACTCATTTTTGAATGCTATATGGATCGAAACATTAAGAAGAATGAGTTGTTTAAAGTGTTCTGGAAGATCTGTCCCTTTTCCTACGTCTTAAAAGGTGACCTGATCACCAGTAAAAAGGGCAGCGTTACTTTTCTTGCAGTATGTATATCTTTATTTCTCATAATAATCTTAAGGAATTAGGCTGTTACAAATATGACATTATTCTAATGCCTTCTTATATAAAGCACCAAACATATCTATGATCTATAGGTAGCCCAAGAAAAACTTTATATATGCCTTTTGAAGGAAGAGTTGCAGTTCATAACATTTCTGTTCCCACAAATTGTGATACAAATATAATTCAAATGTAGCATTGTTTCCTAAACATAGCCATTAACTATTGGATAAACCAAAGTACCACTACTCCGATCACTGGACACACACATGCTTTTATTAATTGCCTATAGTGCTTTCTTGTATTTGATACGAATTTTACAAAGATTTATATGCGTCAGCTTTAAAACTGCTTCTTTGTCTAATTGTCTCCCCTGTTTAAAAACTTTGAATGTAGCAACAATCAGTGTTTCCCCTCCCTCCTAAGAGTAGGTTCTGACCAAAGTTAACAGGCTTTTTACTTTGCTACAACAAAATATCTTATGTTTACGTACTGGTTTACATTGTTATTTATGTGCAAAAATGTCAAAATGTAAATTAAATATAAAACGTTCCATGCTTTACCAATGATGGCTGCTTCTTCTTTTTAAATGTAAGCAGTGTTACTTTAGTTTCAACTTTCATTTACTCCGTCCGGGCCAAAAACACTTAACATTCACAATGATCTTTTTCAATAGAAATCTCTTATTCTAAATTGACTTCCTGTAAATTGGCCTTTCTGAAGGTGTTGTGCCACAGCATGGCTAGAAAAGGCTCTTCTTTTTTTATACCTATTTAGAGGTCTGGTTTAGATTCACCAGATGGGACCTGTAAAAAAAGGCAGGTCATGTTTTACTGCACAAATTTACTTCCCTTTATGTGCAAGGAAAAACAGCAGCATGGAAGGAAGAATTAAAGCCTGAAAGTCATTTGGAATTTTGAGATTTCGTAAAATATACAAATGTCAAAAAGCAAGGCCCAGTATCACCTGTTTGCTCATCAAACTGCACTATCCTGATAAAATTCTGCACTGAAGTTCAAACAAATCAAGTAGATTAATGGATCAAGATGAATAGACAGAGTTAGGAATGCACAACACAAATATTAACTGCTTCAACCCAAATCCAGGTTTCATTTCATAGCAAAAGTTGTGCCATTCTTTAAAAAAATAAAGGACCTTTATTGTTGCAGACTCGACTGATTTTAGATACACACACTCGTGTTTCACCTGTGCAACTGTTTTGGCAGGAAGGGTTGATGTGGAAAAGGCCAGGATGCTCTGTGGTCTTCTCTGGAGTACCACTCAAACCGAGCAGCTGCAGGCAATCTTTTTCATTTCTACCAAGAACAAAAAGGAGATCCATCACCTTCATCTCTCTCTTCAGTCTACCATGTTTCTCAAATGATACAACAGCAGAAATTTAGGAAGAAACTCTGCCATTCATGAGGAGATGTATTGTTCATCACATCACCCTGATAGCGCTTATGCAAATTAGAGCTCCAGATGAGCTGGAAGTTCACAAAAAGAGCCAACAATCTTTGGCATCCAGTAGGGCTACAATTAGAAACAGCTTCCAAGAAAATGAGAACACGTTTACCAGGGGTGGGATTCTACCAGTTCGCACCTATTCACTAGAACCGGTTGTTAACATTCTAAGCAGTTCAGAGAACCGGTTGTTAGAAGAAATTACTGGCCTAATCCTGTAAGGAAGGCAGAAAGGAAACATTCTGGTGTTGCTTACAGAAACTGCCTCTCCATTAACCCTTATTACATTCTTGGCAGGACTAGACTTCCTGTCTCAGGAACGTCTCTGGAGTATTTTTCCCCTCCTTTGCTGGTACTTTGCTTCTGTGGAGTGACCATTCAAAGTTACAATGGCACTGAAAAAAGTGACTTATGACCGTTTTTCACACTTACGACTGTTGCAGCATCCCCACAGTCATGAGAGGGGAGGTAAGGAGATGCATGCCTCGATAGGATATTGAGTTGGCCACACCCAGCCAGTCACATGACCACCAAGCCATGCCCACAAACTAAGCCATGCCCACAGAACCAGTTGTTAAAAAATTTGAATCCCACCCCTGACGTTTACCTTTGATAGAGAAGCAGTTTGGTGTAGTGGTTAAGGCACCAAGCCAGAAACCAGGAGACTGAGTTCATGGCCTGTCTTGGGCACAAAGCGAGCTGAGTTACCTTAGGCCATTCACTCTCAGGCCTAGGAAGGAGGCAGTGGCAAACCACTTCTGAAAATTGTTGCCAAAAATTGCAAGGACTTGTCCAGGCAGTCACCAGAAGTCAAGAATAACCTTTCCCCCCCCCCCCAAACCACATCCTTAACACAGTTTTATTATAGGCCCCATGAAGATTATGCTTCATAATTTACTTTGGACACTTGTTTCTAAGGAGCAACTGATGCAAAATAAAAGGAACTGCATAACAACAAAGCTTACACCAATAAGAATGCAATTCTTATTAATTCAGGTACAAAGTATAGGATCCATGGCTGGAGTACAGCACAATTCAATGATGTACAGTAATAAACATGAGACACAGGACAGGCTTATCACAAAATCTACCATCTTTTTCACACACTTGCCAAGTTAGTTTTCAGATTACATTGGAGAAATTCTGCAAATGTTGCATTGGGTTTGGCCTGGTTAAGAGAGTGTTGTTTTCTAAATCATCTGCATATTTGAAACGGCTACATTTTTTAAATAAGATAAAGCTGGAAGGTGAAATTCTAGGTGGTTAGGAGAGTTGAAAATACTCTGAGCAAAGGAGTCATCTGGAGAGCTCTTGCATGATCTTAAAGAAGAACTGCAAAGCTGTTATTCTAATCTCTCTCACTAAATGAATACATGCTGTCTTTGTGGGTGCAAGATATTGTTAATCCTCCTACCAGCAGGTTTCATTGTTATTTACCTTTAAGGAGGACAAGCCACCATTGATTTACTACAACAAAGTAATAATGGGATGATTCCATAATGGACCCATCAGGCAAAACGTACTTTTCACAAATATTAAATAATCCAAAGATAGATTGGTTTGTCAGATACTCCTTCCTTCCTTTATGGAAGAATAAAGATAGGATGCTTATTCTAAGATTTCTCATCCAACAACTCAGAAAGTTTGTAGAGAAGTACAACTTCTTAACTATCATTTTCCTGGCTCCCCCCCCCTTTTTTTTTTTGCTTCTAATTGCAAAATGCCAGTCAACAGTTTCTTCAAAACGAAGAATTGATGCCTTCCTTCCTTTAGCCTGTAAAGCTGCTATATTTGTTCAAGATCATTCAAGAGTACATGTGGGGCTCCACAGGATGGGAGACCAAGGGGCAGTCTCATTGCTGCTTGAGTGGGACTCCATTAGCTAGATGTTGGATGGAGATCCGTGTATTTCCGATGCCTCACCCAAGGTGTGTTTCCTTCATTATTACTTCTGATATTGTTTTAGACAATGAGAAGTTTGTAGGCAATAGGACTCATTGGGGCTTGTAGGCCAAACTGTTGCTTAGTCCCACATATCATGATTTCAGAAAAACTGGAAAGCTCTAAACAGAAAGCCATCAATTTCAGTTATAGAGATATACTATAAATGGGAAATCAAACCCATGCAAGAAGCTAAGAAACCTCAAACTTCAAGGAATGAATCATCTCCCTGCTAGGCTAGCTTTTATATCCTGGAGAGCTATTTGTTTGAATTGTTTTTATTGTTGGAAATAATGTGACATTTTCTTTTACTGACTTATAAAACATATCCAGTATAATTTAAAGATCTAGTTTAGGCTAGAATTGATTCTGTGTGAAATGGGAAAGGTGGAAACTTGGCATTATTTTCTAGTATTTATTGGCCCAGACTTCAACCCTTGGCTTAAAACATACTCCAGTCTTTCCTTCTCCTAAACGACAGTTGCTAACCCAAGACTAAAAATAGCTCCGAATGGAGATATGTTATTTTTCTTTTCTTAAACAGACCTTACCTTCAACCACATTCTCTGCTTTAAGAAGCAGCAGGGACAAAAAAGGAATAAGGTCATCCAAGAAAGGAACACAGCTTTGGAACTAGCAGAGAACTTGTTATGTTAATGGGCACAGATGACACTGGATAGCTAAAACATTCTGCAGGAATTTTGAAATAATAGGGCCAGAAGTGGTGTCAGCTCCTGTGGAAGGCAGAAAGCAGTCTAGTCCTGGTGGAAATTATTCTTCTCGAAAATGGATGATTCTAGTTTAGGGCTTCAACAAAGCATTTTTTTAATCCAGGTGGTGCTGCATCCTCCATAGAACCTAATTCAAATTGACAGTCAAGGGACTAAGAGTCAGGACAGCACAAACATACATATCCTGCCAGTAGTTAGTGTGCGGTCCCATCAAGACAGGGTTATAGAAGAGCTCCCTCAAATTATGGTTGATCTTTTGCTTCTCCTACATCCCTGACTCCTGGTTTGTTCTTTCATACAAATATCTGACTTGCAATTACTTTGACTCTTTTATTCTGGAGCGGAAAACTGGTTGCTGAACTACAGCTCTGGATTAAGCTCCAAATCCATGCTTTTTTTTTTTTTCCTGGTATGAATTGCCGTGTCCCCATGAAGCAATAACATAACTGATGAAAGTTTAAAACGTGAAGTCAGAATCTCAGAAGGAATCAGAATGGTTATTTCACCAGCCCCAAGTATCTACAGATTCCCAGGGTACGCTGGATCTCTAAAGGGTTATTGCAATTACAAAGGAATGGAAGGGTTGGGGTGGGTGCCGTGTGATACTCCATTTCACCAGACCTCCTGCTTAGGCAAAGCATATACAGGGATGGGCTTCAAAAATTTTAGCAACGCATTCTCTGCCCGGTTGCTGGGTGGGCGTGGCCTAGTCGGCCTCCTGCACCACAACAGGGGAGGAGCTTTTGCCCTCCCTGGGATCCAGAGGCTTTCCTCGAACCTCCGGGAGGGTGAAAACAGCCTCCCCAGGCTCCGGAGGCTTTCTGGAAGCCGGAAACAGGCCAGTTTCTGGCCTTCCCGAGCTTCCACCCTTCCTGAGCCTCCGCGCACACCCTGCACTTACCTGCCTCCAAAATGGGCCACGTGGGGACTCCTGGGAGGGAAGGGGAGGGGTGGGTGGGGACAGCCAGGAGTAGGATTTGGGGGTTTCTCCAAACTGTGCAGAAGCTTAGCTAGAGGATCTCCCAAACCCCTGCGAACCCACAGCAGCTCACCCCTGAGCATATACCTTTGAATCCAGAAACCCAGAAGATGGAATTGAACAACAATCCAAAGTCGGAACAAAGAAGCAGAGCTGAACTGCAATTCCAGTCTGATTAGTATTGAGAATAAGTGGAATTGCAGTTCCATTCCAGAGAGAGTATATCCATTTATATCCAGAGAGTATACCCATATCCATTTGCCTCATTAGCAAGTCTGGGGAAACTAGTCCCTCCTATCTATCCCTGTTGTACAAAAGACCTCAAAATGTAATTCCTTTAATATAAATCATGAAATAAATTGAAAGAGCAGTTTGGTGTAGTGGTTAAGGTGTCAGGCTAGAAGCTAGGCAAAGTGAGTTCTAGTCCTGCCTTAGGCACAAAGCCAGCTGGATGACCATGGGCCAGTCACTCTCTCTCTCCAGCCCTAGGAAGGAAACAATGGCAAACCACTCCTGAAAAACCTTGCCAAAAAAAGTGGCCAGGCAGTCTTTGAAAATTGGACATCACGGAATGGAATTTTAGAAAATGGAATAAGTAACGTTAAACAGTTTCTGATAAAGACAATATTTTCTGCTTATAGCCAGAAACAAAACAAAAAAGAAAGAAATAGTATAATTTCTTTTTAAGAAGTTAAATCAGCATTTAGTACTAAGATGTAATGCAAATAACAACTCCATTCTACCTAATCAAGTAAAAGAATGACACATGTTGTTCAGTAATGAATAATTGCTACTAGAAACCTTGAAGCTCTTAATGCATCTTTTAAAAAGCAATCAAAATGGATATTAAAGCAAAGTTTAAGTTTTACAGATGTCAATTATAGCAAGTCTCACATAGTCTCTAGGCTAAACCAGACATTGTCCCTTTTCTACCTCCCTCCCCAAAATGTATTATCTAGTCTACAGAACTGCAGCTGGTCTTACAGTGCTTCCCAGTCAAACATATGATCTCTTATCTCTTGCCAGAAACTCTCCACACAATCTGGGCGACTGGAATCTTCAAAACCAACTGCTCCTCCCACCTCATGTCATTTAGGAATAAACATGTCCTAGACTAGATACTCATTTTTGCTCTTGTTTCAGATCTTGAAGCCAAAAAGTCAGTTACATTTTCTGCAGTGCTAAAGAATAGAGGAAAATTCCTTCAGAAAATCTTGGAAGAAAATGTTCTGCTTGCATTGCTTGAAAATGCTTGGCACAATTCAAATTTTCACCCCATTTTTAAATGTACTAGATAGATTGATAGATGAGAGAGAGAGAGAGAGAGAGAGAGAGATACATTCATACATATACATAGGTACATAGATAGATAGATTATAGATAAAAGGGGGGAAGAGAGAGAAGAGCAGGATATTTTTCCAGTGGTTTTTTTTTCCTATTTAAAAACCTATAGTTTGCTACTAATTTACTTTTGGTATCGGTAGCTGTTCATTACATAAATAATCTTTAAAGCAAGCTACCTAGGTCTCTTAGGTAAGAAGAATGGAATAACATTAAATGAACTGATGAATGAATAAATACACATACTCTATATCTAGCTCTATTATCTATCATCTATTTATCTATCATCTATCTACCATCTATATTGGGGTGTCAAACTCACGTCATCACGTGATGTATTGGGACTTTTTTTTCCCCTAAACCAGGCGAGGGCAGGGCCAGCACGTGACACATGCGGCCTGCAGGCCGCAAGTTTGACACCCCTGATCTATATCTATCATCTATCTTCTGATTCCCACCTCCCCAAAAGAACCAAGCAACAGAAGCATGAGAGATAGCTTGATTGGAAACATTTGTTTGCACTATGGGTTTTAGCAAAATTAGCTGAGATATAACATTTAACAAATTATGAAGATGCAAATCGATGTAGCAGTGATAGGCTACTTATAGAAATGGACTTAGTTGCCTAAAGAGCCAGTTTAGTGTAGAATACTATGGTGGTTAAATCATCAGACTAGAAAATGAGACGCTATAAGTTCTACTTCAGCCTTAGGCTTAAGTCCCTTTCTAGCCTAAAAAGAAAGTAAGGACAAGCCACTTCTGAAAGTCTTGTCAAGAAAACAGACTAGTGCAGGTAGTCACTGCCAATCAAGAATGAGTTGAAGGCAAAGAAAATGAGAAAAGAATAGGAGGAGGAGAGGGGGAGGAGGAAAAGAGGCAGAGGGAGGGGAGGGGGAGGAGAAGAAAAGGAGAAGAAGAAAACAAGGAGAAGGGGAAGAAGGGGAGGAGGAGGAGAAGGAGAGGGAAAAGAGGGAGACAAATGGGGGAAGGAGGGGGAGGAGTAGAAGAAAAGGAGAAGTACAAGAACATAAGGAGAAGAGGAAGAAGGAGAAAAAGAAGGGAGAATGAAGAGGGAGAGGAAGATGGAGTTCTAGGAATTGAAGTCCACAAGTCATAAAGTTGCCAAAGTTGGCCATTCTCTGACCTAGACAGAAAACCTGGGGGTAAATTACTCCTCTAAAATTCCACCACAGATGAAAATGTGTAGCATCAAATAGATACATTTGCACTAAAACATTAGAACAAGCACCATGCAATAGAAAGCTTTGCCATATGGTAAATTATGTGCCTGAACTATCTTTGTTTGGGTATCCTGTTTTTCTTTAGTTAGAGAGCCAGTGGGCAAACACAGAGCACAAAACTGGTTATGTCAGTGGACATCTCCTCACTGATATTAAATGTGGGAGCAAACATGCTCCACAGCTGATCCAAAGGAGAGATCAAACCTCATACCTAATTAGTCTCTTGAACTTGTCCTTTGTGTACAATAGAGTGGTCCTTCCAGTTCAGCCTGTTTCTTAGCACACCCTTCTGACAAAGTAAGCCATATTAGTTTAATTGACCATGCTCAGGGAAGGCTGCAAGGTATCATTAACTTCACATTGAAAATGTATTTAGCCTCGTGTCTTCAGCCACGTTCTGCTGCAATGGTATTGTGCAACTGTCTTCATTTTTTCTATCCCCACAATGATGCCTCTGCTCCACTTTTACTTCATCCACCCTTGTGTGGTAAACAGAACCTGTAACTGATGTGAACCTTTCTAGTTCTTATGCAGGCCGTAATTGTTCTGATTGACCAATGGCTAAGTTCTACCAAGGCAGCCCATTAATCAGATGTGTGTCACTGTGAAGGACCTTTCTTTTACTCCAGGGTGTCAACTTGCAAAACATCTCTGAACTGCTCTCAAGTTGCCATGGGCAAAGGGAGATGAGAGAGTGAACTTCACTGCTGCCTCAAGGAGCTAGTATCTCAAATCAAAACAAGGCACATTCCACCTGAATTGCCAAGACCGTCTCCACAGGAACCCACAGTGTCCAGAGGGAGGGACTTTTACAACCTGCAAAATTGCTTTGTTGGGGAATGCAACTGATGACACATATTGGGAGGAGGGGGAAACAGGGTCAGAGAGAAAGCATGAATTAACTGAGGTCAGAGTTGGTTCTACTCCATGCTGGCATGAAGCTCCTAATAAATAACTGGATTTCTTTTTAAGCTTGGCTTGAGACTCATTGATTTAATTAGGGCATCTGTCAGAACCCTGACACAGGGATCTCTAATCTTGCCATGGCTAGCTGGGCAATTCTCAGCAACTCAGAGAATTGTCCAACTAGCCATGACAAGATTGGAGATCCCTAAAGTAAGAGAAGGGTTCACATCTTAAAGTGGCCAGGTTGGACACCCCTGTTTCATTCAGTTTATCAGTTCAACTTGCAATACATGGAAGATAAACAAGCTTTGATATAAGTGTATTTGGAAAGTCCTAAAGTAAGTATGCTATTTTTTTTTCAATTTCAAGGTTTCTTTTTTTATTTACTGCTTCTTGTTAAGATGCCAGCATCAAAATGCTATTGTTAATAGATCTGTCTTCATCAATCAATCAATATATGTGTTCACACAGCACATTCGGACACAGAGCAGTCAAGTTGTTAGGTTCTAGTGCAACATATGAATGCAAATTCATAATTTATTAATGTACTTGTAACCATGGCTTGCTGATGACATAATGCTCAAACTACGGCATAGTACTGTCTCCAAATGTAACTTCGTTGCTTGTTGATTGCTCTCTTCTTGAACTGGCAGAGAATGAAAATATGCAAAAAGAAAAATTATTTATCAAAGTGGCATCTTCAGTACTGGTGCTTTTGCCGATATGAATCCTTCCCCACTGATTTTATTTTAAAAACAAAGAAAGTAGGAAAAAACATTCTTCTGCCAAGACTAACTAGTTTGAAGTTAATCATTGGCATCTTAAAAATGATTGTAAATGCTGTAAATCTTATTCAGGAAACAGAAACTACCAAGATGACCAAAGGAAATCAGACTCCAGTAAGGGTTTTTGTTTGAACCCACACTGTGGTGATAAGGGTAGTGTGGTATACTTATTTCTCCACCCTTATTGCATCATGAGAATGTGCTCAAGCAAGCTTTTTAAAAGCGACTCATTCCCTTTTAATGAATAAGAGGCCAATAAATCTATTTTGGGATATTGTGAGTTGTGTGGGGGCAGAATTTTGCTGATAAAAATCACTCAGATTCACTTTTTTCCTGAACTCTGCATGGGCGGGATCAGAGGAGGTGAGGAAGGCAGTCACATTACCTGGGATTGATTTGGCTTGTTGGTTTGCAGGTGTTTGTGGCGTGAGTCCTGTGATATGTATGCTTATCTCACACACCTTTTGGCTCCTCTGGAAAACAAAGGCACCGAGGGGCGGTTCAGTTTGGGGTGGGCTCTGCATGCTACATTGAAGGCGGCAATGGTATACCCCTCCTGAAAAGTCGCTCTAGACTCTTGAGAGATTTAAACAACTAAAACCCAGTTTCCAGAAAGTGCAGTTAGATTACAACCACAAAGACTCAATGATTTTCGGTCTAGCAACCATGGTGTTTATTTGAGTGGTTGCCAAATCAGGATTGGAGAAACACTACAGATAGTCCTCAACTTACAACAGTTCGCTTAGTAACTGTTCTAAGTTGCAAGGGCATTGAAAAAGTGACTTATGACTGTTTTTCACACTTACAACCATTGCAGCATCCGAACGATCAGAATTTGGATGCATGACTCATGTTTATGATGGTTACAGTGTCCCAGGTTAAGGTGATCTCCTTTTGCAACCTTCTGACAAGCAAAGTCAATGGGGAAGCCAGATTCACTTAACAACTGGGTTGCTAACTTAACCACTGCAGTGATTCACTTAACAACTGTGGCACGAAAGGTTGTAAAATGGGGCAAAATCCACTTAACAAAGGTTCCATTTAGCAACAAAAAATTGGGCTCAATTGTGGTCTTAAGTCAAGGCATACTTGTATATTGCAATAGTTGCTGGTGTTATTTTTACTTTTTGTTGTTGATATAAAGTAGTGGGAGTTTTGGGGGGAATGGGTCCACTTCTCTCTCCTTGGATGCAGAACAGAGGTGGGGTTCTGCCCAGCTCTATAGAACTGGTAGCTCTGAAGAGCAGCAGACACAGAACCGGTTCTGTGTTTGCTGCTGTTTGGCCCATCCGCCCACCCGGCCTCTTACCTGTCCTTTATTTCCTGCTTTTTCTACCTCAGCTGCTTTGCATGGCAAAGCTGAGGTAGAAAAAGGAGGAAAAAGAAAGGCTTTTCCAAACGCTGCATACATGCGTGTAGCGCTTTTCAGCTGTCTGGGCAGCACTGCTAAAGGTTTTTTTACATACTTGCGTAGCAAAATGTAATCACCAAAATGGTAGTAACATCGGTTGAATCCCACCACTGGTGCAGGAGGTTGTATTTCGTGATCTTTGTGCTTTTAATAGGCTGTGGTGCAGCAGGAAGATAAGTTGGACCTCCCAATCCCATCTATCTCTGCATCTGTTTTCTCTGCACCACAAACTTGTCTAATAATTTTGGGGAGCTGCTGAGGAAAGATTTACTTATCTATTTTATTTATTTATTTCTTTGATTTGTCAATCACTTACAAGACAATAGGTATAAGTATAAACATGAGTAAGAATACAGTAAATAGCTACGAATAAATGGGGACAATAGGACAGGGCCAGTAGGCACGATTGTGCACTTATGCACGCCCCTTAAGATGAAGGGAGATGAAGAAGGCCAATTAAGAATTGGATTAAATCTATCTTCAGATAGATTCCTAGAACCGTTCATCAAAAATATTCTGGCCTTTCAGGCACTGCCTCACTGATTGGTTGAAGTTTATTCCAACTGGTATGAACCCAGGATGCTTAGGGAGATGGCTCACTCAATGTACTGGATGAGAATCAAGCCTTTTCCCAACACACAGGAACAGACTAAGATGCAGAAATCAGTGACTGGGCTGGGAAGACGTTGCAGTGATATCATAGAATGCTCAGAGTGGAAATGAAAATAGATAATCCATGTAAATATTTGGAGGAGGAGGAGAAGACATTACTACAACACATTACTAAATTCAAAATGCTGGGATTTTGTGGACATGTGTTTTACATTACAATCAGTTCAATGAGTAAATGTTAAAGTATGTGATGTGTCATTAATTTTTTTTTTTAAGTTTCAGTATCTGATGTGTCATTTTTTTTAAAAAAAAAAGTCTTAAGTATGGTATGCAACTTTTATATAACTACACACCCATTTTCATATTTTGGAACACTGCATTCCTAAATTGTATTTATCCTTCATATGTATCCTGAGCTAATGGATCATGTACTAAATTAAGCATATTGTGCAATAAAAAGCAGAGGAACAAGTGACATCTCATACTAAATTTGCTGTAGTGTCTTAAAATTTTCTGTTATTGGGCAGAAGAAAACTAGAATAAATAAAACTAATATGAAACAGCATTCTATCTTCCGTATTTTCTCTGTAATGTTTCCTTCTCAATATATATAACAAAATCTATATAACATTTCAATAGGAAAACAAGAAAAAGAGCTCCATTATTCTAATACGATATGGAGCTCTTCAGACACCAAGCTGATGCTTAAAATGTCCTTGAGGGAATCCAGCAAATCACCTCATAGGGTCTTCCGTAGAAGAATGGAACATTCTATAGAAGAAAGAAATATGAATATAATGTGTGCATATTCTTCTAAAAGAATATATATACATTTATAGGAGCATGTCTAAAATATCTTTGTTATCCAGAGGTGGTATTCAGCAGGTTCAGACTAGATCTGGAGAACCAGTTGTGGAAATTTTAAGCAGTTCAGAGAACCGGCAAATGCCACCTCTGACTGGCCCCGCCCCCACCTATTCTCTGCCTCCCAAGTCCCAACTGATTGGCTGGGTCTTCTTTTGTTGCCCTGCATAGGAGAATGGAGCTGGAAAGCAGGTTAGTGGGGTGGAGTAGGAATGGAGTTTTACAGTATCCTTCCCTGCCATGCCCACCAAGCCACGCCCACAGAACCGGTAGTTTAAAAAAAAAAAATTGAATCCTGCCACTGTTGTTATCCCTTTGGAATCCTCTTGAAACTGAGAGCTGTTAGCGTAAAGACAAAGAGAGAACCCGAATTAGATCCATAAGGCATTTAAACTACAAACAAATAGTTCTAGGGAAGGACAGATGCAGACATGGGCTTCCCCTGAAACCTTCAAGTCTGGCTCTTTTTTGACATCAGAACTCCAAATGCCAGAGAAAGGAGAAAGAAAAGAAATGGTGGGGGTTTGCCAGAGAGGTTGTGGCCGAGCAGCAGGTATGGTTCCCCTGCTTCCCTAGGCAAGTCTTGCCCTCCAACGAAGTGTGAATCTGCTCTGGAACAGACGGTCTCTCCAGATCATATCTACTTTCTGAACCTTATTGAGGTTCTTCTCCTTACAGCAGTTGTTGATTAAACATCCGTTATGGTGAGACCAACTTAGGGGAAGATCTAGGAAAGTTGCACATTTTTAAGATATGTCCATCAGAGGCCAAGGCGGGGGGGGTATATCCTTTGGCTTGGACTTTGTTCTGTTTACCATGACAAAGCCTGACATTCTGTCCCTACGTCTACTCATCCCAGCGCAAAATCTATTTGTTGGGGCACCCCCTAATAGTTCATGTTAGGCATCATTCATGCGCAGCACGTCTGCCCCCTAATACTTATGACAGTGATGAAGTTGCCAGACTTATTTGACTTTCCCTCGTCTATATTATTGTACGATTTCTCCTGATTTTTCTTTTTTATAAAAATATGTTGTGGTTTAAGGCTACCTAACCAATAAAGGAAACCTCTCCTTTATTCCATGGAAGATGACTCATTAAAAATGAAAGCACCGAGGCTTCACTGGCTAAGGAGGGAGAAGAACGAAAAACACTTCCATTATTTTGTTCTTTCTTTAGAACTCAGCAAAATTGGTTCTCTGTTTTAGGTTTTAGCGTAATGTGAAAGTTAGATTAGAGTTACAGGAAAAAAAACCCATATTTTCTTGTTGCAGCTTACAACATTTTCAGCATAATAATTATGAAAGCTATTTCCATGCTGGGTAGAGAATAAATTAAAATAAAAAATAACTGGCTGTATATTTCTTGTTGCTTAAAGTTCTGTAATATAAGATTCTTTGATCTTTCCAAAGAAAGATTTTACTTAGTATCTAATTAGGTATTACATAAGCATATCTCAGCTGCTCTGTTTTTCACTGAAGAGAAACTTGACTCCTGATGACTTTTTCGCTGTTTAGAGGTGGGGAGGGTTGATTTCCTAGTCTATGCTCTTAAGAATCATTTCTTTTCAACATCAGCCCTACTGGCATTTCTCCAAATAGTTTACTCATATGTTAGCAGAAAGTCCAAATAAAGACCTTGGCACCACATATGTCCCATTTAACAGTAACAGTTATCGGTACAAAGCTTTTAACGCTTCTGTGACTCATCTATATTCTGGAAACATAGAACCAGATTTTTCTAACAGCCTTGTTTTAACATTAGAATGCAAGTAGGTTGTGCTGAAGGTGGGTTATAGTAGCACCTATTCAGCATGGACCCATATCATCCTCTATCACTATTAGCTGTTATCCGACTTTTAAAGAAGTAAATAGGTATAATTTGGTCTCTCTGTCTCTTAGGTAATATGCTTGAGCCATCCCACAACTTCCTTGACCTAGATGGAGTCATGATCCCTGTGTAGCACGACACAACTGTGGCAACCTACATAGAACACCCCACCTTGAATGTTTTTGTCATTGGGCTCTTAAGTCTATTAGTTAGGAATCCAGTTATAATCCTATTACTTATTCATTGAAAAATCTGCCTTCTTTCTTTCCTTCTTATCCACATGTAATTGTTACTACTTCTTACTATTCTAGCTTTCTAACAACCAACTTTCAATGTACTAAAAACAGGTCTAGAAGCATAAACACACCAAAAAGTGTTGAGTTAAAAATGAAGGAGAATGGAATGGCAAAGATTATATTGCAAACAACAAAAAATAAGATTCATACAAGATTGGCATACACAGAATGAACATCTCCGTCTCAAGATTAGCTACATACATTTTGGCATCAAATAAAACAGGCCCCAGTAAGAAAACAGAAAACAATTACACTCCATCTGATTTTTATGAATCACAGCTGACATACATACATAACTATGAAATATTAGCAATAAAACCAGACAAGCTGTCACATCACGTTTCTGGGACCATTCAGTAAGGTGCTATTTCCTTCCCACCAATTAAAAAAGAAGTTCTATCAACATACAAACCTGATAGCTCACTAAAGGTTGTAATTAAATAATCCAGTTCCTTTTAGATGATCATCATCTATTTTTCTTTGTATCATATCCGTTTCAACACGTGGACATACTCACACAGAGACACATTAATTCTTATTGTGTCAGCCACAAAAATCTGCAATCCAAGAAAGTAATTTAATAATGTTCATACATGCAGCATTATATAAGCCAGACCATGGCACTCATAAATCTATTCCCTTTAGACAAAATTTAGATGAGTGAAGATGTGTGAAGTTCACCTTTAGAAGACCTGAAAGACCAGGTTAGGGACAGATTATCATGGAGAAAATCTATCTATATGGTCACTAGGAGTCAATGTCAATTATGGCATATAATCAATCAATCAGTCTAAATAAATCGAACTTAATGGGACTTAATCAAAATATAAGATTGCGCAGTAAATCTTCCAATTCAGTGTAAATTCTGAAATTGTTTTGTTTTTAGCTGAGACATAATTCAACCCATTTATATTCTATTCCATTAGGGTGAGTGTATTTTAAAGAATTTCTTATATTCTCTCATTTCAGCCTAGTTGACTAGGATAGAAGGTAAAACAAGACTAAGGTCTGATGAGTAATTAAAAGGGAGACCACTAGACCAGGGGTCGCCAACCTTTTGGACCTTAGGGACCACCAATCTCATAATTTTAAATCCTGCAGACCAGAGACCTTGGGAAAATCCCCCAAAAAGTCTACAGGAAAATTCCCCACCCCATATTCCTACCGATTGATCATTCTTTATTTGGGATCGCAGGATACTGTCTCCAGCTCCGTTCTGGGGGGGGCGGGGAGATTTGGCTTCATGCAAGGAAAGGAGCAGAGGCAGCAGAAGTCTTTCTTTCTCTCCCCCAAACTCTGTTAGAAATGAATCTTTGCTGTCACAGCCTCTTAGGGCAGGATGCCTTGCAGGGTCCCAAAGACTCATTTCTGGTAGAGTTTGGGGGAGAGAAAGAAAGACTTTTGCTGCTTACCTTTCGTGCAGCCAAAAGCAGAAAAAGAAAGAAGCGGAAAGAAGCAGCGCAATGGCCCGGCCAAGCGCATGGGGTGAGTGGGGCAAGTTCCCTCCCTCTGCCATTTCTGCCATTTCCCCTCTCCCCTCACTACCCTGTGTTGTTCGCAATGCAAGACATGCAAGACACGTGTCCCAGTGGCGGGATTCAAATTTTTTTGCTACTGGTTCTGTGGGTGTGGCTTATTTGGTATTGACATTGAATGCATGTAAACCCTGAAAAATATGTGATAGCCCTGGGAAAAAGAAAGGCAGAAAAATCACTCTAGGTGGAGGGACAGTGTAAAATATTAACACATGATAAATAATGGAACAATTAAAAATAATAGCACTGAGTTTTCTCTCTCTCTCTCTTCCTATTTTTTTCTTTCTTTCTCTCCCTCCCTCTTTCTCTTTCTTCCTTCCTTTTATCCTTTCTTTCTCTCTCCCTCCCTCCCTCCCTCTCTCTCCTACCCACACACACACACACACACACACACACACACACACACGGAGCACTTTTGTACCTTAACAGACATGCATTTTGAAGCAGCTCCTTTAAATTTCTCCAAGGCTGGAGTGGATTCTCCCACCCCCTCTGTCAGACCGCACTCCTTCTCACTCCAGGCACTTTAACTCACAAGGGGAAAGTGATACTTGCAGCATCCATGGGGAATCCTTGGAGAAGTTTTTAAAGGACCTGCTTCAAAATGCATTTCTTTTACATTGCAAAAGTGCTCCAAGGCTCAATTCACCCCCACCCCCTCTGTCAGCCCACACTCTCTCTCATCCTAGGCACTAACTTACACAGGGAAAGCAATACTTGCAGCATCCATGCCTTTCTTCCTCCCCCCCACCAGGGGGAAAGAGGACGTGGGGAACAGAAAGCTAGAAGAGTGATCGGGGCAAGTGAGTGACCGGGCAACTGAGTTGGAGGCATGGCCAGCCAGGGATTGCCACCGGTTCAGCAACCCACACCAAATAATCGCTACCAGTTCACCCGAATAGGTGCGAACCGGTTCAATACTACCTCTGATGTGTTCCCGTGGGCCCTGTGGACGGCATAGCCTTGTGTTCCTGCGCAGCCTGGATTAATTGCTTTGGGGGTTGCTTTGCGGTTGATATTTGTCTGCAGACCACCAAAATTTTCTTGCGGACCATCAGTGGTCCCCGGCCCACTGGCTGGCAACCACTGAACTAGACCATACAAGGTCTGTAATCAACAGGAATGTGGCCCTGAAATCAAATCATAATAGGTGACTCTAGCTAGGTAACCTTAAAAAAAAACCAGTATGTTTATGTTTCTGTGGGAGCCAAAATTATTTTTGAAATTTTTGAAATTTTGCATTTATATTAATTGAGCCTCAAATCTAAGTAAAGTTTTTGCATGTTGAAATCTGTAGATGAGTGATCTAGTTAACTGGTATCAAATTTCACTTCTTTTGATGTAGGCTAATAAAGAATAATATTAATATTTGGTGATACTGTCCTAGCAATTGTCCTCAAGTCTGACATACATGGCCTCTCAGCTGACTCAGGTTGAGTCAGACAGATCAAACGCTCCTTCTCTTTGCTTCAAGATTCAGTTATGTCTGTTAACCACTCTTACTACATGCTAAATTTAATTTTTCTCTTTATATATTACAAACATTATTGTCTCTTATTCAATTCTGTGTTCAAATAGGGCATTCTATGTACTTTCAGACTGAGTTAATGATGTAGTTTTCTTAATACTTTCCTAGAAGTTGACATAACCTGAAAGTCTACCAAGATCACTGTTTAAAGCAAGCCTGTCTTAGAGACCATTGAGTATATTATTATAAATTGGGTTTATATATATTTTGAGGTTTTTTTTTTAAACAAAACATGAGTTTTATCTTTTGTGAGATTGTTTTCTCTCTGAAAGGGAGAAAAAAGAGCTAAAGCAGGGGTGTCCAACCTTTCACCTTTCCTGGGCCACATTAGAAGATGAAAATTTGGTTTGGGCCGCACATAAAATAAAATAACAGTAACGATACCTGATCATCCCCCAAAACCATAGAAAACATAGTTAACATATTAAATTTATTTGGAAATGAAGTTAGTGAGATGTTTTTATTATTTATTATTTATTAAAAATTATTTATTTTTTATCACTTTTTTTTATCACGGTTTTTTTATCACAGTTTATTTTCAGGCCAAATTTTGGGGGAGGGGGGGAGAAAGCTTGCCCGCCTCACGCCTACCTCTCCTCCTGCAAATGGCCTGGCTGGATGAGGCAGGACTGGAAGGCAGAAGCAGCAGCAGCAGCGGCGGGGGCAGAAGCCTTCCCCCGCCACCGCTGCTGCTTCTGCCCCGCCGCCCCGCCGCCACTGCCCCTGCCGCCGCTTCTTCCCCACCACCGCTGCTGCTTCTTCCCCACCGCCACCGCTTCTGCCCCCACCGCCGCTTCTTCCCCCACCCCGCTGCTGCTTCTTCCCCGCCGCCGCTTCTTCCCCTGCCACCGCTGCTGCTTCTGCCCTCGCCGCCGCCGCTGCTTCTGCCCCCACCGCCGCTTCTTCCCCGCCACTGCTGCTGCTTCTGCCCCTGCCACCGCCGCCGCTTCTGCCCCTGCCGCCACCCCCACCGCCGCTGGTTCTTCCCCTGCCACCACCACCGCTTCTGCCCCCGCCGCGGGGGCAGAAGCAGCAACAGTGGCGGGGGCAGAAGCGGCGGTGGCAGGGGTGGCGGCGGCAGCGGGGGTGGTGGCGGCGGCAGAGGCGGCGGCAGCGGGGGCAGAAGCGGCTTCGGCGGCGGGGGCAGAAGCGGCAGCAGCAGCGGCAGAAGCGGCGGCGGCGGGGGTGGCAGCAGCGGCAGAAGCGATGGCGGCGGTGGGGGCAGAAGCGGCGGGGGGGGCAGAAGCGGTAGCGGTGACGGCGGGGGCAGAAGCGGCAGCGGTGGTGGGGCAGAAGCGGTGGCGGCGGGGGCAGCAGCGGCAGAAGCGGCGGCGGTGCCGGCGGCAGCAACAGCAGGAGGTGGCGCTCTGACGGTGCCCGCCTTTTCTCTTGCTGCTTGGCCTGGCGCTCGCCTCGCCCCGCCTCGCGCCTGCCTCTCCTCCTCCTCCTCGCTGGCTCTGGCACGAAGGTTGGGGTGGGCACTGGGCCACATTACGAGGCAACCTGGGCCGCATGCGGCCCGTGGGCCGCGGGTTGGACAAGCTTGAGCTAAAGTCATTCATATTTATGCTGTAGGATTATGAAGTTGCAAAACAGAATTATTTCCTTAAAAGAACATTTATTTGTCAGGTTGTGGGAGACCCTAGCTCTGTCTCAGACTGGGTTAAGAGGAGGAATGTTATTTTAGAAAATACAGGAGATGATATAAACAGTATAGCCAAGCAGCTATACAAGGCAAGGATGTGTAAATAAGGTGTCTAAAACCAAAAGGTTTCTGGAAAATAAAGTTTGTGACTTACAGTGTCTCACTCTAGTCTACAGGTTCACCTGTGTTTACAGATAGAGAATTACACAGTTGGAAGGGCCTTTTAGGGTTTTGATTCTAACCTCTATAGCACTGGACCCAAATTTAAGTGTCTGCTTGACCAAATCCAGCAAAGGAGTGTTGTCCATACTTCTAGGCAAGTATGCCTAGAACTGCTCTTAATGTTTAAACAATCAAAACCAGCCATCTTTAAATCTATTGTTCTATGTCCTGATTCTGGAATGATGGAGAATAAGTCTGGATCTTTTTGCGTGTGAGATCCATTCAGGTATTTGAAGAGTGTTATCAAAGGTTAGCCTGTAAATAGATAGTTATTGCATAAGCTACACTGGATCACTGCCCACCCTCACTTCTTAAGAGGCCTACACTACATTTCTGCTGTGGCATTTGAAAATCCCTCTCCTCAGATATTCAACTGCACTCCCTTTGCAGCAAATTCTTATTTAAAATAAAAGCCATTCAGGAATGAAGCTACAGTATGGAGCAGCAGAATCCCATCACTTCATTCTTCCTTTGCTGCCATGTGAATCAAATGTTGATCCAATTTTATTTCAGTGCGAATAGAATGACATATTGTTTTATATTGAACTTACTTCAGCATTTTGTTCTGCTCAACAAAGGATACAAACACTTAATTGGTTTTTTTAAAAATTAATTTACTTTTGTAAACCATACACCCAGAGTAATAAAAACTTAAATTAGAAACATAAGTCAGAAGCAGATAAAACAAAGAACCTGCCTAGCTACACATATACTTTGGGAGACATAAATGAGAATAATTAAAACTAGATCCATGTCACTTGATTAAAACATGTTTAATCAGATGTACGCACTACCTCATTCAGTCCAAATATTTTTATGGTACTTATTATTTCTGAGTAAGTGCATCCAACAGTTCAAAATGTAAATATTACCTTTACATGCCATCCTAATGCATGAGAACAAAGACACATTCCTAACTTTATGCACACTGAATATTCCCATCTTGACATTTTTGTGACCACCAGAAACAATTACTAAGATAAAGTGGCCACCTTTTTAGTTATATTCTTATACTTTCTGGAACGTAACAGTACAGGTTCCAAGTTGCATAAAAGCCCTATCCAAGCTGTGCATATTAACTCAAACTCAAAGAAACAAGATAGCCTCATAATGTAAAGGAAGTGGCTACTCAGCACACACCTATTCACATTTCAAGATAAGAGGTGAGTAAAAGGTGTAACTAGAATTGGACTCTGTTCAATTAAAGTAATGCCAAAATAAATGATGCAAATATGCAGGTTTTAAAATCCAAGATCAGAGAGCCAGTTCGGTGGATGAGGATGTGAAGATGTTGGCCTACAAATTGGGAGGCTGCGAGTTCTAATCCTGACTTAAGCATGAAAGCTAGATGGCTTTGGACCAGTGATGCTGTCTCAGGCCAGCTCACCTCACAGGTTTGCTGTTGTGGGAAAACACAGGAAGGAATACGTGTGTTTTCTGCCTTGTTAACTGTAAAGTAATAAAGGTAGGAGAAAAAAACTTTTTTTCTCAACAAGAAAAAACAAGATGGTTATAATGAACCCTGTATAGCTAGAACCCACAATGGAGTGTAGGAGTGGTATGCGTTACACTGCATCAAAAGTGCTCTATTCATACATGCTGTTAACCAACAAGAACATCTCATCAGCTTGCCCAAAGTAGCACTCTTATGGGACGATATTGAAGCCTGGTTTGGAATACAAGGAATCAAGTCTTCCTAATAAAAGTCGACATTTTTCCACCCTTTTCTGACAGCAAGTACTAAAAAAACAAAACCAAAATAGATGCCATCTGTAATCCAAACAACTCTTTTGGAACTGATGAGCAATATGAATAACAAAAATGGTTTTAACCAAAAGTTAAGGTATTTTTCAGTCCTGTGAGCCTTTGAATGCCTCCCTCATTAAAATCAGTCCACTTCCTATTATATCAAATTGATGAATCATATATTTCCTCTAGAGCTAACTCCATTTGTTTTCCTCTCATCTGTTCTTCAGAAGAATGATTCAACCCCTTTTTAACCTCAAATTCCCATTTGCACTGCCCAATAGTTTTATTTTAGCTCCCTCCACAAAACCCATAAAGCAAACATGTCTTGGCAGGCATTTTCCGAGAAGCTGCTTCAAGGACAGCTATTAACCCAAAATAAACCTTTCTTCAGTCTAGTGATAGCTAGCACTTGTCAAAAAGGGTGCTCTACATTTCCATGTATTATCTTGACAAAGCGCTTCAATGTTTCCTCATGGCAGTGCTGTTCATTAAATCATTTGCATAGCTTCCCAGAGTCTATGGAGTGAGCAGTTAACAATTCACTTGCCCTTTTATTTAAGAAAACCACCTGTCTGCCACAGCCATTTATCAGCTCAGCAAGTGGTAGTGCAATTTCTGTGGAAAACTATTCCTCTGCTCTGCGCCTCAGCTTTTATCTGAACTGGGCTAGCTGGCTGGAAATGTGGTGATCAAGTTCTATGTCAAGAGCTCGGTCTTCTCAAAAATGTTTTAGAAGCTGTGAAAAGGTTACCTCATGTTGGGTAGTCCTGACAGACACAAAATGCTGAAAAGAGAATTCCTTTCCTTGTGAAAATACTGACTGCATGCTTTTGTCAGACAATGATAAGCTGCTGCTTTAGCATAACAGCTGGCATGGCAAGTTTGGCTTCAGAGAACCAGAAAATGAAAGGGAATTCAAAATAAGATCAAACTGACAGTCTTGTACATGTCAATGGAGAAATCTGGGTGTGTTTAAAATATATTGTAATGCCATTAACCTTTGAACTACTGTGTATATTATATCTCACTAAAATGATTTTTAAATCAAGATGAAGCAAGATGTATAAAAAAACAGGGTTTTTTATTTATTCATATTTACATTTTGCTGCCTGAGTGGAACGTTTTCAATAACTGAATAGAAATTATTTCAAAGATGAAGTATCTAGCACAAAAAAAATGTGAAGAAAGGAAAATCACAATTATGTTTTCCTTTTGTGAAAGGAAAAGAGCATTGGTACTTACCTGATACGCCCATTCTCCATGAGCTGTGAAGAGCATCCAGTTGTGGGAGATGCTTCAGTCTCCTCTTGGATAGGCTGGGCTTAATTACAAGAACGCTCCTCCTCCTCCACGGTACTCCTCCCTAGTGTTCCCAGTTTTGGTGAAGTCAAAGTGTGGACACATTTCTGTTCTTCACCCTATCTAAGAGTTGGCCTGAATAGAAACCCCACCAGACGGAATTGGGTGGGGCTGGATGCTCTTCACAGCTCACGGAGAACGGGCATATCAGGTAAGTACCAATGCCCTTTCTCCCCTGAGCTGTTCAGAGCATCCAGTAGTAGGACATACCAAAGCTGGCCTGTCCTACAGGAGGGATGCCATCTAGATCAATGGTCCCTCTGCTCTCCTACCAAATGATGCCTCCGCAGAGGCAAAGACATCAATTTTGTAGTGTCTGATGAAAGGTGACGGAAAAGCCCAAGTTGCTGCCCTGAAAATTTCTTCTATTGGTGCTTGTGTGGCCCATGCTGCTGATGTTGCTGCACTCCTTGTGGAATGCGCCGTTATGCCTCTAGGTACTGAAAGTGATTGGACCTTGTACACTTTGGCAATCGTGGCCATCAACCATCTGCCAATTGTAGAAGGAGAAACTTTGCGCCCTTGGTTGTTAAGTTGAAAAGAAATGAAAAGAGATTCTGTTTTCCTGAAAGCAGCTGTACGATCTAAGTAAATGCATAGGGTGCGTCTCACGTCAAGCCGATGCCGTTGGTATTCAAGTCTATGAGTTGGTCTCAGGCAAAAGTTTGGGAGACTCAACTCTTGTGCCCTGTGGAATGCTGAATTGACCTTCGGCACAAACGTTGGATCTGGGTGAACTATCCTGTCCTGGTGAAAATATACAGAGGTCCTTTCTTACTGACAATACGGCTAGTTCAGAAATTCATCTTGCTGATGTGATAGCTATCAAAAACACCACCTTATATGTTAGAAAGTGAAGGCTCGTCACCCGCAGAGGCTCAAAGGGTCTCTTCGTGAGAGCAGAAAGGACTTTGTCAAGCTCCCAAGTTGGGTAGTGGTGAATCACCGGGGGCCTTAGATTTTTGGCTCCCTGAATGAAACTACGAATGTGAGGATGATGTGAAATGGAACACAGATTACCCCAAGAAATGACCAAAGCTAAGGCTGCCACCTGTCTTCGCAAGGTATTGGGCGAAAGACCTCTGTCCAGACCCTCTTGCAACAATTCTAATATTTGTGCCACTGATGGAGAAGTGGGTTCAATATTGAATACACTATTTAAAAAATATGTTCCAGGTGGCATTGTAAATACGATTAGTCAATGGGCGCCTGGCCACCAGAATGGTGGAAATGACTCTGTTGGAAATTTTCTCACCTTTTAGATGTCACTGCTCAATCTCCATATGGCAAGGTGGAGCCATTGAGGATCTGGGTGTAGATAGAGAGGCTCTGTCTGGTGGAATTCTCCATGGTTCTACTAATGACAGATCTCGGAGGTCTGCAAACTATGGCCACCTGGGCCAGTATGGCGCTACTAGTAACAGCTCCACTTTCTCCTCCAGAAGCTTTTGGATCACCTTGGGGATCGGGGGAGAATGTGTACAGTAGACCTGGTGGCCAATGGCATCAAAGGGCATTGATATTCTCTGCTCCCTGGGTTGGGTACCTTGATATGAATCTCGGGAGTTGTGTGTTGAGAGCTGAGGCGAACAAGTTGATCACTGGTTGTCCGAGTTTCAGTTCTTGAAATTCAGCCACTTCTTGAAATACTGACGGATGCAGTTGCCACTCCGACTGATCAACCGTGGCCCTGCTCAGCCAGTCTGCCTGGATGTTTGACAGACCGGAGATGTGCTCTCCCCTGATGGAGAGTAAGTTCCTCTTACTCTCTTAGGCACAACTTATCTGCCTCCCTCATCAGTTGACCTGAGTGGATACCCTCCTTTGTTTATATGAACCTTCATTGTAACATTGTCTGTTAGAACCAGGACGTGTTTGGACTGAATTAGTGGAAGGAAGCTGCGAAGAGCCAGAAAGACAGCTCTGAGTTCCAATAGATTTATACTGCATGATTGTTCTAGAACAGACCAATGCCCCTGTGCCATGTGGTGTTGGTAGTGCATTCCCTATCCAAATAGGCCGGTGTCTGTTGAGATGATCGCTCTGTTGGGTTCCTTGAATAGGCAACCTTTGTTGATGACAGGTGCGGTCCACCAGCGAAGGGATCTGAGAACCTTCGGTGGCACTAGTACCCATGAGTTGGAATTGTCTCTTCCTGACCTTTGGAAGGGTAGCAGGTATCATTGTAGGGTTCTGGAATGCAAGTGGGCCCAGGGAACAATACAAATACAGGAGATCAGTTTCCCTCATAGTTTAGATAACTGGATCAGGGGTACCCATTTAAGGGTCCTGATCTCCTGAGCTAGAAGCCTAATGCTCTCCTGTCTGTCGGGAGAAAGGAAGACTCTCCTTTCTATGGTATCTATGATGGCTCCTAGGTGAATTAAGTGAGTTGATGACTCTTGGCCCAATTTATAGAGAACCCATGATGTTGAAGAGCCTGTATTGTAAAATGGGTGTCTAGTTCAGACTGACTTAACCAATGATGACAGAATTAAAATGTCATCAAGGTAACACTGTAACCAGATGGGTCTACCTCGAAGATGTCTGGCTAGAGCTGCCAAGACCTTAGTGAATGCCCTAGGAGCTGAAGCTAGCCCGAAAGTAAGAGCCACATACTCAAAATGCATATTATTATAGCAAAATCTAAGAAATTTACTGTGAGTAGGCCGAATAGGAATGTGCAAGTATGCCTCTGTTAGGTCTATAGATGTTAAAACATTGCCCTTCCTGATGCCCAGTAAGATAGATTGTAACTTGGTCATCTTAAACTTCCGGTACACCAGAGAGCGGTTGAGGTATTTTAGATCTAAAATTGCCCTCCATCCCCCCGAACTCTTTGGAACCACAAAAAGGTGTGAATATAATCCCTGTCCTTGCTGATCCAGAGCCACCAGTTGAATGGCCCAGATCTCCAGTAGATATTGTATAGCTGCTTGCATAAGAGATCTTTTGACCTGGTCTCTAGATTTCATAAAGAAGTTCAGGGGAGTGGATTGGAATTCCAGAGCCAAACCAAATCTAACTGTTTCCCTAACCCATGAGTCAGTGATAGAGGACTCCCAATGATTGGCAAAGTATTGTAGCCAACCACTGACAGGGATCTCCTGGGATTCCTTACTTGGGAGGCCGGAAAAACCTGTTTCCCGTCCCGCAGAAAGGTTTCTTGCTTTGACCTCCCCTCCTAGTCCTGTCTCCAAAGTCGGACCTTTTGAGTGGTTGCCCTTGCCTATATCCCTGGGACCTTTGGGATCTGTTGGAGTAGGAACTTTGGTAGAAGGGGCAAAAGGAGTGCCTCCGAAAGGACTGCGGGTTTCTATTGTCCAATTTCCGAAAAAGAGATGGCAAGAATTTTTTCTTGTTCCTAGATTCTATTAGGAGTGGATCAAGGGCAGTGCCAAACAGCTTGTTGCCTGAGATGGGTGCAGAGGCAAGCTTCCACTTGTGTTTAGTGTCAGCTTGCCAGTGTCTGAGCCAAAGTAGTTTGCGTGCAGATACCTGAGGGGCAATGGCTCTGGAGGAAAATTTAACAGCATTAAACGTTGCATCCACAGAAAATTCTGCTGCAGCTGTGAACTTGGCAATGTCCTGATGCGCTCGTATATTGGAGTGGGGGATGGTGTCCCTCAGATGGTGAAGCCATCTTAAGGAAGATCTAGTAAAAAAGGATGCGGCAGTAGCTGCCCTTACGATCCATGCATCAGCTTGGTGAGCTCTTCGAAGCGCTAGTTCTGCCCTTTTTTCTTCTGGTTGAGTGCCTCCTCTGCTTCACCTGGGATAGTAGAGGAGGATGCCAAGGTTACTAGGGGGTCATCTACCTCAGGGGTGTTAAGAGTATTAGCAAATTCAGGGGCCAGATTATAAAATTTCCTATCATATCCCATGGGAGCAGGATAAGATGCAGCAGAGGCCCACTGTTTTTGAACTAGGTCTAAAAACATATGAGGCACTGGAATGACATCCGCTTTGGTGACAGGTTGAGAGAAGATTAGGTCTTCTGACTCATCCTGTGAAATCTCTTGCTGTAAAGCTGGGGTTGGTTTGTTAAGACGTGCTGGCCCTGAATAATAGCGATTTAAATAATTGGGGACAAAACAGGCCTGTGAAAATCGGTTGGTCGGGAATAAGGCCTTCGTCCTCGGACATGCCCTGTTCTAGAGGGTCTGCCTCTGACAGTGCCGGATCAGTCCCATGGGCTGAACCTGACTCAACCTGGAGCAACTGGTCATCTTGCTCACCCTCCTCCTGTGGCTCTGGGGGGCATCTGGATAGATGGGAACTCCCCATGAGAATGTACCTGTGTGCAATGTTGATCCATTCTGCTTACCGATCACAGAGATTGTGAATCACAATCTGAGACTGTGGATCTTTGTCTGATGGCTACAGACTGTTGGACTCCTGCTGCGATGCCCTGCTGAATCGCCAGCTCCATCCACGCCCTCATCTTGGCAGGGACTTCGTCTGGTAAGACATCCTCCTGATGAAGCCCGGTTGCTGTAGGGTGAATGTGGTTTCGGGGGCTTGACATGCTGTGGATGTTGTGGCCAAGCTCTGAAGGTGAGGCTGTGAGATGGATCCCTCCTGGACTGTGGGGACAGGTCCAAGGGCGGGGAAGGAGGGTTTGGGGCTTCAGCTGGTTGTGGAGTAGATCGGACTGTAGTGAACTTCTCAGTCTCCCGCATATTTCTCCTCATATGCCGTTCAATGGCCAGATGATGACTTTGGGCATCCTTTTCGCAGGCTTTAGAAGGACCTTTTGGGTTCCTTGATTTTTTGTGAGCCCTGGTTGAGTCTCTTGAGGAAGTAGCTCTGGAACTTTTGCCTCCTGCCATTGCCTCTAAAGATACAGTATAATCTTTGCAAGTAATAAAATAGCAGCATGGGGAAGTTGGCAAACGCAGGGGCCTGTTCCACGATTGGACAGGGAACCTTGTTGAAATAAAGAATCCCCAGTAATTTGAACAAAATAATAATAATAATAATAATAATAATAATAATAATAATAATAATAATAATAATAATAATAATAATAATATGATGTGTGTGTGTGTGTGTGTATCTTTGGTTATTCGGGTTTTCTCCCACAGGAGAAAACCCGAATAACCAAAGATCCACATACAAATACCCGCAAAAACCTCAGAAAGCACACACACACACACACACACACACACACACACACACTTTTTCGTAGATTTTCATAGGTACAGGTATGTAGGTCTAGGTGTTCGGGTGTTTTCCTGTGTAAGATTAAGAGTATCTTGGTGACGTTTCGGCAAGGTCCCACTCACCATCCTCAGGCTGGTGCTTTCGGCTTTGTGCAGTGTGTGATCGGAGCTGCCGTCTCTCTATATATACTGGTGGGGGGGGGGGCTGGTGTGCTGAGCTGGTTGGCTGCACCAACCAGCCCAGCACATGAGAGCTAATGGAAAACATGAGAGGCTAATGGAAAAAAGATCACTACAAAACAAACAACCCAGCAGATTACAGCACAAGATCCAGGATATCTCCACAACAAAACTCACAAGGCCATCACACAGCCCATTATAGCAACATCAACTCCATCAACCAATAAAGAGGCAGCAGTGCAGCCATCCAGCTCAGCACACCAGCTCCCCCCCACCAGTATATATAGAGAGACGGCAGTTCCGATCACACACTGCTTGCACTGGCACAAAGCTGAAAGCACCAGCCTGAGGATGGCGAGTGGGACCTCGCCGAAACATCACCAAGATACTCTTAATCTTACACGGGAAAAGACTCAAACACACCTAGACCTTGGCAGAATCTCATCTGCCATCATCAGGCTTCTGTGTAGTGTTCGTCTGTGAGTCAGACTTTCACAGCCCTTTCTGTTTTAAATTTGGTGCTAGCCTACTGCTGTGCCAGAATGGTTTTTCTTCATCCTGATTGGTTGGGAGTCTTGGTCTGTGTTTATTGGTCTTGGAGTTTGCTGTGTTCTGCTTGATTTGTGTATTGTATTGCATTGGAGGCTTTTAGTGCGGCTTGGCTCTGAGTAAACGGACAGCTATCATTTATTTGGAAGCTAGGTTTCATCTGGGTGCCTGGTTGGTGTGTTTGAGCTGGAGGTATCGGGGGGGGGTATGTTTGTGCCCAGGTGTTTGCCTGGCTTGTGGTGTGGAGATTTTTTTGTTTGTGAGTGCAGGCTTTCAGAGAATTAACAGTCTGGTGGAGTCATCTCTTCTATTCATGCTTTCAGATCTTTTTTCAATCTTTATGGCTTCTCTGATAATTCTGTAGCTGGGGTTTTCTATAGTGGCTAGGGTTTTGGTGCCATTGAAGTCACTGGCCTTATCCACAAAACCACACTGAGACATAATGGAGACCTAGAAGATGAACAGACCTATGGAACAGCTGTTCTGCCCTACATAAGAGGTACTACAGACAAAATCAGTAAGATACTACATAGGCATCACATCAAGACTGCCTTCAAAACAGACAGAAAAATAGCAGCCATCCTAAGAAACCCCAAAGATAAAATTGATCTGGAAAACCAAGGCATATATGAAGTCCCCTGTGCATCATGCCCTGTCACATACATTGGACAGACCAATAGAAGAATAAGTACCTGCCTGGATGAACACAAAAATGCAGTAAAAAAGCTGGTACACACTTCCTCACTAGTCCAACACATGAAAGCCACAGGTCATAGCATTGACTTCAATGGCACCCCCTGCAGTGTTCTGTGGGGAAATGCCTCGGGCTGTAGCATTGACTGACTACGAGTCACGCTCATTGTTCGGTCTGGCGCTACTTTAAATTCGCTATAACCAGTTGAATGGAGCGATTGATATGGAGGTCTGTTTAAGCAGATGCGATGTTATGGTGAGAGACATTCGAGGCAAAAGCCTCTTTTCCCCCTTGGAGTACTGAAGGCGCTAATGAGGTATCGGAAGCTCCGTCGATGGTGATTCTTTTAGATAAGACTGACGGAGTTGGTAAGGAATCTCAAGAGGGTAATTAGAGAAAGAGAATCAAACCTGAGAGTTTTGGAGAGTCTTTTTTGCTATTCCGGCCAACCAACAGAAAAAGCTGCCTAATCCTGCAAAGGCTGAGCAAAAACTGGGGACACTAGGGAGAAGTACCATGGAGGAGGAGCGTCCTTGTAATTAAGTCCAGCCTATCCAAGAGGAGACTGAAGCACCTCCCACTACTGGATGCTCTGAACAGCTCAGGGGAGAATTAGTAGTCAATGAAGTTAAGACATTGTCATATGACACCTGGCACTTCAACCTCATTTCTGAATAAATTCCTCACACACAGACATTTGAGCAAGACTATTCTGTATAATCAGCTGTTCTGACATTGATCAGTTTAAAGGCTGATTTAGAGCTGCCTATAACTGTTCATTGTGGTCACTGCAAGTTGGTTTATGGATAAGTGAAGGTTGCAGGTGGCTGAAGATGGGCTGACGCAAATACCTTCCAAATCCCAACTGTGCATTGTGTGAAGATGTGCACCCTGCATACTGATTGGTTGATCTGAATTCTTTTTCTGTGCTTTGCCCTCCCTAAACTGAGAGTTAAAATTTGCTGTTGTATAAAAGGAACATCCATACAACTGTCTCCAAACAACAGACACATATATTCTCTCACATGCAATGCCAGAGACGTCTGCTCCAGCCTAAACAGAGATGCAAGCAGATTCCCACACCAAGTGGAGAAACTGTAGCATTCAGCTATCCTTGTTGCCTATGTTCAGTGTGCTATATTACTTCAATTATTGGCATAGTATGGCCACAACCACAAATCTAGTATGTACTGAATCCAAAATTAGAAACACACTTTAGTCACAAGCAATTTTTTAAAAAAGTTCAATGAACTATTGTTTTAAAATTCATTGGAATATTTCCATTCTTCTGTCCAATAACCGCTATATACCTGGCAAAGTATTTTTAACATGTTTCTCTGAATACCTTAATCTAGAATGTCACTCAGTATTATGAAGTGGTATGATCCTGCAGATTAAGGATTTTTTTCTCCATTTAAAGCATATGAATATCTTGCTAATACTGTAGAAACATTAACACTTCCTACTAAATTTATAATGAATAAAATATTTGCATTTCCAGCAGTGGTACCATTTTCACATTTTCCTACCTGATAATTGCAATTTATTGTGGCTGGCTGCAATAAAGAGAAAGACTGTAGTCCTTAAGTGGATTCTCACTTTGCCTGAGTTATACTTAAACACGGTCAATTAAACACTTATTATTGCTTAAATTACAATTAGTTATGACTGCCTGATATCCTCAGTTATAAACTGTGGTTTACAAAACGTTTGGGTTCATATCAAACAACGAATCAAAACTAAAGAGAGCACAATCTGGGTTGGCATGTAGTTCACAAAAGGCAGCTAGGTCCCTGAATCCCAGTGAGTCAAACTGGAAAGTATAATTGGTCAGGTATGTTTCCAAGAAGTTCTCTATATAAACAGAAACTTAAGCCTCTAGTGCCCTCTTGTCTACATAAGCTTCTATCTTCTGAGAAATAACAAAAATATACTGAAACAGTATTTTCCTTAAAGAGACTTGTGACATTTTCCTTACCTAGGAAACTCATGTTTACTTAAGAACCATTCATGACCTCTTTTATAACACTGTAAAAACAAAGATCCTCCTACAATCCTTTTTAAACACTCCTATCAGTTGACAACAATCTATTTGCAGTTCTTTAAAAAAAATCTACAGGGTGTTAATTTATGACAAGAATGTTGGCCCTCATTTTTCTCTGGTACTGTAATCGTATGAAGAAATCACAGAAGGAATACCTGCAGCCTACAGAATAGTCTGATAAGTTGAATCTGAATCCAAAGGAGGGGTGGAGAAAGCTTCTCAGATGTTGTTAGCCATTTCACCCCAGAACATGTTAACCCTTTTAAGGTAATCCGGGCAAGATTAGATAGATGGATGGATGGATGGATGGATGGATGGATGGATGGATGGATGGGTGGGTGGATGGATGGATAGATAGATACCAAAGATAGGTAGGTAGGTAGGTAGGTAGGTAGGTAGGTAGGTAAATAGATAGATAGATAGATAGATAGATAGATAGATAGATAGATAGATAGATAGATAGATAGATAGATTAGATAGATAGATGATAGATAGATCGATCGATCTTTGGTTATTCGGGTTTTCTCCCACGTAAAATTGGAAGTATTTTGGCGACGTTTCGCCAAAATCTCAATCGTCATTTTCAGGCTTGTGTCTGAGATTTTGTGAATGAGATTTTGTCAAAATACTTCCAATTTTACCCGGGAGAAAACCCGAATAACCAAAGATCTACATACAAACACCGGCGAAAACCTCAGAAAACAAATATATATATTATACATACACACACACAAACACATATATATATATAGACCAAAAAGGCAATCCTTACAGTGAAAGATACATATCACTGCCAAACTGCACAGTCTCTCAGTCCTCCCACCCCCTTAAAAGATAATTGAAGCATTCCTGGTTTTGACTGAATAACCTATGTCCCTAGACATTAATTTTGAACTCAAAGAGCTTGAACCCTGCAGGAGGCTGGTGCTGTAATTTCAAATTCTAAAATGTGGTTATAAAATGCAATTAAGAATGTCTTCATTATGCCTATTTGTTCTGTTAGTGTAAATTGCATATACTAAAGCAGCCTTTTGGACCTCAGGGACACCAAATTCATAATTTTAGATCCCAGGGAACCACTAACCAGATCTGTGGCGTGGCCTAATTTGTGGGTGTGTCTTGGTGGTCATGTGACTGGCTGGGTATGGCTTGTATGTAAATATTATAAATATTTATATAAATATTGAATGTTTTATAAAAAAAGAGTAACTTTTACCCAAAATCAGGCAAAGCAGGCAGGCAGATTGAGTTGCTCACAGAATCACAGATTCATTCAGAGATCTATCTATCTGCCATCGGCTAGCTCAGTCTCTCAAATTTGCTTGCCATGAGTCTACACTGAATTTGCTTGCAAGCAAACCTTCAGTCCTAAGGGAGGTTCGGCTGTGTTGAGCCAAAGATCTAAAGACCAGCTAGAAAGCAAGAAATCCAACCATTTCCTGCTTCCTAGCTAATCTAAATCTCCCAGCAGAGCAGAACAGATGATGGTCAGAAAAAGGAAAAATAGCAATTTAGCAAGCAAGTTTACCGGGTAAAGAGTAAGTGGGTCCCCGCGGGCGGCGCAGCCTTGTGTTTCTGCGCAGCCTGGATTGCTTTGTGGGGGTGCTCTGGGAGTGAGATTTCTCTGCGGCCCATCAAAATTTTCTCACGGCCCACCAGTTGGCGACCGCTGTACCAGAGGACAAGATCTGAATTGATATGTTGAATTCTAGGAATAAATGATGATGAAAATTGGACCATGACTGTATGTACATGTTGCCCATACATGCAAGCGTGAGCTGTATTATGCTTATTTTGAAGTAGTTAATTCATACAGATATGAATGTCTTTAATAAGAGACTATCAGCTGCACAAAGAATAAGCAAACTCACAACTTCCCTGCTTTTCCTCTGTAATCTCATATGGCACCTCACGTAATGCTATGAAACTGGCAACAGATCTGAAAACTTCTAGGAAGGAGAAAGAATTGCCAAAGTAATGCCTTTTGGTTGAGGATCTGTATACTGCACGAGTCAAAAAGAGGGCTGTGAAAATATTTACAGACCCCTCACATCCTGGATATAAACTGTTTCAACTCCTTCCCTCAAAACGACGCTATAGAGCACTGCATATCAGAACAACTAGACACAAGAACAGTTTTTTTCCCGAAAGCCATCACTCTGCTAAACAAATAATTCCCTCAACACTGTTCAACTATTACAAAGTCTGCACTACTGCCTTACTGTTAATCTTCTAATTCACTCCTTATCACCCATCCCTTCCCACTTGTGATGTATGACTGTAACTTTGCTGCTTGTATCCTTATGATTTATATTGACAGTTTCCTAGTATGATTTGATTGTTTATTGTACCCTATGACTATCATTAAGGGTTGTACCTTATGAATATTGATGAATGTATCTTTTATGTATACTGAGAATATTTGCACCAAGACAAATTCCTTGTGTCTCCAAACACACTTGGCCAATAAAGAATTCTACAAGCATTTTCAAATATAGTAGTACATTGTTCTTTTGTTATCTAAAGCATTGTAGGTCTGCAAATTAAGTTGATGTCTGAACAGACTGCAGATACAACTGTAAGCTTAATAATGGTTAGAAGATATAACAGCTTCGGAAAAAGTGATTTACAGTTGTAACTATCACACCACCCCCATGATTCTGTAATTGTAATTTGGGGTACTTGGAAATCAGCATACATTTACAACAGTTGCAGTATTTTGTAGTTATGTGTTTGTGATTTGTCGGCTTCCAACAAGCAAAGTCAATTATATAAGTTAGATTCACTTAGTGACTGCTGTAACAATTGCCATAAAATCAGATCCGGTCATATTACGACTCGCTGAATTAGCACATTGCTTAACAATTGAAATTTTAATCTCAGTTGTAGTCAAAAATCAAGGACTATCTATTCTTAAGTATTACTTTTCAATGTATTCAACGTCATGAATTCATTTTAGCATCACAGTCCTGTTTGATTTATGACTAAACTATTACAATATTTTGTACATAGGTGAAATACTTAAAAAGCAAACAATTCTGAGAATGGCAAACTTTATTTCAAGAAAACGTTCTATATTTTATAATATCTAGTGTCTTATTTAGAAGATGATACAAGGCAGTTAGGTAAAAAGTCAGTATACATTCATATTTCCAAACATTACTACTCTTATTTACTACTGGAATAAAGGAGGCAATTCCTACTTTGGTAAGTCCTCATTATAATCAAAGCAAGACTTTCAGCTTCTTTTGAAAAGTTCTGGAACAAATGAAGAAATCTCTAATGCTTCCAAATATAATTTTAAATCATGGATTATAAAAATAAATCCCTAACTCTACCAGGACCAGAAACACAAGACATAATTTAAAAATGGCCTTTTCTGATATCAAAAATTATGAAAAGCTTTGATCTTGGAAAGCTTTTTTAATGTATCTATGATAATATTTGATCTATCCGACTTGTTTTATGTTAGATGCCCAGAACTAATGTGCTAAAGTTGTCCTATGCTGGCATAAGGTCTTGTTGGAAGCAGGAAGACTTCCATTTGAATCTTACTGAGGCTTCAGCATACTTGAACTGTCTTCAATGTCACCTACTCATTAGTTCTTTTGGAGTCGAAAAAAATCTAACCCTTGAAACTTCCAAAATCTTCCTACAATCTATTTAGAAAGACTTTTTTGCTGCATATGAACCCACCCACCCCCTTAACTGAAACCAAAATATTTCTGATTAAAAGAAATGTCCCGTAGTTTGGGACTCTACTCAGTGCCATATGACTAGACATCTGGCCATATAACAGGGCTTCCCTCCCCCTTCTTGTATTCATCCTACTTTCACTAAACCTCGTTCTTTGACTTGCCAGAACAGGTGGTGGATTATATAGGTAACTGCTGGGGAGGGAAAAGATACCTTCCACCTGTGAGGTTGTTCTGCCGATAGAGAACCCAATTATCCAACCATCTTGCAGCATGCATTCAAGAAGTCATTTATCTGAGCATATTCAATGTTACATTACTCATAAATTATGCAAGAAATGTTCCAGTATTATTTTGAACTAAGGCATAATAATGCCAGTAAAATTATGATGCTAGTAATGTGTTTAGGATCACTAATATAATTTGTACAATACAAAACATGTGGCTGTTTAAAAATTCCGTTGCCAAGTATAAAACTGGAAAGAAACTTTGTGTATGAAATCCCAGGCAAAGGACGTTAGCATGCCATCTTTTTCTAAAGGGATACTACACATTAGTACACAATTTTTATAGGATACTTATCTGATTTTCTAGAATAAATCAGATTTTATTTTAAAGGTAAGTCATTACAACTTTGGGAAACACCCTCCTTTATTGATTAATAAGAAACAAAGTGGTGCATATTTCAATTTATTCCTCATGTTCTCCACTTCATATTTACCATTAGAAAAATAGAAAATTTGCAGTAGCCTTCATGCGCCACATTCAAAGTTAATGATGACACTGGGGGAAAAAGGGGCTATGCAAAAATTGGCCAGCTCAACTACTGTTATCACATGAAGGATCTTTCTTCCTCTTCAGCTTGCAAGAGCAAGGTTTTTTGGTCAGGTCAATCTCATCAAGCTTGATTGAACTTAGCTGTAGATTTTGCTGTCCCCAACAATGGCTGATCCTCAGACAAACATGATGACACTTCAATCTGCAGACAATGGAATAACACTGATGTGTAGAAAGTTATCTGGATAACTCATATGTTCACTTAGCCATTGTACTGGCGTCTCCAACATTGGTTCTATTCCATGAATCATCACTTGAGTCTTCTTTTCACCATCTAATTCACAGAGAGAGTGAAAGAGAAAGAGAAACTGCTAAGCTAGCATTTGTCAGATTTAAAAAGAAACAACTATATCGGAAGTATATGATACTTAGTTTAATAGTGAAATTCTACAGAATCCTTGTTTTATTGCTACTGATTATTATCTTACCACTGTTCAAATGAATTTATAAAGGCACATGGAAATTCTAGTAAGTGAAGCTTCATAACATTATCAAGAAGCTGCTGCTATTTTTTTAAAACCACTGTAAACCACTGTAATTAAACATATCAACCTTTCTCTCATTGTGCACATTGAAGTGAAAAACAATAGTTTTAAGAACAGAGCTTCAAAAGATGTCTTAAATTCAAAGGTTTTAAATTAATTTAAGTGGCAATAATTTACAAAGGGACAAATTTTCCATAATTGTTTAATAATTAACTGGATCCAGACTAAACAGTCCTAGAGCAGACTGAATGAAATCATTTGGAGCAGTTCTTCAAGATTTCAGTGGATCTACTATAAAATACAACTAAAACAGATACAATCTTGTACATGTCGTAGAAATGAAATATGTACAAATAATATGGGGGGGGGTTGTCAATACAAGGTTCAGAGATTATGACAAGAGCTTGGGCTTGGGTAGACACCAAGGTTGGTCAATTTAATTTTGGTTTACATTTTATTGTAGAAAATCCAAATCAAATTGCCATATGAAAGCTGCAATGGACTTTTGCTACAGTATTTGGGGTCTTTTGAAAATGAGATTTGCTCAGCTCTGCTTTCTAGGGATTTTTTTTTTTTTATGTTTTCAAAATGATATGTGGAGGGGATGAAAATATGGCTTTCTTAATTGGGATGAAGCTGTAAAGAGACTATGATTAATTTGTACGCTTATTATATTGCATACTTTTTATATTGTATCTGTACACTTATTATATCTGTACACTTATTTTGTAGAGATACTCCTGAGTAAATAATGCATATAATTTCAAAATGATAGAGAGTTTTTTCCAAGAGGAGCCTTCACAATTCAAGAATTTCAATATGGATTTGATTTATTGGAACAATTTAAATGAGCATCTTACATCAAAGAGAGGTCCTGAAGAGAACGTTCTAAAATTCTGGGAATTAGAAATTGTGGGCACTTTCATCAAAAGTTTGAAGTGAATTGTATTAAAAACTTCAGTGTGGCAGAAATAGCTACTAAAAATTTTATATTATTAATACGATAGATCAACAAACAAGAGTGTCCCCATTATTTTAGAAGACCTCCTAAAACCTTGTGAAAAGAATTTAGAGGTTTAAAGGTTAATACTTCTTGTTTCAAAATATCGAAGTCAAGACCCTAGAAGTGGCAAGAAGATAGCTAAGAACTTATTTATACTTCACAAATCTGTTTGGGATTTTTCAGAACAATGACTTCAACAGTGCTTCGCTTTATTTGTAAAATTCCTTTAAAGGGAAGTATTCCTGGCTCTACTTTTATATACTTTTGAAAAGTTACAGAGAAAAATATTAAATGCAGATCTCAGAAAAGACAGAGACATACAAGATGTGATATGTAATGAAATATAATAACAGTGAAGACAAGATACATTTATCTTTGATTTATTAAATATGGCAAGGTCTTTGTGTAGGTCATGCCAGAACACACAAATTATTAAGAGTAAGCAATACACTGGAAAACAGGATTATTCTTCCAAGGAAATTTTAGACAAAAAAGCAGCTTGTATAAGAACAGAATTTGGAGGAACAGAATAGCTTAAATGAGAGTGAAAGAAATGTGCATTTTCATCATATTTGTTTAACTTGTCTAGGAAATAAATTGACAGAATAATGGACCAAATCAAAATAGGAGGTGAAAATACCAAGAATTAAAAATAAGCAAATGATAACGCTTCTGAAGAAAGCTCATTATGGAAGTAAAAAATGGAAAATGAAAAATCTGGGTTAATATTAAGAAAACTAAGACAATGTTAACCATCAAGCTTAGTTCATTAACAGTTAATAGCAATGAAGCAAAAATTAAGAGATAATTTTATTTTCTTGGGCTCAACAATACATGAAGATGGACAGTGCACTATATAAGTACGGTAAACAGGAGATTAATACCGTGTTTCTCCAACAATATGACCTCCCCCAATAGGAAGACCCAGCATGTTTTCTAGGCATAAAATGAAATTAAGCCCCTCCCCCCAAATTTAGGCCTATTTTAAAACATGCAAAATGGGGGGAAGGGTGGGGGGACTTGTCGTTAGGAGCACCCCGCGGGCAGCAATTCCTCGCCACCAGCTGCTCCTAATGGGCGATCATGGCAGAGCGTGGAGAGCTCCCTACTCCTGCCAAGCACCTTTGTGGCAGACCCAAGACCTTCAGCGCCTGCCACTGTTGATTTCTCTTCTGCCCATGCCGCCACCGCGTTTGAAACTGCCACTTCCACGTTTGGAGAACCACCGCTGTTTGGAGCACCGCTGCCGTCTGGAGCTGCCACTTGTGCATTTGGAGCTGCCGCTGCGTTTGGAGCTGCCGCTTCCCCGTTTGGAGCACTGCTGCTGTTTGGAGCTGCCGCTTCCGCATTTGGAGCTGCCGCCGTGTTTGGATCTGCCACTTCCGCGTTTGGAACCCCACCGTTATTTGGAGCACTGCCGCTGTTTGGAGTTGCCATGCCCACATTTGGAGCTGCCGCCGCGTTTGGAGCTGCTGCTTCCACGTTTGGAGCACTGCCGCTGTTTGGAGCACCGCCGCCATTTGGAGCACCGCCGCCACTCCAAACACAGCAGCTCCAAACGTGGAAGTGGCAGTTCCAAACATGACAGCGGTGCTCCAAATGGTGGCGGCACTCTAAATGGCAGCGGCACTCCAAACACGGAAGCGGCAGCTCCAAATGTGGCGGCGGTGCTCCAAATGGCGGTGGCACTCCAAACACGGAAGCAGCAGCTCCAAACGTGGCAGCGGAATGGGCAGAAGGGAAAGCAACAGCGGTGGGTGCCAAAGGTCTTAGGTCTGCAGCAAAGGTGTTTGGTGGGAGTAGGAAGCTCTGTGCGCTTCGCCATGATCACCCGTTAGGAGCGGCTGGTGGTGAGGCTGCTCATGGGGCGCTCTAGATGAGGATGCAAGGGGGGGGAATTAAGTCACCCCCAAAAAGATGGCCTAGCCGTTTTTTCGGGGTTCAAAAAAATATAAGACCTAGCCTTATTTTATGAGAAACACGGTACTAGGAGAAAGGCAATGATCAACTTAGACAAGATAATGGAGATAAGAATATTTTTATGATAAAATAAATCAGAATAGTCAAAATCCATTGTTTTCTACTAGTATCATATGCTTGTAAAAGCTGACACTAACAAAGAGCAAGAGAAAATAAGATAGGTATACTCAAGTTATAGATCTCAAGTTGATTGTTAAGAATTCCATGGATTGATTTAGCCTGGATAAAGACTTATCCCATGAAGTGATGACCAGGAAACAGTAGGATCTAGATTCAGGGTAAGGGTTAGGGCTACGGTATATGCAGCAAGTAACAATTGAGAAAGAAACAAATGACTGACTATATGTCTGGAAAGACTAAGAGAAACCGAATCCCTGAAAGTTCTCAGAAAAGTTGCGAATTATCTCTGTCAAGATAGTGTTCTTACAGTAGTGAAGAATTAGGCCTGATTTAATGATTTTTAACTAAAAAGCTATTAAAATTTATTTTAATATGCTATTATTTTAAGATTTATTTTGTTTCTTTTTTGGCATCTCTTAATTGCTGTGCTAAATATATGTATTTTATGCTATTAAATTTATGTATTTTAATTGTTAAACTGAATTAGAGGTTTGCCCTGAATAAATGTTGGAAAAGCATATTCAGCATTACTCCAACTTTTACCATACAACCATACCTTACACCAAACTAAAAAGTTTAGCCACTCTGAAATGTTCTCCTAGCTGAAAAACATGTTGAGGGAAAGGGTGTGTTTATTCAAATGTTAATAATTTGTCAAGTCATTTTTTTCTCAACGTATTTTTATGTCCTATAACAAAATATAAAAGCAGAATCCTATTACATTCTACAATAAAGTCATTTTATGCTATTGTATTAGAAATGCTTTACTTTCATTAATTAATAATAATACTTTATTTACAGTCACAGACCGAAACACAAGTACAACAAAAACTTTCATTAATTAAAAAAAAACCAGCTCATTATTTTCCAAATGTTCACACTTACAATATGAGCAACAATACTGATTAAGATTCTTAGCAATTTGTTAAAGACAGTAGTCTGCTGGTGGTAATAACTGATATTTGAACTAAGACTTGAACTTAACTTTACTAGGCATTCTATAGTAGTTTAGACAATTCACCAAATCCACATAAATAAAACAAATGCACAGTGAAATGTATAAGGGGGGGGCTAGGTAAAGAGCCATTTAGATATTTTCAGAAGTTTGTTCAAAAGCATTTTTCTTTTTTTGTGGATCAGTAAAATTTTGCCTAATCAAATCCACTCCACAAATAGCCCCTGACTAAAAGGGGCTAAAATTCTAAAAGATGTCAGCCACAGCCATATTGGTGACAGCCAGTGGTGTCAGATGACAGAGGGGTAACTGAGTCAGGATATGGCCACAGCAAAAACATCAGACACTAACTTTAAAAGGGCAATTAATCCTACGCAAAAACACTTGTGGAAGAGGGAATGAGATCAAAATCTGAAGAATACGCTACATGATGTAGCAGTAAAAGTGTGCATTCAAGCCTTGATAGCTTTTATCTAAAGCTAACAAACAGAAGTCTTATTTATACAAATAATACAAATTCAAATACTTCCACCCAGCCTTACACACAAATCATGGCAAATGACATGAGGGTTCAACTAATTTTGAGTAAATACTAATCATTACTTTAAAACATTGTTGAATAATTAGTGGATACAAACAATTATGTTCAGAATATAAAGCAAAAGAGAAGTAGCAACAAAAGAATACTTTGCTGCTGAATTTGTTTCATTTCAGGTAAGGACCTTGGTTTATGAGCACAGAAACCACAGGAAAAGCTCACCATAATTACTTTAAATCATGACAGCCTGTTGGCAAGGGATATTTTTTTCTGTTTACTATCCAAGCAATTCACAGGAAGTGTTCCTTAGGCCTCTAGCAAGTGCAATGTGACCAAACACCATCCTCTTTACAGATCGTAAGAAGAGAGTTTGTCCTTATAATCTGTACTATGTTTCAGAGTTCTGCGAATCTAAGCAGTATGGCGTAATTATACGAAATGTTTTCCCCAGCAAAAACATTGGGAGGAACCCTTGAATTCTTGTTGACCTTGTTGTACACCTCAGAAAGTATAACAATGACAATCTGTCTCCACATATTAAGCTCCATGCTGAAAGAGAGATTTGGGGTATAGAACGACTTAGTGATATCTACAGATTAGAGTGCTGTAGTTGTCAACTAAACTTTGTTAACTTTTAAGAAAGTAACCTGTAACTTAAATAAAAGTATCCCAGCAAATTCTATCATATAAAAAACCAATGCCATATTCTCAAAAGAATGGCAGACTAAGCAATGAGAGAAACATCAATGTTAAGAATAATTTAAAAAACAAGTTGGATACTGAATTAATTCAATTCATTTAATCTGGAAAACATTTATGGATTATAATTCTGCATACAGACTTGTAGCACATTCAAAATTTGGGTCTCTCCTAATGTAACTTGTTTTTAAAAATACCAGATTTTGTCTGACTTGTTATGATAATGAAACTTTCTCAGATTAGATAGAAATTCTTATTGTGTATTTATTCTGATTGATGATTATATTGGCTGCCTTCACTGATTAATCCTTATTTATTTTGTATATCTTGTAAACCTCTATTTCATTTCTTCTCTTTCTTCTTGGTTGTGCTTCCATACATTAACAAAAAGAAAAGAAAAAAAAATAAAATTCAGGTAATAGTAATGTTAGACTCATCATACTAATCCTTAAATCAGGGATACAAAATTATGCATAAGAGCTTGTAGATGGTATGATAAATTCTGAATTGTATTATAGAGTATTAATCTGAACATTATGCAATGCTTTTTCAGGAAATATGTTTGGGTCTTAGGTTCTTTCTATTCATAGATGATCATAGATTGTTCTATTCATAGATAATATTGGTCTTTATTCCGCCTATAATCATCCAACATATATACATACCATTCCAAATGTCCCTGAAACTTTAGGAAGAGATTTACAAGGGTATAAAGGGAAATGAATGAAACACTCTTCTCCTCATACCCATAATGCCTGAAACTCTCTAAACCTGAGGTTCACTCAAGAAATGACTGAACAGTTCATAAATGTGAAATAGTTTGAATCAATTGATTCCACACAATGAAACATAACATAATGTAAATAATGCATTCTCAACTAGAAAATGTTGAGTTGTTGTTTCTGGACATCCTCCTGAAGCTGATTTGTCTCCTCTTCCCTAGAGGAACAAATTTCAAAAGCTGCAAACTAAAAAACAATTTATTCTGATCTTGCCAAACCTAGAAAAGGAGCAGAGGCTATATAGGCTTGGCAGAGCCTTCTCGTCGCCCAATTAAAAATCCAAAATCTGATTCTATTGCTTCTGCTATTTATCATTTATATTTCATGACAGGTAGTCCTCAAGTTATGAGCATATTGAGCTCCGAAATTAGAGTTATCAGTTGTGTCAGTGATAAAGCAAGTCATCATGTGACTGGACCCAATTTTATGACCATTTTGGGGGCAGGCATTGAACAAACACCAAGATCATTAAGCAAACAACATGGTCATTAAGTAAACCCACTGTTCACCGTGAGGCATTTCGTTTTTTTTTTTATACTGGAAATGAGATGTAAAGGCCAGTTTCTGGCAGAAATATCATAAATCGTGGTCACACAACTGTAGGGCACTTCAAAAAGCCATAAATGCAGACCAGTTGCCAAGAACCAAAATATGGTCTCATGACCTGGAGATGGGGGAAGAGCGAGATCAGAATTTCAAAACTAGGTTGTAAGTAGATTTTGGGGGGGTATATTGTAACTTTAAATGATTGCTAAGCATGGGGTCATAAGTCAAGGACTACCTCTATGCTTCAGTGTCATTTCAAATTTAAGATTAACACTGTAACTCTCCAGAAAAAAAAGTGGTTAAAAAAAATCAAAATATTCCCCAAGCTCCACCCTATAAGCAAGAAAAACATATTCCATTATGTCTCTTAACAGAATACCTTCAGAATTAATTGCAGTGGGACACACTTCTCTTAGGAGATCACCCAGTGTATGTAGCTGTCCATCTACAGCAACAGGACGGAATAGCTTCTGTATAAAAGGTCGTTCTGGTGTTGTCTAGAATAAAGTGTTAATATTAGACAAAGCTCAATGAGAATAAGCTATACATAATTATGTTACAAGAGCATGAGTGGTAAAATAAAACATAGCACATAGCAATAGCACTTATATAGAGCATCACAGTGTTTTGCAACACTTTGCTTCTCTAAGTGGTTTTTACAGAGTCAGCATATTGCCCCCAACAATCTGGGTCCTTGTTTTAATAACCTTGGAAGGATGGAAGGATGAGTTAACCCTGAGCTGGTGAGAATCAAACTACGGGTGGTCAGCAGAATTAGCAACAGTTATCCATGTCTTCATTGCATAATAATTAAAAATCAACTATGTGTGTGTGTGTGTGTGTGTGTGTGTGTGTGTGTGTGTGTTTTCTTAAGTTTTCGCGGGTACTTACATGTATGGTATTCAGCTTTATTCGGGTATTTTCCCACGTCATTGTAGTTGTGCTTTTAAAGTTGTAGCAACGTAGATTCTGCCGAAACATTGCTACAACTTTAAAAGCACAACTATAATGACGTGGGAAAATACCCGAACAAAGCTGAATACCATACATGTAAGTACCCGTGAAAACTTAAGAAAAAAAATACACACATACACACACACACACATATATACACACACACATATCCTATGCTAAAGATATGTATCAATTTTTTTAACTGCAATTACAAGGTGCTCTTTTAACTTTTAAAGTCATTAAGTGATACAAGGCCTGATTATTTATGGTGGGACATTTCAGACTGAATTCTGGTCTCAAGTAGTCACAAGGGACTAAGGGACAACAATAATAAAAAAAATACCTGTCCACAAAAGACTATGCTTGAAAAGCTGTTGACCTAAGGGACCATATGGGTATATCTGATCAGTGATAGAAAAGACCCTAAGGTGATCTGACAAAAAAAAAAGGGAAATACAACTGTTTGAAGTTTTGATTGAAAAGCAACACTGTGAAGCCATCTAAATACAAACGTGCATAAAAACTAATTTATCAAATTGCACTAAATAATTCTGCAGTGGTTCCAAATTAGATTATTATTACAAAATAATGATCTATATCAATTCAGCTCTTCAAATCATGTAAAAAAATTGAATTGACTCTTAGCTGAAACACATCTTCAGTGGAAAGCCTCCCTTATAGTTGCTACTGGAATTTTACTCTTAAGGAGTTGGGGCACTTGTCCGCATGTTTTTGAGTTGCTTCATAATTATTTTAGGTATCACATATGTATTATTTTTAACCCATAGTACCTAAAGAGTTCTGAAAATGGAAAGTTGGAACATCAAATAAAAATAGTTTCACCAATTTAGTCAGGGAACTTAGTTTTATTTGAATTTTAATAAAGTTTGTTTCATTTTGAAGTCTCCTTAAAAGAGCCTTGATTCTATTTTGAAAGCTAGTATTAAAGAGGTAAAGTTCAGACTTCACCCACATATAGTAGATTTTTAAAAATATGAATGTTTTTTCAAAGTAACATGTACCATTACACAGTAACTTCTTCCATAGGTAAGCTGCCTAAATACTACTGTCTTCTTCCTGAGAACACTGGCTAACTGGCTTTTAAGCAATATGTATAAGCCAAACAATTTATACAGGATGTAATCATAACATAAAAAACATAAACCACAAATTGTAATTCTTAAGAAATGAAAGCCAACAGACTTACTAGTCTTTACATCTACATAAAAGAATGGATTTCCTAATTATATTTAAACCACAGCAAATTGTCTTAAATGTTAAACCCACACAATACCCCTTATGATTTCCACATGTCAATTTTTTAGTCATACAAAAACTGAAGATCTTTACATTAAATTCCTACATTACTTCCTCAGTGTACCAAAATATCAGATTATGCGCACTATCGTATTGCTTCTAAATAAATAAAATATCAAATACAGCATTTTAACACTGCTGAACTTTGGTTTAAATTTGATTCCAATCTTTTCAAATGACTCAATTTCCTAAAAACAGATCTATGTAATACTATTTAACCTGATGTATTAAGGTTAAAGATGTATTAAATGTATCTACAGGCTATTCCTAATGGTTCTTATTATTGCATCTTTTCAAAATGCTTACAGATCTCTTGCATTATAAAAAGTTCTGTCTCTTCATAGATATCAACAACAAACTGACCAACCTGTAGTTTCCCAGATTCTCCTCATTCTTCTAAATTTTGGGACACTTCCTGTCCAATAATCATTAAGCACTACACTGATTGTCCAAAATTTTCCTCTATTTAGCTTAGCTGAGGGAGTAGAAGCAATGAAACCTCAAGAGAAAATGACAGTGTAAGGAAAAGGAATTCCTGGAAAGACTATTCCTAGAAATTCTGTTTTGACTTAAACCATGTCAGGAAAAATGTGTTTAACATTTCTTGTCTTCTTGAAAGAAGCTTGATTTTAGCAAATGTTTGTGGTGTTGGGAAACACCCAAAATAGATGTGCCTGAGTCTGAAAGTGGGAATAGCTTTCAACGCAATCCCTTGAAAAAACACATAGCTCCTTTAACCATGGGAAGAGAGATGCTTCATTTATGCTATAGTGTTGCAAAGTCTTTCTTTCAGATCACAATCTTATTTTGATTCCTCATCACAACACTGATCACAGTACAGGTAGTCCTCAACATACGACCACAAACCAGACCAAAATTTCCATTACTGACAAGACAGTAGTTAAGTGAGTTTTGCTCCATTTGACCACCTTTCTTGTCACAGCTGTTAAATGAATCACTGCAGTTGTTAAGTTAGCAACAAGATTATTAAGTAAACCTAGCTTCTCCATTGGCTTTGCTTGTCACAAAAGATGATCACATGACCCTGGGACACTACAACCGTCATAAATACATGTCAGTTGCCAATTATCCAAATTTTGAACATGTGACCATGGGGATGCTGCTATGGCAGTAAGTATGAAAAATGATCATAAGTCATTTTCAATGCCATTGTAACTTGGAACAGTCGTTAAACTAATGGTTGTATGTCGTGGGCTACCTGTATTGCTCTTTTATTCCTTTCTCTAGTTATTTTTTTTAAACCCGAAGTCTCTCGTGAACCTTACCATATTCACTTGCATTTTTGAACAAATATGGATAACTCTGCTTTTCTTCTGCCTTTTCTGTTTCTGCTAATCTTTTTTTCGATTATTATATCCTTGAATTGCTATATTCCAAACAACAAAATCATCAAGTCCCAATTATACCATTTAATTTCACTGTTAGTACCCCAGGGAAATAAACTTTATATTAATTATATTATCAAAAAAATTTACAAGCACAGTATGTTTTGCATCCCCAAATTTCTGATATAGTAACAAGCAGTTGACTAAGTTTTTTTTAAAAAAGGAAGAATGGATAGAAAGAGAAGATTTTAAACCCATTCTATGCCTTTAAGCAGAAACCCATATCTTTTTAGTGAAATTTACAACAAGGATGTAGGGGAAGTCAAATAAGCAAACAGATTAATTTCCATGATTATATGAGGAAGTGGAAGCAATGAAACTTCTAGACAAAGTGACAGGGTAATGATTGTAAGGAAAAAGATTTCCTGGAAAGACTACCCCTGGAAAGTATGTTTTTAAAACAAACTGAGTAAGATAAACTTTGTTTAAATAATATCAGGAAAAATGTTTTGCCCAGAAATGGGCAAGCATCTTAATTGTATTTCTCATTAATTATTTTATAATTATACCTTTGCATTGATGACAAAGAATGTTAAACAGAATTGTATAATCTTGTTGTTATATTTTTCAACCACACCGGACTTCTTGGAAATTTGTCTCATGCGAAACTAATATATGGATGTTGATGGTGTAAAGGTTCAAAACAATTGTAGAAGACATTATCTGTCCGGTTGTCTTATTTAATGTACCACTATAAACTTTACATTTCAAATATTAAATGCAGCTACCTAAAATATGATACTGACACTTTGGCAGCTACTTTCCTGAATCAAAAATATACCCCCACAAAACCACTAGCTCTCTCACTATCAAATTTCTACCCTGCCTATATCACCTAAGTCATTATGGGTGATTCACTACTTAGCTTCCCACCTGGATAGTTACAGATCTCTTCTCCTCAAACTAGATTCATCCTGGCTAAGAGGCTAAGACTCATGTAGGGAGGGGCTTCTTGTAGTTCCACATTGTTGAGGTGTCAGAAGAGCTGAAGCCAGAAGGCACTGCTTGTCTGTAACACATAAATGCTACAGAATGGACTCCATTAAGATCAAACTGCCCAGGTCCCCTTGTATCTTTTAGGAACAGGGGTCGCCAACCTTTTGGAACTCAGGGACCACCAAACACCAAATTTGGGAAAATCCCAAAAAAAGTCTGCAGGAAAATTCCCCACCCAGTTTTCCTACCAATTGATCATTCTTTATTTGGGATCACAGGATACTGTCTCTAGCTTCATTGTAAAGGGAGGGGAAGAGAGAAACAGAGAGAGAGACAGAGAGAGAGAGACTTTGGCTTCATGCAAGGAAAGCAGCAGAAGCAGCAGAAGTCTTTCTTTCTCTCTCCCAAACTCCGCCAGAAATGAGTCTTTGTGAGACTTGTCATGCTGGCACAGCCTCTTGGAGCAGGATGCCTTTCAGGGTTCCAAAGACTCATTTCTGGTGGAGTTTGGGGGAGAGAAAGAAAGACTTTTGCTGCTTTCCTTGCATGCAGCCAAAAGCAGAAGAAGAAAGAAACAGAAAGAAGCAGCCCGGTAGCCAGGCCAGGCATGTGGGATGAGTTCCCCCCTCCGCCCTTTCCCCACTCCCCTCACTACCTCATGTTGTTTGCAATGTAAGCAATGCAAGCCTTGTGTTCCTGTGCAGTCTGGATTAATTAATTGTTTTGGTGAGGGCTTTGGGGGTGACATTTCTCTGGGGACCACCAAAATTTTCTTGCAGACCACCAGCAGTCCCAGCCCACTGGTTGGCAACCACTGTTTTAGGAACAGTGTTAAAAACAATCCTTTTTTTGAATACCCTATTTTTTTCTTCCTTTTTTTTTCAAACTTGGAGTTATATTACTTTATTATTTTTTTTACTTTATTTTTCTTTATTTGAATTAATATCTCAGCATGTTGCTCAACAATTGAGGATAATTATGAGAACCTACTGAAACAAATTAAAAAAAGATCTAGAAAATTGGAATAATCTTCAACTATCATTAGTAGGCAGAATTTTGGCAATCAAAATGAACATTTTGTTTATATTCCAAAATATACCAATGAAATTAGAAAAATATTTCTTTAAAGATATGAATAAAATAACGTTAAATTTTGTGTGGCAGGGTAAGAAAGAATCAAATTAAAATATTTACAAGATGCAAAAGAAAAAGGAGGATTCGGCTTTCCGGATTGGGAACAGTATTATCAAGCGGCTGCCTTAACATGGATTAAAGATTGGATAAATTTGGACAATAAAAGACTGTTACTTTTAGAAGGGCATGATTTACAACAGGGCTGGCATGCATATCTGTGGCCCAGTAGACATACGACATACAATACTTTTTGATGCACAAAATCTGACAAGCTCTAATCTTAATTTGGAACAAAATAAGATTGCAAAACTATATGGAAACTCCAAGCTGGTTCTCCTCTTTAGAAGCAATATCATATCCGAATCTCTACAACCAGAAAAAGGCAATTACATATGAAGATATTTTAACAGATAAAGGCCGGTTAAAACAAAGACTGGAACTTAATCAGCAAGGTTGGAATGGTGGGTATATCTCCAAGTACAATCTAGATACGAATGGAACAAAAAAGAATGGGGAATTAATTGCCAAGATACAACATTAGATAAAATATTATTAGGACCAGAGAAGAAACAAATAAAGAATTTGTATAATTATTTACTAGATTATAAAATGTATGAGGAGCAAGTTAAAGAATCAATGTTAACCTGGCTAGAAATTTCAGCCATAACATAAATTTGGACCAATGGCAGCAAATTTGGGACCGGACTAAAAAGATTACGTTAGCCACACTCTACAAAGAAAACCTGTTTAAGATGTTTTACAGATGGCATCTCCTGCCAGGTTAGCCAAAACATATAGCTCTCAACCATTTACATGCTGGAAATGGGGTACCTATTATCATATGTAGTGGAAGTGCAAGAAAATACAAGAGTTCTGGCACAAAATATGGCAATGGCTAGAAGAAATGTTGGATTTAAAAATAAATTATACACCGGAAATGTTTTTTGGGGGGGAATAATAAATTATGATTTTTAAAAAGCAGATATTTACTTAATCATTCATGTCATTACAGCTGCAAGATTACTAATCGCCCAAACATGGAAGTTAAAAGAAATATCAAATGACAAAGCAATAATAGAAAAGATTTTCCAATGCGCTGAGCTAGATAGTATGACATTAGAATTTAAAGAGCAAGACATTTCAGAATACTATGCGGTATGGGAAAATTTCTATGTACGAAGGGATATGAGAGGAAGTATAAAAAATACAAACTAGAAATGTAAGAAGAGTTTGTATTATAACATAATGTCTAGGATAAAAATTGATATAAAGATTAAATGTAAATATGTACATAACTTTTATATATATTGTTTATACTGTTTGGTGATATTTTGCTTATATAACAATGTAAAGATTGATATATATCTCAAAAAGATCACCACGTTCAATGTTTTAAAGTTTAATTTCAATAAAAAAATTAAAATTTATATAAAAACGTTTTTATTATAACATCATAACAGTTGAGGGTCATGCAATTTTAGTAGAATAAAAACTGAATAAATAAATGATACATCTGTGTTATGTATTCACAAAATAATGTATGTGTTTACCTTCCAAGAGGCCGTATTTCTCAAAAAGGGCAGAGTCAAGAAACTCCAAGTTAAATTAAATACTACTTAAAATTATTTGCCTATAAACAAAGCATGCCCTTTACAACATTCCTTTCTGCAACCATTCTCTTATATGCAATGCTTCTTCATACCCCAAAACTCGTTATACAAACTATGCATTTCCCACTTATTCCTTTATTCAAGCAGAAACAGCAAAATAATTTCAAAAGGATGCGTTGGGGGAAAAAGGAAGTATGACTATCAGGAAAAGAAAGAGGTGACCAAAACTGCAGGCAGATAAGGTCAGGAGAGAAAAAAATAACTAGGCAAGGAAGGGAAAAAACAAACAAAACTCCCTTTCGATATATATAAAAAAATTAAATTTCCAAGCAGTGGCTAATTGAACTTGGCAGCTATTTATATCCTGCTAATTCTTTGTTTTCAACTGTTTCTTTTCTTATTGGTGCATCTGCCAATTATTTGACATAAAAAATCACGACAAATAAAATTGTAAAACTAAATGTATAACTGTACTGTTAAAGTCTTCGTTATCCTGTAGTACCACAACAGTGATTTCATATGACATTGTTCATTCAAAACAGATAGATTTATATAGTACCACGATTACTAGCTTTATTCTCTGTGAATTTATATAATTTCCTGGTTTAAAAAAAATCTCAGTAGGTGGTAATCACTACATTTTATGGTAATAACTTGGTTAATTTAATTGTCCTACAATACAAAAGTAATTGGAAATTATCAGCCTTCATATAACTTATAAAGGCTTTGCTACATATAGTATGTCAGTTTGTTGTGTGTGTATGTAATTATTTATATATACATACTTTAAAGTTACTTCTAAGGAGCACTACTTTGAAGCACTACTCCTTGTTGAAAGTTAATAATTATACAGTCCTAAAGGAATCTGAAACAAACACACAAATAGTACACCCATAACGGAAACCTTCAATTGCCACGGTCTGTTATTTAGTAAAATGTTATCATTATGTCTATAACAGTATCAAAGCAATGTCAGTGATACTTAAGGTAAATAATATGAATGTCTCAGAGACTGTGGTTAAATTAAGGGCAGTCATTAGAATTACACACACATCTGGAATGAAGCTAGACTTATTTATTTTTATATAGTAAGGATTATTACAATTTTGTCTAGACAATAGACAAAGATTTCGGTCACAAACAGTTAAGGACAATTTTCCTAATCATATGTGGGCAACAACCCATGTCTTCCTCACATCCTTTCATTTGGCAGGATATGTCATAAGGAATAATGAAACTATCCTAATCTTCTACATGATCAAGAGAAGCATTATTTCAGGAATGAGGGAGAAATTATGGCAACTGTTTAGACTGAGTCTCCCACACAGACTGTTCTTAAACCTCCTTTATGGTGCTACCCACTATCCAACAAACTAATTTCATTTTATAATTTATTTAAATTGCCTGATTCTTTTTCTAAGTGTTTGCATTGTTTACAAAACAACAGAAATGATTTAGGCACAGTATTACAATAAATATGCAGATGAACTATGAGCACAATATAGATTTTTTTCCCTAAAACATTACAATTAGCCTAAAAAAATAATTGTTGGGATAACTGCACTTACATAAGTCAGCAGCATCACTATGTGTATCAGACAGTATATAAATTGAGAGCCAAAATTTAGCTTGAGTTCTGGGATAGTTTATATGGCACCCAGGTCTTCAAATGATTATTGGTAAAGTTTTATATTCTTCCCTAAACTATTTACACTGCTTTGTTCTTGCAGTTCCTTGTCACACTCCTCCACCACCACCACCATACACATCTCTGACTCTTCAGCAAACCATAATTCACACATGAAAAGAGGGAGGAGCAGGATATGGGCAGCAGAGAGAAGTGTTATCAATCAACCTGAAAGAACCTCTGAGAGTTGCCCACCTTATACAGCCAATTAAATGCTAGTTAATTCTTAACTGAAAGTTCAGTAAGGAATAGTATATTTTAAGCTCCACTGCTTTTATCTGCCCAAAAGAAACTGGGAGGAGAGCAAGAAAAGGCAAACACAGCTGATTGTGTGCATTTTGTATTGGGAGCTGATGAATGCAGACATGAGTGACTGTTGCAGCCCTAGAGGTTATCCCACTGACAAGCAACCTAGCTCAATTCTAGAATTCAATACAATTCTATTTCTTTTTCATCTTTCTCTATTTCTACTTCTATATCTCTCTCTGTATTTTAGGAGCATGTAACTGGGCATGTTTCCTCCTTACTTCTTTCCTAGAATTGTTTAAAATAAATCAAAGAAACACCTGAATCTCCTTTCTTCTCTTTCTCAAAAAAGGGGGGGATTTTCCTGCCATTCACAAACTGGCAATCCAGCCCATAAGTTCAGTAACACTGTGTCCAAGTCTAACCTTATTTTCTAGCAAGAAAGCTTTTATAAGAAAAGAAGCTGAACAGCAAATGAGATATTCAGGATAGGTAGGAAGGGATAGGAAACAGTCCAGATTAGTTTTGCTTTAGCCATGTTGGTCCTCTTTCTAAGGTTCTTGGATTCACTGGTTGGTTCTATCCTTTATAGTACATCAGCTTCTAGATAACAAATGTATACATACTTTTCAAAATAGAGTCAAGATAACCTTTCCTCAGATTATGTTCTGTCTGAATTCAATAACCAACTGTCTATACTATATCCAAGAAGAATCAATATGGTTATAAAAGCTAGGATATTTGTACAGTCATGGACCATTTACCGAGAGAGAAAGTCTCAGGAGAATGCTAATGGACAAAAATATTAACATCCTTTTAAGAAAGATTTCTACTACAACTAGTATTTAGCCAGTATTTTTCTTTTTTCAAACTCGGAGCCAGTATAATGTAGCAATTGAAGTAACCCAACTAGGAGTGGGAAACACACACGCTGGTCATTAGGCATGGAAACCAGCTGGCTGTCTAGGTTAAGAGGAAGTCACTTCCTCTCAGCCTAAACAGTCAAATATCTGAATGCTCTATCATGCACTGATGGATTCCCTGTAAGAAACTGAGACATAGGCACAGTACAAGGCAACCCTATAACTAAGCCAACCCTATAACTAAGTGGGATAAATGCTATGAGACTTTGTTGTTTTTGAAATGGGACTGTACTTTATACAATTAAATATGTCAATAAGAAAGTTAACAGTAGACGGATGAAAGGAAAAGCAGAGTTTTTTAAAAAAAAAATCAATTTCAATCACTGTGAGCAAATTTTGCTCCAAAAAAGGCAAAATCTTCAATACAATTTCACTACAATGATTAAATGCATGTTATTTTTCTGACAAATAAGCCGTTAATTTTAATGGTTCCTTTGTTAAAAATGGCAGTTCTTCCAATCAACTGTTTGTTTTACAAAAGAATAAATTATCTCAAATCCAATTCAAAGTAGATTTGCATAAAAATCTGGGAGGAAAGAAGTTATAAGATGTGCTAATCTTGCAGAAGAAACACTTTTCATGAAACTTCAGGTAATGATCTACATTAGACTCAAAAGGGATAAAAGGAAGCATACTGACCAATAATTAAGTAACTCATCACTATTTTAAAGCCAGAGCAAACTTTTTGGGGCGAAATAATCATTTAACATCAAATGATTATATTTTTCAGCCATAAAAGCACTGCAGCCAATGAAACCAGTACAGAACACATTTGGCACAATTTACATTGGACTTATTGTAGTAGAAGCCCATCAATATCACTTCACCCAAGAACACCAAAGGAAGCAAGTTAGTATTTCGTCTTCCATACTATTCTTAGCACCATGCATTTTTATAAAGCTTTCCAAATTAGACCAAAGAATAAAAATTTTCTCAATGGCTATATTTTTAGTAAGTCACAAATAGCAAAGCTGAGCAAAATTGCTATTAATTGCTATATATTCCCTGACCTGGTATATTCTAAATGGGATGTAGCGAAATCCATTATCTTCTGCAGAATATTCCATGAGTTTCCGGTTTATAGCCCAAAACTGTTCAAATTTGTCTGAAAATAAACAGCAATTACTAGGGTTAACAAAAACAACCACAAAACTGCAAATACCTAATACATAAGAAACACAGGGAAATAGATATAAACAACTTGACTACACTGTTATAGTTTTATTTATTTCACATTACATCCATATTCCTGTGAATGGAAGGGTCAGATTGTATTTGTTAGGATGAATTATTTCTAAGCAATCAAATACTGGGTATTAAAGCTTGTTAAGGCCGGTTGGAAAAAGAGACTTTTTCACAAATAAATATAATATGGTGGTCCTAGTCTGTTGCTGCAGATAAAATATTTTAATATTTTAAACACACTTCAAAATAATTTTTAAACACACTTCAAAATAAATTGTTGGGATCTCTTTAACTGAGTAATTAGTTAATGTGCCACATTTTGTGATACCTTATTGGCATATTTGAATTAAAATGTAATTTTTTTTTCTATTTGAATAGGAAAGTGAGAAATTAAAAAAAGAAAGTTTGGGAGTGCAAAATTGCCTCAATTTCCCAATTCACAATCTGCTTGAAGGTCACTCAGAGCTCCGGGAAGTTTGATGGAGGGGAAGACAAGACGGTTATCCCAATCTTTGTCTCCCCAGTGTAGCTAAGATTTAAAGATTAGACCTCATGAGTATTAGCCTCCTAACTGTGTGATGCTCTCATTTAAAACTTTAGCTAATGTTATTTTACTATCATTCTGGCTTCATATTTTTCCAGGCATTTTAAAGTTTTATAATTGAAATTAAAAACATCAGGTGTAAATAAGTGTCTTTAAACAGGAATAAAGTGGAAGAACTATAGAGGAAAAAGCTGTGTTGGGTAGTGTGGAATAGTGTTTTTATTTGTCTCTGACGGTTACATTCCCCTGCAAGAATAATTTCCAGTAATAATATTTTTGGTATGCAAAACTTATCGCAGGAAACAAAATGAAGAGTGAAGCAACAACTGGAGCTAAGTCTCCATCTCATCACCCTTCTGCACCAAAATGTTATGGCTTTGACATACATTTACATTTTTAAAAGTTTAAATACCAAGCACTACATATCTGGTGCTGATCTTTCTACCGATATAGAACCCAATTTGTTATAAATGAAAAAGATTTGATAATAGTGCCAGTTCAATTTATTGTTATCTTCTCATCGGTTGAATGAGAAGAAATGTAATGCAACAAATTATTTCCACTCAGAAATAATTTCCAGAGAATTTATTGCCATGGAAATATAAAAATAATTGAAACACTGTGTTATTATATACGCAGTTTGCTCAAGATGTATTTTCTAAATAAATAAAAACTCAAACAGGTAGTTTCAACAAAAGGAAATATATAACACAAGATTTAGAATAAGTAGATGTAGTAGGTATTTCTATTATCAAGGGTGAAACTTTCTCTATATTACTCTAATCCTGTTGTTTTTAATGTCATCCACATTTCACTTTAACAGAACAGTAAATTAACAAAGTGATTATCATGAAGTGCTATTTCACTCTTTCTTACGTCAGACTTTGTTATGTAAACTTCCACTACTTACATGAATTTCTTTACAAATTGAGGAAAATGGTAAAATAAAAAGGAATTTTAGAGGCTTCATTGTGTCAAGTAAAGAGTTACACCAGTACACTATAAGTAGAAAGACAAATGCACAATGTTTCATAGAAAAAGCAACTTGCAGATGTATCATTAACTATCAGGCAGTTGTAACAACTGCTACTTTCTTTTCTTTTTTGTGGTCATGAATACTGTTTCACAGAGAAGTTTAACATCATCTCATATATAATGAAAGCCATACTGAAAGATGCAGCATGTATTTTAAAAAGTTATCTTGGTTTCATAGGTTTTTTCTTATTTCTCTTTTACTAATGGCTCAAACACAAAATTAGCCTTTGAAAGTTTTCAAAATATTATCTGTTGAGTTCTACAGGTGCAGTTTCCAGTGACACACACTGAAACCTATACAACCAACATTTCTGGTCAACTTCTTATCTTGGATCACCACAAAGTTCACCCAATCAACACAAGCAACATGTCTGCTCCAAATCTTGAATATCAAAACTGATTAAACAATCCTAAGCAGTTCAACTCACTTTTTGATTATTAATATTTTCAAGTGTCCTCTTTCCATACGTTTCAAATATTAAGCTAAGGGACGCTGACTATTCTAATTTTTGCTGAGATGAAAATAAATTAAATAATGTGTGGTTAGATAGTCTTATATAAGAGTTTTATATGAACCAGCACCTAGATCAAGGGTCTTCAAACCTGGCAAGTTTAAGAGTTGTAGACTTCAACTCTCAGAATTTCTAAGCTAACATGACTGGAGAAGGAATTCTGCGAGTTGAAGACCACAAGTCTTAAAGCTGTCAAGTTTGAAGAGCCCTGACCTAGATCATTATCAAAAGAATGGAACTATTGACTGATAAGGTCTCTCTCCTTGTCCTGCCTTTACGGTTCCCTATCCTGGTGTGACTTATTGCTGCTCCAATCGATCAGTACCCTCAGTTATTCTTATTAATGCCAGCAGCCCAACACCAAGTTACTGCAGATCAGTAAGAGATGCGGTGTTCAGATCAATGTTGGGCATGATCTACCACTTCTTAATCAAAAGTTGACAAAGGATAGCAATGGTTAACCTGTGTGTTATAAAATGATCTTAACAAACAAGATTGAATTATGTCCAAATAACTTAAGACCTTGATGACAAAATATATACAGTTCTTTCATTCCAATTGCTTGAGTTTCAGAAGTACAAGTAGAAACTGGAAATGACTTACAACAGAGGTCAAACTTGACTCCTTTAAGACTTGTGGACTTCAGTTCCCAGAATTCCTCCTCCAGTCACGTTAGCCCAGGAATTCTGGGAGTTGAAGTCCACAAGTCTTAAACTTGCCAAGTTTGAAGAGCCTTGATTTACAATATTACTCAGCCCTAGGTTTTTTTCAAGTGATTGAATATACATACTTCACTTAAAAGTGGCTCTTACCATTCTGTAACCCCATCCAAAGTTGCTTATGATCCTTTTTTTGCATTTCATTGATTACTTGACTCTTATGCTTTAAGGCATCTGCTTCTTTTATACAAGCCATGAAATGAGCTTCAATTACTTCCTTAGAGGAGCAATGCAGAAGATCTTTTTCTGGAAAGTTCTAGAAATATAAAATTGTAATCAAATTCAAAATATACTCAAAAGTACTTTAGAGCAGGGGTCTCCAACCTTGACAACTTTAAGACCTGTGGACTTCAACTCCCAGAACAGTTGAACAGTTTTCAACTGATCAGTTTTTCAGTTCTGAAGAATTGAATGAAGAAACTTCCTGGATGAGAAGTGAAATATTTTCAAAGAAAAAAAACCAAGACAGTTCAGTTGCCTTTTGGAAAAAGCAGTTTTGGGACAACCATGACCTGGATGATTGAGTATCTCCATAGACATTTTATTGTCTGACAAGCAAAGCCAATGGGGAAGCCAGATTCACTTAACAACTATGCTACCGACTTAACAACTGCAGTGATTCACTTAACAACTGTGGCAGGAAATATTGTAACATGGGGCGAAACCTATTTAACAATTGTCTTGTTTGTAAATGAAAATTTTAGGCAAATTTGTGGTCATAAGTCGAGGACTGCCTGTATTAGGAAAAATTGGCAATATATCAAGACATAATATGATAGAGAAATGTACTTTACTAGGTTTACAATTTAGCAATAAATACACTAACTCATAGCAACTAGTTTCCAACAAGGAAGAATGATTAATGATCTATGCATTCAATAGTGAGCCAACTTTTAGTATTGAAGTCAATATGCAGGACTGTGGCTTATTCGAGAAAGCCATGAATTGCTCATAGTATATTAACTACATGTATCTATATGTAAGATCCCTGGTGATGCAGTGGTTAGAATGGAGCAAGCTAACTCTGCCCACAGCCTAGAGTTTAATCCTGATGGGCTCAAGGTTGATTCAGTCTTCCATCCTTCCAAGGTGGGTAAAATGACAACTCAGATTGTTGGGGGCAATATGCTGACATTGTAAATGGCTCAGAGAATGCTGTAAACAAGGGGTCCCTAACCTCCAAGTCACAGCCTGCTGGGAACCAGGCCACACAAGCATTGGGTGAGCACGCAAAACTCTATTTGTGCAAGCAGCAGGTGCACATGCACCAACTTGTGCAAAACCATTCCCTCTCTCACCCACCATTGCCACCCCCACCAGTCTACAGAGCCAGAAAGGTTGGGGACCACTGCTACAAATCACTATGGAGTGGTATGTAAATCTAAGTGCTATTGCTTCTATTGCTATTGCTATTATGAAAGTGGGTAGGCAACTTTTAATAAAAATTTCAATTTTTCTTCCATTCTTTTCAGCCCACCCCCAATGCTATTACAACTACATTTTTTAAACTGATAGTGAGAATGGAGAGTATTAAAACATATTACTCTGAAAACAAATAATAATAATAATATATAAATTCTTTACTTGTTATCAGTTGATATTTACCATTTCCTTTCCATTCCAGAAATTAAAGCATAAATCCTACTTCTAATACATCTTTTTGAAGTATATATTAAAGAGATATATTGCTTATATACCTTAAAATGTACTGTGATATTCCATGGAAGGGCTGCATTTGAAGCATGAAGATCAAATAGTAAACCAATGGGATAGTGCCTAAAAAGCAGAGAGCATGGTAATAGTAACAATCTCCATTGCAAGAACTGTAAAAGAACATAGTAACTTATTTAGTAGTGCCTACAGCCTCTGAAAATGATAAACAAATCAAACTTAGTGCATTCTTTTTATTTATTTAAAAAAATCCTCCTAAATTCTGAAAAGATGAATGCTTACACTCCATTTCCTTTGTAATTAGGTCATCAAATTCCTCAAACCCTGCAAAAATGTGTAATCTCATGTTAAATAGATTAATAGTATAACGCCTTCCATAAAGTTTTAAAACAAATAGCCAGCCATGTATATCAGCTATTTAATGTTCCTTATAGTCTAGTATATAATCATTGTGCAGAGAATGGAGTCATACTTTTGGAAATCAGTTACAGAAAAAAGATCAAATAACATCCTAGTTACACCAAATACTTTCACAATGGTCCAAAGATCAAATGCTCACATAACTAGCATGATGGCTGCTGCCAGTGGTAGTTACCCTAATGATTCTGACAAAACAATTCTAACCAGGTCATTAACCAAATCATTTTAGCAATAAATGCTGAATTGTCTTCTAGCAGAGTTTTGGGGAATTGGAGGTTTCTGCTCTGATTTTCAACTGTTTATTATTTGCAAACGTGGAATTGTGTTTCATTTTTTTATGGTTTAGGACAATAATCCGGAATCAGAAAACATGATTTAAATTTACTGGTTTCCTAAACTCATTTTTCTCTGATTTGAGTCTCTCCGGTGATTTTGATTTACGCTATATTTAACCATCAGCCCTGCTAACTAGTTCTGATAATGGCTGATAAACTCCTGACAGGATTCAGATTTAGAAAGTATACCTTAGTTTTGCATTTAAAGTTAACCACTTTTTATCCAAATTGGTCATCATGAAAAAGTATGCTATCTGAAAAATGAAAAGAAGAATTTGCATGCATTTCTCTGGTACACCAGAAATTCTATATTTACGCATACTTTGACATTCCTGGTTTGATCCTTTTAATAAACAAAAAGTTTGAGCAGAAAGGAAAGGCCATCTACATCCTCACAATATAGCCTACTTTTTGTTGCTTAGTTGGCAATATTTTTTTTTGCTTAAATCAGATAGTGACATCACTGCTACAGAAAGATAGGCATATTAATAAGCTGCTTAGTAACCACACCTCCTCTTCCATTTCCAATGAGAAATATACTAATATTGTAGGTGTAACAGAATTAAGCTGAATGATAGAGAGAATATGAATTTGACAGATATCTCCAGATAAAAATATAATAATTTGACATACAATATTCATGAATACGCTTCAATATATTTTAAATAAGAATTGAGGTAATACCTTTTTCATATTATTTTAGAGGAAATCTTTGAGGAAATAGCATAAGAGCAAAAGCAGCTACAGCTGTATACATATCACTCATCTTCTAAAGTAGTTTTGTCTAGGATACATTAATAATACCCCACAAACAAAGGTCTATCCATATCACACTAAGAAAAGCACTCACTACTCACTGTTTTACCTTGAAAATTCTTTTTTAATGCTTGTCTTGTGTGAAGAAAATGTTTGTCGAGATACAGCATGAACTGCATAGCTACACTATGTTACTAAGAAATCTCAAGGGTTTATGTCGAGAGTCTGCTACTAATAGCAGCATAGTAAAATATCCAAGTTCCATAATTTTATAGGTAAACTACCATCAGTGCTACAGTTCTGGACCAGATGTTGATTGGGGAAAATAACTACTTCTTTATTTTACAACACCATTTTGTCAGAGACAAATTCTTTACTTAGGTCATTTTGCTTTTCTGTAAAGCAAAAGTGGAATAAATTTGTGTCTTATTAGGCTTCTATCAATCACGTTAAAAAGTGGGGGGCAGTTCTAGCTAGCAGATTGGCTAAAATCCTGCAAGTATAGGAAAATTTGTAACAGCTTTATAGAAGAAGAGAGCACAGGTTAAGAAAAGTAGAGAGAAGATTTTGAGCTCTCTATATAGGCAAAGTAAATCAAATGGTTCTTCTAAACTAATCTTCAATTCCAAAAATTCATGTTTGTCTTTTAGATTTTTGAGAAAGTCATCAAATAAAAACCTCCAACCCATGTCTAACTTCATGTTCTCTAAATTTTACTGGTTTTATTGGTGTCAAACTTCAAAGTTGATGCAGACAAAAACTGAAAGCAATATTTAAAACAATAAAGCAGGCAGATGGATTCTCTAAAGCTGCAAGATACATTATTAGACATAATATTTGCCACAGAAACCCTATTATTACTTAAAAATCTTAATTCTTAGCAAAAAATGCCATGTAAGAGTACAATGCTGGCATGTGTAAAAACCCTCTCCAAAAATAAATACATTTTTGTACTATAAGACAATACCTTTGTAATATACAACGAAACTTTTACTTTACAGTGATGATACAGTTTCTCAGGTCATATATTTTTATAGCTGTAAACTGTAACTATATGGTAGCAATATTTTTCTACTAACTTTCAGGGAATTTTGAAGTTCTTAAAGCCCTCTGTGAAACATGAGACTAAAAACTTTTTATAACGGAATACCAATAATTTTAAGACAGAATACCAATAATCAGAATGGGAATGCATCATGTTTTTTTAAAAAGTGAAATTGTATCATTCACCACAAGGGAATCTACTATAACAAGAATATGCACCTAACAGACACTGAAGTCAAGAGTGATATGAAAGACACTGTTTTCAACAACAAAATGGCCAAGAGCTAGATCTAGATCTACATATCCTCAAAACTATATTGTCATTAAAACTTGCATGTATCCATAAATGTTTGTTACCAATAACTAAATATTAATATTAATAGAAGAAACATAAGATTAGCATAACAAAGCACAAGCTAGAATTTCATTCTAATTTGGAAATACGATATTCATTATGAAGCATATGCATTATTTAATAACTTCAGCCTAATAAAATACGTCATACTTTTTACTTGCTTAATTTCCTGTACCATAAAAAAAATAAAAAACCATATAAAAAGCTAAACATGGCATATAGGATAGAAGTGTTATATGTAGTTATTTAGCACCATCTGCTGGTTGTGATAAACTAAAGACTGATATCAATACACATATTCAATAGCTAGTTGCAAGAATGTTTCAGTTCCTTGAAGACTAAATCATTTATGCCACGATTGCTACAAAAATATGTTAGACTTCAATATATTGTTGCAACACATTATGTTTTTAAACAATATCAGATATTACTATAGATTAATATAACCAAACTCTTAATATAGATGTTCTAAAATGGTAGGACAGCTCTATCAATCAATTTAAAAAAACACCAGAAAAGAACAAATCATTCAACTGGAATTATTATTATTTCAATATTGTGCAACTGAAGAATTGAAAAAAATGTATTAAAAATAGTTAACGGAATGATCTTCACAGACGAAAGTCTATGTGAAGTAGTATACAGTAGCATAGCCCAAAAAGACTATCTGCAACGACTGAAGAGGTAAAAAGGGAGAAGTAGGTAAGTGGGAATAAACCTATAAAGTAGATATAGAAAGTCTACCACCCTATTAAAATACCAGATTTCTGAGATATTAAAAAAAATCAGAGAAAGTTAAATCACAATTTTTTCCACCTTTAATATAAGCATATCAGCTGTACAATTCAACTGAAAACAAATTGGAAAGTGTAAGTGGAAAGAAATAAAAAGCTTACAATAACATGATTTCACAAGTGGTCACATCCTCTGACATATAAGGATGTGGCTGTGTTCAGAATTCATCAATCACATTCAAACTGATGGTAAATGGTATTCAGTGTACACCTACCATCAATTAATGTGACTCTGATGAAGCCCATTTAAGTTCAACTGTTCTAGTAGGATTTTTCTGACATTTATTCAGTTGTTTTTACAGTAAAGGCCATGACCTTCAAAGAGCTTACAAAGCATCAAAGAAATCTCTTGGTTGGAAGGTATCAGTCGGAGAAAGGGGCAAAATGTTTCCAAGATATCGTATATACATTGGAACACAGTGAAGAAAGTCATCAACAAGTGGGAAAAATATGGCACCCAACTGTGACATTACCAAGAACCGGATGTCCATCTAAAACTGATGAAAAAAACAAGAAGAAAACTGGATTGAGAAGCTGCATAGAGGCCTTCAGCAACATTAACAAAGCTGCAGGAATTTCTGGGGTAGGATGGCAAGGCAGTAGCCTTTTTTTACAACAAAAAACATCCAGGTCTGGCTATGTTTTGCAAAAACCTACATCAAGTCTGACAAAAGCAAGTGGGAAAATTGTCTTATGATCTGATGACACCAACATTTTGACCATAATTCCAAAAAGTTTGTTTTGCGCAAAATAGCACTGAGCATTACCAAAAGTACATCGTACCCACAGTAAAGCAGGGTAGTGGCAGCATTATGCTTTGGGGCTGCTTTTCTTCAGCTGGAACTGGGGCTTTAGTCAAGGTAGATGGAATTATGAACAGTTCCAATTATCAGTCAATTTTGGCACAAAACCTTCAGGCCTCTGCTAAAATACTGCAGATAAGAGGAATTATCTACATGACAATGGCCAAAAGCATATTATAATTTTCCCCTAAAAGATTTGATGTTTTTCAACTGAGTTGTATAACTTACTGCATATGTTAAAGGTAGAAAAAGATTCTGATTATCTTGGTCTGATTTTTTTACCTCTCAAAAACCTGGCATTTAAAAAGGATGTATAGATTTCTACATCCTCTGTATGTTTGCCAATAGCAGGCTGTCCTCCAATAGTGTTCCCAAGAGCTGCATTGAGTCCTATATGGTTGGCCCTGCCATTCGTAATTCTGAGTAAAGCCCCAGAATACTGAGATAAGAAAGCTGAATCTGCCTCTTTTCGGCATCAACCCAGATTCTAGGAACTATAAATTTCGTACATAACAGCAATTGTAAAGTATTCCTGACCTTAAGCTCTATGGATTTAACACAGAAAGAGTATCAACAGCATATGCTCTCCCTTCATTAATGCATTTGCTATAAAAACAACAAAGTAGCTGTTGAAGAGATGTATCAAAATACTATTTTGATCACTCACCTTTGAAGAAAACCATGCAATTAAATTATTTTATGTAAAGGGTACAATAAGATCAGACATGCGATTTTAACGGTACATCATAAAACTTATATAAAGAATGGGTTTTAAATAATAAATTAAATAATAGTATTCAAAATTGATTTTTTTAAAAAGACATGGAAGTAAAATAAAGGAAAAAAATGAAATTAAAATGAATATAAAATGAGTGCGGAAAAGGCAAGTATACACTTCCTAACAGCATGAGCAGAAGTTTGTATAAAGAAAGATGTGGAAACTGCTCCGAACGGAAGACAAAAAAACCCCAAATTTTTGACAGCCTCTTAGAAGTGTGTAATGTTTGGCTATTAGTAAATACGAACAGGATGCTTATTGACATTATGTGAAATGGGGTGTAAATAAGTAGAACAATGCACATATAAAAATGAGAACTCCAGAAGTGGGTATGAAAGAACAATGCTGTGTAAATTGTGCAGAGAAAAAATATGGCTGCCAAAAGTACAGGCAAGAAGAGCAATTTTAAAATTAAAAGAGGAAGAAAAGTTGGAAAGTGATTTTGATGGAAATATAAAATTGCATGAAAGTAGATGAAAAGCATAGAACTTCTTATGAAATAACTGCCAAATTAATATCCAGGAAGAAACAGAATGGAAACCATAAATGTTGTGAGAATGTTTGAAACTATTAAGATGTACCAGTAGATGCTTTTATTGCATTGTTTATATTACACATAATGGGATTAAATATTTTAGGAAAGCTTGCACTTGTATCCACTCCCTTATTTGCAAAATGTATAATACAATAATTAAGGTGCATGCAAATGTTTTATGTCAGGAAGAGACTATAAGAACATGATTTCTGTTCTGCCCTACCCCTTCCTTGCTAAAATGCTAATTACTTGGCATGTGTATTAATAATTAAGTACCATATTTAAATATGCTTAAAGCTAAACAATTCCAAGCTCTTTTCAAATTCTAATTGAGATTAGCAAAGATTCTTGCTTAATCACAATCATTACTACTCTGTTATGGATATGGTACAGCTATTTATATCTTAGAAAATATGGGTATGCAGTAGCAGAAGAAATACTGATAGGCATTTTCTTCTTTAGTCTGTGCGAGTAATTTACCAACCAGGATTCATATCTAAGGTAGTATAACCAAAATTTGAAACAAGCAAACATTCATTTAACCAGAAATCACCATCAGTACAACAGCTTCTTCAAGCAGATTCCATGTGTGCCAAAATAAAAGAAAGATTGATGCAAATAATCTCATCAATCACTCCTGAATTAAGCAATGGGAGAATAATCTCTGCACGAGACATAACTTTACTGTTACATAACAGATAAATGTTAAAACTTTAAATCCATAAACTATCATTTTATTTAACAGAAAGATTAGCTCATGTCTAGATATATGCAATCTTTTAAAAACATGCCTCATGAAAAGAAATTTTATTTGGCATACCAACTATGTTTAACAAGATTTTTTGTTTGTTTTAGAAAAGTTTGATACAATCTTTTAGTTGATTGTGAAAATGTTAAATGGCTGCCAGCAAATCTGACTTTATAAAGCGTTGGTTGGAAATTTTCACTCCATTTAAGATTGCTGACTTGTAGAAAATATGCATTCAAAAATTTAACTCACCATTTCAAAGGGGTACCTTCATTTTCAAACCATATTTCTCCTATGTCTTCTCGTCTCATAACCTTTTGAAAATGTTTTTTCACTTTGTCAGTTACAAGTGTCAGGTAGCTTATCCTAGGTAAAAGCAGCTGAAAAACCAAGTTTGAAAAATGGATTGTGAACTGATTTCAAACAGAATGTATGGATTTCATTCAAAATTTGTGATTTAAACTAAAATATATACTATAAAATATATATGCATAACATGGGATTACCATAAAAGGAAAGAGATAGATAGAGGAATATTTCCTATTCCACCGTTATAAGATATTGCTAAAACAATAAGTCATTATTGTCTATGGGGATTCTCAGTCATTCAAGTGATGGTTGTCCCAAAGATACTTTTTCAAGAGGCAACTAGACTTCCTTCAGCTCTGAAGAAGCTTCCTGAATAAGAAGCAAAACATCTTCCAAGAAAATCCAGAAAGTCCAGTAGCCTTTTGAAAAAGCAACTTTGGAACAATAAGATATTGTTGTTGCTTCAGCCCACAAATACAAGGCTGAGCATGTTATACTTTACAGGGCAGGAAAAAGAATGCCCTTTTAATTTTACAAAACAGAATAAAATTTCTTCAGATTCCAGTCAAGGAAACATTCATTTCAGTATAATTGTGTGATTTTAAAAAACATACTGCACAATAACACCCTGGAACCACAGAAGTGAGCTTTATTGAGCTTTAGGGGACTGACATTCAAGTAATTAGGTTGAAAACTATGGGCATAAAAGTTAAAGATACAATCCACAATTACTTGCATACTAGTTAACAGATTCAGGCAAACCTTCACAGACAGAATAAAAATTTCATTAAGAAATTCATTACAAAATGTTACAATAATCATGAGTTGTAAGACATCAGTAAAAAATTTTGTTAATTTGCATTTCTTTAATGAACACTTGTAAAATAGAAAATAAATTGTCCCACATCATCATACTGTCATCTCAAAAAAGAAAAGAAAGGACTAAGAGAACAGAATGAAGAGACAAAAAGGAAGTCAATAATTTTATCAGGTCAACTCAAAATTTTCAAAATGGTGTGCATGTGGTTTGGTTTCTCAGAACTTTTCACCAGGCAAGGTAGCAAGTGAACAGTTCTTAGGAAGTCAGAAACCTGAATCAATCTAAAGTCTTACACAGCATGGATTTTGGTTAAATGTAAATTACCAAAGATCCTCTTTTTTTGTTGCCTAACATACTTTATCCTTCTCCAGTTGATGAAGCCCAGTTCATAGAACTTCACAGAGATTGAACAACTGGCCATATGTTTAAACATATATTTTTAAAAATTGAACATATGTTAGAAATGTGGGACAATGTGCCAGATAGAATAGCAGAATAAATCCTGTAACAAAATGAAATTCTATTATCAAGCTTGTTAATAACGCTGATATGAAATATTTATCCAACAATGTTTACTGACATAAAATATTTATCCAACAAAACATGATTTGTTAGGTCAAATATGCAAGACAATTACTAGATTTATACATCCTTAGTTATAGTTTACTGAACCATAAATTACTGAATAATTATATGGATTGATACATCATACTAAGCCAAAACTAAGCCACAATTTTACTTTGTATGATGTGTAAACCCAGGCACAATATTCTTCAACTATAGGTCTTTCATGGAGTGAAAGGCTTACATAGTACGGTTCCGCTTCTCTTTCGGTACTCTCATCTTGATACAACATAAAACAGGTTGGTATTCTTCCAAACCACACATCTCTGAGTACATCTTTGTCATCTGTCATTCTTCCAGGAAGTGCAGAAACACATCTAGGCTAAATTATTCCTTAGATAATCCACTATAAACAAAAAACAAAGACTCAGCTTTTAAACCCACATGAATATCTGAATCATATTACCCCTTTAGTATGGGATTTTTTTTCTTCTTGAATCTTCAAATTATGGTTAGTTGAAAAAAGTATTACTATCTTTACATTGCATAGCATCCTAACCTGTGATGATATACTTTATGAATTGATTACCTATGCTCTGAATTTCTTTAGTTAAAAATAATAAGCTTGTATAATAAACCAAATGTAGTCTAAATATTGTTGTGATGCGATTTGTTCTAACCCATTTTTCTGTTTAAGCAAATGGTAGCTTTGAAGACAAAAAGCTATTTTAGTAGGGGTGCAACTAGAAGGGAAGACAGGAACAACTGCACAGGAAAAATATGTACATGAAAATCAGAACTGATTTGACAATTCTTCTTAAAGCTAGAGAGATATATTTGCTTTAAATAATGAACAGCTTATCAAGTCCATTCTCACTTCTCAGTACACCATCAATTAAATAAAACAAAATGACAGCATGCTTTTACACAAATCTGTAATTGCCTAATATGAGGACTTTATTTACAAAATTTTCTAAAAAAATATATCCTTTTACCAATCTCAGGATAGAAGGCCAAGTCAACTTAAGCTGATCAGAATCCAAGTCCTGGCAGTGAGTTAGCCTTTTTGAGTGGCAATAGTGGCACTAGGGTTGAAGTTGTTTATAAGAGGGGGAAGACATACCAGCAGAATCAACTTAGCCATTTTCTGGATTTTTGACATACCAAGCACAAAGAATTGCCATTTCACACACTCACATACACACACACACACACAAATACTCTTTTGAGAGTGGGCATCAGAATTTTATTTTTAATGTGTCCCAGTGTGTTCAACAGGAAAAAGTGTCAATAAAAGTTTTATTTTCTTATCAAAACTTTTGCCAATCAATCAAGCCGTGGTGGTGCAGTGGCTAGTATGCAGTATTACAGGCTAACTCTGTCCACTGCCAGGAGTTCAACTCTGACTTGCTCAAGATTGACTCAGCTTTCCATCCTTCAGAAGCTGGTAAAATGAGGACCCAGATTGTTGGGACAATATGCTGACTCTCTAAACTGCCTAGAGAGGGCTGGAAAGAACTGTGAAGCCATATATAAGTCTAATTGCTATTGCTATCACTGTTTTAGACTTTTTGGAGGCAGTTACAAGTCATCCAGTGGCACTGTGATTCTGGAAACAGGACAAAGTTTCAACACTTTTCCTTGTTTTGGGGAGAGATTAACAGAGCAACTGAGAACAGAAAGCATCTGAGAAGGAAATAGTTCTTTTCCTCAAGCTCAACTCTCCAATCTTTGCTGAAGTTAATGAAATATACTTCTGAATCTCAGTAGCGCAGGGGTGTCAAACTCATGACCCGCAGGCCAGATGTGTCATGCACTGGCCATGCCCATCCCTGGTTTAGCGAAGGGTGGAAAAGTTGCGATATATCACATGATGACACAGGTTTGACACCCTGCAGCAGCGGGATTCACTGATTAACAGACAGTAAACAAACCTAACTTAAGCAATTTCACACACACACCCCCAACATCTGCATTAGCTTTCTCCAACTCAAGCACTCTCTGGCTGACGAAATGTGGACTTGTACAAGTAGCCCACGACTTACGACAGTTCATTTAGTGACCAAAGTTACAACAGCATTGAAAAAGGTGACTTATGACCTTTGTAGCGTCCCCGTGAACATTTAGATCAATGTTTAGATGCTTGGCAACTGGTTCGCCTTTATGACCATTGCTGTGTGATCACCTTTTGCAACTTTTTGATAAGCAAAGTCAATGGGGAAGCCAGACTCAAGTTAGTAACCAAGTTACTAACTTATCAACTGCAGCTATTAACAACTATGGCAAGAAAGGTCATAAAATAGAGCAAAACTCATATAAACATCTCACTTAACCAAAGAAAGTTTGGGCTGTTGTGTAAGTCGAGGACTGCCTATACTCCAGAGTTTCCAGCCCACAGGAAACTGAAGTGAATGCTGGGAACTTGTCCAAATAGCCTGGAGGATGGCGTTGGATGACTTATATTATGGCAGACAATCAAGCTTACTTAAGACTGGGGGAGAGGCCACCTGGCATTCCCCAACAGTTTGGATCTCATAACCCGGGAACTCACCAAAAAGTCACGTTAGTTGGGATTTATAGGATTTATAAAGTTAGCAACGGTTAATTCACCAGATGTCCAGTGAATACTATTGGAGGAAACGCCATGCAAAGGCTATATAAGCCGCATGCAATCTCTTGAGGCAACAGAGCAGGGAACCTTTTTGGAAACCCACCCCGGTGTTTCCCAAATTAATTCGGGGCGGGGGACGGCTCTTCAGCACGACCTTCTTATGCCGTGGGAAGGGAGCGGGCGCGTATGCAATGCACCTCCTTGCACGATTAAAGCGCCGCCTGCAGCGGCGCCGGGAAAGCCCCGCATAGGAGGAAAGGGGCGCGAGGAAAAGGAAGACCACAACTCTCCGTCTCGCGGAGGGGAAGGGAGGGGGTGGGTGAGAGAGGAGCGAAGGTTGCCCCCCGGCCCCCCCACACACACCGCATCTGCCGTTCGGATGCCCCGAGACCCAACAGAGGGAAGAGGCAACGCAACCGTTACCTGCCAGTCCGTTTCCGTCTCCAGCCGCGCCCCCACCTCTCCGCCCTTCCGCTAGCCACTCTCTCACTCGCACCTCTCTACAACGCGCAAACTCCACTCGCCCCGCCCACCAAAGAGGTCTTCCTTTTAAAGACGCCGAGTCTTGGGGGGGGGGAAGAGTCACGTGACTCAACTCGAGTCTTCCAAACCTCCCAGACCGGAGAGCTATTGTTTTGGTTTCCTGTTGCAACCCGGAAGTGCTGGATAATCATAGAGACTACAGAAACAGGACGTCCTCGCGAGCTGAGTTCGGCTTTGCTGAAGCTGCCCTCCAGGGGGCAGTATATTCCCCAGATTCATTTTTATTGGTGGCCTGGCAGGTGATTCCAGGGCGCGCATGACAGTCGATGAATTAAGCCTCCCAACCTTTTTTGCAATCAACCATGGGAGCCGGGGGCTGCTGGAAGTTGAAGTTCAGCAAATTTGCAGGCCATGTAGAGCAGTGTTTCTCAACCTTGGCAGCTTTAAGGTGTGTGGACTTCAACTCCCAGAAATCCCTTTTACTGAGGGGATGTTGGGACTTGAAGTCTGCACATCTTAACGCTGCCCAAAGTTGAGAAACAGTACTGTAGCAGTTTGAATTGCAGTATCCTCTGTAGAACCAGGAAAAATAAAGTGTGCTAATTTGGCTAGAGGGAAATTTTTTAAATCCTGTTAGGGTGATCGCTTGCTATATGATCAAAGAAAATAACAAAGCAATTTATTAGGAAGGTGAATGGGGCAATTCATTGTATTCATTGAAATGCTTTATTACCTCCAGAAGGCTTACCCTGTTTAAAATGTAATGATAGCTACATATAAGACCCACAGACTTTCTAAAATGGAAGGCCTGGGGAAAAAGGAGTTAAGATCTAAATGGGAATAACTCCTTATCAACTTAGTATGTTGTATAAATCCAGCCTTGATGATTTGTAAAGCATACTGTATAATTTAATGACAGAACCTTGCAAGTTTCAGTCATCAAGCCATGATTAAATAAGCTGTGACTTAGCTTGCTGTATATGTATTTGTATATGTATTTTGATGTTATTGAAAAATGTAATAGCCACAGGTAAGAGAAAAGTAAAGAAAGCACATTTAATGAACTGTAGCTATTGTGGAAAGGGAACTTCACAAAGATAGTAGTGTCACTCAAACAGGAAAAGCCCAAGGGGAACATCAGGCCAGCCATAAAACAAACTTACATAGGAAAAGGAATCAAATAAAAGGTATTAAAGAATCCCTATAGACAAAAGCCTAAGTAATTAAAAAAACTAAACAAATAAGAAAAGGAAACCCTTACAAACACAGGACATACCAAATAAGCAAAACAAACAGACAAAAGACATAAAAAATATAAATTACAAAAGAGACAGACAGGAGATTGCCACAAAACAAATATGAAAAAAACCATTATAAAGCTAAAAGAGATTAGGAAAAAATGATAATACAATCTAACCACCCTGTGGAGTTTGCCTTCCGCACCCTGCGGAGTTTGCCCTCCCGCGGGAATAAAGACAAACTCAAACAGGATTTGAAACATTAAGCACAAATACAAACATTCACAAGAAATCAACTCACAAAGGGAGAAAAGGGTATAAAAACCAGGGACTTACCATAAGAAGCCAGCTAGCCCAGGAACGCAGACTTCTCACTGTCCACCACCTTCCTGAAAAATAAAAAGATCCAGCTTTCAAGCAGTTGTCCGTATCCTTGCGCCGGAGCTCTCCCAGCGGGAAAATTGAATCCTCGGAAGAAAGGCATTTTGACACCTTTCTACAGTTGGCGACCATGAAGGTTTTCCAGCCAACCCTGCCACCGGACCGGGCACGTGGATCCAAACCCAGCCGCATGGACCTTCTTTGTCCAGGGACAACATCCACGGACCCAGCCCGGAAGGTATAGGGTAGTAAAGGGAGTCCTTGGGCTTTTCTGCTCAACAGCTGCTTGAAAGCAGGTGAGTACCGCTTCAAATTTATAATCTTACTAGGGAGGAGAATGGAAGCGTGAGTGTACCAGGTGTTTGATTGTGGGTTTTCTCTGCGGAAACAGTGGGACCTCACCTCCTCCGTGATTGCCAGCCGCACTCCAGCCAGCTGCTAGCTCAAACATGAGCCATGACTGGCTGGATTTGGGGAGATCACGGAGTGTGAGTCCTTCTGAAGGACGTAAGAAAAACTGAGCGGGCTGCAAAAGGAACTGGTGTTAGGAAATAAATAAAAAGCAGAGGAAAAATAGTCCCGGTGCATCCCTCAAGCAAAGCCCTGTGCATTTAGAAGGGGCCTGTACCAGCTGCTGGCAAACAAAATTGGAAATAGTTTGTCTAAAAAGCAGAAAAGGCCCTTCCAGATCCCCACCTTTTTTTTTTGAATAAATTTTATTGAATTTACAATTAAAAAAAACATAACAACATTACATATGCAACAGAGAGAGAAAAAGAAGAAAGAAAGAAGGGAAAGAGAAGAAAAAAAAACGCTTCGGTCTTGGGGTAATCAAAAAGGAGAAAAAGAAGTATAAAAGAAAGAAAAAAACAAAGAGACGGAAGAAAAAGAAAATACGTTAAAACCAGACAGATATCCTTTTTGACAGTCTGCAAGATCCAATTCTCCTACCTTACTTTAAATATACACATCTTATCACTATTTATGCTTACATTACCCATTATTCATTGATCAGTTTATCTCTGGTATAACCAATTATACCATGCATTCCAATTATTATAAAATGCTGAAGACTCTTTATTTTTAAGAGCTATGGTTAAATTGTCCATTTCTGCACAGTCACATATTTTCTGGATGACCATTTGATCTGTAGGTAAATAGGATGATTTCCAGCACTGGGCAAATGCTAATCTGGCCGCAGTTAGAATATGAATTATAATATATTTTGTTGTGTCTTTGGGACTGGTTGGGGTTTCCAACCAGGTCCGTTCTTTAAGCAGGAGCACCAGCAGCTCCCATTGGCTGGCTCCGCTTTGACAATCGGCTATATAAAGCCGGCTGTCAAGCCAAGCCAGTCGTTGTTCGCTAGCTAGTCTGCCTGTTAGCTGGCAGACGCGACAACCATCGTTCTTTGAATAAAGCCTTGTTGATTGCATGCTCTGGTCTAAGCTTCTCCTTTCCTTCAAACTACAACACTGGCGACGAGGATGGGATCGGAAGGCTAGCCAGAAGCGTTTTGTTCAAAGAACTAGAGCCGCAGCCGTTTCGCTCACCGAGCCTCGGACTCAGACTCCTGTCATCAGGAAGTGAAAGTGCGGCGTTAGAGCCGCTCGAGTTAGAATTGCCGCGGTTAGTGAAGGCCGGGCGCTGTCAGTGAGAGTCGCGAGAGTTAGAGCACCACGGCTAGTGAAAGTCGGGCGCTGAAGCCGCAGCCGCCCGCGCTCGCAAAAAGGGCACGAAATTCAAACGGCTGTCACTAAGCTGCAGTCACTAGAGCAAGTTACGGCGCTGAGAGCCTCAGCCGCCACAATCACAAAAGGGCGCGAAATTCTAATTGCTGTCACTGAGCTGAAGCCACTAGAGCGAAGTTACGGCGCTGAGAGCCTCAGCCGCCACAACCACAAAAGGGCGCGAAATTTGAAGTGTTGTCAGTCACGGCGCTGTAGCCACAGCCGCCAAATGCTTGCAAAAGAGCGCGAAAATACAAGCGCCTTATCGAAGGCTGGAGTCACTGAGCGAGCCTAGGGCGCTGTAGCCACAGCCGCCAACGCTCACGGTTAGCGTTAAACCAGGACCACAAGCACCCAGGGAGACAGACCAGTCTACCAAGAGACTGAGGGGTCCAAAAATGAACGTCAACTCAGCATTCCCACCATTCAAACCCGATGAGGAAAAATGGGATTCGTATAAGAATCGCTTCAACCACTTTATCGATGCCATCGGATTGGCAGATGCTACGGAGCAGAGGAAGAAATCCTACTTCCTCAGCTACTGTGGGGCTGCAGTCTACGACACCGCCACAGCACTCCTGGCCGCACGAGAGATCAGGAACGTCCCATGGCCAGAGCTGATGGAAACGCTTCCAACCACTACTCGCCAAAACCGCCCCAGATCGCTAGACGTTTCGCCTTTAGAATGAGGAAGCAAGCCGAGGGGAATCCATCAATCAATACATGGCAGCCCTGAGGACAGCAGCTCTACATTGTGAGTTTAAGAACTATTTGGACGATATGCTGCTCGACCAACTCGTCTGTGGGGTAAGAGATCTAAGGCTCCAAAGACGTTTGTTGGCCAGAAAAGATTTAAATCTTCCCAGGCCGTTGAGGAAGCCTTAGCTGCTGAACTCTCAGCCCAATCAGCAGCTGAGATCCAGGGCACCGCACCCAAGCCCAGCACTTCCACTCTGAAGAAGTGGTGAGCGAAGACGACCCTGCAGAATACTCCGACATTCATCGTCTCAAGCCGATGAGACAGCCGCAGGTAGGAGCGAGGCAAAGAAACAACAGTAGCCCAAAACAAACTTTTTTGTGCCTGACCTGTGGAGGTTCCCATTCCCGGGCATCTTGCAGGTTCAGAAACGCCAGCTGCCACAACTGTCACAAGAAAGGTCACCTCGCAAGAGTCTGCCAGGCAGCGCACACTTCTCCACAAAAATCTTCTTTTTCTCCTGTTTCCCGAAGGCAAGTAGAAAACTGCTATACTTGCTACCAAGCTAACCACACATTTTACACCCCCAATAAAATTACACTTTCTGTCTTATTAGAAGGTAATCCCTGCCGCATGGAGGTAGACACGGGGTCAGCGCTCTCAATCATTTCCTGGGACACACTTAAGAAGATCCAGCCCAGACTGACAAGGAACTAGCTTCAAAAGTGCCATCTCACCTTGAGAGACTACCAAGGAAAGAACATCCTCGTCCTCGGAAAAGGCAAGTTCCTCGTTAAATTCCAAGCCTTCAAAGGCCATCTGCCTTTAGTGGTTGTTAATGGTGCCCTCCCTAGTCTTTTGGGGTTGGATTGGTTCCCCTCTCTCAGCCTTAGTATAAAAGGAGTCCATGCTGTCTCAACTTCTGATGTTGACTCCTTATTCTCAGACTACTCCGACGTTTTTAGTAGCGAGTTAGGCTGTTATAATGGCACTCCCATCTCCTTCTCAGTAGACCCCAGGCAGTCCCCGCTCGCTTAAAACCACGTAGAGTACCCTTGCCATCCATCCCCCAAATTGGACGCTGAACTAGACAAGCTACTCAAACAAGGGGTGATTGAACCCACTGATTTCGCTAAGTGGGAGACCCCCATAGTCACCCCACTAAAAAGATGGTGATTTAAGAATTTGTGATGATTACAAGACGTCAATCAACCGTTATCTACAGGTTAGCGCATATCCTGTCCCAGTCATTCAGCACCTGTTACACACATTCGAACCTGGCACCATTTTCACCAAACTGGACATGTCACAGGCATACCAACAGTTCCCTGTGGATAATCAAACAGCTGACTTACAGACCATAGTTACACACAGAGGGCATTCAGATGTAAACGTCTCCAGTTTGGCGTAAGTGTAGCCCCAGGTATTTTTCAATCACTGATGGAGCGAATTCTCCAGGTCTCCCTGGCGTAGTGCCATATTTCGATGACATTTTAGTCTCAGCTAGGACAGACCCCAACTCATCCAGAGAGTCAGGGCAGTATTAGAGAAGTTCAGGCAGCATGGCCTCAAACTAAAACGGGAGAAGTGTGCCATCGCCACTAGACAGGTGGACTTTCTAGGATACAGGCTAGACGCCTCAGGCATCCACCCGGTGGAATCTAAAGTCAAGGCCATCCACGAGGCACCCACGCCTACCAACAAAACCGAGTTACAAGCCTTCCTGGGGTTATTGAATTTCTACGCTTCATTTCTCCCACACAAAGCGTCAGTCGCTGAACCGTTGCACAGACTCTGGAGACAAAAACACACCATGGCACTGGGGACCCAAAGAAAACCATGCATTTAAGGCAGTCAAATCTCTACTCACCTCTGAGGCTGTCTTAATCCAATTTGACCAACGCCTCCCTTGGTCCTAGCCGCAGACGCATCCCCTTTTGGGATAGGAGCTGTCTTAAGTCACAGACTCCCAATGGCTCCGAGGCACCAATTGCCTTCTTTTCAAGAACCTTTTCAGCGACTGAACGTAATTACAGCCAAATTGATAAGGAGGCCCTGGCTGCAGTAGCAGCAGTCAAAAAATTCCACGAATTTCTATTCGGGCACCAATTCGAACTCATTACCGATCACAAGCCGCTTCTAGGATTATTATCAGGGGAAAAGCAAACCCCACAGATATTGTCGCCCAGGATGACCAGATGGACCTTATTCCTGGCGGCGTATCGCATACAAACTGGTCTATCGTCCCGGAAAAATCTAAACCACGCTGATGCCCTCAGCCGCTGTCCCTTGCCATCCCCAGTCGAGGACCCAGCTCCTGTGCATGCCATCTTCAACGTAAACGAGCTCAAGCTGCCAGTGACTGCGGACGACATCGCATCACATTCCAAAAAGGACAGAACAATCGCCCAGTTCTGGACTGGGTAGGGAGGGGTGGCCGGAAACTAACTATCCAGTTGATTTCACCCCATTTAAAACTCGCCAGCAGGAGCTTTCTAAGTTGCAGGGATGCCTGTTGTGGGGTACCAGAGTCGTCATCCCAACCACCCTTCGCATACCCATCCTGAAGGTGCTACACGAGGGCCATCCAGGCATCGCTCGATGAAGGCGTTGGCTCGCAGTTACGTCTGGTGGCCCGGGATGGACGATCAGATCGCCAAGTGGGTAAGCTCGTGTCGACCCTGTCAGGAATCTAGGGCAGCCCGCCAACCGCCACACCCACCAAGTGGGAAAGTGCCAATGCCCCTTGGTCACGGCTTCACATCGACCTGGCCGGACCAATGCACGGCAAGACTTTCTTGGTGGTCGTGGATTCATATTCAAAATGGATAGATGTGGCCTTACTTCCCACGACCACCACCCAGGCAGTTGCTAAAGCCCTGACTCGCCTTTTCGTAACTCACGGACTTCCTGACACACTGGTCTCCGACAATGGCCCCCAGTTCACTTGAACGAATTTAGCAGGTATGTCACCAATCTGGGCATCAGACACGTCCTCACGGCCCCTTTCCACCCTGCTAGCAACGGGTTGGCTGAAAGGGCAGTCAGGTCGGCCAAGGAGGCGTTGGCCAGGTTCGGCCAAGAGGATTGGCATTCTAAACTGTCTCGCTTCCTCCTGAGCCAGCATACCACACCGTGCACGACACACGAACAAGTCCCCGGCCGAACTGTTAATGGGGAGACGCCTGAGGACCACTTTAGACAGGCTACACCCCCACTACTGCCCAGACACCCCTTTGGGGTCTGACAGTCTGGTCAGAGATTTTGCATTACAGGACCTAGTCTTCGCTAGGAATTTCGCGGGGGATCCGCTGTGGGTGCCGGGGAAGATCGTGGCTGTCACGGGTCCGAGATCCTATCGGGTCCAGCTCGAAGACGGTCGTGTGTGGCGGAGGCACCTGGACCAAATAAGGAGGCGACGGAGCAGTCTGACCAGCTCGGAGCCGTGCCCACTGGACAGTTTTCAAGTTCCCCACCAGAGTCCAGTCGAGTGCTACCAGAGGGATCAGCCATTCCCCACAGAGCAGAGGGAACCGGCAGTAGACCGGGACTGCCAACCTGAGACTCCACTGCTACCACCCAGCTTGGTCACCGGCCGTTCAGACAGAGACTGCTCCCCGTACCAGCCCGAAGGCAGGGACTCTTCCGGGGTCCATGATCCTGCGCCGAACCAAGCTCACTCCCCAACGCCCTCTAGCCAGGGCTCTGCGAACTTGTGGCCACTCAACGACTCCCCTGGGCTACGACGCTCCGGTCGCCAACACAGACCACCGGCGTATCTCAAGGACTATACATGTTCCCATCTAGGGGGAGGGGTGTTGTGTCTTTGGGACTGGTTGGGGTTTCCAACCAGGTCCGTTCTTTAAGCAGGAGCACCAGCAGCTCCCATTGGCTGGCTCCGCTTGACAGTCGGCATATAAAGCCGGATGTCAAGCCAAGCCAGTCGTTGTTCGCTAGCTAGTCTGCCTGTTTAGCTGGCAGACGCGACAACCATCGTTCTTTGAATAAAGCCTTGTCGATTGCATGCTCTGGTCTAAGCCTCTCCTTTCCTTCAAACTACAACATATTTCGTCTTTTTAGAAAAATGTTTATCAGAGATCCCTAGTAGGAAGAACTCTGGTTTGTATTCGATTTGTTCTTTGGTTATTTCCTCCAGCCATTTTCTAATTTTTTGCCAGTATTTCTGGGCTTCTTTACAGGTCCACCACATATGAAAATAGGTTCCCTCTATGTTTTTACATTTCCAACATTTTGGACTAGAGTTTGGGTCCAGATCCCCACCTTTAAGGGAGATCTGAAAACTGATGGCTGAGTGTAGGGAGGGGCCTATACCGGAGCTGCTAGGGGGCAGACGGTCCTCCGAGATCCCCGTTTTTTAGGGGTGGGTCTTAAAACTGACGGCTGAGTTTCCCTAAAAGAAAGGGGCCCTTACTCCATTTGTAGGGAAACCGGAGTCCTTTCCAGACCTTTTTTGTCTGAAAACTGATGGCTGTAGCCCGGCTAAACCAAAGTAATCCCCACATCAGGTAGGGAATATGGGAAGTTATAGCTCGAGGGCAATGGAAGAGACCCCCTTGGATAAATTACTTGAGGCTTGGGACGAAAGCCAAGTGCCTGTCCTGACTGGAATGCATAAAAAAGAAGCAGAAGGAATTTGCAAAAAGTGGGCTTTATTGCGAGATGACACGGGTAGACAAATTTAGCCTGATAGCGGTACTTTAGATTATAAAACCCTGAAAGCACTTAGAACACGCATTAAACCCAGCCAAATACCCTATTGGTACTGCTGGGCTGAAATGGCTAGGACCAAAGACCTGACCGAGGGAAAAGATCAGGAAAAACCTGAAACCCATTCCCTGGAAGGAAAGACTGAGGCACAGATTATGGCTCCCCTTTTAAGAAAACCAGTGCCAGGCAGAAATAGGGGACAATTAGAATACTTTTTTACCCACACTCCCTTCTCTGCCTCTGACTTGGTCATCTGGAAAAAGGATACCCCAGCTTTCAGGGCTGATCCTCAAACAGTAATTCAAACCCTGAAATCTATCATAGACAGCCATAATCCATCCTGGGGTGATATGACCCAGCTGCTACAAGTCTTTCTAACTAAAGATGAACTATTAAAACTATTTGAAAAAACAGACCAAATAGCTAAACTACCAACTATCCCTGGACAGGCAGCCCCAGCCTGCATCACATGGCCAGTACATCGCCCTGACTGGGACTACAATGATACCAATCACTGGGATGAATACACAAGAGCAAAAAATAACTTACTAGAAGCTTTAGAGGAAATAGGTAAAAAGCCTTTAAACTGGTCCGAATTCCAAAAAACAACACAAAGAGAAAAGGAAAACTCTGATGCCTTTTGGGTCCACCTGTCAGAAGCAGCTATTGCACGTGCCCATCTAGACCTTAGCTGCCTGAAGGACCAAAGGATTTTAGCTTCAGCCTTTGTGGGTATCCATGGATATCAAAGAGCTTTTCCACTGCTTCGTCTCTAACTGGCCAACCTTAGAAATAGCAGAGTTGCGCAGGATCGCTAACTTTGTCTATGATCAAAGAGACAAACTGAAAGAGGAAGAGAAAAATAGGAAAAGGAGGATAGAAAGACAGGAGGACTTAAAAATGTTTGCTGTAATGCAACATGACGCCAGACAAACACCAGGTAAAACCCCCTATAATTCAAGGAAATGCTGGCATTGTGATAAAGCAGGCTGGTCGCAAGGCAAATGCCAGCATTGCTATAGGTGCAGACAGGAAGGGCATTTCAGCAGGCAATGTAGGCAACACCTTTCCCGCAACCGGTATCACCCATCACCTAGAAACATGAAACCAGGCAATAATCCAATCAATTACACCGAACAACAAAGCTTTAATCATCATGCACCACCCAGCGCTCCTTTTCCTCAGATAAATCATAACAATGGACCTTAATGGGAGCAAAGAAGGGAAAATGACCTGCCCCTTTCCTGACTAGAACATGAGAATGAAAACACTAAATTCATGGCTACCTTTAACGGGCTGGCTATTCCCCTAAAAAACAGCCCTGAAGGGGAACCCATTGTCACCATTCTTATAGGAGGAAAAAAATACAATTGCTTAGTTGATACTGGAGCCACCTCCTCATTACTGAACCACCATATAAAGCTTCAGTGGCTGAAGGCGCTTGGGATAGCATAATGGGAATGAGGGAGAAAATAATCTGTGTAGAATTTACCCACAACGTAACAGTAGAACTAGGACCTTTCACAGTAGACCATTCATTCACTATTTGCCCCCAGTTGCCACTATCCCTACTAGGAAGGGATCTCCTATGTAAAATGGGGGCTACCATAACATGTGGCAAACAGGGGCTGCAATTGGAGATCCCAGGAAAAGGCACACATAAGACAATCATGCTGATAACCAGCAACACAGGGCTTCATGAAGATTTAAAAAGCCTGCCACCCTCCTTATGGGGCTGGGATGCATCAGAAGTGGGACTACTTACCTGTTACTAACCAAGTGAAACATGGACCACCTCCATGCGTGCCCCAATATAAAATCCCTGCAGAGGTAATTCACCCCATAAAGAAATCAATACAAGCATACCTAAAGCAAGGAGTTCTCATTAAATGTACCTCTCCCTGCAACACCCCCATTTTTCCTGTGAAGAAATCTACAGTAGACAAAAGATGGAAACCCCATCTTTAGATTTGTGCATGATTTAAGGCTCATAAATAACCACGTGATACCAAGAGCCCCCATAGTGCCTAACCCATCAACTATAATCACCAAGGTGCCAGCCTCGGCCACCTATTTTTCTGTCATAGATTTGTGCTCTGCTTTTTTTAGCATTCTGGTGGACCCAGCATCCCAATATCTGTTTGCCTTTACTTGGCAAGACCAACAATATACCTGGACTCGATTGCCACAAGGCTACACTGAGTCTCCTACCCTATTCTCACAAATATTAAAGGCAGACCTTTCCTCCATTGCCCTACCACAGCAGTCCACTTTGATCTAATATGTTGATGATTTACTGCTGGCATCTCAGACCAAGCTAGCATGTAAAACAGACACCCTATACTTACTTGAAGCCCTGGCAGAAAGAGGGCACAAAGCCTCCCCTTCCAAATTACAATATTTAAAACAAGAAATAACATATCTGGGCTACATTATTGCACCAGGAATTAGAAAATTGGCCCCTAACCGGGTAGAGACCATTTTAGCCATGAAACCACCCCAGACAAAATGACAAGTAGGAGCCTTACTGGGAGGCTCTTACTGGGCTTCTGCCGCCCATGGATTCCCTCGTGTGGGGAATTAGCCCGACCATTCATTCAACTAACAGGCAAAAACATGCCTGACCCCATTGAATGGTCCAAACCTTTGGACAAAACACTTCAGACCATGAAACAAACCCTGGCATCAGCCCCAGCACTCGGGCTACCTGACTATAGGAAACCTTTCACCTTATTCATCCATGAAAAATTAGGTGTTGCCTCTGGCGTTCTGACACAGCCTTTTGTACACACACATTGACCAGTCGCTTACTATTCTGTAACCGTAGATCCAGTAGCTCAAGGGGCTGTCCCCTGCTTAAGAGCTGTGGCAGCTACAATCGAACTTGTGAAACGATCTAAGGATTTAGTCCTAGGACATCCACTATTGCTAAAAGTCCCCCATGCGATTCTCTTAAAGAGCCAGGCACAAGCTTTCACTCAGCAGCATTTGGCTCAATATGAAGCTGAACTTTTTACCTCTGATCACATTACGTTTGAGAGGTGTAATACTCTAAACCCAGCTACCCTGCTCCCCACAAAACAGGAGGAAGGTAATCTCCATGATTACCTCCATTTAGTGCATGACGCTGAACTACCCTGCTCCGATTTAACATGTATTTGTATTGCTTTGAACGTATATATAATTAGACATTCAAGGTGGGGTTCTGTGAGAATGACAAGCTTGGGTGAAACTCAACATAACCCAAAACTAGACAAACTGGTTTCCAGTGTAATAAATAAGGCAGAATCTTGTACAATAGCAAACAAGTTGAACAACTAAAAAAGGAAAAAGTATGTAATATAAAGTATAATACAATACATTACGGCAGAGGAGAAATCTTCAGATGACAAATCGGGAAGAATTCCCACTCGGAAGTCAAACAAAGTAATCTATGAAAATCTTGTTCTTAAATATATGTAAGATCTGGCAATTAAGTTTTCACATGGATTCTTTGCACATTCCAGGAAATAAGGCCATCTGGTTTATCATAACGCAAACTCTTACTTAACTTGTATTTGATATCAGGATGCAAGTACAAAAACAAGGTGTTTATCACTTTGGTACCAATGTACATTTTGTTATTCAATGTCATTGTAGTTAGAAGGAGAAAAATCCTTCTCCCTAAAAGCTTCCTTCTCAAATATTTTGACTCCCAAATGAAAAGAGAGGATTCACTGGAAAAGAACCTGATATTGGGAAAGATTAAAGGCAAAAGGAGAAGGGGAGTGCAGAGGATGGTTAAATAATGTTATTGATGCAATGGAAGGTGAGTCCTTGGGCAAACTCTGGGAGACAGTGGGAGGGCTGCTGTGCTTTGGTCATGAAGAATCAGACACAACTTAGCATAAAGGCCTCCTTTAAAGGGTCTGCTTTAGCCATTGCTTCAACTAATGGATTTTTTTTTTATTTGAGTGAATAGGTTTTTTAAAAAATATGGACTTTTATTTCTCAGAATCAGACAGATTACATTACTTTCAAAATGCAAAATAAAACCTTATCTTCAAATACAACATTATTTAAATGGAGGCAAAAAATAAGCATGATAAATCTTGCAGTTTACTGTGAAATAAAACAGTGTGGTAATTAATGGTAGATAGTTACAACCTCTTTAAGAGAGTCAGGACCTGACTGCTACAGTAAAATGGATTATAGCACACAGCTGTTTTTCTGCCATTCTGTGATGCAAAGCTGAGATTCATAGTCAGAGGAGATCATTGGACAGGTAGTTCATTCTTTAGTATTTGTTTTAAAAGGGATTCTAGCATGCCAGAAGCAAAGTGCCATAGTCCTTTCCAAAAATGCTTCTGTGCCCTCACTCTCACTCCATAAAACAATCTTGAATATTCACACAAGATAAAAATAATGGCTGCAGCCTAATACTTTCTTTGAAACTGACTGCTCCCCACCCTCAAGTAAAAAGGGAAAGGTAAACTGACTTAAAAACTAAATACTTTTTTTTTAAATAAGGAAAAGTTATAGGCCAGAGTGTGGTTTCTGTTAATTGAACTATTTGCAGTTTTAAACCAATCAGTTTAGCATAGTATGTTAACTCAACCAATATAGCTTAGTGAAATGAATGAATCTTGCCAAATAGTATAGCAATATTTTCTAACTTTCTGTCTTAATGTTATTTCAAGAATCAGATTGCAATTGAACTTTCATTATTATATCATAATTCATACAATGTGCAAATAAGTTCTAAATAATTTAATTATTTTGGATAAAACTGAAGTGTATTTGTTGCACTTTAGTACAAAAGGAAATGCCTGGATTAAGTAAGGGACTAATTTAAAAAAAATTATTTCCATACAGAATTTTGCAGTAGTTGTCCCATGCTCTTGCAAACTTATCTTGACACCACTAGGTGTCAGTCGTGTCTCTATCATTTCTGTAACTTTTCTCATGATAAAAAGCGCTGCAAATTCAAAAATATTTAAGGAAAGCTTAATTTAATGAACAGTTGTTTGAAAATTCATTAACCAAAATGTTCCAAGAGGGCACTTATTTTTCCAGGTTTAAAAAATAAGACAGCAAATAGATGTTTCCACAGACTGACTACTACGCTTGTTTAAAATAATTTCCCATAAAATCTCAAATGAAAATACCAAAGATATTGGTCCTCCCCTTCCCCTCATATTACTGAGAGTCACTGCTATGCTATCTGGATTTTGGTGGCTGGCTTATTTTTAAAAAATATAAAAAACGTAATCACTGACTAGAAAAGTTTACTACCTTAACCATGATTTGTTGAATAATCCAGTGATAAGCTTACATATTGCATTAAATGTCATACAAACATGGTGTATGATTGCAGTCGACTTCTTTGTTGGAGAAAGTTGCAATATTTCAAACAGCCATTATATTATTGACTAACAGTGCATAATGCAAATTCCATTACAAGTTCTTAAAATTTAAATGATGCATACATTAAAGCAAAACTAAATGGGAACTCTAAATTAGTCTGCTGCATTCCTCCTACCTGCTGCAAAATACCAAAACCAGAAACTGATTGGATTCTATGTTCCAACCATGGAAGTAATGGTGGAGGAAGCGATGAGATGTGCATTATAACATTATAGCACCAAGGCTGTTCTTTTTATAATTATAGCATCATATTATGAACATGTATGTAAGGGGTGGGATTTGCATATTTTATTAGAATTATATATAAACTGCTTAGAGTCTATTGATATGGGGTATAAATCTCATATATAAAGCTAACCATGAGTCCACTATGAACTGCAGTTAAGCTTAACATTACCATACTTATAAAAGGATCTCGTGGTAGAAAACTCATAATATATCCTGAATCCTCAATGGTTATTGAAGTGCATCAGATTAATCTCATGTTAAAATTGTTGTGGCTTGTGGCTTAGTTAAATTGGGGGGGGAAAAAACCCATGAGAACATCTAGGGTTTATTTAAAATTACCTCTGTTAGGGATTTAGGGTGTAGTAGGATAAGTTGCCAGGATAAGTTTGTACCATGGTTTGGTACAATTGTACAAAGGCCTACTATTGCAGGAAAAAATGAATATTATTGCTCAGATGTTTCCTTTCCTATAAATAGGAGGCACATTTTAATACATGTGGTATTTTAATACATATGACCAGAAATGAAACCTGCAAGTCCATACTGTTTTTAATATTTTTAACAAAAGATTCCTGCAAGTATGGCAGCATTTCCAATAAACCAGGTTTTCATCTGTAATTCAGCTACACATTTGTTTTTAAAAAATCCATTAAACATATTAAACTTATCCCAGAAGAAGAAATGAAGTTAATAACCTAATTATTTGAAATTATAGCATGGTTGAAAACTTACACAACTGCTCCAACCAGTTCTAGATATGTGATGGACAGGCATTGATAGCACCATGCAGCCTGCTCAATTGCAAATACTGTATTGCTAGTGTTTGCTCAGCTCGGCTCCCTGAAGTAATAAAACTACTGCTAAATAGAGCATCTACTTTCAGTAGCATACATGGTGAGGTGAACTGACTGATTTATATCATTAGATAGATTTATTTTAATGACAGTAACACAATATTATACAGCATATACTTAATCTTGTTATATATACTATACATACATACTATATACCTACTCAGAAGCATGAATTAAATTTATTTACTCTCTCAGGTAAGCATGGATAAAGCCCAGCAAAAAATAGTAATGTTTTATTAGTAATTTTATTTCTAGCATCTGTTGTTGTAGTTGCTGTTGCTCAAGTCATATGTTTAGAGTGGATTTGGCATTCTTGTCCACTTATCAAGTCCTTTCCAAGGACTAGGATAAGCAGATGTTATTGTTTAATAATATAGATACCACAGGATGTCTAACTAAAGGTGCCTTTTTGAAATGACGGGTGGTGATATTGTCAGTGCTGATGATGTCCAAATGGTGCTACAGATATTTTTGGGATTGCACCCAAGGCACCTAATAATTACTATTGGTACTAACTTTGCTTTCTGTTGTGACAGACCTGCTACTTCTATTTGCAGTTCTTTGTATTTTGAGATTTTCTCCAGTTCCTTATCTTCTGTTATTTCTTGCTTGCAGGCAAATGGTAAATCTTGCAGATATTCCAATGCACTATTGTTGCTGCATTGTCATAGTAATATTATTATTATTTATTCCTTCACTGAATGACATGCAAACATGTAAAAGATAGTGCTTTGCTACTTTCCTTAAAATAACAATTGAGATATGTTTTGCTAAGTGTCAGGTGCCTAGGCAATTGGTTTTTTTGGATCCAGAGACAATAATAAGCACAGCAGTAAATAAATGGGTGTTAAACTTTATTATTAGCTCAAGCAAACAGATTTAAAAGCATAACATCAAAAAGCATACCTACCAAGCAAATCTATTACAAGCTGCCAGGAGCTCCTTAATAACAGCAGCGAAGATGCCCCATGGGTAGTCAGTTTCCACAGTACCTAATGGTAGGTTCTGTATAGCTCTTCCCTAATAACAACCCCACAGTTTTTGTCAAAACTTCATGGCCTGCTGGACATATGACCTGAGAGTTTCACAGGAAAAGAAACTTCCTCTCCCTTCTCCTTTGTGCAGCAAGCGAAAATGGGGGGAAAAGCAGGCTAGCTCAGAATGAGCTCTAAACTTCCACACTTTTCTTAATATGGAGAAATCAAAATAGGTCACTAAGCTCCTTGAAGTAATAATGGTTCCTCCACTTTGCCACTACAGGATAAAAAACAATTACTATCCACCTGCCTTCAGTCGAGGACCTGCATACTGCACGAGTCAAAAAGAGGGCTGTGAAAATATTTACAATTATTTACAGACCCCTCACATCCCGGACATAAACCGTTTCAACTCCTTCCCTCAAAACGATGCTATAGAGCACTGCACACCAGAACAACTAGACACAAAAACAGTTTTTTTCTGAACGCTATCACTCTGCTAAACAAATAATTCCCTCAACACTGTTCAATTATTTACAAAGTGTACACTACTATTACTGTTAATCTTCTTATCACTCCTTATCATCCATCCCCTCCCACTTGTGACTGTATGACTATAACTTTGTCGCTTGTATCCTTACGATTTATATTGACTGTTTCCTAGTATGATTTGATTGTTGATTGACTATGACTATCATTAAGTGTTGTACATTATGATTCTTGATTCTTAACGAATGTATCTTTTCTTTATGTATACTGAGAGTATTTACACCAAGACAAATTCCTTGTGTGTCCAATCACACTTGGCCAATAAAGTATTCTATTCTATTCTGTTCTGTTCCGTTCCATTCTATTCTATTCTAATGTAGTTGTAGGTTTAGTCTTTTAAAGATATACAAAAAGGTCAGAGAACATTTATTAATTTAAACATATTCCCATATTTTAAACCCAAGATTTGGGCTTCTTTGATCCAAAATTATCATCTCTCTCTGTTTTTCCAGATTGTGAGTCAATAACAAGTAATAAACTAGCCGGATCTGATTTCTGCTGGAGTTAATTTTGTCATGGAGCCATTGGAAGCAACAAGAAAAGTTTGAAGTCATACATACTTCAGATGTGTCTCCACTGGAAGAATATCAGCTTCCACACTATGCTTATTGGAATCATAGATTGCTACTTTAGACTAAAATAACCAGCTGTGATTGTCTCCTGTGAATACTGGCCCAGTTCTCCTAGTTGTCTATTTTAAGCATTTAGAAGAAATAGAATATGTAGTACTGTGCAACCTCATCTTACAACAACTTCATAGATCTAACATAGATTTGTAGAGTGCATGATAATATGAAGGAGTAGTTACTTTCACCCATCTAAGGGAACTGACAAAATAATTTGGTAAATCACTGGCTAATATTGTTATGTTAATCAGATACATGGATATGTTTATAATACTATTTCTCAATAAATAAAGTCAAATATTTAACCAACTAACCATACTATTGGCAACCTGCTTTCTTGTATATGCATGAAAAAGAAAACTCTGAATTAGGGGTGGGGTGGGGCTAATTTAAATCCAAGTATTAAGTTTAGCCTAAGTCTCTCTTTTGTTATAACTTAAATAAATTAATGTTATAGATCACGGCAAATTAATAAATATGTGATACCACTGAAAAAACTAAAATATAGACTTAGCAATAGCTGCTGTAATTTGGGTAATATCTTTATTGCATCAATAGTTGTGTAACAATTCTTGGCCTAAGCTTGCTTCAGACACAATATAAACTGTTTACTGCAATAGTAAAACCCAAAATTATTTTCTTTTACTTAGTCACACCCAATACCCTTTGGCCCCAAATAGTTGCTGTGTTAGTATGCTTCTACTCTTTCATGTACTTTCAAGCAAAAATAAAGTATTTAATTGAACTTGGGGCTGAACTTTCAAGTTGACTTGCTATATATTTCTTTTTTAAAAGTGCATTTCCTAATGGTAGATAATGAATAAATAATCAAATCAGCTGATGGTTTGCTATAATCACCAACTTTATAGCACCTAGGGCAGGGGTCTTCAAACTTGACAGCTGTGAGACTTGTGGACTTCAACTCCCAGAATTCCTCCTCCAATCCTGTTAGCTCAGGAATTCTGGGAGTTGACGTCCACAAGTCTTAAAGTTGCCAAGTTTGAAGACCCTTGACCTAAGGTATAAAGGCAAAACAATGCTTTACATACATGGCAGGTCAGACTGACTGCATTCCTTAGACTAAAAATGTCTTCTCCCAGGATTGCACAGCTATCTTGCAATCCAGGGCAAAAATACTACTGCTTTCTGGCTGAGGAATTCTTGGAGTTGAAGTCCACAAGTTGGAGACCCCTGTTATAGAGTACTAGGAACCCCATAGCCCTTTTAGGTTTTGAACCTGACACAGTCCCCACAGCTGAGTTAAGTGGCCTCAGGTAGCCAACCCTGATTAACCTTTAAAACTCAGTAGTCCCTGATCTGTATTTAATACTTGGGGAGATTTCTTTCACCAAGAAATCCCAGTTCTTTAGGCTAGACTGGGAAGCCAAACAAGCAAACAAACAAACAAAAGATCTGGAAGAAGGCAGAATGATTATTCTGTATAATTGCTATGAAAATAATATTCATGAAGTTCCTTGGTGTGAGACTCAGTTCAAAGGTTTTTTTTGAAAAAATAAATCTTTAACTATAGGTTTCAAAGAATACCCACTTATAAATCAGGATGTATCAATTTACCCAGGACATTGGAGAGCAGCTCTCACACTTATATGTATAAGCATCCACAATGGTTTAAGTGCTTCTTGCTAAAATACCAGCTTTTGATTTGATTTGTTCAACATAATTTCATATGTATCTTCCAAAAATGCAAAAGAAACAGCACTTTCAACTCCAAGATACAAAATATTCCTAACTGACTGAAATTAGGATATATTTGTCAGGTGCAAACAGCCACTAGCCACTTTATTATTTTAATCTATGCCTATTTCACAGGAATCTTTCCAGACTGGCAGCTTTTGTTTAGGAAATTTGACATATTAGGGTTAAAGGCATTCAGAGCAGGAGTGGTGAACAGATGTCAGACCTTATCCTCTTGTGTTTATGTAACAAGTCCAGACTAATTCCCTGCTTGAGCCCTTCTCCCAGCTTGGACAGTTGTTCTCCACAATATAGATGGTGCAGTGGTTAGAATGCAGTACTGCAGGCTAAGTCACTGTTCACTCCAGGAGTTCGATCCTGACCAGCTCAAGATTGACTCATCTTTCCAAGGTCAGTAAAATGAGGACCCAGATTGGGGGCAATATGCTGACTCTAAATAACTTAGGGAGGGCTGTAAAGCACCATGAAATGATATATAAGTGCTAATATTAGCATCTTCTAAACATTAATTTTCTAAAAAATACATTCCATCTTCAATAATATCTAGAGAAATCAGAGATCAATTAAGAAGCATTGGCCCTGAAAACCTGGTATTCTCTTAATGGTTAATGCAGGTTAATGAAACCATTTGGATTTCAGAAATTTCTGGAGAATCTATCACACTAATCCAAAACTCACTGTGTGATTATGCTTGGCTACCATCTAAAAAGACTTGTCTTCCTGTTTGTTGTCAGGTCCCTATGTATTTTCCAGTTTATCATGAACCTATGTTTATAAAGGAAGAAGAGCTGTTGATTGTTGCTAAAGCTAGGTAGTTGTAGCATAATTCATCAGAACAATTTTGCAGTACTAACAATCTGCCATGATATATTTGTTCATTACTACTGTGGCTTCCTGCAGCACCGAAAGGAACTGAAAAGTAAGGATAAGCTAGACAGGGGGCATTTCATCCTTCATTAAATTTCCAAAAAGAAACTCAAGTGCTAGTTCTGAATAGTCTTAATATATATCTTATGAACCTAAAATATCTACATTTAAACCTGGTGGAATTTAAATTCCACTGGGTGGGGAAACTTGCAAGAGAGGCTGGTAACCACATAAAACTCTTACCATCTCTATTTTACGTTACTAAATCCAATGTATTTATATGAAAACAAGGATCCCAGACATCAAAGTATGGTTAGTTGATGAGACATATTAATTTGTTCTTTTAACATCTACCTTTTATATAATATTAAAATATCAAACAGCTCTTGTTATTGAGGGATCTACTTAATATGTCATGAGGTAGTAATGTCTTTTGAAGACAGGACAGTCTCAGACTATAATCTTGTACTGATTTACCTGATAGGTTTGTACTGTCAGACTCTCTTCTGCTTAGGCAACATTAAAACAAACCTGTTTCTCAGCTAAATGAAAATAAAGGTGGAATTATTTTTTAATTCAGTGACAACAAACTCATGGTCCTATAGTCATTTTTGCAGTACTATCAGTAAACCTTTAGGTTCCACTGGTGAAATTTGACAGTCAAAATAACCAATTCACTGCAAAACGATGTTTTGCTTTGTGTTTACTGTTTGCAAAAATAAGGGATAAAATAAGTGTGTAAGATCTCTGGAAGGTTTAGCAATCATTTTTGGTCTTCAAATGCACTATAGGTAGTCCTCGACTGACAACTGCAATTGAGCCCAAGATTTAAGTTGCTAAGCGAGACATTAGTTAAGTGAGTTTTGACCCATTTTATGACTTTTCTTGCTACAGTTGTTAAGTGAATGATCACAATTGTTAAGCTAGTAACACAGTTGTTAAGTGAATCTGGCTTCCCCACTGACTTTGCTTGTCAGAAGGTTGCAAAAAGGGGATCACATGACCCTGGGACACTGTCATAAATATAAACCAGCTGCCAAGCACCTGAACTTTGATAACATGACCAAGGGAATGCTACAACAGTTATAATTGTGAAGAACCCTCATAAGTTGTTTTTTTTTATACCGCTGTATCCTTGAACGGTCACTAAAGAAACTGTTGTAAGTGAAGGACTATCTCTACTGTGGCAAAAAAAAAAAAAAATTGTTCAGTGTCAATATCACTGCATTGTTGGACAATGCAGCCCTTGCAGCCCTTCAAGTTTCAACAAATATTTAAAAGTAAAGTATAGTTCTTGGCCATAAAAATTGGGATGCTTCTAATCTTTTAACAATCCAAAGGCCAGCCTGCAGCATAGATTTGTATGTGCACCAGAGGTGGTTTTCAGCAGGTTCTGATCAGTTCTGGAGAACCGTTAGCGGAAATTTTGAGTAGTTTGGAAAACCAGTAGCGGAAATCTTGAGTAGTTCAGAATTCCACCTCTGACTGGCCCTGCCTCCACCTATTCTCTGCCTCCAGAGTCCCAGCTGATTGGCTGGGTCTTCTTTGGTTGCTTTGCACAGGAGAATGGAGCTGGAAAGCAGGTCAGTGGGGGGGAGGGAATGGGATTTTGCAGTATCCTTCCCCCAGAGTGGGGTTTAATGGATATTTTACAGTATCCTTCTGTTAGGAATCTGTCCACCAATTAGTTGGGTTGGCAATATATAAACCAACAATGTATGTTTGTAGCTTTAAGACAAAATCTGTATTGATTTATACTATATTCTGATTGATTATATTGCAAATTACCATAAGAGGGAGCTAAAGATCATAGCTTGCTCTCTGACATTCTGTCTCTCTGACAGAAGCTTACTCTCAAATGTTTTCATTTTCAAACTGGCTGATCTACACTTTAATATTTTTCATGGTATTTTGGTTAAAACGTGAGAGTTGACGTATAAGTTTCCACACAATTTGCAGTAAAAAAGATTTTTAAAAAAAAAATATATACAAAACCTTGGTGCAATTCTAAATAAAACCAAATTACCATGTATATCTGTAAATGAGCCAAGAACTTTAGCCAAATGCACCCAAAGAATTGGATTCGGCATATCTGTGTATGAGCTTATTTGCGAGTATATATGCTAATTCTTTTTAAAAGTATCTCTATCTGACATATATATGCTTGTGGATAAGCTCATCCATGCATACGTCAACTCTCACATTTTTAATCAAAATACCATGAAAAATATCTAAGTGTAGATCAGTCAGTTTGAAAATGAAAACGTTTGAGAGTAAGCTTATCCATGGATGATGCATTTACATGGTATTTTGATTAAAAATTCAAGGGTTGTTTCCTGAAATCACTACTCTAGTATCAGACTCTGCCAACTCTCTTGCAAAACCCACCAAATTCTTCCTTGCCCCAAATCTGATGGAACTCCTTTCTTTTCTTCTATTGGTTTTCAGAAGTCAGGTAATACCCTTTGGGCAAGCTGGTTTGTTTTTGAAAAGCTGGCTGTACCTATTATGCCAACATATTGCTATATTTTGAATATATTTATATTTCAAATATTTTGAAATATATATTTATATATTTCAACATTATATATTTCAACATTTTGCTATACAGTATCTCCAATGCCTTAAGAGTATAAACTATAAAAATGGTACAGAAATAAATTGTAAGTGCTTTATTAAAAGATATTGATACTCAATGTAAGAAAAGTAAGTAGCACAATGGTATTTCTAGTTACTTTGATGCTTGTTGATGTTAAATGGTGTTGTACTAAACAGGCTTATATAATAAGTGTTTTTAAAATGTTCAAAGACATGCTCTCAGATGTATTTTATGGCTTTAAGTATAAGGGGCAACTGCACCTCCTCCCATCACCTTTTCTATAAGTAAAAGGTGCAGAAAAGGAATGCTTGTACAAAACAGGAAGAGAATATTTCAGGGTGCAGGAAAAAACATGAGAAGGCTAATCATAAGTTCTGAACTGTCAAAAATAGAATAGCAAGAGAATGGAATAAGGGAGGGGTGGATTATATTAATACTAAGGAGTGCAGAAAGAGGGATGTGTGATTAAAGAGGTATGTGCTTATCAGAAAGTATATGTTTTGTTATCATTTTCGTTATTTCAAACAAACATCGTATATTAGAACTATGTATAATCCTTTAGCACAACCTTGTTTGTGTTGGCTTCTTAGAATAACACTGTTATAAGCACCTGGCCTTTCCCCCTTCTTAAAACACATAATCCATATAATAGTCTATAACTCTATACAATATACATAGGAATTGAAAGTTGCATTTTCTTTTCTCCTCTGTTGTGCCTTCACTTAATTTGCCTGTTGCATCTTATTATTTTTAAGTAATTTGCATGATCGTCCTTGCCTGGAAAGGAAAATTGTGTTAAATAGCCATCCATGTAATTTCTTGCTTATCTCATTTAAAATTATATCTATTTGGATTTTTTTATGTTCGTCTTTAAAACATTCATGTGTTTATATTTTAAAGGGTTGAAGCCCCCCTCCCCCCCCCATTGCTCTTCAATGTAAGCACAGCAGAGTATTGAAACTTTTCTTCATAGAATATTGTCACTATTACTCACGTTCTCTGGACTGCTGTTTACTAAAAAATTAAGAATTTTTAATCCATAGTAGAAGACTTTAGTGTTACACAAATGTGATTTTAATATAAATCTTTATGGCACCCAATCCATTTGAAATTGTATTAATGTGGATATTTCATATCTATGTAGGATTGCCTCAGGATCTGCAGGTAGTAAGTTGCAGCTTTATTGATAAAAAATAAAATAAAAAATAAAAAAAACATAAAAGCTATTGAAGATTTATGATTTTATTAATTATGAAATTTATGCAATTTTTGTTTATTTTTTGCCAATTTTTTGGCTACAAGTGGTTTGTGTAATCATATTTTCAAATGCATTCTTCATGCTATATCTGTACAATATTCATATAACCAAATTATTGATTAATATAAGTTCACAGAATCTGGCTGTGCAAATATATCTGTTGTTGGGCAAAAAAAATTGGACATAACATTTTATAACTGTAAAATATCTATTAAAATATCTACTCATTAAAAATTATAGCAACTAAAGCTTATTAGAAATATTTCTAACTCTTCTGGTGAATATTCCTCTATTGTCATAATTCGTTACCATTCATTGGGAGGTTTTATTGAGCAATTATATCATTTTCTAGATCCACAATTATTTTAAAAGGTGTACCATATTCTTCATAATATGAATGGTGAATTTATAATACTTAATATATATTTAAATTTCTGCCACAGTTCTGGATTTTGCAATATTTGTCTGATAGTACCTTTTCCATCACCATCTAATTATTCTTTCATTCGTTTATAGAATTTTCAATGTCAACAGTTTTCCAGACATCCAAATTAGCTGAGATAATTTTTCATCAACCTAGTTTTTTATTTAGTGACACCGCCAATATAACTGAATTAAAATATTTGATTAATAGTCAGGGTTGTTTTTCATCATTTTGAAAAGACTTATTTACCTTTTAGAATTATGCAATATGAGATATAAACATTACATTCTGTGGTACCACTGGAGGAAAACAATCTCCCTTGAGTTGAATTTTGGTAGCTTCCCTGGATATGTCTTGGCACTTTTCTAGGCAATAGTATGGAAGTTATTTTCTCACTGCTTTCTTTAGGAGTATTTAACTTGATTGCTCTGCCCTGGGCTAATTAGATTTTATTATATCATGTGATATAATAAAACCCTAACCCTATATAAAGAACTAGGTTGGAAGATACCCTGTGAACCTGAAGCCATCTGGATTGCAAACCATTTTCTCCCTCAGGTTTCTTTTTTTTTTTGTAAATTTTATTTGAGTTTTCACCAAAAAAAATACAAATAAAACATCTTTTTTGAAAGTAGCGTAATCCCAGGTTACAATTCTTCGTACAGACACAAATTCAATTTCATGCTCATTTTTATGTTCTATTCCATATCTTATTACTGTTTTACATTTTCTGCATAGCTTCTCCCCTCTTTTAATTTTGTCAATTTTATTTTAATTATCTCGTCTCAATTCAAATCATTATATTTATATTTTCTGTCTCTCCGGTTTCAATTTTCTATTATCTTTTCTCATTAAACAAAGTTTCTCCTGTAGTTACTGATTGGAGTATGACGCCTTTATATCTTTTAAGTTTATCCATTTAACTCTTATTTAGGCTTCAGTATTTACGCTAAAGTTATAACGTTCAATATAATACATAACTTCCATTCGGATTCTGCTTGGTACATTCTTAAAATACACACTATATTCTTAAAAAAAGAAAAAATTATAAATATATGTAATTAAAACAACACATTCCATTCCAATTCAATTCTATCATTAATGTTAATATTCATTAAAATCTTAACTTCTTTAACATTACTTTTCAATTAAATATCATACTTCTATGGGAACAATTATAATCTTTCCATAATTAATTCCCCCCCTTCACTTATATTTTATAAAACATTAACGAATTAAAATGTTCCCGTCCTTTCCTAATTCAATTTTCTCATTTATTTTATTTCACTTATTTTATTAACAAACATTTCACTAAATTACACTATTTTAGCCTTCATTTTAATCATACATTGTTTCCAATTTTCTAAAGTTATTTCTATTACTAATATAACAATACAATCTTATGTACCTTTACAGAATCCCCTTTTCAGTTAAATTTCCACTCATTATCTCTAAATAGGTCCTGTTTCTCTATATCTTGTTCCGGTCCTTTGTAACTTCTTTTCCTTTCCTTCTTCCCTCTCTTCTTCTCTCTTCCCTTTTTACCCCCTTGTCTCTCTACCTCTATTTCTCTCTTCTGTATTCCCCTCTTCTTTTGCTTTCCAGTATTATATTTATTTTTTGAATTATTTTTCTTTTGGAGGGTTGTTTTTTTAAGTCTTAAATTCTCCATTCTCTTTTCCCCCTTTCCTTTTTCTTCCCCACATAGAATTACTTGTTCATTAAAGATGGCTTCTTCTTTGTCCCAGTGTTCTTGTTTTGCAGACCTTTCTTGTTGTTTCTCATAGTTCCAAATCTCCATTTCTAAGAATTGAAAAATGAAGCCAAAAGAACCCCTCCCTTCTTGTGCATCTTCTTTATACTTTTTAAGTTCCATTTTGAATTCATCCAGAAGTAGTGCCATTGTATAAATTTTTAAACAACCACCCGGTTAATTTTAGTCATTCAAATGCAATAACCAAGAATCCAAAGATCACCAAATAATCCAAATACACGCAAGCTGTTTCTTTTTGCTCTTTTTTTTTCACTTTCTCTTCCTGGGGTTCTACTATTTAGTTACAAAGTTTCAGTTAAAATGTATCTTTCAGAAGTCTTGTTGAAGTTTTACTGTAGATTCTTTTTAATTCCAGGCAGTCTCCTCCCTCTTTCAAGATCCTTCCTTTTTATTCTTTTCCTCTCCCTTCCTGCTTCTGAAAAAAAAATTTAGTGTCCAGAAATCTTTATTATCTCTTTGACATTTTGTTTTATTTTCAGCTTAATTGCCTGTTGATGTCAAAGCGGATTTTTCTGATTTCTTATTTAAGTCTCTTAGTTGTCAGTATAGGGAAAGGGAGAGAAGAAAAAAAACCAAGCCTTTCCTTTTTCACTTTCCTTCGCTGCTTCTGACTCTTCTTTGGGAGCGATGTTATTTTTTTGTAAGTTTAAATTCCAGGGTACCTTAGTTGTTGCTTTTGCAATTTAACCCGGTCAGGCAAAACTTTCACTTCTTATCTTCCTCCTGCACATTCTTTTCCGGTCGAGTTCTTCTTTGAAGTGGCCATTTCTGACCACCGCTGCAACTGCCTTCGGGAAAGGGAGTAATGGCCAGCTGAGGAGGAAAGATGTGGCTCTCCTCAACCCTGCTGGCAGTCTCCCCCCTCTTCACCACCTCTACGGGGTGGCTTAGCCCCAAAACCAGCTGGCTCAGGGTGCTCCAGCGGCGAGCCCAGACTGAAACCGCACACAATCGCGGATTTCTGTCTGTTGCCGAAGGAACTCAAACCGGAAGCTCTCTCTCTCAGGTTTCTTGAACAATTACTGTAGTGAGTTTGTGAGAATGAAAAGGACTCTGTGTGTGTGCTTAAGTAAAGTTTTGTGCTATATTGTAATCAATAGTGCTAAGTATAAAAATATGTGCTGTGTGTCAGGGTGACACACAGGACTGATATCTCGTGACAAGTGTGTGTATTCCCCACATAAACTCCTAAGCACTGAACAAGCAAACATCTCCAGTGATCTCAAAATGTTGTCAGGTGTGCAGTGTTGCAAGGGGGAGACCTGGTAGCATGTGCCCCAATTGGTGGCATAAGTAATACTAATTGGCTGTGAAAAGTAACACTGAGATGTGTGAACCCAAGCATTGCAGTTTGTAAATCAGTTTATGCTTTCTTTCTCTGAGCCAAAATAGCCTGGCACAGTGAATAACTATTAGCTTTTCTTTTAAATTGAAAATAACGTACAACTTCTAAACCTCCCAACTATTAACATAAAGTTGTATAATAATACACCATTAAACAGATATCAAGATTGCAACCATATACTGTATTAGCATGTATTTCAGGTTATCAGAAATACAGGTGTATTGGAAGAAACAATAAATTATAGATTGAAAACACAAAAAGATAAACATAATTCTGCAAGGCAACATTCTTTAAAACAGTAATGGAGTTTATGCTGAGCCATCTTTTAACAATGGTATATTAAATGATTCTCTTGTGCAATGTTGCAAACCTCTGTCCATTGTTCTTCAGGCACTCTATCAGATCTAATTCCTTAACTCTATTTGTCAAAAAGTGCGTATAGTCAAGGCTATGGTTTTCCCAATTGCAATGTATGGCTGTGAAAGTTGGACTATAAGAAAGGCTGAGGACCAAAGAATTGAGGCCTTTGAACTATGGTGCTGGAGAAGATTCCTGCAAGTCCCTTGGACTAAAAGGCGAACAAACAGGTCAGTCCTAGAGATCAACCCTGACTGCTCTTTAGAAGGCCGGATCCTGAAGATGAAACTCAAATACTTTGGCCACCTAATGAGAAGGACTCACTGGAGAAGAGCCTAATGCTGGGAAAGATGGAGGGCAATAGAAGAAGGGGACAACAGAGAATGAGGTGGCTTGATGGAGTCACTGAAACAGTAGGCATAAGCTTAAATGGATTCTGGAGGATGGTAGAGGACAGGAAGGCCTGGATTGTCCATAGGGTTGCGATGAGTCGGACACGACCGCAACTAAGAACAATAACATTAAATGATTCACAGTTCTTTGGGCTGATCAATAAACTATGCAAATCACAATGGCTAAGTCTGTACAACATGCAAAGCTAAAACAAAGCACAATTTAGTGTAATGTCTGAATCCAGTGATATGATTTAGCACCTGATTTAGACTCAGTCACTGTGCTGTCCAGCCAGTGTATGGGAATTGGATAGTTAGGTAGCAATTGTGAGCTGTCCCCTTAAGGGAATGCATCATGGTAAATGTAGTTAAGGTATCCTGGGAAATCTAGTCCATCTCACGTGACCACATCTGTAATCCAGATTGGTCACTAAATTGACCCTCAATGGGTTGGGGGAGTTTTCCTCACTCTTGGCTGAACTCATGGACTCTTGGTAACTGTTCTATTTCTACCGCTACGAGATGAGGGAAAAAGGATAGGAGATAACCATCTTTTTACCTGCAAGACAGATATGCAAAGGATTGGTCATTAAAGAAGAACTTCAGCACAAATGTGAATTATGAGGATACCTGATGAACCAATAAAAATACTTTGTTATGGATGTTCTGCATCTGTACAGAAGAAATCTACCACTGTACAGAATACAGAACAGTCACCCTATGTCAAATTATTCATTTTGTTATCTTTACAATAATGTATGTACCACTTGGTTCAGAGGGCTCCAGCTCCTACTGTCTTCAAGGATAACCCCATATACCATGAATCACAATAGTCCAAACACACACACGGATAACTGTTTTCACTGCTGTATCTAGGAAAGGAAGTAAGTTGCAGATTAACCACAATTGGCCACAGTTACTATAGCAAGAACCATGTATCTGGGAGAACTCCCAAATCACATTATCAGCTCTTCGAAAGATAACATCATTCTGCCAGAAACAACATCCACAGAATTAGATGTTTTCTGTAAAACAATTACATCCTGCCAGGATCCACTCTAAGTTTCTTTCCATACTGTCCCTCACAATCACCAGTCACTGGATCGGAATGCCCTCTGCCCCTTCCTTCTTGGCCTGGGATGATCATATATGTTTGGTTAAAATCAATTCACTAATGATACCTAACTTGAAACTGACAGATAACTTCTCCCAGCAGTTAAGCAAAGTATAGTAAAGGGCAGACTCTGGGATTCTTGGAATGGCCAAGGACTTAAACTCTCCTTCCCTGAACTCTGATTAGAAGTGTCCATTCAGGAAGAAGCTTAATCACTAGAAAACAGTGTGTTATGTCCCTTCCCCTTGCAAGCATCAACTCTTGCAGTATGGAATAGGAGCATACAAGAAGCCAACATCAATACCATGGAGAATGAATGTTTATTGAGGTGAAATGGAGGCAACAACAATAGATAGAATAGAGAATAGAATAGAATAGTTTATTGGCCAAGTGTGATTGGACACACAAGGAATTTGTCTTGGTGTAAATACACTCAATATACATGAAGAAAAGGTACATTCATTAGGAATCAAGAATCATAACGTACAACACTTAATGATAGTCATAGGGTACAATCAACAATCACATCATACTAGGAAACAGTCAATATAAATCGTACGGATACAAGCAACAAAGTTACAGTCCTGCAATCACAAGTGGGAGGGGATGGGTGATAAGGAGTGATGAGAAGATTAACAGTAATAGTAGTGCAGACTTTGTAATAGTTGAAGAATGTTGAGGGAATTATTTGTTTAGCAGAGTGATGGCGTTCAGAAAAAAACTGTTTTTGTGTCTAGTTGTTCTGGTGTGCAGTGCTCTATAGCATCATTTTGAGGGAAGGAGTTGAAACAATTTATGTCCGGGATGTGAGGGGTCTGTAAATATTTTCACAGCCCTCTTTTTGACTCGTGCAGTATACAGGTCCTCAATTGAAGGCAGGCGGGTAGTAATTGTTTTTTCTGCAGTCCTAATTATCCTCTGAAGTCTGTGTCTTTTCTGATGGGTTGCAGAACCAATCCAGACAGTTATAGAGGTACAGATGATAGACTCAATAATTCCTCTGTAGAACTGTATCAGCAGCTCCTTGGGCAGTTTGATCTTTCTGAGTTGGTACAGAAAGAACATTCTTTGTTGTGCTTTTTTAATGATGTTTTTGATGCTAGGTGTCCATTTTAGGTCATGTGATATAGTAGAACCTAGAAATTTGAAGGTCTCTACTGTTGATACTGTGTTGTCTAGTATTGTAAGAGGTGGTAGTATGGGAGGGTTTCTTCTAAAGTCTACCACCATTTCTACAGTTTTGAGTGTGTTCAGTTCCAGATTGTTCCGGTTACACCACAAGGTTTTGGTGTACCACCATCTTACCCTACTTGTTCTATAAAATCAGGATCATTCCAGGTTTTGTTTCATCTGAAACGTAAAAAGCCAAACCATTTTGGGTTTTGTTCCAAATGAATTCTTAGAAATTATGTTGGATCCAATTGTTCTAATTATTTCTCAAGCTCTTGAATTTGAATTCTTCCAGAAGGCCTGACAAAGGTGACCTGAGACTCAATGTGATTGTTTTTATAAACTCAATGATTATAGAATTTTACTTAATTCCTACCATAGAAACTACTTTTATGTTGCTTATAATTACTAAAAACCACCAAACAGCTTTGCAATATAGAATAACTCAGAGTTATTTAAATTAATAAACAATCTAAATTATAAGCACTTATAAATAGAATAATTAATTCAAAATAATTACAAATTATCCAATTCAATAATCCAATCCCAAATATCTGAATGTGATACTTTGCTTTGGGCTTGAAATAAAACTTGTTTCCTATTTTGTGTACTTTTAATCACTTCTAAATATACCGCTATATTAAAAAACATGGAATTGAATTTTGTATTAACAATCAGTTAAGAGTTCACTAAGAAATACTGTTTGGTTTTAAGTTTTGATGAGTTTAATTTATTTCTTAATGACTTTCGCACGTGGTTTCCTTAACCACAATTGGTTAGGTTCACATAATTTATCAAGCTGAAGCTGAATAAACATTTTGGCTTAATGTAATGTGTGATTCCATTCAAAAACAAACCTACAATTATTTTTCCTCAGTTAAAAAATGTCCATTTTGCTTAAATCTATGTAAGAAAGCACATCAAAGAAACAATATAAAAACTGAATCGCCTAAGTCATTTCAAACCACATTAAAAAAAGTGTTCTTATGTATGTTAAATAGGAGAGCCTTGGAATGAAATATTTGCAGACGTAAGATTCACTCCATTATTATTGTGGGTCCCTTTTTTTACATTTCCCATAAATGTGATTGCAGCTGTCAGTGATATTTGACCAAGTTAGTTAAGCAACTTCTTTACTATTATTAAGCTACTTGTTCAGTTTAAAAAAGAACAGCTTATTCTTACTTATGTTTGGGTACATTTATTCTAGAATGATAATGGACTAGTAGCATCCAGGGTGATTTTGTGGTTAAAAAGTGGACAGGTAAGCTGTTAATAATTGGATGATAACCCAACCACATACTTCTTAAATGATAATATTGGATAATTTGTAGGAATGTCAAAATATTCCACAGATGGAGATCTAATTTTGAGTCTGATTAGAAACACACATCAGGTGTTTTGGTTAGTAAATGGTACAAATTGAGTTGTTTTGTTTCAAATACAGTAAACAGGCTTGTTTTATTTTGGGCAGTAATGTTGAGATGGGGATAAATCTCCTTCTCCCCAAAACCCTGGATATTGCCAGCTTAAGGGAGTCAGAGGTAGAATATGTTGGGAATTGCTGAAAAGAGAACAGGAAAGTGCAGTTCATCTGATCCACTGTTGCCTTACTTTTCCCATAAGAAATTGTTTTATTTGAAATCCAGGATCATTAAAACAAAAATGGCTGGCCTGAAATATGTATTTCAACCTATGTTTCAATGAAGTAATAGTCTATCTAACTCATTTGGAAGCAAATTCCATCCAGCTTAATATAACTTTTGAAGAGTCATGCATAAATATTTTCTCAGGGAACTGGAAGTAGGCTAGAAAAAATATAATGGAAATAATAGGTGACAGGAAAACAAGGCAAAACCACAGGTTTGCCTGACAGACAAACTCTAGGACTACAAAGACTTATGGCAGTAGCAAACATGCCCACTCCCTTTATTCTTTTTATTAAATTGGCTTAGATGTCAAATGAAATTAAATATTAGATGTGTGTTTCTGAAACCTGCATGGAATAAAAATATAGGCAGTTAGGCCAAGCCTTGGCCCTTTTATCAGTTCAGATTCCACACAAAAAATTTTAAGCACTGCAGTACTACAAATTATTGATAATGAAGATCCACTGTTGTCCACAAAGACGTCCTTTATGTGTTATTTTTAATCAAACATCAATATAATTTTAAATTTTTGCACTTTTGGAGCCAAAAGAGGAACTTTTTTCTATCATAAATTGAAGGGTAGGAGGTAATTCCTAGAGTATCAGGTTTATTATCTGGGAAAGAAAAGTTACTATTTAAAAAAAATGTGCCTACAATTGATGAATAGAATGACAGTACCCGCCATTCCAATGCGCTCTTGCTTGCTTTTACTCTTTTCCTATGTATACATTTTTCCAATACGCAAAGCTTAGAATCAGGTTTACAGAGCAAGCTACTACACGCCTTGTATTCTCAGAAATAAATCTAAGTTCAGTGACGAGAAGAGGATTGCCACATTAATGGAGAAAGAGTGGGAGTTTTACAGCGAAGAAAACAGCCTGTCACGGACTACCTTAAATGTATACATACATCTTGTTCGTACGGTTTTTCGAAACTTGCAGCCCTTGTGCGGGGGACCCAAACCGTTGATAATTCCGTTTCCATCAGAAAGAAACAACAGTACTTATTGCTGCCTGACAGTCACCACCCTCAGATGAAGACTGGCCTATTCCTTACTCGGCAACGTAACGCGCGAAATGGAGCTGCAGTGGCAGCTTCAAGATAACGTACATGCAGCCCTTTAAACAGGCAACACGAGAGGTTCCCGACACCCGAGAAAAGTAGCTGCAGTCGCGGGAACAAGAACGAGAAATGAAACTCGCGAAAAGGCGCGAAGAAACGCGGAGAGGAGAACCCGCGGAAACAGGCGAATTCATGGGTGTCGCTGGAAAGTTTGCACACGCACAGCTAAGGAGGTGGGAAGGGCGCGGTACGAGCCGCGGTTAGGAGCAGCTCCTGCTACCTTTAGGAGGCGCTTTATTTTCTCCCCTCCTCCTCCTCTTCAACCGTCTCCCGACGGACCGTGCAAACCGAGCGCTTCTCCACCCCGGCCATCCTTCAGCCGCCTGCCAAAGGCGGTTTGGAACCGCCGCGCCGGAGATCCTCCTCAGGTCCGCTTGCTCAGCATGGAAAAAGGGGGCTTCAAGAGGCTCGGGCGGTTCTTCCACCATAGGAGCGAGTCCGAGGACTCCGAACCGGACCTGGGGAAGGACACGCCACTTTCCTCTCCTTGTCCGTCGCCGTACTTAGAAGGGCGGCGGGAACATCGCGCCAGCTGCTCCTCCACGACGACCACCACCACCGTTTCCGGAGAGAGCAAGAAGCGGTCGGCTTTCGGGCACTGGCGCTTGAAGAAGAAACAACAGCAGCAGAGTAAGGGTGAAGAGCCAGCGGGGGACAGCACGGTCCTTTCTGACCTGTTCTCGCCCTCCTTCGATGCCTCGGAGCCCTCGACTCCCACCAACAGGTAATCCCGGCCTGCTTACTGTCATCTCCAGGCGCGCCCATCCACCTGCGTCTTGCAAGGCGCCTCGCTTGCTTGCCCCACTCCCCACTCTTAGTACAACCAGAAGCCTTGTAGTTGCTACTGCCCACCCCGCTTTCTCTCCTCGGAAGGGCCTGCTCTCACACCCACCCCAGCCGCATCCGACCCCCACTTTCCCTGGCGCTCCTTCTTTTGCTTCAGGTGGTTTTGGGGTGACCCAAACGCTACTCCGATAGTTGTTTGGTGCCAGAGAGGAAAAACGCACGCGATCCCGTTTCTCCTCCCGACGGACGCTGCTCTAGAACTAACAGGGGAGAGCCCTCCTTCTCCGCTCCAGCCGGGTGGGCTTTGCTGAAATGTACCCTTTCTTCCAAAGTATGAAGCAAAAGCAAGCGCCGCCCTTGCACGATCCTCTCCCGGAGCTTTGAGTCTTAAAGGCGCAGCACTGCTTGTTTTCTTCTTCCACCTGTTGTTTGTTGTGGTCTTACCAAACCGTTGGGACTTGGGAGAGAGAATTAGATCTTGACACCTGCCTCCCGTTCGGTTGCAGTTCTTTCCCCTCAAAGTATTTTGCCCTTCCCCAAAGTCCTATTTACCAATCCCCAAAAATTATCCAATAAAATTGAATCCTGGAAGAATCGGGACAGGCGGAAGGATTACTTTTAACAACACATAATTAAACTCTGGAATTTGCCATCACAAGACGTGTGGCCGCCTGCTTGGCTAGTTTCAAAAAAGTTGGAGTCAGCCAGGGGGATCAATAGCTGTTAGCTTTGATGGGGGAAGAGCTGCCTCTGAAGGCCATATGCTGGGGTAGTCGTTGGTTTCTTTCTGGTGGTTCTGGCCATTTGGGAATAGACTGGTGGACTAGATGGGCAGGGGGCGCTACTTAGGTATTATGTTCTTTGGTTGGCTAACCCATCATTCTTCACACATCTATGTTGCTTACCAAATAGAGAAGCTCTGTGATGTTGGTCTCTATTTTAAAGAAAGTTCTTCAGTATCAATACATGTGTCATCAGTAGATGGAATTGATTTAGTAGTCGGACTGAACTTTTTGAAATTGGTGTTCTTCCAAAGCATCGCAGACACAATGACAGTGGCAGGTAGAATATCAAGGTCTCAGTTTGTAACATAATAATTGTCCTGCAGTATGTGTCACTTTATATCCTGTATGTCTCTGAAATGCACTTGTAGGGATTTTCCTGCAGTTCTGATGCAAGAAGTCATCCAACCGTACAGCTTAGATGTGTTTTCATATTAGCTATTTTTCATTGTCTCAATTTTATTGGCTATTGTTATGCTAAAATATGATAAAGTATATATATATATTTTAGGTGCAAGAAAATCCAGTTTCACTTTTTGACAATGAAAAGAAATACATACCTATACAAATAGTCCTCATTTACTGACTACAATGGGGACTGGCAACTTTTTAAATTAGCAACAGGCTCATTAAATGAGACATCATGTGATCATACTGGATTCAAACATTGGTTCCACTTTTAGTTAAGCAAATCACCACAGGTGGTTAAGTGTGACATCAAGTGTCTATAGTTTCCAAACTTCCTGTCAGCATTCTAATTAACTTTGCTTGTTGAAGGTGGGTGTGAAGATCTCATGACCTGTGTGGCAATCGCATGACCTTGTTACACTTTGACCATTGCAAATGTGCCCCAGTTGCAAAATGGCTAAGTCAGGATCATGTAACTCTGGAGATTCATGACTAATTGTTAACCTACTTTTTCAATGTTGTCACAACTTTGAATGGTTACCGAACATGGCAGTTGATAAGAGAGGACTATTTGTGTATTTTTTTAAGTATTGACATTGGCGAAGTATTGACATAAGCAATGTTGTGTTTTAAAAAAATGTGAGTTGTGGTCACTCTGTCATCCACATTTCTAACCTTTGCTGTAAGAGCCATTGTATGGTGTATTTTTGCTTTTAACACAGCTTTTACCTATTTTGAATACATTTTAAATGAGAAGTTTAAGTGGAATACCATAATATTGGGGGGGGGGGTGTTTAATATTTAGAATTATTGCGTTATCACTATAACAGTGGTCACATATATTGGTACTATAATACTTTGAAATGCGTTGTTGAATGAAAAAAATGCAGTAAAGTATTTAATTGCTAATTAAAATATTAAAAACAAAATGGAATAATATGTATTATAATTAATGCATTCTGAGCTTTCAATGGCCTTGTGTATTATGAGCAATGAGCATTATTGGATGTACAAAGAAAAATAGTGTAGTTCTGATCTTGAAAAAGACCACTTTAATTCCTTGTTCATTCTAAGACTATCAAGCAAACTAATTCAAGTGTTGGTGATGATTACCAATTTGAAAATATCCTAAAAGTAGTTTAATATATGTAATGTAGTCTTGCATTGAAAATTTCTTCTGCATTTTTTTCACCTAGACTTTTCATTATTTGATTAAATAGACACTTTTTTTTCTTTTTTCTTTTTTCAAACAAAGCTTGAGAAGATTCTCATGGGTGGGTTAAGTTGAAGGGATACATATGAGTCTCTAATCTTTCATTCAGACACAATACTTTGTAACATCTGCAGCTTTTTATCAGTTTAAATCCCAAGGGAAAACATACTGAGGATCTATTCTATGTGGTAGATTTCCATCATTTATAAAAACAAATCAAACTCAAGAAATCACCAAAATAAATTAGTTTCTTAGCATATTAAGAATGAGAAAGGGGGAAAAAAAAGAAAAGTCTTACAGAAAAAAACACTTATAAGAAACTAGTGTACAGGTTTTTAAACTTGAATCTACTTTAACATTTGCAAGATAACAGATAACAGATAATCAGAGTTGGAAGGGACCTTGTAGGTCATCTAGTCCAAACCCCTGCTGCCCAAGCGGGAGACCCTACACCATTTCTGACAAATGGCAGTCTAATCTGTTCTTGAAAGTCTCAAGTGATGTTGCTCCCACAACTTCCGAGGGCAAGCTGTTCCATTGGTTGATTGTTTCCACTGTCAGAAAGTTTCTCCTTATTTCCAGGTTAAGGATGTGATGTTACCATCCTCAGCATGTAAATTGGACTGAGCTGTAAACCAAGTACAGGTAGTCCTCAAGTTACAACCATTTGTTACAATGGCATTGAAAAAAGTGACTTATAACCATTTTTTACATTTAATGGCGATTGCAGCTCTCCATGTCATGTGATCAAAATTCAGGCGCTTGGCAACTGGCAAACATTTATGATGGTTTCAGGGTCCCGGGGTCGTGTGATCACCTTTTGTGGGTTCTGACAAGCAAAATCAATGGGGAAGGATTATCTACACAAACACTTCTACAGTATTGTAGTCCTTGCTTATAGTAAGAAATCACTTGAGGTCTACCTAAGTCTGTTTCTGAAAAGACTCATTTTAAGAACTATAAGAGCTAACATATGGCAGAATTACCTGTTGCTTTCAAATATGAAACAAGTTGATACATATTTTTTTAAAGTCACGTAGGTCAATAACCATCTTTATACATTTTGGGACATAATTTCAGGTAGCTTAATTACACAGTACATTATTTGAAGTATTTCCTTTTGTCACTGTTGAATCAGCTGGTGATTAATACCTTTGCATGCCTTTTACAACTAAAATTATAGCATCCTAATTGCTAGACTATAATTAATATGGCAATAGATAACTGATATTTTCTGAACTATCATTCTGTAAACTTAACACCCCAACTCTGTTACTCAAAAGTAAAAATTAACATGATGAATAAAACTTATATTTAAAGAACTAGGTGACTTTTAATGTATGTTATCAAGGCAACTCACAAAATAAATGTTAGGGTTAGGATTTTAAAATACAGACAAATATAGGAATGATTAATTATAGAACATTGTGAGTCATGGTATGTATTGGCTATTTAAATTTAGACTTGATAATTTAAGGACAATAAATTCTGGTCTCTCATGAAATTAGCAAATTCCTTGTACTATATTTGAATTGTTTCTTAAATACTCAGATTTTCGGTTTTCTGTGTATTCCCAATATGAAATTTACCCTAATGTCTCAAAGTTTTATTAAACTATACATAAAGTTTAATATATATAGACAGTATCAGCTGAAAATACATCAATGCTCTGAGGTTCTTTGGTTCATACTTGCAACCAAATTGAAATTGTGTAACTGCATTGCTGAATGAACTGGGTACAAAGCCTCACAGTTGACCAGACACACAATCAAAACTGAGCAAGCCATATTATAGGTTTGTCATCATTCACAGCATTCAACTATTGGTCAAGGCAATCAGTGAAGTACAGCAAATATTTATATGCCCAAGAATAAATGTGGTTCAGAATAAAAAAAAGTTGTTTAAATATAATCCACCATTTCTTTTCCTTAATTAATTAAATTTATTTGAGAAATTTGTTTTCCAACTAAAAGAATTTATTTGAGAAATTTGTTTTCCAACTAAAAGAATACTCATATTAATAAATCAGAGTAAATACTTTAACTCAAAATGAAGATATGATTTAGATATATCTATGTGTGAAAAGAAATAAACTAAAAGTATTTCTTTAGAAAGCATATTTGAATATTTCAGTCCCAATTTAAAATGGATTTCTATAGAAAGTAGGTTTAAAATGATAGCTACACTCAATTCTCTTTTTTATAATTAATTTGTTAGTGAAGGATTACATGAAAATGAAAGTTTATATTCTTGCCATTAATTTTATTCATAGAAACAATGACTTTTTACCATTATTTTCAGAGTTTGGCAGCTATTACATAAATAGGTATAACTGCTACTGTTACCCAATGTTTGGACTTTCAGAATGAAGAAATTTATAAAATATAGCTAAAATCATTGCTATTGCTTTGCAGAGTGAGATAAGTAATATATAAATTTAATAAATAAATAAATAAATGTCACCATCACTAAAGCTAACATTTTGATCCAAATTCAGGATATGTTTAATTTATTGTATGTACCACTAATTCGAGAAAAGCTTTAAATTAGATATAATAGGATTGTAGCCTGGATCTTTCTGTTTATAGAATCTCCCTGTTGTTGACAGATAGCATCTGAGAAAAATTCCAAGTCATACACTTAGTTATTGTCATCTTGGTAGGGTTGCCTTTCTTCTGTTTAGATTTCAGTGCAGTTCAATAATTTAAATACCGTTAACTGACAATAAAATATTTGGGCAATGACTTAGAACTTGGGTTGTGTTGGAGTTGCTAAGCTTGGTAAGTCATCCTTCTTCAAGGAAAGTAGAGTTTCCTTACTTTTCTTTCCTGCTAACCTCTTTAAAATGGAGAATCTCTGAGCTCCAAACAGAATTGGAATTCACTAAAAGAAACACAATGAGGATTGGTCAGGCTGAGCTAAAAATAGGTTGGATGCTAAATACCTATGAAATAGCCTCAAATGCTGATTAAATATTTGCTCACATCAGGAGAGTATATTTATCATAAACAAGTATCACACCAGAAGTACCAATACATGCTGTTATAACCTGTATCTACTACTGTGTTGATCTATTCCTCTTAGTGTATGTGAAATTATTGAAGTATTGTTGGAGCTTTCTTAGATGATTCAAAATTTTCAGACTTGTTCCTGAAAGCAGGATAAAAACCAGTGGGTTTAATTTATGACATAAATTTCAATTGGTGACCACAAACTGTTTAACACTGGAACAGATTGCCAATAGAGGTGATAGTTATTCATGCATTGATAATGTTTAAATAGAGGCTAGAATAGATTATCATTTCTCAGAGATATTGTAGAGATATACTCCTACAGTGGGCAGGGAAGTAAACTAGATAATTTCCATGATGCATTCCAACAATATTTTCTATAATTCTATGTAGTTAATTTTATATATATATATACACACATACATACACACACACACACACACACACACACATATATAGTATTCAGCTTTGTTCAGGTATTTTCCCACGTCATTATAGTTGTGCTTTTAAAGTTGTAGCAACGTTTCGGCAGAATCTCATCTGCCATCATTATCAGAGAAGCCATAGAGATTGAAAAAAGACCTGAAAGCATGAATAGAAGAGATGATTCCAACAGACTGTCAATTATTTGGAAGCCTGCACTCACAAACAAAAAAATATCCACACCACTAGCCAGGCAAACACCTGGGCACAAACAGATCCCCCCTGATACTTCCAGCTCAAACACACCCCAACCAGGCACCCAGATGAAACCTAGCTTCCTAACAAATGATAGCCGTCCATTTACTTGGAGCCAAGCTGCACTAAAAGCCTCCAATACAGGAACACAATGTTGCCAGCCAATCAAGACACACACACACAAAAAGCCACAAAACAGACAGAGGATATTAAAAACACCAATCAAGCAGAACACAGCAAACTCCAAGACCAATAAACACAGACCAAGACTCCCAACCAATCAGGATGAAGAAAAAACCATTCTGGCACAGCAGTAGGCTAGCCCCAAATTTAAAACTGAAACAACTGTAAAAGTCTGACTCACAGATGAACACAATGCCTGATGATGGCAGATGAGATTCTGCCAAAATGTTGCTACAACTTTAAAAGCACAACTATAATGACATGGGAAAATACCCGAACAAAGCTGAATACCATACATGTAAGTACCCGTGAAAACTTAAGAAAACAAATATATATATGTGTGTGTGTGTGTGTGTGTGTGTGTGTGTAAAATTTATATATATATAAATTCATTGTATATTACCCATCATTCTTTCTCAAAAATATTCTCAAGATTATTAATATTTTTGTTATACTATTTTATCAAAAAGTAATTTGACAAAATAATTAGAAGTTCAAAAATATTTTCAATCTACAATTTAAAAAACATATTCAAGGAACTGAAAATAAAATGCTTATTGGATGTTCTTCATAAAATATTCTTAATTGTTTCATCCATTTCTCTGCAATCTCAATGTCCCAATGTTTACATATAAACTCTTCATGAACAGAATGAATGGAACTCAAGTTTAAAGGGATTCACTTGCATAGCTGTGGTGTGTGTTATGAATGAGAGGTGGTTCACTGTTGGTTTTTATTTTGCTTGGTATTTCTTCCTTTTCTCATTCAAGTCAATTCAGGTGACTCTATTGCATGTAGCTGTGTGGTTTTAAATTATACTTCATTTTGTTTAACCTAAACTGCCATACATAGAATTACTGTAATAATGTTTTTGTAGGCTTAACTATGCAAAAATCAGCGTGAAATGGCTTTTCATACGCTGAGACTGGAATAATGAAGTAAGATTGCTTAATAGCTGCCAATCTGAAAATCTTTGTTCAAAACAAAGATAACTGACTTTCCTTTTCTGACTTCTTTAATTTCTTTTTAAGAGAGAGAACAGAGCCAAATATTGATGTTATTACTGACAGTACAGCTGCAAAGCTGCAGTGCTATCAGTTTTAAATGTTTGTTTTTTATATTTCTTTGGAATGTTCTGTCCAGAATGTAGGAGAATGAACATTTGTAAAAGCAAATGCTTTTCTATGAATCCTTCTTTTCCATAGGATGCTGACATGCATGACAAAGTAAGTGTGTGTGTGTGCACATGTGTGTGCATGTGTGTGTTTCTGACACAGTTATACACCAAAGTTGCATAGAACATTGAAATTTGTGGGCAGTGATACAAAAGATTGGAAGTGTGTACTTACAAGCTACAATATTCCTTTTACAGTATATTTGTTGTTCCAAACAATACAAAAAAACTCTTTTTGCCAGAAGCAATTGCTTAATTTTCAGGAGGCTAATAAGAGTATTGTTCTTCCGGATTTAGTGATGAAAAAGACCACTCATGCTGAACAAGTAGTGAGCTTTTATTCTTCTTCCGTTCCAAAACATCAGGTAACAATGAAGCATAATAGTTTAAAGTCAGCTTTGACTTCATCTACAGCAAGAGCTGTATTTATATGTGTCATATATTAACTAATCACATAATTAAGGCATCCAACATCCGGCCAATGAAGACAATGAGTACAACTATCCAGGATATCTATCGCACCTGTGTACATTCTTGTCATGTTACTGTTCACTACGAAATATACAGGTTATATACTAACTGCGATTAACACCCATATCCCTGTCACCAACACCATCCATCACCCACAGCACCAAACACTTTCCCCACGGAGAGTTTCGTTCTGTGCAATAAGCCATGTTCCGCTGCGGGCATCTTGTCGGCAACTGATGTCATCAAGCTGCGTCCATCTGCATTTGCCTGCCTGCACTATTGGGAAAACGCCAATTGAGTTCATCAGACATCACAGCCACAAAGGGGATTAGTCCAAGCACGGCAAGCATGCCAATCTCACAGCAGCCGCAAGACCACTGCAGACTCCAGCATGGGAGTAATCTTGGAGTCGTGACAATTGTGATTGTAATATGCAATATACTATATAGAAAATTCCTTAAATATTTTGTGAAATTTACTAGTTATCTACAGCAATGGCCTCCAACTTTTAGACACTAGGAACTGGTTCTATGGAGAGATTTTTCTAAAGACTGGAGGGGGTGTGGCTTCATGTGCTGCTGCGGATGGGGCTTTGCCTGTTTGTGCAGACTGGTTGCTGGCATGTTGCGGACTGGTGCAGTCCACAGATCAAGGATTGGGGACTCTGATCTAGAGCAATGTTTCTTACTCTCAGGATCCTTCCCAGTTATTATGGAGGAGAGCTTTTGTTTGAATAGGTTATATTGATCAATATTTACTATATTAAAAATTAAAATTGAGACATTCATATATGTATTTATTGAATAATGTAAGATGACAATATTAAGCAATTAACTATTAACTAAATATTTTTCATTTAAAAACCCTATATTTTTAACAAATAAATAAAATAAGACTCGGGTTGTATCAATTGGGTGTCAAACTCAATTTCACTGAGGGCCACATCAGGTTGTGTTTCAGCTCAGAGGATTGGGGGGGTGGCCGGAAGTAGGTGCAGCCATAGTGGGCATGACACGGGACTTGTGTCGGGGGCACCTGTGGTGACCAAGTGCTAAGGCAGGACTACTCTGAGACCCTCCCTCACTCTCATTATAATTTTCCTTTCTTCCTTTTGTTCTTTTTCTTTTTCCTTCCCTATTCATTCTTTATCCTTCCTTCCCCACTTTCCTTATTTTTCCTTCCTTGCTCTCTTCCCATCTTCCCATCTTTTTCTTTGTATTTCCTCTTTCCCTTTCTCCTTTCCTGCCTCTTCTTGCATGCTCATAGCCCTCTGCCAGAAAAAACTGAGCTCGCTGCATGTGGCCACCCTGCACCCTATTTTTGGCCTGGACAGCCTCCTGCAGCACTGTGCCAGTGAAAATGGAACCCAGGGGGCCACATGCGGCCTCCACAAGTTCCATTTTCACTGGCAGAGGCACCGCGGGCCAGTCCTGTGCTGTTTCCAGGCCAGCCCCATGGGCCAGATCTAAGCATCTCATGGGTTGGATGCGGCCCGCAGGCCTTTAAAAGCCATGTTTTAAATTTTTACAAAAGGCATGCATGCACCAGCCAGCTGGTGTTTGGTTTTCTGGCATTCCAGCACACATACATACACGTGCATGCGCATTACAGTTTGGGCACTCAGTGCCAAAAAGTTTTGCCATCACTGATCTAGAGTTCACATTTATATCTTTTCTCCTGTGTGCCCTGTCTAAAAAGCTGAACCAGGTTCCTTTTGAGAAGACACAGGTGATGAAATTATAAAGCAAATAATTCATGTGCAAACAGACAAAAGACAACTTTGGCCTGGCTTAGAATACATATTACTATTGTAGGGATGACAGAGTAAACATGACTTTCATTACTGATATCAGGGGTGGGTTTCTACTGGTTCTGTCCACCTCTGTAGAACCGATAGCTCTGAAGAGCAGCAGACATAGAATCGGTTCTATGTCTGTTGATGTTTTTGCCCACCGACCCACCCGGGCTCTTACCTGATCTTTATTTCCTGATTTTTCAACTTCAGCTGCCGAACGAGGCACAGCTGCAGTTAAAAAAGCAGGAAAAGAGAGCTGTTTCAAAGGCTGCATCTCTGCACATAGCATGCTGATGACAATTTACAGGCACGTGGCTCACAGCATGCAGGGAAGCTCGTAAATCCCGAACCGGTGGTAAACCTTGTCATATCCCACCCCTGACTGGTATGGTATGCTCTCAATGCTGCCTTTCAAAGTTGCAGGGCAAAATATTAATGAAGGGGATAGTTTCTTAATATTCTTATATAAATTTTATGTTCCACATACATTCATTTGAATTTAATTCAAGTTGGATGCCCCTGTTACAAATAATCATTGGAATTATTAGCCCAAGGAAAATGTTTGTTCTATTATAATCATCCATTTTAGCATGCTCATGAGAAGAGTTTACCTAATCATCTGCTTTCTTGAACCTTGTCCTTTCTGTTTTAATTCTAAAATGTACTTTCCTCAAGGATTAATGGTTTAATTATTTACTTTTTAAAAAATCCAATTTTGGTAGTATTCTCTCTGTTTAAACTTGTACCAAAAATATTTCACCTAGATTTAAAAAAAAAAACATTTAGGCATTTGATTACAGAATAAAAGTATTACACATATTAGTTTGGCATGGAAACAGGCTGTAGTTTTATAGTGTAATAAAAAAATATAAGCAGATAAACTATAGTTATCTCATAAGGCATAATTGAATAAAAGTATAGTCAAATCTTTTTTTTTCAATAATGATATGAGGATATATAAGTTTGGATTGATAATAAGAGTTATTATGTAAGGTAATTGTAATTGTGACTACGAAATGAATGCACAAAACTGATGAACCAACCGACACACTGTTTGTATATAAGTACGGACGAGAGCTGATGTTTTTATGTTTTGTTTGTTTGTTTGTTTGTTTGTTAAAAAAAACAATAAAATTGTTTTCAAAAAATATATATATAAGCAGATAAAGAAATAACAAAGATATGAATAAAAATTTTGGTGTCAGTGTGAAATTCCAAAATACCTCATGATTTATCCATAGAGTTTGGCTTGTCTATAATTTCACAGTATTGTATTGTACTTTCATTATTAAACTGTGGGAATGTAACCTCCAGGCATACCTAAGACTCAGCAGTTTGATGACAGATTAATTGGAGCTTATTAAGAGATGACTTTTCTCTTTATTTTTGTAGCAAGTGTAAAAAAACAGAACATTTGCAGATCAGTACTTCTATTCTTTTTTTTAAAGTTTTTTTTAATTTAATCTATAAAATACCCAAAAGAAGTAGAAATAAGAAATTAGGGAAAGGAAAACGAGAAGGGGGAAAAGAAAATGTGAGGTACAAGGGAAAATAACAAAAAAAGGCATTGAGTTCCATATCTTTTTAGCACAGTACAAGATAAAAACACTTTTATCAGTTTCAACTTTTTGCTTTTACACATTAGTATAAAAGCAACCATTTCTATAACGACAAATCTATCCAATTGACAAAACCAAAGTCAATATTTCATTTTTTTTTCATCACAGGCACAAAATCCAGAAGTGATATCCAAATGAAAAACGTACTTAAATATATTATCTTCTTTGAATAATTTAACCATTCCTGCTTTATCTTCCTTGCTATCGAAATAGTATGTATTTCTATTTGCACCTAATAATCTTTATGAACCATCATAATTTTTATAACAAGGTTTACTGTATTCTTTCAGATTCTTTGACTTTAGAGGGAAAAATACACTCCCCCCCACTTTTTAAAATGCTAAACTTTTCTTTAAACACATTTCTAAAATCTAAACTTTCTAATACATCTATTTCTTTAGCTTCTTAAAATATAGGCTTTGAAGGATTAGTGATTAGTAATTTCAGTATTAAATTTAGATCCCTCTCCAAACTACCCTTATAGAATAATATTTTTTCTTTTATAAGCATCCTTATTAAAACTCAAAAAAATGCATACTTTAAGAGTTATATTAGTGTTATGTATGTTAAAAAATTACATTTTCAAATTTTGGATTTGAAGATTTTTTTTCACTTACAATATCAAACAAATAAAAATCCATCCTAGACCCAGTTAACTGATTAAGTTTAAAGTCACTCCTTCTAGCCTGTCTTCGTGGAGTAAAATCTGTTTTTTCTCTGAAAAGTTTATAAGGCTCTGTCATCATAATAAAGGTTGGTGTGAGGTTTATATTCCAAAATTGTAGTTAACTCCTCTGCATTTAGCTACTTGTGAAGTTGCCTCAGTAGTTTGGTAAATTTCTACACATTTTTGCATCTCTAAAGTAGTTTGAGAGGTTTTTTTAATCATCCTTGGAGCAGAGCTGATCAACAAATTGGTGGATTTTATTTAGAGAATGTTCAAATATATAGGTGAAATTCGAAAAATTAGAATATCGTGCAAAAGTTCATTTATTTCAGTAATGCAACTTAAAAGGTGAACCTAATATATGAGATAGACTCATTACATGCAAAGCAAGATAGTTCAAGCCTTGATTTGTCATACTTGAGATGATTATGGTTTACAGCTCATAAAAACCCCAAATCCACAATCTCAGAAAATTAGAATACTGTGAAAAGGTTCAATATTCTAGGCTCAAAGTGTCCCACTCTAATCAGCTAATTCAGCCATAACACCTGCAAAGGGTTCCTGAGCCTTTAAATGGTCTCTCAGTCTGGTTCAGTAGGAATCACAATCATGGGAAGGACTGCTGACCTGACAGTTGTGCAGAAAACCATCATTGACACCCTCCATAAGGAGGGAAAGCCTCAAAAAGTAATTGCAAAAGAAGTTGGATGTTCCCAAAGTGCTGAATCAAAGCACATAAATAGAAAGTTATGTGGAAGGGGAAAGTGTGGAAGAAAAAGGTGCACAAGCAGCAGGGATGACCACAGCCTGGAGACGATTGTCAGGAAAAGGCCATTCAAAAGTGTTGGGGACTTTCACAAGGAGTGGACTGAGGCTGGAGTCAGTGCATCAAGAGCCACCACACATAGACGGATCCTGGACATGGACTTCAAATGTCGTATTCCTCTTGTCAAGCCGCTCCTGAACAACAAACAATGTCAGAAGCGTCTTACCTGGGCTAAAGAAAAACAGAACTGGTCTGTTGCTCAGTGGTCCAAAGTCCTCTTTTCTGATGAGAGCAACTTTTGCATCTCATTTGGAAACCAAGGACCCAGAGTCTGGAGGAAGAATGGAGAGGCACACACTGCAAGATGCGTGAAGTCCAGTGTGAAGTTTCCACAGTCTGTGTTGATTTGGGGAGCCATGTCATCTGCTGGTGTTGGTCCACTGTGCTTCATTAAGTCCAGGGTCAACGCAGCCGTCTACCAGGAAATTTTGGAGCACTTCATGCTTCCTTCCACAGACAAGCTTTATGGGGATGCTGACTTCATTTTCCAGCAGGACTTGGCACCTGTCCACACTGCCAAAAGCACCAAAACCTGGTTCAATGACCATGGGATTACTGTGCTTGATTGCCCAGCAAACTTGCCTGACCTGAACCCCATAGAGAATCTATGGGGCATTGCCAAGAGAAAGATGAGAGACATGAGACCGAACAATGCAGAAGAGCTGAAGGCCGCTATTGAAGCATCCTGGTCTTCCATAACACCTCAGCAGTGTCACAGGCTATAGCTTTCATGCCACGCTGCATTGAGGCAGTAATTGCTGCAAAAGGGACCCAAACCAAATACTGAGTACATATGCATGCTTATACTTTTCAGAGGTCCGATATTGTTCTAGGTACAATCCTTGTTTTATTGATTGCATGAAATATTCTAATTTTCTGAGATTGTGGATTTGGGGTTTTCATGAGCTGTAAGCCATAATCATCACAATTATGACAAATCACGGCTTGACCTATCTTGCTTTTCATGTAATGAGTATCTCATATATTAGTTTTACCTTTTAAGTTGCATTACTGAAATAAATGAACTTTTGCACGATATTCTAATTTTTTGAGTTTCACCTGTATCTCTAATAATTTGCTCCTCCATCTTGACTTCCTCTTTGGTCAAAGAATAGCTTTTTTGTAAGTCCCTTAGGAATTGATAGTCATTCTGGAACCATAAAATTGGAAAATTTTAGCCACCCACAACAAAGCAGAGGAAGCTACAAGTTACTACAATAATAAGCTAAAACCACCACTTTCAGTCTTTATATTTCTTCATCAGCTTTTTTTTTCTTTTTGCTCCATACTTCTTTCTTTTTGGCTCCCCTTAGCAGCCTTCTTCCTTGTTGTTTAACATTAAAGAAATCCCTAAAATGGCGCAGGTGTGAATACCCAAATAAAACTTTATTTAAAAAATAAGATAAAATAAATTGCATTTCTATTTCCATTCTATCTGGAGGGCCAGGCTGCTCAAGAAAAGCCTAAAATAAAATATATGTAATATTAAACAGCTAAAATGTAGCACTCAGCAATATATAACTTCTAAGTGTGTAGCAATTTACATATTTAGGTGTGGGTTGGCCCCAGGGACAGTCATTTTGAGGCAACAATACAAGGTGGCTTTATTTGAGCGGCAGCAATGGCGCTAGAGCTGAAGTCAACGTGCCAGGCTGGAAACTAGGAGACAGTGAATCTAGTCCAGCCTTAGACATAAAGCCAGCTGGGTAACCTTGGGCCAGTGACTTTAACTCAGTCCAAGAGAGGAAACAGTGACAAAGCACTTCTGAAAAACTGCCAAGAAAACTGTAGGGATTTGTCCAGGCAGTCTACAAGAATGAGTCATGACTGAGAGGGGGAAAAGGTCATCTGGAATATAATTCTTCAGCGTCTTGCCATATTCCAAAAGCATATCAACGGCACGTTACAACAAGTTTGCATTGCTGTAAATTAGTAATTACTGTGGATTCATAAACTGTGTAATATACCTTTTCATAAAAAGTTGGAGGATAATTCCACTCATAAAAGAAAAGGTCATCATACATTGCAGAGGAATTGTGGAAAATTTATACAAAGTTCTGAACAATTTTGGGGTTATTCACAGTAGAATTTGGTTGCGATGTGCTTCTACTGTGGAAAGCCTTTCTAGGAATAATGTTGTTACTCTTAATTCAAAGTAAAGCTATCAAAAATGAGTTTGAATAGGCAGAGAATTTGCTGCTATAACTATTATTTATTTACATTCAACATTTAGCAATATTTTGTATTTTCCAATGCAATTACGTTCATTGCATGTTTCAGCAAGTCATTGAGTCGTTAAGTACAAAATATATAATGTGTGTAAGTTTATGTCCATACGTGCATATACATGCTGTAATAAGGCACAATTGGTAAATAATTAATCATGAGGAACTTGGCTTTCCAATTCCATAATTGAGTTAGCATAAGAATTAAATAGAACTGTGATTTATAAAATAGGGTTACTGTCATTTTAATTTAATAAATTCCAGTATTCCTGTATTTCAGCTTTTAATTAAACTTTTTTGTTGATGCTCCAAACTAATTAGGGAATGGGGCAATGGATGTATTTCAGGGCACATGAGCTTCTAATAACAAGCATGCCAAGGTCAAGCATTTTCCATTAATTAAAAACAAAATCAGAAATCTAGCTAACATCATTTTCAACTAACGCATTTTATTAAAAGGCATAAGCTTTTGTAAGGGCTTAAAATGACTTGTGTTAAATATAATATGCAAAAATTGTATAAGGTACTTGTAATCCACTTCCCTGTAACTAGCATCTGAGTACACAACATGTCTTCCCCTCCCTTCTCCGTTCCTAATCCCAATTTTAAACCTACATTAGTCTATCCACCTTATGCATCTGATGAAGTGAGCTGCAACTCATGAAAGTTTATACTTTGGTGTTAAAGAACAACCCTTATTGTCTGTCGTCCATAGACTTGGATTGTAATAAACAGGTTCCCAAAAACAGAAGGTGCAGAAGTGAAACACCTGTTAAGATAAGTAATTTACATAGAAATTGACTCCCTATGGAAATACCTGACTATGTTTTAATAAAGACTGTGCTTGCTAATAGTCCTGCTAAGCAGACTATTTTAGGTGCAACCAGACTAAAAAATAAATAAACAATTTGAACTCGTTCCTCTTTCATTGTATTAAAATGACATTCTTTTCTTTGTGCATTATCAGCATATTAATTCAACATTGATAACATAGATTCAAATATTAAATTTCTCCCATCTTTCTTCTGGTAATGAGTCACTTAAAAAAAGTACTATAATAATTTCACAAAACTAATAATGGATATGATTGTGTTATAGTTACCCTGCTATTCAGATGCTAGGTATTCTAGCTCATGGTATTTCAGGAAGGAAGGGAGAAGGGGAGAAAGGAAGGAAGGACAAAACTTTCGTACTTTTCATTTAAACTATTAAGTTATGTTGTTAAAGAAAAAGAGTTAGAGAATCTGAACTATAAATCTCACAAACAGTAAACAAATGGGAGTTGCCGGGCTATTTGATAACAAGTTTGTTCATGTAAATCAACAGCTGCAGACACTGTATAAATCATTGAGCATCTCTCCCAGACGGGCCCCATTGTGTCATGTCATTGGAAAACCCAATGTTCCCCTGTTTTGCTTTGCAGTATTCAGCATCTTATTTTCATCTAATGTCATGTCATTGGAAAACCCAATGGAAAACCCAATGTTCCCCTGTTTTGCTTTGCAGTATTCAGCATCTTATTTTCATCTAATTCCAATTCACAATCATAAATACACTGTGGCCATTAGAAAATGTGCATTATTTCACTTCAAGGTGTGGTAGACAACGGTACTATATTTGTGGAGTTCATTGCTGAAAAAAATCTGAATCTCCCCACCCCCAAAAAAACCCTTTCTCTTATGCAACAAATGTGAAGCAATTCATACTTTGGAAATATATGTATAGCATTGGGAATGGCCTACAGTGGTTCTATAACCTAGTGAAACTATCGCCTGTAGAATGATGTCACAATTAATACCATGCATACTTTATTTTAGGAGACATGAGCCATGGAATATTCCAGAATGCACCTGAAAGCTTCAGCTGATTCAAAATTTAGCACTGCAGGCAGCTATGAGTGCCCCTCAGTGTATGTACGTTGCATTTCTATTCTGCACGTTTTATTGGCTATTAGTATCCTTCCAGGTGCAGTTCAAGATAGTGGTAGTAACTTATAAAGCCCTTCATAACATAAGGCCAATTATTTGTGGAAGCAACCTAGAACCATTAGAAATTTCCTGACAGTTAGAACAATTAATCAGTAAAACAACTTGTCTCCAGAAGTTGTGAATGCTCGAACATTGGAAGGTTTTAAGAAGAGATTGAACAAATATTTGTCTGAAATGGCACAGGGTTTCCTCCCTAAGCAGGGGGCTACGTCCCTTCCAACTCTGTTATTCTATTCTATTCCTCTCCTTGACTGCTTCTACTCATCCCATCAGATACAGAAGAAGAGACCTGCTCTGTCCTATCAATTAAGGAGTGCCACCTTGCAGGATCTAGGAAGCAAGTCTTTTTTGTCATGGTACCTGCTGTTTGAAACATGATCTCCCTAGAGATCAGATTGGCCCCCAAAGCACTGTTGGTCTTTCACAAAGCCCTAAAGGAGTGGTTGTGTTCCTAGGCATGATTGCTGAATTATTATTTACAATGAGGTGGATGTTTTAATTGTTGACCGATTGTGTTTGTGTTTATATGTATTGTATTTTGTCGATCCTTTTGTTTTTAAGTGCTGTTAGCTGCCCATAGTCACCATAGTAATATATTTTTTTTAAAAAAAGGTAAAGGAATCTCTGTGGATTTTATTCTGCCAGTGATTGCCAATTATAGGGGGCAGTGCTCATCTCAGTTTCAAGGCCATTGAGCTAGTGTAGTCCAAAGACATTTCCATGATCATTTGGCCAGTATGATGTCATGGAGTGCTGCTATCTTTCTACCATAAGGGGAACACTGATGGCTCAGTGCTTAAGACACTGAACTTGTCAGCTGGAAAGTCAAGTTCAAGACCCAAGTGCCCATGATGGGGTGAGCTCCTGTCTTTTCTCCAGCTCCTGCCAACCTAGCAGTTCAAAAGCATGCAAACGCAAATAGATAAATAGCTACCACAACAGTGGAAAGGTAATGTTAGTACTATGTGTGGCCATAATAAATAAATAAATAAATAAACAAAAAAATAAATACTTGGCAGGAGGCAAATTACAACAAATTGTTGTGATGTGTATGGAAATATCTTATTATAAACCAGAGGTGATGGATTATGTAGACCAACTGACTGCAAAGGAATTTGTGGTTACCAAAACTTAAGCTTTGGTTATGGGTAGAGCTTTACTTCATTCAACCCCAGCATATTTTCAGGTAATTCAGGAAATTCCAGAGGGTGTCTGCTTTCTGGAATGAAGTTCACCCCCAGATTCAAATGGCCCCACCCTACTGGTATTTTGAAAGGCCCCGAAGACCTGGCTGTTCAGCCAGGCATTTGGATTGTGTGGATTATTTTTGTTCATTCCCTTCTGATTTTGTCATTTCTTGTTTTAAATGTTTTAATTTGTAATTCACCCAGATATATTTAATACATTATTACGATTGGTTGCTCAGTCAGCCAGTTCTGTAGGTTGGATTTGGCGCTTTGTCTATCTATCAAGTCTTTCCGAAAAGATTATTTTTCCTCCAGTTCTTTCTCTTCCTTTCCCTTCTGCTCTCCTTGGATGCTATCCAGACTTTTTTAGTTTTCTTATCAACAATCGTTAAGTCTGGTGTTGTATGGTAGATGCTTATCTGTTTGAATTCCAAAATACCAGAGCACTTTCATTTCTTCATTTTCTATTACTTTATTTTGTAGTCTTGCCAGTTCTTGGTTGCAGACAAATGATATTTCTTTTCAGATATTCCAATGTTCCATTGTTGCTACTTCATCCTGCCTTTGTTTGTGCTTAGACTGGGATTTTCTTGTAACAGCTAACTAGGTGGCCCACTGTTTCTTCAGCTTTTTTTGCAGAAGCTGTGTTTTCTGCCTGTTGCTGTCTTCTCAGTTTTGGCTTTAATATACATTTGTTCTTAAGACTTGGTCATGTACAGCTAGAATCAGTCTCTGTCTCTTTGTTCAATTTTCTTGCTCCTAGCCATTGCCAGGTCTTGTTATCTGCCTGCTTTTTTAAAAAAATAAGTATTGGCCATGTAATATTTGCCATCTCTCTTTTTTATTCTTCATTTGGTCTTTCCTCTAGGCCAGTTTTGTCTCTCTGGTTTACTAGCTTTAATGCATCTTCTTCATTGTCTTTCAGATATTCTTCCAATGTCCTTTTTTCTTCGTCAACTGTTTGGTATACTTGCCACATTCCATACCCATCTATTTTCCTTAGTGAATACAGTCTGTCATTGTCACTGAATGGATGAAGGACATGATTCATTATCATTATTTTTCTCGTCTTCCTATCCAAGACTTTTAGATCTTCTTGAGTTCAGTCCACTATTCCAGCTGTATGCATAAAAATAGCAATTGCCCAGGTGTACATTTCACTCAGTGATATTTCTGCCACAGAGTTTGGACTTTAAGAGCTTTACTCATCTAATGCATTTATAACTAGACTTCTTGATTTATGGTGCTCTTCATACATACTTTTCATATTATTTCCATAGAGTATGTTGATTCTTCCTTTTTTCCCCTATTGATGGTGAGAGTAGAACATTTGTATCAGGATCTCAACTGCTCCAGCACTGCACTCTTCTGGACAGAGAGTTCTGATGTCTTTCCTGGGATCTGTTGGAGCCACTCTCCCAGTTTAGGAGTCACTGCCCAAGTGCTTCTAACACTGCTGGGATCACTTTGGCATTTACATTTTGTTTCCTTTTTCAGGCCCTGATGTTTCTCCAGTTTCTCATGTTCCTTCCTTCTGATGTTGCTGTCACTTGGCACTGCTACATTTATCCCCATCTATCTCTATCACTATCTTCTGGACTTTGTCTACTACCACAATGTCTGGTTGATTGGCCAGTATCTGCTTGTCCGTCTTGATCTGGAAATCCTATAAGATCTTAATCTTGTTTTTTTACAACCTTCTGTGGAATCTCCCATCTGAACTTGGAAAGATCTAGCTCATATTCTGTAGAGGCGTTCTTGTATACAATACCACCTATTTCATTGTGCCATTCAGTGAAGGCTGCTCCTGCCTGCATCTTACAACCTGTTGCTATGTGTTACACTGTCTCTGAGGAATCTCTACATATTCTGCACTTTGGGTCCTGTCTGGTGCTGTAGACTCCTACGTCTATGGATGTGGAACTTAATGTCTTTTTCAAAAAAAATTTTTTTTAATTAATTCTTTTACCATCAAAGCTAAAATACAAAAGAGAAAAAGAAAAAAACAGACTAACAAATATCCAACATTAACAACAAAAAGAAAAAAAACCATGTGTACAATCCCCTTCCCCCCAAATATCAAATACATTTAAATAAGAAAAAATCCACCCTGGCTGAATGCTGAAAGATACATAAAAAATTTAATATATATATCCCTCCCCTTATATAAAAGATCTACAAATAGTTATAAATTCTCCCACCTGTATTTCACTTTGTGTGTGTGTGTGTGTGTGTGTGTGTGTGTAAATATTTATATTTTATATATAAAAAGTCAACAAGTTACTGCAAAGTTAAAACTAATCTACAAAACCCTGTTAACCATCTGTTGTTATATTTAACATGTAGAAATTCCACAATGTCTTATAAACGTGTCTAATCCATTGTCTTTAATCAAAGCAGTTAATTTTGCCATCTCTCTAATTCAATCAATTTTAAAATCTACTCTTTGATGGTCAGAGCCCCCCCTTTCCCACAGGGCTTAGCATATTATACATTGTGGTTTTCATGTGATTGTGGGATACCAAGGTACTTGTAACTGGTCTGAATGTCTACTATGTCACCCACTAGTATAACTATAAGTCTTAACCAGTTTCCCTCTCTTGACTAACATCCAGCTATGCTTTTCTAGCCCAAATGACATTCTGATGTCCTCATTTTAGATCCATGTCAGGTGGGTCCACTGTGAATCAATGTCTCATTCATTCTCTGCATACAACTTGATTGGTTCTTAGCATCCTGTTGACTTTGTATAGTGACAGGCATTCAGAGATCCATGTATGTGGCATTATAGATTTTCCTGTAATCAATCCAGGCTGTGCTCAGATTGGTCTGTTCAGACCATGAGTCCTGGGAAACTACTTTATCTATGAGAAAATTGTTTTTTAAGCCTCTGGTGTTATTCCCAATGCCTTTCTGAGCTGATCTCATGTATTGGCCCATATGAGCCTGTAGTCTGGTGGCTATAAAGCCTGATACGATTTTCCATGTTGTAGAGAGGCAGGTTATTGGCTGGTGGTTGGCTGATGATATTCCTTTGTGGTTCTCTTGTCTCATTCATGTATGGTTTGTTCTGGTAGCCCACTTATCATCAGATTGTCTTGGTTCCTCAACATATGATGTGGATTTTGTTAATCCAGGCAACATCCAAATCGGCATGACTCTTCTAGTTCATGCCACTCTCATATTTTATTGTAGGTAGGTAAAGTGTTAGGGGGCTTGGCCCAAGGACCCCTACAAGTATGGTAGGTACCAGCCAGGATTTGAACTGTGGTCTCCCACATCAGTGACAATGCCACTGCTATCTAGTATATGCGATCTGGTCATTTCTGCACATAAATTGTATCATCAGGAACCCCACAGCAGGGGAAATATTTTTGAGATCTTTACACACAGAGAGACAGAAAGAGAGACAGAGACAGAAACACAGAGAGACAGACAGAGAGAGCAAGAGAAATAGAGACAGAGAGACAGAGAGACAGACAGAGACAGAGAGAATGAGAATGAGAATTCCATCCCCAAAGAGAAAGAAATGGTGGCTTTAGGGAATCGGAGGAATTGGTGAGAAATTTTGCCCCACAACTTCTATTACTTGCAGCAGTTGCCTAACATGTCTAATGATAGGGCTGACTCTTATGGTGTCACCTACAGTCACTGTTAAAACTTAATTGATGCAAATCATCATAAGCTAGAGGCCAACAAAATCACAAAAAGAGCAGTCATAATCCTTCTTGCATACACACTAACTCTTTGGTGAGTGTCCAAATATGTTGGAATAATCTGTATAGAAAGAAAGGAGCATATGTTTCCAGAACTTCATGCATTGTCTTCTGTGACAGGTGTTAGGAATCTGTCCACCAATTAGTTGGGTTGGCAATATATAAACCAACAATGTATGTTTGTAGCTTTAAGACAAAGTCACTGTATTGATTTGTACTATGTTCCGATTGGTTGATTGTGTTGGGAGTTGCCATAAGAGGGAGCTAGAGATCATAGCTTGCTCTCTCTGACATGCTCTCTCTCTGACATTCTGTATCTCTGACATTCTGTTGCTATCTAAGGTTCTCTGTTGTGCTTATACTTTGATATCTTTGTTTACTGTAAATGACAAAGGCAACTTGTAAGAAGATTTTGTAATTGGATATTCTTTGGACTATTAAATGTATCTGACCTGGACCGTTTATTGGACTGTGCTATTTCTTAAAATAAACTTTAACTCAATTTAGTGTATCTGTGTGGCTAGATAATTATTCATAACTATTCTCATAAACATTTCCATGTGCATATCCTTGTTACTCAAGGTTTATTCTGTACATATCATAACAACAGGTTTTCCCCAAATGTATGCTTTTGTGTAGCAAAACTAGACGTCTCTCAGCTGTTTGTTGTTCTTTACTATTATTAACTGAAATCAGATTAAAGAACCTGTTTTGGATAGCATCTTAATGACAATTTTGTATTTTATGCAGCAATCATGATTTCAGTGGTTATTCTGGTATATCCTGCAATAAATGTGTTTAAAGATACTTCCATTTACTGAAACTAACTGATACGGTATCAACCACAAGACTTCCAAAACAACTTCGTTAAGAAAACCATATATTTTTAGGTGCTATACTGTTCTTGGTCTAATCCACAAGACATTTCTTAGTTCCCTATCTTAATACCAAATTTTGTATTTGGGTTATATTTGGGAAGAGGCACTGGGATTTATTCAGGCTCATTGTGGAAAGGCAACAAGGAAAAAAAATCCTTCATGCAGCTTTAAAAATGGGTTTGAATGATAGAAAATAATCAGTTTAATTTCCCACACTGATCCCAATGTCTGAAGGATGCTACTCGCCTGCTTGACAGTCAACTATACATACAGTGGTTACATTGGGGACACATCTGGCAGGAGGGTGACAAGGTATGGCAGTTTGCCTTTGAGCATAAGAATAATTGCTGCCAAATAAATGCAGAAATAACTAAGCATTCGGCCAGTGATAGTGGCTTTTCCTCAGTACTGTCTGAGTACTCTGTGACCTTTTCTTATGTCACAGTAATTCATTTTTAATAAGCTGCAGGCACAAATATATCTTGTTTCTCATCTTTTTTCTGTGTGTGTGTGTGTGTGTGTGTGTGTGTGTGTGGTTGTTGTTGTTCAGTCACTAAGTAGTGTCTGATTCTTCACAATCCCATGGACCACAGCATGCCAGGTTCCTGTGTATGTCTGTGTCTGTGTGTATATAGTGAATGCTGAGCAAGTTGGTCAATTAGATTTTTAGAAACATGGGAACTTAGAAGTTCATTATGACAAACGTTTGCTTGCAATCTTTAGCGTAGCCTTTGCATTGAATGTTTACGCAAATCTTGGCTATTTTTAATAGTGATATTATGCAACTGTCTGGACAATTGTTTATTTATTACCCCACCTCTTAGTAAAATCTCATACTTTTCATTCAGCTCTCTGAACTTAAATATAAATAATGTGTATTATGTTTAAATCCAGCTTACTGCAAAATCACGTACTTTCAATATGTTGCTCAATATGGATATATATATGTATGTATGTATGTATGTATGTATATGTATATGTATATATGTATGTGTGTGTGTGTGTGTGTGTATGTGTATACACACACACACACACACACACACACACACACATACATATGGCATTCAGCTTTGTTTGGGTATTTTCCCACGTCATTCTAGTTATGCTTTTAAAGTTGTAGCAACGTTTCGGCAGAATCTCATCTGCCATCATCAGGCTTCTATATAGTGTTCATCTGTGAGTCAGACTTTTACAGTGGTTTCAGAATTAAATTTGGGGCAGCCTATTGCTGTGCCAGAATGGTTTTTTCTTCATCCTGATTGGTTGGGAGTCTTGGTCTGTGTTTATTGGTCTTGGAGTTTGCGATGTTCTGTTTGATTGGTGTTTCTAATATCTTCTGTCTGTTTTTTGGCTCTTTTTGTATCTTGATTGGCTGGCAACATTGTGTTACTTTATTGGAGGCCTTTAGTGCAGCTTGGCTCCGGGTAAATGGACGGCTATCATTAGTTAGGAAGCTAGGTTTCATCTGGGTGCCTGGTTGGGGTGATTTAAATCTGATTTAAATCTGAAACCACTGTAAAAGTCTGACTCACAGATGAACACTATACAGAAGCCTGATGATGGCAGATGAGATTCTGCCGAAACGTTGCTACAACTTTAAAAGCACAACTACAATGACGTGGGAAAATACCCGAACAAAGCTGAATGCCATACATGTAAGTACCTGCGAAAACTTAAGAAAACACACACACACACACACACACACACACACACACACACACACATATATATATATATATATTATACACACACACATGTATACATATATACTGTGTATATGTATATGTATATATATGTGTGTGTGTGTGTTTTCTTAAGTTTTCACGGGTACTTACATGTATGGTATTCAGCTTTGTTCGGGTATTTTCCCACGTCATTATAGTTGTAGCAATGTTTCGGCAGAAGCCTGATGATGGCAGATGAGATTCTGCCGAAATGTTGCTACAACTTTAAAAGCACAACTAGAATGACGTGGGAAAATACCCGAACAAAGTTGAATACCATATACATACATACATACATACATACATACACATACACATACACACATACATACATACATACACATACGCACACACACACACACACACACACATACATACATACACATATACATATATATATATACATACATACACATACGTGTGTGTGTGTGTGTGTGTGTGTGTGTGTGTGTCAGTCAGACTTCAATAGCTGCACTCTTCTTTTTTCACAAGGGCCAGTATTGATGATGGTGCTGGCCTAGAAACCAGGAAATTTGTTGTTTTAGGGGAAATAGGAAGCACCTTTATAAATATGCACCTTTGTATGTATTTAAAGCTGGCATAATAATAGTAGTCTTTTTCTCTGACAAACATTCAAGGTGGCAAGAAAATTTAAAAGCAAAAGCCGAATACAGGTAGTCCCCAATTTACAACAGTTCATTTAGTGACTGTTACAACAGCATTGAAAAAAGTGACTTATAACTGTTTTTCACATTACGACTGTTGCAGCATCCTCATACATATGATCAAAATCCAGATGGTTGGCAACTGGCTCATATTTATGACAGTCGCAGTGTCCCAGTGTTTTGTGATCATCTTTTGCGACCTTCTGACAAGCAAGGTCAGTTGGGAAGCCAGATTCACTTAACAACCAAGTTACTAAATTAACAATTGCAGTATTCACTTAATTGTGGCAAAAGATGTCATAAAATGGGGGCAAAATTCACTTAATGTTTCTTTTAGTAACAGACATTTTGGGTTCAATGTGGTCATAAGTTGAAGAATATCTGTATAGAAAATTAAAAATGCAGGTTAATACCCACAAATAAAATCTAGTGAAAGAACAGTTTTTTTAAACTGAGAAAAGTTGTCTGTGCCAGAAAGATGGGCCTCTGGCACTGGCATAGCTTCAGAAGGGCCCCTCCTGCAAATCGTTACAGCAGTTTATGATATTAAAAGTCAACATGAGCACTTTAAGTTAAAAAAAATAGCAATCTATTATATTTTAATATAGCTGTGATATAAAGTGTATCCAAAGCCATTTCCACACACTTTTCAGGGATACCATCTTAGCACATTGCAGTCGTTGAGCTGGATTGTAGCAAAGGCATGACATCGTTGTCAAACCTGGATGACTCCGGAAACTATACAGCTTCTGTAGTACATATAATCTGTGCAAAGATGCTCCTTAGTATCTAATCTTCAGTAGATTCAGTGACACCTGAAAATATATCCTGCAAGAATAATAACCAGCTTCTTTAGTTATATTTTGTTCTGGTGATTTAAATTAGCCAGGAGGGCAAATGTTGAATAAGTAGGTGATGATCTTTATTTCTAATACAATCTGAAAACATCTGATAGGGTTGGCATGCTCACTATGCCCGCTCTCTGAAATAGCATCCTCCCCAAGAATTGGATGACTGCACCTGTGGCCTTCAAGATCTGTTTTTTATTCTTTCGCACATTGGATTGGGAAGCTAAATACATTGATTTAATAAATAACATATATCCTCAAAAATTGTAAACCCATTGTAAAATTATGCAGGGGGAGAGGAAAGGTATGTTCTTTTATGTGATTAGATAATTGATATAAATAGCCTCATTTGCAGCACAATCTTAATGGACATTATTAAATGGGGATGAAATCTGAACAAAGACCTGTTTATTGTATGTGAAGTTTGCTCAGCTGAGGTTTGTTAACTGAGAGGTTACAGGATTAGGAAGAAATTTGGTCATAATAAAATACAGTTTTCATTAGAACAGTTTGTGGGTATGCATGTAGGGACGGCACTTATGGCAACTTCATCAGTCTTGCTTTTTTAAATACTTCAAAATCCATAAGAATACAGTTTGCTGTGGTCAGTATTCATCTAAAAGCACCTACATGCCAAATACAAAGCCAGCAGTCCTTTTAGGTGTTTGCTTCTCAATGTGTGACAGCTTGTCATGACTTTGTTCAATTCCTTTCTTAATATCTAATGCTCATGTATTATGCTATTTTGTTGTATGCCATGATGATCATTGCCATTATCTTGTGATTATAAATTTTATATTTAATTATAGTTTAAAAGCATTATTTTTGTATTCCCTCAGTGCACGTCGATCAGTTTCATTGGGTGATCTAGACCAGGGGGCTCCAACCTTGGCAACTTTAAGACTTGTGGACTTCAGCTCCCAGAATCCCACAAGTCTTAAAGTTGCCAAAGTTGCCTCGTCTGCTGGCTGAGGAATTCTGGGAGTTAAAGTCCACAAGTCTTAAAGTTGCCAAGGTTGGAGACCCGTGATCTAGATAGAGCCATCCTTCCTCTCTCCAATTGTTACATTATTCATAATTTTCATCCTTGTGAAAAATACTATAATGGGCAATCCTACCTTACAAAATGCATTCAGCTATGGTAATTATTTCCAATGGCTGTTTTTTCTTTATCTTTTTTAGTGGGTGCAAGGACCTGTTTCTTGCCTAATTTAGCAATAATGGTGGGTGATTTATTCTTGGCTGCTATAGCAATAACGATAGCACTTGTATACTGAATTACAGTGCTTTACAGCCCTCTGTAAGTGGTTTACAGAGTCAGCATATTGCCCCCAACAATCTAGGTCCTCATTTTACCCACCATGCAAGGATAGAAGGCTGAGTCAACCTTGAGCCTGGTGGGATTTGAACTGCCAAATGGCAGACAACCGGCAGGCAGCAGAAGTAGCCTGCAGTACTGCATTCTAACCACTGCACCACCAAGGCTCATATATATGTATTAATCTTTGTATGTTTATAATTATTTTTATTTTTAAAAATTCTATTCACTGTCCAGAAACACTTGGTCAAATGGGTGGCCATACAAATAGAATGAATAAATAATACATACATACATACATACATACATACATACATACATACATACATACTCATCAAATGCAATGCATGAAGTAATGAAGTAGTGCTTCATTTCCATACTACCTTGGCACTTGGAAACAAGTGGAACAATGCACAACATAATGACACAAATTTATATGTTCATTTATATTAGTCTTGAGGAAAAGAAAAACAAGCGAACCAATAATTTTCACTGAAGTCAAGAGGAATAGAAAATAATTATTGGATAGTTAAAGGATGTTTTATTGACTGAATTGAATAGGAAGTAATTAAAGACAAAAGGAACTTGGTAAATCTCATAGAACAGAATCTTGCTCATGGGGAAAAGGTTTGCTGGAGAAAGATACTTTCTCCCTGCTGTTCATCAGTCAGAGCAGTGCAAATATACAGGAACAATTTGTGGTTTACAGAAACCTTACAGGCTTTTGGCAGAAGACAAGTTGTAGGAAAGTTTTAATAAAACTAAGATTGACAATACAACATCAAAGCTTTCTTGTCCTTCTGAGAGGATGTGAGATAAATATGTACATTTAATAACAGCCAACTTGCGGAGAGTGTACAGATCTGACAATGTGGAAGAGGTAGACTCTTCATCTTACAGTCATCTAATTTTATTGTTTTATGTTATGCCTTTTGAAAAAGCACCTTTGGGACTCTGTTATTTAGTCATATACCTTTCCCAAATTAGTAAAGAGGTTATTACATCTCTGAACAGAGCCACAAACATTCATTTGCACAAGCAGCATAAATAAATAAAAATAATTTATTTACATGATTATGATATATATAATCTTCTTGATATCAGTGAACATAGGAGTTATTTTGTTTTCAGGGTAAAAAGATAACAGTATAATAAAGTGTGATTTATTTTCATTTCAATGTGCAACCTGCGCAAACATATACAAATGCTGCTTGTGCATGTTTTAATATAAGCGGATTTTGAGCAAAATCATTAATACAATGACTTTTAAAGTGCTCTTTAATTCTTCAGTCTAACTTGTATAAATTGGGTATGGTGTTAAATGATGCTATGTATTTTACAGTATTTATTAAAGCTGTTTTTAACTTGTTTGGCTAATTGTGCTTCAGAAATATTCATTAATGCCAGGATATACTGTCCCTGGAGTTTCTGTTTCTAGTTTAGTGCTGCCTTTGAGCAAGGCTGATTTCAGGCCAAAAGCATGCTTTCACTGTGGTTAGGATAGCTGAGTATGAGTTATTTAGTTTCAGACTATTCATTTGACTCTTAGAAAACCATTTACAGTATAATTTGTCTTATCAGATAGCCATTGTTCAGGAAGCACCTTTTCTGGAAGAGCAGGCTGTTTTATCAAAATCCCAGTAAGCCTCTAAACAGCTTGTGTAAGAAGCTTGCTCAGCATCTGCCCACACTTACTTTTTTTGGCACCATATTTATCTCCTTTTTTACATGAATGCTGGCATTGTTTACATACGGGAGTCTTTTTTTAATGGTTTTACTGTATATTGTGTCAACACTGACAGCTATCTGGCAAAGTACCGTTAATTTTGAAAGTAAATACAAAATCATTAACTCTGGGGAGACAGTAAATAATGCTAATTGATTGAATAAGTGAAAAAGCTTATTTTACAAGGTTGGTACATTTGTGAGGGTAATCTTGGAAAGAAAAAAAACATTTACATAAATCAGTCAGCAAAATCAAGAACTCATCGAATGCATAACTACAAAGGTGCAATTAAAGCCCCTCCCTGGCCCAGACAATTTCAAAAATGCACACACCTTTTAGTGAAAATCCCATGGCAGTATTATAGTCATATGTCATCACATGATAGCAAGCAGGAGAATAGATGTCATTTAAAAGATACAATCAAGGAAGATATTTTTTTCTGAAAGCACCTTTAAAAATTCAAGAGTATTCTTAAAATTGTCTGGGAGTTGGAAAGCTGTGTCACCTATCACATGTAACGTGACAGACAATACATTCAAATTACTATTTCACACAGCATTCAACAGTCTCAGAGGATTTTCTGGTGAGAAAGTGTAATTTTCCTCCCCCCATCCCCACCCCAAAATCCAATGAATTGTAATATTTAATACATTGTGACAGCCCTACAATGGAAGACAATAGCAAACAACTGATTAATGCAGCAGATGTACAACCTGGTTTTATAAAGGCATGCAATGCCACCATGTGGCAAATGATGGGATTTAAATCTGTTTTTTTTTTCATAACAAGTTTGTTTTATTGTATTGTGGTGTGCTCCTTCAAGAAGCCCTATGTGTGTGTTTGTGGCTTTTTTTACCAAAGCACCTGAAGGCAGGACAAGAAGCAATGAATGGAAACTAATCAAGGAAAGAAGCAACTGAGAACTAAGAAGAAATTTCCTAACAACCAATGGAACTTCAGAAGTTGTGGGTGCTCCAACACTGGAGGCTTTCAAAAAGAGACTGGACAGCCATTTGTCTGAAATAGTATAGAGTGTCCTGCTCGTGAAGGGGATTGGACTACTAGAAGACCTCCAAGGTCGCTCCAAACTCTGTTATTCTTTGTTCTTTGTTCATAGCCGGACCTATTGATTCAGAATAATCCATCTTTTCAAGGACACTCTTTAAGTGATGATTAGATTTCAGATGCAGAGGATTCTACAGATTATCTAGAGTCACTTAAACAGATTTCAGGCCAAATCACAGTGTGAAGAGAACATTAGTTGCTTTTGTTGCTGAGGCACTCTGACCATATTTGTCTTCCCAAATCAGTGGATTTAGATTCTATTCATCACAATATCCTTCTAGACTGGCTGCAAGATTTGGGAGTAGAGGGCATTCTTCTGTGGTTTTACTTTTCTTTGTATCTACTTACAATCAGTGCTAACAGAGGGGGAAGATCAAATCTACATCCTGTCATGTTTTGGGCGTTGCAGTGCTCTCACTTCTGTTTAACATTTGACTCAGGTTTAATCCTGACATGACTGTGTGACTGCAAATATTATTAGGTCCCTGGCTCAGACACCACCTTAGAAATGGATTATTGCAACGTGCATGACATGGGGCTGCCTATGAAAACCATCCAGAGACTACTGCTCATCTAGAATGCAATGGCCCAGACAATGATGCCCATGCCTCATTTTGTCTATGAGGACTACCTTGGTTACTATAGGTAGTCCTCAACTTACAACAGTTCATTTAGTATCCGTTCAAAGTTACAGCAGCACTAAAAAGAGTGACCTATGACTGTGTTTCATACTAATAACCGTTGCAGCAGCTTTTCCCATGGTCATGTGATCAAAATTCAGGTGCTTGGCAACTAACTCATATTTATGATGGTTGCAGTGTCTTTGGGTCATGTGATCATCTTTTTTGACCTTCTGGCAAGCAAAGTCGATGGGGAAGCCAGATTCACTTAACAACTGTGTGGCTAGCTTAACAACCACAGTGACTCACTTAGCTGTTGCAAGAAAAGTCGTAAAACAGGGCTATACTCACTTAACCGATGTCTCACTTAGCAACAGAAATTATGGGCTCAATTGGTCATAAGTCCACTGCTTTTTTTGACTTCTTGGTGCAAACCATAGTGGCACAGGGCTAAAAAAATTTGGAATAGTGTTTGGCCTCTGTAGTTTCTATACATTCAGCAAGGATAGGCAGAATGGGTACACCTCAGATCCCAATAATCAAGCAATGTCATTTAGTGGGATCCAGGTAATAAGGCTTATTTGTCACACCTCTTGCATCTGGTATATCTCCCAGAGATCTGGATGGTTTCCATTCTACTGACTTCAGAAAGCTACTAAAAATCTGCTTAACTTCCCAGGCCTTGGATCATGGTGAAGATTGAGTTTGGGTTGGCTTTGGTTATTTTCAGATAATGATTTCTGTTCTATTCTTTTACCTTTTGTCTTTTTTAAAAATGTTTTTAGGTGTAAGCTGCCCAGGATCATTGGGACTAAAGCAGTGTATAAATTGTATACGTCAATCAGTCTAGATTTTTGTAACCCTGTTATTGTAACTCTTGACTTGGAATTATGGAAGTTGTGCAATCTAGTAGATTTGATGACACTACACTAAGGAAGGAAAGGAAAAACATGGTATAGGAAGCTTGAATAGGAATAGCTAAACACCAGAAGCAGAAATCTTGTTGTAAATGCAACCAAGAATAAGAGTTCCTCTGTAGGGACTGCCTCAAACATCAGTCAGAGACAAACTCTTCTCCAAATTAATAGAATTAGAAAGTTCTCACTGTCTAATAAGCAAGGAAACTGAGCAGGAGTTTAGAGGAACAGAAAGTAAGATCAATAAAGAACTGAAGAAGAAAATAGAAGGGGAGGAGAAACTGCAGCAGCTAGGGTTGGGGTCAAGGGACCAGCAGGTGAAGCTACTTCTGCAATTTGGCAATGTCATTAATGGCCTAGGAAATCCCTGCTAAGATACCTGGGATCTTTTTGATGATTTTTGGCATGGTGGTTTGTTGTTGGTCCTAAATTTGCAACAGTGTTATTCTGATTAATTGACCCATGGCTTTCATTACTGGTTATTATTTGTATATTTATTATTTATATATTTTTAAAAAATATTTGAAGCACAATTATGTTTTAATAGACCAATACAAAATTTTATCAAGGAAAAATATTACCCACCAAAACCTAACCTCAAAAATGCCATAAAATATATATTAATTCATTTATTAAAATTTATTTTCATTTCATATTATTGTATTATATTGCTACAATGCAGGTTTAATATTAGATATTCTATTTAACTTATTTTGTTATAGCAAAAACTAATTTTATGTACCACATAATGAACATTACTTTACCCTTTTCTATTTTTTTATAAAAATTCTAGGGCTTAAATACTCAGTGCTTAGTAGAATCAATTCACTAGATGGCAGACTTTACCAAATGTTTAAAGATTTCAATCTTCCTTGTTACATCCTAAGGATTGCTCCGCAAAGTTTTTCCAAAGCAAATTGTGATGAAAAGAAGGTTTCTCCTTGATATATCACATATAACTTTTTGCTACTTTGCAGATATTTCCCGCCAAAATATTCTTATCTGAAATTTTCTTTCTTCCGGTCAATAATCCATATTTTGCAAAGCTGAGTTGAAAGTAATATAAATATTTGATTAATTAACATGGTAGTAAAACATGCGGAGTATAGCTTCTTGAATTCTTTTCAACCCACTTTGGTTCTTATGATCAGAGTGATTTGGATTAATTCTGGATTAGTGAGCAGCATTTCTAACTGCTGCCCAATTGCCATTCTAAAAGAGGGAACATTTTCTGGATTTTTTCCCCATTTCCATTTGCCCAAACAGCACAGATTTACAAAGTCCAACTTTCTTTTGCTGGCTTCTTCTCCCATACCAAATCTGATGTTGTGCTATTCAGACACTAATCATGCTGATGGACATACAGATTTTTTTGGTAACATTCCATTAGTTTAAACGAAAAAGAAAATATCAGGAATGATCAGGCATGGGCATGTAATATCTGACAAGATTGGAGTTAGAAGTAACTACAGGTTTGCGTTTTGCAATATGAAAAAATAAAATTTGAAGTGCTGCATTAATTTAAAAACAATTAAAGAAAAGCAACTTTTATCATAAAGACAGTAAAATCAGAACTACAGCAGTCAGTCATATAAAATTCAGTTAACTCCTGTAAGAAGAAATTCAGAAGCATGTAACTGCTCAGCCACAGAATTAGTCTGCATTTTTGTTTGATATGTATGTAAGGTATGCATTTATTTTAGAGGGCCACCCAAATCCAGAAATACATAGATGGCATGCAATGTCAAAAGCAATAGAAATCAAAATAATCCCTTAAAACAGAAAAATAGCTGGATAGAAAGAGGCAGTGTCATGGTTTCTACATTCCAAAGCGGTTTCACCAAAAGTGGAAGATCTTCAGAAATAAGCTGACTAATCACTAAAGATATCTTAGACTGCTGAAGCACTAGCAGCTTCTAAAAATAATGTAACATAATGTGGAAATTTTAGACTCTTAATACTGAGAGAAGAAAATCTGGACAGATTCAGGAGCAGCCTGGGGAAAATCATTGGTTAGGGTTTCATTGGAATCTCTGAACAGTGATGGAAAATGAATAGTGAACTCTGCCCTCAAGCTGTGATGGAAAACTCAGATCAAATAAAAAGTAGCTTGGGGCTTTAATGTCAGCTGTTCCTGAGAAACATGATGAAAAGTAGTTTGCAACCAACCAAACAGCATGACTCTTTTAATGCCAAGAGAACAAATAAATTTTATGGAACAGTTGCAAGCATCTGATAGAGCTTACTTTGAGTATATGCTGTTTCATTCTCTATATCATCTTCAGTAAGTTTATACCCCCTTCAAGCCAAGCTCTATCCTTGCTCTCTTTATGGCACACCAAAGTTGTTTTCTTCCATAGTTTGCAAGGGGATTGCCATTATGTTTTACTATTTTTTTCCATATGGCGTTATCTTTTTTTCATGCTTTATCCTGTACTTTCTGCCATATTTTTGAGTGCCCAATCTAACCTAAAATCACGACTTTGCAAACACTTTTATCTTTGCAGGGATAAACTGCACGGGACAGCTTTGGTTTTAACTAGCCTTCTAAATATCAGTAGGTCTGGCTGACTTCCCTACAAATGAAATTTCATTAGACCAATGTTGCCATGGGAAAGTTCTGCTAGTGTTTCCCATAATCAGCCTAACATCTTTAAATTATGGGATCTAGATAGGGCTTGTTTTGTGCAAACAGAAAGAGGATGTGTACAGCACTGAAGAACAAACTGAGGAAATTACTATAATTTGGTGGATTGAATTATCTGCATAATCTAAAGAATTGATTATCATAAACTGCCTAATAACTGCTTTGTGGTAAGGCATTTCATGCTCTTGCTTGAGTTTTCAAAAAACTTTAAACAAAAAAACTTTAAACTTTTATATAATTCAATATAAATGTAATACTCCAGCTTCTCTTAAAACAAATTTTTAATCTGTTTTTCAGCTATTTTGACATGCCTGATATGCACTTTGTGGCTCAGGAAAAACAGCAACCTCTGGTTCCAACAGAAAATTCACAGTTTGCTTATGGTATCTCAATGGATTCAATATCTTCGACTACATTGCCAGCCTCATTTACAAAGGTAAAATTCAATTAAAAGTATTTGTACTACATTTTATTACAGAAAGAAAATCTCTGAATATATTCTAAATTCTGAAATAACTTGTTTTGACAGAAACAAAAGAAGCCATCTATTTTTGTCATTTGCATAATATAAAGTACAAAAAATTCATAATTTTTCATCTGTTGTGTGTTTTTGTATTGCTGCAGTTGAAGCTGAAGTAGTCATTGACTGATAGGACATTGAAGGAAAGGAAATTTTAAAATGTTTTTTCCATTTTTTCGCACAAATGAATTATTGTGATAGATTTAGATGGAGGAATTGGTATATTATTCATCTAATGTCTATTCTTATACAGTCCTATGAAATTAATTGATTGGGTTGGCTTACATCTCCACTGTAAACATTGTTTTTGTACTCATATCATCTTATTTATATAAATATGTCAGGAAGTAAGCAGGAACAAAGAGTACTGATTATTTCTCTTCTAGTATGGAAAATAAGTGTGTAATTATCTTAAAATATATTTATGATAAGTTTTAAAACTGGCTACTGTTGAGGTATTCTCCATTAGGAGAATGAGTGCACTCAGGGAAACCTAGTGAGAATGATGTTGAATAAACCTGACCAGCATACAGATACACTGAATAGTAAAATGTAGGTTTTACTTCCAGTAAATGGGAAAACAAAGTCCAACAAACAGTCCAAATCATACATGGTTAAAGCAGTTAGTATCAGTCTAGGGATAATCCAAAAATGAAGTCAAGTATCACAAACAGAGCTCAGTAAACAGAGTTTGCTAACAGTTGCAAAACTCACAGCAATCCAAGTAGAATGATGATCAGGCAATATGGCAAAACAGGAAATGCAAGGAGAACAAACCAGGTTTCTGGGTCCATCTTATGGCCGTTGGAGGAACCTCAGTCAATCACACTTACAGTATTCTCTTAAAGATCCAGTGTTAAATGACTATCCTGGTTTATATATTTCCAACCCAACTGTTAGGTGACTATCATTCCTAACAACTACTTTGCTTTTTGCTGGAAAATTAAGCCATAAACATAACAAAAAGAAGACTGCATAGAAACTAATTTGTAATGCTTTTCAAAGTGTAGTACTTTTGAAAACAGGAGACAGCAGAACAAACGACGACCCTCATTCTGTCAAGGACCTTGGAGTAATCATATCAAATGATCTACATGCCAGAGCTCAGTGTAACAGCATTGCCCAAAAAGCATTAAGAGTTGTAAATCTAATCTTATGAAGCTTCTCTGGTAATATTGAATTGATAATTAGGGCATACAAAGCCTTTGCTAGACCAATACTCGAATACAGCTCATCTGTCTGGATATTGGACATTAATACAATTGAGCGAATCAAGAAGTACTTCACAAGAAGAGTACTACACTCCTTGCTCGCAACAGAATACCCTATATCACCAGGCTTGAAATTTTGGGCTTGGACAACCTAGAACAGTGATGGCTAACCTTTTCATTGTCACGTGTCAAAAGTGCACCCATAATGGAATGTGTGCATGACCTCCCCACCCCCCATGCATGTCGTGTGACCCCCGCATGTGCACCGTCCCCTGTGCATGTGTGCATGCCTCCCGTGCATGAATCTCCCCCAGCATGTGCGGCAGATACCCAACAATCAGCTGGCTGGCGGGGGGCAAGTGAGCATGCACAGTGGATCAGTTCCAGGCAACAGCTCGCGTGCTGGCAGAAATAGCTCTGCATGTCACTTCCAGCATGCATGCCATAGATTCGCCATCGTGGACCTAGAACTAAGCTGCCTACGGTTGGACCTAAGTGTAGTACACAAAATTATCTGCTACAATGTCCTACAAGTCAATGACTACTTCAGCTTCAATCGCAACAATACAAGAGCCCATAACAGATGAAAACTCAATATAAACCTCTCCAAACTTGATTACAGAAAGTACGTCTTCAGCAACAGAGTGGTCAATGCCTGGAATGCACTACCTGACTCTGTTGTTACATCGTCAAACCCCCATTCCTTTAACCTCAAACTATCTACTATTGACCTCACCCCATTCATAAGAGGTCTGTAAGGGGTGTGCATAAGTGGACAATTGTGCCTACCGTCCTGTCCTGTTGTCCCCAATTATTCGTATCTATTTCCTGTATTCATATTCATGTGTATTCTTATACCTATTATCTTGTAAGCGATTGACAAATAAAAGAAATAATAAATAAAAAATGAAGCATGCAGGATAAAGGTTGATTCTTTCACTGGAAGCTCATCTATATATGTATCATCTGTCACTTTACAGTACAAAAACCTGTATGGCTTGGTGAACTGCATTTTTATATTATGCATGTCTTCAGCTCAGAACTAACATGAAGTGGGAATTATAAACATTTAAGCAGTTGTTTTTATAGTTTGAAGACTCCTACCTTGTTCATGTCTTGCATATGTACATTATGTTGATCTGGAATATAGAAAACGGCTCCATGTCTTTGCGATAATAAGAGACATTTAATATGAAGCTTGTTCTGTGGAACTTCTAAACAGGTAAATGCTTTTCAGAGAATTTTGGTAGTTGGGAAAGACTTTAAAGATGGACTTTCTCTTCGGAACACTTGGTTGGATAGCAAGTATATTTTCTGATTCTTTTTTCATGCAGCAAGTAAATTTTTGATTATTATTATAACACAGTTTATATGATCAGTTTGATTGATTGATTATGAGCCATTGACTCGTTTCCAATTCCTAACAACCACTTACATAGATTTTCTCCATAGTGAACTGTTTGTAAACTGGTCTTTCAGATCTTCTAACATTGTACCCATTGTCACTTTACCTGGGTCCACCCACCAGGCTACTGTTCATTCTCTTCTCTTTCCTTCCAGCTTTCTCAGCATTAGAACCATTTCAGGAGAGTTTGGTTTTGCATAATGAGTCTGAAATAGGAAAGTTTGAAAGTTTAAAAAATGAAAGTTTAAAGAACTTGTTGTAAAACGTTGATCAAGACGTTGTGCGTATCTTTTCATTATTTTAGATGTGTAATTAAATATCAGAACCTGAAATTCCAGGGTGATAATTCTATACAATTAATTTACATATTGTAATATACTGCATTCTTTCCTTAAAAACTATAGTTTTTGTGTCACTTTTATTTCTGTTTTCAGCATTTCTTGCACAAAATACCCCAAAAAGCTCGTTGTGTAGTTCATAACAAACAGATGCACTATGTTTTCTTTTGTTGGCAAACCAGATCAAGACTACTTTCAGTTTTCCAAATAATACAATGAAATAGGCAGTTGTCACATCCTTGCTTTTTGATGTAATAAATGTTTACCTCCAAATGTAAGTTTCCTTTAATTTTGCCCTATCATTGTTCTTGTTTATTTAACCTACCTATGACATCAGTATTTTGTATGATCTCCTTATGGTATGCCAAAAGTTCCAGGATTCCTCCCAATGTTATGATTTTGGCTGGATGAGTGACTTCCCAAGGTGGCCAGACTAATGTACTTTTCATATTTCAATCCAAAGCTAGGTAAATATTGTATCTAGCAGAAGATGAGCACAGCACAGGACTTATTTTATGTATTTAGTTATTAACATAATTTCTATACTGTTCCAATACTCATCATGGTATATTTCTAAGAATCTCGAAACAAAATTTTAAAATATAAGCAGTACATAATAAATTATAATTTTCTAAATTTAACAGCCTAAGGCAGGTTTAGTAGAAAATTTAAGTCATTTGTGGCAGTGCTTTTATTGGGCACTCTGTGCTTCTGGCTATACTTTATTATGGTCAATATCTAGCTTTCTTTTTATGTATACTGAATTTTCATCAGGTCTTTGTATCTATTGACCAGAAATTCTGTGGAGATCATTTGTGCATTGCAGTAAGATAAAAATAGGTAAAGCTCAAGGTAGTGTATTTAATGTTGATATACCTATATCAACAACCACAATTGGGACCAGAATTTCCATTTCTAAATAATGCAGTTGTAAAGTGTGACGTCACATGATCATATCGCTCAACAGCGGTAATCACAGCAATCCCCATTGCTGTTGTTAACCAAATTCCATCAGACTTTAGCTGAGGACCAATTACAGACTTGGTCCCTCGAGACTCAAGTCTTAGTGAGGTGCCCCATCTTAAATTCTCCCTCACCCATCTACTCCCCCATCTCTACCCTTTTGGTTGCCTTGCACCCTGCCTTGCAGGGCAGTAAGTTGCATTAGAACTGAGTAGCTCTGGAGATGCTTGTCACACTGAAGATCAGAGGCCTGTTGGGGCACCACAGGTCTGAGACTGCAAGACACCCTTGAGCCTCAGTGCAGTGCAAAGTTGCAGGCACCCTTGGAAACCTCAGCCATCCCAACAGCACAGTACAAAGCCACAGTGCCTGGAAAGCCCCAGCCACTCCAGCAACACAGTGCAAGGCCAAAATGTCCCTGGATGCCCCAGCAGCCTGGTGCAAAGGTACAGTGACCTGAGAAGCACCAGCTGCCCAAACTGTGTGGTACAATACCATAGCCACCCCGAAAAACTTCAACCACTGCAACCTAGTCCCAGCTGCCCTTGACACCTTGCACTCTAAAAATTATTTGTTCTCCAGCTGATCTTCACAGGTTTGCTGCTCCTGCTGCTGTTGAAGCATGCCCACCCTAACCCTTCACAAATCAACTGCTGGACACATGAGGCCATCACCCCCACGTTTTGCAAGGAAATCACCTGGATGGAGGAGTTAGGTGGTTTTCAGCTCCCCTTTACGAACATGTTGCCAAACGTCTGAATTTTGATCACATGACTGCAAGGGCACTCCCGAACTCCGACATTTGGAGATGACATAGAGCAGTGATGGATAACCTTTCCGTCCTTGTGTGCCAAAAGTGTGTGTGCCAGCATCCATAAGGCAATGCACGTGGAGGAGCCCACACCCCTGTGCATGCGTGCATGACCCCTCATGAGTGCACAGCACATCTCTGTGCATGCATGCGTGACCACCGTGTGCCCTGCATGTTCTTCCACATGCACGTGTGTCTCCCACACCTGACCCCCCCATATGCGCAACAGCTACCCGATGATCAGCTGGCAGGCAGGTGGCATGTGTGCATGTGCAGTGGGACCAGCTCCAGGGCTATGGCTTGCGTGCCAGTGGAAATTGCTCTATGTGCCACTTCCAGCACATGTGCCATAGGTTTGCTATCACGGACATAGAGCATTAATTAGAATTCACATCTTATCAATTGGTGAGCAAAAGCTGGTTGGGTAGCAGACTGCTTTTCCAAAGGTAACCAAGATTGCCAGAAAGGATTACTTCTTGTGCTGAGAGATATGTAAAGTTCTTATAATGCTCTTAAAACTCAAGCATTACTCAGGTAGACTGACAGTTAAGACTCTAGAAATGATTCTGAATGATTTAGCAGTCAAGTTTTTAGCTTTTAATAACATGATTAATTCTTCTAAAGTATTGTTATATTATCTGTTTTACTATACATGTAAACGTTATGCCACACATTACATTATTATACATTATCTTTGATTTGTGGGTTGAAATATTATATTTATTGATTGATAATTATATTACATTATTATACATTCAGTAACATATTATCTATTAAATTATATATTTAAGTAAAGGTACAACATTAAGCAAGCTATGCATGTAAGCATTATTTTAATACAAAAATTTGTAGGGTTTCTCATTTTGTTGCAAACAGCATATTTAGTCTTCTCATGTGTCATTATGAGATGAAATCAATTTTGTTAGTAGCTTTAATATACTTTAAGATCCTCTGTACTTAAGTTTTTCCTTATTAATGAGATACTAGTTTAGGAAAGTAAAACTATTTTCAACATGATTTTTCATTCTACTGAGTTTCATTTATCCACAGGATGCACTATAGGTGTGGTACTGGTTTGTTACATATCATGTTGCATACTAATGTGATAGCCTGCATTAAAATCACATTATTTGGTATTGCAGTGCTTATTTTGTGTGACCAAGAACACCATTTTATTAAATGGTTCTATTTGAGATGTATTTTAATAGCACTTTTAATACAAATAGTTACCACCATTTTAGGCAATGCCCTAATTATAGCTCATCGGGCTCTTGCAATATTGTTTTCCCTGGGGCATGTTTGAGTCATGGCCTTCATCTCAACTCCACCCTATCAGTGAGAAAAGCTTAAGTCATTTTTATTTGCATTGGTGTTTAAATAGAGTTTTTCCTCTAAGAACAGCATTCAATAATATCTGCTAGTATGCAAAATATCTGCTAGTATGCAAAAAAAACCTTATGCAGAGATGAAGTTAGGTGACCGTAGTGGGTGTGTCTTATTATTTTAGGCTGATGTGTGGATGCTCCCTCCTCTCTGATTCCTTTAGATCTGCAAAGCAGTGGACCTCTGCTGACTATTTCTTACAATAAGGGCAATGTCTTACTATACAGGTAGTCCTCAACTTACGACAACAATTGAGCCCAACATTTCTATTGTTAAGTCAGATGTTTGTTAAGTGAGTTTTGCCCCATTTTACAGTCTTTCTTGTTACAGTTGTTCAGTGAATCACTGCAGTTGATAAGTTAGTTACCCAGTTGTTAAGCGAATCTGGTTTCCCCATTGAGCTTGTTTGTTAGAAGGTCGCAAAACCCTGGAACACAGCAGTGGTCATAAGTATGAACCAATTGCCAAGCATCTGAATTTTGATCATGTGACCATGGGGATGCTGCCAAGGTTGTAGCTGTGAAAAGAGGTCATAAGTCACTTTTTAAAGTTTAGTTTACTTTATTGTCATTGCATCTCGTACAACAAAATCAAGCACCATCTTCAGTGCACATCATGACCATGACCATGAAAATAAACACAAACACACACCCTTCACTCTTCACACATTGAACTGGAAACCCCCGACACCACACCAACACTGCACTATACAGCAGAATTCAAAAGAGCTACTGCCCTGGGATAGAAGCTGTTTTTCAGCCTATTTGTCCTTGTTTTTATTATCCTGTACCGTCTGCCAGGTGGTAATAGTTCAAAAAAAGGGTTCCCAGGATGAGATGGATCTTTGAGAATGTTTTGAACTTTCTTAAGGCAGCTTTCAGTGCCATTGTAACTTTGAATGGTCACCAAATGAACTGTTGTAAGTTGAGGACTACCTGTACAGCACAATATCACAAATGGATATCATCGCTTGCGAGCCTTTCAAAGTAGTCAAGATTAGGCAGGCCACACCCAAATTCACATGATATATAAAAGCAGGTAGACAGGAAGCACAGTAAGATTCTGTAAGATTCTGTAATTATAGCCAATCTTAATACAAATAATACTTTGTAGTGTTTGTTTCTCGTCTTGTTTTGTAGGGCTGACAACAGGAGTTGCTAAGAGTCTTGGAATCTATTTTCTTTTGTTAGCATCCCCCATCTCTGAGTCAAACCTACATTCCATCACTCCATTTTATAGAATGGTAGAAAGTGATGGTTTGTAAGAATTGCACAATAATACTAGTCTAAACAATACAAGCAAGTGGTGTAAGATGAGGCACGAATGGCATAACAGGTGAATGATGGAATCTCTCTTTCCCCTCTCCCTCCCTCTCTGTCTCTCTCACACACACACACAAAATAAGGAAAATGAAAGAGGTTTGAGATCTTAAATAAATGTGCTGCTTGTGATTCAAATCTATTTGTGAATCCGAACAATGATTTTATAAACATGCTTTATTTAATTTGAATTGTGACAAGTTGAGGCACTGAAGCAAATGCACAAGAAACCTAGAGATGATGGATGGAATGCTATGCAATTAGACCAACCTCATTCCTGCTACGATGTCATGATTGGCAGATGTCTTTCCCACCATCTGGTAATATGCTGAAGGAGGACTGCAAAAGTGTTCAACTGGTAAATTTGCATTATATATGAATAATCCAAATGACACCATCCAGGAGCAAATCAGGAGAGAGGCAATAAAAACAGGACAAGGATTTGGAGTTGCTGGCAATAAATTCCACGTTGATAGTTTTTGCTAACTCACATATATTAGATCACATTTTAACTTCATGGTAGGGAAAGGTCCTTAAAGGAGGCATTGTCTCTTTCAACTTAAGGAATGTCATTTTTAAAACAATATTTGTAATTACTTTTAGATGAGTAAAGAGTAAAAAGAGTAAAAGAAAAATATTTCCTAATTCTCAAAAAGATATAAGCAAACTGTTTGATGAACCCTTTCCTGTTTGATGGTGAGCCCCAGCAATCTGCAAGATTCAACTGAGGTTGTTCCTGAAGGCCTGGTGCATTGTGCAACTAAAACTTTAGTTACTGCCTCCAGTGATAAGACAGCGGAGGTTTTGGATTATGTTTTTGTGGTTTTTCTCTGCTCTCAGGGCTTTCCTTGTTTTACAAAAGAGGTGAGGGAGATAAATGGAGAAGAGACACTTAGAGTGGTTCTGGAGAAGAAACTAAGATCTTGAATCTAATTAAGCACGAGCCAAACCATTAAAGGCATACTTTATGGCAACAAAACTTCAGCATATTTTCACTCTTATTGCATCTATAGACTGCCATCCAAACTGCTTTGTTTAGAGCAACTTGGTTCCTCCTCAACAAGGCAAAAGTAGAGATTCACTTGTGAGGATTATATCCTAGGCATCTATCAGATAATTTGAATTCACTCAAAATTTGGGTTTGATCATGAAGCAGGTACATGGAGTTCACTGAGACCTGTTCTTGCTTGGCTACCTGGGAATTTGATCCCATTAGTCTTGAGAAAGTACAGAAGTTTCTTGTGTTATTAACTAATTCGGTAGATTTCCTGAGCAGTGACACACAGTTGTGAAATCAGCCTGGAGATGGGGCAGTCCTGCCAATGCTTAAGGGCGCAATAGTTTAGCCCCTTATGAAGAAGCTGTGATGACCCGGGGTGGGGCACAAAAATAACAAAGTCACCAAAGTAGATAAATTCCCTTTAATGCCTCCAACTTGGCCCCCGATGTCCAGTTATCCTCGACTGGAGATCAAACTCTTCCAAAAACAGTCTACAAAAGGAAGAAATGCAATCCGAACTGAAAGTAAAGATAATTAGAAATAAAAAAACCAACACAAACCACGCTGAAGTAATTAACACGACAGGCCAGGATGATAAATTGCAGACTTCCAAAAGATAATGCAGCACCCACAGTTGGGAGGACGCCAAAACCCAGATAAGCCTTGACAAAGATAATGCATGCTTTCCTTCCAGCAACTTTGCCATGCACAGTTTGCCCTTTTAAACAGTCTTCCCAGCTGCAGCCCATGAAGGGGGTCAGGGTCCCCTCCTCCCCTGCAAACCATGTTGCTCCCTTATCCATTCTTCCCTGCGTGCCCTAGGTTGAAGATGGGGTGGGCTTGGGTCTTCCTCTGAATGCCCAGCTGGCCTGTGCCCTTCCCCAGTTTCCTCCACAGGCACCGGAGCCACATTCCCACTCCCTGTCAGCTGTTCCGCCTCTCTCAGAATCAGATTCCAACTGGGGCATGACAGAAGCCATTAAGAGATGGTCCATATTGGACAATTTCTGTCCTGTCTCCAACCTCTATTTTTGAGAAAGTTGTTGAGAATATGGTTATGCTGAGGTGTTACAGCCTCAGGGTCTCTTAGTCGGATCTTAGACCTGTGCTTGGGATCAAAATAGTATTGAATGAGTTTGTGATAACCTCTGATATAAATTGATGGGGATCATGATATCTTTCTGACCAGCTATATGCTTTAGAATTGGGGTGGGGGGCATGGTGTTTTAGTGATTTTCCTTCTTAGAAAGAAGGTAAACTACAATTGAGAAAAAGAAAGAACTACAATTGAATCGTCCCTTTCCATAGGGGTTCTTTATCTAACTTTACTGGCAATGGCACGTAAAATAGGGTTTTAAAGAAATTCCAAAAGCTTGACTCAGTCTGGAAAAGTCATTCTCCCATGAGCTGTTCAGAGCATCCAGAAGTAGGAGGTGCTTCAGTCTCTTCTGGAAAGGCTGGGCTTAAAACTCCAGGATGCTCCTCCTCCTCCATGGGACACCTCCCCAGCATCCCCCAGTTTTAGCTCAGCCTTCATGGTAAGAGGTTGTGCACTCCCTGACTCGAATGGTTTTCTGATTCAGGTTTGCTCTTGGGTTATTTCGGCTTGTAAAAATCTTCCCCAGTTAATTTGGCGTTTTCAAGGCTTGTGCCTCTATTAGGTTGCCTCGATCAGTTTAAAAACAGTTTCTTTGTAACTAGCAGAGCCTGCCACTTCGCAGGCAGCCTGAGGCAGCTGCCTCAGGCAATTACCTGATCTAACTTTCCGATCGTCTTCTCTGCGATCGTAGTGGAGCGCTCGCAGCCGCGGCTCACTTCACCTTGCCGTTTCGTCTGACAGGAGCATTTATCTCACAAGTTAGAGCATCAGCAGCAGCGGCTCGTTAGACTGATCAGGCATTAGCAGCGGAGATTCTGGCTTCCTGCCTTTTTCAACGGCTGGCTCAAGTTCGCGCCTAAATATCACAGGCGCCATTCCCCGCTGGTTTCCCTTTTGGGGGACCAGGACAGTACCTTCCTACTTCGTTCTCCCTGGGTTTAGTTCTCCCTTGTCTGGCTGATGTTGGAAAAGCACCTCTTTAAATCTTTACTTTTCAAGGCAAAGAACACCGCTAAACTAGGCACATCAAACCCTCATCCATTGTCAACAGGGTCTCAGGATGAATCTGAGGATCTAATATTCTCACAACTGGCTAATGAGGCGGAAACTATTCCTGTCCCTCGTATGTTTGCTGAATTAGTACAAAATCAATGGGCATCAGCATCATACCCAGCCCCAAAGGGTACGATAAACGATATTATAATTTGTCACCAGAGTTTTCAAATTTTCTCAAAACGCCGGAGGTGGATGAGCCCATTGTGGCACTGGCCTCTTCTTCAACCTTTCCCAATTAGGCCAAGGAAGCCCTGAGACCGAAAGAAAAGAGAGCAGAGTTGGCACTCTGTAGGCCGCAAGTTTCTGACGCCTGGGCCATTAGGGCAGCTACAGCTGCATCCTTTTTTACACGGTCCTCCCTACGATGGCTCTTCCACTTGAGGGATACATTTCTGGCATCAAATGTCAGAGCCCACCAGGACAGAGCTAAGATAATTGCAGCGGCAGAATTCTCCACTGATGCCACATTTAATACAGTCAAATTCTCGTCTAGGGCCATAGCATCTCACGTATCAGCACGGAGACTGTTATGGCTCAGACATTGGCAGGCGGGTACCAAGCATAAATGTAAGCTGACATCAGCCCCAATATCGGGGAATAAATTATTTGGCAGTGTCTTAGAGCCCCTCCTTATAGAGAATAGAAACAAGAAAAAAGTGCTTCCCCCTCTTTTTCGGAGATCTGAAAACAGAACACCCCAGTCATTTTGAAGGGGTTCCTTTCGGCCCTACTATCAAGGCCCATACCTTCCCAGATCTCAGAGAACATCAGGCTACCGGCCCAGTTTTAGACAGGATGGGTCTGAATCTTCCCATAGAGGTCAGTGGGGAGGTCAAAACAGAAGAAACCCCAGAGGTACCGGAGTCCAATTTTTTTGTCACCCCAAGTGAGTCCTTGACAGCAGTTCCCATTGGAGGGTGGCTAAAATTGTTTGCTGATCAATGGGACAGCTCCACCTCTAATGCGTGGGTCAGGGACACTGTTAGGTTTGGTTTGGCACTAGAGTTTCAATCCTCCCCCCCAAACTTTTCCATTAGAAGCCCTAGGTCCACGGACCCCATTAAGAGGGCGTTGATGCAGGAGGCTATCAATCACCTTCTATATATTCGGGCCGTTAGAGAAGTCCCATCTGAACAGCAGGGTCAAGGCTGTTACTCTCTATTGTTTGTGATACCAAAGAGTTCGGGGGGCTGGAGAGCAATTCTGGACCTCAAACATCTGAATAGATCATTGGTTTATTGAAAATTCAAGATGACTACTCTCCAGTCCATCCTGCTCAACATCATAGAGAACGATGTCCTGACCCCTATAGATCTCACAGAGGCTTATATACATATACCAATTAGACCTGCTCACTACAAATATCTTAGATTTTGCTATTGCGATCGGCACTACAAATATATCACCCTACCATTCGGTCTGGCTTTGGCCCCTATGACTTTTACAAAGGTCCTAGCAGCTTTGGCTGCCGCCCTCAGGATCAAATCTATTCGTTTACAATGTTATCTGGATGATATTTTAATTTTATTCATCTTCCAGACACCAAGCAAATTTGGATACCAAGATTACTCTGGAGACCCTTCAAGGTCATGGCTTTTCCATAAATTGGGATAAAAGCCATTTGACCCCCTCAACTAGGTTAGTTCACTTAGGCGCAGTGATAGATACCGTGGAGGGCAAGGTCTTTCTCTCTCAGGACAGGTTAAACAGTATCCAGTCTTTGGGCAGAGAGATCAGAGCCTTAAAGCAGGTTTCCCTGGCAGTGCTGTCTCAACTGTTAGGGAAACTTATTTCTTGTATTTCCACTGTACCTTGGGCTTGATTCCATTCTAGAGAGCTACAATGGTTCCTGCTGCCTTTCCAGCGATCCAAAAGATCCCACGTCCGGATAAAGGTACCGCACAATGTTCTCCAATCGCTCTGTCGGAAAAAAGGATAAACAAGGGGTGTCCTTTCAAGGAACCTCACAGGGTAATGATCACAACCGATGCCAGCCTGATAGGATGGGGAGCTCATTTCCAATCCCACACTGCGCAGGGAATTTGGACTATTTCTGAACAATCACAAAGCATCACAAAGCATGGCCTTACGCAGTTTTCTGCCCCTTTTCCAATCACGCCACATTCTGGTCTTGACAGACAATATCACAACCAAGGCCCACATAAACAGACGGGGGTACCCATTCCAAACTTCTGATGCAGGAGACGGCCAAGTTGTTCAAGTGGGCCGAGGCCAATCTGTTTTCGCTCAAGGCAAAACACATAGGGGCCTTGAACACACAAGCAGACTGGCTCAGCAGAGCCATGATAGATCAGGCAGAGTGGCGCCTACACCCGTCTGTCTTCCAGGAAGCAGTGTGGAGGTTTGGGCAATGGGTGATCGATCTATTTGCTTCTCCTCTCAACACCCAATTGCCTCGGTATATTTCAAGGTATCCAACTCAGGGGGCAGAGGCCATCAACACCCTGCGATGTCAGTGGCCTCCCGGACTTCTATATGCGTTTCCTCCACTCCCAGTAATACCCAGGTTTATCCAGAAGTTATTGGAGGAACGAGCGGAATTGATATTGGTCGCCTCTTACTGGCCCAGACGAACGTGGTTCACAGACTTATGGACCTGTCGAGAGAACAACCTTGGAAAATTCCACCATCAAAGGTTTCCCTCTCCCAAGGGCCGATACTTCACCCGGACCCACAATGGCTCAGTCTAGCCGTATGGAGGTTGAGCAGAGTTGTTTAAGGGCCCAACAAATTTCAGAGGATGCTTTTGCTACCATTCAAGCATCAGACAGTCCTCAACAAATCGTATATACGAGGCCACGTGGTCAGCTTTCTGTTGCTGGTGCTGGGGGTCTGAGATCGATCCAACTGCCCCATCAATAGGACAATTATTGGACTTTTTACAGGAGGGCCTATGTCCAAATACTTTACTCAGACAGGTGGCAGCTTTAGCCTCGGTGATAGCCTGGAGTGACCTTCACCCCATAGTGCACCATCCACATGTCCGCAGCTTTCTTAAGGGTGCTGCAAACTTACAACCTCCTGTAATTCACCGCTATCCCACCTGGGACCTCAACAAGGTGTTAACCGCACTTACAATTGGCCCGTTCGAGCCTTTAAGAACCATTAGTCTCAAATTCCTGACATATAAGGTGGTTTTCTTGATTGCAATCACGTCAGCAAGGAGGATTTCCGAACTGGCGGCATTGTCAATGAGAAAGAACCTGTGCGTGTTTCGTGCAGACAGAGTGGTTCTCAGATTGGATCCATCGTTCACTCCTAAAGTAAATTCAGCCTTCCACAGAGCACAGGAGTTGGTGCTTCCAAATTTTTGTCTGAAACAATCTCATAGACTGGAGCATCAATGGCATCGACTTGACGTTCGAAGGGCCTTAAGCATCTATCTAGACTGCATGGTGACATTTTGAACATCTGAGGCTCTATTCCTATCCTTCAATCCATCCACTTTAGGACACAAGGTGTCGTCGATGACCATTGGTAGATGGTTGAGAGCCACCATAGCTAAAAGCTACAAATGCCAGTCCATCTCAGTTCCTAAGGGCAGTCCACTCAACAAGGAGTGCGGCAACATCAGCAGCATGGGCCACAAGGGCTTCCATAGATGAAATTTGCAGAGCGGCAACTTGGGCTTCACCATCAACCTTTGTCAGAAATTATAAAATTGATGTCTATGCCTCAGCAGACGCTTCATTTGGCAGAAGAGTCCTGCAGAGGGTCCACAGAGTTTAGGAGTGGATTTCGATCCAGACAGAGTCCCTCCCTTAGGACAGGCCAAGCTTTGGTATGTCCCACTTCTGGATGCTCTGAACAGCTCATGGGAGAAAGGGCGTTGGTACTTACCTGATACGCCCGTTCTCTGTGAGCTGTGAAGAGCATCCAGCCCCACCCATTTCTTTCTGTCTGGGGGGTTCCATTCCAGTCAGGGATCCAGATTAGGTAATGAGTTCCGAACTTTGGCACTCAGTCTTTGAAAAACTGGGGGACGCTGGGGAGGTGTCCCATGGAGGAGGAGGAGCGTCCCGGAGTTTTAAGCCCAGCCTTTCCAGAAGAGACTGAAGCACCTCCCACTTCTGGATGCTCTTCACAGCTCACAGAGAATGAGCGTATCAGGTAAGAACCAACGCCCTATATCAAGACTAAATCCAAAATTATTCCAGATTTTAAAGTAAGATTGAGGAACCTGTGATCCTCCACCTATTGCTAAATTCCAAGATATTGATGCAACTCTCAACCAGCAAGCTCTCTAATGAGGAATGCTAAAAAATGTAGATCAACAACATCTGTTGAACTGTCCCTCCTTTGAACGTATAATCATTATTTTGATATAGACATGTAAATGAACTGGAAAGCAGTTAATATAATCAAGTTGCCCTGTTTCATTTAATAGAACTGCAGGTGCATCAACAAGAATTTTCAAATATTTTCAAATGCAGGCCATGCATTCATTATTTACATTCATATAAGCTGATAAACAATACTCTTATCTAAAGACGTCAATTTACAATATCTAGACCATGATTATATTACAACAATAAAATAATATAATTTTAGAGAATTAGTAAATCCAAGCAAGAACTTATAGTTGTGAGTATGGGGAGTCAGGCCAATATGAGATACCAATGGCATAATGAAAACATTTGTACATCTGCTTCATTTCACAGGAGAGTTGCTATAATAAAGCTACATTTGTTTTTTTTTAAATTTATAGAAAGATAATTATAAATAATTGGAACACTGGTTTTAATATCTGTATTTTATAGGTGACTGACAAAGTTCTAATATGTGGTCAAAGGCTCAAGTTCTACTAGGTTTGATTCATTACAGTCGTTTATATTCGTATAACAAACAATTTTTTCTAAAAAGTTTTACAAATGAGTCAAAGATAATTAGACTTAAATAAGCTTCTCATCAAGAATGGGTCCTTCAGAAGTGCTTCACTTGCTTTCTATGACGATGCCTCTATGAGTCCCCTCAGGAAGCTTTTTTCACAAAAGAAATTATGATGAAGCCAGACTGATTGACCTGCAGTAAATAAAAAGATAAAACTAGAAACTTTTCTTTTGGGTTTAATGGAAAAAGACTTGATTTTTTTTTTTTTTGGAACTTTGATGTTATATATGTTGATGGCAGTAAGATCACTTAATACACAAAAATGGAAGGATACTTTGATCCTGAGAATGGAAAAATGGCTGCAAAAGTTAACGGAGTTAGCAGAGATGGCTAAAGCGACTGCTTTGATAAAAGAAAGGAACATAAGTATTTTTGTTTCTACGTGGAAACTGCTTCTAGACTTTCTACTTGAGGTGCAAAAAAAATGAAACTTTGATTTTGGGTTTTACCAATTAGATAGATTTGTTGATATAGAAATAGCTAGTCCATACTACTATGTAAAAGTAAAAAGTTAAGGTTGGACGTTATTATCTTATTATACTGCACCAAAGGGAGTCAGAAATCAATGCCTTTTCTTTCTTTTCCCCTTCTTTTCTGCACTCTTCCTTTTCCCTCCTCCTATGTTTCCTACTATTTGTTTTTATATTTTTTGTATTTTATGTTACAAACAAATAATAACAAAGAATTGCTTCATTTCCTCTCAGTTTTATATATTTATTTATAAAGTAATAATGCTCCAAGTAATAATAAACTGTAAATGTCCCTTAGAAAAAAAGAGTGCACAATTTTAAAATAAGTAAACTATGCATACAATCCTAAAATAAATGAAAGGTCAGCAGAGTAGGGGCCGGCCTAATCTCAGAAGGGGTGGTATTCCAGAAGATGGCAGAAAAGATTGCTCAAGGACTCACCAGCCGACACTCTTTGGCCGATGGTACACATAACATGTCTCTCGTCAAATTGTGTAGGATGGGTAACTGGAAAGGAGCCTGTCCATCCATCCATCCATATTTGTCTGTCTGCCTATCAATCCATCCATCTATCTTTATCTATCTATTGCTATGCATAGGCATTCCATCTAAGTCTAATTAAAAATAATTTACTTACATTTAAAATTGGATACCATAATGAAGCTGAATAATCCAGACAAATGCAAAACTTATTAACAATTGAAATAATTTTCTGTAATAAAAGTCCTCAGTTTGAAAGGCAAAACTGAATGTGTCCAAACCCATACATTAAGAACATAAGATGAAAAAATAAAGTTGTATTTTCATTGTTACCAATATGCTTTCTAGCAGAAACAGCTGGGGAAAGGGGGGAAAAAATTTGGGTTTGTATTATATTAGTTATTATATTAGTCCCTAAAACCTTATTAAATTCTTTGTTGTTGTATTTTTCCATTAATTTGGCTTCAGACAGTGGTGGGTTTCAAAAAGTTTTCCTACTGGTTCCAACTCACCTTCTGCTGCAAGCCCTGTGTATAAAACAGCTGATGCAGGGCAATCAGCTATCCTGCACGAATCAGCTGATAAAATAACAGATAATCAGAGTTGGAAGAGACCTTGTAGGTCATCTAGTCCAACCCCCCGCCCAAGCGGGAGACCCTGCACCATTTCTGACAAATGGCAGTCCAATCTCTTCTTGAAAGTCTCAAGTAATGATGCTCCCACAACTTCTGAGGGCAAGCTCTTCCATTGATTGATTGTTCTCACTGTCCTTGTTCAGTTTCCATCCATTGTTCCTGTGTGGCCTAAGGTGCTTTAGAAAATAGATTGACCCCTTCCTCTCTGTGGTAGCCCCTCAAATATTAGAAGACTGCTATCATGTCTCCCCTGGTCCTTCTCTTCACTAGACTAGCCATGCCCAGTTCCTGTAACCATTCTTCAAAAGTTTTAGTCTCCAGTCCCCTAATCATCCTGGTTGTTCTTCTCTGTACTTTTTCTAGAATCTCAACATCTATTTTTTAATCTGGTGACCGAAACTGGTTGCAGTACTCCAGGTGTGGTCGTAGTAAGGCTTTATAGAGAAGTATTAGTACCTCACTTGATCTCAATTGTATCCCTCTGTTAATGCAATTTAGGATTGCATTAGCTTTTTTGGCTGCTGCTGCACACTGCTGGCTCATATTTAGCTGGTTGTCCACTAAGACTCCAAGATCCCTCTCACAGTTACTGCTATTGAGCCTGGTTTCACTCAGTCTATATGTGTACGTTTGGTTTTTCTTGCCTAAGTGTAGGACTTTACTTTTCTCTACATTGAATTTCATTTTGTTAGATATGGCCCAGGGTTCTAATCTGTCAAGATTCATCTGGATCTTGAGCCTATCTTCTTGGATGTTAGCTATTCCTGCCAGCTTAGTATTATCTGCAAATTTGGTAAGTTCCCCTTCTATTCCCTCATCTAAGTCGTTAATGAAGATATTGAAGAGTACTGGGCCTAAGACAGAACCTTGTGGCACCCCACTGCATACTTCCCTCCATGTAGACTTAGACGCATTAAGGACTACTTGTTGAGTATGGTTTGTGCTATCTATTCCACATTTTTCTAGCTTACCAAGAAGTAGGTTGGGGTCTACTTTGTCGAATGCCTTGCTGAAAGCTGAGGTTGAAAAGCTGGAAATAAAGGTCAGTATAGAGCCGGTACAGGTGGGAGGGCCCAGCAGCTGATCATTGGAGCAAACCAGTTCGCTCACAGATGATCCTCAGAACTACCGGTTCCGCCGAACCGGTAGAATACCACCACTGGCTTCAGGGTTTTTGTTAATGTTGCTAACCTAAAATAGTGAATAATCTTCACATTTGAGATTAATAGGTGGTAACAAAGGAGCTTTCTTGACTGTTGCAACTTATCTAGCATATCTTCTTAGAAAATCTTCCATAATGCCTAATTTGTAATTGTTAGTCACTCTCAAAGTTTTTACAGTACTTTAAAATATGCTCAGGAATTTCTTCATTTTGAATGGTTACTATAATAATGCCATGTGAAGCCTTAGTCAGATTCATTGTTTCATGCTGCTATTTCTCTTTCATGTTGTATCACTGTTGATAACTGAATGGTATAACCTGTGACACTCTAAAATGTTATGTTGAAAAGTGGGAAATAATTGTCAGCTCTTCAAGGTAGTTTAGATCAAAAACAAACACTGCAGGGATTCCAGGAATGCTACTTTATTGTTGTAATATCAAAATGTTGAAAGCCTGTCAACAAAATCAAAGTAGAATGAATTTCTTTCTTACTCTTATTTTAGTCTCTGCACTATGTAATATTTTCTGCAAATCTCCCCTTAGTGGTTATTTCATACTTTCCTCTGGGTCATCTCTAAATTCCTTTATAATAATAAAAACAGACAACAAACATTGTTTCACGTGTTCATTCTATTTCATCTTAGTAAAAACTTGTATAAATAAATATTTATATAATTAGATATAAAAGCAGTTCACTGGAGATTGAGGGAGTGCATGTGATGTAAAATTTATTTACATATATAGAAAGTATATCCATACAGACATACCTACCAAATTGAGCATTAATATTTGAATCCCTGTCAAATTTCAGGGGCGAGGATGTGATATTCCAGATATTATGGCATAATAGCTCCCAGAATCATTCACCATTGGTCGGTTGGTCCGTCTCTGCCAGGACTGGAAAATAATTTCTTGGAAAAGATGAATGGATGATGAATGGATGGGTGGATTCTTCTCCCCCATTTGGCATATGTAGATTTAGTAGACCCTTTATATAAAGAACTAAAGAAACTCTCCATTCATTCATTCTAGTAAGAGAAAGCCCACAATTCTTTTTTTTGGGGGGGGGGCGGGGGAGTGCCGAACATGAAGAACTGCTAAAGCATCAATGTCAGGTTTCCAAGTGATGAAATCCATTTAAAAAGAAAAGCACAAAGTCCCTCTTCTAAGACAATTTCTTTTATTTAGGAAAGCATCAAATTGGCAAAGTCCGTGGTAATTCTGGATCTGATCCAACCTGGAATTACCCCACAATATTACAAGTTAGAAACAACCCCCAAAAGTCACATTCTCCAATAGAAGTAATTCAACGTTTCTTGATGTGGTAAATCTCCACCTCCAGAGGCCCGAGTAAGGACAGCTTGTTTCCCACGAGAAGAAAAATCACCTAGCCAAAACAATGCTCTTTATCTCCACTTCTACCCCCTTAGGAGTGAGGCAAGCCCGAAACCCTTCCCCCCATGACTGCCACAGAGAAAGTAAGAAAAAGAATATATACTTAGACAAACTAAAATGGCTACACTTATGTCAATTTCGGGCTTGACAATCAGCATATTTTAATAGTTTGGCAATATGATTATATATTATAAAACTAGACTTTTAATTAGATCTGAAAACAAGCAAGTTATATATTGAAATTCCTCAGATGCCAGCTACTCCTTTACTACATACAGTATGGCAACCAATTTTTGTACTGATATTTAAATTAGTTTATAGTTTCCTGTCAGAGAATTTCCTGTTTTAAATCTATTTGGGAATAAGGTAATAACAATCTAAAGTTAAACTTGGATGAGATTTTCAGAATTGACATGCAGTGTAAACTGCAAAATGCATAAAATACAGAATATGCAATTTCTCTTTTAATTGAAGTTGTTGTAGAGGTTGGGATAGAGGCAATCTTGATTAAATATTTCATATCTACTGAGGGTTGAAGGAGGAATATTGAATCTTTCTTCCTGAGCCCAGGTCATCTACAAAAACCTTTCCCTCTCTTCTTACACTGTGTCTGTGGTGCTTTAAAAACGGCAGAAAAGTATCTCCATAAATTAGTTTACATACAGCATTTGTAGATTAAGACTGAGAAGTCATTTTCTTAGCAGAAAATCCTTGTAAATTCAATATTTTACAGTGGCGTTCCAAGTTCTGAATGTTGTAAATCCAGTCCTGATAATGTCAAGATTGCACTGAAAGAGGCAATTAACTGGTAAGGCTGACACTGTGATTCTTGGCAAGAGTAAATTTCTAATAAATTACAATATAGGCCTTAGGAAGAATCTCTTTCTAAAATATATGTCTTCAAGAGATATTTAATTTAATTAATTATTCACCTTAATTCAACTGAGTTCTGCATAATTTGCATTGTAAATGGGAGAAATACTTTTTTTTGACTCCTGAAAAAAACAATTAGCTAACTTCTCCCAACCAGAATAAATAAATAGGGGATAGTCTTTCAGAAACAGTAGTGTAATGTGTTTATGCACGAAAGCAAAGAAGTTAATACATATTAATTGTAACATATTACACTTAGCTTAATGTAAACAATGCATGTACGACTATTTTAGAATGAGGATTCACTAACAGCTGAGCCTTCATGTATCCAATCTTTTCCCTTGCTTTTTCTATCCTGTCTCCTTAAAGTGTAAACCATATAAATTTCTTACACAGTCCTCTTAGTTCTTCATAGAACAAGAAATAAAACTTTTTCTTTCTTTTTTTTAAAAACAAACTTTATTGATTACAAAACAAAACATCAAACAAACACAACACACAGAAGCAAGAAAAGAAATAGAAAAAAAGAAAATGATTTTTAAAAAACCCTAGCAATTCTACTATCGACAGTCTATGGTTCCTTGTTTGTTATCAATATTGGTGATACATTTACAAATACATTCTTTCTAATAGCAGCAAGGGAACAAGATTTTTTTTCTTTAAGGAGACAAATCAGGCACTGCTTGTTGAAAAAAACATATATACTAAAAACATTGGGGATTTAAAAATTAAGAATGTTCTGTATTCTGTACAGTTGTGACGAAGTTCTTCTTTAATGACCAATCCTTTGCATATCTGTCTTGTAAGTAAAAAGATGGTTATCTCCTATCCTTTTTCCCTCATCTCGTAGCGGTAGAAATAGAACAGTTACCACGAGTCCGTGAGTTCAGCCAAGAGTGAGGAAACCTCCTCCTATCGAGGGTCGATTTAGTGACCAATCAGGATTATAGATGTCACATGACATGGACTACATTTCCCAGGATATGTTAACTACATTTATCCATGATGCATTCCCTTAAGGGGACAGCTCACAATTGCTAATTAACTATCCAATTCCCATACACTGGCTGGACAGCACAAAGAACTTGATTCAAACATAATACATTTCCAAATATAATTTTAAAAAGAGAAAGGTAAAGATCTTAATTAATCAAATGTTTGTTATTAGAAAAAAGCTAAGATTGTGAAAAATGGCCATTAATCACATTTTTCAGTGCTGTTGTAACTTTGAGCGGTCAGTAAATGAACTGTTGTAAGTCAAGGACTATCTGTATATCATATAAATATAATTGTACTGAAATGATATATTGTATCAACAGTGAGAACATGGAACAACAGATGGCCTTTGTAGTTTAAATTTAACAATATATTAAAGGATTGAGTTAGTACTATATTAATGCTTTATAGGTGTGTTTTAATTTCTATATATGTCACTTATTTAATTACATTTATTATTTATAGTCTTTCCTAAGCACAGTTATATTTTTGGCTGTACATCATTGTCTCTTGGTTGTTAGGGTTAGGGTTATTTACCTATAAAATAAAAAATCATAGTCATGGAATGCAGTCTGATCAGTCTGATTTAACATTGCAGTCACTCCTGTGCTTTGTTTGGTAGATATTATGGTCTCAGCATATGGCACTATCTGGCCCAACCTATCTGCGCTTAATTAGCACACGGACAGCAGATTGCTATCAAGTTAAACTACGGCTGTAGACTTGACATAGTTGATAAAAACATCCTTATTGCTGCCATCAAAACTGCATGGTATTTGGAAGATTATTTTTATTTTAGATATTATGGAAGATAACAAGATCATATCAAGTAGCTTCATCATAAGCTTTCTCATTTCTAGTAAGATGGAGTTACTTTTCAAAAACAATAATGAAACCACCATATTTCTTCATCTCATTTCGAGAAGATTAACATGATCTTTTTAATTATAGAGATTGAAGATAATGTAAAATTGCAACACCAGATATGCAAGACCAATAATTACCAATAGCAACACTGAGTCCATTCCCAATAGTTTTCTGATGAATTGTTTTTTTTTAAAAAAAAAGGGCTTTACTGAAATTTTCAGAAAAAAGGATTGTTTGGTCTTCCATAAATGCTACATAGAATTACTATGATTTATGTCCTTTTATAATGCTAGCTAGCAGACATAAGTTGACAAACCTATGCACTTGGATATTTACTTGCAGCTATTATGTTCATGGAAACGTGAATAAAATTATGCAGGGACACTGATATCTGCTGCACTCAGTATTAACATTTATTATTTATTTAGTTCATTTAAATTTATTTAAATATTATAATAGTATTAAACATTTAATGTAATCTTTCAAATATTATATGCCCCTCTGAGTAATATAGTTTAGGAGAAACGAAAATGAATTTTTATATACTAGTAAATTTTGAAAAAGTATGATTAAGCTGCCCACATATTTATATTATTCATATATTTGTTTATAGATTTGGAATCCTAACAGTAACTGATCATTAGTTACTTGGCATCTTTTACATGTTTTTTTTCTTATTCCTCAAAACATGTTTCTGTTGCTTTTTCAAAAACTGTTAGCTTTCTAAACAGTTGTAGTCATCAGGAGTTAAGAGAAAACCAACCTATTTTTCAACTTAAGTGGATGCCATTGCCTGACTACTAAGAAAACATACTGTTTTGAATTATGCTTTACTTTATGAGATGCCCTAAGCATAAAATCAAAAAGTTAACGTAAGAGTGGGAGGGACAGAGGTAGTAGATGTATTACATTAGTGTACACATGACTTCACCTCTTATATCCTTGCCTGTTTTCCAAAAAGTGGAAAAGAGCTCTAACATCACAATGGTAAGGCAGTATTCTTAACATTTTTATTCTAATCTGAGATTTATTGTCTAAATTAAATCTTTCTAGGCATGTTTCAGAATAAAGACTGTAGTGTTTCTTTAATTAAAGGGGGAAAAAAGATTGCAGCTGACAGATTGGATGAAGAATATGGTTTGCAAAGTATTTGCTGTTAGGTATGGCAAAATTAGAACAGAAATGCCTTACCTTTTTGGTTGATATTCTTCATCTTTTAGCCTTTTTCATGAACACAACCTTCATTTTGTTTCCTTACTGCACTTAACAACAAATAAACCTTTGTTGTAAGGAAAATAGGAGACAGGTATATTCACTGCCCTGAGTTATATAAATAAAGGTGGAATAAAGAAAACTAATAATATTAACAGTCTTGCTTAGAAGTAAACTATTCTGAGGAAAATAAGGCAACTTTTGTTACAGAGAGCAACAAACTATAGAGCATACCAGAATACTTTTGATTTAGAAATAAAGTGTCACTTTTCTTTTGCTTTTTGTAACAAGTAAATCTGACTGGTCAATAGTCTCCCAAAAATAAAAGAATGTGGGAATGTCTCTAGATTTTATTTTAGCTACTAGATCTGGACTGCACAAATCTAGATGATCACTAGTTGCAAGGAAAATATAATTTTTTGCTGTTAACCAGTGGTTGTCTAGATTTTTGCAATACAAATCTGGTATTCCTATTTTCCTTAAATTTACAAAAATGATTTTTGAAGAAAAGTATGATACCCATTGCGTTTCCCATTTAATTTCGGTGTTACCGGTATCAATTTTTTTGCTTTGCTGAAATGTGTTTTAATCCAAGAAGTGATTAAAAGAAATTTGATACATTTCCATATTTATTGCCAATGTTTTAATATACACATTTCCATATAAATGTCTCCCATTTTTAATTAAATACCACCCCCGCCAAAGAATACCCAAAGTTATAAGAAAGGTAAAAGAAGAAATAAAAGTACACAGGGTACAATATATTTTCACGTACATACATACATACATATACATATAGTTGTACATAGAAATACTTTGTATTAGTCCCGAGTCATGTACGGACAATCTTGTTACATCATTATCTATCTGGCAGCTAAGCTAGTTTAGTTCAGCCAAGAATGTGCTATTTCCATTTGCAGTCCTGAAGCAATTCAAAAATGCGGGTGGGCTGTTTTACCATTGGCAGAAATTCTTGCTTCATCTACAACTCAGCTCCTTAGCATCAAGCAGCAGATACAGTGTTCTGTGCTCAGATTCTGAATGGGAGAAGGTAGCTGATGGTTTCTACAGTTCTCCTTCACAGAAACATCTCAGATTTATTATCCATGCAGATACATACCACCAAGTTTACCTTAAAATATCATCAAGATTGATGGGCATTTGACTTCCAGTTTTAAATAATAAAGTAGTGGGTCATGATCTCAAATCATTGTCAAATCCCACCAACCCCCACGCTGCAATCTTTTGTCTATCCTTTTGGTTATCTCCTGGAAAATAGAACCCAAATTCCTAAGTACTGACCAACTGTGTCTCTTGCTTGCCTTATTAAAAGTCCTTAATAAATATTTCCATTGTCTGAAGGAAACAAGACAATTGAGCTGGCAACAAATTGATAACTCTAATGAATTTAGTCTAGATCACAGACATCTATAAAGATTCACCTTGATATAAAAATAACATGTTCATCAAAGCAGAAATGGCAATTATATAATTTGCACCAGCTGCGTAGACATGTTGTCGTTCCCCTTCTCAAGTAATCCTACCCCGAAAAAAGAAAAGGCAAAATAGTAGGTAAAGAAGAAAATTGGTAGAAGTTCTTCCTTTTGTGGAAAAGAAGGCTGGACATTGTGGAGTAAGTCCTATGAAAACAAATTGAAAATGACAAAAATTGTGTCGCCTACATTGAAAAAAAGTGATATTGTGGATTTCTCATCATTCAAGAAAAAATTAAGGAACCCTTAAGAGAATTAGTAAAAGTTTGTTTGCAGTAATATGGATACTTTATTATTCCTAATAAAGATGAACCTAATTGACAAAGTTATTGTAAAAAGGATGCTGCAGTTACTTTAAAATATCTGGTGGCCAGATTGTCAGAGGAGTGGAGAAATTAAAATGATATGAGGTGCATATTACAAAAAAATGTTTTGTACCCTTCATTGTATGGGAGCTCCCATCTTGTGCCCATCAAACAAAAAAAGAAATTATAGACTGAAAACTCTCTCAAATACGTTGAAATAGAAATAGAGAGAAAAAGAATGAAACTAGGGACAAGTATTTGGGAAAATAATTCCTTTATAGAAAATTGTACTGTAGTTCCAAATGTGAGCTTTGAAAGGATCCAGTTAGATTGGGCATTTTTATTACTAGGTGTCAGTTAAGGGATGAGTGCTTTTTGTCAGTTTTGTCATATGGGTGAGATGGTTAGGAAAAGTAGCCATAAACTGTTACTAGTTCTTAGTCAACCTATTTATTTGTTTTATTGATGGCGGGGCATGGGGGATTGAGCACAGTTGACACATTAATGGTCAGCTGATTTAACTCATCTAAAAACATCAGTTTAACAAAAAGTAAAGATATGAACCTAACAAAAGCAAATAAAGTTAAACAAAGATAAACAAACAATAATAAATAATACCTGACAGGCTCAGCTGACCTCCATGCCTGAAAGAGCACCCTAGTTTTAAGACCTTTTGAAAACTAACAGGAGTGAGGCCAGTCCTGTTGGGGTGTAATGATGTTCTAAGAGGGCAAGTGCAGTGACACAAAAGGCAGGCTTCCTGAGTCCCACTTAATGACATGCTTTAGTAAGTGAGCCTGAAATATACCCCTCCTGCCAGACCTGATGAGGCAGGTAGAGAGAACTGGGGAAAAGTAGTCTCTTAAATAACCCAGATTCAGGCCATAGAGGGCTTTACGATGACAAACAACACTTTGAATTGCAATCAGAGCCTTACTGGGAGCCACTGCAACTTGAAAAACAAAGGAATAAGCCTGTTCTTCCCATTGCAGAACCCCACAGCCACCAGGACAGAATGTCCACAACAACAACATTGGCCAGAGATGCACAATTGGGAACCATCAGTATACTGATGATGCCATTGAATGACTTCACCCAGTGTTAAAATTAAATAGAAATGTTGAGAGCACCAAGGGGGCTGTAGAAAAGTGGGTATGGGTTGGATCCCTATCAACTCTGACTGAAACAACTCTTGGTACTGAATATGTTACCTAGTCTGGTAATGACATGTCTGCAAGCAAACAACCCTACTTGGGAATTCTACCTTGAAAGAAACCAACACCGATACAAAATTGTGACAACTCCCAACCCCTGAATTGTTCTAGAAAGATATCATCAGTGGTTGAGAGGTCAAGAAGAGCAATGATGGATGCACTATCACTATTCCACCAGAGGCCATACACAATAATAGCCATTGGCTTTCAGTTCCATTGGCCTGAAACATTGCTACAAAGGGTTCAAGTAATCTGCTTCCTCCAGGGCTTCCCGATGCATACAATAACCATCTCCTCAACACCTCCCTTAAAAAGGAAATATTGGAGACTGAATAAAACTTGTTCAAAACAATGGAATCTATAGAGTAGAGGGGGAATATTATTGGTATCTTCCCAAAGTTAACTAGAAAAGTAATAAAGATGTATCTTCACTTAAATCTTTTTCCTTTTTTTTTAACTCCCTTTTGCCTGCTAAAATCTCATGTCCAACATTTTTTACATGCCATGGATGTAAAATCGATTCCAAATCCTTGATTATGGATTGGGTACCTACATTTACCAAGATAACCGTATTCCAATCCTAACCCATTTGGTGAGTAAAAAACACAAGATAGCTGAAAAAATGAATATAAGGAATTGGTTCACAAAATTCACTGATTGGCATAAAAGGAAAAGAGTTGGCTTTTCACTAGATTTCACTAGATATCCAGAGGAAGCAGCTATACAGGCCAATCACAGGAACTACCTTGCTTTACCAGACTTTACTTCTGGTTAAAGCAAGTATAGACAATGGCAGCAGAACTTGTATGCAAAAGCACACATATTTCAGTTATGCCTGAGCTTGCCTGCAACAAGTTCCACATAGCAAGAGCCCAAAGCAGCAAGGGGGAACATTATTCAGTCATGATCCAAAGTTATAAGCATTGCAAGTAGGTTGTCCAATCAGATCAACCAATTGGAAAGCAAGAGTTTGAAGACTTCAGGTGCAATGTCCAGAGAGGGCAATTGTTCCCAATACGTCTTGTTGAGTAACAATAGTCTTTAAGTACATCAGGGGCCAGTCAGGGCTGGGAATGGCTTTCCTAGGCAAGTACTGAACACAGAGAACCTTTGCTTTGTTTGCTGCAGAGTATGGTGTGCCTGAGGGCTGGGCAGGCACTTCAGCTCTTGGTTCTCATCAGCTGACTGTGGGAGCAACTGCTCTAGATGATTACCAACCAGATCAGTCCCAGGTTCATGACTGCTCTCCTTGCTATCAAAATCTTCTGAATTAGTAATGGCCATAATAGTAATTTTGGCACCTGGGTATGTTCTGGTGGGGAGCATTTGCACAGCTTGATTTTTGATGTGCAGTTATTTCAGATTGTTGAAATAACTTCCGGTCAACGTACAGTATGTGAAAATGTGGTGGCATCATTCAATTAAAAACCGCAGCATATTGTCTACAAACTAATGGCTTAAGAAAAAGAAGTAATGGAACTTTAAAAAGCAAAATAAAGACTTAACTGTTCTTTCACCTCAGTTAGAAAACCCAAAAGCTAGGATGCAAAGTTACAATCATTTCTGTTTACCTAACATACAGTACTTGAGGAAAGCCAAACTTTTCACATTTTGAGCTAATCTTTGGTAGGAAAGTTGTAGATCCTCATTATAGTTTCACCGAGCGATTTGGGCAGACAGACTCAGAGGATAAAGAGAAATGTGCAAGCGTGATCTGGCATATTTTTTAAAAAATCACAGAAATCTTAGAGCCAGTGATGAGGTTGTTAGAGCAAAACCTGAGCAGATCATAAGTTTTCCAGATACACTGGTGTGCACCTGGTATGCATTGGTGAAATCAGGTATATTATAAGTGGAGAATTTTGGTGAATACTGGATTCGAACTATTACATAGGGGTATTCACATTTTTACGTTGTTAATACAGTGTAACACTGAATATCCTGGCAAATGAGTTTCAGGATTTACCATCTCACAAAGAACATTTTGCTTGCTTTTTCTGCATTACTGATGTCGCTGTGTTTTCTTACCTGAGTGTTGGAGTACAGATGCTATTCACTAAAGTAATAAAGTAAATTATCATATTACATATAGGGATAATAACAATAAAATAATGAATGTTCACTGAAGAATTTTAAACCTTTATTATTTCACTAAAGGAGCCAGTTTGGTGTAGTGGTTAAGGCGTCATAGAAACTAGAAGATATGAATTCTAGTCTCACCTAAGGCACAAAGCCAGTTGAGTGACCTTGGGCCAATCACTCATCCTCAGTCCTAGGAAGCAGGCAATTGCAAACCATGTCTGAAAAACCTCGCCAAGGAAACTCAGGAACTTGTCCAGCCAGTTGTCAAGACTGACTCAAAGGCAATTTTTTAAAAAAACTATATTCAAATAAGTTATGAGGATTCCTATACATTTTATGAGAATTTTATGACACTGTCTAAAAACCTAACCAATAATTTATGTGTACAGCAGATCAGTTATATAGTTAGAGGATTTTAGAGTTGACATTGGCCTTTCAACGATAAAGTATTCTAGTTTTTCTGGAATTCCTGCAAAATGTTACTTAAATTGGTGTAACTCAAAGGACTGACAAATCTTGAGTTCTGTATGCAAATGCCTTGAAAGAAAATGGAGAATTTAGCCAGTTGTTCTAAGTTTATTAGAGTTTGTAATAAAGAAAAATATGTAGATGTGTATAGAAAGTACTGTAACTTCATTTCTTCTGCGTTGTGCTTAATCTTCTGAGAAGAAATGAAGTTGCCTGCTCATTAATTAGAATAAGAAACTGCATGTGCACCTGATCAGAAACATGCATATATACCAAAGGGAGCATCTAATTATCTTGTGGAAGTAATAAAATATACAGAGAAAAGTGCAAGAAGCTTTATATTGCTCAGGCTTAAAGAAAGAGACAGTGTTTTTTTTAACTATACTCTCTTGCTTGATTTAAAAACTAATGCCCTCAGCTCTACAGCTCTTACACATCTGAAGTTAAAGATAAGTAATAATACATTCCTAAAGCTAGACTAAGCTAACATTCATAGACATGTTTACTAGGAAATATTTCAGAACTTGGGTTTAATAACATAAAAAGCGTTAGATTACTGAAACCTTGTTTCCAAACACAGAAGACAAATAAAATTAGGGGTCCCTATTTAGGCTGAGCTGTTTTGAAGCTTGATGCAAATTAGGAAAGGGGAACTTCAGCATCTGGTTGTGAAACACCTTTTTACACCTACCATCTTTTTAATGCAGTGGCTTGTTGCTAAAAAGAAAAATGGGTGGTTAGCATTATATATAGTACACCTTAATTTTCATAGCCTGCTGTGTGATTACCTGAATATATCCACTGTCTATTAGCCATTTAAATCAGCAAAACTATTATTATATTGGAAAAGCAAATCAGATGGTATACTGCCTCTAAAAATTTTTACTATATGATGTTCCTTTTCGCATTTCAAACCAGCAGGGGTGGAATCTGTCTGGCACATATATTATACTATATTGTATCTTCTCTACAACACTATCTATTAAGGAATTGCACTTGCATTTAGAAACTAAGGGGAAAAAGGAAGGTATTTTTAGAAAATGAAAGTTTGGTTTCTTGTTATCTAAATTTAGGTCTAAATTTATGTTTAAATTTAGACAAATCAGTATATAGTGTACTTCTTGTTAAGTGACTCTTCTCAGAAAGTACAGATGAAACTCAAAAAATTAAAATGTCCTGCAAAAGTTCATTTATTTCAGTAATGCAACTTAGCATCCTGGTCTTCCATAACATCTTAGCAGTGCCACAGGTTGATAGCTTCCATGCCACGTGCATTGAGGCAGTAATTGCTGCAAAAGGGGCCCAAACTAAGTACTGAGTACATATGCATGCTTATATTTTTCAGAGGTCGGATATTGTTCTATGTACAATCCTTGTTTTATTGATTGCATGTAATATTCTAATTTTCTGAGATTGTGGATTTGGGGTTTTCATGAGCTGTAAGCCATAATCATCTCAATTATGACAAATCACGGCTTGACAAATCACTATCTTGCTTTGCATGTAATGAGTCTATCTCATATATTAGTTTTACCTTTTAAGTTGCATTACTGAAATAAATGAACTTTTGCACAATATTCTAATTTTTTGAGTTTCACCTGTATACTCTAAACTGCATGCAGTAATGTAGTATGGAAAGTTTAAATGAGTAAGCAAAAGCATTGGATCTTTCCTTAGGCAAAAAAACTACGTGGCTGTGTTATTTGAATTTGTTTACAAATTACAATTTATAATATATCAGATTTTTGTGGAAGGGATCAATATGGGCTGTATAATTTTTTTCCAGATCATTGTTTTCAATGGCACAAAGATGAACAGGAATAAAGATTCATTATTCACCAAATACAGTTCCCTAAACACTATTAGCTAATGAGCATGCCCTATTCACATTTATTTTGAAATATATGTTTCATACCATGTCTTGTTTTATAACCATGTTAACTTCAGATGTGGTTGTTGATTACATAACCTAAACCATTTTTTTTAAAGCAAGAAGAATCTTGGCTTTTTACCATACCATCAAAGTGTCAGTTTTGCTTAAGGCGGTTTTTCTGTCTGAAAAGATGAGAATAGGCAATGTACCAGCAGTGTTTCAGATTGCTCAGGCTTGTGGAAGCATTTTTAAGAATAACATCTTTTGTGAGTTTTGTCATGCTTGTTGGCATCCTTCCTTTTTTTCTTCTGGAAAGCTCTGTCTGATTACATGGAACCTTAAAATAATTGGTTCTCTTTGCTTTGTTGCTACATTTATATGTTTGTGTGCACATTTGTGTTCACACATTACACTAAGCCATGGTTTGTGATTTATTGACTAAAGCAATATTGGCTGGTTCCCACAAAACTGAATGTTATTTTAACTGATTTTTGATTTTAAATTACCCAGGCAGAATACTTATCATGAGATTGAGGTTCAATTTTAAATGATAAACCTCTGCCCTCATCCTTTAGTCTGTGATTAATACATAAAATGGCAGATTTTAATTTGGTGCTCTGCCGATAACGCTCAAAATTAAGCAGAAACTCACTGTCCCACTGGGTCATGTTTTTCTGATTTTTTTTTAATGTAGTGACTTGTCCGTTCTTAAGAAATACTTTCAAAAAGATGCTGCAGGTCGGGTGAACCCGGAAGTTAGCCGATATTTCGAATCTTTGCGGGACCGCTCCGAAACCTAGATTCGAAGCAAACTTTGGAGTTTCGAGGAAAGAAATCGTCCTCCATAATCCATTTCGTAATCCGCGTTTTATAGCTCGACTCCGAAGCCAATTTCTCCTCACCGTCCTCCTCACCCACTTGCTTTGACACTTCAGGCGCCTGCTCCCGAATAACCTTTTCCCGCCAGCTTCTGCGGACCACATTTTTCCCTTCCCAGAATTCGGCCCGCCCTCCATCCGTCCCACCTGTGCCAGGTAGAGCAGCAGCAGCTGCTGATACCGCAGGCGAAGGCGGGCCTCGCTCTGTCGGGCGGGTGCGGCTGGTTCCTCTGCAGTTGGCGCCTTCCTGGGAGCCGGCCTTGGCGCTCTTTTCTCAGGAGTTGCCTGCGGACCAAAGGTCGCTTGGAGGCGGCCATCGAACCCGAACTCGGACTGTTGGAAGAAGAGCTGCTTAGTGAGTAATCGATCCCGACAGGGCGGGAGAAGTTGCGGAGAGATCCCGGGAGGTGAGAGACCGATCTGCCCTTTGGTCTTCCTCGAGTATAAGGAAAGGCTTGTGGGGGGTGTCCGTGAGCTTCTGCTGGTCGGGGGACGCGCCTGCCCAACCCGTTTCTCCCTCGGAGGCGAGGCCACCGCGAAAGATGCGCAGGGCTGGAAGGAGAGGGGAGAGGCGACAGCGGATCGAATGACCGCTTTGGCTCAGTCTCGGCGCCGCTAGCTGTGGCTTGAACTTGGGGAGAGTTATCTTCTCCGCGACACTTGTGTCTTTAGGAAGCACGTGGAAGAAGCTTTGAAAAAGGGGTTCTGGCTCTTTCCGTGGAGCTGGCTGTTGATATTGTTGTTGCAGGGAATTTTAATGCTTCCATCAAGGCAGAATTGTGTATTCCCAAGAGTTGGATTCACAAACACTGCTGGGCCGAAGTGCGTCCATCCATTCGATTTTTATAGCTGTCCATCTCGATCCAATTTGATTTGTTTATGGATCAGGGTGTTGTTGGCACCCAGTCCAATTTAAGACCTTGTGCTGTGACTGTAAGATCTTTACAGGCTATATGCAAGGGAATTGGAGAAATTCAAAGGGGACCAAATCAACATTAGAGATCTTGGTGATTTAGAAGGAATAGATTTTGTTCTGGTTCTTGTTTTTATTGTTGTGTTTGGCTGTATTTGGATGATATAATTATCTATGCCCAATTTTAGCCTAATTTATTTGTGTACATGTTAAGCCATTAACTACATGGGTTTAGTTTGTACAGCACAAACTAATGCATGTGTGGTTAATTTGTGGCTTAGTGAGCAATGCAAATACATCTTAAAAATAAAAGATGGCCTGAAAATTACCACATGCACTAAATGACCCCAAACAATTACTAAACATGATTATTAAGAATGTCACAACTATACAAACATGAGAAAATTTGTTCCTCTTTGTTTTGCTGAAAATTCAAAAAGTTCAAAAATATTTTTGTCATTAATAGCATAACATTTTAGAGACCTATTTAAGAAATTTAAACTATAGTACTATAATGCTACTGCAACGTATTTGGAAGTAAGTTTGTAAACTGAGGAGAGGGTGGCATTTAATCTTATATCAAGAACTGGATTGTTAAAAAGTAGAGTTTGCTTTGAATCAAAGTCACCTTATGCAAACTGTAAGAACATGTCCACGTGGTTTTTTTAATCAACTGTACAAAAATATCCTTGCTACCTTGTGGGATATTTTCTGACGTCTCATTATAATTTTCAGTCCTGGGAATTTTTGGTGTAAAGTATAGAGCTATTCCAAGCCTATTTTAAGGTCTACTTAAGTTGGCTAGGTGTGCCATCTGCTTTGATTGCCAAATACGATTTCACTTAATGCGCATAATACATTTTACAAAATACAATATTTTACATGTTAAGGCACCATTTTCAAATAAGGTTCTAGCATTCAACAGATATTTCAGATATAGTAGTTTCTTAATTATTTTGAACAAATAAATGTTTAATAAGCAAGTTTTGATTACTATACAACCTCACTTCCTTTTTTTCCCCATTTTTTCTAGTCTAAAGCCCACTCTTCTTCAGAGTCTTCAAAGGAATTTAAAAAGAAGGCAGTTTTAGGAAAATTTGGACATTTTTTTACCACACGGAGGAGAAAAAATCCCAAGAATACACAAGAAACATCTTTAAAGCCAAGTATAAAAAATATAAGGCCTGAGTCTCCTCATAAAAATTTAGCCCCATTGGCATCCATAGAAATAGAGGACCTAAATGACCTATCTAAGAGTGAGGAATCTCTTACTGATTCAATTTACGAGCAGAACCAGTCTCAGTCCCAGAGTACTATTGACAATTCAGAAGATTATCTCTACAATAAGGATCTGACACCTTTATATAATGACATCGTTTCAGAATGGGACACTAAAGGAGTTTCTTCTGGCAGTGAATGGTCACTTGATTTGCATAGTAGTAATGAAACAATAAAAAATACATTATTTGATAGCAATCTTACACTTGGAACACTGGAAGGAGAGAACGAAGTTGTCACTGATACAAGCACGACTCCAGATTTCTTTAAAAGTTTATCTGCTCTATCTGATGAAAATCTAGAACAAATCATATTAAACCACAAGGAACTAGTGGAGCCTCTTACATTTGCACAACCGGAATATGCAGAATCAAAAGATCAACCGTTTTTTGTGGAGCCTGAGCAACATGAGCATCCCCAACTTTCTAGAACATTGACTCTGGATATTTTTCTTCGTAGAACTGAACTACAATATTTGAATAAACCAGTAGCTGTTGCATTAGACGACGATTGTAGCAAACTAGACATAATGGATAAAAAACCTGCAATTAGGAAATCTGGAAAGAGGAGAAAATCTCAGAGCTCCAGTGATGTGCCAAATGGGGACAGAAATGCAAGTGAGAATACTGTGAAAGAGGAGTCTGGTTTTGATGGTATTCCTTCTGATATGGTTTCAGAAAAAGTAAGCCCTTCTGAAAGAAGAGTTAGGCCTTGTCAACAGATTATGTCTCCTACAAATAATAATGACATACGGTCTGGAAGTAATCATAAGGCTTTTACTAAATCAGAGCTTGAGAAGTGCAAGCAGCAGAGCCCAGCCTCATCCCCATATAAAAAGAAGCCCTTAAAAAAGAACCAGTCTGATGCAGGTCCTCCTTCACCCATAGGCATAAAAAGTCCTGCAAAAAATGCTTCCACCAAAAGACAAAGTGATGGCATAATGGATGGTAATCTAACATCCAAATGTACTTCAGTAGAAGAATTGCCTTCTGATGAAAACACTGTAGTTTCCCCTGCAGGCATTGTAAGCAATAGCAGCACTTCGTCGCCTTCTGAAGAGAGGACAGAGTCTCGGGATTTGCACCCTGTCAGAAGCTCTGATGGCAAGGCTGTATTGCAGGCTGACAAGCATAAAAATGATGAGGTGGGAGGCAATGGAAAGCAAATTTCTTCTGATTTGGATGAAGCAAAGCCAAGAAATATATGCCTTGACGTTTCCAGAACAGTCACAACAAAAGTTAGTCTGTAAGTATTTTTAATGTTTTACATATGATGAAGTGAAATACTTGTTATTTATTTATTAAATTTATATGCCATCCATGTCACGTAGCTTTCAACAAGCTTGGATTTTAATGGCTAAATATCTGTTATGCATGGACTCCAGTTGTTTAAATGTAAGTGAATATAAAATACTTCAATTGTCAGAAAGAAACTCCGGCACTATAATTACAAATATTTTCTAGAACGTATATAGCTGATGTCAATTAGAATATTTTCATTTTGTTCACTTTCATTTGTTCACTGTTTCATTAATGAAATGCAATTCATAGTAGTGCTTTCCATTTTCTATTCTTGGACTTCTTTCTTAGGAGGAATTTCAGCTGGCATGGAGCTAGAAGAATGTTTTGCTAAATACAGGTAGTTCGTATTTACAACCATTGGTTTGGTGACCGTTTAAAGTTACAACAGCCCTGAAAAAGTGACTTATGACTGTTTTTTACACTTATGATCATTGCAGCATCCCATGCTCACGTGATCAGAATTCAGGTGCTTGGCAGCTGATTTATGTTTATGATGATTGCAGTGTCCTGGGGTCATGTGATCACCCTAACCCCTTTGCAACCTGTTGACAAGCAAAGTCAATGGGGAGGACAGATTCACTTAACGTCTGTGTTACTAATTTATCAACTGCATGGATTCACTTAACTGTGGCAAGAAAGGTCATAAAATGGGGGCAAAACTCAATCAACAACTGTGTCACTTAGCAACAGAAACTTTGGGCTCAATTGTGGTTGTAAGTTGAGGACTACCTGTATACTAAAGTATTATAGAAAATTCTGTAGAGATTCTCAGTCATCCAGGTCATGGTTGTTCCAAAGATGGCTTTTTTCAGGAGGCAACTAGAGTTTCTGGTTTTTTTCTTTTGAAGACATTTCACCCTTCCATTCCCCACTATCCTGTCAGAGCTGAAGAAGCTTCATGGATGAGAAGCGAAACATCTTCAAAAGAAAAAACAAGGAAGTCCAGTTGCCTCCTGAAAAAAACTCCTTTTGGGATATTATAGAAACTCTTTTGGTAGTAGGAGAAATTTATTTATTCTTGCAATGAATGGTTGTCTTAACCATTATTATTCATTTAAATTTATTCCTGGAATCGATTTTGTTTCTTTTAATAAAAAGGTTAATCATGAACAGAGTGGAGCTGATTGGAAGTAGTTAATGCTTCTTAAATGTTTCCCTGACTGTTTCCCTCTCTAAAATTTTCCCTCCCCTGCATCCACTGAAAAGACAAATTACATCCTTTGCCTTTCTCCCCATTGCCGTTATCCTTTCTGTCTCAGTTGCAAGCTCTAGTGAAGTTCTTTTTATAAAGCCAGAACAATAATATTGGGGAACAGTGGTATCAGTTGGATCTTGTCATTAATTAAAGATAGCAGACTTTCTAAAATAGTTGGCAAAAAGCTACTTTTGGACAGTTATAACCTTGTTTCCATTTATATTAAGCATATTATAATTTGAATACAGAGTGTGGTTTCCAAGCCATCATTACAAGTTAGTGCTTTTCTCCCATGAACTGTTCAGAGCATCCAGAAGTAGGAGGTGCTTCAGTCTCTTCTGGAAAGGCTGGGCTTAAAACTCTGGGATGCTCCTCCTCCTCCACGGGACAACCTCAGCATCCCCCAGTTTTAGCTCAGCCTTCGTGGTAAGAGGTTGTGCACTCCCTGACTGGAACGGTTTTCTGATTCAGGTTTGCTCTTGGGTTATTTCGGCTTTTAAAATTATTCACCATTTAATTTGGCTTTTTCAGGCTTGTCCCTCTATTAGGTTACCTCAATTAGTTAAAAAAAAATAGTTTCTTTGTAAATAGCGGAGCCTGCCACTCCGCAGGCAGCTTGAGGCTACCGCCTCAGGCAATTATCTAACTTTCCGATCGCTTTCTCTGCGATCGTAGCGGAGCGCTTGCAGCCGCAGCTCACTTCGCCTTGCCGTTTCATCTGGCAGGAGCATTTAACTCCCAAGTTAGAGCCTCAGCAGCAGTGGCTCATTAGATGGATCAGACATTAGCAACGGTGATTCTGCTTCCCGCCCTTTTCAATGGCTGGCTCAACTTCGCGCCTAATTATCAGAGGCACCATTCCTCGCTGGTTTCCCTTGATGGAGTACCTTTCCACTTTGTTCTCCCTGAGTTTAGCTCTCCCTTGTCTGGCGAATGTTGGAAAAGCAGGCTAGTCATTAAACAGGCATTTCTTTGCAATTGCCTTTGGATCATTTCTTCGGACTGAAACTGCAAGTGCCATTTAAATTGCGGGACGTTTGGTTTTGACAGGAAAGGATTCACCTCAGAGCCTATATAGCTGGTTTCCCTTGTTGGGGACCAGGGATCCAGAGTTTTTCTCTCTTGGAACACTTGGGGGTTTCCCTTGTTGGGGACCCTTAGATACTGTTTACCATATACACATATACACAGCATATGTCTACGTATATAGGTATGCATATATAGATATATAGATATATATATAATCTTACTCTCCTGGAGGAGCGTTCTACTTTCAACTGCAGGGGAAGGCATCACCCCAAAGTACAAATATTAACAACAACAATAATAATAATCATAATTTTTTTAAAAAAGAAAATTTAAAATTAAAGTCAGAGGCAAGACAATCAGTCATCCACAATGGAAGGTGACAACGCTTTCCGCTCCAAGTCAAATAAGTCCTGAGATAAGCCAGTGGGCCCCAAAAAGGCCTCTAAGGCAGTGCATAAGGATGCCCATAGATGGCACCTAGCTTTGGAAAGGCAATTGCAGAAATGAGCCAGGGAGGCAGACAAGGTGGCTATGACACAACAATCTGATCAGAACCCAAACCCATTGATGGGGCCCTTGGACTTATCTACCCAGCCCAGGCAGGCTGTTTCTGGACAACCTCCCATAGGCACATCTCCAATGAGCACTGCCCGGCCAATCCCAGAGGCAACCTTCACCCCTACGGCCGCCGGCCTAAGACAAGAGGAGGGATTACCTGAGACTATCCCCATCGAAATGAGGCAATGGATAGAGATGGCAATTCAAAGGGGCATTGCGGCTGGAGTTCAGCAATCCATCAGGACCAGAACTTCTCGGCCGCTTTGGATGCGGGATCCCTGTCCGCTCGATCCTTTGAGCATATCGGACAACATCAATCTCAGATATTCCCCAATATTCCCAACATACCAGCCCAGGGTCTTCGGGAGGAGGTGGACTTTGAGGATCAGGATGTTCCCATGGAGGGGGGGTCAATCCATCAGATGGACTTGGGGTTGTCAGAGGCTGATCCACTAGAACGAGGAATGTCGGACGACGAAGGCCTCATTCCGGACCAACCTACTTTTTCTGGCCTTTTTCGCCCGCACCTCTTTAAGTCCTTACTGTTCAAGGCAAAGAACACCGCTAAACTAGGCACATCAAACCCTCATCCATTGTCAACAGGGTCTCTAGACGAATCTGAGGATCTAATATTCTCACAATTGGCTAATGAGGTGGAAACTATTCTTGTCCCTAGTATGTTTGCTGAATTAGTACAAAATCAATGGGCATCAGCAGCATCATACCTAGCCCCAACAGGGTATGATAAATGATATTATAATTTGGCACCAGAGTTTTCAAATTTTCTCAAAACGCCAGAGGTGGATGAGCCCATTGTGGCACTGGCCTCTTCTTCAACCTTTCCCAATTAGGCCGAGGAAGCCCTGAGACCGAAAGAAAAGAGAGCAGAGCTGGCACTCTGTAGGCCACACGTTTCTGACGCCTGGGCCATTAGGGCTGCTAGAGCTGCATCCTTTTTTACACAGTCCTCCCTCCGATGGCTCTTCCACTTGAGGGATATATTGCCAGCGTCAAATGTCAGAGCCCACCAGACATAGCTAAAATTATTGCAGCGGCAGAATTCTCTGCCGATGCCACATTTAATGCAGTCAAATTCTCGTCTAGGGCCATAGCATCTCACGTATCAGCATGGAGACTGTTATGGCTCAGACATTGGCAGGTGGATACCAAGCATAAATGTAAGCTGGCATCAGCCCCAATTTTGGGGGATAAATTATTTGGCAGTGTCTTGGAGCCCCTCCTTATAGAGAATAGACATAAGAAAAAAGTGCTTCCCCCTCTTTTTCGGAGATCTGAAAACAGAACGCCCCAGTCGTTTCAAAGGGGTTCCTCTCGGCCCTACTATCAAGGCCCATACGTTCCCAGATCTCAGAGAACATCTGGCTACCGGCCCAGTTTTAGACAGGATAGGTCTGAATCTTCCGATAGAGGTCAGTGGGGAGGCCAAAACAGACAAAACCCCAGAGGCACTGGAGGCTGATTTTTTTCATCGCTCCAAGTTCCCATTGGAGGGCAGCTAAAATTGTTTGCTGATCAATGGGACAGCTGCACCTCTGATGTGTGGGTCAGGGACACTATTAGGTTTGGTTTGGCACTAGAGTTTCAATCCTCCCCCCCCCCCCGAACTTTTTCATTAGGACCCCTAGGTCCACGGACCCCATTAAGAGGGCATTGATGCAGGAGGCTATCAATCACCTTCTACATATTCAGGCCATTAGAGAGGTCGCATCTGAATAGCGGGGTCAAGGCTGTTATTCTCTATTGTTTGTGATACCAAAGAGTTCGGGGGGCTGGAGAGCAATTCTGGACCTCAAACGTCTGAACAGATCATTGGTTTATCGAAAATTCAAGATGACTACTCTCCAGTCCATTCTGCTCAGCATTAGAAAGAATGATGTCCTGACCCCTATAAATCTCACAGAGGCCTAGCTACATATACCAATTAGACCTGCTCACTACAAATATCTCAGATTTTGCTATTGTGATTGGCACTATGAATATATCGCCCTACCATTTGGTCTGGCTTCGGCCCCCAGGACTTTTATCAAGGTCCTCGCGGCTTTGGCTGCCTCACTCAGGATCAAATCTATTCGCTTACAATGTTATCTGGATGTGCGTGTTTCATGCGGAGAGAGTGATTCTCCGATTGGATCCATCGTTCACTCCTAAAGTAAATTCAGCCTTCCACAGAGCACAGGAGTAGGTCCTTCAAAATTTTTGTCCGAAACCATCTCATAGACTGGAGCATCAATGGGATCGACTTGACGTTCGAAGGGCCTTAAGCATCTATCTAGACCGCACGGCAGCATTTCGAAAATCTGAGGCTCTATTCCTATCCTTCAATCCATCCACTTTAGGGCAAAAGGTGTCGTTGACAACCATCGGTAGATGGTTGGGAGCCACCATAGCTAAAAGTTACGAATGACAGTCCATCTCAGTTCCTCAAGGCATTACAGCCCACTCAGCAAGGAGTGCGGCAACATCAGCAGCATGGGCCACATGGGCTCCCATAGACGAAATTTGCAGAGCTGCAACTTGGGCTTCACCATCTCCCTTTGTCAGAAATTATAAAATTGATGTCTATGCTTCAGCAGACGCTTCATTTGGCAGAAGAGTCCTGCAGAGGGTCCACAGAGTTTAGGAGTGGATTTCGATCCAGACGGAGTCCCTCCCTAAGGACAGGCCAAGCTTTGGTATGTCCCACTTCTGGATGCTCTGAACAGCTCATGGGAGAAAGGGCGTTGGTACTTACCTGATACACCCGTTCTCTGTGAGCTGTGAAGAGCATCCAGCCCCACCCATTTCTTTCTGTCTGGTGGGGTTCCGTTCCAGTCAGAGATCTAGATTAGGTGATGAGTCCCGGACTTTGGCACTCAGTCTTCGCAAAACTGGGGGATGCTGGGGAGGTGTCCCGTGGAGGAGGAGGAGCATCCCGGAGTTTTAAGCCCAGCCTTTCCAGAAGAGACTGAAGCACCTCCCACTTCTGGATGCTCTTCACAGCTCACAGAGAACGGGCGTATCAGGTAAGTACCAACGCCCTTTTCAGGCTCAAGAACGACTTACCTCTGTTTCAAGTGATTTGATAAGATTCTGTATCTAAAGAAGGATTCTAGTGCCAATTTATACACAAATGGTACAAGTTCATATGCAGATTTTACACATAATAAAATATATATATGAACCAGTTGCCCAAGCCACTGCATAGAGTCTAACTATTCAGTTCATAAATTACAAATGAAACTTCCACATGGAGTTAAATCTTGAAAGCTAAATGTTAAGTGAAATTTATGAATATGAAATGTTCTGAAGCAGAACAAAAAATGAAAATTGAAGTGGCTTCCCAGAACAATGTATTAAAAGTATAGCTTTTATGACCATATTAATTTACATAAAATTTCTTCAAGATAGGATAAGAGAATCCATGACATTTTTTCAGGTCAGTTGTATGATTTGTAAATAATGCACCCATCTAACCTCCCAGGTTTAATTTGCATCTGAATATTCACTTAAGTTTGCTAACTAAACTTGATATTCAATTTGAATCCGTACACTTTGAGAAGTAGAATATATTATGGTTTAAATTTTATTTAGGAGGAAGAGAGAAAGCATAGGTGCTCTTTAAAAAAAAACTTATATATGATATCTATGCTGATATGGTGGTCTGCAATAGTAGATTAGGTGCAATCATCACAATTAATAAATTAATTATCTATGGGAGGCCTGTCTATAAACTTTGCTCACAAAGTATAAGTATAATGTTATATAGAAATTAAAATTTGTATTTGCATGATACAAAGAAATAATGATCGCATTATAAATTGACCCTGCAATGTATATGCTTCATTAATTTTGGTTTTGTATATTCTCTGAGCCTGGGAAGATAATTACAGCAATACTTTACATAAATTGACATACAATATCTTTAATCTCTGGTTTTATTAAGCATATAAAGAAAGAGAAATATAGCTATTCTTAATAAATATATGCAAAATAGTATTATATTAAAACTTCAATCCAAATTGGTTTCTTGGCATAGAAAATATAAGAGAATGGAGAAGCAAGAGCTGTTTCTACTAATAACTACTGGTGTCCTGTGGCTAACATACAATTCTAGATACTTTCTCAGTCTTCTGGAACAGGTTTTCATTCAATAGAAAGAAATCAGCAAAATGTACATCTCTTGGGGTTTTTCTTCCTTCTGTTATTGAATTTCTTCTAAATATTTGTCTGGAAAAGAAATAGTAACCTTGAATCCCATGCTAAATTCGATTTCTTTTACTTGATTTCAAATTGATATAGTTGGTATTCCAATTTGCTTAAAACTGGTCTTTTGCCTAGTTCGAATTACAGTATGTTAGTTGATTATGTTAAAATTTTGTGGCTAATCCAAAAGTTTTATCCATAATTACATTTCAGAAATATATAAAATAAGCTTCTTTAAACATACTGACACTTTTTAGCACTTAATTACAAAATTGCACCCTAAATTGGGGGCGAAGTATTAAAAGAGACATTTTACAAAGCATGCTGGTGCGAAGAAAACCTCCTTTCAGAGCTTTGTGGTCGCCATGACCTATGAAAGGCTCACCTTCAAACTTAACAGTTTTTCAAGGTTATCTTCACAGGTGTTTGCATGCCTAACAGCCTTGTTTAGTCAGCAGTTCCAGGTGAAATATTGTCATGGCATGTACATACATGCAACCTGAAAAATACCTTGGAGAAAGTATGGGAAGCTTTCCAAGAGCTGTGACTACTTCATCAATATAAGGAGGGATGTTTTATTTGCACCGACACATGTTGTGAAGTTTTCCTTTGAATGCTTTATATAGCCATAATACAAATCTAAATCCATTTACATTTACATTTAAGTTCACTGAAATTGAACTAAATGTGTACAAAACACTTGGAACTGCAAATATATTTTCTCAGGACTAAAACTGGCAGCACTTCTGGGTATTATTAGGGTAGAAAAAATCCAAGCCCTTCTTTGAAATAAATTATGTTGAAATCAATGGAATGCACTTCTATCTAAATATGCTTAACAGGAAGATATTAGTATCATTTTTCATGATCATCAGGTAAGCAATCATCTGCAATCAGTTTGCATTGCTTTCCAGCTCTAACACATCCATTGTTATAGTTTCCAGCAAAGAATATGAATTACTGCTGTAAGCACTTTTGTGTTCTATTGCATTCTGAGAGCCTTTAAATGGTTCAAGAATTGGCTTCCTTCACTTTGCTCCATTAGAATAGAACAAAAATTTAGCTTCAACTTCTTTCAAGTGATATCCTGTTCTTTTATATTTTCTTTAAACAATATTCCTCAAATTTGGCATCCCCTTCTAACTCTTTGAATTTATTAACATTAAAACCAAAGTGTTCCCTTTAGGAATTTATAAAAATTGCAAGTATGAAAGACTTAAGCATTTCCCACTTAACTGCTGACAAATTAATTTTTGAACAGGGTTATGCTTCCTTATTTTTATGCAAAGAATACAAAGATTGGTATAATTTTTATTTTTAAAAAAGAAAAAAATATTAATGGCATTGTAAGATTGTAAATGCTGTACCAGAAAAAGTAATAGTGATCATTTTCAGCTTTCTTTAAAAAAAATATCTTTGGTTCTGAATTAGTAAATGAACATAGTGGTTTGATTCAGTTTATATATTTAATCTACTTCAGGCCTATCTAGATTAGAAACTTTTCATCTCTTCTACTCAGTGTGCCCAATACAAGAATTTAACAATAGCAATATACAAAAGCACCTGAATCCTCAATTCTCTGCTTCATTAACAAGCCTTAGTATTTAAAGGACAAAGTGAAATAAGTTAATGCAAAGCTTTGTAAAAGAACAAAATAAAAGTTAGAAAGATATTTTTGAATAAATGTCAAGTGTGTGTGTGTGTGTGTGTGTGTGTGTGTAATTTGTGGTAGCTTTCCAAAAAAATCATGTAGATTTCAAATACATCTCACACTGATCCTCCTCTCTTATAGTGTGTGTGTGTGTGTGTGTGTGTGTGTACGTGCGTACATATATACATGCACACAAACATGCATGTCAGGAGCATTATCAAGAAATGAAATATAAGATAGAAATTGATTTTTTTAAAAATCCAAAGAGAGAGAGAGAACTTTTCCAAGTGAAAATAGACTTAATGAGTTCACAGAAAGAAATAGTGAAAGCCTCCAATAGTAAATGTAATTTTTGATGCATATGACTTAACCTATGCATCATATGACTTAAAGCATATAACTTTACATGAAAAGGAAAGGAATAAGTTGCTAAGAAACTAATGTTCTTCTGCTAATTTATGTGGCTTAAAAATATATTTCTTGTGTTTCTTTCTGATGCTATATTTAATTTTTTTCCCACAGACTCACTCACAATTAGTTTCATTTTACTATTCCTTTAAATTATTAGACTCATTTTGTACATTTTTATACATATTAAATTCAATAACTCGGTGGGAAGTACTTTTTAGGGGACTTATTTAGGACTGCTTTTAGTAAACAAGATTATAATTATATCATTAATAGAAAGTATGTCAGTGCAATATGTAGTACAAGTTGTTATGTGTTTATTTGGAAATAATTCCTAAACAGACATAGACATAGATATTTCATAAATTAGATTGAAAAGAAAATTTTCTTCAAGTAAATGTTATTAAAATATTTGTATTTTTATTACTTTTTATTACTTTATTTTTATAGGCCAGCTAAACCAAAGAATGTTGAGTTAAACCTTAAAGCTTCCAAAACCCTGGAAAATATGGAAAATGAGCAAGATTCTACAGACAAAGTTAAAATTAATGTCAGCATTGCCAATAAAATATCCATGTTTGAAAGCAAACAAAATAATCAACATCAATCTGCTGATGCTCCTGCTCCAAAAAGAGGCTCTGTATCTAATACATTTGTTGGCAGAGCAAAGTTGAAGTTTGGACGACAGCAAACTGAAAGTGAACAGACTAACAAAATAACAAATAAAGGAAACCATCGCCAGAAATTATTGCAAAATGGCACAAAAGTAAAAGAAATCTCTTCAGACACAAACATTAAGGCACAGGGAAAGACTGAGGCACAGATTACATGTGAGGATGTTAGAAAAAGTGAAGAACTTGGAAAAGTTGTTAAATCTCAAGTTAATGAGAATGACAAAGTAGATGGTAATGAAGTGAATGATTTCACTTTTACAAAAATTGATACAATATTAGTCAAGGACAAAGACCTAGATAATGTTTCCTCTATAGAGCAGAATGAAGAAATAGAAACAAGTAATTGGAGTATGAACACCGCATCCTTATCTCCTAAAAGCGAAGAGACATTTTCCTTGAGCTCAGATCATAATTTTCCCAATAATAATGATAAATCTTTGCTGCAGCCTGATCCGACACTCCAAAATTCAGAATTAAATCAGATTTCTCAGTTTGAAAATATAGATCAAAAGGTGATTAATACAGTTTTGAAAGACAACCAAGAATTTGAACAAAATAACAGCGGGCAAGAAATTGAAAGCAATGGTTGTAATGTTTCTGAAGGCGGCAGCAGCACTGATGGCATTTGTGACTCTCCTTCAGATATGGCCAAGTTTACAGAAACACTTAAAAATCTAGACAGTTCTGTTTGTATACCTCAGAAAAAGAAAAAGCAGAAGCTTCCGAAGTCTCCTGCCCCTCACTTTGCAATGCCTCCAATTCATGAGGACAATTTAGAGAAAATATTTGACCCTAATATATTTACTATGGGATTGGGAATAAAGAGAGACAGATCACAAGATCTAACTCCATCTGTCCAGTTAAAATTGCAAAGCTTAGAGACCGATGCTAGGATTAGACCTAAGCGGGCTTCTGCTGAAAATAGTCTTCTTCTCCAGTCCCTGAAGTTATCCAGTAGAGTAGATTCGGCTCTCATGCAGGAAATGAGTGGGAAAGAGAGCAAGGACAGCACAGATAGTGATATCAAGAGGTCTCGACTTGAAAACAGCTCCATCTTCTCCAGTATGCTAGCTCCCACAAGTAAAGAAAAAATGTTTACACCATCTGTAACCACTGTAAACACAATCACGACATCTTTTGCATCTCAGAAGAGTGCCACCTCTCCGGGAATTCATCCTCTAATATTTGATGTAACTCAGAAATCTGAGGTAATTGTTTTATACCTGTATATGTTATCTGAAATACATTTTATCTGAAATATATTTTATATGTCATGTTATTGAATGTTATCTGAAATATATGTTACCTGAAATATATTTCACCTGCAGCCAATCATGTTTTATTTTCTGTTTAGCCTCTTTCAGGTTTCAAAGCACCAAACTATATGGATAAATATTTACAAACTGATGATGCAAAAAAAGAGAGAATTTTACAAATGCCAAACTTTGGAAGCCTTGAAAACAGTTTTTCAAACTGGTTGAAACCTGGTCAGTGTGAATCAAATGAATTCTTAGCTATTGAGGTAGGTTGAATGCAATCTATCTAGAAATTTTGAAAATCTCTGCATAGTGAATTTTTGACTTCGTGTTTTTCTTCTTTCACTTCAGTGAAGTACAGTCCTTTTAAAAACAGAACTGAAATTAGCAAATGTGACTTGCTATAAGAATATTGAAAATGACCATTTGGATGGATTAAAAAATGGTTTTTCCTTCATTAAACACTCACATAAAAATGTCATTGCCATTTTCTTTGTGCCAAAAAAAAATCTGGTTTAGCAGTATGTTGTGATTATGCATATCACAATGAAATATCCCAATCTACTACAGGATTGTTATTCTGGGGAGGAAGGTCTTGATAAAAGTAAAATAAAATCTTATATAGGTACAATTTTAACTATTCTTGTGCAAGTATTTGTTTATAGATTAGACAGACACACAGAAAAGTTCTTAAAATAGTAGTTGATTATAAAGAGAAATATCTGATTGCAAAAAAACAGAAAGTGCATTTTTCAGCTACATTTAGAAGTTATTTATACTGAAAGCAATGTTACATAGTCCTACTTTATTTTGGGTGCGACATTATATTGCAACAAGGATATAGAGAAAACATAGGTTCAAAATATAGCGATCTACGAGGAGAGACTTTGAGAATAAGGAATGGGTATCCTTGAGACAAGAAAATTAGTGGACAGGAGAAAGGAACTATTTGATAGTACTATTCATATATGTGAAGGGTTATGAAACAGAAGGAGGTCAACTTTCTATTGCCTCAGAGTGCAGAACATGAATAATGGATTTAAATTAGAAGATCCAGTCTGACTGAATGTTAGAAAAGATCACCGTAAGGAGAGTTCAACTGAGAGTTGTGTTCTGTTCTGTTTTATTTTTAATGTTTTAATTTTGACAAAAGATTGAAGTGAATTGGAGTCATTGTCAATTAGAGTCAATTGGAGTATGTTCTTCACCATTGAACGTGTTCAAATAGAGATTTGATAGCCATTTTTCAGGCATGCTTTCATTCATATTCCTGTACTGCACAGGGGATTGTTCTAAATGGCTCCTTCCAAAGCTGCAATTCTATCTTCACAGTACTAATTGTTCTACACAGTGCAGTCAATGGGATGAACTGCATTAATATAAAGAATTACTTGCACAGAATAACAGAAGAGATATAGCAATTATTTAGCTAATAAAGATGTATACTTCAAGCGCAGTCCTCTTTTAACCCTCTGATCATTCTTGGAAACTTGCAGAAAAATAGGCCTTTATGGGTAAATTAAAAAGATGTTCTCTATACATATCTACATTTGATCAATGTTTTGTAGGAGAAACTTGCCTGATGTAGGAACAGTTATACATTCAAATATGTAAATTAGGGATAATTAGGTTGAAAATATTTCTTTGCACTGCATGAGAAGATATGTTACATACCCATTCACTTCTTCCCAAAGTAAAGCATAGGAAAAGACAAATATCCATATCATGAATGTCTCCATACTCATTTCTGCAAAAGCAGTTTGGATTTGGTGCAGTGCTATGAAGCTGGAGCTCAGTGTCAGGGCAGTGGTGAAAGTAGAACATACCTATTTCATGTTTGATTTCTTCTTACCGTTTATTCCCTTTTGCTTTCCATAGGCATTTTCAGGAAAATACCAGAATAAAATTAATCCTAGACCCGGAAAGGTAAGACAATTTTTCTTTGTTAATGCTTGTTGTTTTATTGTAATGTTGTCGTTAGATTAAATGAGACTGAATTTCTTTTAAAAAAAAATACAGGTCGTGATTTGCAATAAATCAGATGCTTCCGAAAATAATTTTGAAGTTTTTCATGATGTGTTGGATTGCACCTCTTGGAAATTGTCACCTGTGATTTTAGTTAAAGTCATCCGGGGATGGTAAGAATAGAAGTCTCCATTCTCTTACATTTTTCCTTTAGTTGTGTATCCTGCCACCCTGCTGCTTGTTCCCCTTTCTATGTAAAAGTGGATTTCTTTATTTCAAATTTTCAGGTTGGCCTCATGCCTGTTTTCTAGATGAGCTTGCCTAAACATGTTTTCTCTGAACTGTTTTTAAACATGTTTAAAAGTGTCATAAGATGTACAATCTAATGTTTGTAGAACCTTTATTGTTAACTTTGCTTATATATTCTTGTTTTCTTTTTTTGGGGGGGGGATGTTTTAAAAGCTTTGCCTATAATTTTTAAAAACTTCTTTTTTAAAAGCTGCACACTGTCTTAAGTCTATCAAATTGCGTACTAGTTTCTGCCTTGGAAAAAATAACCAGAAATCTAGCTTTAAATATTATTGAATGCTGAACTTTCTTAAATATCTTTCCTGGACCTCTTAACTGGAAGTTGGAGAGAGCTTGTTTTATTGCATTTATCAAATAATGATCGGTTTCCTATTGCAGAATTGCTGTTACTATCAAGGCCTTAGTAAAGCCAAGGATAGAGACAGCGTAACTAATGTACCTCAGGGATGTCACAGAAATAAGATTTTTTTACCTAAAGCAAAAGAGCTTGGTTTAAAGCAGGAAAATATTACTATAATGTTTGTATCTAGAATTAGATTTTAATTTAAAGTGATATAATTAAAATATTCAAGTTTTTTTTTCATTTTCATTTTAAAATTAATTTCTAAAGTCTGTCATCTTCCAAAGATGCTCGCTGATGAAAAGTATAAAAGGATGCATGCATAAGAAAAGTATAGAAATTCTTACATTAAGTATGGCTTTGTAGAAGATTTCAAAAAATTTCTATAGCACCCTATAACTGAGCATTTAATTGTTTTTAATCATTTTGAACAATTGTTAGTATTTTTCCTTTGTTCTGTCATGATAGTATGCTACATCTCCTTTTCAAACATCTTGTTTGGTAAATTCCACTGTATGTTGAGCAGGTGTTCATTTATGCTTTGCATAGAAAAGGAGTATAAAAGACCAATAAATGTATCAGATTCTAGTAACATCATATCCAATGAGCTAGTCTGGTTCATAGTTCCTGCACATTGATAACTGAAACTGATATCATTGGGAGAATTAAGGAAATGCTGGCATTGTACTGTAATGTACCCTTTGTGTAGTATAATAAGTAAGGTGGTAAGGCACCATGGCAAAAGAGCTGCTAATGAGCTCCAACATTATGAGATCACAAGATTGCAATGCTAATTCCAAATTACACAAGTGGACTCCTGTCCATAATTACTGCTAAATTGCTAAAGTAATTAGCAATTACGAGTAAACCTGATGACTTTACATAAAATCTAGTATATGAGATGCAGTATTACCCTGTCACGTTTCCTTTTCGCCTATTTATAGTACAGGACATCCTTTCATTCGATTCTTTTTTATAGCTTGCTTTCCTGTTTGCTTGCCTGTTTTTAATTTACTAACTAACTAGGTGGCTTGAGGGGCTTATTTTCTTCACTTTTTAAAAAAATTTCGCATTAAAATTTAAGCTCTGTACTTCTGGCACCTGATGTTTGAGTTGCTTTGATTTCTGCCCTTATTTGGAATTACTTCTGGATATCTATTTTCTATTTCCCAGCCTATCTTCTTGATCTTCATTCTGATCTCTTGAAAATGGCATCACTCTCCCTCAAGCGCTAGCAAGATCTCGCTTAATGATTGTTGCCTTATGTCAAGCAAGTTAATACTCGTATGCTGAAGAAAGTAGGATGTTTCTTTTAGTCGCCTTTTCACTCAACTGCTTTGTGGTAATTTATATGGGTTGATTGTTACATTACATGTCAGGGTTGTTTGAGAGGATTTTCTTTCAGTTTGTTTCAATACTTGATTATTTTACCAGGCATGCATATGCATGGTTCCAGTCATTCTGTGTACATTTATTATTATTTTAACTACATAAAAGAGATTAATTCAATACTACTGCTGCTCTTGAAGATGAAAACTTGTGGATGAGACATGTTCTATCCATTGTCAGGAACACAAGCATCTTGGCAGATATAAGCATAGTACTGTGTCCATTTGGGGAAAAAACACCCACAATCTTAGTTTTTTTTAAATTAGCTACGTATGTGGAGAAAGGATTGGGTGGAGGGAAAGAGTTTCATAATATAGAGAATATATAGAAAATTACTGTGATTTTTTGTTGGTTTTAAAAATGAAGCAGAAATATACATAAAGGATATTTGGGTTTTATTTGTGTATTGATAGAACAACAGTGCTTCCTTAATTTCTGCCTCACCACCACCACCATGTACCTTTCATATCTACTATATAATGGACACACACAGTTTAGGATTGAATTAGGAATGTATGAAGGAATTTCTTAGACCTAAGTTCATTAGTTGGACCTGTGATGGTGCAGTGATTAGAATGGTTACAATGCAGTATTGCAGGATAATTCAGACAGGAGTTCAATCATGACCGGCTCAAGGTTGACTCAGCCTTTCATCCTTTCGAGGTGGGTAAAATGAGGACCCAGATTGTTGGGGGAATATGCTGATTCTGTAAACCACTTAGAGTTTACTGGGCTGTAAAGCACTGTGAAGCGGTATATAAGTCAGGTTTGCTAGCTCATGGTTGGATGAGCCACCGATTTAAGTAGAAATATACACCAATCTTTAACCATGTATTTGTTACTTTTTATAGTAATTTTGCTCTAGTATTTTAAAAATCACATTAACTTCCCTTTTACAAAATTGTAAAGCAGCAATCCATAGGAACTGATAGGTATTTTAAGCATGCCAATAGTTTAACTTTCCCTCTTGTATTATAGTTGGATTCTGTATGAGAAACCAGATTTTGAAGGAGTTTCTATTCCGATGGAAGAAGGAGAATTGGAATTTTCAAATCTTTGGGGGGAAGAAGCACTTGATAATGAAGATACATGCAAAGCTCCCGAGCCTATTGTGATTGGTTCAATCAGGCATGTAGTAAAGGCAAGTAACGAGTGAAATTACAACAACCACAATTTGATTTTATTTGTAGTTTTACCCAATGCTCAGATTTACTCTGGTAATGCAAAATTATATACGAATCTTGTGCATATGTAATAGTGTGATATTCTCCAGCTAGAACCAAGAGAAATAAGTGAGATGAACCTATGTAATCAGCCCCTGTTTGGGGTGATGGGATTTTAAAGATAACCACATTAACCCATATCTAAATGCTTCCTCTGCCTCTGCTGTAAAGTTTAAATGGCATCACAATAGGCTTTTTAAAAAAGATAAAGGTTTCCCTACCAGTCATATCCAATTCTAGAGGGCAATGCAGATTCACAACCAGTTTTGTCCAAAGAAGATTCCATGGTCATACGGCCAGCATGACTATACACCAAAAGTATAAGGAACACTGTTACTTTCCCACTAAAGTGGTACCTATTTATCTACTTGCATTAGCATGCTTTTAAACTGCTATGTTGGCAGTTGCTGGGCCAAGATAAGCTTATTCCGTCATGCAGTGCTTGATCTCAAACTGCCAAACTTGAGGTCGATAAGTCCATCATCTTAACCAGTTGGCCACTGCACTTCTTTAGTCTTTATGGTTAAATAAATATAGGGAATTAAGAGGGAAATGGGAAAGACATAGGATAGTCTACATATATCAGCGTAGATAAATGGCGTAGACTAATTATATTCTTTTTAATTTTCACATGGAAGATTCTATATCCTATCAAATAAAATCTTATTATGAAAAAGTTAATTTTCTGAAACATTTTGAAGTGATTTCAATATGCATAGCAAGAGAAACTCCACCAGCATTTAGTGAAACACACCCTAAAATACAGAGAAATGCAGTTGTATATCTTTATCATCATTGTAAGATCAGTATTTATGAAATATGCACTTTGCCAGTTTGATGGGATTGGATAACACTGTCTTGCAATCTAGTAGGGGATATATGGTTGTACATATATATTGATATTCACACATGATTTAATGCATATGATTCTGATTTTGATTCATTTCCATATATTTTCAGTGAAAGAATATTATTTATAATTAAGAATCTGTACTCTGGGGTGGATTACAAATTGTCCTATTTTGAAAAAGGAACAACACAGAACCAGAAAACCAATATAAAAGAACAGAAAATGATGGAGAAAACAAACCTAGAGGGGGACCAAAGAAAGAGAGGGTCAGTAATTATCCTCACCAAAGACTTAGGGAAGCCATTTTCAGGCCCCTACAAAATACAAATAGAGTGGGAGCCACTCATATCTTGGAAGGAACTTCATTTCGGAGGAAAGGTGCTGTTACAAAGAAGACTTGTTTCAGGGATACCAATAGATTGTTGAATTGATGGAACCCAGAGCATACTAACACTGTCAGATTGAGCTGGCCAGGAAGACAGGTGGTCCTCCAAATAAGCAGACCTAGGGCTTTATAAGTAGTAACCAGCATTTTGAATTGCACCCGGAAGCAACCAGTGCAGTTTACAAAGCAAAGTGTCACATGGGCATGCAGAGGCATGCTCATCACTCTTTGCTCACTGCATTCTGGATCAACTGAAGCTCCTGGGTGGTCTTCAGGGGCAATCCTATATAAAACACATTGCAGTAGTCAAGCTGTCAGGTGAACAGGGCATGACGTTTTTAGATGCTATTAGATATTTTTGTATCTAAGATGATATTTTCTATCTAAAATAGAACTGATGAAGTAAGAGCAATTTAGCTATGCCTACTTAATTTGAATTTTATAAATTTTCAGGATTATAGAATTTGCCGAATTGACCTATTTACAGAACCACAAGGATTAGGCTTGGTAAATGCATATTTTGATGATACTGAAGAAACACGACTTGGTTCTTCTCAGAAGACTTGTTCTATCCAAGTGCTTTGGGGCATGTAAGTATATGAATAGGTATATTAGCTGTAGTTATTGGATAACCCTGAATCTTTTATATATTTTATACCTCATTTTTTAAAAAGAAATGATAGTTATTTCAGGAGTGATTCATTGATAACAAAACAAAATATAACATATAGGTAGTTTATTTTATGATACAATATCTGATAAACATTTTGGTGGTTACTTAATATATCTTTGGTCTTGTTATGAGCATAAACGCATCTAGAGTGAAATCTTGGTTGTAGCAATTATATGTCTAAGAATAATTTTGCATTAATGTTTATAAAATTATGCGGAAGTATGCACTTCGCTGAATAAAGAATTGCCTTAGATAGATAGCTCTAGCATCCTGTGTGGTTGCTGAATACATGTGATCAAGTGCAACTTGCTTAGAATCATTGACTTTCCAAGAAAAAGGGTATGGGTATAGACATGAAAATTAAAATTGTATAGAGAAATGTGTGCAGACTAGAAATATTTAGAAGTACAATAGTAACTTGTACTTCTGTAACAAACAAAGCAGATCTTACACCAAATTGAAAGAAAGATAGAATATAAATTTAATAAATTAAAACATGAATTTAAAAATCTGAAATGAGATTCTCTTATTGTACTGAATTTTAGGTTGTATACATTTTCATTATGCAAGGAGTCCTTTATCAAGAATATTTTTCAAAGGTTTATTCGCTGTTGAATTCTCAGACAGGATAAATGTATAATGTCTAATTATACAATAATTAATTCTAATTCTAGTGTCAGCTTCTGGGAATAGCAGTATAAAAAAATCCAATTTAGGTTTCATCATTTTCCAAACTGCATTATGAATATGAATCATAGCATTACTGGGTATATTGGGAATGCTTCTGGTGGGTGTGGATATGAATGAAGCTACATATTAATCTTGGCAAAGTATTTATATGCATTTCATTGTTACTATTCATTGAGACCAATCTGACACTTTAAAATCCTATAACCAAATATAACCTATCCTTCAACATGAGCTTGACCACAGGAACAGTTTCTGTACTTTTCTTAGCAACAACACATAAGTGATATGTTGTTTTTCTTTCACATTTTTTTAAAACTTTGCAGTCTAGACTATAGTCTTTAGATTTCCTGGTAACCTCCCATCCAAGTGTTAACCAGTTTTACTGAGATTAGACAAACTTGGCTAGATGCTATCACTTATTTGGGCTGAAACATTTACTATTAAATAATTTTGTAAAATCATATAACAAAATCATTTAGTAGTAATAACCTAGCCTTTCCTCCTTACATTTCTGCCTCAGTGTCCAGGCTGACTCTACTTTTTATTCTTTAAATGCTCCAGGTATTTAAATTGTATGATTTAAATTGAAGTTTATCCGATTTTATTTTATTATTATATAATATTATAAGATCTGCTGGATAATATGCGGGTTATAAACATTTTAATGAACAGTCTTTGTTTCAGTGCTGGGTAAACTTCTTTCTATCCATGCAATCTTCCATCTAGACAATAGCCAGATGAGACATTCTTAGTATCATATATCCTCTGGGCTTTTTTGAACTTGAATTTTCCTATAATCCCCATACTGTTTTTCATTTCTAGATGGTTACTTTATGAAGAACCCGGTTACCAGGGAATCCCTTTAATGTTGGAACCAGGAGAATATCCTGATCTGTCATGCTGGGAGAAAAAAGAGGCATATATTAGATCTTTGAAGCCCTTGAAAATGGTGAGATAAGTAAAACAAGATATAAGATACACATGCACACATAAAAGACAGTAATAATAAAAGAATAATTTTAGCTTCATTCGTTCATCTGTCCTATTTTTCAAGTTCAAAATAAACATAATTTGTGAAATTTTAAATTTGTTAAAATATAAATTGGATGGGAAATATTTTTCTATTGGAAGGTGGCAGCGCAGACATTTTATTGAACATTTATTTGAGGTCTTACTGTTAAATGTAGTTAAATTTATATGTGTATAATTAAAGTTTGATTACTGGATCATTGTTATGAATAGATTTTTTATTGACATATTGGAAAATGTGGGTGGTAATTGAATTGTTCTGCTAACTCAAAACGATCTGAGTTATGTAACATTCCAGTAACATTTTTCCATCAATTTTTGTAGGGTGGACGCAAGGTTGAATATCCTAAAAGCCGAAAGGTAAAATAGTTATATAATATAATATCCTAAAAGCTGAAAGGTAAAATAGTTATAAAATAGTTATATAATGTTTTGTTTATTGAATGTGGCTGATTATATTTAAACTATAATTATGTTGTGATAATCCCTTTTCCAGAAGAGTTTATATTCATATACTAATCATTCATGCTGCTGATTATCTACATTATTTATATCCTGACAAATTATAGTTTCTAAGATACTCTTAGATCATTGTTTCTCAACATCAGCAACTTTGAGATGTATGGACTCAAATTCTCCAGAATTCTCCATCCAGAACGGTTGCATAGGAGAAATTTTGGGAGTTAAGTCCACATATCTGAAAGGTGCTGAGATGGAGAAATACTGCCTTAGAAGTGCCTCCAAATTTATAGGTACAATGTTAGCATCTTTGTTCACCTGATATTCTGGAAAAGATTTGAAGCTGGGTGTAAAAGAAAAAGAAATCTGTTTCTCTGGTGGAAGTATTCCTTTAGCAGATTTCAGATGGCTCTGATTTTATTGGTATATCATATATTCAAGTTAGCTTTTGGTGACTGAAGAGAAGAGCTATGGCCAGGGGTGGGATTCAAAAATCCCAACAACCGGTTCTCTGACTGTTTGCTGGGTGTGCGTAGCCATGATGGGTATGGCCTACTGGAACTTCTGGGAGGGCCGTTTTTCACCTTCCCCAGAGTCCAGAGGCTTCCCTCGGGCCTCTGGGATGACACCAGACTCTGCACTTACCTGCATCCTAAACAGGCCATGTAGAGATTCCTGGGAGGGGCAGGGGATGGTGCCAGCTGGTTGGTTCAACTACCAGTTCGGCAAACCAGATATAAAATTAACATTTGGTTCGCTCGAACCAGCTGAATCCCACCCCTGCCTATAAGGGAGGTGTTGCAGATTTAAATGTTATACTAGTTACGAACAAACATAATGTCTTATATAATGCTTTTTTGTTGTTGTTATCTGTTCTGAATCTGAAATGATAATGTTGGCTGCTGCTCACAAGATGTTTCAGAGGAATTCTGCCAAAATATATATGAAAGCATTTTGAACTTTTATAAAAAGCAAATTTCTAACTGTAAACTATTTTGTTTAAGGTAATTGTTTATGAAAAGCCATTCTTTGAAGGAAAACATATAGAACTGGATTCAGAATTAACAGCTCTTGCTAAGGAAGGAGACAGAACTGAAGAATCTGAAGAGTTGGAAAATGAACTGCTTACATCAATAGGATCCATAAAAGTGAAGGGAGGAATGTAGGTATAAGGGGAAAAAATGATAACATCTCATTTTACATCCCTTGGAACGTAGAGGCTGAGAAATTGGCATTGAGAGTAAATGTAGTGTAGTGGTTAAGTGTTGGAGTAGAACTTTCAGTTGCAAAAATGTGCTGATAATTATGGACCAAGTAGTCCCTAACCTATCCCATAAGATTGTTGGTAGAAAAAATGGACGAATGAGTGCTTTATAAGGAGGGATATAAATCTTACAAATATACGATTTAGGAAGAGGATAGATGGACCATGTTCACAGCATGTATGTTTATGAAAGAATATAATTAGAATCTACAGCTTCAGTAAATAGTCCAAAAAAAGGCTGATTCAGGAACAGTGGATATACACACAGAGAGACATGGATCCAGATTAAATAATGTTTAAGTAGGTACACTGATTTAATGGGATTTATGCTGGTTATATCACAAATAATATAGCTGATTGGATCCAGTCCATAAATCAGAGAGCCAGCATTAAAATATTGTATCACATTGCAGGCGTAAGTATTTATTTGGAAAAGATTTAGAAAATCTTTAAAACCCTCTAAGATTCCTGAAATGCAGGAGTGTTTAGGAAGTTGAAACTTTACCATGTCATGCCTTTCTGGAACTAGAAATTGATCCTAAAGTACAGATTAAGGAAACAGTACTTTAAAGCTCCTGTGATTTTACTCATAACTCTTGTAGAAACAATAACATAGTACTGTATTAGTTATTAAACTGGAAGATTAGGAGATACCATAACATCTAAAAAAGTTAAAATAATGACCTGAACAACTCAGTGAAGCATTTATAATAGGAAAAAACTACCGTATTTGTGTTTTCATTATTTGCTTATTAATATTGTACAAACTTTGAGAGCAGATTTTTCTGAAAATTGTGTTAATATTATAGCAAATAGTGCAGGACTAGGTGTATTCAAAATATGTTCAAATGAAATGAATGAATTATCATCACTATTAAGTAAATATAGATGCCATAGTAGACAATGCTAGTATTAAAACATAGTGATTGATTTTTTTTTGTATGAATCTATTATTTTTTCCGACCAATCTGATTTAAAATTTAACTAAAATTGAGTAAAAATTGGATAGTATAATACAATTTGTTACAGATAGTGATCTAAACAGAGTTTAAAAAATTGCCTTGAAATGCTGTGTCTCCTTTGATTTAAAATGTTAGTTTAGTTTATTTTATGCTCCATTTTGGGTTTTTTAAGATGACATTTTAACAGTCATGCTTGTTTTTGAGTTTTCAATTTTTGTTCACTATTTGTAGCTGGGTTGCTTATGAGAAGCCAGGGTTTGAAGGGCATCAGTATTTACTGGAAGAAGGTGAATACCAGAAATGGCCGGACTGGGGTGGTTATGATGAACAGTTGCAATCACTGCGGCCTGTTCTAGGGGTAAGTTAAAGAATATATAATCTTGGCATCTTAAATAAATGCAATGTATCCTTTTCATGGTTTGCAGAACAATTTTTTACTTATTTTCTTTTACATTGCCCTTATGCCCAGTTCAGTAAAGATAAGATGGAAAAAGGTATGTGTGTAAGAGAGTGAGTTATTTGCTGGATCATAAACCAGGTGAATGATTCATTCATCTGAAACTGTATATCTAGTTGGGGATGAAAATGTGTATTTGAATCTGAAGTACAGTATAAACCTGAAAAGCAATGCTGTATGCTTTCCTACCTGTTTTCTTCCTGTTCCACTGGGTTGCAGATTCCAACTCCGCCCCCCACACACACACACATCATTGCTAGAGGTCTTGGTTACTGGCATGATGTGTAGTGTAGTCCAAAGTACTACTTACTGTATATCTACCTGAGCCTCATCCCTGTGTTATTCTGGGTATCTGCAGAATTTGTTGCATTGATTGCTTATCTGGGCTGTCCGTGATTCTGATGAAATGCCAGGCTATACAGACAGATGTGCAAAGAACCAATATATATTTGTCTTGTACAGCAAAATGGAAGTAAGAAAGGAGGATTTCTGTATTCTCTGGAAACAGAGAAACAGGATTGCTAAGATGGCAGAGGTGAAAAACAAACAGAGCTTGAGGCTAATCTGAAGTAAAGAGAAAGTAGAAAGAACAACCATTCAGAGCCCACTAGAATCAAACAAGCTTTTTTTCCATTCTTACTAAATAGAGGAGTGGAGCTTTCTACCCATTCTTTATATTTATTTCCATTAATGGATCCATCAGCAAATTGTTGAGAGCCAAGACAACAACCCCAGTGTAAATTATGTAGTGTCACCAGCTGGTACAGGAAAGAATGGGAGGGTTTTCCAGTACACCACTTCCTGCATTAAAAGGCTTAAGGAGAGAAATGCCTGTAGCAAACTATCTGCGCTCGGGTGTGTGTTTTAGTCAGCGTCCAGATTACCTGCAGCACTGAAAGTGCTAAGGCAGCATTTGCACATGTCATTGAAATTAGTTTTTCTTATAAGGTTGGTTCTTGTTGCTCTTTCACTGCAATTCTTTCAACTGCAAGGCAACTTTGTCTTCACAGACTTTGGAGCATCAAGATGGATTCCAGAAGAAATGTGCCATTAACAATTGAGAGCGCTTTTTTCCAACCTGCTGTTCTCCAGATATGTTGGCTATTGGACCTGCTAACTTTGGTTTTAGTTTTGGGCACTGAAGTTCCAGTGTATCCAGAGGGCACTGAGATACCTGAAGGATGTTTAGAGGATCTGTTTTGGTTGAACAATTAATCAGCTAAACACCCTCAAACCAGATATTCCTAATTACCTGTAAAAAGTGAAAGCAGTTTCCATTAGAGTGCTAATTCACTCATTCTTTCTTTTAATCCTCCAATTTTCTTCTTCATGTTGGTTTCTTACTGTTAGTTTCCTTTTTACGCTGTTTCAGTCTCTGTTGCAATTCCTACCACATCATTAATGTGCTCAAGAAATATTCCTATATGATAAACGGTTAATTTTTGTCTTCATTTCTCTGTTTATCTTCTTTTGATTTTTCTTTCTTCAGGATCTGATGCACCCTCACATGATAATGTACACTGAAAAAGACTTTGGCAGTAAAGGTTCCAGTATAAATGTATTAGGTATTATTTCCAATTTGAAGGATACCGGCTATGGATTAAGGACACAATCTGTAAATGTGATTAGTGGAGTGTAAGTAAGATGTTCACTTTAAATTTAATGGGAAATGTTGGCATAGGGAATAAATACAAGGACATCAGATGTTATATTCATTAATGGTTTGGGTAAAAACTCTTCATATTAAAATGCAAAAGAAAAAAAGACTTCCCTTATGAAACAGGTTTTTTTTAAAAAAAATGTGCAGTTTCTTGGGTGAATTTTAAATGTTATTAGGAAGATGATCACAGATTAAACTACATACAAACATAGGCTCACAGAATTGAAAGAGGGCATTAAGGCCACTTAGTCTACCCCTCTGATCAGTAAAGAAATCTAAATTAAAGCCTCTCAGAATAGATGGCTGTCTAGCTTCCATTTGAATAAATCCAATGACAGAAAGTCCACTATATCTCTGTCCATCAGTCGTTTGGACACTGGTGAATTGTTCTTAGTAGAGGTGTTCCTCAACTTATAACCACAATTGAGCCCAAATTCAGTTGTTAAATAGGATATTTTTAAAGTGAGTTTTTCCCTATTTTGCAACATTTCTTGCCACAGTTGTTATGTGATTTACTCCAGTTGATAAATTAGTAATCTGGTAGTTAAATTAATCTGGTTTCCCCATTGACTTTGCTTGTAAAAGGACAGAAAAGGTGATCAGATGACCCCGGGATATCGCAACAGTCATAAGTATGAACAAGTTGCCAAGCATCTGAGCTTTGATCACATGATCATGGTAATGCGGCAAAGATTGTAACTGTGAAAAACAGTCATAAGTCAGTTTTTACAGTGCCATTGTAACTTCGAACAGTCATTAAACAAGTGTTGTAAGTCGAGGACTACCTGAATTAGGAACTTTTTTTTGTTCTAACATTCTGTTAGAATCTGTTTCCCTGTAACTTACATCCATTATTCCTTGTTCTGGAGCAGAATTCCTATACTTTAGAGCAAGAGAAAATAAGTCTATATAACATTATTTCAACTATTTGAAGTACACTTAGTTCCTTCTCAGGCATTTTTCCTCAAGGCTAAATATGCCCTGCACTTTTAATCTCTCCTTAGTGAACTTGTTTCTAGTCCCATTATAATTTCCATTACCCTTCTTTAAATTTATTTAATTACTTTGAATCCTTCTTAAAACGTGGTGCCCAGAACTCAGCACATAAATGGAGGCAAATTCTCACCTATGAAGAATAGACTGGATTTATCCGTTCCCATAATTTGAAAATTATACAACTGCTAATGCAGACTAAAACTAGTTTGCCATTTTTACAGCCAGATCATATTGTTGGCGCATATTCAATTTGAAATCAGTTAAGTGTTCTGAGATTTTTTTTTAATGACTGTTTGATTAATATGTTGGCCCTAAGTAAAACTTTTCAGTGCTCTGATATTCCTCATATAAGGCACATTTTTGCAATTATATATATGTAATAGATTACAAACCTTATTGCTTTCTTCCTTTCAGAGACAAAAGATGTATTGCACTGTTCTGCCACTTTACATAAATATTTAATTCCCTGCAGGAATACGTTTGTCATAGTTTGGCAACTATGTCAAAGCACTTTGAAGTTGAAGTGCTTGGCAACATAAACAAATGTCCTTGTCCTGATTCAAGAGTGGTGATTAACACAGTATCCTAATCCTACTCAGATTAGTCTTTCTGAGTTCCCATGAATGAAATCAAAGCAAGAGAGGAACTTATAGTCATCACTGTCATCTATTATTGGGGCGTTCCTATGGAATATATCCCAACTTGGAATTTTCTGGGGTTTCCCCAACTTTTCCTTTAAAGGTTTATATTGTATACCAGTTTGATCATAGGTTGATGTTCAAATTATTACTGACTTCAAACTTCAAACTCGTTTTGAGTAACTGACTATATTTTTTTTAAAAAAATGGCTGCTTAAATCCCGTCAAAATACTGTAATTTAAACAACAAATAGGTTATTTTAGTGCCTCTGTCCTTTTAGGTATGAACAGATCCTGAAAGCATAATGAAGGGACCAATGAAGTATAACTTGAAGGAAATTCTGTTCTAGCTTCTTTGTATTTTCTTTCTCATAACTATATGCAAACTATTAAAGTCACACAGTTAAATACAGAAAGAAAAACTCACTTGAATTTTATCAGGCACTAAAGTGGATCATAATTAAAATTAGCATACAAACAGTATTATTTTACTTAACAAACTATGCCCTGTCTGGCCAGCTACTGATATTTGACTTTCTCTCTGCAAATCACTCTGAGATCCTGAGTGTGTCTTTTCATCCCTCTATGAGGACCATATTTAAAACCATATCTATTATTTAAATAGTTTAAGGGACACTCAAAATGTTTTTTTTTCTGCTTAAATAGCAGTTCAAAAAGCAGGATACAGTACTATACTTGTTCCTGTTGAGAAAGCACAAATTAAGGGAATAATATGTAATAGTAACAGGGAGAAAAATTCTAGTTGGCACAAATCATGCAATACATTTTCATGATAGTCTAACTGCAGAATGGAGAAACCATTATTCCTTGTTTAGATTATTTTCTCAGCATAACACCATATTCATGTTTTCAATTATGCATTAATACAGTAGGAGTAGCATGTTGTTTGCAGAATGAAATGCCTGATATCTTTGACAATCAGCCATGCCTGAACTTTTTTCAAAACTTTGAGTTCAGGTTCAAGTGCAAACACGGCTGGTTGGACAGTGGTTAACATATTGTTCATACCTTATCACTTTGACCAAGCAATTTACAGCCATGTCTGGGTGTATATCTGAATAAACATCAACCAACTAATTACCAGCTAGTTAAACAACATTCATAAGGATTAACATAAAAATAAGAGACAGAAGCGGCAAAAGCACATAACAGTCACTTTTATGATTTATTTATTTAATTAATTAATTTTGTCAAGGGCTTACAGTATAACAGAAACAAGAACAAACATAAGTTTAAATACAAGAAATAGGAACTAATAATTGGGGACAATAGGACAGGTACAGTAGGCATGATTGTGTGCTTAAGCATGCCCTTTACTTACCTCTTAGGAATGGGGTGAGGACAATAGATGTTAGTTTGAGGGTAAAGTAGTGGGGGTTTGAGCAAGTGACAACAGAATTAGGTAGTGCGTTCCAGACATTGATCACTCTGTTGCAGAAATCATACCTCCTGCAATCAAGCTTGGAGTGGTTTACATTTAGTTTATATCTGTTCTGTGCTCTTGTGTTGTTGTTAAAGCTGAAATATTCATTAACTGGTAAGATGTAACAAGTGATTTTATGTACTATGCTTAAGTCTAATCTTAGATAGCGTAATTCAAGGTTATCTAAGCCTAGAATCTCAAGTCTGGTGCTGTAGGGTATTCTGTTGCGAACAGAGGAATTAGTGCTCTTCTGGTAAAATACTTCTGGACTCGCTCAATTGTATTTATGTCTGATATACAATGCGGATTCCAGACAGCAGAGCTGAATTCAAGTATTAGTCTAGGAAAGGTTTTGAATGCCCTAGTTTGCAAATCAGTATTACCAGAGGAGAAGCTTCATAAAATTAAATTTACAACTTTTAAAGCCTTTTTGGCAATACTGTTGCAGTGAGCTTTGGTGCTTAGATCATTCAATATCAGAACTCCAAGATCCTGGACAAAGTGAGGGTCATCAACAAGGTCATGTCTGCCTAGCTTGTAATTGGTATATAGATTTTTTTTACCAATGTGTAGGACAGAGCATTTGTTGGTGGAGATTTGGAATTGCCAACTGTTAGACCATTCAAACATATAATCAAGGTCGTTTTGAAGGACGGTAGCATTGATGGTGGTGTTGAATAGTTTTACATCATCAGCGAAGAGGACGCAGTTGCTAATAAGGTGATCACAAAGGTCATTAATATATGCATAGTATAAAGAGTGTGAGTCCTAGAACACTCCCTTGTGGGATGCCGCTGATGACTGGTGCAGGGTTTGATAGGGTGTTTCCTATTTTTACTATTTGTTGCCTATTTGACAGGAAGGCAGTAATCCACTTGTGAAGGGATCCAGAAATGCTGTAAAAATTAATTTTAATAGTAGTTTGTCATGTACCACTGAGTCAAATGCTTTGCAGAAGTCAATGTAAATTATATCTATTGATTTACCCTGGTTAAGAAGTCTGGTCCATATGTTTTTGCAGTGTAGAAGTTGCAAATTGCAGGACAATTTTTTTCTGAAACCAAATTGTTTATTGGACAGTAAGTTGTTTGGTGGAAGGTAATGCATTGATTAATAATTGATTCCATAACTTTGTACGTGACATAACACAATGAGATTGGTCTGTAGTTTTCAATCAAGCAGGGCTCACATTTTTGAAAATAGAGATGACCGTTACTAATATTTCATGATATTTTGAGGTAACACTTGAAGAATTGGGAGGATTACAAAAACTTTACTAAAGGAACCTATATGTAATTTCACGTGTGTTCAGTGAAAAATAGCTTTAACTTCATTATTAATATGTCAGTCCTGAAACTGAATTGAGTTCAATAGTAAATACTCCTAGAAGAAGTGGGATTGTGTTTTCAAATTGCATAATAATAGGAAAAAGTATAAAAGTTTCCTAAAGTGGCAGAATCTGAATAAAGCAGTTTTTTACAAATCCTGCATGGAAATAGGCATTGAGTCCTTTTAAAATAATAATAATAATAATCTTGAGTTATTTGGTAAGTGGACTGAAAAAAATATACACAGAGGCAAACCATGTTCCCTAAAAAAACTATCTATACAACTATGCCATGCTGTTCTTTTATTGACTTTTTCTGTCTTTAATATATACTGTATAAATGTAAAGTTCCACTAAAATCCCAGTAAAATGTAATTGACATTTTTTTTCAGGTGGGTGGCTTATGAAAACCCCGACTTTACAGGAGAACAATATATTCTTGATAAAGGAATGTATCCCAGCTATGAAGCTTGGGGAGCAAAGAATAATAAGATATCTTCAATTCAACCCATACTTTTGGTAAGAAGTTCTTTTTTAAAAAAAAAACATAGGTTTTTAAAACATTTTTCTTTACTCATAAATTTTTTTTTTCTGGTGTCATTTTCTTATTTTTTGTTCTCTGTGGTTTTTTTTTTAGGATATCAATGATCATGTGGGAAAATTTAAGGTAAAAATAATCAAATATTTTTCATAGGCAATACGAATGTAAGCCAAGTCAGATGTATAGAGACTTAAGAAAAGTGTAGAATTGGGGTGTGGGAAGAGTTACTGATAGAATAATTTGCGGAGTATAAACATAATCCAGCAAGGAACAGCAAAAAAGAAGACTACCTATCTGAATCTGCCTCATTTGTATCAAGAGAGAGAAGACGGATTATGTCTGGATGTATCGTTAATTTACATGATCTCTGTTACCTTTAAAGGTCCAGTTATTTTCAGAACCAGAGTTCCAAGGCAGCAGTCAAATACTTGAGAAAGATATTTCTCAAATTGTGGAATTTCCTGCTAAATCTTCAAAGGTATTATCGGGCAGGTAAGTGAAAAGTTACTTTGATATGTCCTAGTCAACAAGCTATTATGGAAGCACATTATTGAAAGAGGCACAAAGGGAGATCATTTAGACTGGGCTGGATGGATACATATTTTTATACTGATGCATGGTCACTGGGTGTTTATGGGCAACTACCACAACACTAGGTTTCCTGTATTTTTTGTTTTTAATAAGTTAAATTTAACCTAAGATGAATGACAGAGGAATGAGTCCAAAAGTACACTGAAGGGTGTTTTAATCAACATTGTTCTCCATAAAAATAAATAATCCTTACGCCTTGCATTTGAAGGGAGAAATGTGAGTCAGATGACTTGTCAGTAACACTTAAACCATCTCCTTTTCTAAGATTCTAAGACTACAGCTCTTGTAAGGTGCCCCTGATTATATCTTTTCCCCTCAAATCCAAAGCATTTGCCCGTTCTGAAGACGAATTGTCTGTTTGAATTATTTTCCTTACATTTTCGAAAGTGTGCCTGGATTCTCCTTCAATAAAGTACATAAAGGAAAATGGTTGACAGATTTTTTAAATTGTACCATTTCCTATTATTGTTCTTAAAAATCTGGTTTCTGTCCCTTGTTTTCACCACAGAAATAATGAATAGAAATACCAAATAGTTCCTGCATTTGGCCCAGCAGTCTAATCTTGAGATTATTTAAAATCTGTCTTATGTTATTACTTCTTTTTTTATTTCTTCTTGTAGTTGGATTGCATATGATGAAGAAAATTTCTCTGGGAATCAGTATGTGCTAGAAGAAGGAGCCTATCCTGATCTATCTGCAATGGGTTGCCTACCCCAAACATGCTTGAAATCTTTACAAGTTGTAAATATTGTAAGTTGTGAAAAGGAGTTTTATAACCATGTAGGTTAGAAAAGGGTGAGACTTCAATATATATATATGAATGATGTCAACTCATAAAATATTTCTATGGTCTTTTTAGAGTTGCCAACAGAAAGGGAGGGGGGAGCAGTGTGCAGCTTGCATTCCATTAATGTTTTCAATGATAGTTTCTAGGTGACCAAAGTTTCTGCCACGCAAAATTCTAACTGTAGAGTATGATTGATGACTCTTGGCTATAGATGTGTCTCAATGGAGAATATGAATTATGATACACCCAGGGGGGTGGGGGAAACCAGGGTCAAGGGTGACAATGAATGATGTGTCTCAGAGTCTGCTACACACAGGCAGTGTTGGCATGTTTACTCCTAATAAATCTACTTTAAGCTTTGGAAGTTCGGCTCGAGACTCATGATTTAAATGGGGCTAACTGCTGGAGCCCTGAAAAATGATTTATATGAGGCATAGCAGGGAGAGCATATGAATTATAATCCTAAGTAATAACATCTTTGATTCTGGATACTTTTTAAGTATTTCCAGATTGTTAATTTGTTTAGAAAGTTGTTATTATATCACTCCATTAGTCAACAAAAATAATAATTAACTCTATGATAACCCAGTCTTCTTTTTCAGAATTGACTTTGCTACTAAAACCTGATCTGTTTGTTAATATGTGCCTCCCAGAATCTTTTAGGATGACGTGCTTGTAAATAGTGTGAAAAAAACAAGTAAAAATGTAAAACAAAAACATATCTCACTGGTCTCACTAGCTTGAAGTACAGATAGTCCTTGGGTTATGACCACAATTCAACCCAAAATTTATGTTGCTAAGTGAAACATTTGTTAAGTGAGTTTTACCCCATTTTATGAACTTTCTTGCCACAGTTGTTAAGGGAATCATTGCATTGTTAAGTTAGTTACATGGTTGTTAAGTGAATCTGGCTTCCCTATTGACTTTGCTTGTCAGAAGGTCATGAAAGGTGACTCCCAGGACATTGCAACTGTCATAAATAGGAACCAGTTACCAAGCGCCTGAATTTTGATCACATGACCATAGGGATGTGGCAACGGTCATAAGCGTGAAAAACGGTCATAAGTTACTTTTTTCAGTGCTGTTGTAACTTTGAATGGTCACTAAATGAACTGAGGACTGCCTGTATTTTTCATCCTAGATCAAGTCAGTTTATAGTGCTCGAGTTGAATTAAAAGCAAAACAGTTTCAAGTGAAAGTATGCAATGAGATCAGTAGAGAAGAGGAGGAGAAGGTTCTTTTCTGCTAAGTCCTCTTTGAGTACAAAAATAGAAACCAAACGTCCATCTTTGTGTGATCAAGCTAGAGGCATCATATATCTATAGATACATCTATGCCTTCCTGGGGTGTATGTGTATGAGATAATAGAACAAAAGATACCCCTGCATGATGCAGTATACTTGACTACTTTATTTATGTAGCACAATATGAGAAGGCATCACTAAGTTGAAGTCCATAATGCCATAATGTTTTCTTGGTTACAGTAAGTTACTAATTGGCTGGAATAATACCGGAAAAGAAAAATAAAGAGATTTTACAAAATTGGGAGAGAAAGATAATTATGTGGGTATTAAGAGCGATGATAAACTTGGGCTGGAATTTCAACATATTTACACCCTTCAGTTTTTCTTAGATGAAAGCTTAAGTCAACAAGGGTAGATAATCCTGCTTGAAGACTGCATTAATTTGTCCCTGGAATATCCAAACAAGTCTGTTTTGAGTTTGAAAAAAGGTTGTACCCATTTGAACAGAACAAATTCTACCCCAAAGCTAAGATTACTTTTAGCGTTGAACTTGTACTGAAAGGTGCTCTTTTTTCTAAACGATTTTATCTATTTCAATACAGTTGTTCAGGCATATAAAATGATTTTTTGCGCAACAATGCATCCGGTATTTATTATAGAATTAAAAGGATGTGTGGATAAAGTAAGACTACGTATTGCACTTTTTATCCATGATTATTAAAACACAAACTAAAATAAAACTTTGTACAGTGATGTAAATTAACAAAATGGGGAAAAAAAGGTCTATTTTACATGGTTTAAGACGGCAGATACTGGCTGCAGAAAGTCAGTTATATAATGCATAAAATTAGCTCATTGCAAATGAAGTTTCAGTGATTCACTAAAGTTCATTAAGACTCACCAAGTCCAAGAAATCTGGAGAACACAGATTCTAATACCGAAGGCTTCATTTGGAAAATTGTATGGTTTTATTAGTAATTCTTCCTCAGAGAAAACAAGTCTTTTGAAATTCTAACATTGTGGCACTAGCAATAAAAAAAACTATAAAAATTCCAGATACCAACAATTTGCAAGGGAAGTCTGGAGACCCAACTACTGCTGACTCGTGAAAATGTCAGCCAAGAATGAAAGGTGTGGTTGCAAGTAATCACCTTGCTTCTTCTCCTTGTTTTCCTCCCACACCTGGAATAACTTTTCAATGAGCAAAGTCCTTTATTCTAGACTTTGCCATCTGGGAAGTTTTGTATGATGGAATTATTTGAAAAGATAAATATTTATATTATTTAGGAGAACTTAAAGTTTTAAAGATGTCAACTTATTCCTGAGGACTGAACTTTCCCAGTAAATGAAGTTTTAAAAGATATAAGCATTTATTCTATTCAAAATATATTTTTTTCAGTTTGGAAAAAAAAGTCACAGCGTTTCATGTATTTCATTTTTTCTGTTTAGAATATTAGCACTTTAATTCCCTGCTGGCAAAACAATAACTTAAGATCTTCCTTTTTTAAAAAAACACAGGAACTTTCTGAGCCAGTTATATCTCTTTTTGAAAAAGAAAACTTCAAAGGAAAGAAATTTGAATTCATTACAGAAATAGTAAATCTCCAGTTTCTTGGCTACGATCCTCATATTGCTTCAGTAGAAGTCCATGGTGGCATGTAAGTTATAGTTTAAACTTGAACATTTATTATTTGTAGAATTTAAATAGGATTTATAATGCTTCCTTTAATATATCATTCCAGTATCTATATGAAAGAATATATACCTGTCTTTTGGTCAAGCTAGGCCCAATTACTGGTTTCAGATTTACCCAGGGAACTAAATCAAAAAAAAAATTTCTTAGATGTTTATATTACAGAAAATAGAAAAACTATGTTGGTGTTTTTAATATAATATAATTCCAGAAAAATAATACTTAATTTCACACAATTGATAAGATTTTTGTCACAGATTTGTTAAAAATAGATAAGTCCCACTCTCTACAATGCAAGTTAATATCATTTAAAAAAAACTTAAACATAGTTATCTGTGTATTTGAATGCTTTTTTTAAAGAAGTATCTCCATCTTGCTGCCTTAAGGTAGAACCATTTCCATTAAAACTCCTTCAATTGATAGAATAGAAAAAGGTCAACAGACTTTAGATTCAAACACTACTACGAAGTTACGATTTTTTAAAAAAGGGATATTTTCGTGAAAGCATTATTTTACAGATATAATGAGAGATTTTTTCCAGATGGATTATTTATGAACATCATAATTATAAAGGCCGCCAGATTTTACTAACACCTAAAAAAATATCAAAGTGGAAAGAGACACATGGCTATCACAAAATTGGTTCCCTACGACCTTTATTGCAGGTAAGAGAGGTATTATAGCCCATTTTGGTATATGAAAGCTTTTTATGAAGTTTTTATAATTCTATCGTCTTCATTCAACTTCCAGCATTGTTTCTTTGCCTTAATATTTCACCTGAGTACCATTTAAATCACATGATACAAATCATGTGATTTTTATCTTCTATGAATATTATGAGAACTATGGTCTTTAGGACTTTTAAATGGTGATTTTTCCATTCTACCAGCCAGTTTTGTTCAAAATTACATCTCTGAATAAAAAAGTAAGCATATTGCCCTTCACATGTAAACACTAAACAAAATCACTAGTGAGTCTATTCAGTATTGCATTCAATGAATATTATTCTGCTTCTCATTTTGAGGTTTTAGAAATATCTTTTATTATTGATACTGAATGCTGAAATCACACATTTCTTGTCCTCAGTGGATTTTATTTTTAATTTAGAAAATAGGATTTAGTTAAGTTCTCCGGTTTTGGTAGTAAATTTTAAACATAATATCATGTTTTCTTTTCTTTTACAAAATTCATATGTATTTGCTCCAAAAAATGTAATAGCTATGATTATTTCCTTAAAATGTCTAAACTATTTAATAGATTTCATTTTACTTTCTTATGCAAAATACTTAACTGAAAGTCTTCTTCATAAAAGTTATTTAGGCATCAATTTCCATATAGGAAAAATAATATTTTCAATGTGTATATTATCAGTGAAGTCTAAGAAATATATGATGTTAATCTGCATTTTGTTTCTAATATGAAATAAAATAAAAATGTACAGTGAAATTAATATTCAAAATGTAGTTACAAACATGTACATATATTTTAGTTACATTTTCCTTTAATAATATTAACATTAGTTTAAAAGAAAAGGGGGGAAATGCTTATTCTTGAAGGTGTTTTATTATTGTTAAAAAAAACTAGTTACATTTCAGAGACAAGTGTACTTCAGACTCCGAAACAAAGAGACCGGAAAATTCATGGCAGCTGATGGAAATATGGATGACTTGAGTCTTCTGAGGATACAAGCTGTGGAAGACAATAAATCTGGAGAGCAGATCTGGGTTTATCAAGATGGATTCATCAAGTGTAGGGTAAGGTTCTATATGAAACATGTTAAATCTGGCCAATTGATCTTGGAACCGATTTGTAGCCTTCTTCAGTCTTCATGTTTAACAGCGTACAGACTCATTAACATCAAATCCAGTGAAGATAGCCAAGTGGCAAGCTATGTATTGATCTCTTGTTTACCGTTGGGTAACACCTGCCAAAGCATCCTTCCACAGGGAGAGATTTCTCAACTATATTATTACCCTGTGAACCTGAGCGGAAAGGGTTCCTCCTTTTCAAGAGCATGTTTGAACATGGGAAGATGAGGAGCTGTAGCTTACAACAGACTAAAAAAGTGAAGGTGTTAATTTTAATGCCCCACCTAACACAACATAAAAGGGTTTTCAGTATTTTCCTTTCCTATAGTTGGCAACATTTGTCACATGGCTTTGATTTCTCTACATTTGAGCATATTCTTCCTGGAATTCTTGCAACCTATTCTTGGCAGGTTTGGGAAGAGGCCTTTTCTTAGTGTTAAAGCACAACCAATAGAACCTCCTGTTAAAAGAAGAGGAGGCCACTAGGCAGAGGAAAAAAACAGGTTTTTCCCGATAGAGTTGGCCTCATTATAGTAGCTCCAAAAGCATATGTTTAAAGAGAAGTTAAGGCTATTGCTTACTTGCAATTCAATGATGCTAAGCAGCTTGAATTGGTGAGAAGATCCTTTATATTAAAAGAATTATAAATGTGATATACCATATCTTGAATTTCAAGTAACTGAATATTATGTTTTTAAAATATTGAAAGTTTGCAGCAATCTAGAAAGATATCCTATATTTAAGTAATGATGAAGCTGAAATCTTTAAACACCATATTGAGAATCATTTTGGCATGAATAAATTTCCAAGTAGTAAATAGAAATACCTGCTAATAAAAGAGAATATCTGTAGTTCAGGGTTGACATGAGGGGTCCTTGGCGCTGCCTGAGCTTGGTTGCTTTCTTGAAGATGTTTCATTACCCAAACTCTTAGGTAAATCATCAGTGCTAGTCAGGACTGTCAGGACTAGCACTGATGCTGTTACCTAGTTTGGGTAATGAAACATCTGCAAGAAAACAGCCAAGCTGGGAGAGTACCAAGGACCCCTCAGATATAACTGCTTTTTATCCAAGCATGTGACCAATTATTTCTGTGATAGTGTGAACTGGGCTCTAACTGATGCTGTTTCCTTGCATAGGGGGCAGAAGACATCTGCTTGACGATTGTAGGAAATTTGATCACTCCTGGTACAAAGCTGGGCCTCGCCCTTCAGCAAAATGATGAAAAGCAAAACTGGAGTTTTAATTCTGATGGCAAGATTTACAGCAAAATGAAACCACATTTAGCATTAGATATTAAAGGTAAGAATTTTTAGTGCTAAGTTATGAACTTTATTTGATTAATATGAAAATTAATTTTCAGATGGTAAATAGCAAAAATAAGTTCTTCATTACCTCATATTTTTCATTACCTCATGTAACAAGCATGATAAAGCTCCATTTATTATCAGGTGTTAAAATAATAACAGAAGAGTAGTAGAATAATTCAGTCACCTTGAATTATTTATGAATAAATTAGTATGAATATGAATATATGAATTCATATTAAACTACAAACTGGAGTAGTTTTTAAAAAATCAGCAGTTACAAAAGCAAAAATAAAACTATAATGGCCTCAAACGAAAAAACATGCCCAGTGCTTAACTAAAGGGAAGTGTTTAATTAGTGTTTTTTGAAATCCAAGAAAATGTTCTAAAATAAGGGGCACTGTTGCTTTTTGTTGACTTTTTGACTTAATTGTACACAATACTTTTTCTTTTAAAATTGTAGTGAAGAAACAGGTTCTAAAAGGGCAACCTAATGCAAACTAATGATGTGTTCATTTTGTATAGTATTACAAGTAAATGAATATAAGGAATCAAGTGATAATCCTGTAATCATAATTTACATGAGATCTCTCAGGAAAAAAAATACTCTTCAGAAACAATACCTATTGCTAGAGAAGAACAAGTTTATCTTATAGCAAGTCCAATTCACCTAAACATTGGAATAGATGTGAAAGTAGAAAAATCACTCATTTCAGGAATAAATGTAGGATTTGTTATTTGTATCAAAGCTGCTTTGTACATTGCTGTTTTTGTTATTAGTCTAAAAAACATGGTATATAGTGACTCCTTAAAGTTTAAAGGACACACCTTAATCGGGACATAAATTTGTTTCTTAGTGTACAAGTTTGCAGCTCATAATGTAAGTGTGCCCTCTGGAGGATACAAGAGGTAACAATAACAGCATGATCCTGGGTGTATCTATTCAGAACAAATCCATCATTTTCATGGATTTTAGGCCCAGGTGATTACATATAGGAGTGCAAGAACTAGCTATGTTTCATAATCTGCATAACAGTACTTTAAGCTTTGAGGGAGATGGGCAGGTTAGAAATATGAAATATAAATAAGATAAATAAAAATATCATTAGTATTTCAGGAAACTAATAAATGGAACTATTCCAAGACACTTAATTTTATACCTCATACTTTTATCTACTTATACATAATGGTTTCTTGCCAATTAAATTTTTACAGATAAGATTACAGATACAGATTTTTAATAAATAGCATCGATAAGAATTTTTCTTTATATGCTTCCCCCATGAGATACATCAATGTTTCTTCTATGTTTATTATGTAAGGAATGGGTTTATTTTCAACCATAAGGTGCTTTTACCATCTGTCCCTGCAAGTATAAGCCAGATGGCACATATCTACATTTTCAGTTGCAGACAAAAACAGGCCCTACCCTTGTTCTTGGATGCAAAAGTATGCACTTGGCATGCAACAGAATTTACTCACTGATTCTCCTAACCAGAAAGCATTTGTAAGAAAAACATTTTCAGATCATAGATAATTAAAACTGGCAAATATTTGTGTCAGTTCAACCATGATTTGAGGTGTATAATCTAGAAAGGTTATAAAGTTAGTTTGATGAAGCTGAAGACAGTGGGGATCTGGCCAAGATTTCGGAAAATTTGGGTTCTATTGTCATAAGTCGAAGACTACATATAAATCATATGTTGGGTTATAATATAATTACACAGGGTAATGTGTTTTTGAAATACCTTTGCAAAACAAGACAAATGCAGAAAACATTTACATGGCAGTGAATCAGAAGAATGAAATACAATGAAGGGTATGTCTTTGAAATATTTCTTTTAAAGCAAAGTTATCATAATAGAAAAAGGGAGAAAATAATAGAAATAGAAGTGGAAGTTTTTAAGGTGTCTGAAATGTTCAATCCAAAAATAAATCATAATCTGACTAAATTAAAACTCTTTTTTTTTTTTTAGGGGGAAAACAGTATGATCAAAACCACCTAATTCTCAGTACAGCCAGTGAAGACATACCAACACAGTACTGGGAGCCACTGATTATTTAAAAGGCGGATTGAGATATAACCCCAATACTTGAGGAATGAATTAGACAAGTGGAGGTTTTCCAGCCAGCTTGTTCATTTGAAGAAGCAAAAATTGTAATATGCTAACTCTATCACTGCATCCAAGAGTAGAGTGGATGTCATGTCACCTAATTTCTATTATGTTTGTTAACTCTGCCTTGTTTCATTCTTTTGCTCAAGCCCACTGCCTCCATGCTCTGCAGAGGGTCAGACGAAACCAGAAGTGAGGAAGTCACTAAATATGGAGCTATAACATGCCTAGAACGGACTCCCTGTTTCAGATTCTCTTTTCCAACTCTTTGGGTAGGACACAAGGAAGATGACAGGTTTAGCAAGCTCAGCCCCACTTTCCTTTGCCACAAATGAAATTGTGTACGAGTATATGGTATAAATATTCTGGGTTGAAAGGAAATAGTCTTAGACTTTTCTGTCCATTTATTACAAACATGCATCACAAGCAGCTATTTTATATCACTAAGGCTACTAACATTTTAATGTGTAATTCTAAAAGTACAAGTAAACTTTTAATATTTTGGTGCTCCAAGCTTAAGAGCTGAAACTGAATTTACTATTGCACTGGAATATTTTTTAGTGAAAACTAACTAGTTCAAGGTCATCAAAAAATAAATTAGATATTTATATAAAATTTAAATCATTTCAGATGATTTTAAAATAAATGAAATTGTCATAGATGAATGCTTTAGTGCTTAACAAACATTTGTTGCTGAGTTTTTCATGTTAAAAAATGCCAATTATCTGTGTGGCTGCCTTATTTTACACAATTTGCACTTACTTGTTTCTGTACATGGCAAGTATACTGTTTCTGTTCTAAAATGAGTTACTTTAAATTGTGTAACAAGCTATGTGACTTTCATAGCACAACAGTTCTTGCTTTTTAATGAACTGCATTAAGAAATGTTTCCCTATGTCTTTGCTTTAAACCTCTGATGAAAACTCACTACGTGTATTTGCATGTTAGTTTTCTATTGCTGATTTTGTATTCAGGCAATTTCAATATTCACTGTAGTTTTTCCTGCTTTGCACCCCCATATTTGCATTCACACTCATCTAGTGCCGTACTGATCATTAACATGAAAAAAGTTTGAATTCAGAAAAATATAACCTGAATATCAGAATATCAAGTAGTTTCTTGAAGAACAGTTGATGTTAAAGCTGGCTTTACTTCTGCACACAATTGTTTCTACAATAAAACAAACCCTACTTTTAAGATAAAAATTGGTTTATATGTAACAGCTGAATTTCAAAATGTTGGAAATTTTGGCAGATAAAAAAATTCCACAAAAATATTTGTAATATTATCATCACTAATGATAAAGCTATCACACACTACTGAATAGAAAATGCTGCTAATAAATCCATGTTTTCTTCAGAATGTCTAATCCAGCTGCTGCATTTTACAAGAGAATTTAGAAATAAAATAACTCTTGCATCAATAGCCATTACTGTTTTGCCCAGGTCTGTAACTATTATTTCTGCTACCATGTACACAAACCAATTGAAAAACAACATTGCTAGCAACTATCTTGGAGCATCACCAGATGTTGCTTGAAGCTCATGCAGCAAGCTGAGCGTCCTTCCCCACTCCCCTCCTCCCTACACACACACTGGATAATACCACACAAAAACCTGCCAAAGCAGCAGGAGAGAGACCAGCCTGGTGCATTGGGAAGTGCCTTGCTATGGCACACTGAGAAATCAGTAGGGGCTCAATTAGCTTCCAACACAGATCTGAAGTCATAACTAGCAATGCCCTTAGGCTGCTCAGTCAAATGTCATAAAAACCTAAAAGGATTTAACCCTGCTGCACTGTTTTGTTTGGAAGCCAGTATTGTGTTAATTTGCCATTGTTTATTGGGAAATTATAATAATCCAAATGTTAAAATGTTTACTTTGACCCCAATCTGCTGTATAACTGTAACAATCATATAGCTGCTATTATATTTTTTTTCTGGTGACATTTTGAAACTGCTGTTTATATTCTTGATAAAGAAAATATTTTAGGGTGTGGTATTTGCAGAAAATGTCTTTGTGTCCAAACCCTTGTATAAACATATGTATTTTACAAATAAATATTACTCAGATGGAATCTCTTTTGTTGTACAAACATAAGAATTCTGACAAAGTGGTCAGGAAATGTCAATGTAGCAATTGCTGCTGCTATGCAGAATTTCAGCCATTTGCTCTAAAGGTGATATACATGGTAATCACAACATTGATTAGAAATAAGAGAATCCATGGTTCAGATGAACAAAGAGCATATTTTAATTACCACGGAGATTTGCATTTACACCCAAATAAACTATCTGAATGGAAATCCCTTCAATGATTAGATCAATAGGGTAGAGTACACCAACCAAAACAAACATATTTGCCTATTTATGTGTACATAATTCCACTAATATTTGTAGAACCAGGAGACTAATATATTGTATTTTTCAGACTATAAGATGCACTCCCCCCCCCCACAGAAAAAGTGGGTGGAAATGCCTTTGTCTTATAGAGCAAATGTTGCCGAAACCCCATCCACCTGCCAGCCTCCACCCTTCAGCCTCTGCCTCCCAGCAATTTGCCTCCTTGCAGCAAACATCCTGATCAGCTTCCTGGAATACCACCCATCAGCACTGTTGCCATCCATCGCCACATCCGTGCATCCCATTTTTGGCCTCCCCATGTCCCATTTTTGGTGCCGGCTGGAACGGGCCGAAAATGGGACACGTGGAGGCTGAAAATGGGGTATGCGGAGGCAGTGATAGGTGGCAGCAGCAATGGGCGGCGCCAGCAGCGATTAGCAGTGGCAATCCTCACAGCCTGGAACAGCTGATTGGGGGTATTCCGGGAGGCAGATCCAACCGCCAATGCTCATGCTAAATCAGGCTGTGCTGAAGCCAACCAGGCTGTTTGCTGCAAGGAAGCCAATTGCTCAGAGGCAAAGGCAGATTTTTTTCCTTGTTTTCCTCCCCAAAAGCTAGGTGTATCTTTATAGTCCAGGGTGTCTTATAGTCTGAAAAATACGGTACCTAAATTATATCTGTATCTAAAGCTACCACATTTTCAACCACATACAACTGATCCAATGCAGCCATTGTATGAATACTAACTTCTATGTTCCCTACAACTTCATACTAACGAATGATAAGAATCCATTTTTTAATTTTTTCCACCCACTTCCCCCTATTATTAAATAACAGTAAGGAACTACACAAAAACATTCTAGGAGTTTCAGTTGGAAAATGTTGAAAGGCTAATATGAAAGAAATATACTTCCAAAGATTATATTCCTGGTTTGATGTTGGAATTCTTCAAGTGGCTAACAATATTTGTAGCAGAGGAATTTCTAAAGAAAGTAATAATTCTTACAAAAAAACAGAAACCAAGATTTCAGTATTTTTTATTAATTACATTGATCACTGTTTTGCCACGTGCATGCCCTCTTTCCATCTTCTGAAAGGCCATGGGAACATCCGAAAATTCAAACACTTGGTCAATAACTGGATGTATCTACATGGAAGAAAAATACTGTTATTTAAAACTGCCACCAATTTCAGTATATCTGTAACTGATCCGTAACGCTTGCCTGCTCACAGAGGTGTAACTGAAGCTTTCAAAAGCCTTTCAACAGAACTATAGCAATGAAACAAATTCTCAGATGATTGATTGCTTATCTATTGTTGCATATGAAACTATTTATGAAAGCAATGCTCTAGATCAGGCTTGTCCAACCTGCGGCCCAAGGGCCGCATGCGGCCCAGGTCACCTTGTAATGCGGCCCAGTGCCCACCCCAACCTTCGTGCCAGAGCCAGCGAGGAGGAGGAGAAGCAGGCGCGAGGCAGGGCGAGGCGAGTGCCAGGCCAAGCAGCAACAGAAAAAGCAGGCGCCGTCAGAGTGCCACCTCCTGCTGTTGCCACCACCGCCATCGCCTCTGCTTCTGCCCCTGCCGCTTCTGCCCCCGCTGCCACTTCTGCCCCTGCCATCGCTGCCGCCACTGCCCCTGCTGCTGCTTCTGCCCCCGCTGCTGCTGCTGCTTCTGCCTTCCAGTCCTGCCTCATCCAGCCAGGTCATTTGCAGGAGGAGAGGTAGGCGCGAGGCGGGCGAGCTTTCTCCCCCCGCCCGTAAAATTTGCCCGGAAAATAAACCATGATAAAAAAACCATGATAAAAAAACTGTGATAAAAAATAAATAATTTTTAATAAATAATTAATAATAAAAACATCTCACTAACTTCATTTCCAAATAAATTTAATATGTTAACTATGTTTTCTATGGTTTTTTTGGATGATCAGGTATTGTTACTGTTATTTTATTTTATGTGCGGCCCAAACCAAATTTTCATCTTCTAATGTGGCCCAGAGAAGGTGAAAGGTTGGACACCCCTGCTCTTGATGATGCGAAAAAGTATAAGCAACAAAAACTAAATATACTTTCAATATGGTCCATCCCACCAGTTTTAAGGAAGCTCTTTACTGGAAATATGTTCTCCAAACAATGCACATTTTGTGGAATAAATGCTGAGCAACTATTCACCCCCCACATACGTACAAACACATTAGAATTAATTATCGTCATATTTTTGCAAGTATGATTTTTTTTTTACCCTAGATAAAACTAATAAAAATTGATGACAGAGGGGGCAAATACAAGATGCCATCTCTTGCTAGGATAAGGTTCTTCATAGAAATCACCTCATTGTTCAATGTCTACTTACTAGGGGACAGCTACTTCAACAGTGATTTCATTCAGAATAATGAAATATTTTTTCATCTCTTGCTTACAATAGAACAAGACATTAAAATACCCAAAATTTCTACCCAAAAAGAGTTAAATAAATTAAAGAGCTAAAAGATTGACGAGGCCACCAAAACTATGGTTTCTAATTTCTAAGCTCTTATCTTATTTTTACAAACAAAAATAAAAAGAACTAGTGAAATTCTTAAATGTTCAAGTTTTTGAATTCTATAAAATAACTCAGGATTTCACCCTGCATCGTTTTCTTTTGGAAGTTACACTATCATACTAATGTGTAATATTACATATAATGTGATTTTTAAAAATATGTAATTCTTAGGATTGCTCTCTAGAGGGCACAATTTTACTACTCAATGATGCCCACACCACCATTTTTTTCAAAGAAGCAAGTTGCTTTCAGCTTAAACAGATTTTTGTTCAAGGCTATAGCAAACTACTTCCCTGTGTGATATTATTGCAGACCATTATCTAAATGGGTTGCTAGCCTTCAACACTGACAGGAAGTGTCATGAGGGCTGGGACTGATGAGCACAGCACTTTGGTACATTAAGCCCTTTATCTGGCTGGTTGATCCAGACTCATTGTTTCAATAAACCTGAAAAGGGCTGATCGTGTAACCCAGTATAATATGTCATTCACTGTTTACTCCAAACAGCCTGACTAAGACAAATATTTCTTTCCGTACACGCCACCATGCAAGTCAGCAGGTGGTGATGTGACAGTAAAAGGAGATTAGCAAGACAATGAAAACACTATCTTTGTGTTACATTTACACACCATTCAAAAGAGACCCCCCCCCAAAAAAACCTAAGAAGGAAACAAAAAGATCAGAACATACCCTCTTCAACAACCAACACCCAGATAAGCAGAGGTTCACATCAGATAAATAATTAAACAGAAAACAATAGCCTAATCAAGGGACTACTCAGGAGACATACAAGCAAATAAACAATCAAGCAGAAAATAGCCTAATCAAGAAACTACCAAGGAGAAAACCACGCTGCCACCAACACTGGCCAAGGAAAACTATTTTATATAATTAGAGAGCAAATACTTGATTCAATAGCATGATCATGTTACCTAATCAGATCATGAAATGTTTGCAAACAAATGACCAAACTCAGGAGGTCTCTGCAGCAGAAAAGAGTTGTATACATTGTACAAAGAACTATTGCTGAATTCTGACCACATTTGTCCATTATTAGTTCATTGTTCATTAGTGTCATCATTCTATATATTAATAGCAAACTGAATTCTTGTGTTGGTCGTGCTCTAATAGTCTAGGCAAAACAGCCATGTCCTTATGTAATAAGATTATCAGGAGTCTCTAAGAAATCCTTCAGTTTTGTTCACCCACAAATATGGAGAAAATAAATCAAGATTTTAAAAGAACAGGAGGGCAATCAAAATAGACTCTTTCTTGAAACAGAAACCTTGTTTGGTTGGACTACTGAACAAGAGTAATGTATCCCGTAAATGTATTTGTGGCAGGGTACAACTGTACTTTTATACTCCGGGTTCTACTGACACATATCGATAAACTAAAGGAAAATGTCCTTCCACAGTCAAAATATTGTACCTTCCACTGATACTGTGAGGCTCAAGGAAAGCAGGAAGTTAGCCGAATTTCTATCAGAGAAAATGCTGTTGAGAGAGTTTTGTCGTGCTTCCTTTGGAGATTTAGAGCACATCTTCCCACGAGTTCCAGCACTGTTCTCCAGACTCAAGATCTCCCTCCTGTCCTCTCCAGGTACCATCTTTCCCAATTAATGGACACTGGCCATCTTGGATTTTTGTTTCCCTTGCCTTGTCTTGCCATAGAACGAGGACCTGTGAAACTCCTGATAACTCTTCTTTCTGATGTTGGAGAGAACACTGACAAACTCAAGGAAACAGGTTTTATGGCAACACAAAAACCAATGATTTCTTCACAGCTAAGACTGTTTTCAAACAGTCAAAATGATGCCTGCCTACATGGACATCACCAGATGAAGTGCATAAAAATCAAACTGGCCCTATTATTGCATCAAAGACATGGTGAGGTGCTGATGACAGAACAGATCACAAACGGCTAAAAGTAAAAATTCTACTCCAAGCTAAAGAAGAAGAAAAAAGCCAACCAGTTTCCACAATACAACTTTGAGCATTACCCACCATTTTCAGGGAGGATCAGGAATTACTTAGAAGTGCTGATCTCATTGGAAGGGAATCTTGAGAAACTGTGGATTGGACTTAAAGAAGCCTTTCAGAATGAATGCAAGAACAGGATACAAAGATGAAGAAGTAGAAAACAAACTGGATATCAGAATAAGCCATGGAAACTGCCTAAAGAGAAGGCATCTAATTTTCCTACTTCAAGCACATTATGCAAAGATATGGCTTTCTGGAGAAGGGTCTAATGCTGGCCAAAGATGAAAAGAAGAGAATTACCAGCAGCAAGATGAATGAACTCAGTTATATATTAGTGGCCCTGGGTTTGTAGCATTGGAATGCCTGAAATACTAGGTTAGGTACAGATTGCTATGAAGAAAATCTATTTATGTGGTCTTAGTGGCACATAATAAATAAAAAAATGCACTGTGCGTTTGGATGGGAAAGTCAGTTGCCCAGACAATATGTATAAAAGCATCCTTTAATGACTTATGATAGTAACGAAACTCAAATTACTGAGGAAATTACTGAATTCAAAAGCCACCTCCTTTTACCTGGTGTTGCTATCCTTGGTTGCCCTGCAAATCAACATTTGGTTAAGTTCTGCCTCAGAAGGAATCATAAAACTATTCTTTAAAATATAACAGTGTATAAATAACCCCATTCTAGTGGGAACTCTGGTTTCATCCTGGATCTTTGGCTTTCTTGTTCCCTTCTCCCTCTTGAGGGAGCCAGTGTCACACTGCAGCTTCCCTAATGGAAAAAAAACTGGAGGATAGACTTTTAAGGTTGTCCCTCAGAGCAATGGCTGGTCTTTTGATCAAATAACAGAGAAAACACATAGAACACAGCAAAGACGGCCACATAAAATTAAACTACACTTTCTCATCCAAAACATTGAGAACATGATCCACCGAATACTTAGGCACAAACTTCAATCGATTTCAAAACCTTTATGTTTTTATAACAATAGTCTATCCATTTATTTGTCACCTTTTTTTCATAACACATATTTATGTTAAGATATATGCTCCTTTTCAGCCCTAACTATTCAACTTACTTTTGCTGCCTTTTAAACATTCAAGGATCTCACCACATTGGTGCGAAAATTCTGCAATCAGATGCTGCCACAAAAAAGCCTTTTTACATGTTTCCTCCAAACAATTCCCAAGGACAATCAGTATGCATGAATGCTGCATCTCAAGGAAAAATTCTCAGGCTTCCCTATTTAATTTAGAGTTTCTCGAGTTCAACTTCATCAACATACCAAAACAGAAATAAGAATACATATTGTGTAACTAAATTTTGAAAGTTGACCATTGATTTATAGTATGGCTTTATTATACAATACCATATTAGTTGATTAATTATCTTAGGTGCTGCTTTTATTCATTTTTGGGGGTGTTTTTACTGTTTTATTATGGTTAATCTGTTTTAAATGTTTATAATTTTAGAATTGCAAGTTACCCAGACTTACATTTGGTTGAGCTGGGTGACTATAGAAATTGACTGAATGAACAACAATGAAATATTTATTTATTTAGCTTAGGGCAAAAATGTTAAAAAGCACATCACAATTACATTCTCAACAAGCAAATATGATACTGTTTACTCTATAATGATTAGATGGCCTAGACATTGGTATTTGAGAATAGGTCTTTTTTAACATTTATATTTTATTGTGTTTTGCTAATCTAGGTGAAATCTTAACATATATTGCTAGACCATGTATGATATGCCATACACTAAATAAATAAATATTTACTCTATAAGTATTATATAAATATATATAAATAAGTATATGTTTTCTGAGGTTTTTGTGGGTATTTGTATGTGGATCTTTGGTTATTCGGGTTTTCTCCCGCGTAAAATCGGAAGTATCTAGGCGATGTTTCGATGAAGTCTCATTCATCATCTTCAGGCTTGTGTCTTCGGCTTTGTGCTTCTCAGAGTAATGTGAGCTTGCAGCTGCTTCTTCCTTTTAACTGCTAGTGGGGGTGTGACTTGATTGGTTGGGGGGTTGGCTGTGTTCTGATTGGCTTGGGGTGTGTTCTGTTCAGGTGGGGGCTTGGTTGTGCTCAGGTTAGTCTTAGTTGTCAGGGGATTTGAGCTGGTGAGCTGTGATCCTGTTGTTTGGCTTCGTGGTCGTGCCACATCTTCATGGTGGGCATCAGTTCACTTCATGTATGGGTCGGAGGGGTTTGGAGCGGGTAGTGATGCAGCTGCGGTACAGCTTCTGGTCCGTGGTCGTGTCTCATCTTCATTGTGGGTGTGAGTCTGCTTTCTATGTGGAAGTGTGGTGGTAGCATCTTGTGTGGCCCTCGTGGGTGTGGGTCTGGTGTCATTCTTCATGTTAGGTACTCGTTTGTTAATGAGGGCAGGTTTCCAAATGGCTGGTCGGCGGGAGGTATCATCTCGTTTATTCATGCTGTGTGGGTGTTTTTCTATCTCTATGGCTTCTCTGATTATTCTGTTGTTGAAGTGTTGAGTTTAGCGATAGTTCTGGTATTTTTAAAGTCAATCTCATGTCCTGTGGCTTTGAGGTGTTGGACCAGGGAAGAGGTTGGTTCTTCTTTTTTGATCGAGTTCTTATGTTCTTCAATGTGTGCACTTATTCTTCTGTTAGTTTGTCCAATGTATGTGGTGGGGCAGGCGGTGCAAGGGATTTCATATACTCCTTGGTTTTCTAACTCGATTTTGTCTTTAGGGTTTCTTAGGATGGTGGATATTTTTCTGTTTGTGCAGAATGCTGTCTTAATGTTGTGTTTTGGAGGATCTTGCTGATTTTGTCTGTAGTGCCTTTTATATATGGGAGGAGGGCTTTGCCGTTCTCTTGTTCTCTGTCTTGGATTTTGGTTGGGGTTTCTTTTTGGATAGGTGGGTAATCTTCTTTCTTTGGAATCCATTGGCTATTAGTACGTTAGTGAGAGTGTGTAGTTTGGTTTTTAGGTGTTGTTCGTTGGCTAAGCATTTTGTTCTGGAGATGAGTGTCTTCTTTTCATCCAAAAAAGAAACCCCAACCAAAATCCAAGATCCAAAGATCCAAATAAGTATATATATAAATAAACAAATAAAAGATCATTCTGCAGATAACAAAGTATGACATTTATACAACATTAAACGCTGTCCTTTGTGAAAACAGCAAACAAAGGATGAAGCAAACACTTCTATTCTTTGTTATTCTTATGACAAAAGCAAATTAGCCATCCACAAACATTCCAACCACACTTTTAATAGTAAAGAACATTCACCTGCTCTGGTCTTACGCAAATGGATGGCTTAAAGCCACACTATTCTCTCGTTCATATACAAGGGCAATGACAAGATCTTCCCAACCACAAAAAAGAAATGTGACATGGCCATTTGGCCAAATTCTATCTGTAATATTTCCTCATTCTCTCCCAGACATATACAGTTTGCTGGTTTTGCTTGAAAAGTCCTACTTAGGTCCAGTGAAGTATGTCATTCTGTAAATAATAAGAATCTATTGGGGTTCTTTTTTCAGTTTGTTACAGAAAAAGTTGTTAGATCTGCAAGTTTATACATGACACGAAACAACCTTGAAGATGCATTATACAATTCACAGCAATAGCAAATGAATCGCTTATTGAGAATTTACCTGTACAATGATCACACTACGACACCTTTACTAAACATTCAGCCTAACTTGCATTTGGGAAATAAGAGTAGACACTAATTTTATAAGGTCATTCTTAGGACCTCAGCTAGATAATATATGCAAAGTATTGTGAAATATAGTATGTGCACTATAGTTCTATTCTTATCACACAAGCTGATTAATAGGAATTATCAAAACTAAAGAGTTAGCAGTGGGGGACGTAAAGGGCATAGAGAATAGCATTGAAATACAAGAGTGTTATGACTTTGAAATCACTTTGAACATACAATACAAATTTGTTAAGCATGCAAACAGCTGCAGTGTACACCGAGCTCCCAGCAAAGCATTGGCAGTTTGCCGAACAAAAGCAGAATCTGAGTTTATATAGGTCCACTAGTTTCAAAGACAAAAAAAAAGGGAAAAGGAAAAGGCAGACACAGTGTAAATTACAGCATGGCATTGGAATGTGCTAGATAAACCCATCTGAGTGACTTTTTCGTTATCAACTGTTACTAGGTCAATATGCTAATATCTTTAAAGTATGGGTTTACTGAGTCAGTTGTTTCCATCTGGTTTCCCCCCCTCCCATCACCACTCAGTCAATGAAGCTTGTTGTAAATGTTTTCTTAACAGAGCACTTTAAGAAGTTCTTGTGTAAGGGGGGGGAGGAGGAATCTTATAGCATTGGCAATTAAAGCAGCTCACATGTTATGGGGAGGTATCTTATACCACTACAAGAGAAAAAGCTACTACCAAGGCAACAGTCAGATATTTGGGCTTGAATCCAAGTCAAGAAAATAACTTGAGAACATATCTAAGATTTTCTTTAGATAGGCAGATACATATGATAGAAAGAGGGTAGGCAGGTAGGTAGACAGATGGAGGGGGAGGGGAAGGGAGGGAGGGAGATAAAATACCTGTTACAATAAAAAACTGTCCTGACTTTTATGTGTTGGTTTCTTTACCTGATCTACTGCCAGACCCAAAAACCAAGATGATTGTTTTTCTTCCAATAAATAGGGTTACTTTTGTCATAGTTTCATTTAATTCAGTACTTTTTTTCTGAAGTATTCAATAATAAAGGAGAAGAGAAGAATATCTCCCCACCCCGCAAAAAATAACCCCTAACCTTGGATAAAATTAAAAACCAAAGCCTACATAAATGAAGGCCTGATTTTCCCAATGTATTTTATTTTATCCAGTTTGCATGCATTAATGCTCTTGAACTCTTCCTGACATCGGGGTGAAGGGGTCAAGCCCAAGAGAACTAAAAAGCTAGAGAACCACATTCTGCAAATGACATCTTTTCTGGTTAGCTGTGATAGTACAATATGGAAAATAAAACAACCCTCCCACCACTAGGAACATTCAGCAGAAAGTGGCACCTGGTGGCAAGTTGCTTTCCTGCTAAAGTTAGCAGAAAGGCTTGAACCAAAATATCATGGGTTCATCCAATAGCAAAGAATGAAATAGCCAGGTTAGACATACCTTCCCTGCATTAACGAGAGTTGCAATCTCATCCAGATGAGGACCATTTGATGCAAAAAATGACCATCGGTAATGGATCCCATTATAAAGATGCTGCAAAAGAAAGAGAGAAATCTAAGCACCAAAAAGTAAGCAAAACTGCATAACCTTCCACAAACATTTTAGTGAGCTTGTCACTTACATAAGCAAAAGGGGGGGAAAAAAACCCTTCTTTTTTTCCCCTAACCGACCTTCAAAACTTTTGCACCAATAGTGATGCCAGTCCGTAGCATGCCATCAGCTACGCCAAGTCTGTCCATGTTGACTAAAAAGGGTGTGACCAAAGACACATATCTGGCCCCTGACCACTTTCTGAGAAGATTAGGAGCCCAGTTTTCAGTAGATCCACCAACGTTATCTAGGATGAAATCAAACCTAAAAAGAAAAACGCGTGTACCAATTAATGTTCAAAAAGTGAGCAACTCAACATGACATGTACTTTCACAAACCATCCTAGGAATAAATGTAATTCCTATAAGATATTTAAAAGAGGTCAGGAAATAACTGTTTTTGAGCAAGGATGGGAAACGATGGAGATTTTATGAACTGTGGACTTCAAACCTCAGTATTCTTGAGCCACCATGGCTGGCTTAGGAATTCTGGGAGTTGAAATCCACAGGTTGTTCTCTTGTGTCTTAGAGATAGGGGCCATTTGAAAATAAATTTCTAGCTTGTGAAAAATAGCCATGTTGATTTGCAAGGTACCAAAAAATACATAGCCACCTCGCCACTTGGAAACCTTCTGCCAAACACACAATTTAATTAGTTTAGTACATACATGGGTAATTTTTTGAGCTGCTCTTCCATATTTCCTGATTTATAATCAATTATGTCATCTGCTCCAAGACGTTTCACCAATTCGCTGGCATCCTGAGAACAAACTGCAGTGACGTGACCACTCCAAGCTTTCATCAACTAAGAGAGAAGACAAAAAAGGAAATCTACAACCACGTGCACAATCATTATTCCAGCTATGAATGCTACACAATTTCCCTGATTCTAACTCAGGTTTACACCGAAGGTTATTTTGTTTTGGAAATGCTGTGGGGATATTTGGCAGTGTCACATTTTCCACAGTTTTTCGTCCTTAACATTTTACCCACCACACATCAGAATGGCAGATTAGGGAAGACTTAACTTGTTAGTTGTCGGTTCTGGATTTTTTTTTTTCCCAGTTTACAATCTCATTTTTGATATGGAGTGGGCCAAACAGACGAGCCTTACAATGCAACAGCACTGCTATGTCTTGAACTCTTTTTTCCCCTTGCTCCAATAGATGCTTTTGAGTACCTTCCAAAAGTTTAATTGTCAGCTATTCATGTTTTATACCTTACAGTACAGGTAATCTTTGACTATGACCGTAATTGAGCCCAAAATTACAGTAGTAAGTCAGGGCGGTCCTTAAGTGGGTCATAAGTGACCATTTTCACAGCAGTCATAAAGTAAACACTGAAGTCATTAAGGGAATGCTAATTGTTAAACTAATTCACTTCTGCAATGAGCTTTTATTGGTCAGAAATTAAAAAGTAAATGCCGGTTTCCAGCAAAAAAAGTCATAAATTGTGGTCATGTGACCACAGGGGGATGCAAATGGCCATCTATGCAGGGCAATTGCTGAGTACCCAAAATAATGTGATTTGTGGAGAGGAGGGACAGTCCTCAGAACTTTGAATCCTGGTCAAAAATAGCTCCAAGAAGTCAGTCAAACAGTTACTAAACAATGGTCATAAGTTGAGAACTACCTACAAATGATGCTAAAAAACCTTTATTGTGCATTGCTGTTAATTATGTTTCCTTTTACACTAATAATTATCTCTTTCTACAGCATTTCCCCACAATGATTCAATAGCAGGGATTCCTGGAACACTAAACCTGAATTAACACATCTCCAAGTTCACATAATGCACTGTCAAAGTTTTTCTTTGAACCTCTATAAACTATAATGCAATTGGTAATACTTGATTACAGAGCATAAACAAGTACCAACAATTGTGTACCAACAAGGAACCTGCAAATATATAGTAACAATAAACCTTGGTTCACAGCTAAACTTAAGCAGCTACATTGTTCCAAAGAGGAAGCCTACAGAAAAGGTGACAGAATGCTACACAACCAGGCCAGAAACATATTAACAAGAGAGATCAGAGTAGCAAAAAGAAGCTACTCTGAAAAGTTAAGGAATCAGTTCTCAACAAATGAACCAGCAAACATGTGGAAAACTCTTAAAAACATTACTGGCTTCAGCAAACCTCCTTCCCAGGCAGAAGGAAATCAACAACTAGCAGATGATCTGAATGTGTTTTACTGCAGGTTTGAAAAGAAATTACAGCCACCTATCTCCACAACCCACATCTCAAACACGCCAACAACAGCCAAGCCTCCTACAACTGGCCCCAATCCATTGGGCTCACAACGCCTGGTGATCACAGAAAAAGAAGCAAGATCTATGACACAGACAAAAGCCAGGAAAAGCACCAGGGCCAGACAAGATAACTCCTTCTTGCTTAAAAGTCTGTGCTGACCAATTGGTCCCCATCTTCACCCGAATCTTCAATAGATCACTAAAGATGTACTATGTTCCTTCTTGCTTCAAACGTTCTATCATCATCCCAGTGCCAAAGAAGCCCTCGATCAAGGAACTGAATGACTGCAGACCAGTTGCTCTAACATCTGTAGTTATGAAAATCTTTGAAAGGCTTGTGCTGTCCCACCTGAAAACCATCATGGATCCGCTGTTAGGTCCCATGCAGTTTGCATACCGAGCAAATAGATCGACAGATGATGCTGTTAACATGGCTCTGCATTACATCCTACACCAGTCTATCATCTGCACCTCTGTAACTGTCTGGATTGGTTCTGCAACCCAACAGGACAGACACAGACTTCAGAGGATAATTAGGACTGCAAAAAAAAAATTATTACCCACCTGCCTTCAATTGAGGACCTGTATACTGCATGAGTCAAAAAGAGGGCTGTGAAAATATTTACAGACCCCTCACATCCCAGACATAAACTGTTTCAACTCCTTCCCTCAAAACGACGCTATAGAGCACTGCACACCAGAACAACTAGACACAAGAACAATTTTTCCCCAAAAGCCATCACTCTGCTAAACAAATATTTCCCTCAACATTGTTCAACTATTTACAAACTATTTACAAAGTGTAAAGGAGTCTTCCCATCACTCCTTATCACCCATCCCCTCCCACTTGTGATTGTAGGACTGTAACTTTGTTGCTTGTATCCGTATGATTTATATTGACTGTGTCCTAGTATGATTTGATTGTTGATTGTACCCTATGACTATCATTAAGTGTTGTACGTTATGATTCTTGATTCTTAACGAATGTACCTTTTCTTTTTGTATACTGAGAGTATTTACACCAAGACAAATTCCTTGTGTGTCCAATCACACTTGGCCAATAAAGTATTCTATTCTATTCTAAGTGACAATATTCTTTATTGTAGTCACTATTCTAAATATGAAGATAAAGTAATGAATTATATTTATACAATTCCAAAAGACTCTATTCTAGGATTCTTTCAAGAAACGAAACAAAACAGAAGCAAAACGTCTGCCAAGATGATTCGATTTAACATACTTACCTGTATAGCAAAGGTACCCACTCCACCTGATGCACCTATGATCAATATTCTATGAAGTAAAAACAATTACAAATAATGAAAGTATTAACTTCTGTGTAGTTTTATATCTAGTGATCAAAAGGAGTAAACTGATAAAAGTGCCTACTGTGCAAGCTGTATTTAAGGAATTCAATTTATGTAGTGCAGCGTTAAGAAACTATAAATGAAGAGAAACCTACATTTCAAGTAACCTTACATTTCAAATATTGCAAGTTTAAAGCACAGGACAGCAATATTTTAATGTACTGTATAATAAGATATCAACATAAGTTAGAAATAAGATAGAAAGACATTACAGAGTATGGTGAGCACAGCACAAAACATTGTAGGCTGTTCCCTGATACCACTAGATGACATCACTAGGTTTCCCTGCCTTAGAAGAGTGAGGAAAATTCTCAAGGATGACTCACATCCCGGTCAGCACTTCTTCACTCTCCTACCACCGGGTAGGAGATATAGAAGCATAGCCAGCCGCACCAACAGGCTGAAGAACAGTTTTACCCGTGAGCTGTCAGACTTCTGAATGAAAAATAACTTCATGTCAACACAGTATGATAGACTTGCGGGGCTGGTGCGTTGTGCAACAAGGTCACATAGTGTAATAAGATTGGGAGTGGGTTAGGGACTTCTGTCCTCACTATGAGTTGTGTTGGGGGGGGTGGATGCACGAAGGGAGGCTCAGCCAATCTCATTGTATACATGTTGTACTCTGACAATAAAGGTAATAGCATAGTAAAATATTATGAGAATAAAATATGAAAATTGGTTACACTTGGTTAATATTGGCATGAAGGATAAAATCAAGCAATGTTGAGAAAATTATACAGATGAAGAATGATTTTTTTGAACTTATCTGTGACATATTCCTTTGCCTGATATAAAATATTTAAATTAGTTATGTTCAAAGAAGTATTATTTTACAAAAGCTGAAAGGCATGAAATCTATTACTCTTTAAGAGATGCTAAAATTGAATCAGGAAGGTAATATTCATACTCACAGACATCCAAAGGAAAGTTAGGGACTTACTTTGGAATGAGAAAGCCCATGACTAACTTCTTGCAGATCATCTGGCTTTTTACCTTTTGTCGAGACAACTATCTGCATCAAGTCCCCCAGCATTGGACACGGCAAACCATGTGGTTAGACCAACATAAGGCAAGGATGCAGCTTCAGTGTGAGTGAGACACTTCGGTTTCCTTGATATCTGCATAAAAATAAACTCATGGAGACATTGTCCTGGGTTCTCTCAATCAAAACATTTTCCTTCAGTGCAGATCTACCCACCCCAAAAAATAGCAAGTGTCCATACACTTGTCAAATTCATACACGTATCTCTATCAGGTATCTATTCAGTTTGAAGCAGTTGGAAAATGTTGTATTTGGAAAGATACCTCGGATTAATCAATTTCACAAAATGAACAGCCACCCTTTAGATCAGGGGTATCCAACTCGCAGCATGTTTCGCAACGTTTTCCCCATTCACGGAGCTGGGGTGGGTGTGGCCTGTGCATGACTCATCCTGCAGGCGGCCAGTTTGACACCTCTGCTTTAGATAGCACAGGTACTCCTTGACTTACAATCTCAATGGAACTCAAAGTATCTGTTGGTAAGTGAGACATTTGTTAAGTGAATTTTGTCCCACTTTTCAACCTTTCTTGACACAGTTGTTCAGTGAATTATTGCAATTTTAATTTTGTTTTTTGCTTTCCCAAATTTTGTTCTATTGTACTTTACTAATTTATTTGATTCTTTTTGTTAGTTTTTATTGGTTTTATTTTTATTTTTTTGTTTTAAATATGATTTTACATTGTGTAGGCAGCCTTGAGTCACCATGGGCGAATAGGCAGCAATGTAAAATAAATAAATAAATAAAATTTTAAGTTAATAACACAGTTGTTAAGTGAGTCCAGCTTTCCCATTGACTTTGCTTGTCAGAAGGTCACCAAAGGTGATCGTATGTCCCCCGGGACATAAATACATGCCAGTTGCCAAGCATCTGAATTTTGATCACGTGACCATGGGGATGCTGCAACATTTGTAAGTGTGAACAACAGCCATAAGTCACTTTTTTCAGTGCCAGTGTAATTTTGAACAGTCACTAAAGGAACTGTTGTGACTAACTGTACTATAGCTCACCTATGACTTGGCAGTGAGTGACAGGTCTTTTCCATAACCTACTCTGATGAACGGCACTGCTAGAAAAACTTCTGATTCTATCATAAAGGCAGGCAAGAGAATGCAAATTCTCCTTCTGTCTTCTGCAGAGTTTGGTTTTGCCAGATGGACAAATAAAGCACTGTGCTTTTACAGCAGCCAGTTGGATGCCTCCTTTCCACTCTCTTTTCCAAGGCCAAATGGAAAAAGAGGGAAATGCTTATAATACTATGTAGATCGGAGTGGAGATTCTATGTTGTTTTAATATTTTAACTTCAGAGGGTTTTTAGCCACCATTTGAAGGGCAAATATAGAAATAACATATTTCTAGGTGCAGTGGTTAGACTGAAGTATTGCAGGCAAACTCTGCCCACAGTCTGGAGTTCAATCCTGAAGGGGCTCGAGGTTGACTCAGACTTCTATCCTTCCGAGGTCAGTAAAATGAGGACCCAGATTGTTGGGGACAATATGCTGACTCTGTTAACCACTTAGAGAGGGCTGTAAAGCACTTTAAGGGGGTATATAAATTGAAGTGTGTTGCCATTTTAAAAAATTACAACTTTAAAAAAAATGCATTTGTGCATATGTTGACATCATTTCAAAATAAAATTTTGTTGACTTACCTCATTTCCACTTGCTAGAACAAACTCTGACAAGGTACCTTGTTTCCAGGGTGGAATTGCTGCCCATACCTGAAAAATAAACAATCTGAAATATTTTGTTTGTACAAAATAACAAATTTTTTAACCTGCAGAAGGTGCTATATCTAAAGCAAGCAGATAGTTAAAATTCATATTCCTGATGGTAGTGTATTACACACAGAATGTCCAACTCATTCCATTGTGGAAAACCTTTAAGCAAGTTTGTTATTCCCATAAAATAACAATAAAAGAGAAAAATACTCCCACTTACAATCTTAAATGAAACATCTCTGTTGAAGTCATTGGTTTCTATGCTAATGATTTATAAATCCATTCAAAATACTAATGATTTTTCTTGGTTTGGTTTTATTAGCCAGGGCTGAGGAATTTTCTTGTGTGAAAAAATTCTGAAAGTGCTAATATATGCCAGGTGATTTTAAATAAGCAGCATGGTGCAGCAGCTAAAAAGGTAAAGTGCAAACTTCAAATGCATTAACACAATGATAGAATCCAGACTCCTCTACAGGAGGTACTAGTCTCACTATAGTTTAGTTTAGTTTAGTTTAGTTTAGTTTAGTTTAGTTTAGTTTAGTTTAGTTTAGTTTAGTTCAGTTCAGTTTAGTGTCATTGCACCTCATACAACAAAATCAAACACCATCTTCAGAGCACATCATGACCATGACCGTGAAAATAAACACAAACACACATCCTTCACCCTCTACACATTTAACCGGAAACCCACAACACCACACCAACACTGCACTATATAGCAGAATTCAAAAGAGCTACTGCCCTGGGATAGAAGCTGTTTTTCAGTCTGTTTGTCCTTGTTTTTTATTATTCTGTACCATCTGCCAGATGGTAATAGTTCAAAAAAAGGGTTCCCAGGATGAGATGGATCTTTGAGAATGTTTTGAACTTTCTTAAGGCAGGGGAGCTATAAAGCTCTTCCAAAGAGGGGAGAGGGCAACCAATGATCTTCTGGGCAATGACATTAACCCTCTGGAGTGCTTTCCTATCTGCCACTGTACTCTGCACTTCTTGAATCATACATGGAAAGCTATGTCCAGTCCTGGGCTTCATGCTTTAACAAGGATTTTTAACAGGTTTTAATAACAGAACAAAGTTATCCGGACAAAAAAGGGGCCTGGAAATCAAACCTTAAAAGGAACAATTAAAAGAACTTAGCATTCTTAGTTTTCTAAAGAGACACAAGGAAAATATTACAGGTAGTCCTCAACCTATGACCACAACTGAGTCCTGATTTCTATTGCTAAGCAGGACAGTTGTTAAATGAATTTTGCCCCATTTTGCAACCTTTCTTGACATAGTTGTTAAGTGAATCACCACAGTTGTTAACTTAGCAACACAGTTGTTAAGTGAATCTGGCTTCCCTGTTGATTTTGCTTGTTAGAAGGTTGTGAAAGGTGATCTCATGACCCCAGGACCCTGCAACCATCATAAATACATGCCAGTTGCCAAGCATTTGAATTCTGATCATGTGACCATGGGGATGCTGCAACGGTCGTGGAAAAACATATGGCACTTTTTCAGTTTTTTTAAAAACTTTGAAGAGTCACTAAACAAATTGTGGTTAAATCAAGAAGTACATGTATAACAGTCTATGGCTATGTCTATTACATACAGGTGTGATCAGATCTGATTTTTGTTGAAACCATATGCAAAACAAGGAACAATGGACTGAAATTAAAGAGATTCTGGTTGAGTATTAAGAGGAACATCTTAATGAGGTGTTAATGAGAGGAGTGAAGAAGTGAAACAATCTGCCTATTAGAGTGGTTGACTGCCCTCACTGGAGGTTTTCAAATGGGAGCTAAATAATCTGCCACGGTGGTTTGAAAATTCCTGCATAAAACAGGAAGATGGATTAGGTTCTTTTCCACTCTATGATTCTATGATTCTATTTCAATCTTCCATTACCTCATCTCCAGGTTTGAAGTAGGAAACACTCGGTCCACATTCCATAACAACCCCAGAAACATCTCGACCTAGAATTAGAGGAAATTCGTTGCCTTTTTCTGATATGTGCAACGGATCTCGTTTCACTCTTAGAGCAGAAGCTCCATAGCCATCTATTAAAAGAAATGGAAAAACAGGAGTCAATTTGTTGTGCCTTTATTTAGATTTATATACTTCTTTTCTTCACTATTTGCTTGCTATTCCTTACTTTATTCATTCCAAACTGAGGATTCCCATTTTACCGACTGAAAACTGAGACTGAGATGGGCATCAGCTTAGAGTCTCAGCCACAGTATAAATAGATATAATCCGGTATCCAATTTGGCTATTTTAAACAAGAAAACGTGTATTTATTTGTTTCTTTAAAACTGCAACCCCATCAGTATGTCCCAAAGAATTGCCAGAGCATCCCAGAGCAACATAAAAGTCAGATTTGTCTGAATTCAGTTTAGTATATACTGAAGTTTTAAACTGTGTACATATAAACAGGAGTCTGGTTAATATAAGATAACAATAAAGCTATTATGTTCGCTGGTGCTTCATACTGCACATTTTCCACTTTTAAATTTACTCTTAAATATCATGAGCCAATGTGAAAAACGAAGGGGAATCTTCCCAGCAAGGCTCAGCATTTCCTAATAGGATGATCTGACTGAAAGAGAAAATGAGGTCACACTTCCTTGTAAGTGGTAAAATGAAACAGGACAAAAAGGAATGAGTAAAGTCAAAGAGCAGATGTCAGTGGAGATAATTCCATGCTCATTTAGACTGGATTAAGACAAAATTAAGTTAATGAAAATGTTTAAGCAGACCCAGTTAAGGTTACAGTGCAAGAATCTAAGCCTATTCTATTAAATGTCACTTGCATTCCATGAAAATTAATAAGTTTCCAACAATATTCATTCTGTAAATAATATTATGCCACTGGTTTCAACAGATTTAAGAGACTTAACTCTAAAGAAGTTCAAGGCACAATCTATTTATGAAAATCTCTAAGACGCTATTGTATCTTGGCTGCAAAAACTTAGCAGCCAGTAGAAGGCTGCTAAGAAATATGGACATTTTGATTTGCTGCCACCCAGTACTTGTTTCAATTTTTTTACAATTCCAATCTGGTAGTTCTTGCTTAAGATGACAAGAGAATTCTGTGTTTATCAGCTTTTCTATAACTTTTTTTCTACTAGACAAATTCATATGACATTAATAATAAAATAGAAACATCCAGCATAAAACTGGTTATTAGAGCAGTTACATGCGTACTGCAATGTTCCACATGCCTACCTTAGAGATTGTTTTTTTTAAAAAGATAATTAACACCATACTCCATCAGTACTGAAATAAAAGTACAGAAATCATCCATAAGATTTATTTTTGTGAGTTCAGAGTACTTTTACAATTAGTACACTGATGTTCATATCTATATATCTATCTATCATCTATCTATCCATCCATCATCTATATCTATAATATGCAATGCATAACCTCTACTTACTTCGCATGTTAACATCTATGGGATTTAAACTTGCAGCGTGAACTTTAATAATAACTTCATTAGGGAGACGAATTGCAGGAAATGTCATATTATTTGTGAATCGAAGTACATCATTTTTCCCATAGCGGTCAATCACCCAGGAAGGCATTGTTGAGCATCTTTGACAGGAAACGTGGAACTTTCTACTCAGCGGCCGTAGACTCAAACTCTGCTTCAATGCATACAAGCTAAGACAGCCCAACAATTTAGAACATACTTTGCTTCTAAGTGAGTGTCCCCTTAGCAACATGATTGCAAAAGACAACAGAAATGTTAAGCCTCTCTTGATCTGCTTTGAAAAATGCCTCTAATAAATTAGAAAAACGTTAATCCTTATCTTAAAATTACCATTTTGTTCCTTTACAATTTTTGAAAAATATGCCTCCTCCCCTATTGTTTCTCTTTTCTCACAAGACAAGGAAAAAAAAACGTGGAGGAGAAAAGACAGAAATAGCTTTCATTGATCCTCCAAGCTGATGAGCAAAAGAATGCTAAAGTTCACAGGAAGTAAAACTATTTTTTCTCTCTTTCCAATTCCAGAATGCACCAAGTCCTCAAGGCAATTGAAACTAATCTCTTCCGCCGCCAAATATTATACTATTTCTCTCCACCCTTCCACAATGTTCTTCCTATTACTGTTCAACTCGTGCAAAGATATACCCGTCTTAATCTCAAATCTCCTGCAGATCAGCGCCCCGGTCACCCAAATCCCATGCACTCAAACGGGCACCGATTGACAGGCTCCGGAGCCCGGACCAATACAAACCAAGCATGCTTTGATGCTGTGAGCGCTACACCAATCAGCGATCTCAATGTTAGAAATGCTTACCAAGATGGATGCCCCCATAGGTGCCTTCCTGCAGTATCAATAACAGAAGTTCGTACAGCGAAGGAAGATTTGCTGGTCCCTCGGAATCTTCCATCCCGGGATGCCGGGAAAGATGCTGCGCTCCTCACTCCGAGAGGTGCGTCGGTTGTTGTTGTTTGGCTGTTCCGGAAGTTATTTCTGTCTCTAGAACTGGGTTCTGCTGCATTTGGGGGAGACGCTTGATGTTCCAAGTATACTTGGCATACAAAAGGGTAGAAATCCAAATTCAGGACTTTCAGGATTGCATGGAGGGTACTGCGTTTCTATGATTATTTTTTTAGGTTGCTCTTGTAGTAAGGGTAAGATAACGGATGTGGGTGATAGAAGAAATCCAGATGACCAGTAGATGACAGCAAAGGGATATGGAAAGTTCAGATAGTAGTTCGTCCGGACTTTTGCAGGGCAAGCTACAATCTTGGTAGTGTAAAAAGAAACCATAAATGCCAGTAGTACACAGAGAGAGAGAGAAACTCAAATAGCTACTTACGCTCAGCATGATACAAATACTTCAGTTTCTCACTAAATCCATACAAAATAAACTATTTATATTTACATAATATAACCCATACAGTTTATATAAAAGTAGCCCCCAGTCTTCCGGTTTGAACTTCTTTGGCGACAGACTGAAACTGCGTCTCTGTGTGGTTTCGATCCATGCTCGCCGCTGGAGCACCCTGAGCCGGCTGGTTTCGGGGCTAAGCCACCCCGTAGAGGTGGTGAAGAGGGGGGAGACTGCCAGCAGGGTTGAGGAGAGCTGCATCTCTCCTTCCCAACTGGCCATTACTCCCTTTCCCGAAGGCAGTTGTAGCAGTGGTCAGAAATGACCACTACAAAGAAGAACTCAAGCAGAAAAGAATGTGCAGGAGGAAGATAAAGAGGAGAAAGTTTTGGTTGACCGGGTCAAACAGCAAAAGCAACAAATAAGGTACCCTGGAATTGAAATTATTAAAAAAAACCCAATAACATTGTTCCCTAAGAAGAAGGAGAGAGAAAAGGAAAAAGATTTGGGGTTTTTTTCCCCTCCTTTTCCTATACTGACAGCTAAGAGACTTAAGCAAGAAATTGGAAAAAAAATCCACTTTGACATTAATAGGCATTTAATGCTGAAAATAAAAAGTAAAAGGGATAATAAAGATTTCTGGATAATTAAAAGCTTTTGAAAACAGGAAAGGAGAGAAAAAGAATAAAAGGACAGGATCTGGAAGGGAGGAGACTGCCTGGAATTAAAAAGAACTTACAGCAAAATCTCAACAAGACTTCCAAAAGATACATCTTAACTGAAACATCGCAACAAAATAGTAAAACCCCAGGAAGAGAAAGTGGAAAAACAAATAAGAAGAAATAGCTTGGGACTCTTTGGATTATTTGGTGATCTCTGGATTCTTGGTTATTGTATTTAAATTACTAAAATCAATCGGGTGGTTGTTTAAAACTGTTTAAAATGGCTCCACTTTTAGAAGAACTGAAAATGGAACTTAAAACGTACAAAGAAGATGCACAAGAAGGGAGAGGTTCTTTTGGCTTCGTATTTCAGTTCTTAGAAATGGAGATTTGGAACTATGAGAAACAACAAGAAATTCCTGCAGAACAAGAAGATTGCAACAAAGAAGAAGCCATCTTTAATGAACAAGTAATCTTAGGTGGGGGGAAAAAAGGAAAGAGGGGAAAGAAAATGGAAAGTTTAAGATTGGGAAAACAATCCCCCCCCCCCAAAATAGAGTGAAAAATAAGTATAAAATCAGAAAGCAACAGAAGAGAGAAATGCAGAAGAGAGAATTAGAAGTAGAGAGACAAGGGGGTAAAAAGGGGAGGGAGAAGATAAGAGGGAAGAAAGAAAGGAAAAGAAGTTATAAAGGACAGAAACAAAATATAGAAAAACAGGGCCTATTTAGAGATAATGGGTGAAAATCTAATGGAAAAAGGGATTCTGCAAAGGTACATAAGATAGTATTGTTATATTAGAAACAGAAATAATTTTAGAAAATATGAAATAATGTATGATTAAAATGTTTGATAAATAACTATCGTAACTCAGTGGAATGCTTGTCAATAAATAAATGTAACAAAATGAATATTTAATGATTTACAAAAAAAGGGAAAAATTAATTATGGAGATTATATGTGTCTTTAAGGAAGTATGATATTTAATTGAAAAGAAATGTTAAAGTTGTTAAGATTTTAATGATTATTAATGATAGAACTGAATTGGAATGGAATGAGGGTTTATAATTACATATATTTATAATCCTTTTTTAAAAAAGAATATAGTGTGTATTGTAAGAATGTACCAAGCAGAATTGGAAGTTATGTATTATGTATTATATTGAAGTCCATAACCTTAAGGTATATACTGAAGTTCAAATAAGAGTTTAATGGATATAATTAAAAGATATAAAGGTGTCATACTCCAATTAGTAACTACAGGAGAAAATTTGTTTAATGAGAAAAGATAATATGAAATTGAAACAGAACAGACAAAAGTATAAATATAATGATTTGAATTGAGATGAGATAATCAAAATAAAATTGAGAAAATTAAAAGAGGGGAAAAACTATATAGAAAATGTAGAATAGTATAAGATGTGGACTAGAACACAAAAATGAGCGTGATGTTTTACTTGTATTTTGTATGTGTGAAAACCCAAATAAAACTTTATTAAAAAAAAAAGTAGCCCCCAGTGAACACAATGAGGTCCTTCACGAACAGGATTATGCTATCTGTAGGTTATTTGTTTAGCATATGGCATATTATACACAGACTAACAGTATAAATTAATGTTTCATTTGTAGGTATATTATTATGCCTTTTTCAATGTGATAATATAATATTCATGTTTGCAAACAGACAACTACATATGTACAAAACTGGGGGGTTGCAAGGGATTACATACTGTATTTGGTTACCTGATACTGCCACGTCGTGATGATATGAGAAGATTTATTAGTAGTTGTACTTAAAAATGGAGCATAGTCTAAGATAGCAGTGGGGACTTGATTCACCAAAAGCAGGAGAAATTAAAAACTCTAATATAGAACAATCCAGGTGGTGTTTGAATACCTTTCTTGTAAGGAAAGCCTTCTTTTGCAGAATATATCAAAAATTCATTCATTTCTACATAAATAAGCATAGGGATTCCATGATTATGTTAATATTCTGGAATGCATTTATTTGTGGATCTCTTATTCCTATTGCCTCTGCAAATACACACACACATACACACACACACACACACACACACACACACACACAGAACTTGTGATTTAAGGTTGAAACTGTAACAGTATGTGAGAATGAAGGACTAAGAGATGCTGCCTAAAAATTATTAAACAAGAGGAGGAGATCTTAGTTGCATAAATAGAGAAAGAAATTTAGAAAAGACCTGCCTTAATGGATCAGGCAATTAATAATCTTCTGCAGGACATCTGTGCTTTCAAATTTGCAGTTTTTGTTAATGTAAATAATATAATAATGAAGTAGAATTAGCTCATCTGGTTGTGTTTACCTGGAGGGAACTGATAGAAATTAATTCATCAGAAAATACCTTGTGTCTTTAGAACTCCCCAAAGAGTACTTAAAAAGGGTTGAATTTCATTTTTTGGCTAGCATTAAGAAATTTGAGAGTTCTTCATATGATCTCCTCTTGTCTTATCATTTGTGTTGGTTTCAGTTATAGGACATGTTAATGCAATCTTAGAAAGAAATGTTGCTAAACTTTATTTCTAAAATATATTTTTTTAAGAGTTTCGGTCCTACTGACCTTGAGGCTCAGTGAAAAAGAATAATCTTACATAAATAGACATTTATCCTGCTGGTACTATGGAATTGATTCACAATACAGATTTGTTACCTAAAATAAATTAATTCTCTATGAATACTAAATGGCTATTATTATATTATATTATATTATCTCTTTTTTCCTTTAATTTTTCATTTCTTTCTCTTTGTATTATTTAGTGTATTTTAATCATCGTAAGTTAGATAAAAGTACTGTATAACTACTACAGTACTTGTATTTTTTTCCTTTTTTTCATTGTCATTTCAGATTTCTGCAGCATTAAAGAAAGGCCATGTCAGTTCAACTGAACTTTGTCAGAAATGTCTCTCGTTAATAAAAACTACCAAATTTCTTAATGCTTACATAACAGTAACAGAAGACACAGCATTAAAACAAGCTCAGGCATCAGATGAGAGATACAGACAAGGTAGGATACTACTACTAAACAGTTGCTCTCTCCTAAAATTGTAAGCCTCTGAGCCTACTATTGTTTCCTCAAGAGAAATAATTAATTAATTATCATAAGAAATATATCACTAAGTTATTTTATTTATACAACAGAAAAATATTCTTCTTTGTTTAAAGTAACTGTCTATGGAGGTTCTGTTTAAAGTAACATTATTTTCCTCTGGGTTTCTCAGAGCTTGTAAATGGCCCACAAATATTTGCTGGTTTAGATGTTGTCATGATCCACAGGAAGAACTTAATATATGAGAGCAGGTAGTTTTTATATCAGATGTTTTTTCATAGATATTCCTTTATCTGAGAGGGATAATTTATTATTGAACCTACGTGTCAATATGAAATTCCAGTAATATACACTTCCCTTTACCTAGAGTTGAAGACTTAGTTCTCACAACAAGCCATAACATGTTTTGTTTCTGTTTAGCATGACATACAGACCCAAGAATATGGCTTATTGTGTTGTATGAATCAAGCCATTATGGCTTAGTTGTGCATATTGTGCATACAGGTAATCCCTGACTTACAACCGATCACTTAGTGACTATTCAAAGTTGCAGTGGATCTCTCCAAGGCTACTTACAACCCAGTTTCAAAGTTCCAATGGCAGCACATGCACATGCATGCACACACGTACACACACACACACCATACCATCATGTGATCGTATGTTACACTTGGCAACCGGCCCCCATTTACAGCTATTTACAGCATCCTGTAAGCATATGATAAAATTTATTACTTTTTTGCTGTAAACCAGCATTAACTTACAGTTTCAAACACCCATAGGGTGCAGTGGGTTTGCTTAACAACCAATGTGTTCTTCTAACAACCACTGCGAAAGATTTGTAAAGCCAGACGTAATCATTGGATGATCTGCTTAATGATTGCGATGCTTTCAACCATATTTCTGGACTTAGTTACAGTTGTAACTTGAGATCTGCCTGTATTGTATTGTAGAGTTCATATTGTATTTTTAAAATCTTTATTTACTATTACTAGCAATATACTCTGAAATAACTCTGACAAAACACTGGTTTAATTATCCTTGTATTCTTCATAATGAAGGTCAGCCATTGGGTGATTTAGATGGTATTCCTGTTGCTGTGAAAGACAACTTCAGCACTGCTGGCATTGAAACAACATGTGCATCCAAGATGTTAAAAGGTAAACTTGATTTAAAAAAAACACAAGTCCACACTTTAGAGCTCCGATTCTTAGTGTCTTAATTGTCTCACATTAATCTAAGAGCTTTAATTGTGAAGCCTTTGATCATTTTGATAGCAATGCCAAAGTTTTGTCATAGGTTTATCAATTGCAAAATAATATTTTCCTATAAAACGTTGAATAAAAAAGTAATGGAGAAAGGTAGGGAGAAAATCCAATACAATTCATAAGAAAAATACAGTTGTTATTTGGCCACAGAATTCAGGTCTTGTGGTTTTTAAGACATTTCAGACTAATTTTTTAGTCTTCAACTGATCTGTGTGGTCAGTAAGTGAGCAGGAAATGGAGTTCTGTCATTAACAGCAGGAAACCAAGCAATGAGTTCCCAGTACCATCTAATTCAAGGATGAAATTGCTGGTTTCCTGATGCTATGGGCAAGGCAACAACAGGATTAAAAACAATTTTTTATGTAGAATCATGGGACCATAGATAGCTGCCTACCATTGAAGCAGATCAAGGGTTCATGTAACCAAGTTTTAAGCATGTTCAGTAGCAGAATTTCTCTCTGCTTCAGAGACAAATTTTTCTATCCCTGTCTCAGATAACAGATTGAAATTGAAGTCTTGCAAATCACATGCTGTAAGACTGAGCCATGTTTCTTATTTGTGGAGTCTGCTTGGAATGATTGAATTCTGCGTTATTGATTTAATAAATTTGTTGCCCATCTCACTGCAAGGTGACACTTTTTATATTATACTTTTTTTGTTCCAGACAAATTTTTGATGTACATAGTTACATTGTTGTAACTACATAACTTGTAAGTTTCAATTGAAATCCACTGTTATTTTTCTGCCTATGGAATAGCTCCGCCAGCAGAACTGGATTCCTTTCTGAAGCCTCATCCCATTTGTATTTTGCAGGAAGAGGAAAGAAAAGCTGCATTGTAAAAAGCAGAAATTTGCTCCTGTGATGTGGATGCAGTCCAAAGTGCGGCATTGATTTTATAGTTTGAACTTCCCTCGCGACAGGATATCATAATAGTATATCATATATCATGGTAGCGCAGTGGTTTGAATCAGTGGTGGTATTCAAATTTTTTTACTACTGGTTCTATGTGCGCGGCAGGAGAATGTTACCGCAAAATCCCATTCCCTCCACACCCAACTAACCTACTTTCCAGCTCCATTCTCCTGTGCAGGGCAACAAAAGAAGACCCAGCCAATCACCTGGGACTCGGGAGGCAGAGAATAGATGGGGGTGGAGCCAGTCAGAGATGATATTTGCTGGTTCTCAGAACTACTCAAAATTTCTGCTACCAGTTCTCCAGAACTGGTCAGAACCTGCTGAATACCACTTCTGGTTAGAATGCAGTACTGCGGGGTAACTCTGACTCACATTCCCAGGAGTTGGATTCTGTCGATCCTGACAGTGCTCAAGGCTGATTCAGCCTTCCATCCTTCCGAAGTTAGTAAAATGAAGACCCAGAGTGTTGGGTGGGGGGGGCAGCGATATGCTGACTCTGTAAACTGCTTAGAGATGTCTGTAAAAGCACTGTGAAGCAGTATATAAGCCTAAGTGCTATTCCTATTATGCACTGCCTTTTTTGACTGAAGACTCAAAAATCAATCAGATGTATCGGATGAATAAAATATATTCGCAATGGTAAAACACTCTCAATTGTCACAAGATAGAATCCTTAGCCAATCCAATATTTACCTTTTTTTTTTCAGGTTATATCCCACCATACAATGCGACAGTAGTTCAAAAATTGCTGGATCAAGGAGCTGTACTGCTTGGAAAAACAAATCTAGACGAATTTGCCATGGGGTAAGTTGAATTAAATTCTTGAAAGGCAAAAAAAATAATAATAATAGCCCGCTTAATAATTCACAATTCTTAAAATTTCCTTTTCAACTTGCTCATCCTAGGTCTGGAAGTACAGATGGGGCATTTGGGCCAGTGCGGAACCCCTGGAGTTATTCAAGGCAGTACAGAGAAAAATGTGCACCAACCTCCCTTGCTCAACACGACGATACCAGCTGGCTGATAACTGGAGGGAGCTCTGGCGGCAGTGCTGCTGCGGTGTCCTCTTTCACATGCTTTGCGTAAGAGGATCTCACAACCTTGACTTTCGAACATGATAATACAAGTAGACCTCGGCTTAGAACAGCGTGACAACAGAGTGACCGTTCAAAGTTACAACGGCACTGAAAAAAGCAACTTACGACTAGTTTCCAGACTTACGACCATTATAGCATCCCTATGATCATGTGATCAAATTTCAGATGCTTGGTAATTGACTGATACCGGTATTTATGATGCTTGCAGTATCCCAGGGTCACTTGATCCCCTTTTGAGACCTTCTGACAAGCAAAATCAGTGGGGAAGCCAGATTTAGTGAGCAACAATTTGACTAATTTAACAGCTGCAGTGATTCTCTTACTTTTAAGTGCACTTACCGTAACTGCGGCAAGAAAGGTCGTAAAATGGGCCAAACTCACTTAACAGCTGTTTCGCTTAACAACAGAAATATTGGGCTCAATGGGGATCATAAGTCGAGGACTACTTGCAGCAGGGCTAAGTACCATTTCAAGTTCTTTCCAAATTATAATGGAATTAAAGATACAGTGGAATACAAACATGCCTCTTCTAAGAGCTGAAAGGTGAATGGTCCAGTGCAAAATTGCAGGTTGGTCACACACATTTTAACTGTAGCTTGTCTGTTTCTGCTCAGCAGATGACAATATCAGGTCAATCTTGTCAGATCAGACATACTTAATTTGTGGATAGAAGGCCATCAGTAAATTTCAGAGCATCAGGATAGGGTGAAAATAAAAAATAAAATACCAGAAGGTAATGGTAAAGCACCTGTGTTTGTATTATTGTTGAGAAAACTCAATGAAATCCTCAAGAGTTAACTGGAAGGAAATATAATTACATGTGTATTCATTCATTCAAAAATGGCTTTCAGAAAACAGATATAAAAGGAGAGTCTAATGGGATACAGTTTTTTATTTGTTTCTGATTTCCATGAGTTTCTTTTTAAATTCAATTACAGGGCTCTGGGATCTGATACAGGAGGTTCCACAAGAAATCCAGCCTCCCTCTGTGGAGTTGTCGGCCTAAAGCCCAGCTATGGCCTCATTTCCCGCTATGGTCTCATCCCACTTGTGAACTCAATGGATGTCCCAGGCATTTTAACCAGATGTGTTGATGATGCAGCTGCTATGTTAGGTACAACAATTATATGTTTCCTTAGGCGTTTGTCCCAAGTTAAGTCTAGTTTAGCAGTTCTCTTTTTCCTGTTATGTCATGTGCTATTCCATTTCTTTCAGGTGTTCTTGGTGGGCACGACCCAAAAGATTCAACCACAGTGCAAGATCCCTTTTGTCCATTTCAGCTATCAAACTTGATAGATATGAAGAATCTTTGCATTGGGGTTCCTAAGGTAAATTGGCTGTATGATTAGTGAGCATTAAGTTACATTAAATGTATTACTAAATTGCATTAAATTAAGAAATTAGTGAGCATTAAGTTAGTGACCTCTAAAGATTAATTTAAATTAAATTAAACATGTGAGCATATCCTTCGATCTTTGTTTCATGTTTTCAACCTACAAAGGTGCTAAGGCCAGTATGGGAGACAGAAACCCTGGGCCTGTCCAAATCTTGCAGCTTCTGCCAGTCTTAAAATGATGAAAAGTCAGAGATAGTGGGAATTTAATAGGTGTTTCTTTACACAGGTTCCTTATTCCTAGTTTAACTAGTACAACACTAATTGTATTATTTGGCATTAAGTTTTGTGTTGATTGTACTGATTCAGCATCATTTACTCAAAATAAAGTGAAATGTAAGCTTTTTCTACCTTTTTATGGCAGATGTGACTCCAGATATTACTAAACTAATCTCGCAGGATCCAATCTGGGTTGGTTACCGGGACCAGAGTTTGAGAAAGAAATTCCCTGAAGATGGGCTCTAGCACGAGTCTGAAAGCTCAAAAGACTAAAATCTCTGGTCCCACTGACCGACCCGGATTGGATCCTGCAAGTGTCAGGATTCCTGTGATTGCCCTAATTAAATCATGAGCTTCGAGGCAAGCTTCAAAAGAAACCAAAAGATTTATTAGGAGCAACATGTCCGGCATTAACCTGTATGAAGCCAACTCTGGCATACATAATTTACAGTCACCTGTGACCCTATTTCCCCCCTCCCCCCTGGGTGTGTCATAAATCAGATTCTCCAATGAAGCTGTTCACCGGGCCAGGTGGCATTAATCACGTTCTCCAATTAAGGATTTTTGTGGGCAGAAGATCCGATAGCTTAGCTACAAACCGTGTAAGATAAGTGTTGGAATGTCTTTTGGTTTTAAACTGCCTCACTGCTCCTTCAGATTTCCTTCCCCCCCCACCTCCCTTGTTTATAGCAACTCTAAAACAGGCATAGGAATGCTTTACGAGTTGACAGCAAGATTAGTTTAGTAAAATTGGGAGACATATTTTCCACTGACCCAGATTGGATTCTGCAACATTATCCTGGGACCCATATTTGTTTTCATTTGTAAACTAATCTTCCCAGCAGCATCAGGCACTACTGGCAACTGTGATTGATGCTACAAGTTATAGTTCACAATACATGAAACGTACTATAACCATCTCATATTTCAAGAATAAAAACATGTATTGCATGTTTTAGAGAGGATTATGAAAGATTTGGTTGTATTGTGATAACTCCAAATGTCTTTCGGTCTTCTAAAGAGAAAGATGCCGGTACCAGAATAAAAATATAAAGGGAATGTGTGGCATTTTTCTTTTAAAACTTTTTTGTTCTGTATAAAAATTTAAATTTCAAAACCAAAATCTTGTGTTCAAAACTCATTTTTGTAGATAATGAAGTTCACATTCTGAACGTAAGACCAAAGCCTGTGATTTATAATTTTTCCTTCTCTACTTAAATAAATTGAGAATCTTTTTTTTTTTAAATGTAAATACAAATTTCTCCAAGGGCACTCTCCAGACATCGAGAATTTCACTACCATGATTCCTAGCCACATGGCCATAGAAGAATAGAATAGATAGAATTCTATATTGGCCAAGTGTGGTTGGACACACAAGGAATTTGTCTTGGTGCAAATACACTCAGTATACATAAAAGAAAAGATATATTAGTCAAGAATCATTCTTGAGATTTATGAGAACTGGAATCCATATACCTGGAGAGTGTCCAGATTGATGGAGGCTATTAAAAAGAATTCACTGTACTATTACAGAAAAAAAAGCATGCGAACATGCCATTGGAGCATGTTAAAAACAACCTTTATTTAATGAACATGGCTGAAATGGCAGCTTATTCTGTGTAGCATCCATTTGCTATTGGCATTTCTGCACATTAATGTTCTTCAGAATTATTTGTTACAAAAAAAATAAATAAGAGGATGGTGCTAGATTTAATAATTATGTAACAGAAGAACAATATTAAAACTTCATAAATTTCTATCGTTTCTATATCATAGCATATCTTTGTCTCTTTAACAAATGTATACAAATGTGATTCTGGACTACATATAATGCATAAAAACAACTAACACATAAAATATTAAGTAAAAGCAGAAAAAAATAATTCAGGATAACGGGAGAGACGACTATCATTGTACATGACACTCATCTCAAGGGGAATAGCATTCTGTACTCTTCAAGGACAGCCCCATGAAGAGCTCATTGTAGTAATGCCTCCTAGCGATGAGCAGGGCATGAGTAACTGTGAGTAAAGCCACCGTTTAGAAGATGTATGCTCTTTAAAGCTTCTTAAGCCTATTTTAGGATTTATAAAATGTCTTAGAACAAGTCCTTAGCATTGTTATTCATTTCATACTTAATGACTGCTATTACTTAATATTAGTTAATATCATTCTTGTTCCCTGAGCAAAAGCCCTTGTTATCCCAGGATTTTCCAAAATGTAAGTTGACTCTGAGATGGGCTGCAGTTTAATATCAAATTCACAGCCATCTTGGCTGCCCTGTATAGAGACTATCCCTAATACAGGTAATCCTCAACTTACAACAGTTCATTTAGTGACCATTCAAAATTACCACGGCACTGAAAAGGATGACTTATGACTGTTTTTCACACTTACGACTTTTGTAGTAGCCCCATGATCATGAGAACAAAATGGTTGGGCAACTGGTTCATACTTCTGACTGTTGCTGTGTGCCCCATGGTCATGTGAATCCCTTTTGTGACCTTCTGACAAGCAAAGTATCATGCTACTAATTTATCCACTGCAGTGATTCACTTAACAACAGTGGTAAGAAAGTTGGTAAAATAGGGCAAAACTCACTTAGCAAATGTTTCACTTAACAAGACAAATTTTGGGTCCAATTGTGGTCGTAAGGACTACCTGTACAGAATTAGAAATAAGGTATAATCCAGAGAGAAATTTCACTCTCAAACACAGGACCTTTCATTGTCATCCCACAATTCACTTGAATTCACTTGAGTATTTTTGACATTTTCAGATCAGATGAACCCTATGAAATGTGGCTGGTTGTTTATAACAGAGGTCGCCAACCAGTGGTCCACAGCCCACTGGTGGGCCATGAGAAAATTTTGGTGGACCGCAGAGAAATCTCAACACCAGAGCAGCCCCCCCAAAGCAATTAATCCAGGCTGCGCAGAAACAGAAGGCTGCACCACCCACATGGCCCATGGGAACCGTCCCCGCCCACTCACTCCTTACCCAGCAAACTTGCCTGCTAAATTGCTATTTTTCCTTTTTTTTTTTTTTCCAACCAACAGCTGTTCTGCTGTGCCGGGAGATTTAGATTAGCTAGAAAGCAGGAAATGGTTGGATTTCTTACTTTCTAGCTCATCTTTAGATCTTCGGCTCTGCTTTTAAGCACAGCCAAACTTCCCTTAGGACTGAAGGTTCTATTGTTCAGTGCAGACTCATGGCAAGCAAATTTTATGTGACAGACTGAGCTAGCCAATGGCAGATAGATAGATAGATCACTGAATGAATCTGTGATTCTGTGAGCAACTCAATCTGTCTGTCTGCTTTGCCTGATCTGGGGTAAAAGTTGCTCTTTTTAAATAAAAAAATTAAATATTTATATACATGGTGTGTTGTGAGTTAATTTTGTGAGTTTGCTTGCTAGTAAATTTTATGTGACAGACTGAGCTAGCCAATGGCAGATAGATCTCTGAATGAATCTGATTCTGTGAGCAACTCAATCTGCCTGCTTTGCCTGATTTTGGGTAAAAGTTGCTCTTTTTTAATAAAAAATTCAATAGTTAAATACATGGTGTGTTGTGAGTTAATTTTATGAGTTTGCTTGCAAGCAAATGTTATGTGACAGACTGAGCTAGCCGATGGCAGATAAGATAGATCTCTGAATGAATCTGTGATTGAGCAATTCAATCTGCCTGCCTGCTTTGCCTGATTTTGGGTAAAAGTTGCTCTTTTTTATAAAAAAAATCACTATTTATATAAATATTTATAATATTTACATACAAGCCATGCCCAGCCAGTCACCTGACCACCAAGGCACACCTACAAATTAGGCCACGCCCACAGAACCAGTTAGTGGCCCCTGGGATTTAAAATTATGAGTTTGGTGGTCCCTGAGGTCCAAAAGGTTGGCAACCCCTGGCTTATAACATCTTGCTTTCTCCTCCTTCCCTCCCTCCCTCCCTCCCTTTTCCAGGAATACCATGCTGCAGGGTTATCTGATGAGACTCTAGCCGTGTGGTCCAAGGCAGCTGACCTCTTTAAGAGGGCTGGAGCTAAAGTGATGGAAGTGAGCCTGCCCCATACTTCCTATTCCATTGTCTGTTACCATGTGTTATGTGCAGCAGAGGTAGCTTCTAATATGGCTCGATTTGATGGTCTGGAGTATGGTAAGCCTTCTCACTGCTGAATATTAAGTCGTCTCTTAAATATTCACATTTAGTATATTTGCAACCAAACTCTATGCAGTAAAAATCTTAATAACAAAAGATAATATATTATTAAGAATGTCGGTTCTTTAATTGACAATTTATTTGGCAATTCATAAGGGCCCTTTAAAATAAGACTTCTAAGTAGCCTTCATTCTTATAATAACTTGTTCACCTGCCTAAACCTAAGGAAGCTTGCCAGCTACAGCAATGTGACAAGAGTTGCATTCACACAATGTGTAAAGCCTATACTGTTATTTGTAAAAAAAAAAAAAAAAAGCCAGCTACACACAACCAGGTAAAGCAAAGTCAAATCAGTTATATCATGGCTTAGGTTGGGTATGTGAGAGAGAGCCAGTTTTGTCTTGTAATTAAAGGACTATGTGCAGAAATCCAAGTTCCAGACTTCCTTTGGCCTACCAGTTGAGTGACCTTGGACCAGCCACTCTCCCTTTAACCCTACAAAGAAGGCAAGGGCAAACTATGCCATGCAGGAGTGAGTATTAGTCAAGAGTCAATAAATAAAAATATATTGTTGGTTGATGATACAGGAAATAAAACATTTTAATAGGAGGAATCTGATATCTGGCATATCTCTCTAATCGTATACTAAAGTTTAAGATAACAACAGGAATAATGGATTTAATGTTTTATGAATATGAGTAATGTTCTGAGACATTCCAGGAAGTTATACTGCAATCTTTTTGTTTTGAGTGACCCTGGTACAAAAATAATTCTAATTCTGATTGTGGATTTGTTGATAATTTGGTACCTAGCAGTGAAAAACATAATTGGAAATAATGGCCTCAGAAATTAGAGAAAACCAGTACCAGGCTACAATAGGATTAGAGAAGAAAAGTTCTACATTAACCTTTCTTAGAGTATCTCACTTAGATATAGATGTAGAAAATATTTAGACCTGGATGGATAATCTAGTTAGGCCCTGCTAACTGTAGAAAACTGCAACAATGGAAGATTTTGAAGAAGTCTTCAAAAAAAAAAACAAGAAAATCCAGTTACCTCCTGAAAAAAGCACTTTTGGAATAGAAGATTTTGCATTCAAAGTCAAAGCCAAATATTTTAAAATTCATCAACCTGCATGAAAAAAAATTGAGCTTTTTATGTACACCTGTCTATGAATCATATCTCATAGAATGAGGATAATTAAATACATGAGGATCCACTAATATGTTCCAGAATAACAAACAACTTATAAAGAGTTGCCAACTCTGAACCAGTAATGAAATAATTGTTTAATTATAGGTGACCAAATCTGTGCCATAGCTTTTTTATAATAAGAAAAGTCTCGTTGAATTGAGTTGGGGCTTGATGAATGGTGGAAATAACTTTATTATGTTTTGGAAATATTTTGGAAATATTGTCTCAGGTTTGTCCTTTGAGGAATGATTTGATTACAACAAAAATACAGTCTTAAACTCAACTGTGTCCTGTACTCAAATCTAACTGAAAAATAAATACAGTGTTACTGAAACTATGCAATTCTGAATCATTCCTGCTTGATAACATTTTCCCTTGTGCTTATTAAGTTCTCTGAGCATCGATATTGTCCATTCAGCATCTTGACCATTAATTTTTTGTGCCCAGCATTTGATTGAAGAGAAGAACGACAAAGCTAGGACATATTCCTTGAATTCAGAATATTTATTTCAATGTATAAAACACTGCATTGCACAACTGATGTTACAGGGCCATTGTTTGCTTAATGCCTTATGCTAGGCTAATTTTGGAAATACTTCATTCTAAATTTATTTATGAGCCACAGTGGCACAGTGGTTAGAATGCAATACTGCAGGTTACTTCTACTGACTGCTGGCTGCCAATAGTTCAACAGTTCCATTCTCACCAACTCAAGGTTGACTCAGCCTTCCATCCTTCCGAAGTGGGTAAAATGAGGACCCAAATTGGTTGGAGCAATATGCTGACTCTGTAAACCACTTAGAGATGGCTGTAAAGCACTATGAAGCAGTATATAAGTCTAAGTGCTATTGCTATTTAAAACATTATAACCAACTCTGGGTGGCTTGCAATCACAAGTCAAAACAACATACAAAACCATATTGAACTATAAAACTAAACATATTATACCATTAAAAACAACAAAAACCCGATGCCAAGTCAACTTCTAATGTGCAATTATCCAATCTTATCCCAGTGCTTGGGGGGAAAGCCAGGTCTTATGGAAGGCTGGGAGGATAGAGGCTATGAACCTCGGGGCAGAGTGCTCCATTGGGCAGAGGCTGCCACAGAAAAGGCATACTTCCTAGCTTCTCCATTAGATGGCAGTATTGAAGGGAAGGAACTAGGACCTTGCGCGCTTAATGTTTACCAAATCCACAGTGATTGTAATATGATAAAATATGGAGCCCCAGTATATGTAGAGCTCTTTTCTACTCTGTATAGAATTGTTTTGAGAAGTTTTCATAATTTGCACTATTGAATAGGGATATAGAAAATTTAATTGGATTATTACATCTGGATTAAACGAAGGTACAATGAAGCCTATTTCTTGATCATTTATTTCGTGTATCTTTTTATCTTTGTGGAAAAAATAAAGTAGGAACCAAAGTTCCAGGCAAGCCTTGTTTTCAAATCTTGGTTTAATGTTGGCATGTAAATCTTGCCTTGTTTCAATATACTGTATTAACCCTAGTATTCTAGGTAAGGTATCAATGGGAACTGCACTTAATTTTAGCTCTCGCTCTCTCTCATTTTCCTTCTTCAGCAAGAATCAGGAAAAAGAGACATAAAAAGGTCACATTTAATCATCTTTGGGGAGGATTTCCATCTCTTTGTACCATCCTTTTTGTGCAACAAATATTTGGTGAAAAAGATTCAGCTCAGTCCTTCTAACTGCTAGATCAGGTGTCAACTGTTAAAACCCATGTAAAATGTTTAGCTTTTGGGCTCAGGGTAGGCTGCTGGAGGTTTGCATGGGTTCGGGAGAGCCCCTAGCTAAGATTCTGTGCAGTTTGGAGAACCCCCAAATCCCATTCCTGGCTGGCCCCACCCACCACCCCTCCCCTCCCAGGAGTCCCCACACGGCCTGTTTTGGATGCAGGTAAGTGTAGGACGTGCTCAGAGGCTCAGGGAGGGCAAAAAATGGGCCTCGTGGAAGTTCGGGAAGGTAGGTAATGGGCCTGTTTCCGGCTTCCAGAGAGCCTCCGGAGCCTGGGGAGTCCCTTTTCGCCCTCCCGGAGGCTCGAGGAAAACCTCTGGAACCTGGGTAGGGAAAACAACACACACACACACACTGTGGTGCAAGAGGCCAACTCGATTACACCCACCGTGGCCACACCCACCCAGCAACTGGGCAGAGAACCTATTGCTAAAATTTTAATGGAATGTAACGGGTTTACCAACAATAAGTCAGTTTGATAGCTTTTTATGCTGAATGGGATTGTGTAGTTCACGGGTGTCAAACTTACCATATCTCACTGATATGTCATGTGACATATTGTGACATTTTTTTCCCTTTGCGGAGTTGAGGTAGGCATGGCCTGTGTGTGACGCATCCGGCCCACAGGCCGCCAGTTTGACACTCCTGGTGTAATTTAATCAGCTTTGAATGTTTTGGGGATATATTTGTCAACTGCTGATTGCTTCTTCTCCTTTTAGGGCATCGCAGCAGTGCTGAGCAGTCCACAGAAGCTTTGATGGCAGCCACACGCCGAGAAGGTTTTAATGATGTTGTAAGGGGAAGAATTCTATCGGGCAACTACTTCTTGCTAAAACAGTACGTTTCACACATTTGAAAGCTCAATGTTACAAAACCGAGGTTTTACTTGTTGTTCAATTCAAACCACAAGTACCACAAGGTACAAGATATTTTCATCTTGTCAAAATTTTGATTACGTAACCATAGCAATGCTGCAATGGTCATAAATGTGAAAAACAATGATACATCACTTTTGTCACTGCCACTGTAATTTTGAATGGTCACTAAACAAAAGATTGTAAATCAAGGACTACCTGTATCATAAAACTATGCATAATCCAGTAGGTCAAGAATTTATTTTATTTGTTAGGGGAACTCCCAATATGTGCAAAGACTTGCTTACTATCCTCCCTTTGCAGCCCCATTAAGATGACTGAATAAAAGGAAACTTCCAGTGGTGTTAACGTTTATATTCAAAAAGTTATTTTATATCTTTAAATCAGGGGCACGTATAGCTCCTAATCCCCAAAGTTCACCCATTCTTTTAATAAAGAACTTGAAGCACCCCAGTTGTTAATAAACTGAAACTCTGAGAGAGATGGGTGGTTAAAGATAGGGCGTATAAAAATAAACTTTCAGCGTCATTAGTAAGCAGAGGCAATAGTGATCATTGCTGGAGCTGAAGGCTCAGTGGCATGGATGGGTGATGCTAGGTGTTTAGAGATGGCCTGATAATAAGTTCAAGAGTCAAATATCTGGGGGTATCCCAATAATTAGAATAATTAGTTTGGGAAACTGCAATATGAAAGTATCTAGGGTCCACTAGTATGGAGTGGGTTCAAGGAGAAAAAGACTGTTAGATATCTGGAAAGGTACAGAATACGTGGTAGCATCGCTGAAAGACATGTGTTAAAGTTCAGAACTATATATCAAGTAGTAGTAAAATGCTACTTACCTCTGCAATTGACGCACTGTTGAATTGTGAGTGCTTGTTACAGCATTTTATGTCTATCTTTAGCAATAAACTTCACTATCAAACTTTTCAGACTGTGTTAAAACAGATACTGTCCTATTGACAGGTTGAGGCCAGTATCACGAAGTGTTGGCCCATGGTTTTGTTTTTGTAATAGTTTTAGAAATATCGGTGCCCTGCTTCAAAGTATAGCCGTCCACCGATTGCCTAGCCAGCTGGAAAACTAGAATAATGGTTCACTGTACATTTTGGGTTTCTTCCTCCCTTCCCTTTTAGAAATTATGAGAATTATTTCATCAAAGCTCAGAAAGTAAGAAGACTCATAGCCACTGATTTTGCAAAACTCTTCCATTCTGGTGTGGATATACTACTCACCCCAACTACCTTGAATCAGGCTATCTTGTACCAAGAATTCATCAAGGAAGACAATAGGACTCGCAGCACACAGGATGATCTCTTCACTCAGGCTGCCAACATGGCCGGTAAAAAAAGTGGAAGTTTTTATTGTAGGCACTCTTTGTTTTGTGAATTAAAACCAGGCAGCAATTGTTTCAATCAATAGGTAAAAGCTTCCAACCTTCAGGAAAATCTGGTCCCTTACAAAACATATTCACTGTAGAGTTTCCCATCATAACACTAAGTGACAATACAATATTTATTTTTATTTATTTACTTAAAATGTCTGTGTAGTCACCCATTTTCTAGCCAGTTCTGGGCATTTCCCAATGAAAAGTTAAAACAACAAAAAAAACCATATTAACACTGAAAAAACTAAACACATTAAAACGTTAAATACGACAAAAACCAGGCACCAAGTCAGACTTCCAATGGACAGTCAGATGAGATTAACCTTAGCTTACTTTATACTGCAATCTTCTACTTGTAGCTATTCAAAATATTGCTAATTTGAGTAAATCCCTATAGTAAGTCAACTGAAAATTTGCAAAATTACATTTGATTTTTTTCAGATAATCTTGATCAGAAAAAAAAAAACCCAAAACAAGAAGGAGGAAATATGTAGTGATGTTTATGTCATGAGGAGTTTTTAGGGTATATGTAATTGTAACAAGAACTCCTGAATTTTGGTTACAGCAGTACTCTGCCAAAGCTTGATCAATTGTGTCTTTGAGTATGTTTGTATGCAATTTTCTAAATTAACAAGTATGAGCAAATAAATATGTGGTTGCTGAATTTACCCATTTAGGAAAGGGATAATTTGTTGGGATGAAACCCACATGAAAAAACCCAAAACATTTTCAAGTGATTTTTCATATTAGTTTATCAAAGCAGCAGTTAGTGCATAATGAGTGAGAAATTTAATTCAGTATATTTGGAACTTTAATCTGAAGCTATCATGATGAATAGTTAGGAAGAATATTTGAACCTCAGAATGATGAAACCTTGCTCTTGTCCTAATAAAGGACAATTTGCATCAACCATCCATATTTCTTCCAAGACACTAGAGATATACAATATTAGTTTAGATATTATGTAATAATAAATAGTTATCAATGCTTATAAATGAAATGTTTTAAGAAGAAATGAAGGTTGGGTTTTTTAATCTTAATTAAATACAGCTTGAAAAGCTACAAAACTAAATTAAATATTTGCCTTTAAGAGAGAGAGATACTTTTGCTTTAGTCTTTCTGTTGTACTGTGTGTTCCTTATCAGACAATGCAAAGAAAGAAATGTTTGTTTGTCTTTCAGGGTTGCCAGCTGTAAGTGTTCCTTCAGCCCTCTCAGAAAAGGGCTTGCCGATTGGATTGCAATTTATTGGCCGTGCTTTTCATGAGCTACAGCTCCTCACCGTAGCCAGATGGTTTGAAACACAGGTGCAATTCCCTGCCTTAGACCTAGAAGGAATTATGGATCCTCTTGATACTATGTCTCACCAGAAGTCAGCATTTTTTTCATGAGCAATGATGGGACACTTTATTATTTATACAATAAAAAAAGATTTAGAAGAGTACAAATCTCTGTGTATCAAAGCTTTCAATGTACTATTTTTTTATAAACGAAACACTTCTCATTGAAGATTTAATAAAGACTTACTAAAATGCAGAGTTAGATTATCCAGATTATTTATTGAGCAATCACACTGATTTCAAGTTTAGAACTGATAGTTTCTAAAGCACTGTTAAGTAAAAGGCTAGTTGATTTTTACAAAGCAGTAGTTAAATTTCACAGATGATTGCTAATGTGAGTGAAAAGGGTTGACATTCTGTTTATTATTCCAAAGTGCTAGGCATATGGGCATCATATATGGATAATGGATACTTTATTCAAAAGCTAATTGTGCAAGCAAGATTTAAAAGAAGAATATGAGTATGAATATCAGGTCAGTCTCAGTATTCCGAGACTTTTTATCTTTTTGACTGATTTTCAAGTAAACTGGCTGTCTTGCGGATTTTTTGATGAAGGGAAGAAACTTGCCTCTATGCTCTTCAGTTCATTTAGTTATAAGGATGTTCCACTTCATTTTGTAGCCTGAATACTAGCAAACTACATAAATATAAAGACAGCAATTTAGTCAAATTGGTTGCAGGTTTAAAGTAACTTTTTTGGTATTTCTTAATTTTAAATGAAGACTACACACACACACACACACACACACACACACATATCAAATTAATTGCTTCCTAGATCAATTTTGCCCTTCCAATAAGTATTGTTTTGTAATCTGATTTGTCTTTTAAAATCATATTTGTCAGCCTTGGCCTAATATCATAATTATCTTGCAAAATATATTTCTTCTTCGAAGAAGAAACTAATCTAGATGTTTAATTCTGTACATGGTCAGGACAACTAATTAGAATATACTGAAGCTGTTTTACTTCCTTTTTGAAAATGAAATGTTTTTACCACTAATCCCAAGGCAGAAAGGACAAATAACATTTATATAAAACACAAATAAGGAAAGGTTTATATTTTCAGAATTTGAATAGAGACCCCTCGACCATTGCACTGTCCCCCTATTCCCAGGGTGCCATTCCTTGGGTTGTGGGGAGGGGTCTTAAGTATCAGTCCTCAATTAATCTCCAACTCAGTTGCTGTTTCAGCAAAAAAAATTTGAAAGGATAGCAAATGCAGTTTTGCAAGGAGTTGTGGGCTTGGTGATCCCCACTGGTGGTGTTTCAACCCAGGAGGAAGATAATTTCAAACCTTTCTAACTGACATCTATTCCCAAGGGATATTCAGCAAAAAAATAATAATTACTATAGCAGCCATCGGACCAGTTGAACTTCCTGACCTTTTTCTTAGCCCTTCCATAGGCTTCTGCCTTTAGATGAGCCTTAGGAAAATCAAAAGGAAGGTGATGAAACCCAGGAGATAACTTGCATCGGAAGAACAGGGTTAATAAATTCACTTTTTGAAACAATGGAAGTCAAATATCTAAAGATTCAAAAGAGTTTATTGGGAAAAGAGAACTACAGGGAAAGCAAGGGAATGAAGCAATCACAAACTAATTAATTAAGGAGTTAACTAATTATCTCCTTGAATGAAGCACATATTCATTGCCAAGAGGAGGGTGGGAAAGAGAAAGTTGAGACTTTGGTTGGTTGCTGGTAGGAAGGTCCTTCCTTATCTCTCGCCCCCCTCTTTAAGCTCTTCTTCCCAGCCTAGTTGAATAAGGGGATTTTTAAAAAGTCAGACTCTTTAGAGAGACTGATTGTGACTTTGTCCAGTCAAGGACAGTAGTTCTTTTCTGATGCATTGTGACTAGCATACAAATCAAGAATGGCCCAGGGATTAAACGCACCTTCCTAATGAACCTGGTTGGAATGATGAAAGTATGGGAGAATGAGAGTCCATTCTCTCTTATAAAAATTATATGGGAGATGCTTTTCTGGGAAAGAAAAACAAATCCATATTTTCAGGCCTGTTAGCATAGGATCAATTTATCAGCTTGTTGGACTAGGCAGAACCTGAGGATTATCAACCAAATATTGATAGGGTAAAATAGCAAGAAGATGACAAAGGCCCATCCATGGACTTCCAAACAGGAGGATCCCAAATGATCACTCTCAAATCATCCTTTCTTCGGTGAAACCTAAAATCTTATTGGGGGGGGGGGAGAAGCCAATTTAAGTGATTTTTTTGGGGGGGGGGATTCTGACTTCTCTTGTTTTTCTTATAGCACTCTATTCACAACCAAATATTTTTTGTAATTAAAATTTGGCTTTGATAGTTTTATTTAGCTCATTTCAATCTTTCCCCTTGTTCTGGATGCAGGACTGCATAATTAGTTAAAGAACAAGAAGGTGAAATAACAGATCTCTCCATCTGGGCAGGATAGAGGAGTCAAGATGAACAGCCAGACTGGTGCCATTACCTTTTACTGAGAATCCTTGAGAAAAAAAGAGAGTTTAAATAGTTTATAGTACACTATTTCTATTGAATTTTCCCAAGCATGCTCGAGTTACAAGTCTTATGAGACTAGCTGATGGCTTTATTTTTTTAAAGCGTATTATCCTGCTCTTTATCTTAAAAAAATTTTTTCCAGAATAACTTATATCAAAGCAGTAATAATAAAGCAATTATTTCACATGAGGCAAAGACTGGGGTTGAGGGGTCCAGGAGGGAACAGAAGAATAAATTGACAAAACGAAGGCACTATCAATTAGCTACCATATATTAATTAGAAGAACCTACATAATAAAATGAGGCCTGGAAATGGAGCTCATCACTCAAGAGACAGCAGTGGGATCCTGCTTCTCAACCACCTCCTGCTGCAGATAGACAGATAATCAGTAAACCCATCTAGCTCTGTTTTGTTCTACAGGCTTCACCCAAGTTCAAAATAAACTTTTTTCACCTGTAAAATTACACTTTGTAGGCCGGTTTTGCTGTATTCCATCTTGGAAAAAGGGATTTAAAATATTGATATAGAAAATAGCCCATAAATTTGGCTACAGGCTGCATATCTTCTGTAGTGTATAGAATTTCCAGATAGGCCGAACAGATAGACCGAAATCATTCAGCAGAGAAAGTGAATGGTTTCTAAAATACCAAACACATCACCCACTTGGACAGATCTGTTTTCAAAGTTACATCCTTTAGGTGCTTCCTTTTAGCTGGATTCACAAATTTAAGCCTAGTTTGTTTTACCACATAAAGGTAGAATACATGTAACAACACATCAAGCCCAAATAAAACTGTGCCTTTCAGAAAGCTATTAGTTTGAAATGTACAAAGGAAGAATACATTACTGCAGTTATTTTAAAAAAATGTGTGGTCAGCTGGCTGAGTTTGCAGTTTCCACTTTTTTAACATTGCACAGGGAGGTAGCAATCGCTTTGTGGAAAGGACCTTTTGTTATTTAATTAGGAGAGTCCCTGACATTCTGGAAGGAATGTTTAACCGAATAAACTGGTACTTCCTGCCACAATACTTCTTATCATCAGCAAATCCTAAAAACTTTTTTTAAAAAACAAATAGTGACATCTGAATGTTGCAGTTGGGATTTAATGGCAGGAAGGCATCTTCATTTTTTTTAAGGGGGTACTCAAGAAAGATTGTATCAGCCATTATCAAGATATTTAGATTTTAAAATTGATTTGTAGGGATTGGTGGATGACCCAAAGTTGCTTTTTCAAGAGGCAACTGCACTTTCTGTTTTTTTCTTTGAAGATGTTTCACTTCTCATCTAAGAAGGTTCTTCAGCTCTGACTGAAAAATCCAGTCAGAGCTGAAGAAGCTTCTTAGAGAAACGAAACATCTTCAAAGAAAAAACAAAAAGTCCAGTTGCCTCTTGAAAAAACACCTTTGGGACAACCATGACCTGAATGATTGAGAATCTCAATAGACATTTAGGGATTCGTGGAATTTCTTCCAGCTCTGTGAATAGAGATCCCGAAAAAATAGGGTTAGGAATCTGGGCAGTCCTCATCTCAAAAGACAAGCCTTTCAAGTGTTGGAAGAATTATCCGTCTGGGTTCAGTTTCAAGTGGGGAAAAAGACACTGGAAACACGGAGGCTGTTTGGAAAGATGGTTTAATGGTGGACAGGACCACATGGCTTGGAGCTCCAAAGTGAAAAGGATGATCACATGCTCCAAGGTGAAAAGAGAAGGGAGGGCCGAGATGCTGAGAGACTCTTATATGCACTCTGTTGGGCCCCACCTTTGTGTTTCCTGTTCCTGTGCAAGAAATGTATCTGATTGGCTGTTAGACTCTCAGGGGTGGGGGTCTTAACTAATTTTGTAGGCTTTGTCTGGACCACATGGCTTCACCTGAGTGTTGGCTGATACACTCTTCCCAGGCCATATGGTGAGATGGGTAGAGGTCTTTATTATGTAGAATACTCTGGCCTAGGCCTTAATGGCCCATTAGCAAAGGTGGTGGGGCTGAGTTTTTGCCTCTCTGAAGTGAATTTCTGCTTCTGAGTTTCTACTCTTTTTAGGGGAATTCTGCCTTTTTAATATTTCCTAGGATATTTCATTTTTCTAGGAGAGGGATGGGTGCTAACTTCCTAACAAGCAACCTTCCCATTTTTAATCTATCTGATTCTCAACAACACCCCTCCCAAAATTGTATTTTTGGATGTCCTGCATAAGGGGAGTATAAGTGTAATCTATTTGCATTTGACCAATACAGGATTTCAATGAAAGGAAACAGAATAATACTGGATATCCCCTCCTCCCATTTTATCTCTTTCTCTCAAACAAGGAGTGTTCTTAATTGCCTCTCTGGCCCCAGGCTTAATTCATTCAAGGCCATGAATGCGGAAGCCTCTTTTGAAATGGCTTCTGCTGGTGCTCTAAATGTATTTCTGTTTGGGAATCAAGATTTAAGAGTTAGTAACCATAGCAATCAACAAGCTTATCTCACTGAGGTGTATAGCCATTCCTTTCTTTTTTACCACCCTGGCAAGCTATTAAACCATCACCTGTGGGTTCTTCCATGCAAGCTCATTATGCAAATGCCACATTTCCATGCTGGCCCACATTTACACAATAAAGGTGCTAATGAATTATCATGACCTTGCAGCCATTTCAGGACATAAAATGTTAAGGAAGAGAGAATGGGTGGAATTAGATCTTGGAGCATTTTTTTTTCTCTTAACAGAACACATCCTCTTTATTAGTAGTAGTATTGCTATTTTTAAATAAAAGAATGGTTTAAATGTTGTCATAATGGTTCTATCTTTCATCCGAGGGGGGGTATAGGTACTCATTTTATAAAGTCTCCCTGCTACACAGTTGTCAGAAGCCAAGAAAGAAACAAGAATGAAAAAAGCATTGACTATTCTGTATTATTAGAATCTTTGGCATAGATAAAGCTTCTCATATTGAATATGTATGTTTGTTATCATGTAGAAAAGTACTCAAAGTGCCATAGGCAAAGTTAGCTATTCCTCTATTTATGTCCTCCCTGTAAATTGGATGTTCATGTTTCAAAAGCCCAGTGGATCAGGTCAGCACTGGAGTAGAACAGGCTATTGTAGACAATATATGGTAACTTTAGCAAGACTACTTATCAGCACAAAGTTGGAAAATTACAGAAGTACTCATCACAATGGAGGAGTAGGTTATGAAGATGGCAGAACTTGCACAGATGGCAAAATTAATTTGTTTGATTAGAGGAAAAACAACTACTTTCATGAAAAATTGGAAACATTTTATGGACTTTTTGCTGAAATTGAATAAAAGTCAACTGGTGATTTGGGGGTGGTTGATTAAAAAGGTTGAATATGGAAAGAAGGGTAGCATATAGTTCTAAGGGGAGAGATAAGATAAAACTTATTTTTAACTTCTAAAGAAGATTGGAAGATGCTTCATTAACTTTTTTTATCTGTTTCAAACACTTTTTCTTTTCTCTATTTTTATTTTATATATTTTATATATTTATCATTCATGTAAAAACTTTCAATAAAATTATAATTTTTTTTTTAAATAATAAATGTCCAGGTCCTTGCTCTTCAGTCCAGTCTAGATAAACCTGCCCTAATCTTTAGTCATTCAAGTATGTTGGATTATACTATTATCACCAGGCATGAAGGCTCAATGTCATCATTTATTTAGAGATCTTACAATAAATAGTAGATGAAGGTGTCAAAAGCTGGCATACAAATAGTAGTGTGAAGACGTTGCCAAAGATATTCTCTAATATTCCATGTTGATTTGCTGGATAGAAATAGAACAATAGAACTCCTGCTCAACCAGGAGACCTTATACAATTTCAGACAGGTAGTTGTCCAATCTCTTCTTAAAAGGACCGTCCATAACTTCTGAATGTAAGCTGTTCCACTGATTAATTGTTTTAACTGTCAGGAAATTTCTCCTTCGTTCTAGGTTGCTTCTCTCCTTGATTAGTTTCCACCCATTGCTTCTTGTTCTCCCTCCACGTGCTTTGGAGAGTAAGTTGACCCCCTCTTCTTTGTCAGCAGCTCCTTAGTTATTTGAATACTGCTATCATGTCACCCCTAGTCCTTCTTTTCATTAAACTAGACATACCCACTTCCGGCAACTCTTCTTCATATGTTTTAGCTTAATCATCTTTGTTGCTCTTCTAGGCACTCTTTCTAGCATCTCAGCATCTTTTTTGTATCATGGCAACCAAAATTGGATGCAATATTCCAAATATGGTCTTATCAAAGCATTATAAAGTGGTATTAATGTCTCATTTCCTGTGTTAATATAGCCTAGGACTGTGTTGACTTCTTTGGTGGTTCCAGCACACTGCTGGCTCCTATTTAAGTGATCATCCTCTAGGACTCCAGGATTCCTCTCACAGTCATTACCATTGAGCCAGGTTTAGGGTTAGGGCCGCTAGGCTTACCGTAATCACCTGTTCTATACCTGCCCAAAAGAAGGTATCATACAAATATCACAAAGAGGATTTCACACAGATGTCACACTCATCATGTGTCACACTCAGTACCCAATGTGTCCAAAATATGTTTATGAATGTGGTATGAGTGCTGTCAGAAAGCAACTGGTACAGGATGATTATCATGTATTGATCAAAGTCATAAAAGAAACAGCTAGAACACATAGTCCTTAGTAAATCTGTTTGATTAAAGCAATAATATTTAACCATAAACAAAGCCTGAGACGTCAGATTACAAAGGTCATCTTTTAACCTTGACTTGAAAAAGAACTGAATGGTTCACACCATGGCCCTAAGAACCTATGACTTATTGACTGAGACCAAATGTCCTAATTATCCAGGACCTGTCTCTCCTGATGGCCAATCTAGCATGGCCTGATTAAGCGATGTAAGGAACTTACTTTTTTTCCCCAAATACAAGCTTTCACATTTATCCCCATTAAATCTCATTCTGTTTGATTAGGGAGATTAAGTACAATGCTAAACTGATTCGGAGATTGGAACAATGATGCATTGGAATGCTTTCTGTCCAGGATTGCAAAGTTTATCTTTTTTTTTTCAAAAGCATTCTCCTCTGCTGCCTCTTTCTCCACCCCTTTTGAGTTACTTTTGATAAAATTGGAGCCAAACGGTGCCAACAAAACAATCTGCTTTGATCCAGGTTGCCTTTTGGCTCAATGGCCCCTGGCTTTATGCAAAGGAAATCACAATCCCCTAGGGTACAAAACAGGTTCTTCAAGATGAAGGGTCCAGGTTAATTTTTCAGAATGGTAAGGAGAACCTCTTTTCATCATAAAATAAAAAAGAATGCTTCAGAATTATAATAATAGGATGCTGCAGTTAATTTAATCAGAGCCTCCGCTGCTCTGTGATATGACCAAATAAATTATCTCTGTACATACGAATTGTTCTTTCTTCCTTCCTTCTATTTTCCTCTCCTAGAAAAATGAAATATCCTAGGAAATATTAAAAAGGCAGAATATTTCCCCTAAAAAGAGTAGAAACTCAGAAGCAGAAACTCACTTCAAAGGCAAAAACTCAGCCCCACCACCTTTGCTAATGAGCCATTAATGCCTAGGCCAGAGTATTCTACATAATAAAGGCCTCTACCCATCTCACCACCGGCCTGAGAAGAGTGTATCAGCCAACACTCAGGTGAAGCCATGTGGTCCAGACAAAGCCTACAAAATTAGTTAAGAACCCTGCCACTGAGAGTCTGACAGCCAATCAGATACATTTCTTGCATAGGAACAGGAAACATGAAGGTGGGGCCCAACAGAGGGTATATAAGAGTCTCTCAGCATCTTGGCCCTCCCTTCTCTTTTCACCTTGAAGCATGTGATCATCCTTTTCACTTTGGAGCTCCAAGCCATGTGGTCCTATCCACCATTAAACCATCTTTCCAAACAGCCTCCATGTTTCCAGTGTCTTTTCCCCCACTTGGGACTGAACCCAGACGGATAATTCTTCCAACACTTACTTACTTACTTTTACTTCTTTTCTCTCTTTCTCTCTCGCTCTTCTCCTCTCTGAAGAAATAAAAAAGAAATTTAAGAAATGGATCTGAAGCTCATTGTCAAATATCCCAAGAACAAAGACACAATTTTGTTGTATTGATGGTCAGCCAAATCATCCATTCTGTTCACATCCAGTGATTTAGTTTTATTTTTTTCAAATAGACAATTCAAACAACAAACAAAAAGTATTTCCTACTTCTTTTCTCTCTTTCTCTCTCACTCTTCTCCTCTCTGAAGAAATAAAAAAGAAATTTAAGAAATGGATCTGAAGCTCATTGTCAAATATCCCAAGAACAAAGACACAATTTTGTTGTATTGATGGTCAGCCAAATCATCCATTCTGTTCACATCCAGTGACTTAGTTTTATTTTTTTAAAAAAATATATTATTTATTAGCTTTAAAAGACCTAAAAATCCAGTTTCCATAAAAAGTTATTTTTTTAATTTATTTGATTATTTGTATCACACCTTTATTATTTTTACAAATAACTCAAGGTGGAGAACATACCCAAAAACACTTCTCTTATTTTCCCCACAACAACAACAACCCTCTGAGGTGATCTGGGATGAGATAGAGTGACTGGCTCAAACTATAAAAATAGCTTTCCCCTTCCTCCTGGAGCCGAAGAATGCTACAATTCTATTCTCCCTCCCCAAACATTTCTGGTTTCAAATATTCAAATATTTTGGGGTGGGGGGCATTTTAATGTTTCTGCATGTAATTGCCTTTTTTCTTCAATCTTGCAGCACACAGTTTGGATGCATCACACATCCCCAGTTTAGTGAAGGAGAAAAAAGTACCAATACATCATGTGACGCTGCCATGATGAGATGAATTTGACATCCCTGCTGTGGAGCCTTCAGTGAGGACAGGGCAAACTCTGGTATGCAGAAGCAATGTTTACTGGAATCATGGGGATTCCAGTAAACATTGCCCAAAAATTTAAAAAAAATCGAGGAGAAAATGACAAACCCCAAATGCATCCTACCAAACTAGAGTTTGGAGGGAAAGCCAAGTTTTCAAGGCATATTAAAGGACAATAGAGTTGAGCTGTTTGGATTTCCAGGCCATTCCTATTCCAGAGGGCAGGGAAGGCCCTTCAGATGTGTTGCTTATCAAATGAGATGTGAAGTGTTGTAGAGCGGCGGAATAACTTGAGGCAAACTTGGAGTAAACTTCAGCTTTTACTTTATTGAAAAAATAAAGGGTTGCCGCGGCTGCCACGCTAACAAGGCAGCCAGCTGGCGGACAACAGCTGATGCCATTTGACAACTCCCTTTTATAGCTGGCTGTCAAACGGCATCAGCCAATAGGAATGGTCTGTGTTCCTGCTGGAAACACGGACCGGAGTGAAGACTTCAGCTTAGTCTATTCCGAATGCCACATGAAGAATGTCACTCTATCAGACCTTACAAAATAAGCAGAGACATTGGGAGAAAGTCCATACTGGTTTGGTTCCCAGCTTAGAAAATATACACAAAATATCTACTGTATGGAAAAATGCAGAGTAATGTATACATTATAGATGATTACGAACAAAACACATATAATGATACAGTAGTAAGATAAACATGTACAAGAAAAAGTATATAGTAAGTCATATAACCTGGGAAATGGCTATGAATATACATGCCTAGTTTGATCTTATATTTCACAATCTTTGGAAATGACAAAATGGAACAATACCACATTTGATGAATGAAGAATACACTTTTAAAATCCAAATATACAAGTCATTGTTTCTCTAGGCCAGCTTTATCTCTTTCCCTCTCTCTTTTTGAATTAAAATATAGTGACCAACCAATTAAATGTCAATTATATTCATATTGCATTAGCAGAACAGCAATCAATTACCTTTCACATCTCTAATAGCCTTGTTTGTTGTTATTAATCATTATATCGAGGTGGGGTTGTTATTACAGTTACCGCAGAGAGTAAAAATAAGTAAATACCCTGTTTCTCCAACAATACGGCCTCCCCCAATAGGAAGTCCCAGCATGTTTTATAGCCATGAAATGAAATTAAGCCCCTCCCCCAAATTAAGGCCTATATTAAAACATGAGAAATGGGGGGAATGGTGGGGGAGCTTGCCGTTAGGAAGTACTTTTGTTGCACACCCGGATATGGTGCTGCCTGCATTGACCCCGATACGGAGTGCCCCACCAACGCCGAGGTCAACATCTAAGCCGTCACCGCCCGCCCGAAGATTCAAGAGGGGGAAATTAAGTCACCCCCAAAAAGACGGCCTAGGCATTTTTTCGGGGCTCAAAAAAAAATAAGACCCGGCCTTATTATATGAGAAACACGGTAGTTCTTTGTCCTTCCACAGCAGAGATATTTTTCAACTCATATGTAAAAGGTTGTGGTTCGACCCTTGACTTTTGAGACCTGGTTGTTTATAGAACACAATTCAGCTAATGGGGCTGAATGTGGCCCTACTACTTCTAAATATGCTGTGTTCTTATTTTTGTTAATAAAACCATAGTGCATGGACTTTAATTCAACACTCAGTTATATAATAAAGTGTTATCTTATAGCTGATAGTTCAAAAATATGCTCTATATAGGACAATAAAGCAGCCATTCAAAAAATCAGGGAACAAAAGTTCAATTTCTTCTATGGAGTAACAGAAAGCGAAAGAAGCTGAAGAAATATTGTGTTCGAAATATTACAGCAATAAAATTGACCCAGGTTTATTTGTTTGTTTTTTGCAACGAAAAAGAAAATGAATTTAATATTATGGTTGTCTTACAAATGGACTGACTTCAGACAAAAGTATTTTGCTTGTCTTTAACAGCAAGTCACAGTAATGGAAGGATTTCAATATATTTAAGTGAGCATGTAGAACAGGGGTGTCGAACTCGCATCATCATGGCAGCGTATCGGACTTTTTTCCCCCTTTGCTAAACCAGCATGGGTGTGGCCAGCATGTGATGCATCTGCCCTGCGTGCCCGCAAGTTTCATGTGCTATTGTAGAAGGTCATACCTAGTATGAGTAAACTAGGCCAGTCAATCTCTCTCAACCCAACTCACCTTACAAGGTTGTTGTTATGAGGAAAATTGGAGAGGAAGGAGTATTAGGTATGTTCACACCTTGAGTTGTTTATAAAAATCATAACGGCATGTTAAAAAATATTTTTAAAAAGTATGTGTGAACAAATTATGTTTCAACATTTACAAAATTTTAGAGTAAACATTCTGAAAGTTTGCCTGACTATAGTCATGCCAAAATGATGAAACAAGCGTTATGATACTGCTCCCCTTAACTTCTACAGAAAAACCATTATCGGCATCAGCCAGTTTGGTCTAATGGTTAAGGCCCCAGGCTAGAAATCAGAAGACCTTGAATACTAGCCCCCCACCTTAGCCATGAATTCAGAAAACTCTTTCTGATTATGGCTTGTTTATGTTTCAGCCAAGGTTGTGAGATGTCTTAGGTGACCCACATGAGGAATAAGAAAAAGAAATATGCATATTTATATCTCCATAAATATAAATAGTTAAAATAACCTTAGCCTCCAAACTCTTATTTATGGGAACATGCCTCAGTAACCACAGTAAACCATGGTTTCTTAAACTAAGCATAGTTGAAAAGCTCTGTATAATATTACTTTCAAAAATTATTTTGGGGTGACTTCATGGACATATCCATGTCATTTCCTTGGCAATGTATGGAAATGATTTAAGTCAACTTCGAGCATGTATTTTCAGCTTCCTCACCTAGTCAATACTTTGGTATTTTCTAGGGGTTCCCAACAAAACATTAACCTTGTCCAGCCTTGTTTAGCTTTTTGAGAGGTCCAAAGTCCTCTAGAGATGCTGCCAGCTATCAGACCATGCTCAACCATCAGTCATGGTTTATAGGAAACAGTGGCTTACATAACAATACCACTTTGACTATTGTGCTTTAAAGCCCACTGTGTCCTTTACAGTGTTTTACAAAGTCAGCATTGTCCCCAACTATCTGGGTCCTCATTTTACCGACCTCAGAAGAATGGAAACCTGAGTCAATCTTGAGCTGGTGAGGAGAATTAGGCTGCAATACTGCATTCTAACCACTGCACCACCACTGCTCAACAAATTAAACAAATTATATATTAAGCTAAAGTCAAATAGTTTGAATTATGAAGATTTAACATGCTTTATGAATCCAGATCAAGAGTAACCACCACTACTTACTGAAGTTAGTGGATCTTGTTAAAATGGCAATGCTTCTAGTAATATCAGAAATCCTATTTTTCCTTGTAAAATCAATACTGAAAATTGCCATAGTAGATAATATATGTAGTTTGGGATTGAGTTGTTGAGTTCCACCTGTTTTCTGAGATTGCTTATCTTCCTGCAGACATTTCATTAGCAAACTAGGTGACATCAGTGCCCGTGTGAGTAAATTTTGCTCTCTGTTTAAATATAATAGCGTGTCCTATCAGCTTTAATTGGGATAATGTTTCTTCCTTGATTGTCTTTGAATGGATGATTGTTTCTCCTTTTATTGTTCTTGTTTATCTGGTGCTAGTTCCTGCTAATCTCATGTTGGTTAAGAGGAACATGATGAAAAAGGCTGTGTTTAGGTCTGTTTGCTTCTTTTCTTGACTTTGGTGGTTCCCTTTTTGAAAGAATTGTAGATGGAGCTTATTTATTTTTAAAATTAACTTTATTAGGTTCCACAAACAGATAAAATACAAATAACAAAAAAGGAAAAATTGTGTGAAGTGGCGGGGAGGTCAAAAGGGGAGAAAGTTAAAAAGTGATAAATAAAAAAAGATTGATTTCCAATCTTCTTCAGTGCATATAGATACAAATAGATATAGTAGAATAACCTCACAATCTGAATTTAAACAAAAGCACGAATCCATCATATAAAACCACAGATTAAACAATAAAATATAATTAGACTTATGTAACAAAGTAACCTCTTACTCTAGGTAAACTTAGACATTTAAAATATACAATATATATGTTTAATAACACAAATGAAATACATTTATTTCTAAAATCATAATAAATCTAATAGTGAAATCCTAAAATCAAAACTTCATTTTTATCTTCTTCAAGCAAGATGTCCAAAAACAGTTTCCAAGTAATAACAAAGCTAGATTTTGTCTTTCATCAAAGTGATCAGTTTTGCCAATTCCATTAATTTTACAGTCCTCTTTTCAATTATGGGAATTTGTACATCTTTCCACCTCTGTACATTTAAAAGTCTTGCTACCGTTATCATATATAAACACAATCTCCTATTTTCTTTCAATATATTTATCCATGATTCCTAAAAGAAAAGCTTCTAGTTTCAATTTTACATTCATTTTTAAGTTTTTCCTGAACCAAACATCTGATCCCAATACTTCTTGGCAGTCCAACATGTCCGTCAAACATGATGTGAAAGGCGACTTCATACTGATTACATTTCCAACATTTGTTTGATATCCCCTTATATATCTTTGACAATTTTTTCAGGCATTAAATAGCAATGATATATCATTCTATTAAAAAAATCTTTCAAATTATAGTTCAGTGAAAATTTCACTCCATTAATCCATATATTTTCCCACTGCTCAAACATAATGTTATAAGGTTCAATGGGGGGAAATTGGATACAATTCCCCCTCCTTCATTTAATCTTATACCATTTGACATATTAATCCTATTCATTTTCAACAGTAATTTATATACTTTGGCAATGAGATACTCATCATTAGCACATAAATCCCTTTCAAAGTCTGTTTTTTCATCTGCTAAAATAAAATTATTTTCATCCAGTTTAATGCTTTCTGCTGATTGTATATAAGGAAACCATTGATAAATATAACTTTCTTTTTCTAGGTTCTTTTCAATAAACATAAATAGATCAGGATAAATCAACCAAGTTTGTGTAACTATCATTTCTCTTCTTGAAAAAAAAAGATGTATTTAGGAGATAATTGTGCTTTATATTTTTTCCAAACTCTCAGCAGTAGATGGAGCTGATTTCCATGTGTCTGTTACATGTAACGCTAAGCTCCTATGAATTCATCTGCCTTTTTTGATCTGGTTTGGTCTAAGATGCCTACAGATTTTTCAACTGAAATGAATGGTTTAAATCTGTCTCACATTTAAATCTGACTCACTCCAATCTGCAGAGTTATTGTAAATAAAAATAAAAATGAGGGAAGATGTTGAATTGATGCTGCCATAAACCCCCCAAGGAAGTCAGGACGTACGTGAAGTGAAGTGAGTAAAGTAAAAGGTTGTTGGAAGACATATGCATTTGGGTTCAGTTCCAATGGGAAGAAAGACACTGGAAACATGGAGATTGCTTGGAAGGATGGTTTAATGGTGAACAGCACCAAACCCATGTGGGTTTGAAGTCCTGGGTAGCTGACCACATGGAAGAAAGAGAGGCGGGGGGGGGGGAGAGAGAGAGAGAGAGAGAGAGATCCTCTCTTCGGCTTTGAATTTGAGCTTCCTGTTCCTGTGGTGAGGGATGTATCCTATTGGTTGCAGTCAGACTCCCATGGGCTATGCAGTCATAGCTGAGGTTGTCTGTGCCCCAGGCTTCGTTGAATCTTGCTGGGTGAGGTAATTTGCTATTGTGGCTGAATGGTTTTGCCCTAAAGAATAATCCCATCATCCTGGACCTGGGGTCTTTTGTCTTGTAGATAAACTGGCACCAAAATATCTGCTGGGGGCAGGGAGCTGGGGTCTTTTGTTTCTTTTGTTTAATTTTTTTTATTTCTGTTTTAGGGAAAATATTCTGCCTTTTTAATATTGCCTAGAATATTTCATTCTTCTAGGAGAGGAGTGGGTGCTAACTTTCTACAAGGTAATCTGCCACCAAAAGAACAATTCTGTGAAAAAGGCCACCTTGGCTGGAATGCAGAATTCATTTAAAAAGAATTATTTGCTGTTTTCAGTACTCCATTATTGTAGATAGTATTCTCCCTGCAATAGTCACAAGTGAGAACAATCAACCAATGGAACAGCTTGCCCTCGGAAGTTGTGGGAGCGCCATCAGTTGAGACTTTCAAGAAGAGATTGGACTGCCATCTGTCAGAAATGGTGTAGGATCTCCCGCTTGGGCGGGGGTGGTGGTGGACAAGATGACCTACAAGGACCCTTCCAACTCTGATTACCTGGAATCTGTAAAATGTTTTCTCTTAAGCCACAGTTATATTTCTCCTTTTACAGTATTCAGGAGCTCAAGGCTTGCAAAAACAACTTTCTGTCCTCCAATGTTACAACAGGTCTGTAACTGAGACAAAGTCAACAGGAAATTTCCACCACTGAGAGCAGAGTAGAATCTATTTTAACAACCACTAACACCATACTGGAAACTGTAGGGCAGCAGGGATTTCCTCTGAACTTTCTCTAATCAGATAGCTAAAATGTAGACCAATTAATTTTATATGTATAAGTGGATGGATTCTTCTTGCAGGCAACCGTGACCTTCTCATGTCCAGAACAAACTTACAAATATTCTTTTAAAAGACATTAAGCTAATGTTCTTGTGCACGATTAATTATTCACATGCTGGTCAATAATTAAAATGGCCCAAATGTGTATAAAACATAACAGCTTTAAATCTGGAAAGATATGCTGTTGGCATATCAGCAACTTGACATAATTAATACAAGAAACCAGAGTAATTTAACTGAACTCTCTCTCCCCTCCCTCTCCCTCTCCCTCCCTCTCTCTGTGTGTATAGAGTGGAATACCTTGAAATTCAGCCTTGTATACAGCACTAAAAAGTGAGTTCTGAAAAACAGATGCAATCCAGCTCCCACTGAACTCAAAGGTCAAATCACTTCTTGATGTCAGCAGCATGAAATCATATATCCAAATGATCCAGTCTAACTTATTTTGATCAAGCCAATTATTGCCCTACTAGTCAGTGGGACTCAGTAATGATATTATAAAACAATAAATATCCTGTGATCTGTTTTTTTCCATTTCATAACATCTGAAAAACTGGTATTTGAAAACACAATGATACTGTATTACATTTGACATTTCACAGTATGTGCATTTGCTCACTGGGTATCAAAACAATAGTATGAGGTACAATACATTCATTCATCACTAAAGAAATATCCCCTGGGATAAGCTGTGAAACTACTGCAAGTCTGTAACCTTGAATACACCTGAAGAAGCCAACTACCTACTAGCTGGAGAAAGTATGTGGAGTGATTTATTTTGTACTAGAAATTGCTTCTGCACTTTTTCCTCAATGTGTTCATTCAGTTTGGAAGAAAATCAATGTGTTTGGCAAAAAAAAAGTACTGGTAGATAGCCTTTGTGTGAGATACATAGCCTTTGCACTCCAGATTTTGCTCAATATTATTTTCAAAAGCCATGGTAGCTCAATGGTTAGAATGCAATGTTGCAGGCTAATTCTGCTGCCTGTAGTTCGATTCTCACTGGTTCAAGGTTGACTCTGCTTTCCATCCTTCTGAGGTGGGTAAAATGAGGACCCAGATTGTTGGAGACAATAGGCTGACTCTGTAAAACACCTAGAGAGAGCTGTAAAGCAGTATATAAGTCCAAGTGCTATTGCTATTGCTTTAATGGAATAAAGATCAAGTATATCTTGAGCTTAGCTAAAATCACAGGACAGGACATATCCATGAGGTTGTCCTAGCAGCAGAACGGAAGCCCTTGAACTGAGCCTTCTTCATCTAGGAGTTTTTATCAACTTCCCAGTCTAGCTTTTACCTCTGAGATTTCCTGGTTGTTCTTTTCTAAGAATTCTGCTAATCTCTCCCAGATCAGTCAAAATTGGCTATATGCTGGCTACCGGCTGGGTTTAAATTTTAAAATGTAGGTGAGAAAACGAGAAGGAAAAATCCTAACAAAGGTTACTCAGAGGTAAGCCTGACTGGGTTCAATGATATTTATCCTATGCTAAACCCAAACAAGAAAGTGATGGTCACCAAGAGAGACACTAATACTTTTTTTTTTCTTGGATGGAAGGGGCTATTATGCAAATATAGGGAGGTTGTGTGGAGAGGTCGGGGCTGAAAAAGAGGAGGTTTCTCTTCCTCCCTGCCCCTCAATATAGCTGATAGCAATTTAGCATGATTATTGTCTTAGCAATTGGTTCTCTGGTGAGCTTCAAAGAGCAAAAGAATTAACAGATGAAAATTAACTATATATTGATTGAACACTTTGGTGTGCTGAGGCTACACCACAGAGAAAAATTCCAATTGGAAGTGTGGCTCGGCATAAAGTGAACTTGGGAGAGCCTGGCATGACATTGGGCACTTTGGACCAAGCGCTGAAAAAAAAATCTAGCCCCAGTTGTGAATACATATTTCATCCCAGGCTCAATCCCACTTACCCAACACCTTTAGACTAGTCACTGCCTGAGAATCTTCAAGAGGGCACCAAAACTGGAGTTATGCAGTATATCACACTGGGAGCTCCTATGTCATTTCTTCTAGCACATCAAGCTTTCCATTTTAATCATATGTTTTAGTCTGGGATTAAATATTATTAAATTTACATCTGAGTAGACATCTATTTGAATCATACTGTCAGTCTGTGCTCCATTCGAAATCCAAGAAAGAAATATTCAGACTCCAATGATTAGAGCAAAGTTTTTCCTTTTACTGAAATTCAAAGTGGAAGCTACAGGTAAAATTCTGAATCTGATCACATATACAAAGGGATGGAATTGTTCCCACCCCCCAAAGTCCAAAAGACTCTTCCAATTAAACGTTCTGAATATGATCGTGTGGGCATCTTCAGGTGGTGATGACGCCTCTGTCCGTTGACCTTGACATATTTTGATAAAACTTTGCAGCTGCGCAAAGGAAAGAAAAACTAGGCAAGGAAATAGAAACTTAAGAACAGGAATTTATATTCCCCCCTCTCCTTCTCCTTTACAGCACAGGAATGTAACACCTCCAGCTTTCTTCCCCTCCAATCCCCCCCTCCCCCCGTTACTAATGACAGCCGAAAGATGGAGAGCAGTGAGAAAGAAGCATAGCCATAGAAAAGATGTAGAAGGTATCTTGAAGGCTGACACATACTCTAAAGCAGTGGTAAGGGAACTATGGTCCTTTTATGACTTGTGGATTTTAACTCCCAGAATTCCTGAGCCTTCCCCATTCCAATGCACGTGAAATGCTTAATAAATAAATGATATGGGTCCTAGTGATTATTATGGATGAAAAGCAGTGCTGAGATAAAGACAAAAAGATATATAAGAATGCCTATCTCTTGCTCTCTATCATATTTTATCCTTCTTGTAAGCAAAGAAATACATTAATGCACTAAAAATGTGGCATTTATCGACGAGAAAGCCTTGGAATGAACGTGTTTTGCCCATTAATTTGATCTTGCCCTCTGTCCAAACAGTTGCCAAGCTATAGTTAAAGGTGCTTGATTATGTATTTAATGAAAACATGTTTTTCACATACCTCAAAATGGATCGTTGCTAGAGGAGAAAGCCTCGGAAATGAAAGTAGCTTAATTTTACCAGGATCACTAAGAAAGGAAAATTAAGTCCTGAGTATTAATTGGTTCCAAAATTACATCAAAATAATTCAAAATTATGAGGGCGGATGTGTGATTATGCTCCATAACTTTTCTACAATATGTGATATAGCAATGAGAATGGTGCCACACTAATCATTATAAATTTATCTTTTTATTGACAATCTAACTTTATTAATTTTCATGTAACATTGCCATGCTTTTGGCATGAAAAACTGACAAGCTCTATCATCAGATTAAATGACAAGCTTCCATCTTTATTCGGCATCTAAACTGCACTTCTTGCCTTTCCTCTTGTGGACTGCAGTAGGCTCAGCCCTTGCAGTAATTGGCAAGAGTGGATGGAATCTCTCCCCATGGTCATCACTCACTGCCCCACAGGTCAAAGGGAAATAGTCTAAATGCAAGTGTAAGAAGTGAATTTTCAGTGACAAGTCCTTCTTTTCATTAAACTAGACATACCCACTTCCGGCAACTCTTCTTCATATGTTTTAGCTTAATCATCTTTGTTGCTCTTCTAGGCACTCTTTCTAGCATCTCAGCATCTTTTTTGTATCATGGCAACCAAAATTGGATGCAATATTCCAAATATGGTCTCATCAAAGCATTATAAAGTGGTACTAATGTCTCATTCCCTGTGTTAATATAGCCTAGGACTGTGTTGACTTCTTTGGTGGTTCCAGCACACTGCTGGCTCCTATTTAAGTGATCATCCGCTAGGACTCCAGGATTCCTCTCACAGTCATTACCATTGAGCCAGGTTTAGGGTTAGGGCCGCTAGGCTAACCTTAATCACCTATTCTATACCTGCCCAAAAGAAGGTATCATACAAATATCACAAAGAGGATTTCGCACAGATGTCACACTCAGTATGTGTCACACTCAGTACCCAATGTGTCCAAAATATGTTTATGAATGTGGTATGAGTGCTGTCAGAAAGCAACTGGTACAGGATGATTATCATTTATTGGCCAAAGTCATAAAAGAAACAGCTAGAACACCTAGTCCTTAATAAATCTATTTGATTAAAGCAATAATATTTAATCCTAAACAAAGCCTGAGACGTCAGATTACAAAGGTCATCTTTTAACCTTGACTTGAAAAAGAGCTGAATGGTTCACACCATGGCCCTAAGAACCTATGACTTATTGACTGAGACCAAATGTCCTAATTATCCAGGACCTGTCTCTCCTGATGGCCAATCTAGCATGGCCTGATTAAGCGATGTAAGGAACTTACTTTTTCTCCCCAAATACAAGCTTTCACATTTATCTCCACTAAATCTCATTCTCTTTGATTAGGGAGATTAAATACAATGCTACACTGATTCTGAGATTGGAACAATGATGCATTGCAATGCTTTCTGTCCAGGATTGCAAAGTTTATCCTTTTTTTCAAAAGCATTCTCCTCTGCTGCCTCTTTCTCCAGCCCTTTTGAGTTACTTTTGATACAATCGGAGCCAACTGGTGCCAACAAAACAATCTGCTTTGATCCAGGTTGCCGTTTGGCTCAATGGCTCCTGGTTATATGCAAAGGAAATCAGAATCCCCTAGGGTACAAAACAGGTTCTTCAAGATGAAGGGTCCCGGTTTCTTTTCAGAGTGGAAAGAAGCACCTCTTTTCATCTTAAAATAGAAGAATGCTCCAGAATTATAAAAATAGGATGCTGCAGTTAATTTAAATCAGGCTGGTCTATGATATAATCAGATAAATTATCTCTGTATATGCAAATTACTCTTCCTTCCTTCCTCTCTTTCTCTTTCGCTCTTCTCCCCTCTGAAGAAATAAAAAGAAATTTAAGAAATGGATCTGAAGCTCATTGTCAAATATCCCAAGAATAAAGACACAATTTTGTTGTGTTGATGGTCAGCCAAATCATCCATTCTGTTCACATCCAGTGACTTAGTTTTATTTATTTTTTAAAATATATTATTTATCAGCTTTAAAAGACCTAAAAATCCAGTTTCCATAAAAAGTTTTTTTTTTTTAATTTATTTGATTATTTGTATCACACCTTTATTTACACCTTGAGTTATTTTTACAAATAACTCAAGGTGGAGAACATACCCAAAACACTTCTCTTATTTTCCCCACAACAACAACAACTCTCTGAGGTAATCTGGGATGAGAGAGAGTGACTGGCTCAAACTATAAAAATAGCTTTCCCCTTCCTCCTGGAGCCAAAGAATGCTGCAATTCTATTCGCCCCCCCTAAACATTTCTGGTTTCAAATATTCAAATATTTTGGGGTGGGAGGCATGTTTCTGCATGTAATTGCCTTTTTTCTTCAATCTTGCAGCACACAGTTTGGATGTATCACACGTCCCCAGTTTAGTGACGGAGAAAAAAGTACCAATACGTCATGTGACGCTGCCATGATGACATGAATTTGACATCCCTGCTGTGGAGCCTTCGGTGAGGACAGGGCAAACTCTGGTATGCAGAAGCAATGTTTACTGGAATCATGGGGATTCCATAGTGGTTTCCATAGTGAGTAAAGTAATGGTGAGCTAATTGAGGCTATGAAAAGTGGGTGGGATTGGAATGTTCTTTTTTTATTGTTGGGATTTTTAAAAATTTCACTAAAAGTTCCACATGTTTCTTACTCAGAATTAAAAGGCAGCTGGAAGGAAATCCAAGAAGCACATAAAAAGGTTGGAGGTCTCATATGGACCGGAGGCCAGGATTTGCAATGGGAAGTCTTAACACGCTATATTGAAATATTCTACCAATATGATCTCCCCCAATAGGAATCTTTATCTCCTCCATTAAATGTTCAGTCAGATTCAGGCCTTCCCAGCACTGCATGTCACCTGCGGTTCATACAGCAAATGATCAAGTATGATGATAGGATCTACTATCTTCTGAAATTCTAACAATGCATAATTGCATTTTCTTTAAGAAAACACACAGTCCCACCAAATAAATTAGCATATATGAAAGTCCCATGCCAAAATTAGTATTTGTATTATTTATGTATTTACAATTTCAATTAATAAGTCCACACAACCCATTAGGAATCTGGGCAGTATGCATTGCCCAAAATTTAAAAAAAATCGAGGAGAAAATGACAAACCCCAAATGCATCCTACCAAACTAGAGTTTGGAGGGAAAGCCAAGTTTTCAAGGCATATTAAAGGACAGTAGAGTTGAGCTGTTTGGATTTCCAGGCCATTCCTATTCCAGAGGGCAGGGAAGGCCCTTCAGATGGTGTTGCTTATCAAATGAGATGTGAAGAATGTCACTGTATCAGATCTTACAAAATAAGCCGAGACATTGGGAGAAAGTCCATAGTGGTTTGGTTCCCAGCTTAGAAAATATACACAAAATATCTACTGCATGGAAAAATGCAGAGTAATGTGTACATTATAGATGATTACGAACAAAACACATATAATGATACAGTAGTAAGATAAACATGTACAAGAAAAAGTACATAGTAAGTCATATAAGCTGGGAAGTGGCTATGAATATACATGCCTAGTTTGATCTTATATTTCACAATCTTTGGAAATGACAAAATGGAACAATACCACATTTGATGAATGAAGAATACACTTTTAAAATCCAAATATACAAGTCATTGTTTCTCTAGGCCAGCTTTATCTCTTTCCCTCTCTCTTTTTGAATTAAAATATAGTGACCAACCAATTAAATGTCAATTATATTCATATTGCATTAGCAGAACAGCAATCAATTACCTTTCACATCTCTAATAGCCTTGTTTGTTGTTATTAATCATTAAATCGAGGTGGGGTTGTTATTACAGTTACCGCAGAGATTAAAAACAAGTAAATACCCTGTTTCTCCAACAATACAGCCTCCCCCAATAGGAAGTCCCAGCATGTTTTATAGGCATGAAATGAAATTAAGCCCCTCCCCCAAATTAAGGCCTATATTAAAACATGAGAAATGGGGGGAATGGTGGGGGGGCTTGCCGTTAGGAAATACTTTTGTTGCACACCCGGATATGGTGCTGCCTGTGTTGACCCTGATACAAAGTGCCCCACCAACGCCGAGGTCAATATCCAAGCTGTCACCGCCCGCCCTAAGATGCAAGGGGGGGGGGGAATTGAATCACCCCGAAAAGACGGCCTAGGCATTTTTCGGGCAAAAAAAATAAGACCCGGCCTTATTATATGAGAAACACGGTAGTTCTTTGTCCTTCCACAGCAGAGAAATTTTTCAACTCAAATGTAAAAGGTTGTGGTTCGACCCTTGACTTTTGAGACCTGGTTGTTTATAGAACACAATTCAGCTAATGGGGCTGAATGTGGCCCTACTACTTCTAAATATGCTGTGTTCTTATTTTTGTTAATAAAACCATAGTGCATGGACTTTAATTCAACACTCAGTTAGGTAATAAAGTGTTATCTTATAGCTGATAGTTCAAAAATATGCTCTATATAGGACAATAAAGCAGCCATTCAAAAAATCAGGGAACAAAAGTTCAATTTCTTCTATGGAATAACAGAAAGCGAAAGAAGCTGAAGAAATATTGTGTTCGAAAAATTACAGCAATAAAATTGACCCAGGTTTGTTTGTTTGTTTTTTGCAAGGAAAAAGAAAACGAATTTAATATTATGGTTGTCTTACAAATGGACTGACTTCAGACAAAAGTATTTTGTTTGCCTTTAACAACAAGTCACAGCAATGGAAGGATTTCAATATATTTAAGTGAGCGTGTAGAACAGGGGTGTCAAACTCGCATCATCATGGCAGCGTATATATAAATTTATTAGTTTTTATTAGTTTTTCCTGTAACATTGCCATGCTTTTGGCATGACAAACTGACAAGCTCTATCATCAGATTAAATGACAAGCTTCCATCTTTATTCGGTATCTAAACTGCACTTCTTGCCTTTCCTCTTGTGGACTGCAGTAGGTTCAGCCCTTGCAGTAATTGGCAAGAGTGGATGAAATCTCTCCCCATGGTCATCACTCACTGCCCCACAGGTCAAAGGGAAATAGTCTAAATGCAAGTGTAAGAAGTGAATTTTCAGTGACAAGTCCTTCTTTTCATTAAACTAGACATACCCACTTCCGGCAACTCTTCTTCATATGTTTTAGCTTAATCATCTTTGTTGCTCTTCTAGGCACTCTTTCTAGCATCTCAGCATCTTTTTTGTATCATGGCAACCAAAATTGGATGCAATATTCCAAATATGGTCTCATCAAAGCATTATAAAGTGGTACTAATGTCTCATTCCCTGTGTTAATATAGCCTAGGACTGTGTTGACTTCTTTGGTGGTTCCAGCACACTGCTGGCTCCTATTTAAGTGATCATCCTCTAGGACTCCAGGATTCCTCTCACAGTCATTACCATTGAGCCAGGTTTAGGGTTAGGGCCGCTAGGCTAACCTTAATCACTTATTCTATACCTGCCCAAAAGAAGGTATCATACAAATATCACAAAGAGGATTTCACACAGATGTCACACTCAGTATGTGTCACACTCAGTACCCAATGTGTCCAAAATATGTTTATGAATGTGGTATGAGTGCTGTCAGAAAGCAACTGGTACAGGATGATTATCATTTATTGGCCAAAGTCATAAAAGAAACAGCCAGAACACCTAGTCCTTAATAAATCTATTTGATTAAAGCAATAATATTTAATCCTAAACAAAGCCTGAGACGTCAGATTACAAAGGTCATCTTTTGACCTTGACTTGAAAAAGAACTGAATGGTTCACACCATGGCCCTAAGAACCTATGACTTATTGACTGAGACCAAATGTCCTAATTATCCAGGACCTGTCTCTCCTGATGGCCAATCTAGCATGGCCTGATTAAGCGATGTAAGGAACTTACTTTTTCTCCCCAAATACAAGCTTTCACATTTATCCCCATTAAATCTCAATCTGTTTGATTAGGGAGATTAAATACAATGCTACACTGATTCTGAGATTGGAACAATGATGCATTGCAATGCTTTCTGTCCAGGATTGCAAAGTTTATCCTTTTTTTCAAAAGCATTCTCCTCTGCTGCCTCTTTCTCCAGCCCTTTTGAGTTACTTTTGATACAATCGGAGCCAACTGGTGCCAACAAAACAACCTGCTTTGATCCAGGTTGCCGTTTGGCTCAATGGCTCCTGGTTTTATGCAAAAGAAATCAGAATCCCCTAGGGTACAAAACAGGTTCTTCAAGATGAAGGGTCCTAGTTTCTTTTCAGAGTGGAAAGAAGCACCTCTTTTCATCTTAAAATAGAAGAATGCTCCAGAATTATAAAAATAGGATGCTGCAGTTAATTTAAATCAGGCTGGTCTATGATATAATCAGATAAATTATCTCTGTACATGCAAATTATTCTTCCTTCCTTTCTTTCTCTCTTTCTCTTTCTCTCTTCTCCCCTCTGAAGAAATAAAAAGAAATTTAAGAAATAGATGGGAAGCTCATTGTCAAATATCCCAAGAACAAGGACAGAATTTTGTTTTGTTGATGGTCAGCCAAATCATCCATTCTGTTTACATCCAGTGACTTAGTTTTATTTTTTTCAAATAGACAATTCAAACAACAACCAAAAAGTATTTCCTTCTTCTATGTTCATTCTTTTTTTCAAGAGTCCTCCTGCATCAATGCCATTCTCCAACATTGTTAATTTCTACAGCAGTTGATGTCTTGCATTCATGAAATGTCAAAGAATCAGTGGTAGAGTGGGTAAAATAATAAATAACAAGTTCCTTGGTATACAAACATCATCCCACTTTTAAGGTCAATTGTGTAACATGCATTTTGGGCTAAAAACATCTCAACAGTTGAAGAACGTGTAACTTTAACAATTCCCTTTCCGTGTTATTTTTGTAATTAGAATATAATTAGAATGCATTTCTGTAAAAAGCCATTTCACTGTGCCAAAATCCAGGGGAAAAAAAAAACCATTTGTTTGTTTGTGTTTTTGCATTTATGGTACTATGACAATCATTGTCTTGAGGGTCACTCAAAGAAGGAAATGCAAGCTAATCAAGTTTCACAGAAACTCATTTTAGCAAATTTGATGTTATCTTTGTTTGTTCGAAACAAACTACCTGGAAACTTTCCTGTTCAGTTTAATAGATTTCAGCTTGGTATTCCCAGTATAGCTAGAATAGGAAAGGAAAGGAGGGTAAAATTTGAGTTAAATGCAGTGATATATTTAGAAGATTAGTGAAATTTGGCAAGTACCCTCATGATACTCAGAATAAACATAACCTTTAATGCTTCCAGGGAGAACTCTGAAAAACTAGTTCTACAAGACTCCAATCTATATGCATGAAAATATATTTATAGAAGATACACTCATGCAGCATATGAACCCACTTCTCCAAACTATTGAAGCAGTCCTGTAAACAATTTTATCTTTGTTAAAAAATAAGAACAGCTTATAAAGGGAATAACTATGGGCAAATCCAGCCAGGAACTTGTTTGAATTGATACAAATAATGCAAATTCTCAAGCTGTGCTCACAAAGTCAAGTCAAGGATCTACTACAATTGTTTCCAGCAATTTTGTGACAGTCTAACTACAGAAAGTTGCAGGAATTCCTCCACTTACAACCACAATTGAGTGGTCATTGAGTGAAGCAGTCGTTAAGAGAGATTTCACATGATTGCTTTGCTCAACGACTGCAATCCTGGCTCTCTGAATTGTGGCTGGCTATTAAGTAACTGCACACATTGATAAGGGAAACACTGGGGAGAGAGAGGGACCAGGCCTCTCATCATACTGAGGAGAGCCAAAACTTATCCCTGCCGTACTAGGGAGAATGGTTGTGAGAATGATGGAGATTTGCTGTTGTTTCTGCCAGATATAGTTTAGTTTAGTTTATTGTTATTGCACCTTGTACAACGAAATTAAATATCATCTTCAGTGTACATTATGACTATGAAAATAACACACATCCTTCACATTCTATACACTGAATTGAAAATCCCTGATATTGCATTAATATTGCACTATACAGTAGAATTCAATAGAGTTACTGCCCTGGGATAGAATCTATTTTTCAACCTATTTGTCCTTGTTTTTGTTATCCTGTACCGTCTGTCAGGTGGTTCAGAAAAGGTGCCCAGGATGATATGGATCTTTGAGAATGTTTTGAACTTTCTTAAGGCAGTGAGAACTATAAAGCCCTTCCAAAGAGGGGAGAGGGCAACCAATGATCCTCTGGGCAGTGATGTTAATCCTCTGGAGTGCTGTCCTATCTGCCCCTGTGCCATTGGCAATCCATACACAGGTGCAGTAAGTTAAGATACTCTCTTCGGTGCAGCGGTAGAAGGTCACCAGCAGTTTTTCATATGAGGTCCATTCTGCTAGAGAGAAATTTCTTAGCATGCTGGAGGAAAGGATCCCAAATCTGGATAAACAATTCCATCATTCTGGAAGGTTAAACATGCTAGTGTTTGGTTCATTAGTGTTTTCCACTCTGGTGGGGCAGATATGATGACATTTGTCAATGGATGTCTTTGTTCTGAAAGGCTCAGGATGCTGGTGTTTGATAACATTTTTGCTAGAATTGAGGTCCCTTCCTCCAGTACTTGAGAGGAAAACATCACTTTGCACATTGGAGAAATGGCCCTTAAGGCCTATGTCTCTTCTGCTTGCAACCATCCCTGCTGCCTTCGCTGTTGACTTTCTAGGAAAGTTAGCAGGGAAGACTGCAATTGGCTATCATATGATCGCAGGGCACTTGGTAACCAGTTACAAACGCAAGCAGGTTGACAAATATCCAAAATCATGAACCTGAGGTTGGGGCGAATGCAACGTTTTACAAAGGCTGGTATTGCTTTGTAGAGTAGACTACAAAGCATTGGTGCTGAGGCCATTGTGACTGTGAAAGGTTATTAAATGACTGGTGATAAATCAGGGGTGGATTGTATTTGCTAATCCTGAAGGTAGTAATATTGGTAGCCATATTTGCATTCCATCTCAATGACATCTATAATTGGTATTTTAAAAAAAGATAATCTAATTTAAAAAGCTAAAGAGGAAGTTAATCCTTTGCTTTAAGAGAGAGAGAGAGAGAGAGAGAGACCTACCTTCATGCAAATTAGGATCTCAAATATTTTATCAGATTAGAAGGAGAAAAGAGGAAGAGATTACTCATATTGTAAGGCATCCATTGTGAGGCTGTTGTGACTATGAATGGTCATTAAATAATTTGGCATCGGTCAAGGACTATCCGTATTTGTTTTAATCTAAAGGCTAGTGATGTTTGTAGCCATGACTTCTATTCAATCTTTGTGGTTTGTAATTGGAATATTTAAAAGATAATTGATATGGACAGTTCAGAAATATGAAATATAAATAAATAAACGAATAAATCTAATTTAAAAAAAAATCTGAAGAGGAAGTTGTTCTTTTTCTTTACAAAAAGAGACCTACCTTCATGGAGATTAAGATCTCAAACATTTTATGAGATTAGAAGGGAGAAGAGGAAGAGTTTACTTCTGCAGTTAAGGACCCATTGTGACTGTGAATGGTCATTAAATGACTTGTCATAAGTCAAGGACAACCTGTATTTGTTTTTCCTAAAGGCTAGTGATGTTTTTGCAGCCATGACTTCTATTCAATTTCAATGGAGTCTGTTACTGGCATTTTAAATAAAAGATAATCTAATACAAAATCTAAAAAGGAAATTAATATTATTTTCTTTTTTTAAAAAAAGAGACCTACCTTCATGCAAATTAAAATCTCAAACATTTTATCAAGTTAGGAGGAAGAGTTTATTTCTGCAGGTGCCAAAAACCATAGACAAATTCAAATATTTGATGGAAAAAAGCATTGTCACAAGTTATGCATTTCCAAGAACAGTTTCTGTCCTGATAAATTCAGCTTCTTTTATTGATGACACTATCCCTTATGTAATTCTGTCTCTTGGTACAGAACATAAAAAGAAAAAAATGTAGAAGAACTAGAGGAAATTGCCCAATTGGCAAATCATTAGAGGAGTGAATGACTAAAGGAATGTTGAACCAAATTTAAGCATTTTTTTAAAAAAGAAAATGAGTCATCATACAAATTGGTCTAAGCAAAATGCCAGTAAATGGGAAATGTGCTTCAAAAGATTTGAAGAGACAACCAAAATTCACTTACACAGAGTCAGGCAATGAGAAGATGTTAGTGGATCTTGGTTAATTGTTCTTTCCAATAGCACTTAGACTTATATACTGCTTTATGGTGCTTTACGGCCCTCTCAAAGCGGTTTACAGGGTCAGCATATTGCCCCCAACAATCTGGGTCCTCATTTTACCCACCTCGGAAGGATGGAAGGCTGAGTCAACCTTGAGCTGGCGGGACTTGAACTGCCAAACTGCTGGCAATCGGCAGTCAACAGAGGTAGCCCGCAGTACGGTACTCTAACCACTCTAACCACTGGGCCACTGTGGCTCCTGAATGAACTGTCTGTCAAATTCTCATGATACAGCTGCCTCAGATTCCTTCAGAGAATCTGGGTTTTCATTAGAAGGAATCCCATCTGTCTTTTTTTCTTTGGCTCATTCAGCCAAGATCCTTAGAGATCTGCTTCATTTACTATAATTACTGCCATCACAATTGTGACTTGCAACCTTCCCAGGCAGCTTCCAACAAGCCAAGTCAATCTGGGAATTTGCTTCATGACCACATTACTTGTTCAACAATCACACTGATTCATTTAACTACTGGTAAAAAAAAAATAGTTCTAGCTCGCTTAATAATCATATCATTTAGAGACTGACATTCTTATGATCCAATTGTGAGCATAAGTTGATAACTACCTATATTCCTAGTTTCAGCCAATGATAAATAGCCAATCTTGATTTCTTCCACACTGCTTTTTTCTATCCCTCTTTCACGTTTCTGAGTTTTCCCTTTAGACACTGAGCCTTTTGTAGCTAATAATCATGACTTGCTTTCATTAAATAGTCAAGAGATTTGCTGATCTATGTTTGTGTTCAGTCCACCTCTTGCCAGCCTCAGTTTGTGGTTTAGGGCTTGAATTTGTTATTAAAATGACTCAGTGGCATCAAGAAGCTAATTTTCCTTATTTGCTCAGTTTAATTGACCCTAGAACCACAGAGTCTGGGTAGGTGCTTACACACCTGACCAGTTTTTCATGTCACATCCAAGATTCAATCTAGTAGTTAAGGCACAAGGCAGGAAACCAAGAGACTGTGAAGTCTAGTCCCCCATTAGGTATGAAAGCCATCTGGGTTTCTTTGGGCCAATCACTTTCTCTCAAGCCCAATCCACTTCACAGGACTGTTGCTTTGAGGAAAATATGAGGAGGAGGGGGAGGAGGAGGTAGTATTAGGTTTGTTCACTGCCTTGTGTTACTTATAAAGTAATAAAAGCAGAATAAAAATGTAAAAAAAAGAAGTAAAATCAAATCAAATCTGTAGATTTAATACCTTTTTTCCAGTAACATAAATTACACAGATGTCAGCTACAGCAGAAGCCCCAATGTGCTATGCATTGATTTTGGCATATGCAAGAGCCACCATTGCAGAGTGTAGCCCCGTATAACTTTGAAAACTGCATCAAATTTTAAGTAATCTATGTGCAACATTTATGATATGCTCATGAAATCAGTAAGTCTGATCATATAATTAGGGGCACAAGTGGGATGTCCAAAAATCATGACCGAAGTCGCAAGCATGTGATCAAAGCCAATCACAACATGTAAAAAAAGAGGCAGGTTCTGATTATGGAGTGATGATTGCTATCTTGACTGTTTTGAAATCCCCCATCAAATGTGCATGTAACAGTGATGCTGGGATGTTCTGTTTAAATGTTTCTTCCATATTGAATTAAGTGAATTTGAATGTCCATTGGACATTTTTACCTCAGCTAAAGCAACAGTCATTATTTCCCAATGAGGTCAATTAACAGGCAGGTGTTCCTGGTTTTATATTGCATTCTTTTGATTCCATTGTGGGTCCACATCAACAATACGACACAAAAAAATAAAATAGCTTCTAAAACGTAGGCCCAAGTTTTTATTCATCACACCGCATTTTAAAGTCCTGGGCAAGAAGGGAAAAAGCTTCCTGAAGAAATAGGATCATTTTATTACCCACACAATTTTATGATGGTGGAAACTGAATAAGGGTTGCATAAAAGAGTAGCGTAAAATAAAGCCACCATCCTTTATGAGGAAGCTCAGAGAAAAACTATAAATAAAGGAAACACTGTTGATAAACCTCCAGGAAAACAGAATATTTAATTGACAGCATTTCCTTGTATATTTAAACCCAGGAGGGTCTACAACACAGCTCTGAGTTCCTCCTATGCAATTTAATCTTCCCTCTCACATATAGCCCTCCGACAGGTATTTAAGGTGTGGCTAAAAAGGTTCCCACCATTTCACCTGTGTAAAAAAATGGCATATTCTGCATTCCTCAACTCCCTTGGAGATTTTACAGATAAGTAACAGGCCAGGCCTAACCGTATGCACCTAGCTTAATTATGAACTTCTTAGAGGGGAACTTGTGTCAATTATACTGGGAGATTTGAAAGCTTGTACAGCACAAAAGCTTCAGTTTTTCTTTTACCCCTAGGCAAATGCTCACTTTTTCAGTTTTATTCTTCTATCAGCCCACCTACAGGGTTCTAGAAAAAAGTCTATGCCCTCTTTCCCCCCAATGAATCATTCATATTGTTACTGCTGTGGACATTTACTATTCCTATTGCAACCCATATGAGACACTCGTCTTCCCCTTTCTGAAGAGACTTGATCGTAATCAATGTAAGCCTCCCAAGTGAACCAGAGAAGGCACGTGACAAGATTAGTTAATTCTACTTTATTGCAAGGATACATTAAGAGAATTTTGCAAGCCTGAAAGTGCAAATTTCCCATAATCTTTTTTTACCTATTTATTAGTTACGGAAGATCCTTTCTAAGTTTTTTCCCCTCTGCATGTTACTCATTTGTAGGCTACTACTTCTTTTATCTAAATATTACCTTGGGGACACACCTCTCTCCCCCTCCCCCTCCCCAAACACATGCATACACATTTTCCAAGATTGCTCTCCCATTCCATTACAGTGAGGAAGCAAAACCAGAAGTCCTATCAACGGCTTGCTCAAGTAGACGGTATCTGTGCAAATGGTTAATGCCATTTCCTTTCGGATTGCATCAAGCAGTTCCTGCCACAAATCCATCCTGTCATATTCTGCTAAGGGACCTTACCCACCTACCCCAAATCTGATACTTCCAGAGGGATGGAAGAGGACAGGTTCTGTTTGGGGCCTCACTCATAGGGGAAGGTACAAATTGGTTGGGATGCTGAAGTCAATTAAATATTTACCCCCTTTCTCTGTTGCTCTACCTGCCCTTTGGAACAAGCCTCCCACCACCCAACCCTTCTCCAGCAGATTCAGGTAGCCCTTTGTAGCAGTCTTTCATAGAGTTGTGAATACTTGGGCCAGAAGGATAATTGAGCCTGTTCTGCTGAGAGAGTGAGCATCTTATTATGCTCAGGATTGGTTATGCATGTATGTTATCTTGGTGTATGTGGAAAGAGAAAAAGAGAGAGAGAGAGAGAGAGAACTGGGTGGCCTTGCAAATCGCATGCATACATACAAATCCATTAAAATCACCCCAAAGGAAACAAACCACGAGACTTCCTGTTTAAAATCTGTTGATATGTGTTTTTCCAGACACAAGCCTGGAAAAACACATATAAACAGAATTCACTTTAAATGTGCTTTTTATTTATAGCATTATACACAAGAGATAACTGAAGTCACTGCTTTACATTTTCTAGCCATTATTTAGCAGTGCTGGACATCCTACAGTTCTTTGACATTTATGTCCTAAGAGCTTATCACTTTGTATGGATAGAGTTGCATTACGTTCCCTAATTAGAATTCTTTTCACACTTCCTTCTGTTTTGGGTTTCACATAATTACTTTTTAATGGGTTTCTATTTTCACTCCGATAATTCCTGCTCACAAATCTTCATGAATCTTCAACCTTTTAGAGCTATACTGGATTCGACAGACTCTGAATCTTTTCCTTCTGAAGATCATGTCTTGGAATTTTCTTTTCCATTTTTTTTTTTAGAGGCAAGCAGGCTCACTTCAGAAAGCAGCTCACCAAAGTCCTTGGGGATGGAACAGTGAAGATCTAAGCTATACTTAAGGGAACTTTGGCTCCTTGCATCTTAATTTGTAGCAGTCTCTAAATTAGAGCTTCTTTTTATACACAACTTCTTTCTGTGTCAGGAAGGGGACTCTAGAGCCTTCCAGATGTTGCATCATAAGCTTCATCAACACGGTTTATTCTGAAGTCATAATCACTTCATTTGTTAACATCTGGTTATCCAATTCTCACCTTTGATGTAATTGTAGCACACTTTTGTTTTAGATTGCTTGCTATCCTATTTTTGTTCAGACCTTAACAAAACCTTTCCTGCAATGGTGTACCCACTTTCAATGGTCCATAATAAGAAGATAAATCAAGTGGAGCCAACCAGCCAGACATCTGTTCACAAGCTTGGCTTGGTGAACTAATGTGATAAAGGAGACATGGTGACTCCACTTCTATTCTTCTCATGCTAACCCCCTCAGGAACAGTCTTTTAATTATTTCTTCCCTGCTGAGTTTGAGCTGGCAATTAGACAAGCGCTGGGAAGGAGCAGAGAGATAGCCTGAAGGAGAGAACTGATTGTGAAAGAAATATGAAAATTTCCATCCCATCCCAAAATCTTTCCTGTTGTTTGTTCCTGGCCCTGCATCTCTACATGTTATTTCAGCAAATAGGGACCATGCTGCTGGGTAGACACATCCTAGTTCAGCTACTAATGGCTAGATGACATGCTACATTCCAACAATTATCTCTAACAAAGCCACTGAGGTCCACTCTTCTCAGGGCAGGCAGAGGAAGGGTTGCCTTCAAAGTGGTTCAGAAGAAAATGAGTGTTTATGTTGCTAGTTTATTACACCTCAGAGTTCTTATTTCTACCCTAGGCACTTTTCTTCCTGTGTAGGTATAAGAATGCATCTGCCAGATCAGGAACACTGAGAAAAATAAAGGCTGAGAAAGGAAGAGGCATTCAGTTTACCTTCTTCTCAAGGGCTTGGCAGATAGAGATGCTTCCAGATTTTCATCACACAATTATGTTTTTTCAAACGCAACTTTTAATGAGGAATCCAAATTACATGCTGTTTTATTTGCCACCCATTGCTTTCTTTCATCGGTTTCTTTTCTACAGAAAAATCAGTGGAGGAGGGGATGATAAAACAGCTTCATAATACCTTCAGATTTCTCCTGCTAGGACCTGGCCATCTGCAGCAACTTTAGAAGTCTTAATAATGCAGGACAACCAGTTAGTGGGAGTGAGGGGTTTCAACACACTGTAGCAAGAGAAATACCTTTTTATAGTCACCTGTATGATTACAAGCCAGTTACCGCCTCTATTTTATTTGGGGATATTTCCCCCCACAATTCATAAATTAAATGTTAGTATAGATATGACTCATAGAATGTTCACCAGGAAACAAGAATCAATAGCCAATTTGTTTGGCTAAAGCTTGCAGGTAAAACACCTACATGGTTAGTTATCTGGCAGTAACTTTTTAAATGAGACCCAAAGCTTAGATTAGATAGAGTTCAGTACAAGTACCTTTGCATTCACTCAGTTGCAATTTTGCACAGAGGCCCAGACTGGGGTTATGCAAAAAGGCATGATTGGAAAGGCCTAAATTCTACTCTTAAATTGACTCCTCAAGCCTGAACAAGCTGCCTGCGTGGCTCGGAAAAATCTTTCCACAGCTTAAATGAAGGGACCGATCAAAAAAGAAAAACCCCAAACCCCAGGATTTTACTTTGTTGTGGTTGTTCTGTTACTAGTTCCCCACTTGTCTAAAATGACACTCTTGTGTAGTGTTTGGCCAGCTATTCCCTCTCAGTCCAATCTATATCACTAGACTGTCATTATGTGGCTAGAATTAGGAGAACCATTTAGAAGTCTCAAGAGAAAATATGAGATATACATTGGGTATTAAATAAATACTCTGTAATACAGATGTGAACTTTGGGGGCAGGTGGAGACATTAAAAAAGAGAGGAGCTTTTCCATGTGGTCATAGCCTTATTGTCAACTAAATTGTTGGGAGTTAAAACCTACCCCTCTCCTAGGAAAATGAAATATTTTAGGATATACTAAAAAGGCAGATTATTTCCCCTAAAAAGAGAAGTAAAAACTCAGAAGCAGAAGCTCACCCTTTTGTTAATAGGCGGGCCATTATAGCCTGGGCCAGAGTATTCTACATAACAAAGCCCTCTACCCATCTCACCATATGGCCTTGGAAGATTGCATCAGCCAGCACTCAGGTGAAGCCATGTGGTCCAGACAAAGTCTACAAAGTTAGCTAAGACCCCTGCCCCTGGGAGTCTGACAGCCAATGAGATACATTTCTTACACAGGAACAGGAAACACGAAGGTGGGGCCCAACAGGGGGTATAAAACTAAGGACCTCTCAGCATCTTGGCCCTTCTTTTCCTTCACCCAACATTTTGAAGCATGTGATCATCCTTTTTACTTTGGAGCTCCAAGCCATGTGGTCCTGTCCACCATTACACCATCTTTCCAAACAGCCTCCATGTTTCCAGTGTCTTTTCCCCCACTTGGAACTGAACCCAGAAGGATATTTCTTCCAACATAATGCAGCCCTAAAGTAAAAATACTTTAGCTATTTGGGAGGTTTCAGCTCACAGACATTTGAGACAAGTATCTCCATCTTTTCATTAAATGAAAAGTGCTAGAACTAATAAAGTGAAAAATTTTTGAGGGAGATATGTTGTGACATTATTTAATAAATAGTAATTATAAATTACTATTTATGTTTCTCAACAATAGGAAATATTGTATAAAGAAACATGCAACTTAATTTATAGTCTGACTGTATCAATCAAGTAGCTTTGTAACTTCCTTAACAGAATTTATACTGACACAAGATACTAATTTTTTTAAAAAAGTTACCTACAATAGGAAAGATGATTGTTGGACAAATGCAAAGTTTGGGATTAAGGCATCAAAATAAATTATCCTGATCTAATTTTCTTTTGTATTTACCCACTTCATCAAGATCATTCCTATAAAGAACAAACATTATGTTTCATCAGCCTTTAATTCTTTGACAGTTATGATTTATTTCACATGCTAGAAATTAATATGAGTGGGACTCCACTTGCTCCACATTTATGGCAGTTAGATCTATTCTAGAATTGACAATCTGGATTCAACTAACAGTTATGCACGGTAGATTTTTGTTATGATCTTTGTGTCATTTCTGAAACTGAGTTTGTCTGATCCAGTGGGGAGCTTGTTATGTTACAAGATTTGTGAAATGCAGCTTCAAGTGAATGGCCCAAGAATTGTACCTGGCAGCCTTTGTGACATCATCTGAATGATGTTCCTGGGCTACCGCTAAAGATGCAGCCTACTTCTTTGTTATTTTTTAGATAATTTCTCTTCTTTAGATTCTCTGGACCACAGAGTTTTTGTCCAGCATATATTCCATTCCTCAAATTGGAAACATCTTTCTAAATAGCCATTTGGGATACAGCTTGATATATAGTGATAAATTCTTCTATAGCTATTTTTATAGCTAATATATTTTTCACTTTATGAAAATTACAAGCAACTGTTGCCATTTATAAGCAGTCAGTTAATTGTTATAATTGCTTTCTTTCTCCATATCTGTGACCGATGGAAAATATACTCTCATGCCATGAGATATGGATTTGAAAACTCAATTTAGCAGACAATATTAAACACCTACCATTCTGAGGGTTTCTTAATGTTCAGCTTACGCTTTATTGTCCTATTGGGAAAGGAAAAGAGAAGAAATTTGACTCAAATGTAGCAAGCATACAACCGTAGAATTTTTCAATCCACCAGAGTCATTGGTGGCTTCAGATGAGGAGATAGTCTGAGATGATAAAATAGAAAGAAATTATACGGTAGGAAGGACTTGAGACTTATCTGGTACAGATAATTGGTAGTGTCTAGTGATCAGAATCCTGTTCAGTTGAAGTGCCATATAAATCCAATAAATAAAATAAATAAACAAATCGCATCTTTACAATGGAGGATCCTTGAATGAATTAGATATGGCACTGGAAGAAGTCCCTGTGCTGAGTATCAGTGGGGCTGGAAAAATTTACCACCTTGATGTGGTGCCGAGAGACAAATTATTGCACATATTGTGCAAGAGTGCCCAAGACATGCATTCTTTGTTTCTTTAGAAATATGCATGAAGCAACGCCGTAGGCGATCGCCTGGATAGCTGAACTGAACATCCAGGCATGATTCCACTGCTGTACCCCCATAGACCTTAGTACATAATTATATAGGATGTACGTTCATGTTTACTTCTCTTTGTCAGGCAGTTGCCAGGCTAAGAAAATCTGACTGATAGACAGTTTGTATTTACAAATGGGCTATTATTAAAAATGGCGGATGACACTCTTCTTCCTCAAGCCAACGAACCACTGAAGCCATGCAATGTTTTCATAAATAACTGAAATTAGATTTTTTAATACACAGCTGTTTTCAGTTTTCAAATGAGCCACTTTGGTGTAGTGATTAAGGCATCAGGCTAGAAACCAGAAACTTTAATCCCACCTTAGCTACAAAGCCAGCTGAGTTACTATGGGCCAGTCACTTTCCTATATCTCTAGGAAGGAAGCATTGGCAATTGACTTCTGAAAACCTTACCGAGAAAACTGCAGGGACTAGCCCAGGCATTTTCAAAAATTGCACACAATTGAATGGAAGAAAAAAAATACTTAAAATGATCATAGATAAAGAAGGAAGGGGAATCAGAAACATGGCATATAAAGAAATTAAAATGTCACATTCAGTGGAACAATCCTAATGAAGTGTTCTCCTGTTACCCTTCCCCCACCATTCAAAAAAGCCTGCTATTTCTTCTCCTTGAGGAAAGCTGCCATAGCAACTTCAGGGAGCACTTTGGAGCACACTAGAAGAGAAATGGTTAAACCTTCTCTCTCCAGGTATTGAATAGATTTAGGCACGGTTTTGATAAAATTAAGCCCTCTGGTATTTCACCATTTCTCCCCTGATTATTGTATCCTAATCTGAGGCATCCGTGACACAGTTTCCTTTTCACCTTTGTCTTGACGTCTGTTTGTATGACTTCTCTGTTTAAAGTCAGCTGAGGTCTCTTTCAGAAGTGTTCCCAATATAGGAAGCTAAATGTTGAGAAACTGCAAATAATCTTTGCCTGTAAGCTATACCTGGCTGCTTATATGTGGGTGGGAACCCAGAAGGAGCTTGAAAATCTATTAGTCTATTCTTTCTTTAAACCTTTCTCATTTATTCTACCAAGAGTTTGCAAACTACTACACAGCTCTCTCTCTCTCTCTCTCTCTCTCTCTCTCTCTCTCTCTCTCTCTGTGTGTGTGTGTGTGTGTGTGTGTGTGTGTGGTCTGCTACAAGCATATCCCACCTTATTTATTCACTTCCTTTATCAGAACTCTTTTTATCTCTGTCATCTATCACCTAGTATCTATCTATTCGTCTATCATCATCTATCACTGATCACCTAACATCTATCTATCTCCTCTATATCTATTTATATTTGTCTGTCTGTCTGCCTGTCTATCATCTATCTGCCTGCCTACCTGCCTGCCTGCCTGCCTACCTATCATCTATCTATGTCTATCTATCTATCTGTTTATCTAGCTATTATCTATTCGAAATGATAATAGAGAGATGGACAAATAGATGAGTAGGTGAACAAAGAGAGAGAGGGGGATAGAAACATAGAGTGATATTTTTCAACATCTTCATGTCCATTCAATGACACAAAAACAACTGAGTATAACAAGAGAAAGTGAAGGGCGGGTCAACTGAGAAACAATACTTAACTAAATTATACAGTTTTTATTCCATCAAACACCCATATTACAAAACACCCAATGTTTGCTTATTGTTAACATCACATTAAAAACACTAGATTAATTTTGACTATCAAAATTATGTCATTCCATATTGACCTTTTCCCCCTTTTCCAACTTTTTGAGGGCAGAAGAAGCCACAAGGGTTTTACCATTCTTTCTGCCACTTGAGCTATAAGAGGAAGCTTGACAGAATTCTTATAAAGTTCACTCAGTTAAAAGAAAAACAAACCAAAAAAAGGGCCAGTTTCATTGTTGAAGCTGTTAAAAGAAAAATGAAGTAGTGACATCTCACCCTTCCAGTACTGAAGCCAAAAAAATTAAACAAATTAAAGGCCCCACCTTTCGTGGAAGACAATGCAGTAGCTTAAGATGAAATGGCCATTGAAGGCAGAGACTGGGAATGAGGAGCAGGTTCTCCAGAGCATATATCAGCTCATTGGAACGGAGGTCTCTCTCAAGGTGTAGAACAGCTTCACTGGACAAAATTAGGTAACAGCTTATAAGGAAATGAGAAGTCAAACCACAGTTACCTTCAGAAGTCTTGAGTTCCCAAATAACATGTGTAAAAGGTTAATGTAAGAAGTCAAAATTCTTCCTGGTTGAGGTAACCTTTTATTTCATGTGTTGCTTCCTGCCAAAACAGGCAGAGCAGCTATGAGAACCAAAGATGGCAAAATAATAGTAAGTTCCATGAGGAATAATGAATATTATAACATATAGCAACATCAGATGGTCAATATAGCACATCTACAAAATTTATAAAAATAAATCCAAGGTAATAGAAAAGAAAAGGCTGTGGCAAAACAATGGCACTTCTAGTTTGAGGCTGTAAGTGCTAAAGTCGAAAGGAAACAAAGTTAAAGGGAAATATGCATGTATTCACCTATACTGGAACTTGGTGGAATTTCAGTTAAATGTTGGCAATGTGTAGGCCTTCAGATGTTACTGGAAGCCCCACCCAGCCTGGTCAGGTAGATAATACAATTTCTATGAATAAATATGGAAAACAAGACATTTGTGGCCCCTCCGTCTCATATTCTTTGGGTCTGGCATCTAGGTAGACTATCCAAATGGTTGCCTAAATAGATGAAATGATCTATTTCAATCTAATTTTAGACCAAATTTAGGAATGAAACATAATCAATCATGTTGGGCTTTTTTGTTTTTGTGGGAAGAAATTGTGGCAGTATTTATTTGTTGATTCCCCTAGATTTCTCAGAACTATGGGTACCCCTAAGAAGGGGATTTTTCTAAATTATCACTCAAGCTTGAAGCGGTTTGCTTTTGTGAGAAGAACAGTTCCTGTCAATAGTAGTGGAGACTGCCATTTTGATTCTGACACATTTTCCTGTGGATTTGCAATTCATGTCAAAATCTAAACAAAAGCAAGGGGAGGGACTGGTGAGAAGAAATTTGATGGTTATCAGTATGGCCAGTCCTGTTTCAGCTTATCAATAAATCCAAGCTAGCTTGCAATATTTCCTCACATTTATAGATATCAAATAAAACCCCTTCTTGACTAGCTTCTAAATTAATCTCCATGGTAAGTATCTACTTAAATATAAGAGCACATATCTTTAAATTCAAAATGATATGTTTGCTGTAGCAGGAAGTGTCTCCTGGTCTCCAAACCTGGAATGCTCTGTGACTATTCACATACTGTTAGACTTCAAGTCTCTTTCTTCTTTCTTTCTTCTTTCTTTCCTCCTCCTCCTCCTCCTCCTCCTTCTTCTTCAGAATTCATGCACTTGGCAAACAGCATGTATTTATGACATTTGCAGTATCTCAGGGATATGTGTTCGCCACTTGCGACCTTCCCAGCTAGCTTCTGACAAGCAAGTCAATGAAGGAAACCAGATTCGCTTAATGACTACGTGATTCACTTAAATACAGTGATTTGCTTAACAGTCTTGAGGAAAATGTAAAATTGGGCATGGCTCATGTAACAACCATCTTGCTAATCAATGACAATTCTGATCCCAATAAGTCAAGTACTACCTGCATCATTCTGCTTCTCTTACCGCTAGAGCCAGTGCTGGCAGCTAAACCTGAGGCACCGCAGAGCAATTCTTGAGGCAAAGACTCTGTTTATCATGAGTTTATTGACCTGATAAGGAGAGAACTGAATTCCTGCAGCCAGAGATTCTGATAAGCAGCTGGCTGGCACCAGCTGGAAAGGACATGGAAGGACAAAACATTGCTGACTGAGGAATTTTGGGAATTAAAGTCTCTTTTGTCAGTGTTATCAGTAATGCATCCACAGAAAACAGAACTCCGAGGTAAGTAGATTCCTCAAGGAATCATATTGGCACAATTGGTGAAAACTGATTCAGAAAGTTCCTGCGGTTTCCCCAGATTAAAAAGTAAAAGTTTTCCCTACCCGCAAGTCATCAGTCCCATTTTCCAATAGAAGTGCTGGCCGGTTGCTTGGTAACTCCACTCCTCCTCTCCCCAGCACCTGTTGGAATGTCCTTGGTTCCCCCAGGAAAAGTTTTTGTTTTGACTACAAACCCCCAGCTATCTATCTCCACCCCCCGCCCCGTCCCTTCTTCTTCCTGGTAGCTAACCTGAGGCCTCAGAGATGGCCTCAGCCAGGTTTGCGTCAGGGTTGACATATGCACCTTAATGTTGCCCTCTTTCAGAAACACTATTCTAGACTCCATACAATGTCTGTCAGGTATTTGAGGGCTACTTTAAGTATAGGTTTAGAACTTTTTCTGAAGCACGCCACACACACACATTTAATGATAGTTCCCCTCAAATAGTAAGGATAGCATCCCTCCTTGCCCTTGTTACTGAGGCAAAGTAGGACAAACCCCCAATTTATGCCAGTTATTTTTTTCTGCTGACTCAAGGATAAAAGGATTACACCTTCATGTAATCATGAAAAAGAGCCTTATGGCAGGGGTGGGATTCAACTTTAGGGTAGGGGTTTACTAGCAGTTCTGTGATTGGGTTTTGCATGCGCATGTGCTGCCCGGACAGCTGATAAGCGCTGTGCACGCGGGTGCACAGTGTTTGAAAAACGCCTTTTTTAAACTGTTTTTTCAACCTCAGCTGTGCCACGCAATGCAGCTGGCGGTTGAAAAAGCAGGAAATAAAGGACAGGTAAGAGCCTGGGTGAGCAGGTGGGCCAAATAGCAGCAGACAGAACCAGTTCTGTGTCTGCTGCTCTTCAGAGCTACCAGTTCTATAGAGCCGGGCAGAACCAGTAGCATCCCACCCCTGGCCTTATGTGTGAGGATGCTGGCAATCCAATACTCCTCTTCCAATAGGGAAACAAGGAAAAAGGTCAACATTTTAATCTAACTTCACTGAATTATTTGATTTTTCCCTCCTAGAGGTATTGATTCTTGAGGATACCAAGTTCTCTCTCTCCCTCTCTCTCTTTTTTCCCCCCAGTCATCAGAGCAGTAACATTTTTTCCCAGATTTCTGCAGCCAGAGAGACAGCCAAAGCAGCTACACAGTCCTGGATAAAGACATGGCTGCTTTCATGATTTGGGGAAAGGAAGTGCTCCTGGGTGATTTGAAGCATTCCCTTCAAAGGAGTGGCAAAGTCCTGTTTCCCCAGTATTATATTGTGGCATTTGCTTGATAATTTGGATTACACTATTGTTGTTATTTATAACATATGTAAATTGACACTTAGTTCTTTCTCCTATCCAATTTAATTTAAAAAATTACTTTTGAATATGCCTTTGTGTGGGAAAGCCTTAAGTGCCAAAGAGCTTCAGGTTCAGCAAGTTTGACACAAGGTTTAATCAATGTTCCACATTAATCCATGGTCCAAAGGAGTTGTTAACCCCTGCACTAGATCATGACATTGGGCATGCTCAATTTAAAACGAACTCTGTTTGCAGGTCCTTATCACTATAATGCACTGTCCGGTTTTTAAAATTGTATCTGTTCATATCTAAAGCTGAAGCTTGCCAGCCATGCAAGAAATAAGACCTTGAGAGAACCAGAAAAATAAGGTATTCATTTGTATGGATCTTGAATGTAACAACAGTGTTATTATCAGTCTTTGAAGGACACAAAAGTTTGTTTCTGAAGAAAGAAAACATTTAGAAAATTGGCAGAATTGAATGGAATCAATGTCTCCTAAGCAGCTCTGGGATATTCAGAATATGCAATTAAATTCGTAACCAGGAAATTGGGTGTTTCATTTGACTGATCAGAGGCTGCTCACTGAAGGAGAGATCACGTTACTTTTCAGGACTTCAGCAATCAGTAAGGCTTGCAATGTGAGTACTGTTCCCCCTTACATGAGAATAAGTCCCTTTGAACTACGTAAGGTTCACATTGAGTAAGTGTGCCTGGCATAACACTGCATATCACTGTTTAGCAAAAAACGGTAAGACTTCAGAGAAACCATAGCAGTCAATACTACATAATGTCTTTTAAATGCAGAACTGGCATAAAAATTTCCTGCTTAAGCAAATGATGTCTACAGTATTTCAAAATTGCTTTTTACTATAGAAAAAAAAAGAGTCTGAGGTAGGTAGAATGTAGTTCCTTGTTTGTGACACAATGTAATCATTGTCTGGCCCTGTTTCAGCCACAATGGAAATCTGAGTCCTCAGATGTCTAAAAGGAAGAATAGACTCTAGCAGAAATAAATTTAATATATGCATATATAGATACATACAGAATGTTAGATAGTGAATGTTATCTAGAATGTTAGATATCACAAGCATTCATATTGTTTCTTCAGTATCATTTCTCACAATATCTAAAGAGCAAAGTTAATAAACGAGGTCCATTTGGTCTTTTAACTCTTTTGTCTGGGACAGTGTTTCTTAAAAATGTGATCCTAGGGAATAAGGGTTCCCCAAGATCCTCTCAGGAGATTCCCAAAATCAAAATTATGTGCTAGCCTAGGTTGAAAAATAATTAAAATCCCATCAAACAATTGTGTTGCCGCAGCAAATATATTCATTTTTAATACAGTAAATATAAATGAATATAATTTATACAAACAAAAGCTCTTTTGGAGTCCTCCATAATTGTTTAAAGTGGGAAGAGTTTCTGAGAGAGAGAAAAAAATTAAGGAACATGGATCTGTGACAAACTGGATGCTTTGCTTAAGGTTTCTAACTGTGTTCCCAAGGACTTTAAAGCTCTACAGGCTCAGCAGTAGGAAAACTACAGTATATTGAAAAATTTGAGCAGGGGCACAGCATTAAAGAAGCTCAACTTCTTCAAGAATTTCCAGGATCTATTATCCAGATTAATCTTGCTAGATAATTTTGACTGATCCAATACTGAATTTATGGTTTAGCTGCGTTTAAACCAGGGGTAGGAACATATGCGTGCCACCTCCTTGCTGCCAACCCAGACCACAAATAATAGTATAGTTTCATGCCACACAGCTTGTTGTTTAAGCCCTAAACCGTGTAACAGAGAAAAAAAACCAACTCCCTCCAAACAGCCCAGACTACTTTGTATTACCACCTTTTCTAGAGTCCACCCATCAGGTTTCCCCCACCGCCCAGACTTAAATGGGAAAATATTAACACAAAGCGCCTGTCATTTCCCTTATGACTTGATAAATATACCTTGTTCTCACTGGCATGTTTGCAGTTTCCTCAATGGTTTCATTGTCCTGTGATTAAATTACACTAAGAAACCTTTCCAGCTATCTTTTTCCAAGTCAATGAGCAGGCGATACAGACCTCATTCAGTTTTAATATGGTTAGAAGCCAGAGCAACCACAGAAAGCAGATAAAAAGTTTTCCACTGTATGCCTCTGCAGCTTATTCTAGTCTCTTTCAAAATTCTTCATCTAGTCTTTTTCAAGTACTGTTAAACAATTCATAGTTATCCTGCACAGAGTTGAGCAGAAGCTGAACACGTAATTAGATTTGATTAACAGATACCAATTAATGCTGCTACCCTAAATCAAATTAGGTTTTAGGAAACAAAAAAAGCATTGTAACTAGCATTTTAAGAGGTTCAGATAATTTTAACCAGGCTCCCAAATGCCGATAAGCAACCTTTTCTTAGCCACTTCTGCTTTTTCAAAAGTGATAGCAGTTCCCTAACATGTTTAGACCAGCAGGCAATGCAAACAATCCAATGCATTGCTTTGCAATACAAACTGCACTTCCAGGTTGTTGTTTTTTATTACTATAGTCCCTGTCTTAGCTTATATAGCAATAGCACTTAGACTTATATACCACTTCACCGTGCTTTACAGCCCTCTCTAAGCAGTTTTACAGGGTCAGCATCTTGCGCCCAACAATTTGGGTCCTCATTTTATCCACTTCGGAAGGATGGAAGGCTGAGTCAACCTTGAGCCTGGTGGGATTCTATCTGTCAAATTGCAGTGGGAGTAGCTTACAGTACTGCACTCTAACCACTGTGCCACCGAGGCTCCTCATAATCATAATAAACCCCGATTTCCTTGTAGCTATTTCATCTTATGATTCCATTGAATTTTGTTATTTTCCCAAGAGAAGAAAAATGCAGAAGTGGATATATTTACGATAGGGGGTGTTGCATGGCCCTTCAGGTCAGATTGCAAAAGTGCATTGAAGCACATAGGAAACCTTAAAGCAAAGGCATCTTTTCCTAGGACATGCAGACACCCCCTTGCAGCCACAGGAACCTCCTCCTCCTCCCAAAATAGACCTTCTGGTCCCCAGCCTCAGAGATGCCACCAGATTCAACGCATAGCTATTCAAATATCCTAAACAAAGTACACAATTCCAAGTACACAGTGTGTAAGGTCACAGACAATATTATTAGGAATAGAACTTAGTGTTTCTTTTGAATCTAGTTATTCGATTAGAGAGGGCTCTGCCCTAATTGTTAGCAGAATATTGAAGATCAAAAAAACTAGAATGTACAAGAATTAGATCCATTGTTTTATTCATAGTTTGATTTAAGATTATAGCATAATCACATAATCATTAAGTCAAATAATGTACTCAATACAAAAGGAATGCATACATTTCCCCCATCCCATCCCAAGGTTTATTATGTAAATACTTGACAATGCAATGGATGTATACAGACTCTGGGTAACTGACTAAATCAGAGACAAGTGTGCATTTAAAGCCATGATCACACATAGTAAGTGAACAAGACTGTCTGGTGTGGTTCTGCCTTTAAGACTTTCCATTATTTATTTCTGAAGAGTCAAACATTTGGATAACATTATAGTACCAGTTTTAGTTCAAATTACTTACTGTACAGAACACTTTGCATAGAAATAATTTGTGCAAATATATCAGTTTCAATCTTTAAAAGGTACACACTTTAAGGATTAATATTTCAGGATTTAAACATTGTGTATTTTCACTCAACATTAAATTATTTGCCCAAAGATGTTTCACTGAAAGAATAAAATAAACACTAATTGCACCAAAACTGACATTTAGAAATTACCCCCAGAAACTTTTAGAAGGAGGCTATTATAAGGAAAACTATTCAGGTTTAATTATATAAATTGATTATTTCATAACTTATTTTATATTGGCCATTAGCAAATATTCTTACAATAGATTTTAAATATCTTATTCTGCTGACGTATTCGGTTCACTTACAGCTTTGATAACACTGAAAAAAAATTACAGTAAATGTTTTCCAATTGGTTTTAAGTTATGCAAACTTCAATTTTGAACCTTTATAACAGACTTTTTTAAAAAATTAATGGAATAACTAGAAAATTCCAAAGTGAAATTTTGAATGGAACTGCTTCTGCTGGATATCTTTGTATCTTAAATTGAGAAAAACAAACCACACTTCAGCATGTTTTCATTTTTTACTGGTTTTATAAGCTTAGAGGATGAGTGTCATTTTCAAATCAAGCTCCTTATTTTGCATAGCTTTATCAACTCTTTCCTCTCGAAGGCATGATCCATGGCTTGTTGCATTTCTCTTATATTGTCAAGTTCAAGGTGTTGAATATTAGAGCCCACAGGCTATCTTGTGAATCAAATTATTTTTGAAGGAAGGTTGATTCAATTCATCAGATATTCTTATTAAGCATCTTGGTCAAATTGGTATCAGTGACTGAACTGTACTGGCTGGATACAAGTATTTTATTCTGGGTTGTTTGTTTTTTAATAATTCTCAGAATACAGAGGTCTCACCATCTTAGATGAATTAGGGAACTTGGTAGGGAAGGATGTTGTTTTCCCAGATCAGATGCTTTAACAAAAGTACAGGAGCGAGACTGAGAGTATGAAGAGGCCAGTAGTTGACTGAAGATAATTTCCATGTCCCTTGGTGGTGCTATTTATGTTAAGTGATACAGAAGTCACGGATGAATTATTGTGCGGAGCAACTGTAGTTTTACTAGCTTCCCCCTAAATAGGCAAAAGAAAAAAAAGAGATTGTAAAATCAATCAGCACATGTTGCATTCTGCCTTCCAGGGCTTATAGTGTATTGATTTATGTTATTACATTAGTCTGCATAGATTGTAAAGATAGTTGTGGCTGTTTTTTTTTTTAATTTCACCATGAAATACACATTCGCATATGTTTCACTGCCCTTCCTAAAAAGTACACTTTAAAGAGCATAATTCTATATTCAGAAATAAGCCCCTGGAGCTTACTTATATGTTAACCGTATGTAACATGCAAAACAAACAATATGAAATCTTTTTCTTGAGATATATCAGTCCTGAGGCAAACAGTCAATAAGAAAAGAACTCTATGACAGTTAGAATGAGAATTCACAGCTCACCTTTTTGTATATCCCATATCAATAATGACACTGACAACTTGGAAATAATACTCTAACATCAACATACCAATCACCTACCCCAAACTTCCTCATCTATCAAATCACAATTTATCTGAAATGGATATTTTCTCTTTTAACTATGTCAGATTTTACTGAGACCAGATCAAAGCTAGCAATCAGAAAATAAAAATGCTATTCAGGTAATCTTAGATAGAAGAATTGATAGCTCGTCATTCATACTCCAGTTGAGTTTATAAAGAAGTCTACATTGGATTCAAGCATTACATTACATCATAACATGCTTGTTTGATTTTGGCTTACATGATATGAAAAACCTTATTTCCAGCTTATTTAACATTTCTGATTAAATACTCACATTAATAATGCTGGCTATTATTGATACTTTTAACAAGTGAAAGATTTTTAAGGTGAAAAGACCAGAGGTAAAATTTCACAATAAATCTCTATTTTTTTGTTCTGGTCATTGCATGCCATGACAGGCAAATGAAATAATATGTTTTAGGAATTTAAATTACTTGAAATGGCTTTGAAATTACTTGAAATGATTTCTATGGCACAGGTATTATTTCTTTTGTTTTGGTTACTATGTAGCCAACAAGACTTTTAGAAACCTGAGTACAACATAAAAACTGGCTCAAATAATGACATGAATAGGATAAGCACATACCACACTTTCAGATCTGCTATTAGATTTGAGCACATGCATTGTCTATCTCCAGCCGCTTAGCACTAATTTTTATTTCAAGAATTTGTTAAAAGTTGCATAAAATTAGAAAAGCAGGCATATGCTGACTGAGCTAAAACACCCCCTTAAACCAAGCTGGATTATGGCTCAACTTGCTTTGTGATCCCAACTATTACAATTTACGGCTTAATTTGAAGCCTGAACCTAGTCAACTGTGGGTTAATCACTAAGCCATGGATCACAGGTTTGTGAAATTTGTGAATCAGGCCACAAAAATATCTTTGTAACCTATTTTTTGATATAGAAGTCCTTTGTACTACAGCACCAATTTGATATGGTGGTTAAAATGTACCATGTTTGAAATGAGAATATGAATTCCAATCATCCCCACTAGGTAGATGAGGCCAGGAAATCACCTCTACATGAAGGCTAAAACTACTTTTATTGACATTGGATAAATAAGAGAAATTTGCCAGTTCAACTGTGGTGCCTAGAGACCACTTGAGCCACTTCTGAAGGAAGGATAGACCAACTTATGTCATGTTAATAATGTCAGACTTCAACTACTCTATGAAGAATATCTGATCTGGCAGCTGAGCACGTATTGGAAAGCAGGGCAGGTTTTGAGTATTTACTTCATTTAACAATAATAGATGAAAGGTTGCCATATACTGATTGCAAACCCACCATAATATTCCCCAAGCCACATATGTTATACATCAGGTCAGTTTCACCCCATCCATTTCAAATGGAGATACGTTTATTTTGAGCAAAATTTATACTCAGTAAGCACTGACAGTCCAGTCAAGTTTAAGAGGCAGCATTCATATCTGCTCATAGATTATCCACATTAAAATTCTAATTTCAGAAATCCTATACACAAGGATGTTTTTCCTTAATAAAGGGAATTCCAACTTGAGAAATGCACTTGCATGATTGCCACCTGACTCTTTATTGTATATTCTGGTTGTTTAGAAGAAGTTCTTATGTTGCATTTCACACTTACAGAGCAACAACACCATGTACAGTTAACATATGTTAGCTGTGAAGTTCAAGTCAGAAAGCTGGGAGGATATACGGCACATAGGAAGCATATTCAAAGAAATCATTTTGTTACAAACTACCAAAGAAATTCTCTACTGTTAAGCTTGATGCTGCTTTTTCTATTAGACCGTTACAATAACAAATTTACTTCCACAAAAAGCTGCAGATTATCTAACAAGAACTAAAAGGTAAACCTTACAGATTTTTTAATCAAACTTTTCAAGCCACTCCAATCTGTTCTCAAAATGTTTCCCCAAAATCCCTTTCATTTCTGTTAAATATTCGCTCCAATTTTATTTTTTGCTATTCCTTTAGCAAACACTTTCTCCTGCCTTCAACTATGTCTGCTAAGCTGATATAAAGTAACAAGACTGAAATGCAAGTCCTCAGTTCTTTGAAACTAGCTGCATAAAATATTAATCTGCTACAGCTTCTATTGTAGTACTGTGGTATTGAAGGACTAATTTGTGCTTTTTTAAAAATGCCAAGTCAGGCAGGGCTTCCCAAATTTCTTCAAAGATTTACATAATCACGAAAGGCATGATAAAGCATATATATGTCTAGAAAGTTATTACTTGAAAGTTTATTTAATAAAGAGAGCAGATTCTTAAGTTATCTGCTATACTAAAATTCACAAGAATTTCTATAGCAGTATCCAGTGGTTAAGGAAAAAACGGGGCTGTGAATTCAAAAAGAAGACTAGGATTTGGAATGTACATATACCAGTACTTCACCTGCCTGGATCACCCACAAGCCAAAGTGAATTTCTAAAAAGTGTTAGGGAGGGCGGCCACAGAAAGCACAGCTGACTCTCCCATAGATGCTACCCGCATACATCCAAATTACGTTTTGCCTTCCAATCTGGATCTCCACACAACTCAAGTACAGTACACACAATTATACACCAAGAATAGAACGTAAAACCCACAGAGAAGTCTGAAAGAGAATAGTGAAGTCTCTCAGCAATTTGTTCTTCAACACAGCAAGAAAATCTAACAGGACAAAATCTAACATGGGGGGAAGAGAAACAAACATTCCAACTCTCAGCTACTTCAACCACTATGTATTACTAAGTTCAGCAACACTAGATGGTCTGCAGTCCTACTCTAGCAATAGCACTTAGACTTATATACCGCTTCACAATGCTTTACAGCCCTCTCTAAGCAGTTTACAGTCAGCATATTGCAGCCAACAATCTGGGTCCTCATTTTACCGACCTCCCAAGCAGCAGCCTTTTAAGAAAAGGCAGATGGAAGACTTGTCGGGCAACTGCATTTTACTACTTTCAAGTTTCCACAAAACAGCTTTCCTATCAGGTTGATTTTAGATGGTTGATAATGCAGTTACTTTTTTTTAAGCCACTCTAAGCAGCTTTTGCAAAACTGTTAAAAACTGCTAGAGCATGTAGCTTTTCAGATACGTTATTCCAATTCAATTGCAGCCTAACCAACAATTTTATTTTATCCAAAACTCTACAAGAAGTCTATTTTTATTCCCTCAATGGCTAGCATATGGGTACTTGCCTTCTCCAGCTAGTAGTGGCTAGGATGAAGACATTCAGGCGTTAATTCCTAATGTAACCTTAGTCAAAATTTAATGGGATGTATATTTCTGAGCAGACGTATATAGAACTGCAAAAGGAAGCTAAAGGGGAACGGGTGATCAACTTTTCTCCTTAAAAAACAATGTAAAAGAATTTACTTTCTTTAAAAAGATCAGAAGTGGGGAAGGAGGACGACGCTCAATCTTCCCTAGGAAATTGGGAAAAGGAGGCAACAGAAGGCTGGAACTGAGTCTGCAAATCTGCAAAACTTAAGTTAGAGAACTGAATTCCAGGATTCATCCACATATCACATTAAACCATGCTTAAATTCAATTTACTGAATGAACCACAGACGCCTAGGTTTACCCAACTGGCTATGCCCGAACCAACCAAGCCACATTTAAAGGTTCAGCGCGATCTGGAAACTTAAAAAAAAAAAAAAAACCTCTGTCGGGAAAACTTCCCCCTCCCCCGCGCGCGCCTCCCCCATCCCACCTCAAAATTGCAACTTATTAATGCAAAATTCGCGCGCGGCTGGAAAGCAAAACCCGGGAAAGCCCCTGAGGAGGATGGTGGCAACGCTAATAAGAATAAACGTCCTCTGCTCCTCCGCCCCCGCGACACCTATTCCGGAGCGCGGGGTGTCCCGCTGCTGAGGCTTGGGGGTGAAGCGAACCCGCGGCTGGGCAGGCCTCGTGGTCGCTCGCTCGCTCGCTCGCTCACCTGAGAGGGTGAAAGCAGCGCCAGGACAAAAAGCCCGAAGACGAGCCGCCAAGCCAGCGTCCTGCCCATGTCTGCTCGTGCCGGGAACGCCGCTCGTCCCACCCCGTAAGTGCTTCTCCTCAGGTGCAGCGGCGGAGGCCGGTTTTTATGGGCGCACCAAGCGGCGGGGGGGGGGGCGGATCCAGGGCCTCGTCGCCCCCGCCTCCTTTATTTCGTTCTGTTTGTGGGACGACCCTCCGCCGCTTCTCCTCCTCTGACTCCCTCTCAGGAGCGCCTTTCCGTACTGGAAATAAAACACCAGCGTAGCGAAACAGGGAAGGCGGGGAGGACGAGGGAAGGAAAGCTGGAGATGCCCCTGGGCTCTTTTAGTTTCAGTACAAAAGCTTTCTTTTTTATATATTTTTTATTTTATTTTAATTATAAGTATACAACAGGGTGCATCCGTTCTGGCATTACAATTGTTATACATGTGTAAATTTTACTTCACCATTTACAATCCTCTTGTTTGATACATTGTTTACTAATTATTCTAATCATCATTGCTATTTATGCAGATTCCACCTTGTTTTTTAATTCTAAGGTTAGTCTGTCCAGGCAGCCTTGGTGTCTAAACTTTGATGAATTCAGATTCATCTAAACGATGAATTCATCTAAACGATGAGTTCAGATTCATCTAAACTTTGATGAATTCAGATTCCAATCAACTTTCCTGTTTTAGAAGATTACTTTCCCTCCCCTCCCCTTGAGTCCCTAGTATACAAAAACAGAAGCAAACAAAAAAGTATGATGGTATTTCTTTTGGGGACATCTAAATCACATTGAAAAAAAAAAGGCAACTGGTCCTTTTCCATGGAAGCCTTACTCTGAGCAAGTCCTGGGATCTTCTCTTTGTGCAAATGCAGTTCTGAAAAGTCAAGGGTGACTGGTCATGTGCTGAACACTACTCCTTAAAAGCGGCCATAGAATAGGTTTTTGCATATTTTGAATTAGCAGCAGTGTAACTACTAGTTGGCCTAACTACTAGTTAGAACCAAATGACAGGAAACTGTGGTAGAGTGTGTCTTTGCTCTGGCTCATCAGGGGAGGATGCCTCTTTCTCCTTAATTCATAAATTAATTCATTGTCAGGGATAGCTTGCTGGGTGGGACTATAGTAACAGGTGCCAAGGTTGTGGTTTTCCTTTTACAATACATGTCTTTTCCAAAACAAACTTGATCTTCATTTATCAGAAAGTGCAAAAAGAATAAGAGGCTGTGCTGGACTGGATCTAATACTCACTAACACACCTGATTGAAGAAGTGACTGTTGCCAGGAATATGGAGGGAACTGGTTGTGTTACTCTTGAATCTCTAGTAAGCAAAGGAGGAGAAAGAAGAATTAGAGTAGCATACTTGGTGTGAAAAGACCAAAGGTTGGTGAACTCCAAGGACAGGAAGGTGGGTTATGGCAGCTTCAATTCCTTAAGGAAAAAAAAAAGTCTAGGATGAGTTGGAAATGGAACAAAATTGGATGGGATGAGGCTGCAAACAATTCCTACAAGGAAAAAAAAATAAAAGAAATCTTGATTGATTGAAAATTTATTAACAATCTTACAGTGATTATATATATTAATAATATATAGTTATTATGTACCATCATGTTGATGCCAACTTAGCCACCACGCAGATTTTCTCCTTACAGACTCCGGTAATCTAAAATGCTGATCACGAGCAAGAAAAATAAACACCGGAGAGTGGAAAGGGGGAATGGAAGAGAAGGGGGCCTAACCAAAGAACACAAGGTAGTGTTCAGAAAGAGTAGGAACTATACCAGAAAGAGAATGAGTTGAGGCTTTCAAGAAATACAAAAAATAACAAAGAAAGCAAGATTTGAGGGGGGTGTAAAATGGAAAGAAAAGAGAGTATGGGAGTTGTGAGGAGAAAGTAGCCAAGTGGTGATGGATATTGGTTGGAATGCAGAAGTTTGTAAGTTATATTTTGCATTTGTTTTCTCTCAGAAGGAAATGTCAAAGCCATGCCACTAGAACAGAAATGAACCAGAGCTTAGGATACACACAGAGAGGGTAAGACAATACAGCTAATTCCAGAACCAAATAAATTACATCCCAAAGTGCCAGTTTGGTCTAATGGGTAAGGCACCAGGTAAAGAAAGAGAGAGACTGTGAGTTCAAATCCCACCCTACCCATGAAAGTCAGTTGGGTGACTTTGGGCCAGACTCTCTCTCTCTCAGCCCTGTTATTGTAAGGAAAATCAATTAATTAATCAATCAATCTTGGTAATGTTTGAGAACCCTTAGAAGACTGGTGACATCTCAGAAAACTGGAAGAGAAATTAGTGTTATTATTGTTGTCTCACAAGGCTGTTAAAGCCATAAGAAACAACAGCTCTACAGCTCCAGGAGTGAAGAATGCAAACATGATTTTAAATATTATTTCCCTTTCTTGAAATGATAAAGCAAGAGAAAGGGAACAAGGGGGGATATTATATACCACATTTTGGCATGATTTAAATGCTTTAAATGCAATAGGTATTTTGTAAACATCCAACACTAAGCCACAATGTGATTAAATTAGTTTTGACTTGGTGTGATGAGTGAACCCAGCCAATATGATTACAAAAGCAAAGTGTTTGTTTAATATATGGCTGCCTATTTTATAAACAGGATGCAGTGGATCAGTGTCGATAAGAAAGGTTGGCAGTTCAGCGGTTCGAATCCCTAGCACCGCGTAACAGAGTGAGCTCCAGTTACTTGTCCCAGCTTCTGCCAACCTAGCAATTCAAAAGCATGTAAAAATACAAGTAGAAAAATAGGGATCTCTTTGGTGGGAAGGTAACAGCGTTCCATGCACCTTCGGCATTTAGTCATGCCGACCACATGACCACAGAGACGTCTTCGGACAGTGCTGGCTCTTCGGCTTTGTAACGGAGATGAGCACCTCCCCCTAGAGCTGGAAACTACTAGCACCTATGTGCAAGGGGAACCTTTACCTATTTTATAAACAATAACCCTAGGCAATTCACAACAAACAAACAAACAAAAACAAGCCCCAAACCAGCAATGAAACAATTGGGTCATCCATGAAGCAACTGTCTCTGCACGCTTTCAGTTTATTTCAGGTGTATCCAATCTTCTGGTTTGCCTGGGCCACCTTGAGTGAAGAGGAGCTGTCTTGGGAAACATATAAAATATATAATATGGATAAATATAAAAATCACATCATGAAGTTTATGATCTTGTGGGGCTGCTTTTCTAGCTGTCCAGGGCTGTGGGTTGGACATGCCTGGTTTAGTTCAATGTTTGTGGAACATGCTCAGAACCTGTGTAGGATTAACACGAATAAGTACATGCTGGCCATCATTTTACATCCTGTTTATCCAAGGATTAAGTGTCATGCTCTGTCAGGAAAGTCATTATTTCTGGATTTTGCAACATTATAAATCACAGAAGGTGGTTTTTATAATTCCCTACAACAAACAAGGGAAAAACCAACCAACTCATACAGTTTGTGATATTAGCTACTGTTTCAACAATATTTATAACCGCAATCCTAAACATTTTTATTCTGGAATGAGCATTCCACTCAATAGGCTTTACTCCTACGTAATTTGGTATACCTAGGATCTTCTGAACTACTGTCATTCACTAAGTAATGCAATTATGTTGTAAGATATGCAATCATATCATAAAAGTGAATCCGTTGATTAAAATGCCAGCTTATTGCTTGACTTGGGGGCAACATTTAACCATGCTTGACTGATCTCCAAAAAATAAGCAGAATGGGGACTGGTTAGCATTTGAAGACACCAGCACAGATAAATGTCAGATTTGTAGACTTGATTGAGAAATAAAAGGGGAAAAAATCTGTGAGAAAAGCAGTGGCAAATCATTTTTACACTTCACTGTCAATAAAATTATCTGAACAAACCCATGAATTTGCTGGGAGCTGATTTTTACTCAGGAGACACTGGTTGCTCTCCTGTTAATATGTCATTTTCAATTCCTCTATTGGATTACTGTATTGGATAAACCCAATGGCTCCTACTATGAATTCACTGTTAAGGGCTGCTCCTTGTTGGACCACAGCAAAGAGAAAAATAACTCCACAAAACCTCCCCTCTACCTTTTTAAAGTCTAACAATGCAATTCTATATATACATATTCTTCTGTAAGACACAGAATGCAATGAGGTTTAATATTAAGTTGGTTTTAGGTAAATATCTACCTGGCCCCTTGACTTCTAAAGACCTCTTCATTCTTATCCACTTCTAGAACAGACTTCTAGAGCTGTAAAAGACAGGCAAAACCCATCTTGAAAAATCAGAGATGAGGAAGCTGGAATTTTAACACTGACCTCGTATTCCTTCCCATCTAATTCCAGTCTTGTGAAAGATAACAATGAGTACTGTAGGACTTCTGGTTTGAGCTTCTTCAGCGACAGGCAGAAATCCGTGATTGTGCGCAGTTTTGGTCTGGGCTCGCTGCTGGAGCACCCCAAGCTGGCTGGTTTCAGGGCTAAGCCACCCTGTAGAGGTGGTGAAGAGGGGAGAGACTGCTAGCAGGGTTGAGGAGAGCCGCATCTCTCCTCCTCAGCTGGCCATTACTCCCTTTCCCAAAGGCGGTTGCAGCGGTGGTCAGAAATGGCCACCTCAAAGAAGAACTCGACCAGAAAAGAATGTGCAGGAGGAAGATAAGAAGTGAAAGTTCTGGCTGACTGGGTTAAATTGCAAAAGCAACAATTAAGGTACCCTGGAATTTAAACTTTAAAAAATAACATCGTTCCCAAAGAAGATTCTGAAGCAGCGAAGGAAAGTGAAAAGGGAAAGGTTTGTTTTTTTTTTCTTCTCTCCCTTTCCCTATACTGACAAATAAGAGATTCAATAAGAAATCGGGGGGAAAATCCGCTTTGACATCAACAGGCAATTAAGCTGAAAATAAAATAAAATGTCAAAGGGATAATAAAGATTTCTGGACACTAAAATTTTTTTATAAGCAGGAAAGGAGAGAAAAAGAATAAAAGGGTAGGATCTGGAAAAAACGGAAGAGACTGCCTGGAATTAAAAGGAATCTACAGTAAAACTTCAACAAACTTCTAAAAGATACATTTTAACTGAAATGTAATTCAGTTACATTTTAACTTGGCAACTAAATAGTAGAACCCCAGGAAGTGAAAGTTAAAAAAATTGCAAGAAGAAACAGCTTGTGTGTATTTGGATTACTTGGTGATCTTTGGATTCTTGGTTATTGCACTTGACTGACTAAAATCAATCGGCTGGTTGTTTAAAAATTTATACAATGGCACTACTTCTGGATGAATTGAAAACGGAACTTAAAAAGTACAAAGAAGATGCACAAGAAGGGAAGGGTTCTTTTGGCTTCATTTTTCAATTCTTAGAAATGGAGATTTGGAACTATGAGAAACAACAAGAAACGTCTGCAAAACAAGAAGACTGGGACAAAGAAGAAGCCATCTTTAATGAACAAGTAATTCTATGTGGGGAAGAAAAAGGAAAGGGGGGAAAGAGAATGGAGAATTTAAGATTTAAAAAAACAACCAAAGAAAAGAAAAATAGTTCAAAAAATAAGTATAATATTGGAAAGCAACAGAAGAGGGGAGTACAGAAGAGAGAAATAGAGGTAGAGAGACAAGGGGGTAAAAAGGGGAGAGAGAAGAAGAGAGGGAAGAAGGAAAGGAAAAGAAGTTATAAAGGACAGAAACAAGATATAGAGAAACAGGGCCTATTTAGAGATAATGGGTGAAAATTTAACTGAAAAAGGGATTTTGTAAAGGTACATAAGATTGTATTGTTATATTAGTAACAGAAATAATTTTAGAAAATTGGAAACTATGATTAAAATGAGGGATAAAATAGTTACTGTAATCTAGTGAAATGTTTGTTAATAAAATAAATGAAATAAAATAAATGAGAGAATTGAATTAGGAAGGGACAGGAACATTTTAATTAGTTAATGTTTTATAAAATATAAGTGAAGAGGAGGGGGGAATTAATTATGGAAAGCTTATAACTGTTCCCATAGAAGTATGATATTTAATTGAAAAGTAATGTTAAAGAAGTTAAGATTTTAATGAATATTAACATTAATGATAGAATTGAATTGGAATGGAATGTGTTGTTTTAACTATATATATTTATAATCTTTTTTTAAAGAATATGGTGTGTATTTTAAGAATGTACCAAGCAGAATCCGAATGGAAGTTATGTATTATATTGAATGTTATAACTTTAAGGTATATATTGAAGCTTAAATAAGAGTTAAATGGATAAAATTAAAAGATATAAAGGTATCATACTCCAATCAGCAACTACAGGAGAAATTTTGTTTAATGAGAAAAGATAATATGAAATTGAAACAGGACAGAACAAAAAGTATAAATATGATAATATGATGATTTGAATTGAGATGAGATAATTAAAATAAAATTGAGAAAATTAAAAGAGGGGAGAAGCTGTGTAGAAAATGTAAAACAGTAATAAGATATGGAATAGAACATAAAAATGAGCATGAAATTGAATTTGTGTCTGTACGAAGAAATGTAACCTGGGATTACGCTACTTTCAAAAAAGATGTTTTATTTGTATTTCTTTGTGAAAACTCAAATAAAATTTATTTTAAAAAAAATGAGTACTGTAGGTGAATGACACAAAGGTCTTGATTATGTTGATGTTTTCAGCCATGAATCATTACCCTGTAAACTAATTCTGGAGGTAGAATCTGGTAAACCTTTCCTCAGGTTCAGCCTGACCCTAGAGAAACTCGATGGATCATAATGTACCACTACTTATGTAGATAAGAATTTGCCAACCCATTTTCTTTTTCCGTTTGTGGGGAATCAAGCTGAGAGTGCTCATTCGTCAAATTTATATTATCTCATGATTGTCACTCACTTCTTCATGTAGACTTTTCCATCAGAGAAAAGACTACCACATAGAACGTCTTGCTGAAAAACAATTATTTTCATTTAGAATTCAAAATAGGCAAGTAACACGGACAAAGCTTTTCTTTAAAAAATATTTTATTAATGATAATAACATTGCCTAAAAGGACTGCAATGCTGTCTATGGAGAAGTTATGTTGCATCAAACAAGCAGTATCAGGAATATGACAAAGACTTTCCTCAATCCGCTCAATCAAATTAATTTTCTTTTCTTTACAATTTTTGTTATTCAGCCAGCCTTGAAAACATCCTTTCCCCATCTGGTGCCTTCCAAATTTTCTGGGCAACAAATCTTGGAACTGGAATTGCAGATCTGGAGAGAATGGATTTTCCACACTATGGAATAAGGCATGAGAGTGGATGCTATTGTCCTCATGTTTTGGGCACTGATGTCCAATGTCTTAAACTGAAGGAGGAATCATAGAGCTGGAAATGATCATAGACATTTCTTCTACTCCCCTGCCCAGTGCAGAATCTATTACCTCTGATAGATGACTCTCCGGCCTCCTGTGAAAGAGAATTTGCCACCTCATGAGGCAGCCAATTCCACCAACCAACTGCTTGTTCAATCAGGAAGTTCTTTCTAATGTCTAGTCTGCCCCTATTTCCTTGTAATTTTAGCCCATTGTTTTTAGTTCTTTCTTTTTTAGTTATTCTGAGGCAATATAGAATAAATCCACACCCTGTTCTAAAGGGCAACCCCTCAGATTTTTGAAGATTGCTGCCATAGTGTTCTTTCTGTAAACTAAACACATCGAGATTCTTCAACTGTTCTTCAGAGAACTTGGCCTTTCATTACCTGTTCCAACATGTCAGTGTTTTTGTTTTTTTAATTTTCCTGAAGTGTAGTAAACAGAACTGACACAGTACTCCAGATGAAGCTGATTAGGACAAAATAGAACAATTACTTCCAGTTATCTGGATTTCATACTCCTCTTAACACATTAACATTCCCCCAAGCAGGGTTTTTACCACCCACGTTATATAGGTAATCCTCAGCTTATGACCACAATTGAGACTGGAACTTCTGTCACTAAGTAATGCAGTCATTAAGTTAGTCATGCTCAAATCTGTGATCTTTGTTACCCTGGCCATTAAATGAATCCAGTTCCCTGCATTGACTTTACTTGTCATAAATCCCTTGGGAAAATCATAAATGGCAATCATGTGATCTCAGGATGCTGAAACCATCACAGAGTAAAAATACACCAGTTGCCAATTGTCTGAATTTTGATCATGTGACTGCAGGGACACAGTGATTGTTGTAAGTAGAAGGACGGGTCGTATGTAACTTTAATAAGGACACTCTAATCTATTTCAAATGTACTACTGCCAAGTCAGTTCCTCCTATTGCATGCATTTTCCCACCCAATACAAAACCTGAGCTTTCTCCTTGTTAATTTCCATCCAGTCCTGTCAAAGCTGTGCAGATCTTTCATAATCTTAATCTTCTCTCACCCCACTAAGCCCCTTGCCCAGCTCTGTGTTACCCAAATGCAGCATAGTTTGACATAACTCAAATCATGCACCCTAGTCTCTCTATAGGCATCCCCTCTCCTTAAATCCAGAATCTAAAGCCAGATCCCAATTTGGGCTTGCCCATTGCCAATATGGGCCACTCAATCTGTTTCAAAAATACTGTTCTCTGCCTAAAATTGTCACAATCTCCTTAGTGAAGTTGGAGTACAGTTGCTTCCTTCTAATCTAGCAATACACCCAGATGATGTGGCTACAGCTCTGCCCTGGCATGTCTCCTCCCTCCAAGAATGATCACTGCCCTATATGCTCATCGCAGCTACATTCTCAGCTGATTAGCAGTCCCCCCACCCACCTTTTTTTCTTAGTCTTGATCCAATTGACATAAAAACTGTGGAGTCCATCAAGATGTGTTTTTCTCATCTCTTCTGCCAGCACACCTCCATCCCACCCTTAAATCCCCTTTGGGTTTCTGCCCATGCACTGTCTTTCTCATCCGGTGGCTTCTAGACCACAAAGGTACAGTTTTTCCCCCTAGTTATTTTATGTAATCTTTAAATTGCAATGAAGTAACGTTTCTCCTTTGCTGTTACGAATCTGAACCATCTGTTCTTTCTGGCTGCAGATTTTTAAAATTGTTTAAATATAATTTATTGATACGTATCTTGCATTTATTTTTGCAAAACATACATGCAAATACTTTATTATTTTTAGAAATAACTCAAGCTGGTGACCATATTCAATGCACTATTTCCCTCCTATTTTCCCAATAACAAGAACCCTTGTGAGATGGGTTAGGCCAGGGGTGTCAAACTCATGTCATCATGGTGCCGTCATGTGACATATTGGGACTTATTTCCCCAACGCTAAACTGGGCATGTCCAGTGCGTGATGCATCCATCCCGTGGGCCAGGAGTTTGACAGCCCTGGGTTAAGCTAAGAGAGAGTGACTGGTCCAAAATTACCCAGCTGACTTTCATATCTAAAGTGAGACTTGAATGCATGGTCCCCCCATCTCTCTTTCTAGCCCAGTGCCTTAACCACTAGACCAAACTTTCTGTGGCTATGCAGTGGAATGTAGAAATTAAGAAACAGACACCTTGATATTAGTCTCCTATGTCAACCTTGAATTGCTATTAAAATGTGGGATAGAACTGAGCATGTGATGAACTGTAATTTAGCATCAGCATGTGGCAATCTCAGTATGAAGCTCCTTGGACTTAATAATGGTTCATTTAAATTATTTGAGCATAAGAAGGAGACGTTTGGTGTATTTAAGAGCTGGGCATCTCCTGTTACAAGCTTCTAAAATATCATGATTTGCAACATAAAAGGGGTTTGTGATGTATTGAATACAGCAGTCCCCAGGAGACGCCCTTAAGAACTGTTATTTGGATTGCCCTGAGAATGTGCCTGCTGCTTTTGGAATTTGTGGCTAGATAGATGTCCCAAACCTGTATTTTTTCTCTCTGTGCACAGTCATATATTTGGCAATTGGATTCTGCTGTATTTAGCTCTGAGTATTGACAGCCACTATGATGTACTATTATTTTTCAACTGCTCAAAATAAATCCCCATTCCTTTGTAATATGCATATAATTATTCCCATTTTCTTATATTTTTTCTGCTAGTTAGTTTTCTTCTCCATGTGTTAATTTTCCATGTCCAGAATGTTTTATTATTATCAAACCTGAATCTCTGAATGCAATACTTGGACTTAACCGCAAAACTGGTTTGCCAGCATTTCCCCTCTGAATTAGCCATTTGTCTCCTGAGTTCTTCACATATCTGTCCTCTTTCCTTATTTTGAAATTAATTTCTTTCCTGGCTTTCAACAGGCGAGGAGAGTAGACCTCTATTATTTTAGTTTGGGGCAGGAGGGCATCTGGGGACAAATATATACTTATTGCCTTCAGGGGAATAGCTAGATAGAATGGGCACCTGGCAAAGAAAGGAAGACAGGCCTCTCGTGCCACACTGACTAAAATCAAGAGCATGTACAAAGTGCAGGACTAACAACCTACACATAACCAAACTCAGCAGCCAAGCAGACTAAAACAATAGCCCTTTGTGGCCATTTTAAAACGAAAGACAACCATGAATATGTATGGAATGTCAGATCAGCTGCTTCCAAAATGCTCAGAAAGGACTTTTGTATTTTTATGCTCAGGCATTCCTTCACGTTGCTCCTGATAGATAACGCTGCAATCCCCTGCAGAACGGTACTTTCTTGGAAGCGTCATAGGTTGTATCCACAACTGCAGTAAAGAGGATTCATGCTGCATTTCGGGACTCGAGCTCTTTGTTTGCATCTATTTGAAATTTGCACAGAGGTGGATAACCAAAATAAAAATTTCACATGGATCACCTCAGCACAAGCACAAGCGCATATGTATTCTGTGACTTGTACATGAGAACTACGGAAAATATGACATTCACAACCATACAAAGCACTTGCCTCCAATTGTCTCTCCTTGCACAATTCTTCCTAGGTTCTATCCCAGAAGATACTATAGCAGTGGTGGGATTCAATTTTTTTTACTACTGGTTCTGTGGGCGTGGCTTGGTGGACGTGGCAGGGGAAGGATACCGTAAAATCTCCAGTCAGAGGTGGTATTTGCCGGTTCTCCGAACTACTCAAAATTTCCACTACCGGTTCTCCAGAACTGATCAGAACCTGCTGAATACCACCTCTGTGTAACTAAAATGTTAAACTGTTGTTTGTTTCCTTTAATCTAAGCTGATAAATAAAGTAAAAGTGCAGTGTTTCTTCAATTGGAGTACTCTGTATTTTCTTTCAATCTTAATGTTATATAGCATTGCGCTTGAAACTTTTCTATATAATACCTATAGTTTGTAATTTCTATGCCTTTGTCTTTTTCCCCTTCATTCTTTTCAAAATAAGTAAATGCATTAAAACAACAACACATTATTCTGTATCACTGTGTTCTACGAGCACCCGAGCTTAAAAATAATGCAACACACGCATCCAAATCTCCCCAGTCATAATTTTGCTTTTCAAGTGAGACCAGCAATGAGGACCAGCCATCCAACCACTCATCTTGTTCCCTGGTTTGAATTAAAACAACCTATTTAGTAATAGAGTTAACTGAAAGCTGGAGAAAGCAGAAGCCAACAGAAAGTTCATGGTTTATAGGGAACTCATAAGAGGCCAAAGCTGCATGAGACTCAAGACCAGTTGTTCACCTGGTCCTTCTACAGATTGAGGCAGGTACTGTTTGCTCCACAACAATCTGTGGTTTCTGGTGAAGTGAGGGCTCCTACTTGTGTGCAAAATGGCTCACAAATGGCCTCCTTTTGTTCCTGATAATCCCAATTGCTTTTATTCATTTCTTTAGATCTTTGACATTCTCCTCACCAACTTTTTGAAAAAAACAAAAAAAAACCCAAACCACTACTTTGCCATCTTCTCTTTCTGTAATTTGTGGAGCTATGGTTGTGGCACATGATTGCATGACTTTTTCAGCTTTGCTACCAGGAGTGATCGTTTTAAACTCTACTCAGTTCTGACATCTTTTCCAGTCAAATTCCTCAGAACTCATGTCTCCACCAGTATTCAATAGGCCACGTTTTATGGCTTATGACTTTGTGTCCTATGCAGTATCAGCCAACTGTGGTTCATTCATAAAAGTCACTGCTTAGAGTGAACTTAGATGGACTTTAGTGGACATTCTTATCATTGCCAATAACTGCAACTGGAAAAAAAACCCAAAGAACTAAAATATGTGTAGCATCCATGAGAAGCAGGTATGTCCTTCACCTTAAGGAAAAGCTGATTCATGTTATAGCAAAGCCTGGCTTCATACTCAACTCAGTGTGAGTTGAGCCTAGATGACTTAGCACTGTATCTTATAAGAGCTCTCAAATATCTAGCTTCTAGCTCTGTATGGTGATCTGCTGCCACCTGGTGGCCAAATTGTGTCCTGACATTAAGATGCGGTAAATATGAGCGATCAACGTTTGTTGTCTGACAAGTCATGGTATGGTAAAACATAATGATGGATTTACTTTATCCTTTTCTTAAGTTCTTTTTTGTGAGTCATGAGGCCAAGGGCTCATCAATGAGTTGTAATGAGGAAGGCTTGCTTTTTAATATGTGGAAGACTACTGTTAATAATGAAGGTATCTTCTCGATAAATGGATATCTTAATTTTAAAAAAAAAGAAATACTAGCTCCATCAATGAGAGTAAACTGTTAAATTTTAGTACACTTTGTCATACAGTGTTTAGTTGGTAAAATAATAAAGCTGCAGTTGCAGAAAGCATTTGCTTGATGAATTAATTGGTAAGAGAAAAATTAGTAAAACTCAGGCTGTGTAGAAAATTTTCCTTCTCTTTGCTTAGGCTATAGAAAAATGATAATTTCCTGACATCTATTAATTCTATTATTAATCTGAACTCCTTTGTTGCAATAGATCTGTATAAGCATGCCTAATGAAAACCCTTAATTTAAAACTGCAAAACCAAGAGTGGGTGAGAATGGTAATATTAGTGCATATAGGAGAAAACTTGTAGTTTGTAGGTATCTTTTTTAAAAAAAAAGCTAAATAGAAAGGATCAATGCATAACCAACAAAGAAACAGATAAAGGAAAAGAAATATCTGAAATTGGAATTTGAAGTTGAAATGGAAATGGGAGATAATTTGGAATGGATATATACAGATAGTCCTTGACTTACGAGCACAATTGAGCCCAAAATGTATGTTGCTAAGCGAAACAGTTAAGTGAATCATGCCCCATAGTAGTTTCTTGCCACAGTTGTTGAGTAAATTATTGCAGTTATTAATATGGTTGTTTTAGTAATATGGTTGTTAAGTGAATCTGGCTTCCCCTTTGACTTTGCTTGTCAGAAGGTTACAAAAGATAATCACAAAACCCTGAGACACTGCAGGCATCATAAACGTGAATTAGTTGCCAAGCATCTGAATTTTGATCACATGACCATGGAGATGCTAGAATGGTCTTAAGTGTGAAAAATGGTCATAAACCAACCTTTTCAGTGCCATTGTAACTCTAAACAGTCACTAAATGAACTGTTGTAAGTCAAGGACTACCTGTATATAAACCTTTGGCTGAAATATAGTTAACTGGAATGTAATCTTATGAACGTTATGTCCTTTCCTGTTCAAAAATTAAATATTGCAATCCCCCATGATTGCAAAAACTAAAACCAACGTTCTATTTAAATATAAATACCTGGGTTGTTCGTAATAGTAATTTAGCAATAGTAACAATAGAGTAATAATGAGATTTTCTTTAAAAAGCTGTGATATTGCAAATGTTGTGGGGTTTCAATTCCTCTTACCCGCATATTCAGCCAGACCTGTTAGATTCGGAGGCTGAAATGTCATGGAGAAATAGGCAATAACCATGAAATGTAGGCCTGCTCTAAAGTGTATTTTTGCTGACACTTCAGGGCACTTTGTGCCAGTTCAGATCAGCTTGGAGTTTCTCCAACCTTACAACATCGGCTGTGCCTGGGAGCTGAGTCAATGGATTGCTGGCTCAGCCTTATCGGATGGCCATGGCCAAGCTGGTCTCACTGCTGGAGAGTGCAGCTTTCCTCAGTTTGTGAGTGTTCCGTTCTTCCGATGGCGGGAACTCCTCCCTCACCACATCTCACAGTGTTAAATGGGCGTGGATGAGGAAGGAGCAGGACTCAGGAGTGCGAAGAAACTTCTTTATTTTAAAACCGGAATCAAAAAGCAAACAAACATGGAAGGTCCGGCTTTTATAGCCGGTGCTGTCCAACACTTCAGCCACTGACGGGATTCAAATCTTCCCGCCAGTGGCTGAACCAATGAGTGCATATCTTTGCATATCACATAACATGTGTAAATACAGCGTCGTGCATATTTAACACGCAGCTTGTTTCTTCTTCTCTCTCTCCATCCATTCACACTTCTTGGTGTTTCTTGATCAGCTGGAGGAAATACTGGGACCAGCACAGGAGTGCTGTCTCAGCATCCTGAAGTCAGCAGATTGGCTTCACGTTTGGGAGAGTGGGAACGACACAATGCACTTTTGTTCGCAAGTGTTCTCCGCTTCAATGCTTGGAATATACTTGATCAGATATGCAGAGCTGAGTTCACACATTGCACTGTACAATGGCTTGTTTCTTCCCCAATTGTTTTGAAAAGCTGACATGCCTTTTTGTGGGTAATGTCCATAAACCATGACTTATAAATCACAAGGAGTGGGCTAAACCAGAACTAAACCAAATGTATCTTTGTTGGATCCATCATCTTCATTTATCACGTTGTGCAATGATATATAAGAAAGGAAAGATCACCTGGTGTTCTACTTTCCATTTTATTCTGCCACTATCCTCTTTGGGACTGTTCATGCTGATTGCAGTTAAAATTGAATTGCAGTGGCCTTGGATAGTGGAGCAGTACCTGGAGAAGCAGAATAGAAGAAAAGAACTAGAAAAAAAATAATCAATTATAAAGAGCTGAAAACAGAAACAGTATTAACTGTGGCAAAAGAAAGCAAAGATGATTACCAATAGTGACAGGCTTCCCAAAACAACTGGAATACCATCAGCATTAACAAAATCATCACCAGTCAATTGCAAAAGGCAACTTTATGTGGAACGTAAAGCTTACGTTAACACCTTCAAATATAAACATCTGCCTATCCCAGGTTCTTGGGAAGGACTCGATATGTGGATAAAATGCTAAATAATTTGGTGCTTTCAAGTAACTGTTGACTTTTGGTGACAGCTTGAACAAGTCCCCACAGTTTTCTTGGCAAGATATCAGAAGTGTTTTGCCATTGCTTTCTTCTTAGAGCTGAGCAAGATTGGCTGGCCCAATCACTCATGGTCACTCAGCTGGCTTTCTGCAAAAATGGGAGAAGGACTCATGATCTCACATTTGCCATCTGGTGCTTAATCACTACACTAAATTGAGTCTCCAACTGGAAATTACCTACAGAAATTTTCTGACACCAACCTCCTGTGGTATCAATTGACTTTTCTTTCCTACTAATCATCTATTTGGTCCAAAGCTGCGCTTACTGCATTCTGTATTGTGGTAAATAAATGTTTTCAAATTGGAAACATGAATGCTGCTGTTAAAATGCCTCCTAAAATTAGCATACACACATCCCTTTTTCTCCGGACAACTCTTTGTGCATTCATATGGATATGTTGCCTGCAATCTTGATTTTATTCCTTGAGCGCCCAGATAAAGAAAACCTCACCCTGAAAACTTAGAAAAAAGGCTACAGAAAGAAGTACCACTAATTAGATGAAAGAACATCCTCTTCCAAGTCATAATGCAATTAATCAGAGGGAAATTGGGAATACAAACGTAAGCAAATTCAAACTAATTAGCATTTGCTGATGGAACATGTAGCTATCATGACGGCTAAGGATATTAAACATAACTAGCATTTAATTTGATTGCTGTTTCTTTTTTCATTGCTCTCACCACCTGCTCAGTGTGAGTTGGATAAGCCCCCAGAGTAACAGCCAAAGACAAGGCACCAAATGGGACAGACTTTCTACAATACTTACAAAACACTCACATTTACACAGACCATCTATCTCCCTCTGTTCACATACCCTTAATGCAGTACTTTTAAGACCAATAGGAAAAAGAGCACAGAGAAAAATGAAAACGTGCCAGCTATTCTTGTAAGTATACACTTTCTTGGAAAGGATCTGAGAAAGACATGTTGCTATGCCAAGTTGAAACTGTCACCATACCCAGTCTAAGAGCTTAAGAAGTTAGGACATGAAAAGAAGCTCAACCCACTTGTAACAGAGAACAAACAGATCCCAAGTATGAGGATTAGGAGGAATCCTGGATCAGGATGACTCAGAGAAACCCTGTTGTCCAGTGGTGGGTTTCAAAATTTTTTTACTACCGGTTCTGTCGGTGTGGCTTGGTGGGCGTGACAGGGAAAAGATACTGTAAAAGAAGTATCTCAAATCCCACTCCACTCCTGGGGGAAGGTTACCACCAACCAGCTCTCCGAACTACTCAAAATTTCCGCTACCAGTTCTCCAGAACTGGTCAGAACCTGCTGAATACCACCTCTGCAGTTGTCTATGTAACTTGGTTTTGACATCAGCGCAAATGGCCAAACTGAGCTTCCAACCAGGATACTGGGTGTCAAAAATCCCAGGAGATGCTAGCTAGTGCCCAGCTTTGGAGAAGGCAGGTGTGACTGGCATGACCCAGGATGCAAGGCCAAGTCATAAGAGATCCCCTGAGGCTGTGCTAAGGCCAAGATCTTGCAAGGAATTCCCAGCATTGTAGTTCGAAATATTTGAAGGCCACCAGATTAGAGAAAATCATTCTAGTAGCATGGAAGAAGAAAGAAAATTATTGTCTTTTTGGGAAGTTATTAATTAGCTATTCATAGCTTTTTTTCCTTTGCTTTTTCTTATTTACTGTTTAGTATTTTAATTTTGTTAAACTTGTTTTGTCCACCTACTTTTTACTTTTAACAGGGTGTGTACATGTATGTATATACACACGCACATATATAACCAAGTTATAATAACAGTGGAGATTTCAATATCAAATAATTTAGTTTAAGACCAAAATCTGTATTATGAAACAAAAGCTCTTGATGTTTGTCACATTTCCTTTCATCTCTTCCTTTCTAATGCTATTTTTAAATTTGACTGGGGGGGGGGGAACCCCAAATAATTACAATGGTCATAACACTGATACCCTGAACTGTAATTAATATTGACTGAATATAAACTTTCTTCTTTATTTCTATTACTTCAAGGGAGTATTCTCAATTTTAGCAATTTGAAGATTTGTGGACTTCCAGCTCCCAGAATTCCCCAGCCAGCATGCTGTCAGAAAGATTTGCTTTCTTGCAGCTTAATTTAATTAATCCATGTTCTACATTCTGAGGTGATATAAAAAAGGACTATGATTGGTTCCATGGGTGACAGGCTGCCGTGTTAAAAACTACTACAGGTAGTGTCAGCCTTCAAGATTTTCTCCCTTTGTTTTTTTTTTCACCCTTAACTATTACAGCATAAAGGACAAATATATATTTTAATTACCTCAGTGCCTGTTTGTTTTAGATTTTTAAAGGTTCTTCCCCCCTCCAAATTAAATAACAGAGATCCAAAAATAACCTTCACAGGTGAGTTCAAAGGAAGGGGCCATTATCCCAAAGTCAAGCAAACAAATGATGAAACCAAAATTCATTCTGAAAACTATATCACCATGACAAGTATTTAAAAAATCTACTAAATCTTCAGTGCCAGAGATATGTACTAGACCATAAAAAACATTTATGAGTCACAGTGGTGAAATTACAGCTCCCGTTTTAATTTAATGTGAGCAGTTTTAATAAGTGGAACACTCCGTTAATGCAAACTGATTTTTGTCTTCGCTCTGTATTTTTGTGTTAGATGGTGGTTTGGAAGCTAATATCACACACTTTAACTTGTACAATTAAAACAGCAATGACACAAGCAAACCTCTGACAGTCAACAATAATTATGAACCTCTATGAGAACAAAAAGAGTTTCTGCTTGACCATACAGAGGGGTTTTTTTTTCCTTTTTTCTTTCAGGACTTAACAGGGAGCATGTGCTGAGCAGTACGATTTTATGCCCTTGGCAAACAGGACACAGGCTATAAGGCTGGGGCTGACTCAACATTTCTGCATGAAGCAAGGGACACTGAAAGTTTCCCTCTCCCATTCAATACTTAAAAGATATTAGTGTACAGAGCTAGATTGTCCTTTAGCGTGGGAGGCTTGTTAAATCAGCAGATGGGCCGTCAGCCCTTCAAGGTAGGTCAAGTCAGGAAACAGATACCATAAGAATGACTGCAACTGTATTTTACTCTTAAGAGGGCAAAATAAGAGAATTTTGAAATCCTGACAGTTTCTCTCCCTTCTTCTTAGTTCAAAGACACTAATAGTGGGGCAATCTTGAGTTTCTTTCTCACCTGCTCAAACTGATGTTTGTCTCTTGTTGCATTCCTTCTTCAAGGTTATCTCCATACTCTTCTATACCAGGGGTCGGCAACCTTTTGGACCTCAGGGATCACCAAACTCATAATTTTAAATCCCAGGGACCACTAACCAGTTCTGTGGGTGTGGCCTAATTTGTGGGTGTGGCTTGGTGGTCATGTGACTGACTGGACATGGCTTGTATGTAAATAATATAAATATTTATATAAATATTGAATTTTTTTATATAAAAAGAGCAACTTTTACCCCAAAGCAGGCAAAGCAGGCAGGTAGATTGAGTTGCTCACAGAATCATTCAATGATCTATCTATCTGCCATTGGCTAGCTCAGTCTCTCAAATTTGCTTGTGGTAAGTCTGCACATAGAACCTTCAGTCCTAAGGGAGGTTCGGCTGTGCTTAAAAGCAGAGTCGAAGATCTAAAGACTAGCTAGGAAAGTAAGAAATCCAACCATTTCCTGCTTCCTAGCTAATCTAAATCTCCCGGTACAGCAGAACAGATGATGGTCAGAAAAAGGAAAAATAGCAATTTAGCAGGCAAGTTTGCTGGGTAAGGAGTGAGTGCGCAGGGAGGGTTCCTGTGGGCCATGTGGGTGGCACAGCCTTATGTTTCTGCGCAGCCTGGATTAATTGCTTTGGGGGGGTTGCTCTGGGGGTGACATTTCTCTGTGGCCCACTAAAATTTTCTCACGGCCCACCAGTGGGCCGCAGCCCACCAGTTGGCAACTGCTGTTCTACACTAGCACAGAGATGCAGAGTAGCTCTCTCGCTCTCTCTTCCAGTACTTATCTACTGCATCTTAACACTTGCTAACAAATGGTGAGGAACCATACCTTATGATTTTTGACAAATGTATCTTTTATTTTTATATACACTGAGAGCATATGCACCAAGACAAATTCCTCGTGTGTCTAATCACACTTGGCCAATAAAGAATTCATTCATTCATTCATACAGCAACAACAATAAGCCAAATGAAATCTGCACATCTGACAAATTGAAGAAGAGATATTCAGAAATTCCTAGTGGAAATATAAGGAATTCTGTTTCCTGGGGCTATCCAATTCAGATAATGCAAATGTAACATTTGGAGAGACAAGGCCTAATAGCAAAGGAACATAGAAAACCTCTTTTCTAGACATCATTAAGGTCACCTCCAGGTGGCCTCAACAACTCTCTAAAAGGATGCAAATAACCAGCTATCTGCAAGGAGTATAAATCCTTCCATTCCCCACCATCCAGTTAGAGCTGAAGAAGCTTTTCGGATGAGAAGTGAAACATCTTCAAAGAAAAACCAGAAAGTCCAGTTGCCTCTTGAAAAAGAAAAGCATCTTTGGGTCTTTCCTAGAAGATACAGTATAATGTAGGGGAAGCTGGCACTCAAATGATATCTTTGGTTGTGTTGGAAGAAATACCAACTTGGTTCAGTTTCAAGCCGGAAGAAAGGCTCTGGAGACAAAATGGAGGTTGGAGGCTGATTGGAAAGAGGGTCCATTTAATTGATGAAGCAGAACCACCAGGCATGTGTGATTCTGGGCAGTTGACCACATGGAGTTGAGTGGGGTCTTTTTTATATCTTCTTTGATCTTGGTACTTGAGCTTCCTATTCCTGTGCAAGAACATGTATTCTATTGGCTGTTGTAGGGTTATGTAGGGGTCATAGGTTGTCTGAGCTCCCAAATTTGGTTCCACTTTGGACTGCTGAAATTATGTAATGAAGAGGCTTGTGTTTTAAAAGGGTGTTGGGCAATTCCTATTTTGGCTTAATGGCTTTGTCCTGGTTTTGATCCTGAGTGAGAGCTAATTCTATCACTCTGCCTTTGTTCAGACTTTGCTGCAGGGAGTAACGGATTACCAAATCTGCATTTCAAAAAGCTCTCCCAGCTCAGTAACTGCTTGGGGGCAGGGAGCTGGGGTTCTGAGTTTCTGTCTTCCTTAATATTTTTTTATTTCTCTTTTAGGGGGGATATTTTACCCTGCCTTTAAAAAAGATATTCCTCCAAATATTTCATTCCTGGGTGGGGGTGGGGGTTGGTAGCTTCCCACAGTTGCCTTCATAACAAGAACGGCATCTCCAAATTAAGATGGAGTGGCTGATAATTTTGGGGAAAGATGAGGGATCCCTGCTTTGCCTACGTCACAAGATTACGGTGAGGCCAAAACAGTAATGGGAAAAATATTTATGCTAGATTGTGCTTCTGAAATTATGGATGGGATTAAATTGAAAGAGTCATCTATAATTGTTTCTTCTATGGTGAAAACCATTTTTATCCAGCAGCAGGGCTATACTGAGAGAAATGCTATCCATTTTCTCTTACAGATTTATTAACTGCAGTTGTTGCTTTGAGCGCGTTTGTGTTGGAAATGTCTAAACTTGACTTTAAGCTTTAAGATTTGTGGACTTCAACTCCCAGAATTCCTCCTCCAGTCATGTTAGCGCAGGAATTCTGGGAGTTGAAGTCCACAAGTCTTACACTTGCCAAGTTTAAAAACCCTTGGTCGAACATCACAATTTGAAATCAGCCTCTTTCCAGAGGGAAGTTCCCAAAACGAGAAACGCGCTGTACTCGGGGTGTTCAATATACGCCACTGCAAAATATAAGTGCAACTGCGATATCTTTCCGTGGTCGTCCCGACTTTCAGAAGCTCATCCAACTGTAAAGTGAGACCAACCTCTCCTTAGATTAGATCGACCAGAGCCGCAGGGCTAGACACCCCGCACATCTGACTTGGTTCTTCTGAGCCGCGGGAGGAAACACCTCAGCTGAGGGTTGGAAGACTTCGGCCTACAGCCGCCAGGTCCTCCGAGGCTCTTCTTTCCAGCAGGGGTCGCTGTCGCCTCCGACAAAAAGGTGGCTCCGCCTCCGCCGCTGCTCTTTGATCCCTGCGGAAAAGGGGAGAAGGACGGGCACAGAGCGGGGTCCCGCGGCAGGGTTTGGGTTGGAAGCGCCGGGCGCAGGGAGGTAATGTGGCAGGCTGGGTCATAGAGCGGGCAGACAGGCAGGCGGGCGCTGCTCGGCCCCGGGCGAAGAACCAGCGCTTTCCGGTTGGTTCCGTCTGTCTTTTCGGCGAAAGGAGGCCGGAATCGGACGTGGGTCCGCTAGGCAACCGGGCAGAAGGCGGGGGTTACACACGCGGCGCAGGATCTGATCTGCTGCGGGAAGTTTTACAGTCGGGATTGCAGCGCGGTTTTTAACCGTATTTACGGTAGGATTCCGTTGCATTCGACCTTGACGCCTGTCAATGCCCTCTGCGAAGTTTGCACACACACACCCCGCTACCTTATCCAACACCATGGGGCGTTTTACCTCTGTGGCATTTGTGCTTGGATCCTTTGTAAGATCAGGGGATGAGAAAAACGAGGAGTGCGGCTGTGACGGCTATTACCTCGTCTGCCATTCCAGTTAATACCATGGATGCTTGAGATGGTCTGGTCTCTTGTACTTGGCCCCTTGTTATAGGTGTTCTGTGTTATGCAGGTCATATTGTGTGAGACCGTTAACAAGTAAATTCAGTCGGTATAGTATTGCATTCATTTAAGGTTTATTGCACAAATTGCACACTGCCGTGAGGGTTGAATGACTACTTTTTTACTGCTTGTAGAGAATTCCACGGAAGCGCTGATGTTTACAAGTCGTAAAGTTGCCAAGTTTGGAGACCTCTGGCATAAAGTTACAAAGCTGAAAACTAAATGGACTTGCTTCTACTAAGAGACCTACTTTTGATCTTTGTGACCATCTTGGCTTATTTGCAATAACAAAAAGGGATTGATTAGATAGAGTGTAGAGCTTTACCTTCCTTTGATGAATTGATACCCCTAATTTTAAAGGTGGTCCTTGTCTGTCCATTTCTGAAGATGCACCCTCTGGACCTAGGAGATTACTATTATTACTATTACTACAATCGTAATATTTCTGTTTGGGGCAAAGGGCTGGAGAAGGTAATATTTGTACAGTTCAGATCTTCGTGGAGAACACTAATTTTGTTCCCTTGGGACAGAACGAGTTTTGGTCTTGGAAAATAGAACATGTCACTGTGCTTTTATACATTCTGTGGGTGCCATAGAAGGCTAATTTTCCTCAATGCTATTTAACATATATATGATCATCAAGGTGTTTGGATGTGAAATGTCATCAGATGTTAAAGACATGCAAATTGCTTCTTCATGATCTAAAGAGAAAACAGACAAATTTAGAATGATTATTTAGATCAGGGCTGTCAAACTTGTGGCCTGCACTGGCCATGCCCACACCTGGTTTAGCGAAGGGGGGGAAAGACATGATACGTTACGATGCCATGACAACGTGAGTTTACACCCCTGATCTAGATTCTGTTTGGGATGGATAGGACCCAGTAAATTGAAGTGGAATTCTCTCATGACAGCTCATAGATTTCCAGGTGGGGAAATTAGTGAATCTGCCTTGGAGTGGAATTCGATTCCACTTCTTCAGATTTTTATTGTTTTGGCCAGGGTGTGGACTCAAGAGCTTGAATAGTTTCAGATGTTCCTGGAATAGTAATTAATACTAGAGGACCAAGTGACCTTTCAAGGAACACCTACCCAAATCTCTTGTTGCACTGGCTGTAATCTTTCCTGCATATGGAAACCTAGCTATTGTTCTTACTCTGGTAGCCTCATATTTAGATAAGCGGGGGATCTGGCTATGCACACATTGCATCTTTATTGAAGCAACTGACTGGCTACCAATTAACTACCAAACTAAGTTCATGATCTTGTGTTTGACAAAGAGTGCCCTTGAAAACTAGGAAACAGGATACCTAACAGTCTGCTTTTGCCTCTATAGGGCAGGTTGGTTGCTAAGGTGATCAGAGGAAGTCTTGTTGGGCATCCAGTTCTACAGTTGACGTATTGTTATTTTGCTGTTATTCATAGGTGGGCATTCTTTGAGGTGAAAGCCTTGGGATTTTTTTTTCACCAATGTCTAATCTTTTGCACTGCTTTAGTTTATTAAATTTTACAATTTAAATTATTAATTGATTGTAAACTGCTTTAGATTACTTGCCCAAGAAGAAATAAATAAATATTAAATAAATAATGTATAGGTTTAGCTTTCTTTTTTAAGAAAGTTTGAACTGTCAAAGCAGGATGTCACACTGCAGGTCTATGCTTCATTTCTAAATCTAACCCTCTTGAGAAAATAATGAAGATTTCATTGGGGTCTTCATTCCCAACCCACTTTTCAAAATATGGTTCATTACAGTAGACTCAAAACAATTTTTATTAGTCATAGACCAGCATAACAGTAGATTCATAGATAAAGTAATAGATTTCTCCCACTAGTCTTCAATGTCTTGTTTATAGATAGTGTTTATGTGTGTTAGTATCAGGGCAGAGCCTGAAAGGGATAATTATTTGCTGGTAAGTTAATGTAAACCATTGAATGTATTACTGTGAATACAGTAATACAGAACTTTGGCAGATGATTTTGTGAGCATTGTAGATTTTTATCACATCAGTGGTACCTGTTGGTATTATATTGTCTAACCCTACCTAGGACAGCGAAAGAATACTAGCCAGATATCTTTAACTACTTGGATTGTGGGTAGATGATTTTTATATGTAAGATTATAACTGAGTCCCTGGCATTTTTTTAAAAATCACATCACAAGCTACCCATTTGTATTCAGAAATAAATTGAATTAATTCCGTGCAACATATTATTTAATAGGTTTAATGTTGCTTTAGAATATGTAGGAAGTTGCATCATTTCTCTTGGAAGATTTCTAACTTGCAATGCCCTAACTGTTTAATCCTTTGTTCCAGGGTATGCTATGACAGGGTATAAATTACTTCTTGACTCTTTGAGAAATCTAAATGTCTGCCTTGGACTCCTGGTCAAATCTCCTCACAAACTCAGCTCTCCCTGGAGGACCTTTCTTTGCGCTGCAAGCCAATATCCCAGAACAGCAATTCTCTCCAAACATTTCTGTGTTTCTCCCATTCAGCATCATGTATTTTTAATACCATGGTCAAAAAGTGTCACAGGGATTTCAGTCCGACACAAAAGTAACAAAAGCTCACATAAAAATGTGAAACGAACTGTGGAAGAAGACTTGGAGGAGGAAGACACTGATGAAGAGATAACTGATTCAGAAGATGAGTTTGAAGATGATCCCAGCATAGTGAAGAATTATAAAGACCTTGAAAAAGTAGTACAGTCTTTCCGATTCGATGTAATCTTGAAATCTGGTTTAGACATTGCAAGAAAGTAAGTCTAAAAGTTTAAAACAACTTGTAAGTAAAGGGATTAGAAGATATAGCTAATGATATTTTGTTTAATGTTGCTAAGAGCAAGCTAGTTAATGGGTTCCCTCTTAGGGAGACTATTAATATACTTTTTTGGTTTTGCCAATACTAGTAGGTTGAAATAGTATTCTTCGTCAACCTTTCCCAGTCCGGTGCTGATTGTAATAGCATCTGGAAAGCATTAAGTTGGGGAAGGTAATTTAAAATGACTTTTGTAGCTTGTGATTAAAATCCCTATGAAAACAGACTGGTCAGTTAAATACTGTAAATTCGGCTATAAAGAAATAATGTGAACTATTAATATCAGCTGATGGTCATTAAAACAAACAAAATAACTTCTAATGAGACTATTTTTCCAACTTAACTTGCAGTCTCTTGGCTATTCCTCTAATTAAAGCTTCCAGACACTATGATATGCATGCATGTTTCTTGCTTAGATTTTATCATTTGTTTCAGGATTTGGTGTATTTAATATACATAGTAAAAAACTTTGAATGAACAGCAGAAAAATTAGGCATGTGTTACCAACTATTGTTATTTTATTTGCAGAAGGTAACAAAACAGATTTAAGTAGAAATTGTTCCTGATTTTTGATCACAGACCAACAGTTTCTGAACGGATTTACTACAAATATTCAATTAATCACATAATAAGAAGATTGGCATTTTGACCTGAAAGCTGTTTATTTTAAATGTATATTTAACTTATTTGAATGACACATTTTATAACTGGGTTCTCTAAAAAGCTCAAGGAAATCTGAATGAGCTTAATAGGATTGCTTCACCAAAAATATGCATAGGGTTGCAGCTTTATTAAGGTTTAAGAAATGCAACATTGATTTTCCTTCTGTAAAAGCTTACGGTGTGTGGAAGTCCATACAAAGTGAATCAATTGCACTAGAGCGGGAAATGCTGAAATGAAACATTGTTATCATTTATGTTAATTGACATGATCCAGCGCAGTGTTTTTCAACCTTGGCAACTTTAAGATGTATGGACTTCAATTCCCAGAATTTCCCAGCCAGCGTTGCTGTTTGGGGAATTTTGGGAGTTGAAGTCCTCACTTCTTAAAGTCGCCACAGTTGAAAAGCACTGATGCAGCTAAGCTATCTATATACCTACGGTGCAGTGGTAGAAAAGATTATTCTTAGTATTTATTTTTGTAAAAAAAAATAGAAAGAATATTAAATATAAAAAATAAGGTTCTTTTTGTTTTAAAGCAAAGTGGAAGATGCATTCTACAATGGTGAGCTTAGACTAAATGGAGAAAAATTGTGGAAGAAAAGCAGATCGGTAAGACTTTTTGAAATTCACGGTATAACCTAAATCAGAGGTGTCAAACTCGATTTCGCTGAGGGCCGCATCAGGGCTGTGTTAGACCTCAGGGGGCTGGGGTAGACGTGGCTATGGTGGGTATGGCCTTGGTGGGTGTTTGACACAGGCTAAAGATGTAGGTTTTCCCTTCTTTCTTTTCACAGTTCTTTATTATACCATTTTCCTATCTCTTCTACCAGATATTACTAACAAACATTACTTATTCTTCAAACTCCACTAAAATTTTTATTTCTAAATTTATACCCCATTGTTTAATAGTAAATAGCTTTTCCAGGCAGAAAAGCTATTTATACCATTGTATTTTTATTATTCAACTAATAATAAAAATACAATAGCATAAATACATAATACAAGATCTAACAGCTGAAGTAAATTTTCAGGATTGTAAATAGAAATGATTGTCAGTTAGAGATTGTTGATTGTAAATTAAATGGAGCTACAGTATGTAAAATCTGGCATTAAACGGGGATATTAACATAGGATGTTGCTTGTTTTCTATCCAGATCAGGCACTTACTTGAGGCCTCTTGCAGCACTCTGCCAACTAAAAACAGGCTGCTTGGAGGCTCTGCGTGGCCTCCACGCAGCCCATTTCTGGCCTCCCTGGCCTCTTGCAGCAGTCTGCCGGCTGAAAACGGCCCACGTTTTGATTTGATTTGAATCTTATGGGGAAATGATTAAGTTTACATTACAGTAGAGATGCTGTTCGATTCTTAGAGTAAGAGTTCTGTTATTTTGGACATTAGTAAAGGAATTCTGGCAATGGGGAAAGAGAAATGATTCAGTGCCACATCCTACTAATCTTACACTGCCATCCATTCTTCCCATGATCTGGAACTGTGTTGGGGAAATAGGCTGATTTGACCCATCACCTTTTTACAGGCAAGGTAACAGACACACATCATGTTGCTGTACATCATGTGGACTTTTGCTTGGTTCTATGAATCCAGCTGTTGTGGCTTGAAAACTATGGAACAGAACGCAATGGGAATAGTAAAATAGAATCATGGGGTGGGACTTTGGAGGTCTTCAAGTCCAACCCACCTCTCAAGACAGAAGACCTTAACATATCATGATTGTCTTTTTCTTAAAAAAACCTCCAGCAATGGAGCACGCGCAACTCCGGGAGGCAAGTTGTTTAGTTGATTAATTGTTCTTACTGTCAGGAAATGTCTTTGTTCCAGGTTGGATCTCTCTTCGCAAAGCTTCCAGCGATTGCTTCTTGTCCTGCCCTCAGGTGCTTTGGAGCAGGGCTCTCCAACTTTGGCAACTTTAAGACTTGTGGACCAACTCCCAGAATTCCTCAGCCAAAGAACGTGGCCTGAGGAATTCTGGGAGCTGGAAGTCCACAAGTCTTAAAGTTGCCAAGGTTGGAGACCCCTGCTTTGGAGAATAAGCCAAGCCCCTGCAATACTGGAAGACAGCTATCATGTCATCCCTAAGCCTTTTGTTAGGCTAAACATACCTAGTTTCCTGAACTGTTCATTGTAGAATTTAGTCTCCAAATCCCTTTTTGTTGCTGTGCTCTTTCTAGAGTCAAAGTATCTTTTTTGCATCTTAGTGATCAAAGTTGGATATAGTATTCCAAGTGTGGATTCACAGGTGCAGTATATGGTTTATGGTGTCATGTCATATTACTGCTGTAGTTTCTTTATTGTGGCTCTTAAATTTCATGGACTAGAAATGTCTGATAAAAGGTTTACAATAACTTTTTCCTATACTTGCATACATTCTTAAGGCACCACAACATCCTCGAATCATGGAATTTAAGCCACAGAAAAGCAGACCTATTAAACAGCCATCTTGGCAGCTTTCCCCCAAGCTTCAAAATGGTGGGAATGAAAGCACTCAAATCTGTCAGGCAAGTTATTCAGTCACTCAAGGAAAAAAAAGATTATTTTTTTTCTCCTTCCCCCCTTCTTCAGGTAAAGGTTGGTGATACCCTGGATCTGATTCTTGGAGAAGACAAAGAAACAGAAACAGCCGTAGTTATGCGAGTTGTTTTAAAGAAAGCATCTGAGAAGAATGAGAATGATAAATACAAAGTGATGTTGAGACGCTGGAAGAACTTAAAGGTGCCCAAGCAGGATGTATTGAAGTGAATAAATGAATTGCATGTTGTGATTGATTTGTTGTGAGCAATCACATTTATTGTATAATATATAATTTTTTGTTAAACAAAGTTTTTTAAAAAAAGATTATTTGATGGCATGCCACTTTCCTTACTATAAACATTACTTCTGTTCCATGACTTTCACTTGCTGTATGCTATAAATAAATAAATAAATAAATAAATAAATAAAAGGAAACTCTTGGCTTTTACTTAACTACATGACCTAGAAGCTCAAATGCTAATTTTAAGGGGAAAAATTTCTTTTAGAATATTTTTGTCACTTGCAATATCACTAGCTATTTACAGATAGATTAGTAGTATATTTCCATTTCCAGGAATGAAAACTGATATAAGTAATTTCTGTTTGCTTTCCTCTGTATTCAGAGGTGGCAGTGTGGAATGTAGCTAAATCTGCTGGCCACTGTATTTTCACTTGTATAAAGCGGAGTCCCTTCATGCATAAGATGGTTATAAAAATAGAGGTACTGTTACAGTTCAATCATGTGTATCAGGAAAACAAATGTGCTACTTGATTGGATAACTGAGATTGCCATGTATTTTCTCACTTGAAAACCAGTGAACTCTAAAACAGAAATAGATGGGAGTTACTGTTTATGTCACTGTGCGGTGCAGCTCTGCATATTCAATCTTCCATGGACATGTGATCTTATGGCAACTCAGGTGCTCGTTAGAATAGACATTGAGGCCCTGTAACAAAATCCATGTCTGATTTTAATTTAGCTCACTGGCTGCAAAGTACATTTCTTCTCTTTAGTGAACGTACCTTTAAAAAAAATCACGCTACTTCTTATTCAGCTGATGGAACACTTTGGTTGGATTTCATGCTTATTATGGCCCACCTATTAGGAAGATAACAGAGACTTTGCATACCTAAATTATGAGGGCATATCAACTAGTTAGGGAAATGCTAAGAAACCTAAGAGAAAATGTGTGAATTAAAAACCTGTTACCATATCAAAATTAAATTCTGTTAATTGTAGTTCAGTAAATTTCATGTAAGAAACTGTATAAATGCATTTTGTCTTCAAGGATATGCTGATCATTGGAAGCTAAAATGTTTCCAAAATGATACTGGACACAGAAATAATTTTGTGTTGCAGTTTCATTGGTATCTATTTTAACAATAAGATAACAAAAGCACTTTTTATTTTATTGCAGTAATATGTGAGAGGGAAGGAATTACAGGAAGATTGAAAACAACCCTGACAGGAAAAGAAATCAAAATTAAGTACAGAAGTACACAATAAAGAAATGATGCTTTGTTTGAAATTCAGAAAACAATACATGTCCTGAAGATTCTGCCACAGCCTTTCAGCTCTTTTCATAGTTCAGTAGAACCGAAAACCTGATATGTGATTTTTGTCATGTTCAGATGAGCAACAAAAACTATTTCTAAATTGAGGGATATAAAATTAATGCCTTTATATAAATGTATAAGTTTTACTTCAGATTAACATTTATTGACTTATTATAAATCAGAAAATATCTTCTTCTTTACTCTCTAAGAATGGTACATTCAGCTAACAAATATAGCATGTTAGGAAAGCTATTTGAGAGAAAAAGCTGAAACCACCCCCCCTGGCCTTGAGACCAGGAAAAAGTAGTGTAGTACTGCCACATCAAACTCAGCTGGAATTCTCAGGGTCCAGTTCAGTATAGAAGAAACCTTCATAAGACAGTTGAGAAACAAAGTAAAAGATGCAGAGTTACATCATACTTGTTTTTCTTTAAGCCAGTGTGAATTTTAAAGCCAACGCATAAGACTTAAAGTGGAGAGAAATTTGATAGAAAATTAGGAAAGGAAATGTTCTAATCAATCCATTTCTGTCCTCACAATTCCATTTACTCCTTTATTTTTAATTCAGTAAAAATCCATTATTTTCGGAACAGAAAAAAACATTTTTCTAAAGTGACATGTGATACATATTAAGATCCAAGTAACATGTTATAAAAATGGATAAATAGACGTGTCACACACAGTAATTGTATCAACACCTCACTACCACAACAAACTGGATTGTGCAGCAGTTTCAACTAGAAGGCAAAACGGTGCTTCAGAGTGTGCAGCTACAAGTAGCTCTGCTGGCAAATACTTCAAAAATGATGCCTTTTACTGGAATGGCATACAGCTGTCCTATCCTGTTGCATGATCCTAGGAAAACAAATTGTGGTTTAGGGAATTGCAGGCATGTGCTCTAGCTTGTGTGCTCTAAAGCATTTTTCTGCTTTCAGACTAAAATCCCAAAGGTGCTTTTTCAATAGGCAACTGGACACTCTTGTTTTTTCTTTGAAGATGTTTCGTTTCTCATGCAAGAAGCTTCTTCAGCTCTGACTGGATGGTGGGAAATGGAAGAATTTATATTCCTTGCAGACAGCTAGACATTTGCATCCTTTTAGAGAGTTGTTGATGCCACCTGGAGTCTGAAGAGTCACCTGAATAGTGCAAATGGGTGTGGAGCAAAGGTGTCAAACTGGTGGCCCCATTGGCCAGATGTGTCACAGGCAGGCCACACCCATCCCAGCTCTGTGAATGGGGGAAATGTGGTGAAATGTCACGTGATGGCAACATGACACAGTGAGTTTGACACCTGTGGTATGGCGCCTTGGAACTGCTGAAAGGACTGTAGTGTAGACTGAGCCCTCCCCCTTTTTGACAAAGGGCTCTTAAAGAGGGGTCGGAGGCCTTCAATGTCAAAATTGAACAGCCCTCCCTCAAGAGAGGGGAAGGGATACATCATGTATCTCCAGTCTTCAACACAGTCTTTCAGCAGTTCCAAGACAGCTCCACACCAATTTGCACTACTCAAGTGATCCTGAGGACACAGACAAAACTCCAATAGGGCTATATATGTTTGCATATGTGTTATCTATATAATTTGCCAACTGGAACAAGTGTCATATTAGAAATGATTGAAAGTAAATGACATCATCCTTAGCATTGAGTAAGCATTTTATCATACGAGCGTGTGTGTACACACTGATCATTATATATGCAATTTACACTATTCAGGGGAACAGCAAACCCACAGGCAAGGATCAGTTTCTTTTTCTAAACAAATTTATGAGCATTTCAGGAAAAAAAAAATCAGTGGGTTGTATCTGGAAGTTTTGTAAAAATCCATGAAACAAGTTACTGGAACTTGCTAGTCATGACTAATTTCACTGGAACTGAAATACTGTTACCTTTGTTTGGCTTTAATTCAACCCAGCACATACAAGGAAATGTCAGTTTGGGGAGTATGATTTTATTTTGTTAATTTCATGACTTGCAGTAAAAGAAAAAATAACACAATGTAACACATTGTGACACAATACTCTTCAGGAAAAACAAAAAATGTTTTAACGTTTACTGAACATATTTAGTGGAACTATATAATCAATGTTTTTGATCAACTAAACAATGATTAAAGAAAAGTTTATGATCTTTGTGATAATGAAATTATTTAGGTGTCACTGTATTTGAAGATACTAATCAACATATGATAGAGCTTAGTATATAATTCAAATAAAAATATAGATAGTATATTTAATATTTTCAACAGTTTAAAAGCTGCAGTAATTTAACTGATAAAAATATGGACTTAAGCGTTTTGCACATTCCTCAATTCAAGTATTTTTTTTGAAGTAGTGAGTATAACAGGTAATAGCACCACTTTTACTGATACAGAGTAGGATTCTATATTTCACAATCTCCACGCATACCAGTAGTTCTTTTATCAAGATTATACAGAAAACAATAAAATAATTTATATGAATAAAAAAGAAAATCAATACTACAATCTTAACATAAACACTCATTAAATAATCCCATGATTATAATTTTAATTTTTACACCAAATCAACTAAAAAAAGATTTTTTTAAAAAAAATAATAACTTGATTTTGTAATTTTTCCTTTGCTAATATTCACACTTGATATAAGGAGTATCCATAAGCATAGAAACTGTTGTGATTTTCCATTCTTTTCAAAGAGGTGTAACATTTTAAAATTGGAAATTTCAAATATTTAAAAATTGATTAATTTCCAAATGATAGATTAAAGGTCCCTATTGAAAACTGTCTTAAAGAAATTAATTACTATTTAAAATTAATTAAAAATTAAACATTATCTAATATATTTCCACTGATGAATATTATATTTAGATGACATATTGTTAGATCAGCTTTAATAATTTGTGGTTCTTTGTGATCCAGTTTAGGCGGTAACTGAAAAAAACAGCAAGAAATCTAAGCTACATAAAGGCATACTAAAATGGAGTTATAAAATATCTTTTTCCGCCATATGCATTTGTTTCAGTAGGGCTTTTAAGAGAGACTCTCGCTGGATTATAAATTCTGACTTCTTACCCATTCCTGTATGTGCAAACATATATGAAGAAAAGATGTATTAATCAGTCGTCCTAGTGCTAAACCAGTTGACCGCTCAAGCTACTTCAAAATAACTGAAATCACCATCTTTGGAAACTTAAAATATCACTTTTTTGCTTTCTTGGCTTTTTTCAATATGTCACATTTTTTTCTATTTGGACGTCTGCATCTTTCATCAATGCTTGGTATACATTCATAATGCCAAACTTCATCCATCTTTTCAACGGGATAAACAGCTTCAACATAATGGCGGATGAGTCTCAGTCTGACAGGATCAAGCTGCTTCTTGTTACAAGCCCCTGAATGGTTGTATTGCAGTCTGAGGTTATCTGAAGTAAAAAGCTCTGGGAAAAGTCTTACTAAGAGTCTGGCAGCAAAGTTGCCAACCGAAAGACTTTGTTGTACTATCTCTCTTACCTCTTTATCAGACAGCAAATATAGAGAAGGCACAGAAAAGTCTGGTGGAGGAACAATAAGTTCCTCAAGTGGTATCTTGCAAAAATCTTTGTTGCTTCTTTCGGGAGGCAATGGTGGCCCTTCAAATTCCTCTTTAAATCGTTCTGGGTTTATTGCATAGGTCAGGAATTCTCTCCTCTCAGGACCTGGTACATGGACTTTTCGCTGTAATTGGTATGTGCGTCTCTGTTCGGTATCTCTTCGACGACATCTTTCATCCAGTTTCCCAACAAATTCCAGTGTCCATACTCTATCATTCTTAGCTCTTGGATACAGCATTTGCACGTAGTGTCGAATCAATTTAATTCTAATAGGATCAAGTTGTTTTTTGCCTAGTGAGCCACTGCAATTGTATTGCTTCCTTAAGTTTTCAGGAGTAAACAATTCAGGAAACAAGTGAACTAGCAATCGAGAAGCAAAATTACCTATAGACAAGCTACTTTCATATATGTTCTTAAGCTGCTCCTTACTTAACAGATAATCTGAGACAGGAACATCAAAATCAGGGGAAGGGATATCAAGTTTATCAAAGTCTATGGGCACAAGCCAAATCTTTTTTGATCTTCTACCTGGTCTTTCATATTCAAAATTATCTTCTACTTTTATAACTGACACATCATCAGGCAAACTTGAAGAATCATAGCAATCATCTCTTATCTGTTCATTCTCACTGTCATCCATATACATGCTTTCAAGTTCATCATTTATTCGCTGAACACAATGCTGTAACCAAGCCTTTCTCTCCTGCATAGCAGGAAAGTAAATCTCTGTATATCTGCGAATTACCTGAAGTCGCTGAGGATCAAGTTCTTGTTTTCCACACTCTCCATAACAGCTGTATCTTTCAGCCAATTTTCTATGATCAAAGAGTTCTGGAAACAATCTGTGTAGCAAAAATACACAAAATTCTCCAGGAGAAGATGCTTCATCTAAAAATTCATTTATATCCTGAGCATCAAACACCCATTCTGAGGCAACAGAAGTATTTCTATCAATAGATAGAACATCATCATCATCATCCTTATCATTAATATGATCAGACTCATAAAAACTGGAGGATTGTAGATCTGGTTGACTATTTTCCATATCTCTCTGAGCCCAAAAACTATTGAAAAAGTCATTGACCTGAGGCAAACATTCTGCTTGCCAAACAGCAGGATTTTTCACAGATGGATAACAGACTTCCACATAATTTCGGATGAGCTGCAGATGAAGTGATTCAAGTTTCTTTTTATTAAAATAACCACATGTGGTGCAGGCCTTACTTAATTCATCCTCACTAAAGAGTTCTGGAAAAAGTTGTACAAGTAATCGGCAAGCCAGATCACCACCTGATGTACTTTGATCCATAATCTGTTTGAGTTCTGAGGCAGTCAGTTGATACTCAGGAGGGGGCTTGAATTCTGCAACAGCATCTATTGGGCTGACATGTTTCTTAATTCTACCGACTTCTAATGACAGCAGATCTACTTTGCTATGCAGTTGAGTCATGTTAGAATTTAATGTATTCAGTGTATAAAACATTTTTTGTATTAAAGAATAGATATTTGAATCAGATTCGGCAGTAATATTGCTTGTTTCTCTTTTCCGCTGCTCATTCAAAGTCCTAAGATTGGAGGGACTGCTAGGATTAATCTTTTCAAATAACTCAAAGGTAGTAAACTGTTCTGTTCCTGGCAAAGTCTTCTTCTCTGTAATTTTGTGAGAGATCCCATAAAGAGGTTTCTTGTATGAAGGCATAACTGTGCTATTCAAAGTTTCTTCACAAATCCACGTTAGACTGGAATTTTTGCTCTTGCTTGGCTGTTCAGCATCTTCCTGAGTAGGCAATCCATCTCTGCATTTCAAGTTTGAGGTCTGATCCTTTCAATAAACAAACAGGTCATTAGTTTAAAATACTTTTGAATAAATTCTTAACTTGTCCTTAATGAACAAGTTATACATTGTCTGAATTTAAACAATGCATTGATTTAATCTAATTTGTCATTAGATCAGTTAGTTGAACTTAGTTCTCTAAAAGTCAGTAACATTTCATTAAATCATCAATTATTGTATCTATTGACTAAGTGCAACTAAATGAATCTTAATTTACCTAGCATTAACCAAACATTAGAGTATTATTTTAGCAGGCATTTGTTACTGCTTACGATTTAAATGAGAAGACAATCCTGAATGTAAGTTGATATTCAAAAAATAAACCAAAATTAATTATTTGACAGAATAACAAAAGAAGCATAAAAAGATTGAAATCCCATGTAATATTGTTTCTTTATCTTGTCAACCTAAGATTGCTGGCTTCAGCTAAAACAGATTCCCAAGCAATTTTCCTCCAGTAAATATATCTAGGTGACACTTGCATATCTGTCCATAAATGCATGCTTGTTTACACTCGCTGATCTGAGGTACTATTCCAAAAACTAGAAGGGCCAAAGAAAAAAAATTGATATTAGTAACCATTAATACTTATAGAATTCAATGAAGATATTCAAGATAACCTCTGCCTTTTAGAATCAATCATCTTCAACAGCAAAAATATTGCCACTAATAAGATCATCTGAGCCACAACCCACTTGATCTCTGGAAGAACAGCACTGTCTCCTGGTTAGACTGCATATGGCGGCCAGTCTCCCTGGAGAAGATGCTAAAAGTAACAAAAGATCAAGTTGTAAAGGACTTCATAGCAACCCTGAATTAGTCTCAAACGTGTATTGTTAACCATTGCAACTACTGCAAAGTAGGAATTAATTGCTTGGACTGGCTAGCAAACAGTTGCATTTTGTGGCAGCTAAATTGTCTTCCAAGACAGCTCTGCATGAAGTAAATTGCAATAATCTATTCTAGAGAGGATAAGATTATGAGTTATGTTCTTGAATGCCTGTAGGTCCAAGAAGGTGTTCAACTGAGAAATAATCACAACTGGCCAAAGGCCACATCCTCTATCTACTACTCTAGCAGTAGCTATGAATCCAAGAGAATCTCCACATTGCACACTGCAAATTTGCTTCAGAGGAAATCCAACCCTGTTCAGAACAAAATATATTACTAGAATATTGAAGAAACTGCAACATACAATAGCAACTTCATCCTGCTGGAATTCAATCAGCATCTGAACAAGTTGGAGAACTGAAAACAGAAAATTCTTGAACACATAGAATTGTAAGATTCCACATTTACATTTTTACAATAAAAAATATAGGGCACACATATAAAATTTGTGATTTGCAGCTTGAAGCGCTACATCAAAAAAACAGGGGAGGTATTCACAATAAACTCTTCACGAGCCAGCAGTGTGAACCAGATACTCAAACTGGGAATTTAGTTACTCTCAATTTTGGGATGCATCAAAAGCACTGAATGAAAGATATGGGACGATCTCATTCTCTTCTACTCTGCACTGCATACTTGAAGTACTGTGTACAATTCTGGACACCACATTTCCAGAAGGAAATTAACAATTAAGAATAGGTCTAGAACAGCAGTTGCCAACCGATTTTGGTGGGCTATAGAGAAATCTCATCCCCAGAGCACCCCAAAGCAATTAATCCAGGCTGCGCAGAAACACAAGGCTGTGCCGCCCACATGGCCCGCGAGAACTCTCCCCACCCACTCACTCCTTACCCGGTAAACTTGCCTGTTAAATTGCTATTTTTCCTCTTTCCGACTATCAGCTGTTCTGCTGTGCTGGGAGATTTAGATTAGCTAGGAAGCAGGAAATGGTCGGATTTCTTGCTTTCTAGCTAGTCTTTAGATCTTCAGCTCAGCACAGCCGAACCTCCCTTAGGACTGAAGGTTTGCTTGCAAGCAAGTTCAGTGTAGACTCACGGCAAGCAAATTTGAGAGACTGAGCTAGCCAATGGCAGATAGATAGATCCCTGAATGATTCTGTGAGCAACTCGATCTGCCTGCTTTGCCTGATTTTGGGTAAAAGTTGCTCTTTTTTTATAAAAAATTCAATATTTATATAAATATTTATAATATTTACATACAAGCCATGCCCACAAATCACATGACCACCAAGCCACGCCCACAAATCACATGACCACCAAGCCACACCCACAAATTAGCCTACGCCCACAGAACCGGTTAGTGGTCCCTGGGATCTAAAATTATGAGTTTGGTGACTCCTGGTCTAGAAGATGACAACTATGATACAAAGACATGTCCTACGAAGGCTGGCCAAAGGAATTTGGGATTTTTAGTCTGACAAAAAGACAACTGAGAAGACATATAAAAAGAGGGCCCTTGGTAAGGAACTATATATATTTCCTTGCCCAGAATCTAGAACCAGGAATCTTGGTAGCTGCAGCTACCAAGATTTTATTTAAATGAGAAAAATGTATTTCTCGAAGTGTTTCCTTATATTTAAATGAAACAGTGGAACAATCTGTCTCTGAAGTCTGCAATTTCTTTATCACTTGATATTTTAAGAAGAATCCGGAAAACCAACTTTGGAGAATGGTTTATCTGGTTGTAAACTATAGAGGATTAAAGAATATATTTTCGGTAATTTCCAGCTGCATAATTTTATGATGCTAAGTTTTGCTCCATTCAGATAATAGATATATTCAGTAAAGACTTCCATCCCATAATTTGCATTAGTCTTTACATTGCAATTTCATGTTCAAAACAGACATTCTTACTCATCAATGTTGAGGGGGGGAGCCTTTACCTGGCCCTAAGTTATCTTCTCTTAAATTTGTTTAAATACTACAGGTTGCAAAAAACAGGATATGATGGCTTAGTGCAGGTGCTCCAAGTTAATAATCACAGTCCATATGCTTTTCCCTGCCAGCCTGTGCCTTATGATTTTCTCCTTTCCTCTCAATCCTTCCCCATTTCTTATTAATGATAAATCCCTTGCAGGGTAATGGTATGAGTTTTGTGCTCTCTATGCTTATCATGGTCCAAAGTATGAAAAACACTGTCAGATTAGGGCCAAAGTGACACATGTCTAAGGCTACCTACGAGCTTGTTGGGTAATTCTAGGCCTAACCTTCTCCACAGCATTAGAGTTCCAGGGAAAAGTGCTCTGTTAAATTTAAGTGGTCCTGCTAGATTTGACCTTAAATATTTTTATAACTTTTATATTTTTAACACCAATGTTTAATGTTATTTTAATGTTCAAAATTCTAATATTATCTAAATTGTAATTTTTACTATTGGAAGTCACCCTGAGCATTGTGAGATAATAGAGAAAAGTATACATCTAAATAAATTATGGTTGTATAAAACGTATCACATCATAACACATATGCACAGAAGCAAAGCATTTCTTCTCTGAAGCATTAAAAAGGGCATTGGTACTTACCTGACACGCCCATTCTCTTTGAGCTGCGAAGGGCATCCAGTAGTGGGATGTGCTTCAGTCTCTGCATGTCTAGGCTGGGCTTAATTTGTGGAATGCTCCTCCTCCTCCACGGGACTCCTCCCCAGCGTTCCCCAGTTTTGGCGAAGACGAGAGAAATAACCGCCCTCGTCCTCAATGCCCTAACAATTCATTGGCCGAAACAGGACCCCACCAGATGGAATAAAGGGTGGGGCTGGATGCTCTTCAGAGCTCAAAGAGAACGGGCATGTCAGGTAAGTACCAATGCCCTTTCTCCCATGAGCTGTTCAGAGCATCCAGTAGTGGGACATACCAAAGCTTGGCCTGTCCTATGGGAGGGACTCCGTCTGGCCTGGAATCTCCTCCTGGTCCCTGTGGACCCGTTGCAGAACTCTTCTGCCAAAGGAGGCCTCAGCGGATGCAAACATATTTATTTTATAATGCCTAATGAATGGTGATGGAGAGGCCCAGTTTGCGGCCCGACAAATTTCAGTTATTGGTGCCTGTGTGGCCCACGCTGCTGATGTTGCAGTGCTCCTTGTTGAATGAGCTGTTATGCCCTTGGGCACCTGCAGGGATTGAGTCTGACATGTTTTCGCTATCGCGGCCCGTAGCCAATGGCCTATTGTAGAAGGTGAGACCTTGCATCCCTGAGTGTTGGGCTGAAAAGACACAAATAAGGCTTCCGTTTTTCTGAAAGCCGCTGTGTGGTTGATATATATTTGCAATGCTTGCCTCACATCAAGCCTATGCCATTGTAGTTCCAACCCTTGGGATGGTCTGGGAAGAAAATTAGGAAGTATCAGCGCTTGTGCCCTACGAAAAACCGAGTTAATTTTGGGTATAAATGTAGGATCAGGACGAAGGACCACCCAGTCAGAATGGAAAACACAAAGATCTTGTCTGATGGACAAAGCTGCAATCTCCGAAATACAATGAACAGAAGTGATCGCTATAAGGAAAACTACTTTATACGTCAGAAATTGGAGACTTGACGATTTCAAGGGTTCGGAAGGGCCCTCAGTGAGTGCGACGAGGACCTTGTTAAGGTCCCAGGTGGGATAATGGTGTACCGCTGGAGGGCGTAAATTTGTGGCTCCTCGAAGGAAACTCCGTATGCGTGGATGATGGGAAAGAGATAGTAGACCTTCGCAAGTGAGAACTGACACCAAGGCCGCCACCTGTCTTTTCAACGTATTAGGTGATAATCCCTTGTCAAGTCCCTCATGCAAGAACTCTAGGATTTGAGCCACAGATGGAGAGATGGGATCAATTCGAGACTCGGTACACCATTTGCAGAAACTGGACCATATGGCATTGTAAATGTGAGTTGTTGAAGGGCGTCTGGCGACTTGGATAGTGGTGATAACTCTGTTGGAAAACTTTTTGCTCTTCAGACAACTCCACTCAACCTCTTAGATGGTCAGGTGCAACCACTGAGGGTCTGGATGTTGAAGGGGTCCCTGGGTTAGTGAGACCCTGGCTGGCGGAATTCTCCATGGTGTTGATACGGATAGACTGTGGAGGTCTGCAAACCACAGCTGTCTGGGCCAGTAAGGAGCTACTAGAAGTAGTTCCGCCCTCTCGTCTAGCAGTTTCTGGATGACCTTGGGAACCAGTGGAAGTGGCGGGAATGCATACAGAAGTCCCAGGGGCCAACGACAGTGGAGCGAATTGAAGTTCTCCGCTCCTTGCGAGGGGTACCTGGAAAAAAATCTTGGGAGCTGAGCGTTGAGGGGGGAAACGAACAGGTCCACCACCGGCTGTCCAAATGTCCTGACCGCCTCTTGAAACAGGGTTGGATGGAGGCTCCACTCCAATTGATCGATCGTGGCCCTGCTCAGCCAGTCTGCCTGTGTATTCGACAGATCCAAAATGTGCTCTGCTCTGATGGAAAGTAGGTTGCTCTCCGCCCAACGACACAAGCACTCTGCTTCTCGCATGAGATGTTTCGATTGTGTGCCCCCCTGTTTGTTTATGTGAGCTTTGGCTGTTACGTTGTCGGTCAATATTACTATGTGCTGATTGCGTACCTGTGGAAGGAAGCTGCAGAGAGCCAGGTGCTCGAAGCTCCAGCCAGTTTATGCTGCACGACTGTTCTATGGCAGACCAGTTGCCTTGGGTTGTGAGCGATTGAACGGAGTTATCTTGGACGCCGAAAGGACCTGTTTCCTGCTCCCCGAAAGGATCTCTTGGATTGACCACCCCTTCTGCTCCTATCCCCAAAGTCGGACCTGTCTGGCAGCTGCCCTGGTCTGAATGATGGGGGTCTCTGGTATCTGGGTGAAAAGGATCCCTGGTAAAAGGGCCGAAAGGATCCCCTCCAAAAGGACTGAGGGTTTCTAGAATTTGACTTCTGAAAAAGGGAAGGAAAAATTTTCTTTTTGTTTCGGATTTCAATTAGTAGCGGATCAAGGGAATGGCCAAACAGTCTGTCTCCCAGAATTGGGGATGAAGCCAGCTTGCATTTGGGCTGAAAGTCCGCTTGACAATGTTTTAACTATAGTAAATGTCGCGCTATGACATGTGAAGTAATGGCCCTGGCTGAAAACTTGACTGCATGATAAGTTGCGTCAGCTGAGAATTCAGCAGCTGCTATAAGTTTAGCAATATCTTGGTACGCTCTAAAGTTGGAATTAGGGACATGTTCCCGTAAGAGGCGGAGCCATCTGAGAGAAGAACACTATAGGTTCATCTACCTCCGGAGTATTCAATAATTTTGAGAAATCAGGGGCCAAATTGAAATATTTCCTGTCATATCCAGTGGGGGCTGGGTACACCGCTGCAGAGGCCCACGGTTTCTGTACCAGGTCCGAAAACATGGGAGGAACTGGGATCACCTCTGCTTCGACTACTGGTTGGTTGAAAATTAGATCTCTGGTCCCTCTTCCGAAGAAGTTGGAGTGGTAGAAGGGGTCAACTTGTTTAGGCGTGCAATATTTTTTGCCTTAAACAAGAGAGATCTGAAAAGTTGTGGGCAGAATAAACCTGTAAAAACAGGTTGGTCAGGAACAAGGCCCTCATCCTCAAACATTCCCCTTTATAAGAGGTCTGCTTCTGACAGGGGCTCCCTGTCATGTATTGATCGATTCAATCTCTTCCATTTGATCAATTTTATCCACTTCTTCCTCCTCCTCCTCCTCCTCCTCAGTGTCGGAATGGCAGGGGTAGAAAGATCGGTTGTGGGGAGGGTGCGTGGAGCAGCGCCGAAGCCTCCCGCCGCTTTGGGGCACGAACTGGCGCTTCCCTGTAATGCGAGCGATCTCTGTAATGCGAGCCAACATCGAGAGATCGCAATGCGATTAGAAGGCTAAAGGATTCTAAAGACAAGCTGATTAACTTTCAGACCTGCTAGCAAGGAAAGAATTTTTCCTATTTCGGCCAAGGAAGAATCACAAACACTGCCTATCTCTCACGAGGCTGAGCCAAAACTGGGGAACGCTGGGGAGGAGTCCCGTGGAGGAGGAGGCGCGTTCCACAAATTAAGCCCAGCCTAGACATGAAGAGACTGAAGCACCTCCCACTACTGGATGCTCTGAACAGCTCATGGGAGAACAGCTCAATCCTCTGAAAGGCTTCTCACAGCTGATTCAAGCTTTTCCCCAGTACCTATGGAAGTGTTGCTTGAATATGCCTATTACTGTCATCATCATCATCTTTTTATTCTGAAGAAAAGGGATTTATATAATGCTCCCATCTACAATTTTCCATACAACAACTATCATGTAAGGTGACTGAGCTGAAAGTGAGGACCTGACTCAAAGTCACCCAGTTGGCTTTCACATCTAAGAGAAGACTAGAATTCACAGTCTCCTGGTTTCCAGTCCAGTACCTTAACTACTACACCAAACAATCTACCTTACATGCACAATCAATTGTTGTAAAAGCCATCAAAGCAGCGACATCAAGCCTTCTGGAAAGAACAACTGTTTAACTGTTCAAGGAGAAATGTTTTGTTCATGCTAACACGCTTCCCAAAGTGCTTCTTTCAAACAAGCTGCATGTCCCTCTGATATCAGGCTCATTTGCTTGGATCCTAATTAATATCACCAGCAGGAAAAAGTGTGACTTATTTTTACTCTGCTCTTTCAGAGTTCCTTTGTTTCACCCAAATCTAGCAAGGCTAGATTTCCCGCTGGAACAGTGAGTATAAATGTAAGAATTTGGAAAATTATTTCCTTTATTTCCTAATCATTGGCATCCCCCATTCAATATAATGATTTCCACAAACAGAAGTCCTTCAGTGAACCTTCAAATCTAAGCAATCATGTATAACAACTGAATTATTATGATGTCCAAATTGGTATCTATTTGTAAATAATTATCTTCTGGTAAAGGAAATATACAAAATGTCAAAGAAGCTGCTAATGGCCATAATGAAGACATCAAAATAATGCAAAACGCTTATATAAATTTGTATCTGATACAGATTATTTCTTGAATTTCTCTATCATTAGGTCATAATTCATACTAATATTTTGCATTGTTTGTGTGTCTTCAGTAATTCAGTACACAACAGATTTCTATATTTTGCAAACACATTTTGTCTCACAACATCAATATCAAATTGTAAAATGGAAAACATAAAAACATATGTGAATATTCACACTTTAAAATCAAATTATGTTTGTTTATTTTACTAGCCTAATACTTATTCAAATACTGCAAAGGCAAATATGCACTGAACATTCTATCTTAAAAACACAAGGAAATAAGTATTGTTGTCCCATTAAAAAATAGCTTAAATATTCCCATTTATTTTTACTAACCTAAGATTGTATATACATCAAGGCTCAACATATAACAGCAATGATTAATCTTTGAGGAACAGTTACACAAAACAATGTCAGATACTTACTGAAACTTTGTATATTGATAAACCTGTTTATTCTAATTTCAGCCATAATTATAATACTAATGACAAAATATGAAGAAACGAGACATATTAAATAAATTACTGGTTTGAATATATAAAATCTACTTTAATGTAATGCACCTCATGTATTAAATCAATGTTATCTAATAATAGTTTAAAATCTGTTTTGAATCTTGTCTTTTTAACTTTTGAATATACTATTTATACAAACTTCCATAATGCAAGACTTGAACTTCATAGCAAAAATTATTTCAGTCTGAACAAATACATTTCACTGTTGATATAAAAGTATATCAAAAGGTATATTTATCAATAATCCCAGAAGGATAAAATAATAAATTTTAGAAAGAAGTTACCTCTTGTGTAATGCCTCTTTTTTTCACACTTGGCAAGATTTCTTTGTGGTTCCCCGAACCATCCAAACCAAATGAGGTTCGTTTTCGCTTATTGATGTCTTGTAGGCAAGTTATTAAACCATCCAGTGAATTTTTTTCAGGTCTTGAAATCACAGAGCAGTCTAGCACTTCATCTTCTTTATCAGTTTCTCCTTTTGTATTATTTTTAATATCTAATTTAAGAAAAATAGTAACAGATAGGAAATTTATAAGCTACTGATTCCAGGCACATGTTCTGATATGATATACAGTGGATATAAACTATACAATGGATGGTATTGGGGTAAGATCAGCTTACTTAGATTTAGGCTTTTCTGCACTTTGTAATATATTGCCTAAGCTAAAGAGAATAGCACAAGGATATTGTATACACTCATATATACACTGGATATAAAAGTCTATACACCCCTGTTAAAATGCCAGATTTTTGAGATGTAAAATAATCAGACCAAGATAAATTACTTCAGAATGTTTTCCAGCTTTAATGTGATATATAATCTGTACAACTCAACTGAAAAACAAACTGAAATCTTTTTTTTTGGGGGGGGGGAGAAAGAACAATAAAATGTACAATATGGTTGCATAAATGTGTGCATCCTCTTATAAGTAGGGATGTGGTTGTGTTCAGAATCTACCAGTCACATTCAAATAGATGGTAAATAGTACACAGGTGCCATCAATTCAAGTTATTTTGATCAAGCCCAAAAAAAGTTCAACTGGATTTTTCAGTAGGATTTTTCTGACATTTATTCAGTTGCCTCTTACAAAAAAGGCCTGGGCTACAAAGAGCTTACAAAGCATCAAATGGATCTCGTTGGAAGATAACAGTCAAGAGAAGGGTATAAAACAATTTCCAAGTTTATGGTTTGATGAGACCAAGGTTGAACCTTTTAGCCATAATTCCCAAAAGCGTATTTGGGGCAAAAAGAACACTGTGTATCACCAACAGTGAAACATGAAACAGCACTCTGCTTTGGGGTCTGCTTTTATTCATCTGGAACTGGGGCTTTAGTGAAGGTCGAGGAAATTATGAACAGTTCAATAATCAGTCAATTTTCACATAAAATCTTTAGGCCTCTGCTAAAATGCTGATGATGAAGAGGAATTTCACCTTTCAACACAACAATGACACAAAGCATGCCTTCAAATCAACAAACAAATGGCTTTACCAACAAATCAAAGTTTTGGAACAATGAAGCCAAAATTCGGACCTGAACTCAGTTAAAAATCTGTGGGGTGATTTGTAGGAGGGCTATGTACAGGAAATGCCTTCAAAATCTGGCAGACTTGGAGTGCTTTTATAAGGAAGAGTGGGCAAAGATTTCAAAGGCAAGATGTGCCATGCTGATAAGTTACTGCACCAAAAGACTGAATGCTGTCATAAAATCAAAAGGTGCTTCAAGGTATTAGTTGAAAGGGGTGCCTACCTGTGCAACCACATGGTTGGCCTCAACTTATCTGAAAAACATCTAGGAGGTGCATTCCTTCTTTTCAAATCCTACCCTTTCTTCTAGGCCCTGACTGCCCCCACCCCAGCTTCAGGTAGCTCCCATCCAAAGGGATAAACTAAAGATAAAAGGATGAAATCTCTGCAAGGTTTTAAATCAGATTCAGTTACTGGCCATATGTTATGCTAATAATGGAAATGACAGGGGGCACTGGTGGAAAGAAAAAAAAGGTAACCTTTCAACTTCAAAAGTTGAAACCTTCCTCTAAAAACTACTCCCACACCAGCTACAATCAGGCTTTAAGTCATTCTCCTATGACAATGAATATGCAAATAGTAATATATGAATTCAATGTCCTGCTTATGAATGTATGCTAGAGCAGGGGTCCCCAACCACCGGTCCAGGGACCGGTACCGGTCCGTGGAACAATTTCTACCGGGCCGCCGGTTTGCTGGGCGCCACCATCTTGTTTTGATGAAAAAGTGCTTCCGGTGAGCTTTTCCAGGTAGAAAGCAGCGTTTGGGTGCTGAAAGAATCCTCGCGCTTTAGTTTCATCGAGGGGGGGGCGGCTTCGAACAAACCTAAGGCGCGAGGATTCTTTCAGCACGCATGGCAAGGTGAGCTGAGCGACCGTCCCGAAGCCGTCGCGAAGCCCGTCAACACAGGTACAAAGGAGGAGTTGAAGGTGGCGGGGAGAAGCGGGGGTCGGCTGGCTGGCCGGTCGCTCGGCTCGCCTTGCCATGCGTGCTGATGCTGGTACCGGGCCACGGATGATTTTGTGATGCCGGTACTGGGCCGCGGCACAAAAAAGGTTGGGGACCACTGTGCTAGAGGTTATGTGTCTATAGTAAGATGGTGTTCCCATCTGAAATATGGTTCTACCTGTTTGGGGCCATAATCCTCCTCAAATGCTTGTCTGAACTCACTTTGACCTTCAAACTGAAAACATTTTTTACATTTGCTATCAGGCATATTTCATATTGCTAATATAGGAAAGAAGAATGATCAAGATATTACCAAGGAACCAGTGAACCTTCCAATTATAATTTTGCTAATACTTTCTCAGAATAAAAGTATTTGGTTATCATCTATTTTTATTTAGAACTGAACATGTATAAAATCTCAATTTTCTCACAATGTATGTAAGATGTTAGGAGAAAAAAAAACATTAACTGGAGAGTGAAAAAATAACATTTATACATTAAATTGCCCAATTCATTATTACAATACTTAAATCAAAATAAATATTGGCTTTGGTTACATAAATATAATTTGATAAGAAAATATATTTAAAGAACAGTACCGTCAGTATTATCTTCATCATCAAATAATTCAGCTGAATTCATATTCTGTTCCTCTACATCAATAGAAAAAGAAAAAAATAGAAGACAAAATAAAAGCACAATGTAAATCCATGACCCAAATGTAGCATTTCTGGTGCATAAGTAAGATGTACATCAAGTTGTAGGCCATACTTAAGTTTTAAGCAACAATGAATACACTGTAATTCTATGCAAGGGCAATGTTTGCTTATACTGTTTGGTAGGCTAGGAGAATAAAATATGTTGCCTGGGTCATGAATTAATATTATTAATAATGTAAAGAAGTACAATAATGTCAGACTGCATCAAAGTTGTACAAAATACGTTGGTTCTTTCAGAGACTAGCAACACAGATATTCCTAAGCACAATACAGTATATTAATGATATGTCATGTCAGACTTGGATCCAAATGAGCCTTCTTGTGAATGAGACTTCCATTAAAGTCATTTCAGTTAAATTGATTTTCCACAATAGAAGTTAGTGGGGATGGAGGGAAGATTTTTTTTATTCATTCAATTTCTCATTTTATTACAGGATTATCAAGCTTTTTAGAGTAGCTTTTAAGTAAAGACGAAAGAGATTTGGAACAATTATTTCCATAAAAAGAATTCTGCATTCAAGAAATTAACGTTGGATTGGAAATCTTAGAGATACATTTGATCTATTAAATTATTTTGGAACAATAAGTTCATTGTTAGAAAAAGGATTATCTTATATTCATTCTAATAACTTAGGCTGCCATCCTATGGGTTCTAACTGTTGACATAAATTCTTTCCAATATCCGAACAAACAAAAGAAGTATGCAATAGAAATAGTCATTGGCTGTACATCTTCCAATCTTCTGCAACTGCTTTAAATGCATTCTTTTTCATTTATTACAACATAAAATAATATCCCTTTATGTGTGTTTTAAATAAACATGGAGAGAAACAATTGCAAATATCCCCTGCTTTTTTCCTAGTAAGGAAAATCTTATGCCCGATACCAAATCATCAATGGGAAGTTTTTACCTACTCAATGACTATGAGGTTATTGTGTATGAAGGTATACACATTTGTCATTGCTTTGACACTAAATAAGCATTTTCTATTTTATTCCAATAGAGTAGAAGTTGGTTGAAATGCCACCAGGATTTGACATTACTGTTAATGGAAACAGGCTAATATGTTCTTTAGCCTCTGGGACATAATATAGATCAGTAGTTTGTTTATCTAAATGCACACCCGTTTGGTTATTAAAGCAGTATTTCAGAACTCTCAACTGTTTTCTTCTATAAAATAATTTTAAAAAGTTAGATTAATTCATTCCTTGTTTTCTCAAGCTTTATTTAGGCGACGAGACTTCCATTCATGAGAAATAAAAGTGTACAGTATGCACAAAAAATCTATGCTTTTCTTCCTGATCTATATATATATACTGCTTCAGTCCATTTTATTCTTCAATTTCACCTATTCAGTTGAATGGTCTTGAAGGGAGATTTTAGGTACATTGGTGATAGCACCAATATACCAAAACAGCAAAAGGGTAATTCAAAATTAGATTTTAGAATGAATTAAGGAACCAGATAAACTTGAAATAAGATTTGGAATAACGAACCCTTCTTGTGGAAAAAATATTTTCTTTTGAATTAAAAAACACAATAGTAATCCTCACTTAAATGGTCACAGTATGACTGTTTGAAGTTATAAATGATCATGCTGCCCACCTGAGATTAAATTACGTGTCAGCCAGCCAACTTTATGACCAGTCACAGTATTCCAAACATGTGATTGTGATTCATGATAGATTTTTGCAGGGTTCAGGCAAAAACAACAAATGTTGTATTTGCTTAATAACTGCAGTATTCACTTAACAACCATAGTATTTGCTTAATGACAGCTGCAAAAAAATGATTGAAAAGTACTTCAGGTCATTTGAGTGTCTTGATTTATGACTGTAATTACTTATGATAGTAATTCCTCTTCAATTATGGTCATAAGTCAAGGACTACCAATAATAAAGTATGACTTTAAAAATTGAACACTAGAGGGAACTAGAAGGAACTAAAGATTACAATTGAAGAAGAAGAACACTGAAATTCAACTTACAGTTACAGAGTGAAGCAAAATATCTTAAGACTGGACATACTGAAGGATATTTTTAAACAATTGACGCAAAAGCTAATTTTAATAGTGTCTGCATCTATAGATAGACCATGTCTAAAAGATATTATCGAAAAGGAACAAGTTCTACTTGACAAAATAAAGACTAAGTTTAAAGTGGATTTTAATATAATCAGAGTGACATGGAAAAAGATATTACATTAGTTACACAAAAGAAACATGCTGATGTCTTAATAAACAAAAAAAATTACACAATGAACAAAGACACTGGTTTGTATAATTTTCCTCTACTGGATTTACAAGAGACTTGTTAAGTTTTAAAGAATTTTGTGAGAAGGGACAAAAAAAAATGAAAAGAAGTCAAATTTGAATGGACTAAAGATTATGATTACTAGAAGAAATATAAAGCTGATTTATTTGATCAAGGCTAATATTGGTAGTCCTTGATTTACAATAGAGCCCAAAATTTCTGTTGCTAAGTGCCAGTTATATGAATTTGGCCTCACATTGTGACCTTTGTTGCCACCATTGTTAAATGAATAACTGAAATTGTTAAGTTAGTAACACAGTCGTAAAGTGAATTTGGCTTCCCCACTGACTTTGCTTATCAGAAGACTGCAAGAAGTAATCACATGACCCTGAGGCACTGCAATCATTGAGCTACTTATCTAGTTAGCATATTTAACTGGCTAATAATCATCCGAATTTTGATCATGTGAACATGGGGATGTTGGAGCAGTCATGTGAAAAACTTCATTCACTTTTTCAGTGCCTTCGTAACTTCGGTCAATTAAAAAATGATTGTAAGCTCCTTCTATAAATATGTTGTTATTCTTAGGAACTTCCATGGACTTTTGTTGGCATCAACATTGAAATAATGATTTTATGGATTTATTTATAAAGATATTAAATATGGGAATAAGAAATCATTTGCTATATTTTAAGAGGTGATAAGTTCCTAAAATTATTTATATTTGTGATGAAGATGGGAAGTCATTTCTTTAGTGTATATATTTCTTTTCTTTTTCTTTGCTATATTCTATTTTTTTCCCTTTTCTGGTTCTCAATTTTTCCTTTTCCTTTCTTTTCTGCACTTTTTCTTTTTATTCTTTTAGTTTTTTTAGTTAGTTTCAGGTTTTTTGCTAATGTAATTATATTTCTTAATAAAATTATTACTAAAAAGGAAATGAAAATGGTGCCAACTATGGGGGGTTTACAAAGAATTTTAAAGGGCATTAATAATAAACAATTTCTTTTCGAGAATAATGTCTTTTGACGTATGCCTTTCTATTATAATGCAATGCTTTAGATTATGGACTTGTGCATGTGTGATAGGAAAAGGATCCATCCAAGGTTTTATATTATCCAATAAACTATTATAAATAGCTACAAAACTCTTTCATAAACTTATACAACAAACAATTATGACTGCAATCCTATTCATGCTTACATTGATATAAATGCTGTGAAGGTATTAACATCTGTAATTTGTAAAGAAGCCTATCATTAGCCAGTTTCCATTATCCAAAATCTCTTCTATATCTTTATAGTGTCACTGCTTCTATTATATAATATACTACTATATACAACAGTATACTTTATACTGTCACTGCTGTTACTATATAATATACTAATATACTACTATAAACTTACAGAATAATAAAGATAAGTATAAGCAATAAAGTATAAGAGGATTGTGGGGGGGGAAGCTAACTGTCTGAGGTATTACTTGCCCTGTCACTCCAGTTACCCTACCACTGGCAGTTACTTGAATAGGGGAGGCTTATGAACATTAGGAATTCCCAGGTAGCTTGAGTCTCTTAGGTATATACCCACAAAATTAAAAACACCATTTTCTCCAGTAGTGATAATGATAGCTACTATATGCCTATCAGATCACCATACAAAATGGAAGTTGCAAGAAGCAGCCACATTAACTTCCTTAGTAGGAATGACAGCTATCTCTGAGCACCAAAAGCAAGCAAGCAGTTTTTTGCCACATGAAATTTTCATGGCTTCCCAAGGAATTAAAATATGTCTTACTCCTTGGAAAAGCTAATGCGGATCCCTATTGGGGAGCCTCAAGCAACAACTCTTATGACATCCTCTTTTTTTCACCTTCTCATCTAATCTCAGCCAGAGCTAAAAAGCTTGCATCTGTTGAGCCGATAGTAAAACAAATTCAGGACAGCAAGATCGATCAGGGGCGATGAACTAAAGAGGCAAGTTGTTTGCCTAGGTGTCCTATGAAGTGTGGCATCTGAATGCTCAAGTGTGGCCCAGGATATTCAACCCTCATCGCTCTGTTCTGCCCTCTCAAGACAATGCACACATGCTTCAGCAACTGGGAGCAGTGGAGCATCGACTGTGCTTGTTCATTCACTCCTGTTGTCTGGAGTCAGCAGCATCTCAAATGGACTCCACCGCTTCCAAACCTCCCTGCCAAGTCCCTATTTCTGCCAGCACCATCTTGCAGTCTCTTTTCAGCAGGTTCTCCCTTACGGCAGGTTCTCTCTATGGATGGAACAGGCCCATTTGTCATAAAAGTTGGCCTCGAAGTCATGCCTCTAAGCTTGCTCCTCTGAGCTCCCTAGCTACCTGGCTATGCTCTCTAGGCTACTTCTTAAGTCCCTCTGGCCAATTCGACCACGGGGACTTAAAAAAGCCCATGGCTTATCCCGAAAGAACCATCTAGGTTAGGAAAATTGGCCCAGTCAGGTAAAGTAACCTAAAGAGTCTGCAGAGATTCTCAGTCATCCAGGTCATGGATGACCCAAACCTTTGGTTTAAAGTAACCTAAGGAGCGAAGACATTCAGCACCCCTCCCTTCACACGATTGCTAGGCAGCGCTTCGGGTCACGTGGCTATTCTTTCCCCTCCACCCCCACCCCAAATGGCCGACGCGAGGGATGCATGCCCTCTCCCTCGCAAACTTGACTGGCAAGGAGAGAAACTTTTATGAAGAACTTAATCGGCAACAGTGCCGCGGTCGGCAGGCGCAGCGACCGTGCCAACACCCCCTCCCTCCCCCGGCCCCGCCAGTAGTCGCAAAAGAGGATCCCGTTGCCATCCGGGGAGCAGTTTCTAGGCAACGAGAACGGAGGAGGTGGGACTTGAAGTGAAGCAAGCAAGCGAGAAGGCGGACTGGGGCCACGGCCGGGCTCGCTGGCTACGCGCTGAAGCGCCTTTTCCAGGCGGCCCTTCCTCAGCAGCGCGTCTCTCCTTTCCCGTTGCTGCAGCAGCTGCCGCCGCCGCCACAAGGCTTTCCTTTCCTCACCCTCACAATCCCGCGGAAGCCCCCTCTGTGGGGAAGCTGGAAGCCCGGCGGGAGGAGGGGAAATAGCCTTTCCTTCCTTCCTCTCGCCCTCCCTCCCGCTGACCGACGGGGGTGGGGGTGGCGGCGCCCGAGCTGCTCGGCCGCGATACCACAGCCATGGCTCCCCACAGCCGCTCTGCGCCAGCCGGGGAGACCGCCCGACGCGCCCGCTCTCCCGGAGGCGCGGAGCTAGTCATCTCGGCAGCGCACCGCGAGGAGATAACGCGCGGGGGCCGCCTCGGGGCCCGAGCTGAGAAAGTTGGGGAGAGGGAAGGGGCTTACCTGGCTCCGTCTTTAGGCACTGGAAAAAAGGAGGGTGGGGACACTTGGCCTCTTGGTCTCGAGTGGGTTTGCGGGGTTTTTTTTTTTTTGAAAAATAAGTATATATATATATATATATATGTAAAAAAAAGAACGGCCGTGTCTGGCTCCCCCGGCTTTCCCTCCCCCTTGGCGCTTTGTGTGAGTGTGCGTGTGTGAGTGTGCGCGCGTGTATCTGTGTGCTAGAGGGTCCGCGCGCTCCGCTCTCGCGTGACGTGACGGGACCGTGTGTCATTTCCGCACAAGGACACTGGGTCCCGAGGAACTGCTGCGGCCACCCGGGACACAGAATGTGGAGGGGAGGGGAGGAGGAGGAGGAGGAGAAGTGGGGGCGGCGGGCGGGCTGACAAAGTGCAGGCATTGCTGCGCGCGCGCGCGCGCGCTCGCTCGAGAAAAAAAAAGAATCCAGTGCCCTCTTCGGTTCCACGCGCATGCACGGAACACCCCCCCCCTTCCCCACAGTCCTCTTCCTCCCGCGTGCACTTCTGAGCCCCGCCCACGTCCCCGTGGTTATGGGTTGGTGGTGGATAAAGCCGTTAGGGGACACTCCGCCACTCTCGTGCTCTTTCTCTCCGTTTCCGCCCCAACGTTTTCCCCGACCCCTTTCTTCCCACGGTGGACGCCACCAAATTCTCGGGTTGCCGTTTCCCTTCGGGACCGGTTGAGGCAGGGAATGGGGGTTTCCCCGGGTGGAAAAAGAAAAGGCTGTGGCCGCCCGTAAGTGCTACTTCTTTGGGCAGGCTGAACCTCTTCTTTCTTACAGGGCACACAGGTCGAGGGAATCCGCCATGAGCTCACCGTAACCCTAGAGCTTCCTTAGAAAAGCTTTCCCCGATCGCTTTTGTACCCCAATCCGTGTGGGGCGAAAGGCAAGAGGTTTGGGTTTTTGTTTTTGGACCCGGCTGCTGTTGCCTTTCGCGTTTTCGATGCAGCGATTTGTGAGTGGAAAAGTGGAAGAATTCGCCCTCGACTTACGGCGCATCTTGAGAAAGCAGAAACCATAAATAGGGTGTCTTGCATTGAGGCAGCTTCCTGACATTTCCCACATAATATGCTGGGAAATATTCTAATGACGAAGGTTAAAAAGTATTTCTATGGACCTCCCCACTTTTGTAATAACTATATGCTCTCACAGTTGTGTGGTAAGATTTCTTCAGTACTATGGTTTTCTTCAGGCATTAGTTTTCTTTTTTTAGCCCACCTTGTATCATTTTTATAAATAACTCAAGGAAGCAAACATACCTAACACTCCTTCCTCTTCCTATATTCCCCACAATAGCCCTGTGAGGTGGCTTGAGCTGAGAGTGACTGGTTCAAAGTCACCCAGCTGGCTTTCATGGCTAAATGGGGACTAGAGCTCACAGTTTTGGGTTTCTAGCCTGGTGACTTAACCACTAGAGTAACAAAATTGGCTTTTGTCTACATTATTATTTTAATAATTTTATAATTAAATAATAAAATACAATATTTATTAGAGTTATATATCTTCAAATCCTTATAGATTAAATTTGTAGCACTGAAGTATGCCATGATGTAGGAAAAAAAGTTACAATGCAGGATAGTCAATAAAAGTTCAGATATATACAATAAATCACTAGTAGTGTAGATAGCAAACTGCAGTGCTAAATTAATGAAGTGTTCCTTTACATATCCAAATGCTGTTATTTCCTACCTGTAGCTTAATATGTGGTAATCTTGTGTGTGCCATCATTTGCTTTCCCCCAATAACCTTCACAATAGACCTTTACAAACTTAGTAATATATAAATACATATGACTGTGTTACTGTTATAACATGCCTGCTAATTGTAAAATAGGTTTATGGAGAATGAATCCTCCATTCAAATTGGATCTTAAAATACCAGTTTTTCATGGGGTATTTGATTTCACTTCTTAGGCCCCATTAAGAATTGAAAACCAAATAACTGTGTACACCTAGCTGTCATAACCCACTGAGTGCAGGGGGCCTTAACTAATAAATATTTGTATACTTGCCCTGAATGGCATATAATTAAACAATTTTATACAATACTAATATCCTTGCCACATTGCTTTCTATAAAAGTTTTGACTGCAACCTGCTGAGGGACTCCAAATTATGGAGCTCTTATTCTCTGAGTTGATTCTTTGCTTGCAGACATTTCATTACCCAACTAGGTGTTAACCCACAATTGAATATACATTCCTTTTATGTTGGTTATATTCTTCTTAAGCATCAAATACAATACTTATTTCATTTAAATTGCCAAGAAAAGAGGGCATTGCATTTGGATGTTCTTTATATTCTAGTTTTTATAATTATGCTGATTACATTTCTCTGCATTATTCAAAGTGAATCAAATGTGAAGTATCCTTTTAAAAATATTCTATAGTCCCATTATTTTTTAGAAACAGACACTTAACATTTATTATTTTTTGTTTACATTGCCGTATCAATATTATTTACATAAAGATTTGTCTAGATGCTGTTTATTTAATCTATTACTGTTATATGTATTCAATGCATACAAAATATAGAAATACGTATAATCTATTATAACTATTAGGCAGTAAAAGTGTAAAATTTGAATGCTTCAAATATAGAATGCGCTAGATTCTGATTACAGATAGTTGTAAATTTATGATTAGTTACTTAATGACCATTCAGAGGTATGATGGACCTTCCAAAAAGATATTTTTGATCCAGATTTGAGGTTTATGTGGCTGCTTCTCCTTTATGCAGTCATGTGACCAGATTTTGGGGGCTTGGCAACTAGCCCTCATTTATGGCTGTTTGCAGCACCTGCAATTGTGACCATGTTTTACATTTTTGCCAGAAACCAGTATTTATTTCCTGTTTCTGGCAAAAAGGTCCCCATAGCAAACAATGGGTTCAGTAATGACCATCACATTTGCTTTATGATTGCTACAAAAAAGGAAAATTGAGTGTGATCATGTGATCTGCTTAATGACCACTCTGACTTATAACTGAAATTGTCAGCTCAATTATAATTGACTACCTATGTTGGATGAAAGTTTCTCCTATTGGCGATAATAGCCTTGTTCTGGGACAATATTGTATGTACTAATGTCTTATTTACCTTTATAGTATTTCTATTAATTTCACAAATTCAAAGAATAATTTCCTAAGGAATTACTACTTGAAATATGAAATATTTCTGTTCTTCCTCTTATATATTCTTGTACTAGTGCAGAGGAAATCATAGCAGAGGAAGATCATATTCCTTGCTGCTAGAAGCCAGGTTTTGCTACAGAATCTGTTCCTATATTTGCATATCTTAAAAAACTACCAAGCTTGAATAACATGGGCCATATAACTCCAGCCAGCTCTGAAAAATTAGTGGCTCCAGCCAGCACTGAAGAAAATTAGTGGCTTTTATAATCAAATTATGACAAAAAATATATAAGGTCTTTGTGACAAAGAAATTTCAATACTAGGGTTGCATGCCATAATGAACAGAAAATAAAATAATACATGTTTATGGTAATTAACAAAGTTTTTTTTGTTTAAAATACAGCCAATGTATTCTTTTAGCTATTAATTTTGATAGCTGCTTCTAACCATGTTTATCAAAAGAAAGTAGATGGTGGCAGGGCCAGTCAGAGGTGGTATTTGCTGGTTCTCTGAACTACTCAAAATTTATTCTACCAGTTCTCCAGAACTGGTCAGAACCTGCTGAATACCACCTCTGCTGTTTTCTCTTTTGGTTTTTCTCCCAATAGATCTTCCTAATTTTAAAGCCTTTTTTACTGTTAGTGTTTAACCAGTACATTTGAGTGTCACTTTGTGCTCTGTAGTTTAATCTGAAAATGTTTTAGATTATGATATCTAGCAAAACCTGGACACACAAAATAGAAAAAAAGCAAAATTCTGTAAGCTCACTATGTTTCTGAAATAAACAACAAAAAAATCAATTTGCACTACATCTAATTTCTACAATGTAGTATTGGCCTCAGGCATCACTGCTATTAGGGGACTTAGGCCCAGAAGGGACCCTGCAGGATCTTAGTTATCCATCCAGAATGTTATTTAGTTTTTTTTCTCTAACATTGAAAAGAAATATGCAAGCCTACTTCAGGTATACTACCTAGTATATGTATGTTTGTTTTCCCATATATTTTCATATCTATAAAGTAAATTATTCAGATATTTGTAACCAAAGCATTTATTCAGAAGTGCTTTCTGCTTTTCATTTTCAATGTCCTTACTCTTAGATGCTAACAGAAAAAACCTTGTAAAACATTTTGTGATTGAAAGAGAATTTTTTAAAGAATCATGGTTAAATAAAACTTAGTACTAAATAATCACATTCTAAAATTTTCATAGTAAAAATCTGTAGCATTTCTGCCCTGTAATTAATTTATTTGTAAGTGTCTGGGCAACTTCGCTTTTCTAACAAATTGTGCAGAGAAAGAGAATAAAGTTGCACATTTTTAGGTTACAGCCAGCCATTTTGAATACTTCATGTTTCTGGTTTATTAATTGTGTTATGTCAAATTTATTTCATGACATTAATTTATAACCTTATTTATTCATTGACTGCCTTATTTTTATTTGCTTTCTAATTTGAAGAGATTGGTGAATTCCATTTGGAGGGGCTGAACTATTGTATATTTCTAGAGGAAGACTATTTCCATTTTTGTTACTTTTTCTGTGGAATTTAAATCTCTTTTATAGTCTACAAGTTAACAATTCTAAATTTGCTCATCTATGTTCTAATGTATGGAATTTTAATCTATGGAAAATTGCTGTTCTATGCGACATATCCCACAGGATATGTAATCCTACATATCCTACAGGATTGCAGGATTGCAAGTTATTATTGAATGGAGTTATAAAGTGCAAAGAAACCTGAAAATATACTCTCAAGGGTGCTTTTTCAGGAGGCAACTGGACTTTCTTGTTTTTTCTTTTGAAAACGTTGCACTTCTCATCCAAGAAGCTTCTTCAGCTCTGACAGGATAGTGGGGGAATGGAATGGAACAGAACAGAACAGAACACACTTTATTGGCCAAGTGTGATTGGACATACAAGGAATTTGTCTTGGTGTAAATACTCTCAGTATACATAAAGAAAAGGTACATTCGTTAAGAATCAAGATTCATAACGTACAACACTTAATGATAGTCATAGGGTACAATCAACAATCAAATCATACTAGGAAACAGTCAAGTTGGAGGGGGTGGGTGATAAAGAGTGGTGAGAAGATTAACAGTAATAGTAGTGTATACTTTGTAAATAGATGAACAGTGCTGAGGGAATTATTTGTTTAACAGAGCGATGGCTTTTGGGGAAAAACGGTTCTTGTGTCTATAGAGCACTAGTGCAGTGCTCTATAGCGTCGTTTTGAGGGAAGGAGTTGAAACAGTTTATGTCCGGGATGTGAGGGGTCTAAATATTTTCACAGCCCTCTTTTTGACTCATGCAGTATACAGGTCCTCGATTGAAGACAGGTGGGTAGTAATAGTTTTTTCTGCAGTCCTAATTATCCTCTGAAGTCTGTGTCTGTCCTGTTGGGTTGCAGAACCAATCCAGACAGTTATAGAGGTACAGATGATAGACTCAATAATTCCTCTGTAGAACTGTATCAGCAGCTCCTTGGGCAGTTTGATCTTCCTGAGTTGGTACAGAAAGAACATTCTTTGTTGTGCTTTTTTGATGATGTTTTTGATGTTAGGTGTCCATTTTAGGTCATGTGATATAATAGAACCTAGAAATTTGAAGATCTCTACTGTTGATACTGTGTTGTCTAGTATTGTAAGAGGTGGTAGTATGGGAGGGTTTCTTCTAAAGTCTACCACCATTTCTATAGTTTTGATTGTGTTCAGTTCCAGATTGTTCCGATGACACCACGAGGCAAGTTGAATAACCTTCTGTCTGTATGCAGGTTCATCGTTGTCTCGAATGAGACCAATCACTGTTGTGTCATCAGCAAACTTCAGTATTTTAACAGATGGATCGTTTGAGATGCAGTCATTGATATATAGGGAGAAGAGAAGTGGAGATAGCACACAGCCTTGGGGGGGGGGGGCTTTCCTGATTGTACAGGTATCGGATGTGATTCCTCCTAGCTTCACCTGCTGCTTCCTGTCTGTTGGGAAGCTTATGATCCACTTACAAGTGTGTTCAGGTACTGCTAGTTGGTTTAATTTACTTAGAAGAGTGTCTGGAATGATGTATTAAATGCTGAACTGAAGTCTACAAAGAGGACCCTTGCATAGGTATTTGGAGATTCAAGGTGGTGTAGGATGTAACGCAGAGCCATCATCTGTTGACTATTTGCTCGGTATGCAAACTGCATGGGACCTAATAGCGGATCCGTGATGGTTTTCAGGTGGGACAGCACAAGCCTTTCAAAGATTTTCATAACTACAGATGTTAGAGCAACTGGTCTGTAGTCATTCAGTTCTTTGATGGAGGGCTTCTTTGGCACAGATGATGGTAGAACGTTTGAAGCAGGAAGGAACATAGCACATCTCTAGTGATCTATTGAAGATTCGGGTGAAGATGGGAGCCAATAGGTCAGCACAGACTTTTAAGCAAGAAGGAGTTAACTTGTCTGGCCCTGGTGTTTTTCCTGGCTTCTGTCTGTGTCATAGATCTTGCACTTCTTTTTCTGTGATCACCAGAGGTTGTGAGCCCAATGGATTGAGGCCAGTTGTAGGAGGCTTGGCTGTTGTTGGCGTGTTTGAGATGTGGGTTGTGGAGATAGGTGGCTGTAGTTTCTTTTCAAACCTGCAATAAAACACATTCAGGTCATCTGCTAGTTGTTGATTTCCTTCTGCCTGGGAAGGAGGTTTGCTGAAGCCAGTAATGTTTTTAAGAGTTTTCCACATGTTTGCTGGTTCATTTGTTGAGAACTGATTCCTTAACTTTTCAGAGTAGCTTCTTTTTGCTGCTCTGATCTCTCTTGTTAATATGTTTCTGGCCTGGTTGTATAGCATTCTGTCACCTTTTCTGTAGGCTTCCTCTTTGGAACAACGTAGCTGCTTAAGTTTAGCTGTGAACCAAGGTTTATTGTTACTATATATTTGCAGGTTCCTTGTTGGTACAGGTAAGTCTTTGCAGAAGCTAACATGATGTTACAGTATCTGTGAGCTCATCTAGGTCTGCAGAGGCATCTTCAAAAACATTCCAATCAGTGCATTCAAGGAAGGATTTATATTACTTTCTGGTCATTTGGATCCTTTTTAGAGGGTTATTGAAGCACTTGGAAATTTATCTATGTCCTCAGGGTCACCTGAGTAGTGGTCCTGGTTCCTGTAGTCTGCATTTTTTCTTTGGAAATCCATTCCTGCTCCCACATCTTTCAAAGGGTGTTCATCCGAAATTGTATAGCTAAAAGTCTGTTGAGATTCTCAGTCATCCAGGTCAAAAAAGCAAAGGTGTTTTTTTCAGGAGGCAACTGGACTTTATTATTTTGTTCTTTTGAAAAAAAAAAAAGCATTAGGTGACCCTAATAAAGTGGTTTTAATAAAATGACCCTAATACAGTGGTGGTATGCTACCAGCTCAGACCAGTTCGGCCAAACTGATAGTAAAAAAAAAGGCCAGCGGTCAGCTGAGAGGAGGAAAGAAATCATGGGACAATCAGCTGAGAGGAAAAAGAGAAAAGTACAGGATCAGTCCTCTCACTCGCCCTTGCACTTTATCCTCTCAGCTGATTGGTGCTGCAGGTCTCAGCTGGTGTGGGAAAAGCTACTGCACCGGCGTTAGGCAAAGCATGCCCACCAAACCGGTGGTAAAACAATTTGAATCCCACTACTGCCCTAATAGCAGGTGACCCTGAGGACACAAATAAACCTCCAAGTGCTTTAACAACCCTGTAAAAGGATGCAGATTACCAGCTGTCTGCAAGGAATATAAATCCTTCCATTCCCCACTATCCTATCAGAGCTGAAGAAGCTTCTTGGATGAGAAGTGAAATGTCTTCAAAAGAAAAAAACAAGAAAGTCCAGTTGCCTCCTGGAAAAAGCACCTTTGGGTCAACCATGACCTGGATTACTGAGAATCTCTAAGCTTTTTGCAGTTATACTATAAATCTGTTGTTAGCTCCTAATTTAGTATGGATACAAGCAGTGGTGGTATGCTACTGGTTCAGACTGGTTTGGCGGAACAGGTAGTAAAAAAAAAAAAGCCTCCGAAGATCAGCTGAGAGGAGGGAAAAAAAGTCTGGGACAATCAGCTGAGAGAAGAAAGATGAGAAAAATGCAGGATCGGCCCTCCCACCTGCCCCTGTGCTTCTTTATCCTCTCAGTTGATTGGCACTGCAGGCCTCAGCTGGTGTGGGGAAAGATGCACACACACATTAGGTAAAGCAAGCCCACTAAGCCACGCCCACCGAACCGGTGGTAAAACAATTTGAATCTCACCACTGGACATAAGTAATAATGCTTACTGAAAGAACATTAAAAATGGACAATATACAGTACCTTCTGTGATCTTGACATATTTGTTCTAGCCTGACTTCTGTTTTATGTCTCTGCTCTAGTGCTTGGCTTTGGATATTTATAATGTTCTTGGGCAATGAAAAGCTTTGGATTTGAAGGTAATATATTTTAGAGTGAGTGAGGCGACACCTACCTGCAATTCCTTAAATCAAGGAAGGCAGTTGCACACTTGTAGGAAAGATACATATTTTTTTTTTACCTTCAAATCTTGTTTATAGTTGTGCCAATGAGTTCCACACAGGGAATCCTAATATGATATTCCATGATTTCTCTAGAATCACTATTTTAATTGAAAATTTGAAGCTATTTGCAAAATAAAAAAGGTAAACTTCTTTAAGTAAACCAGCTAAAACTAACAATGTGTAGCTCTGTGTTTATAACAAACATTTAAATATGAAATTAAACCTGTGGTTCATTTTTAATGCTATCATTGTCAAAATTGTGGTTTTATGCTTTGCTATATGCTCTACACATTGTATCTACCATTAATTTGACCAAGTGATCTTTTGAAAACTCAAATCATACATATCCTCAAAGTGGCTTTGGACTTGTCAATTGCAAAGATAAAATCATTACAACTTTCGAACTATATGAACTTCTGAGATGTCCTCTGCTCTTTACTCTTGTTCTTGCCCTCTTAACACTGTAGATTAATTATATGAGTTACCTCCACTTCCCCAAATCTTTCTCCAATATTCTGTCTTCTTCCAAATACCCGATTTCCTTGTCTGGTTTTTCATCTTGACTACTTACATTGCTGCTAAGCATGTTCTGTGCTCTGTTTTTTAATCTTTGAAAGACGCCTTACATGTTTTTGTACTTTACCAAACACAAAGTGTTAGCATAATGGCAAGTTTGGTTACATAAATATCCATATTGAAACATCAAAGTTCACTATTACTATAAATAACTTACTTCATTTATTTGTGCTTTATGTGAAATCCAGACTCCAGAAATTATACATAATTGTGATACATTCATTGCTGTTCATCTATTACTGCAAAGTGATGTGCTGCAGAACCATTTAGGATTGGCAAGTTAATGTAACAGTTAAAACTGTATTCTGAGATAAATTTATTAATATGAATACAGCCAATATATTTACGTCTGATTTGTTATTGACTATACTACAATATTAACTACAGTAAAATGTGAAGAAGAAGGGCATTTTCAGAAAAAAGCACATTTTGGTAACATTCTTTGTGGCATACACTTTGTAATGCATGTTTGTTATGATGGAAGTAAGTTACAGTAGTAATTGTGTAAAATTATTGCCACTGATTTGCATATGAAATGCATATCTTTTTACAATTGCATGTTGTTATTTAGATTAGGTTATAAATACTAGAACAAAGAGTCTATGTGGAAATGAATAGAAAATAGGCTCAGCTAAGAACCTACCAGAAACAAAATGAAATAGGACAGGTTTTCCTGAAATCTCAATCATTTATTTTATAAAAAGGGAAGAAAGAAGGTCCCATATATGTATTTTCCTTTTTCATTGGGACAACTTTTGTAGACTGTTTTGTATTATAAACAGAATTAATTTATTTCCTGATCTTCAAATAGTGAGAGGACATAGCCCAATCATCCAAATGCAGGTTAAATTTAAGAATAGTTATATCACATTGAGCCAAAGCCCAGCATTTTATTTCACACACTGGCTAACCAAGTCTTTCAAGGCACTCAAAATACCAAGAGAGAAAGAGACACTCATTCCCTATCATTGTTCTGTTGCAGCTTTTAAATGCATTGATTCTGTGGACAGATACATTAAGTTCACATTGGAAGATGTTAAGGAAAAGAGTCTGGCTTTCCTGGACTATGCAGTGCTCATTAAGGAGGACAGAAATGTAACCGTCTACAGAAGTTTACAAAAACACACACATAGACCAGTACACGATTTACATTTTTGTTGTCACCACCCACTGGAGCACAAAATGGGAGAAATCAAAACCGTACACCACTGGGCTAAAAGTTTGCCTACCAGTAAAGAGGAGCAAGAAAAATAACTAAAACAAATCAAGGAAACCCTCAGAACTTGTAACTATCCCAACTGGGCCTTTTTATTAAATCCAGCAAAAGACCCAGCAGGAGCTCCGTAACAAAGAAGAGAACAACAAATAAAGCGACATCATTCCATACTTTGCAGGAATATCTGAAAAGTTCGGGAGGATTATTTTAAACCAACATAATATACACGCATACTATAAACCCAAGAATACACCAAGACAGAAGGTTGTCTACCTCGAGGATAAAATATCCAGACACAAATTGAGCAATGTGATATATGCAGTGAGTTGTGCACATCTGTACATTGGAGAAAAAAAATCAGATACATGGCACAACATAGGACAGTGACGGCAAACCTTTTTGTTGTGTGCTGAAAGTATTTCCCAGAAGTAACAAAATGGGCCCGTTTTTGGCCTCTGAAGGTTGCAGAGACTTTCCTCAAGCCTCAGGGAGTCCGCAAACGGACTGAAAATCAGCTGGGGGAGGGCACACACATGCGCAGTGCCGTTAAATTTGGCTGGGGCTTATATGCCCGCACAAATGGCTCTATGTGCCACCCGTGGCACACATGCCGTAGGTTTGCCCTCATGGACATAGGAGAACAAATCGATTGAGACAACCAATCAATCGAGGAGGAATACAACACCATTTATGTCCTATCTACAATGCAGTCCTTTCAGCAATTTTCCAAAATTCCAAATCCATTTGCACTCTGATTCAGGTGACCCCGAGGGTGCAGATTAACCCCCTAAATGGACTCAATAGCTCAGAAAGTGCTAACAACCAGATGACTGCAAAGAACTATCATCCTTCCCCATCCTGTTAGAACTAATTCATCCTCCCCACCATCCGGTCAAAACTGATGAACCGTGGATGAGAAGTGAAATGTCTTCTTGCTCAAGGAAAAAACGTCCAGTTGCCTTTTGAAAAAGCAACTCTTGAGACTTGCAGCTTTTGCTTGAAATTGAAATTGCTTGAAATCTGGAAATAACATTGAGTCCCAAGTCTAATAACCAATTATAGAGTATCCTCTGAATTTATCGAACCCTCTTTTAAACCATTAAAATTAGCAGCACTAATTATCATATCTTCTACAGGTTTATTATATGCTGTAATTATACATATATTTTCCCATCAATTTCATTGGTTGATTTAAGGGGAGATAAAATTCTGTCTATCCCTGTCAGTTTTTCAAAACTATCTCTTATAATGCAATAAGCAAAATATTTTAAATGGGTGATATTCGCAAAATGATGTACTTTATCAAGCAGAACAGTACAATTATACATTATATTGTCTATATTATCTAATTGTACAGTATACAATTAGATAATATAGACAAGTATAAAATGTTTAAAAAAACATTCAATTTTGTATTATGGAAAAATTATTCAAGCACAAACATTAAAATGCAATGACATAATTTATTCAGAAATTTTGTGGCTGTGAGTGAATCTGTTACACACGGGGGAGCCAAAGTATTCTTTTGACTAATGCAGGGAATGACTAAATCATCAAATCAAATCGTTATCAGGTGAAAGACCCACATAAAAAGGGTGGGGTACAAACAATTAAGAGGCATAAAAGATACGTCAGAATAAAATATACTTTTATTTAATAACAAATATTAACAAGCTGAATTTTTTAAAAAAGCAATCAAAGAGGAGGCTATGGGAAGCATGTCAAGTTAGATCTATCACAATACATATATAGCATAATATACATGCATGCACAAATATATATTTTCAGCTTTTAAAATGCATTTTTTATTCTGATGTATTTTTTGTGCTTTTTAATTCTTTGTACCCCACTTTTCTGGATCTTTGACCATAATACAGCATGTCAGTAATCTTAAGCATATGAAAAACAATTACAAAAGCAACGTATTTTATTTGAATGTGTAGTCATTCCCACTTCTGTAAAAAATTTTTCTTTTTGATTTAAATCATGTTAATTTACTGATCAAGGCCACCGAGTTGTGTACTGCATTCTCTATAGAATAGAGGATGAATTGTTACAGGCAGTTGCTTGAAGATTTCATTTCTTAATAATCCTTCAATAAACAAACAAAAAAAAGATATTGATGTCCTGTAGGGCATAGGATAGGTTGACCTAATACAGAAGAATTTATGAGTCTCTTGTTAATAATTATACTATGTATGAAGGTTTCACCTCCAGGTCTTTCAAAATAAGATACCAATCCTAATGGATGACCCAAGCAACCCAAGACACCTCCATTATGAAGTGTTTTAATAGAAACATTGAATAAAAATTCTGTATGTACCATAAAAATAGTGTGCCTTTCTTAGGGAAAAAAAATCTGCCATTGTAAGCAAATGTAAGAAAAAAAGGCAGTAGGATTTAGAAATGTGGTTAGCAAAGAATATGCTGTATTTCCCAGCAGTACACTGCAGATTGTTTTTGTTAAGATTTCAGCTATCTCAAAAAGATCTACAGGATCAGATTCTGCATTCTGCTTGTACTAATTACAGTGTTACAGAGCAGACTGAAAAACTTAATTCAGGAAGTGAAGTGATTTCTAACACAATCCCAACAGAACTGAGCCATTTGATCACCATTTCCTAAAATAGTATTTGTTGAAAGAAACCTTCATAGATTCAGGAGAGGTTATGATTTGCTCTCAGAGATTAGGATTCCAATGCCTGAAATATAAAATAAAAACAGATATAAAAATCCTATGAATAAGTAGAAATATTATGATACGGATCAGCAAACTTTGAATGGAAGATTATGTTATCTCTTGCAGATGTATCGTACCATTTATTATTTAACTTATTTACATAATTGATTTGCTTGCCCTATTTAATCTTCAGTTATATATTGAACCAGGTATTGGTTTACATATCAGTGCAAAAAAAAAAACTTGATTAGAAGTGAGCTTGTGTAGAAATTGATAACTTGTGATTTTGCAGCGTAAGGCATTACAGAAAAACTATTCAAATACATCTTCAACTTCCTATAGTTCAATTGGCAGATGTTTTTCACTGAACTCTCCAATAAACTTGATTTTGGCCACCAATGCATTATTTTTTCAGTCTGTTCCAAGATATCTGACGTATCTCTAAAATGAAATTATTTCCACGAGAAAATGATTATTTTCTTTAAAGCAGTCTTACTGCTACTAGGTGCCAGATTGGCAGTTTCCCTTGATTTAACGTGTGTTCTATGCCTAAAAGTATGGTATGAACTCCTGCACAAGTATCAAGGGGAGCTTTTCTCTTTGGTTTTATTGCATTATTATAAAACATAATTAATACATTATATTGAGTACAGTATACAATTGACTAGAGATTATTAACACTAATGCTTAGAAAAACAACTTTTAAAGAAGAATAAAAGTTTATATCAAAATTAATCTTGATTTCTAAAATGTCAATGTTGAGGAACAACTCTTGAGCAATATCAATGTCATCACAACCACGACAAGCCACATATCTCCCCTATGAAGTAGGAAGACATACAACGCACCCACCTAATTTAGCTGAAATGGAATGGAACGGAATAGAATTCTTCATTGACCAAGTGTGATTAGACACACAAGGAATTTGTTTCCAGTGCATATTTTATCTATCTGTCTTTCTGTCTAATTTGTTAGTCACCTAATTTGCCACATGGTAACTCTGGTGTATTTAAATTTGGTATATTTAAATTATTCTTAAAATTCAGAATCCAATAAATTACAATTCAGTTTTTTTAAAAAAATTGTAAATACCACACAATGATACCAAATGCTCCTATTTTCAGATTCCTGAAAGTGTAGAAAAATTAAGATTGCAAGAGAAGATTTCTGTTCACATGACATAACTTTCTCCTAAGGTCCCTTGTGTATCTTACCAGATATAAACATGGAAGTATCTATAATCAAAAAATCCCCCATAGATCAAGACCAATTCTTAGGCTAAGAAGATAATATTCTTAAATAAAAATGGAAGTTGTTAAAAATTCTGACAATTTTGCAGCCGTGCAGTTTCCCATCTACTTTCATCAAAATCTGAATATCTTAATAATTTAGCTGTATTATTTCTGTGTTTCCCTTTTTGTGGGTATTTTTACATATTTATTACAAAGACTTCTATAAGATTAAATTGGTGGCATATGTAGTCTAATGTTGATAATGTAAATTTCAAATTATTATGTTACATGTGCTAATTTTTAAAAGTAACCCTTAATGATAAACAATATTTGAAACCAAAGAATTGCTATCTATCTCTCCATCCATCCATCCTTCAAAACTGAATGCTGCTTAGGACTGAAATAGTTTGATTTATTCATATAATTACACAATATTAAAAGTGTTATAATATTTTTGGAAATAAGTAATAAAAGTCTAGTCAAAGTTTGAAAATGCATTAATTCCTCGTGTGTATTTCATGAGTGAAACTAAATATTCAACTTTAAAAAAATAATGTTTCTGTTGGTGAAATATTTGCCGTTATGCAGAAGGTGTATGACACATCACTGGAGAGACACAGAGAAAAAAAATTAACTAAAATAACTCCACTTAGTGTTTGAAAGAGCAATGTAATGAAATCTGTTTGCTGTGCTAGCTGTCTCCAGATTGGGCTGTAATTACACCACACAAGGAAGAAAGGTAGCTGAGTCTCAATCTGGATCATTTATGTAAACTCAGCCTTCTTGTCAACGATGTTCTCAGATTGCAAGCATGCAAACCACAAAAATCATCTCCTATGAACAAAATAGAGACAGTGTCTGATTGCAGGCTTCTGATATACCATGTATTCTCTCTGTAATTGGACTTTAACATTTGACACAGTAAGGTTAAAACACTTCTTACACATCCATTCAGGGAATGAAATCCTGTATGGAGGGAAGAGAGGAAGAACTATCACTTAATCCTTTATGATAGGGAATTGAAGTAGACATTGATTTAACATTTGTCAAAAATGGAAACGGAGAAAATATTCTTGGTAAATGTAAGAAAACACAGTATTTGTTTTTGTACCATACAGAAAAAGCAAACGCGGTTTAAAGCTCCATTTTTTAATCAGAATTATACAAACAGAACAGAATTTCACAAACAATTCAACATTACAGTAAACATTTTCCATACCTACACCACTCTTTTAGCAACCTGTTTAAACGTGAATAGTTACAAGGTTATTTCTGCGCACAGAAAGTGCTACAGAAACATTTCATGTAGTTCGATAAAAAAATCCGTTCCTTTCTGCCAATTCATCAAGCTGCTTTTTGTGTTGATAAATTGCTACATTAATTCTACTTTTAAGCACCCCGCTTAAAAACGTTCTTAAAAACCAGTGCTCCCAACACCTGCAGCTTCATGGCCCCCTCTGTCTTCTTTTCTGCAGGAAAACCACAGGCCACCATGCTGGCGCCATCCCTGACTATGTCCAATCAATAAGGACTTATTTCCTGTCCATTTGCTGAGGTCACAGAAGCTTGTGTCATTAATTATTTCTACCAGTGCAGCCTCAAGTGTGCTTCTGGCATGACAACTGAAAACTGTTTGACCTTTTTTTCCTAATTTTGTTTGCAGCAGTTCCGAAGGAGACGTGTTCATCTGGGAATGTAGTGAATGGAACAGAAACACTTTTTTTTAAAAAAAAAAAGCCACAAATGCATTTGGATCCTTAGCAATGGCAGAGCTGACTTTTGCAATCACCTGTTCTGTTCGTCCTGTTTCCACAAATGAACAGCAGTTCCTCCCCCCATCCAATTCTACATTATGAAAATCTTGTCACAGCGTAAACAATGTTTTCTAAGGCAGATCTGGCCTCAGAGGGAGGGAAACATTCTAGAGCTTCCAGTGCGCTGTTTCCATGGCAACGACATAGGTCAATAGCTGAAGTCACACCTTTGCTAGCCTTGATTGCATCCTGCAACTGAGAAAACACATGCAGAGTATTACCAGCTTGGACAGAAATAACTCTATGCAGAATGTTTAAGAAAACATCATGGATTTTGTAGTTTCATGAACTGGGTTTCAAAGGCATGTTTAACTATATTACTTAAATTATATTGGTATCTTCTAATCAATGAAATAGTTTAATTGATTTAAATTAGTCCATCATTTACAGATAAGTACAGATATTAAGCCATTTTATTACAACATAACTACCATAAAAAGCTTTCAAATATTCATCTCTGTGGTGTGTAATTAACTAGAAAGGATAAAACAAAGTACTCTGTATTTAATGAATACATGAATATACATTTTGAATTAAATTTCACTACCAGCAAGTACATTACTATACTATAATTTTCATGCTGCACGTTCCAATACAATGAGTATTGTATTATTAACATATTTTTTAATTTAAAGTGGATACAGATTTCAGAATATAGTTTCCAAGATGGTAATAATGATCTTTTTTTTGGACTACATTTTTTTTCTGTACCAAGACCCCAATAAGATTAATCGAGAACCAGAAATAATGTACGTACGCTTCAGTTCTTGGGAATATTCCACCAATTTTTTTTTTAAAGGTAATCATGCAAGTCTTTGGGCTGATCTTGCACTCTGCAGAATTTTTTGAAACTTTGATCGGTAAAAGTATTTCATTATGAACAATTAAACAATCCTGCAGGATAGAACAACCTTGGGCACTTAAAGATTAAATATATATAATGACACAAGGTTTCAGAATCCTAAATTGTAGTCTATGAAAAATTTTGCCATAGTAAGTAACTTCAGTTACTTATAATGTTACTTAGTTATTACCAAAACACAGGAAAAGTTTAATACACCCATTTCTCTGAAAAAAAAAATCTAAAAACTAAAGAAATGATATTAAAAAGTCACAACAATAAATGAGTAACAGGTTTTTCTTCTTGGATTTAAGGATACATCCAGATGTTTCAGACTATAACTGTCACTTTAGTCAAGATTCAAAATGAGACTTTAGTTTGAAACATAAGATGGTACCAGCTTGTTTACCATAAGTTAATACTCTTGGATCATAAATTCAACTAGAAAATATGAAGCATATGTTTAATAATGTAGCTGGATTAAACAGTATTTGAAGTGTTGGAATTTGCAACACTTATATGAGCTTCTGTTTCTGCAAAAGAGGAGAGGGAACCTTCATCTTGAATGGAAAAAAAATTGCTTTGCTGCTAACATTTCAATTTCATGAGAAACAAGCCTTTTCTATCATCTGATTTATATAGATAGATAGATAGATAGATAGATAGACAGATATAGATATAGATATAGATAGATATAGATATAGATATACATAGATATACATAGATATACATAGATATACATATATATATAGATAGATATATAGGTATGTTCGGGTCTTTTCCCATGTAAGATTAAGAGTATCTTGGCGACGTTTCGGCCAGGTCCTACTCCCCATCCTCAGGCTGGTGCTTTAGCTGAAAGCACCAGCCTGAGGATGGCAAGTGGGACCTCGCCAAAACGTCGCCAAGATACTCTTAATCTTACATGGGAAAAGACCCGAACATACCTAGAACTACATACCTGTACCCGTTAAAATCTATGAAAATATATATATATATATATATATATATATATATATATATATATATATATATATATATATATATATATATATACACACACACACACACACATATAATTTTATTAAAGAAATGTTAAAGAATAAAAACAATATGGATTTTGAAAGAGAAAAGTAAGGAAAGTAATAAGTAAAAAAAGGTGAAAAGAAATACAGCAGAAGGAAAGGAAAGGAAAGGAAAGGAAAGGAAAGGAAAGGAAAGGAAAGGAAAGGAAAGGAAAGGAAAGGAAAGGAAAGGAAAGAGGGGGAAGTTCCGGTCTTCTTAGCCGCAGTTGTAAGTACATTTATGTTTTATCTTCTCTCCATAAAGTTACAAAATAGTCTCCTTCTTTCCATTGTTTACCCTTTCTAATTATTAAACCCATAAATCACAAGTTCATTTTTTTCTTCCTTCAGCAAAAAGTCCAATAGCTAATAAATGAATAAATAACATTGTAATAAATGTTAATTATTGCCTTTCTCTAATCAAGTCAATTTTGCCATCTTTGCTAATTCTGTTATCGTTACCAGCCATTCCTCCATTGTGGGTATTTCAGAACATTTCCATTTTTGTGCATATAATAATCTCACAGAAGTCATCATACGCAAGAACAATCTTTCACAACTCTTTCCCTATTGACTTTCCATTAGTACCAACAACAGTTCTGGTTTCAACTGAATATTAATCTTCAAAATTTCTTTCTTATTTGTTGAAGCTTTTGCACGGGTATTCCTTCTAAGTTTGTTTATACATGGTTCTCATGAAGGGACAATATGTATAAGCTACAAGGAAAAAGCCTTATCCCCTTTTTGTAAAACTATGTCAACTTGACATCCATTTCAAAACTTACAATACCAAAAAAAAAAAAAAAAGATTTATCATCCTCCTACATGGGCATTTAACTATTGGACATACATATAGCCTTATTTCTTTTAAAGTGAGTAAATCCAGCCATATTCTTGTACAATAAACATATTCAAGAACAGTTATCACCACAAATATGTTTTGTACTTTCAGCTATGAGCAGGCACTTGTACTTTAAAAGAAGCAGCTCATCTTCTGTTGAAATATGAGGGCATTTATCTCAAATGGAGTTAACAGGATTGAAATATCACTTTTAGGGAGATGGTCATGTTCAGATAGAAAGGTTAGGGCCAGCCACAGATCCTGTAATTTAATGTATCTTTCAGGTTTCTAAGAAGAAACCTGAGATGTTCCATAATGGTTTTCTCCAAGTGTCCTTGAATTGAGATACAATGTACTTTTATCTATTTATTTATATCATGACTAATTTTTAAATAAACCAAAACTGCTGACCTAAGTCAATACAGTACAATCAAAATTATGTCTATAATCAACTAAAAGCAGCAGTATACAGAAGTAAAACAATTACTGTATTGCTTTTGTAACAGCAAATGTCTAAAGTCACGTTCCTCAGAATTTTTACCTACACAGGAATTACTTATATACTTTTTAAGCCTTAGCAGAAGTGAGTTTTTGCAGAAAAAGAAATGTAGCACACATTGATTTGAACTTGAGATCTGGCTACTTCATCAAAACATAATTCTATTTTCTCTGATGTTCTGATTCTCCAGCTTAAGGAGTCTCTCTCCCAGCCTGTATGACCAAAAAGGATTTTGCAGAGTCCTTCAAGTTCTAACTTATACTAAAAAAAAGTGGTGGTGTTTCATATACCCCTATTAAATCTATACCCTATGATTTAGATAATTTAAGGCAATAATTAGTTTTTCCCCAATACCATTTTAATTCTAGATTTTTAGCCTAGCAAAGAAGTGGCATTTTTCACTCTGGCAATGTATATTTCTAGAAGTAAATAGAAGCATTTAAGCTTCTTTACTAGAATGATTGTCAGTGTCACTGACTGTCTTAAAAATTGTGTGGGTTTTAAAATTATTATTATTTAAGGTGGAATACTGAAGGGGAATTCCACTTCAATTCCAGCTAGATTGAACAAAATTATTCAAAAATTTCAACATTGAGAAAAATATGTTGATTCTGATTAGTTTCCTATATAGAAGATACACTGACAGAGCACCACAAAAGTCTGCCCAAACTGCCCAAAGCTGAGGGAAAGGAATAGTTCAAACCCAGCTACCCTTCATTTTGCCAGCTCGTACTGCAAAAGTGCATTCTTTATTTGGAACTTCAACCTTCTCGCTGTCCCCACATCTGAATAAACTCTGCATCTACCATGTTCAGGAAAGCAAATGTATACAGCTACAACAGTCTCTCAAATATAAATAGAATCCAAGCCTATTCATCTTTAGAACAGAACAAAATCACAAAATTGTGCTCCAGAAGCAAGAGTTTCCTGCTTTAATTAGTGACTAACTCTCACTCAGACCAAACCATTCCCTGGTCTTTCTCGCTCTTTTAGCTCTAAGACTTCTTTATTGGGCACTTACCGTGTTTCTCATAAAATAAGGCTGGGCCTTATTTTTTTTTGAGCCCCGAAAAAACGGCTAGGCCGTCTTTTCAGGGGTGACTTAATTCCCCCCTTTCATCCTCATCTAGAGCGCCCCGTGGGGAGCCTCGCCACCAGCTGCTCCTAATGGGTGATCATGCCGAAGCGCAGATAGCTCCCTACTCCCACCAAACACCTTTGCTGCAGACCCAAGACCTTTGGCACCTGCCGCTGTTGCTTTCCCTTCTGCCCATTCCGCTGCCACATTTGGAGCTGCCGCTTCTGTGTTTGGAGCTGCCGCCGTGTTTGGAGTGCCGCCACCATTTGGAGCACCGCCACCACATTTGGAGCTGCTGCTTCCATGTTTGGAGCTGCCGCCGTGTTTGGAGTGCTGCCGCCATTTGGAGCAACGCTGCCACGTTTGGAGCTGCCGCTTCTGTGTTTGGAGCTGCTGCTGTGTTTGGAGTGCCGCCACCATTTGGAGCACCACCGCCACATTTGGAGCTGCCACTTCCACGTTTGGAGCACCGCTGCCACTCCAAACACGGCGGCAGCTCCAAATGGCGGCGGCACTCCAAACACAATGGCAGCTCCAAACACGGAAGCAGCAGCTCCAAATGTGGCAGTGGTGCTCCAAATGGCGCCGCCACTCCAAACACAGAAGCGGCTGCTCCAAATGTGGTGGCGGTGCTCCAATGGTGGTGGCACTCCAAACACGGTGGCAGCTCCAAACATGACGGCAGAATGGGCAGAAGGGAAAGCAACAGCGGCGGGTGCCAAAGGTCTTGGGTCTGCAGCAAAGGCGTTTGGTGGGAGTAGGGAGCTCTCTGCGCTTCGCTATGATCACTCGTTAGGAGCAGCTGGTGGCGAGGAATTGCTGCCCACAGGGCGCTCCTAATGGCAAGTCCCCCCACCCTTCCCCTCTTTTTGCATGTTTTAATATAGGCCTAAATTTGGGGGAGGGGCTTAATTTGATTTTATACCTAGAAAACCTGCTGGGTCTTCCTATTGGTGGAGGCCGTATTGTTGGAGAAACATGGTATTATATGGCATCCTATATCAAATCTCGTAACTTCCTAAAGGGGGGGAAGCAAACCTAAAATTGATTTGTGGTCAAGCAACTAACTAATCTATTAAGAGTTTGCCATGCTTTTCTAATTTTGTTTTTCTCTTGTGGAGAACCTTCTGCCTCACTAAGTGCTGATATTTCGTCTACCAAGCTGTTAGCCTGAAACAAGGCCAATACAATTTGTAGCTAATAGATTTACTTTTCCTTGTTACAGTTGGAAGATTTCCGTATTTCTTACTACAGATCTGATTGGTGTTTGTGGCTTCTCTCCTTAACCTCTCCTCCTTTTTTAAATGGCAGCTGGACAAACATTTATTTAAAGTGCTTCATTTTATATAACTTTTTGGCTGTGCTATAACACAGCTCTTCCTGTCAAAACATAAAATTAGAAAGATACTGCCAAATATTTAACAGTTTGGTTCTTTTATTAAATATAGGGAGTATAACTTTACTACAAAACTATGCCTACTGAGCTGGATCCAGATTTTATCATTAAAAAATAGAAAGTCTCATTTGGGCTACAGAAAACTTTTGAGTCAGTGAAGAAGTTCTCTCACTACGTATAGGATATGCGATTTTGTTATTTTCCTTTTTTCTAGCGTGGTCTGCAGCAACACTTCCTCATGTTTCAAAGGAATTTCCACCTCCAATCAGAACGTTTCAAGGGCTCCAGGGAAATTAGGAAACAATCTACACGTGATTTGTGCTTCCAAGTCTGGATTCTTAATCTTTATTTGGATCACAAGGGGTGAATCTATGAAGTCTAAATGGCAAAGAAGGAAGGTTCATTAAGACTGATTATTTAAAAAAAAAGCCAGATGAAGCAATTGAATAAATTAATTATAGAAATACGTTATCGAAGAAATGGATTAATATGGGGAAAGCACTGCTCCAAATCTTTTTTTAGAATCAAAGTAAAGTTAGAAAATTACTCCCAAACCAATTGTACTTATTTGTGAAACTGAATACCATACAAGTTCTTAATATTACTTTTAATTATGGCCTGACAGTGTAATCATATAAAAGCAAAAAAGTAAAATACCTGCCATTTTATCCAAGGGCCTTTCCCCATGTGCACCCAGACATGGCACAAACAATCCTCAGCAACCTTTTTATTTCTAAGTCCCCATGATGCATGATCCCTTCATCTCATCCCCAAATGTACATAAGGCGGCCTTAGTGTACTTACTTTAAGTAGTGTTTAAACTGGCAACAAGTCCTAGCGGTTTTACATAGCTGTGGATACAATCTGACATGTTTTATGTTGTCTGTTTTATCAGGGATGCTGCTAAAGTGACTGTAGGGCATTCAGATCAGCCTGGCATCAATTAGCCATTTTGGGCTGTTGCTGAGGACACAACCTTTCCCTTCAGCTCTCTGGGCACAGTCTTCCAAAACCACTTCAAAATGAATTCTCCCTCTTTACCTGTTTGGTTCTTAAGTCAATCTCTGCTTGGAGACCTGGACCCAAATACTTATCTGGTAGCTATGATGGTGATGTGGCTGTGTCATATGACAGGAAAGACTTGGCTTTCTCCCTGATGCTTCACAATTGTGACCCCATTTCCCCCGCCCCTTTGTTTGTTGTTGTTTAGGCTGCTTGTAAGATGGGTTTAGTGCTTGTCTCGAAGAAGAGTAATAAACATGTATTTAAAATATTAAAACAAAGCACCTTTTGAATCACTGTATTTTTTTAAAAAAGTAGCCATAATTTTTGCATGGCCGACACAGCTGGAATAGATAATGTGGAAATGAAGGTACTAACACATCACTATTCTGAGTAATAATCAGTAATCTGATTGTTGCTACAGATTAAGAGACTAGCGGTGCTGAAACTTTCTATTTAATCATGCAAATAAAATTTCTCCCATGAATTAAAATGCTTTCAATTCAAGATACTATGTAAGCCCAAGCAATATTTGTTGTATTTATTTACATTTATTTGTATCAGGCCATTTTCAGGAAGCCGTTATCATTTCCTTATATATAGCTATTACCGGTATTGTTTTTTCTTAATTTCTGATCAGAAGACAACACTACATCTGAAAAGACTACATCTGCACAGGCAGTATGCAAGTTTTGAGGACCTACACTTCAGCAGAGCAATTTCAAACACTCTTTCTAATGTTTTTGCATTTAACCTATATTTTTTTATTCCTTTTTGTTCATGGGAGTCCACAGAATAATCCCCTTCCAGAATAGGATATTAACATATCAAAGATAATTGATTTTCATATGGTCACAGTTCTCTAGAATATTTGATTAGTTTTAATATTTAAATATCAATAAATGTCTTCTCATAGTAGTAACTAAAGTGGGCTTTTGAAGTAAGCCAAAATCATATACAAAAAAAAGGATCCTGCAGAATGCAAAGGACACGTTGGTATGAAAGAGCTATGGAACTTTACATTTTAGTAAATGTAAAGTGGACAATTCAAGTCAGAACTTGTTAATTTAAACAATTCTATATTATGGAAGAACTTCAGCATGGGACAAACTAGCTCTCGGGTCTCTCCTTGAACTAGCTCTGATTCAGCAGAAACTACCTGGACATTTGACATGGCAGATCTAATTAAGAATGTTTACTGCACACTAGACTGAAGCCAGTTAAATTAGTTGACTGCCTTCTATAAAATGTAGGTGCAACACTTATTCACAGCTTCCCTATTTAAGCCAGTACCTCTTTTCCTGCCTTTTTCAGCTTAATGGACACCTGGCTTTGAGTTTCTCATGTTTATTGTGAGGTAGCAGTTGGTTATTGACATATTTGGCATTCCTGCCAAGAGAAACTCTAGATCCCAATGTATCTCCCACAATAGCATCATGTGTATCAAACTGAAAATAGAAGCTAGGATTGATTACAGTCTCAAGTAATCTTTACTGTGATTAACTGTGCAGAGTTAACAGTTTCCCTTTCCTTTATTTTTGTTGTGAGAACAATAGCAGGGTATTTTATAAAACAATACAGTGTTATCATTATTAATCGTAACACAGAAGTTCCATCCCAATTTCAACATGTTTACTATCCATATAGATTATGAATCTCATTGATTCCCCATGTGTATTTTAAATTGTAAGTATGCTTTCTTCCCGCCCCATAATAAGAATTGTAAAATTGCGAAATTTTGGTATTTAACACCAGATAAGTTATCTAAAATGTATAAAGGTATGTCAAATGAATGCTGGAAGTATAAAAGTAAAGAGGGGACTTTTTATAATCTATGGTGGACATGTGATAAACCAAAAAAAATTTGAAGTATGATTCATATTTTAATACAATTTTTTTGAAAATGTAGATTTAAAATGAAACCAGAACTTTTTCTTTTGGGTTTAATAGAAAAAGAACTAGAGAAAAAATTTGGAACTTTGTTATTATATATGTTGACAGCATATATATTGTATGCACAAAAATGGAAGGACGCTTTGATTCCTACTATGGACAAATGGTTGCAGAAGTTGATGGAGTTGGCTGAAATGGCAAAATTGACCACTTTGATTAAAGAAAAGAACATAAGTTTTGTTTCCCCATGGAGACTGAACTTCGTGCTTGATGTGGAAAAGAATGACTTTGAGTTTTTCACGATTATACTGATAGATCTTTATAGAAATGGCTTATGAAAAAGTAAAAAGTTGTGATGTGATGTTAATGTATTTTACTGTAACAGAGCGAGTCAGAAGTCAATGTTTCTTTTTCTTTCTTTTTCTTAACTTTCTCACTTCTCCTTCCCTTTCCCCTCCTCAGTGCTTTCCTATTTACTTTGTATTTTGTATTTTATAATTCTTTATAACCCAATAAAAATGTTAATGGTTAAAAAAAACAAATTGTAAAATTGCTTCAACTTCCATCAACAAGTGGGACCCAGAAGAAGGACCTTCTCCGTGGTGGCTTCCTCTCTCTGGAACATCATTCCCCCAGAGATTAGAATGGTCTCCTCTCTAGCACTCTTCCGGAAGGCACTGAAGACCTGGTTCTGCCAGTGGGCCTGGGAACCAAGCGGGATGGAGCCCATCAAATGGCTTGTGGGATCTGCTGTCATCGGTGCGGGGTGGGTGGGAGTTGGGGGTGATTTTTTTATTTATTTTTTTCCAGATTTTTTTCTATTGTACTTTATTAATTTATTTGATTCTTTTTGTTAGTTTTATTGTTTTTTTATTTTAAATATGATTTTACATTCTGTAAGCCACCTCAAATCGCCATGGGCAAATAGGTGGCAATATAAATTAAACAAACTAACAAACAAGGTTTAAACATAATTAAACATTAGTAAGAGATACAAACCTACAGTATTAGACAGAGTTTGAACCTTAAGATACATAAAACTCAAGCAAAGTGACAAAAACAATAGTCCTAACTAAATGTCCTTGTTAAAAGTATTATGTTTCATACGTTCCTATAAATGCTATACTTGGGATGGTACATCTAACTAATATATGAAGCACATTTTGTATATAGGACAGAAAAGATTTACTTAAGGCATTCACATTACAGTTCACTATGGTGGGCTTCTCAAGGACCTATTTATAGTTTTCAGTGTGTACTTACAGAGGATATCGTTTGGATATTGATAAGCACAGGATCAAAATTTCTACAGGTAGCCCTTGACTTATGACCACATCTGAGCCTAAATTTTCCGTTGCTAAGCAAAACAATTTTGAAGTGAGTTTTGCCTCATTTTACAACCTTTCTTCCCAGTTGTTTAGTTAGTAACAAGGTTGTTAAATGAATCTGGCTTTCCCTTTGTCTTTGCTTGTCAGAAGGTTGCAAAAAGTGATCACATGACTTTGGAACACTGCAACCATCATAAATATGAACCAGTTGCCAAGTGCCTCAATTCTGATTATATGGCCACGGGGATGCTGCAACGGTTGTAAGTGTGAAAAAAGGTCATAAGTCACTTTTTCAGTGCTGTTTTAACTTTGAACAATCACAAAAAGAATTGCAAATCAAGGACTACCTGGGTATCATCTGGCTATACTAGCAAATTCAACAAGCCTTAAGGCCATTACAGAATCCATAGTTCTATTGATCCCTTAGTCTTGATAATTAGGGCTCAAACACTTGCCTTCTGTCTGTCTTCCAGGTGTCCTTAAGTGTAGCACTTAGAGGCAAAATTAACAATAAGAAAGAGTCACAAAAATAGCAGCAGGTTGATCTACAACAACCAGATATCCATGCAAATCATTCCTTTTCTCTGGGGAATCTAGAAAGTGAGACTTTCAAATGAGATTCAGCAACATGGTTCCATTACCAAATGTTGTGAAGCAGCAGGTTTTTTTTAATGCTTGTGTCCATTCAGGCAAGTCCAACCTAGTGGAAGCTCTTCCTAGAACCACTCTTTTGTTACAGTTAAATTCTGGGATAGGGGACTGGCAAATATAATTAGCAGAGAATATGTCTGGTAGCGATGCATATAAGTTGAAGTTATGAAGGTTCCCCCAAAGTAAGTTATTAGAATATAATTAGCCTAAGGCTCTCAAATCTAATCCTAATAAGCCTTCTATAAACAAGAACAACAATAATTGAATCAGTAATACACAGGAGCAATAAGAAACCCACTTGGATATAGGAATATTTGCTGGCTGTACACCTGATTGCTGTGCTCCTTTGTAAGTGCATCCAGTTCTGAGTCTATCATGCCTGAAATCAGACTCGGCTGAAAATCCAATCCTGCCCCATTATTTCAGTTTATATACCTGTATCACACACATTGTACTGTAACTGTTATAAGCTGCTTTACGAGGCAATTTGTGATTGAAATCTGAGATGGAAATACTATAAAAGTAATAGCAAGGCTCGTTCATATATTCCTTCAAACATAAAAGTTAACAAGTCTTTAGAATGAAGACCTATTTTAGCTACTCACCTTGCTATAGTCTATTAAATCTTCTTTGCCCTGAGTCTTAAACCATGTAAGAAAAACAAATAAAATTATATTATTACAAGCCTGTAAATCATAAGCTCACAAAACTTGAAGAAAACTCTAACATTTTGTGCTAAATAGGTAAAAGTTTTCTGTCAGTCATGTCCAACTCATCTCGGTTTCTTGGTCGAGGAATCAGCATTGTCTGAAGACAATTTCCATGGTCATGTGTCCAGCACGGCTAGGCTATACGCCAAAGGCATACAGAACACGGTTACCTTCTCACCACAGTGGTTCATGTTAATCTACTCTCATTTATATGCTTTCAAAATATTAGGTGGGCAGGAGCTGGAGCAAGTAATGGGGTGCCCTTGCGCGAAGCTTGGGTCTCAAACTTCTCCAGCTGACAAGCTCAGCTTCTTTAACCACTGAGCCATCGCGTCTCTGTGCTAAATAGAAAACCCATATGTTTTGTCATCAGGTTTAAGAACTCACATTTGGCTTGTCAGATGTCTACTAGTTTATGTTCTACTGACATCTTTAAGAGAGTGGACATGAAACACCCTGTACAAAGGAGCTACCTCTTATAACTACCCCTCAAGTGGAATTATTTCTTTTGCTTCTGAGAAAGACTGTGATGAGTTTATGGATCAATGAAGCATGGCCCTTAGCCATATTCCGCATTACTTTCCTCTATGCAATTACAGTCTCATGAGAAAGAATGGGAGCAAGCAAATTACATCCACCTCTGAATGTAACCCATAGTAGCAAATACAGCTCTGAAGGATCAGCCTTACGGAAAGACAGGGCTTGCAATGTAGAAAATACACACCGTCAAACTTTTTGAAGGGTTCCCTGGGAAGAAAAGACGGAAGGGGTGCTTGCTGATGGGGTGCTTCACTCTATTTCCTATTTAAACTATCCACTGAAGAAAGAGTCATGTATTAGAGGACTTACATCGAGGCTTACATTAAAATGCTTCTATTGAGATAAGCTTTTGGGAAGGAACCACAATCATAAGATAAGCAATAATATCAAAGCCAGTTGGCTAACATGTGCCCAACCAGCTGTGTTTTGAATTATAATCATATATGCATGAGCAGCTCATTCCCTCTGCTTTATGCTAGAAATATTCAACTATTGTAAAACTAAAACTGTAGGGAAGGCAAGCATATTTAAAATTACATTTATTTTTGTATTTTAATAAAATTGAGTCTAACCGGATGAATTTTAAAAATAAATTACCATAAGAATCATAGACTTTATGCACTTAAACACATTCAACAGTAGCACATTTAATTTCTAGTTCTACTAAATAATAAACATGCAGAAATAGCAAAACTGATTCTTTTTATAAATGCTTAGTGTTCTTCAAATGGAAGAAAAAAGAGAATTATAACAACAATACTTTTTCTCAAACCGAATAGTTGGATTCAGACTCTATAGCTGTGGTAAATGTTAACTATGTTTTTTTAAAACAATTTAATATGAAGGGATGATTATGATTTTGTAAGATGTACAAACATAGCCACTATAGATGTAATTGACCTATTTACCTCTTTAATTTGCTTCATCCAGACTTCTCTTCCAACAAACTCTTGATGGAATACTACAGGAGCAGAATTTAAGTTAAATGGCAGGGACTCATTTGAATTTCCATCAATAAACGGCTGAATATCAGCATTTAGCTGAAAGAAGGGGATTAAAATCATGAAGTTAAGAGTAGGAAATCATTGAACAACAACTAATATTACATGAAGATTGCAAAAAACAAGATAAAATGCTTTGTACCAACACACACTATTAAGGGGTTTTCAAGCTGTTCCTATATCTATTCAATTAAAATCTAACAAGAAGCATATTTTGAAGAAGCATGCGAGAAGCTGAACATGCACTATACTATATAAATAGAATAGGACCTCTGTAACTACCAGGGATGGAAGTGGGATGGAAGTTAGATTCTGTTCCTACCAAGACATTGCCTCCATATACATAATTTTACTTCAAATGTTGGTGGTTTGGATTTGTAGGACACAAAGTGAACTTTAAAAAGTAAACCAAATCTGGTGAAATTTGAAGTGAGTTTTTTTTTGATGGGGATACCCTGGGCTGAAAAGATGGTTAACTTCTATTTTATCCTTGAATAGGAGTGAATGTCAATTATTCATTAATCATAGAGAAAGTACTATAGACAACTGGAGATCATCTGAGATTTGAATCAACTCACCAACATTGTCATCTATATATTTGTGGGCTATTTTCACCTATATAACTTTGGTTCTTCCCAGCATGTAGGTGCAGTGGAGCAATTAAGAAAGGGAAATTTTGGTATTATTGTCATTTATTGAAGCTTCCAAATCTGGGCTGCAAAAATCCAGACATTAGACATTTCTATCTCATTGCTGCCATCTAATGATCGTCCAGAATATAGTCGAAATATGGTAGCTCTAAACTCCAAGTTAGGTCCCATTCAAGATATCTGAAGAGGAGACTGTCTATGCCTTACGTGGGTAGATTTGACCAATCTCTCTTCTGACAATGTCAATACACAATCTCTCTTCTGTCAATGTCTGCAGCAATCAACATTGTCTCTCATCAGCCCTGTTTGGCTTCTCTTCCCTAGTCTGCTCAACCTTGAGCATTCAAAGGTGGAGGCAATATCACATACAGCTACTAAGTCAACAAGAATAGAGAACTGGCAGCATAGAAAATTGGCAAGGTGACTGTAGCCAGGGGCCTGTTGTGATGATAATAACCAACGCAGCTGCAAATCCTGCAGCCCCCTTACTTTGGCTCCCAAGACTAAGTTAAAATGTGATGTTAGCCATCTATCCCTCCCCAATGCCTGCTTGGGAAAGGAAGAGAAAGGCCTCCGCTGTCAGAGCAACAGGAGGGCTGAACAGCAAGAGTAGAAGAGAAATGGTTCCATTTAGTCACAGTCATTCCTTTTTCTCTCTCCCTGTTTTATAATTAAACCTTTCAACCTCAGGTTGCTTTGGCCTCTTACTTACCAAATTGGGAGTGGGTGGGTAAGTGCATACTATATTGGAGCAAGTGTCTGTTAAAAAATCACCAAATAAGGGCAGAAATTACTTCATGAAGAACCATTCTTTTGGAAATGGCCAACACCTCCAACACTCATTCAAATGTCAGCTGATCTTTACACAGCTATTGAGATATGATTATTCTAATATTTTAACTGAATCTTTATATTGATGGTTTCATTTGCTTGTTGTTAACATTACAGTTATTACTTGCCATACATACTATGAACAAATGGGATGCGATTTTCTAGATAAATACATTCCAGCGCAGCCAAGTACTTTCTTTTGTCCCCTTCCACAGATGCTCAGGCAGCTATCATAACTCCCCAAATCTCTCTAATTCCATACTGAGCTCCCTATGAACCTTCTGCTCACTCCTCCTATTCACTCACATTAGCTTCCTGGGATTAGTTGGCTACTTTGACAGCTGTCTCACTTTTAAAGGCTGTAAGTATATATCGAATCAACTTAGTACGGGGAAATGAATGCTGTGATATGCTAAATACTTCATATAAGTATTTTTCCATGCAGTTTAGTCACAAATGAACTAAATGTATGTGTGTGTGTGCACGGGCGCACACACATTTTTAAGAAACGTATTATCTACAGAAAGACATGCTTCTTGAAAAAGGATGCTGGCTGCTTGGCCATTCGGGAAACTTTTAAAGAAGAGAGAAATCATACCTTGTGACACATAGACATGTGCTTTCCATACTTAAACGCCATCTTCTGAATCCCCACAGCATGCTTTGCCAGCTCCATTGCAGCCTTGCAGCTTTTTGCCAGCAAAACACAATGAGACTGGAAAACCTTCTCTTTCCAATCTGATATTCTGATGTCGTCTGTGAGAATGTTTTCCTAGAAACCCAAAGAAAGATGTTACCCATTCTAAAAATAATCAACAATGATAGAAAAATGTAATTGTTTAATATGTGCCACTTGAAGCAATTCATTTTGCTGGCTTAAAAGACAGAAATTATAGAAACAAATGGTTTTTTAAAAAAATGTTAAGCCTCTGCGGAATATTCTCAATATCTTTCTCCCCCTGGCATTTATCTCCCTTAGCTTACAAACCAAGCTATAAATTTCTGTGATCTATCTCTATGCTGGGATTGTAAAGTGACTGAACTGTATAGCTAACTACTATACTACTACTAGTTATTACACCACTAATGTAAGTATGATTACAGAGCAAAGCAAAACAAAAACATAAATATTAGCCTGGAAGAAAATATGAATCTATAAAAATTAGGTGGCTACAGGAAAAGCTTTATGATGGACAGAGTTTCTGAACCGTTCCTTGCTTTCTTTCTAGAATCATCCCCTTCCTTTGCTTTAAAGGACTAACAACAAAAGGGGTTTCAGGACATAAGACATAAATGTACATTTAGAAAACCAGTTTGGTCTAGTGGTTAAGGCACCAGGCTAGAGAGCAAGAAACCGTAAGTTCAAGTCCTGCCTTAGCTATGAATTTATAATTATTGTACAATTTTAAAGGTGGGATATCTACAAACAAACAAACGAACAAACGTCAAGCTGCCTTCATATTAAAAGCATTTAAATCTGCCTGGGATAGTCCAACAACTACAGACACTCAAGGTCTTAGGAAAAGCCTTCAAAACCCCAGATATGACTGATTGCACCTGAGATCACCTGTTAAACAAAAATCCCATAATGTACAGACAGAACCTGCATTCACTTTTATGGGCAATGTAATATCCATACGCCGTAGGTTGATATGATATATATTATTCAAAAATGGTTCACCAATATTTTAATTATATCTAGTACTTGTTATTACTGCAGTGACTTTTCTTTTTTTTCTATTATCTACATGAAGGGGTTTAATGGTCTCTATTAAGAGTAAATAGCTGCAAAACAACACAGAATCTATTTGGTCATTGCCTTCGGGATGGACTGGAAGGGAGCTAAAAATCCAGGCAAAAAGTGATTATGCCATCTACACAATTCTGGCTCTATGAGTTACTTCAATTAAGTTGCTCAGAGGAGAGAACTAAATCTGCATGACACTATAATTTTCTAGTAAGGTATTATCTGACATAAAATTGGTAAGAAACGAAACGAAATCCCTGCATTCAGTTGTAATCTTCCTCCTTTGTGGCCATTGCCAAAGAGTGCTGTGTTGCAAGGAGATAATATGAGACTGATGGGAAAAAGTAGTACAATTCCTCAAAGCCAGCTTGCTGAACGTTGTATCGTTTCATTTCGTTGCTTTCAACTTCCATGAAGGAAAAAAGAAGGCAACCACACTTCTACTCTTCTATTTGTGACAGTTCAGTAAGTGGCAATCATGTATAGTTTAGAACATTACCTGGATTTCAAGCACAGTTAAAAATGGACACCAAAATAAAATGTTAATTATCTGCGATTTGATGCAAATGTTATGAGCCTTGAAGATGAAATGTTTTGGAATTGGTGAATGAGGACAACAGAGCAATAGGTATCAAGGTATATGCTCTAAAAGCTCGGCGGTCAATTGCATGTTCACCTAAAATCTGAATTACTATTTACTTACTAAGTTGATATGCTGACCAACTCACTCTGAAAAGTGATTTTATTCATTTTTATTTAAATGAGTATGATTTCATTTAAATGCTGTTAAATCTCATTCTTTATGCAGAAGAATCGTAGGGCATATTCTGAAAGGAGTTAAGTTTGTTGTCTAGTAAGGTGCATGTTCATTTTCAGTTTTTACATTTTACCTAAAATGAATAATCTCAGTCGGTTCGGTATAAATGTCTGGCTATTATCATTTGCAGAACTGTATCAACTGCATCAGGCAGCTTCCTTCAGAACTGGCGATTTTATGTGACATTGAATGGTAAGAACAGAAGTGGAAGATGCAGATGGACTGGCTGCCACAAGGAAGTGTATTGTTTCCAACATTGCATAACTTATATACAATTGATTAACCAATTCCCAACAACACATGTCTATTTGTCTATGCGGACGATACAGCAGTGGACGCACAAGGATCAATTATTGATGAGCTAGCTGGGAATCCTATGGTAGCACTTGTAGCATTAAGACCATATAACACCATCAAGGGAACTCAACCATCTATGTTGCAAACATCAGCTTTGGCCTTGAATGTTTCTGCAGCAGAGCATGCTGCTCCAGTGTGGGGCACATCTGCGCATGCGAAACAAGCTGATATCGCCAGGGACAGGATGCCTCAAACCTACACCAACTGAGAAAATATATCCTCTCAGTGGCATTGCTCCACATAAGATCAAGAGAACGATAGCAGCAGACGCTGAGAGAGCTAAGCAAAAGAATGATTCCTGACATCCTCTGAATGGCCCCAAGCCCGCCAAGTCAGATCTAGGAACAGCTTTATGGCACAAACAAACATTCTTGAGGGTACACAAGAACAAAATCAAATTAAAAGATGGAGGAAGAAGACTATCAGGCAAGGAATAACATTAAAGGAGGATCTGGCTGAAGGATCCGACCTATTCAGGAGACCCTGAATAGGTTGAGAATTGGCATACCTAAGTGTAAAATCAATACGTCCTGTGAAGGCTCTTAGCAGATAATACCACGCTGTGTGAATGTGGAGAGAAACAGAACTCATTGGCTAGTATGTTAGCTACTATCAGAAACATGTACCAAGAGTGATTTATTTTTGGCCAATGACAAAACCAAGAAGGTGGCTTCATTCTGGCAGTTTAAAGTTTAGTCTAGACACGGAAGAAGAAGCAACAGCATCTAAAGACGGCATTCAGTCTGAGTACCTATTAATAATGGATGCAAATCAACTGCTTCGTTTATTTTAATTAACATTCTGCAAGGCTTGCCTGCCCACATGTGAAACAGATAGCTTCCTATAATGTCAAATGTATTTAAAATAACTAGTATACGTGCATAACAATGGGTGGGTGCCATCCTGAAAATAACTTGCAGACCCAGACATTTCTGTATCAGTCCACAGTAACTGCTATTATAACTATATATTTGTCTTGATGCTTAAAAAACAATTACTGAATAAAATGCTACAGTATTATGAAAACGATCACTTTTAAATATGGAAACACACACACTCCAATGTAGGAGGTCCTGAAAGATGTGTGTATATACACACAAAACAGGGAAGCTGCTTTCTCTTAGGATATTTCTAAGGAATAACAACAGTGCATCTGATATTACAATGTTGAAAAAAAATTAAGATGGGTGACAGGAGTCTCTGAGGCGCAGTGGGTAGAGTGCAGTACTGCAAACTACTTCTGCAGCCCAGCTGCCTACAATTTGGCAGTTCAAATCCCACCAGGCTCCAGGTTGTCTCAGCCTTCCATCCTTCCGAGGTGGGTAAAATGAGGATCCAGATTGTTGGAAGCAATAATGCTGATTCTGTAAACTGCTTAGAGTGGGATGGAAAGCACTATAAAGCAGTATATAAGTCTAAGTGCTATTGTTATTGCTATTTCCTGAAGATATAACTATGACATCTCTGTATTTTCATATATCCCATGGAATTTTATCCATTTATATTTTAAACGTCACACTTTGTAAGAATTATTTTTCTCTTGTAAGAATTATGGCAATGCAAGCCCTCACTTTTGATTAAAAAAAAATGTTTTGGAGTGCCCAGAAGCATGAACATAGAACTTGCTTGCAATATTCTAGCTGAAGAAGTCTGGGAGTTGAAGTCCACACATTTTAAATTTGCCAAGTTAGAAAAACACTGACCTAAACCACAATGCCCAGTTTCTGGAGAACATCCTTCTCCCAAGAAACTTCTGCCCATCCAACAAGCTCCCATAAGGAGGACTTGCCTCAGGTTCCTCTTTCAAACTTTGCCATCTCATGGGACCTAGGAAGTGTGCTTTTTCAGTCACTGTCCCTATGCTGTGGAGTAGTCTCCTCACTCTGCTTTCCTTTCTACCTTCATATATGCCAAAGGACCTTTTATAAATGAAGCTGAAACTTTCCCCAGTACTAATAGAAACATCATATAGTATGATAAGTTATGACACATACATAATTCAGAAGTAAAGTGAAAAGTCTTAGTATAATTTATAGTTTCATAAATATATTTAGGATGCAAATACAAAGATAACATTTTGGCCAAAGTTTATATAAATGCAACCACATTTTAAAAAGAAAGTTAAAATATGACAGTTCCTGCATTGCGGTGAAACTGTTTGATATTATTAAACACACAAGACATATATTATGTGCTAAAGTGGACTAAATACTGGGACAAAAAAATAGAATTTGGAAATAGGATATTCTGATTCCATCTTTCATCTTCCTTGTAAATTCTATCTAGTCCTCTCTATGGTTAAGCACTTGCCCCCATTCTCATCCAGACAGGTCTCACATAAGCAGGTCCATTTGTTTCTCAATTAACAAGTTGTGGAGGATTATTACAAAGAAACCTGGCATTAACTAACAGAAGCCTGAAGCAAAGAAACCCAGCAACACCACAGAGAATGTAGGGAAGAGGCAATTAAATATGAAGAGGACGGCATCTCCTTCTCCCAGAACTCCATCCACGACTTCCCATCTTATCTCCCTCTGCCAGGCACTGTGGTAATTTGTCTTCTGTCTCTATAATTCATACAAAATATCCTCAATCTAAGCTACATCCTCAAGCCCTGAAACATCCTTCCAATCAAACTTTCTCCTCACTGTCAAACATCATTCGAGTCTGACTAAAGGGGCTTTTTCTACCAGCACTATTACAGTATACTGTATAGCCCGTTCCCAATTTACTTCGTATTAGTTGCAAAAATATTTTTGGCCGTCTGCAAGAATATGCAATACACATGCCCTCTCCCAGGGGTGGGATTCAAATTTTTTAACAACCAGTTCTGTGGGCATGGCTAAGGTGGTGGGCATGGCTTGATGGTCATGTGACTGGGTGGACATGGCTTGGTGGTCATGTTATTGACTGGGCGTGGCCAACTCAATATCACTCACATCGAAGCACGCATCTCCTCACCTGGCCTCTCAAGACTATGAGGATGCTGCAACAGTGATAAGTGTGAAAAAGGGTCATAAGTCACTTTTTTCAGTGCCATTGTAACTTCGAATGGTTACTCCACACAAGCAAAGTACCAGCAAAGGAGGGGGAAAAAAACTCCAGAGACGTTCCAGAGACAGGAAGTCTAGTCCTGCCAAGAATGTAATAAGAGTTAACGAAGAGGCAGTTTCTATAAGCAACACCATAATGTTTCCTTCCTGCCTTCCTTACAGGATTAGGCCAGTAATGTTTAGAATGTTAACAACTGGTTGTAGCGAATAGGTGCGAACTGGTAGAATCCCACCCCTCTCCCCAGATATTTTTAGGATGTCATTGGGACCCCCTCCAGGCAGATTGGGGACATAAGGAGGTAGAGGGGAAAAGTACAAAAGATCCTGGATGCAGTCCAGAATTCAGGTAGTCCTTGACTTGTGACCACAATTGAGCCCAAATTTCTGTTACTAAGTGGGACAGTTGTGAGTTTCACCCCAATTTTATTAACTTCCTTGCCACAATTGCTAAGTGTATCGTTGCAGTTCTTAAGTTAGTCATACTTTGTTAAATGAATCTGGCTTCCCCATTGATTCTGCTTGTCAAGAGGGTCACAAAAGGCGATCACATGACCCTGGGACACTGCAACTGTCATAAATATGACTCCATTGCCAAGTGTTTGAATTTTGATCATCTGACCATGGGAATGCTGCAATGGTTGTATTACTAACACTTACTAACAATAGGAACTCTCATTGCTAAGTGGCATAGTCATTAAATGAAACATCAAGCGACCATGCTGGCTTACAACATCAGTTCTGGCTGCAGTTGTTCAGCGCATTACTGTGGATCATTAAGTATGAAGTCATGTGAAAAACAACTGGTGACTCCTGCTGGGGTTCCCCATTGACTTTCCTTGTTGAAAGCCAGCTACAAAGGTCGCAAATAGTGTTCACAAGACTGTGGAGATGCTGCAACCATCATAAATGTTCACTGATTGCCAAGTGCCTGAATTGCAACCATATGACTATGTGGATGCAATTTCAAGAAGCTGTTGTAAATCTCCTTTTCAGTGCTGTTGTAACTTTGGTTGCTGAACAAGTAGTCGGTAAGCAAGGACTGCCTGTATCACAACATGTGCCTTCTTTACTCCATCTCAGTTCACTTCATCTAGTCCACTTTAGCATATAATACCATATTTTTCAGAGTATAAGGTGCACTTTTTCCACCCCCAAAAGCGGGTGGAAATGTCTGTGCGTCTTCTACAACAAATGTTGCCGAAGTCCCGCCCACTTGCTGTCCCCCATCCTTCGGCCTCTGCCTCCCAGCAATTTGCCTTCTTACAGCAAACAGCCTGTTTCAGCTTCAGCACAGCCTGATTAGCACAAGCAGCTGATTGTCGGTAGGCTTGGCCTCCCAACGATCAGCTGTTTCAGGCTGCAGGGATTGCCATCGCCTATTGCTGCCACCGTGCACCCCATTTTCAGTCTCTATATCCGATTTTTTGCCTCCGCGCATCTGTTTTCCCCCTGTTCCAATCCCTGCTGCCTTGAATGAGGCAAAAACGGGGCGTGCGGAGGCTGAAAATGGGATACGGAGGCTGAAAATGGGGCACACAGTGGCAGCAATAGGCAATGGTAATCTCTGCAGCCTCGGCAGATTTTTTTTCCTCTCCAAAAGCTAGGTGCATCTTATATTTCGGAGTGTCTTATACTCCAAAAAATACAGTGTCTTGTATTGTGTATTTAATGCAGCCAGTGGAACTCCAGTGAATTCTCCAAGCCATCAGGCTATAGAGAAAAGAATAGAAAATAATTATAAAAATATTTCAAAAAGAAACGCATGAAATATGCAATAAACTAAAGTTTCTAAAAAAAAGGATTCTACATGATTTAAAGTACATCTTAATTTGTGACACTGCTGTTTGTCACACCCTATCACACAGACAATATGGCATTGCAAACTTCAGTTAAATCTAAGTCAGAACAATGCATGGGCTAAAAAAAAAAAACACTGCAATTTGGATCATTCAGTGCTTCAGCTACAAAGTGAGATGATTCAACAATCTTTATTTTCCCATCTGTGTAGGAAAAAAAGCCAATAAAATTGTGAGTCTTCAGCAGCAACACAGTAACCCTGCAAACATCTTGCATGTGATTGATGTCTCACTTAGCAGATGTCTTACTGCTTGTTGGACATGACAGGACATATTTTATTGGTCTATTAATATATGCCTTTGATGTCTGTGATAAAAGGGGTTAGAATAAATGGACCCATAAAATGCATTATATTTTATTCAAATTCCACAGTAAACCATGTTTAAATGAAAAAAAAAAAGAGGGCTCCATCCTTATACCACGAAATATACCTTAAAGGGAAAATTAAATGTGAAAGAAAAATGAAATGAAGATAGATAATAAAAGAGCACAGCTTTCTCTTATTACACTATTATTTTGAGGTAAACTTCAGCTGCAAGCTGACCTTTGTTCTGTTCTGTTTTTTACCACTCAATCTTTTCTCCATTCTTTTTCAGACAATTACAGAAACACATTAAGGAATCTAGCTTTGTCCGAAAGGGCTCTGACAGGTATTACAAAGATAAAAGATACAACTATATAGAACTTCCAAAGAGATGTATACAGGTTGTCCTTGACATACAGCAGAGGTGTCAAACTCGATTTCAGTGAGGACCGCATCAGGGTTGTGTCTGACCTCAGGAGGCTGGGGTGGGCATGGCCAGCTCGATATCACTTGTGTCCACAGTGCCTCTGCCAGCAAAAACGGGCTCCCGAGATCTGTTTTTGGCTGCAAGAGCTCTGCCAGAGAAAACGAAGCTCAGGAGGGTCCGTTTTCACTGGCAGAGGCACTGCGGGCTGGTCCTTTGCTGTTTCCAGGGTGGCCCTGCAGGTCATATCTAAGCACCTCGCAGACTGGATCCGACCCATGGGCCTTGAGTTTGACACCCCTGACCTACAGTCAAACCTAAGTCTGGAATTTTATTTGTACATTGTTGTAGTTGTTAAGTGAGGCACCACATAATAGACTGGATGGCATGATGACTTTGATGAGGGTCATTAAGCAAGTCACAACAGTCATTAAGCTAATCCAGCATTTTCAATGGGTGTTTTTCGCCATTTTTCTGGAAAATGGGGGGGGGGATTCAAACCCCGATCACATGACCACAAATGGTGTTTAATGGTGCCAAGCACCTGAAATGCAATCATGCAAATGTGCCCAGATGTATATCTGGAAGTTGTAACTTCAAGGTTTTGTTGTACATAGCTTTTTAAAAATCCAGCTTGGTTTTGAATAGTCATTAAATAGCACTATATTTAGACTTATATACCGCTTCATAGTGCTTTACAGTCCTCTCTAAGCAGTTTACAGAGTCAGCATATTGCCCCCAACAATCTGGGTCCTCATTTTTCCCATCTCGGAAGGATAGAAGGCTGAGCCAACTTTGAGCCTGGTGGGATTCGAACTGTCGAACTGCTGGTATTCAGCAGTCAGCAGTAGTAGCCTGCAATACTGCATTCTAACCCACTGTGCCACCATGGCTCTTAAGTCATGTGAATGCCATTGGCAACCTTCCCAAGTGCCTTCCAAGGAGACAGTCTTATACAGGTAGTCCTCAACTTACAACCATTTGTTTAGTGACCATTCAAAGTTACAACACCACTGAAAAAGTGACATGACTACTTTTCACACTTATGACCATTGCAAAACCCCCATGTTCATATCATCAAACTTTGGATGCTTGGCAACTGGCATGTATTTATGACAGTTGCCCTGTCCCGGGATGATTATGTGATTACCATTTGCGAACTTCTGACAAACAAAGTCAATGGAGGAAGCCAGATTCACTTAAGAACTGCAGTGATTTGCTTAAGAACCATGTCACAAAGGTTGTAAAATGGGGTGTGACTTGCCTAACAACTTCCTTAGCAATAGAAACAAAATTCTGCTAAATGGTGGTCATAAGTGGAGGACTACCTATATTTACAAATACAAAATATACCAAGAAAAAGAAAAGAGATGTTTTCTATAATTAGAGCATCTGACTGATAGAGCTATGCTCTGAAAAGGTATTATAATGACCCGGAGTGTAACACAAACGTAACAAAATCCAAAATGTAAATAAATGTCCTTTAATGCCTCCAACGTGGCCCCACTGTTCAATAATTCTCAGTTGGAGATAAAACTTATTCAGAAATAGTCTTTAAAAGAAAGCAATACAGTCCAAACTTAATGAGCAGATAGAGGTGAAATAAAAAACTAAAACAAACTACAACAAAGGAATTTCCACAACAGACCAGGATAAGTAATTACCAACTTCAAGGAGATAACAAGGCACAGTCTGTTGGAAGGACGCCAACCAAGATAACTTCAGCCCAAAATAAAACACACTTTGCTTCTGGCAATGCTGTGTTGTCACCGTCTCTCTTATATACTATTCTCCCCAACTGCAACTAATGAGGGGGATCATGGCCGCTTCCTCTCTTCCTCTCTCTTGTAAGCCAAGTTGTTTCCTTCTCCATTCCTCCCTGCGTGTCCTAGGATGAAGAGGAGATGGGCCTGGTTCTTCCTCTGACTGCCCAACCGGCCTCTGCCCTTCTCCAGCCTCCTCCAGAGCCACACCTCCACTCCCTGTTGACTGTTCCTCGTCTCCCTCAGAGTCCGACTCTACCAAGGGCATGACAGGTATGTACTAATAAGTGTAACATGAAGGGAAGTTTTGACTCAGATTAACCCAAGCTTTGTTTTTTAACATAAGAGGAAGAAAGTGATATAAACACAAGTACGCTTGTGAACTATTGATTTACCTTTCCCAAGCTTGAATTTTCGTAATATATTCCTTGTATTAAGTCGCCAATAGCACTTGACATTATCTCTACCACCTGAAAGAAAAAGAACAAGTTTCCAGCAAGATAATTACACAGTTATTAAAGGATGCTAAACTAAGAACACAGGGAGGCTTAAATAAAAAAGCATTTGAATCCTGAAGGCACATTATATATAGGTATATTTTTAAAAAACTATATTTCAAATTAATTTTAAAAAAGTAAAGCACTGGTTTTTTTATTTATTAAAATGAAGAGTTCTCAAATTGTAGGTTGAGACCCCCCCAAGGGGACTATGCGCAATTTAGAGGCCAACTCCCCCCCCCCCCACACAGACACAAAATCAGGCTTTGTGCAGGCATAATGGGAATATTGTCAAAACTCACCCTATGGTTGGTTCCTTATTTTGTCTGAACAAGCCCCAAGTGGGCAGCTGCTATATTACAAGGCTGTGTGATGTATAGATTAAAATTTAATTATTAAAAACAGTTATATTTATTTCTTGCCCAAACCCAACACCAATAAAGCATTAGTTTTATTCATGGGGGAGTTTTACACAAATACATCTTAGTGGGTTGTGGTACTACAAAGTTAGAAAACCACTATATTAAAATATAAATTAAATAAGCTACCAGGCATACAGAGATCATAACAACCTTCTGAGAACTATTAAAAATTCAGCCTGTTACACCTAATATGTTTGTTTTTAAGCCCAAAGCAGTTAATCTTTATAACTCAATTCATATTCTAGACACACGGTATTTGGGTTTAGCAGCCTATCCCTGAAAAGACATTGACTTGTGCACAAAAAACTTTTACCAACATGGAATTGTTATTTAGCAAACTATTATCTTTAAGGTTCTCAGATGTTCCCATTAAAAATTGAATAGAATCCAAAATAAAAAACAAACATAGTTTCAGCTAGATTATGGTCTCACTGGAAATAGTATAAGAAATCGGACCTCTGATTACTAGCCCCCTTTGCTAGAATAGTATTGGAGAATTCAGAGCAATATATTTAATATATACCTACCTTACGGCTATCCTGCCTGCTATAGGTTTATTCTTCCATGATTAATTTCCTAGGTATATGGGTCTATATCAAATTCTCCCTCCCTCTTGCCTAAAATGGTGTCCATTTATTATTGAATTACGAGTATTCAGTTTCAGGTTTTTATCATTCTTGTAACTGAAGCCAGTATGGAAAATAAAGGCCCAAACGTTACTTCTATAAACCTCTTAACATTCTCGATGACAATTATAGCTTCATATATAAGCCTTTCCCCTACCCTATTATGTTTAGATTAAAACCTTAGGTACGAAAGAAAGCCACACTGAGCCTTATATAGTTTACTTCTGAGTAAACATGCACAGCAGTATACTTTTGATTTCTTAAACAAACATGCTTAGCAAGACACCTTTGCGAATGGAACCAATTAATCTTTTTTTTTTTTTTAAATGATGCACGGGAATTAATTTCTAAGTCTCTTTAAGAACAGCCTCCTTTTCAGAGAGAAAATTTGTCTTGCCCTTTCAGTAATCAGATACTTAAGGAAATATTGTAGCAATCTGAGCTGCAGCAGAACTGAAAGGACAATGATCCTACAGTGTTAACCCAGATGTGTTGAGTTATTTAAGTGGGGAACGGAGAAAATGAGGGACTTTTTGGGAAGGTATCAGATAAGCCTTATGCCCAAATCCAGGAGGATTGTGTATCGCCAATGGGTCTATGAAAGCCTGTAACCAAACACTCAGTGTCAGATTGTATTACGGTTTATACAAGCAACATCTCAAGATTCCTCTGATGGCCGAGACACATAATACAGATCAATCACTCACTAAAAAATATTATGGTTTGTGAAACGGTTGGAGCCCAGAGACATGGCAGTAATATGAAGAAGAAGAATTTACAAAGACATTGAGTCCTACCTCTAAATGTCAAAGTGATAGTATGAGCTTTAACAATGCACCTAGCTGTGAATAGCTAGAGCTGCCCCTTCTCTGAAATTCTAGACAGAACTTGACCCAGAGAAAAGATCCTTTATTTTAATCAACACACATGGAAGCAAATTCCATGCTATAGTGATTTTGGAGAGAATAAATTCGTAGAAGAACCTAAGGAAATCTTTTTTTTTTTTTTGTACAATTATAGTATGACTTTCCTATGAATGAGTAATAGAGGCCCTATAAAGTGCCTACCACTTTATTAACTTACTGGCAAGCTAAATTCTAAATTATACAATTATGTCTTGACCCATAAGAGCCCTTTATTTAGATTGGCAAATGCTTTCAGCTTCACATGTTAACACTGTCCTCCCCAAATTTAACTCCCTATAAAGCATTCTCTGAAGTGAAATCAGGTGATTTTGCTTTGTGTTATTTGACAAGAAATTACACATTATTTAAAGGCCTGGTGTTTAAGATGTATAACACAAGAACTACCCAGGCTTTGGTTCGATTTCTGAGGAAATTATCTTCGGAAATGGGTGATAACTCAGTGGTAGAACATATCATTCAGTTGCAAAAGAATACAATCCCAGGCAAAAGAGTACAATCCCAGGCTTCTCCAGTGCCTGAGAAAACCTCCTCTGTAAATTATTAAAGAACTGTTGCTGGTCAACACAGATGATGCTAAATTTTGGTTGGTTTCTAGTTGGTATTCAGTATACAGGGATATCTGAGATTGCAGCAACAATTTCCAAGTTTTTAACTCTCAGGACAAAAATGGTAACGAATACATGCATGTCAGAAAAAAAAATCTTACGCATTTTAGGGTTACAAAAATTTGTCCTTGACTCAAGATAACTTAACCTGTGTTAAGTTGAATCTCACTTTTGGGTGATTCCATAATAACACTGTTATGTGGGAACACATAAAACTGCTTTTTGAAGCTGCACATTTAGATGGTGATAGATAATTCTGGATAAACTGTTTTTAGGGAATCATTTATCCTTTTACAGAGAAATCCTCAGTGAGTCTATTAGATTTTCTGATTCTTCTTCCTTGGTAACTTCCTTTTGGACTTTCAACTGTGTCAGTTGGCATGTTAATCCTTTTTTCTGTCATGAATGCAGGGCAAGCATCTGCAGTAAAGAGCCTCTATGGACTGTTATTATGACAGTTCATTAGATATTCCTAATGTATAATTGAATCAAGAATTAAGATATTTTACAACAACGTTGTAAATGACACTGTAGGGATTAATACTTTATCACTACTTGCTTATGATTTGTTGTTTTAATTATTTTAATATCCTATTATATATTTTTAAAACTTCGAGCATGTATCTCTAGGCTGTCATTTCAAAGGGGAATGATCTCTTTAAGTTTAGTTTATTAAAGCTCATTCACAAAGGAGACATAAATCAGCTGGTGGATATTCAAAGCTGTTCCCTGGTCCACAGAGGGTTAATTTATGGATTGTGTACAAAATGTCTTAAAGTCAGTGATCTATGGTTCAAAATTTCTGAAAATATCCCTTGAAAACAAAACTCTTCCTCATTTACTATTTGTTTTGCCTCTCTCCAAGTTCCCCGGTCATAAGTAAATGGAAGAAAAAGACCTTCACAATGACATCTGTCTGGGACAATACTTTTCAGCCTTCTTGGAAATAGAGAATTTGATATGTGCCCATATCCATATTGGAAATGCAGCTCAAGGCAGTAATGTATCAGATATTCAGTAAGTATGTGAATTATAAGATTAGTATTAAACTGCTGATATAAATACTGCCTTATGTCTAGCGATTTTACAGGAAGTTTCATCTACATAAAGACTTTTTTTTCCTACCATTACTTCCTATCATGGCAATATAAGTTCTACTCTAGGGGCCAATGAACTAAATCAAGACTAATGTTTTCCATTAGCAGATAGAAAGTATGTTATGTAAATAAACTCACTGGGTAAAACCAAATCTGGTTTAATACAGATCAGTTTCATGAGAACACACTTTTCTGTATAGTAGCAGCATTTAAGGAGTTATATCTCCTTAAAAATCTCCCCATCAATGCATGTTTTGTATCATTAAAATCTGCATGGGATGTTGTTCGTGGCACAGAACACAGCACTTGTTGTTACTCAACACAACTTGTACAAAGCTCACTACAGTTATGGTTCTGATCTGCAAGACATACCAAACATCTGTTCTATTTCTTTCTCTCCCATTTCTATTCATTGAAAATAGAAACAAATAGACTCAAATTCTTGCCAGCATGACATGTGTAACTGCACTTTCTTGAGTGACATTTATACACTTGGTTTATTTTTCTGCAGAAGATTTTGTTTGAAATTTTGTAGAGTTTTCAGAACTCTGTTTAACTGGAGCACCTTCCCTATGCAAACCACTTGAATTAGCCTCTGTTTTGTTGACCTGTTCAGTATGTAAGACATCACAATGGATTCAGTGATAAGGTCACCTGAGACCAAGCAAAGTAGGAAGACAGTTGTGTGAATTCACAGATCATCACTTAAAGTGCTTCAGCTATGGGTAAGTACCCAGTTTTTTACTTAAATATGCTCCCTATGATTCAGATACATGGGTGCATAGCAATTTTCTTACCTGTAATAGGTCTGGTTCTCATAAGGCAGGGGTGTCAAACTCACGTCATGGCAGCGTCATGTGACATATCAGGACTTTTCCCCCCTTCGCTAAACCGGGTGTGGGCGTGGCCAGCACGTGACACATCCAGCCTGTGGGCCAGGAGTTTGACAGCCCTGTCATCAGGTAATGAAAGAGAGAGCAGTTCTTCTAAAGGCAGCATCAAATTGGGAGCAAATATACAAGGTACAGGATGAAGATTTACAGCTAAGCCCCTGGGACTACCCAGCATTCCTGGTAGAGGAATATCTCAGAGATAAGCTGCTGATGTTATCCTTGTTCATTTGGAGCCTGGTTATTTGACCAGCTCATGAGATTTTTTTTGGGGGGGGGAATGGGGGGGTAGAGAAAGAGACAGACCATCAAATAGACTTTGGAGGGCAAGGAAGAAAGAGAGAGAGGTGGGGGGAGAGAAAGAAAGAAAGAAAGAAAGAAAGGAAGGAAGGAAGGAAGGAAGGAAGGAAGGAAGGAAGGAAGGAAGGAAGGAAGAAAGAAAGAAAGAAAGAAAGAAAGAAAGAAAGAAAGAAAGAAAGAAAGAAAGAAAGAAAGAAAGAAAGAAAGAAAGAAAGAAAGACAGACCTAAGGAAAAAAATGCTGTATGTCCTGGTAAAAAAAATGTCCTTAATGTGATAAGACATCCAAATAATAATGACATTCAATGATCAGGAAAAACAGTGTCTTGATCTAAGAATTAGGGAGTGCATGAACAGCCAATAATGGCAACTCAAAGATGCCACCTGGAGCCTGGCACTGCTGAGTAGGATGTGCTGGTGGTACAGACAAGCAGTGAAAGGCTTGATGTGAGAGGGTCATAACAACCAAAGAGGCGAAGCACAATTTCTGCAACTTCAAATTTGTATGCTGCTGTACAAAGCTTTTGCACCCTGTCCAGTATATCATCAGTCATATTGTTTAGTAAGTCTGTTCTCATCAAAGAGAAGGTACCTAATTCCAGCCCTGACTTCCAGTATCAGACATAGAACAGAGCCAGACATAGCAAAATAGAACACAAAAGTTTCCATAACTTTGGCAACTGACTCAGTTGCATGATCAATCACATCCGATTCCTACTTAGCAAAACATACTGGCTTTATCTGAAAAATAACATTTCAGCCTACACGGTGTAGTACTAAAAATACTAAACCAGGACAGGGAGATGCAGATACAAAACCATCATTAGCAACTGGTTGACTATAAGGGCCTATTGCTGCTCTCTCCCAGCCAATTTTACCTCACAAGATTACTATAATGAAACATTGAAAAACAGTATGTTAGCTCCGGGAAGAAAGGTGGGATATAGTTCTATTAAATAAAAACAAAATAAATTAAATAATTTATCAAACAACAAAATGTATTGTTTAATTCAAATGAAATCCAATTTGACTGCTTTAACTTTGATTTTCTTAGAGCTATAGTCCATTTGTCATCCACAGCAGGTGGACTATAGATATTTGCCCATCATTTAGATATATAATTGGAGTTTCAGGTAAGATGTTGGATAACCATTTGTCTGAAGTGGTGTAGGGTTTCTTGCCTAAGCAAGGGGTTGGACTAGAAGACCCCCAAAATCCGTTCCAATTCTTCTATTCTATTCTATTCTATTCTATTCTATTCTATTCTATTCTATTCTATTCTATTCTATTCTATTCCTCAGCTTATGTCCACAATTGAGCCCAAAATTTATGTTGTTAAGTGAGAAATTTGTTAAGTGAGTTTTGCCCCATTTTACAACTTTTCTCCCCACATTTGTTAAGTGAATCACTGCAGTTCTTTAATTAGTAACATGGTTGTTAAATAAATCCATTTTTCCCACTGATTTTGCTTGTCAAAATATTGCAAAAGTCGATCGTATGACTCCGGGACACTGCAACCGTCATAAATGTGAGTCAGTTGTCAAGCATCCAAATGTAAATCACGTGAGTATGCAGATGCTGCAATGGTCATAAATGTGAAAAACGGTCATAAGTCACCATTTTCAGTGTTGTTGTAACTTTGAACAGTCACTAAATGAACTGTTGGAAGTCAAGAACTACCGTTACTTGGCTATCTATCTAGAAATGTTAGCATTCAATTACCTGTGGCTGTTCACATAATATGTATTAGTTAGGGATGTGTGTTTTGTTTGTGCGATACCTATTTTTGCTATTCTGAAATTAATTGTACTTAGTTTAGAAGATAAGTTCAATTACTATTTCTTCAATATAGCTATGAAGAGAAATTAAGCAAGACGCACAAGAACAGAATTTTTCGGTGGCATTTTTTGGGGAACAGAACAAGCAAGTAGACACACTAACTTAAAATCAAAGCCACGTCAATGCTAGGTTGTCAGAAGTAATAACTTGAGGTAATTCTAAACTATTTTGGTTTCAAATCTGCAAAATGGACCAGCTGTGGTTATCTTGAAAGCAAACCATAGGATGCAAGCCATATATATATATGAAAGTTATTGGAGATGAGAACCTAGAATAGAATAGAATAGAATAGAATAGAATAGAATAGAATAGAATAGAATAGAATAGAATAGAATAGAATAGAATAGAATAGAATAGAATAGAATAGAATAGAATTCTTTATTGGCCAAGTGTGACTGGACACACAAGGAATTTGTCTTGGTGCAAATGCTTTCAGTGTACATTAAAAAAAAGATACATTCGTCAAGATTCATCACGTACAACACTTAATAATAGTCATAGGGTACAATAAGCAATCAAATCATACTAGGAAACAGTCAATATAAATCATAAGGATACAAGTGACAAAGTTACAGTCATACAGTCACAAGTGGGAGGGAATGGGTGATAAGGAGCGATGACAAGATTAACAGTAGTAATAGTGCAGACTTTGTAATAGTTGGAATTATTTGTTTTGCAGTGATGGCTTTCGGGAATAAACTGTCCTTGGGTCTATTGTTCTGCTGTGCAGTGCTCTATAGCATCATTTTGAGGGAAGGAGTTGAAACAGTTTATGTCCGGGATGTGAAAGGTCTGTAAATATTTTCACTGCCCTCTTTTTGACTCGTGCAGTATACAGGTCCTCGATTGAAGGCAGGTTGATAGTAATTGTGTTTTCTGCAGTCCTAATTATTCTCTGAAGTCTGTGTCTGTCCTTTTGGGTTGCAGAACCAAACCAGACAGTTATAGAAGTGCAGATGACAGACTCAATAATTCCTCTGTAGAACTGTATCAGCAGCTCCTTGGGCAGTTTGAGCTTTCTGAGTTGGCACAGAAAGAACATTCTTTCTTGTGCGTTTTTGATGACGTTTTTGATGTTATGTGTCCATTTTAGGTCTTGTTATATGATAGAACCTAGAAATTAGAAGGTCTCTACTGTTGATAATGTGTTGTCTACTATTGTGAGAGATGGTAATATGACTTCTTGTAAAGTCTACCACAATTTCTATGGTTTTGAGTGTGCTCAGTTATTGGAGATGAGAACCTTTCTAGTTTCATGAACAAGCATTCATACAGTATAGATTTTCTTTTATCATAAAATATAAATATATAACCCATATCACTCATAGTGTTCAGATACAATTAGTAGTTATCATTGAACATATAGCAATTATGAACAATTAGTTAAGGAAGGACCACTCCTCAAACGATTCCAAAATAACTTCCTGTTATCTCAAAGTACAGCTTACAAAGATCACTGACTGAACTCTTAGAATTTCAATATCTATGTACTGAGAGCAGGCAGCCATCAGTTCATTTTAAATAAGATATATTTAGTCAGCTTTCTGCAACCTAACACTCTGAAGGTATGCTAAATTTCAGCTGCCATTATCCCCAAGTCTATATAATACTGGCTGAGAGTTTTGAGTTTTGTATTCACCAGATTGGAGCAGTAATCATTAGTTAACACTGGCTGGATCTTGCCCGAAAAGGATCATAATATGTACCATTCAACTATCAGAAAATTGGACATTTTATTCTATGGAGCCCTTGGTTTATTGTATTATTTAAATTTATATACAAGCTTTATTTTGTCAGCTTTGGTTCACATTGAACATTTACAGTCAAGGAGTGTGCTACATTTCTTTTTTCCTTAAAAGCTGACTACAAAAAAAAGGAAGACAAGTTATATCACAGAGCATGAACTACATTACTGATTTCTGTCATTTCAAACTGAGAGTGATCAAAGATATTTCAATCCTTTCTATTATCTGTTTCTGAGGGAGACTGCTGACTGGCACTCAAGCATTTACTGCAGAAGTAGAAGCAATCACGTTCAAATTTATTACTTTTCTCTTAATAAAAATAGCATTAAAAACTATCATGTAGAAAGTTGAATGCTCTCAAGGGGAGATTTAGCTTCTGTTTATATCCTGAATGGGTGGGAAATATATTCAAGTAAGGAGTTTAGTATTCAGAGCAAGATCGGATGAAGGAATATACACGCTCACAATTGTAATTGACAATGCTAACTCAAGTCAACTCTTGTAGCTCTTTAGAAATAGTTATGTGAATTATTGGGAGAGACATGTTAACATTCTCTCTTAGCAGAAATGTAATTATATATTCATTTTCTAATATTGCTCATATTATCATCGTTTTATCTGAGCCTGAAATACAGGCTTTAAAATAATATAGTAAAGGGTACCTTCTACCTTACTTGAAGCAGTTCCTTTTAGGTCAGGTTCACCAGATGCAGCTATTTTCATTTTTGTGGCTTAATATGAATGAACATTGTAAACAACTGATCCTGGACTGTCTCTTCATAAAAATGCCCTTGTTGCTGGCAGGACAAGGCCAGAGATTTATTTCCCTCTCTTTACTCTCCCACTTACATTTCCTATTCAATATGAAAAAAATGTCCCATCTCTCCAAAAATCTTTAGAATTCAATTTCACCAGTTGAACCCATGTAGTCAGAAGTAGGTATTCCCAAATTCAATCCAAAGGTTCCTATTAGCTAAAAAGCAGTGAACAAGCAACTTCTGAAAGTGATTACAAAAAGAAAGTTGCAAACCCTGTATTCTTAAAGACACTTTGTCTTCCAGAGTCCCTTTGTGAGGAGCAACTGTATGGAGCACTTGTGGATGATCTCAAGTCATCTCTTTGTCCAGAGAGGAATTATGAAGGCAATTTACTCACTGGCTCTTCATTCTGCTATGGTCACTGGCTACACTTTTAATGCAGTTTAATTTGGTTTAGTTTCAGCTTTAGCTTTCAGTTCACCATTATTTCCCAGAAGTCCTTTTGTGTGTGTGTTCTCTATGAATTAGTATCATATTACAGAAACTCAGGTTTTTTTCCCCAAAGCTGTCTTTTTCATAAATTCCCAGGACTTGTCACAAAATGGACAAAATGATTTAGAACAGGAATCAAGTTAGCATATCTTGTACGAACCAGACCCCCGGCGCATTTAACTCAATATTGTCTACATCTGTTCCCAACAACTATCCAGATTTCAGACTGGAGTTTTTTCCTAGTCATTCTTAGAATGACCAATGTGCAGGATAATATTGTTGAGTCTTGCCTTTCTCTTCATTGTGGAAATTTTGATCTGTATTCTGTGAAATGTCACAGCAGATCCAGTGTGGAATATCTTCTACAACAAAGAGAAATGGCTAGAACAGCAAATGATTTCCTGTATCTCTTTGTTGGCATCTTGTGGTCCAGATTTGTATAGTGTGGATCTCTAAAATATTCTCACATTCATATTGGCTAGGGTTCTCATCACAAAGCAATCTGGGCATTAGGATTGCCAAAATAGATTATTTAGTATACTGGGTTTTTCCCTCCTTTCCCTGTCTTTTCTCTTTCAGCTGGCACTCTACAGCAGCAGTCACCAACCAGTGGGCCATGGAAAATTTTTGGTGGGCCGCAGAAGAAATGGCCCCCAGAAGCAATTAATCTGGGCTGCGCAGTTCTTGCACCTCCCAGCTCTCCGAGGAACCCCGAAGTCAGGCCCCTGAGATGCACGCGCCAACCAGCTCCTACACCTGGCTGTGGCGGCAACAAGTCCCCTCCCCCAGCACCCGCTGTCAGCTCTTCCCCATTAGTTCTCTAGGTTTGAATTGCTCCCAGCTCTCTCTCCTTCCTCCCCTCCGTCCACGTGCAGGCAGGAAAGGAAAGGGAGATGGAGCCATGCACAGCTCTCCCCTTTTCCAGCCCCTGCTGCCTCTCTCAACATCGAAGCCTCGGAAACGCAGGCAAAGCCGCCACAGCAGTAGCGTCCTGAGTTGCCTTAGCATGCTCGGTTAGTTAAGAATCGCCCTACCCAGAGAAGGAAGTAGTGCTGGAGGAAGAGACCGTAGTGGAGAAGCAAGCAACTTAAGGCACTACCACTGTGGCGGGTTTGCCTGCGTTTCCGAGGCTTCAATGTTGGGAGAGGCAGCAAGGGCTTGAAAAGGGGACAGCTGTGCACGGCTCCATCTCCCTTTCCTTTCCTGCCTGCACGTGGACGGAGGGGAGGAAGGAGAGAGAGCCGGGAGCAATTCAAAGCTAGAAAACTAATGGGGAGAGCTGACAGCGGGTGCTGGGGGGGGGGACTGTTACCACCACCGTGTGTGGGAGTGTGCATCTCAGGGACCTGAGCCGGGAGGCACGGGAACTGCAAGTGGGAGTGTTTGATGATTTCGAAGAACTCCTGGAACATGGTAGATTGGCGTTTTGTAGGTCTCAGTGAAAGAGTGAGCTTTGTTTAGTCTCCTTTCCTCCCCTGGTAATGTGAGAGATGCTTTCTCTCTCCCCGCCCCCAAATAATCACTGGCTGTGGCTGGGTTTGGCAGCGAAGTGCTAAAGCGAGTGAAGTGCCCCCAGGGACACCTTTCCTTGCCTGTCTCCAGGTGACGCTGGAAGAGCCTCCCCCCAGCTTTTCCTTGGCTGCAGATCTGAGCCTCTCAATTCTCCACCCGGGATCTGAAAGGAGCTCCCACTTTCTCCCCCTCCCCTCCCCCAATTAATCACCAAGAGTGGCAGTCCTTTTGCAGACAAATGCCTGCTGAGAAGCCCCTGGAGTGGCAGCCAAGGGGCGCTGCCCCCCAAGGAGAGCAAAGCCCCCTTTCTGCCTCTGCTTCTCCCAGCGGCAGTTGCCCCAAGGCCCCTCAGCTCAGATACACACACACACACACACACACACACACACATACACGCACCCCACGCGCTCTTCTGTCTCTTTGGAAGATGCCAGGTGGGGGGAGGCTTCCAGCCCAGAACGTTTTATTTTGTTATCATTAAGCATTTACATTTTTGTTATAATTAAATAAAAGAGTGTGTGTGTGTGTGTGTGTGTGTTTGTACATACATATCTATCTATCTATCTATCTTCTTAAGTTTTCGCGGGTACTTACATGTATGGCATTCAGCTTTGTTCGGGTATTTTCCCACGTCATTGTAGTTGTGCTTTTAAAGTTGTAGCAACATTTCGGCAGAATCTCATCTGCCATCATCAGGCTTCTATATAGTGTTCATCTGTGAGTCAGATTTTTACAGTGGTTTCAGATTTAAATTTGGGGCAGCCTATTGCTGTGCCAGAATGGTTTTTTCTTCATCCTGATTGGTTGGGAGTCTTGGTCTGTGTTTATTGGTCTTGGAGTTTGCTGTGTTCTGCTTGATTGGTGTTTCTAATATCTTCTGTGTGTTTTGTGGCTCTTTTTGTATCTTGATTGGCTGGCAACATTGTGTTATTTTATTGGAGGCCTTTAGTGCAGCTTGGCTCCGGGTAAATGGATGGCTATCATTAGTTAGGAAGCTAGGTTTCATCACAGACTAATAGAAGAATAAGTACCCGCTTGGATGAACACAAAAATGCAGCCAAAAAGCTGGAACACACTTCCTCACTAGTCCAACACATGAAAGCCACAGGTCATAGCATAGACTTCAATGGCACCAAAACTCCAGCCACTATAGAAAACCCCAGCCACAGAATCATCAGAGAAGCCATAGAGATTGAAAAAAGACCAGAAAGCATGAATAGAAGATTCCACCAGATTGTCAACCATTTGGAAGCCTGCACTCACAAACAAACAAATCTCCACACCACTAGCCAGACAAGCACCTGGGCACAAACAGATCCCCCCTGATACCTCCAACTCAAACACACCCCAACCAGGCACCCAGATGAAACCTAGCTTCCTAACTAATGATAGCCGTCCATTTACCTGGAGCCAAGCTGCACTGAAGTCCTCCAATAAAATAACACAATGTTCCCAGCCAATCAAGATACAAAAAGAGCCACAAAACAGACAGAAGATATTAGAAACACCAATCAAGAAGAACACAGCAAACTCCAAGACCAATAAACACAGACCAAGACTCCCAACCAATCAGGATGAAGAAAAAACCATTCTGGCACAGCAATAGGCTGCCCCAAATTTAAATCTGAAACCACTGTAAAAGTCTGACTCACAGATGAACACTATACAGAAGCCTGATGATGGCAGATGAGATTCTGCCGAAACGTTGCTACAACTTTAAAAGCACAACTACAATGACGTGGGAAAATACCTGAACAAAGCTGAATGCCATACATGTAAGTACCCGCGAAAACTTAAGAAAACACACACACACACACACGTGTGTGTGTGTGTGTGTGTGTAAATATAAATAAATAATTTATATTTAACATAAAAATATTATATTAAATATATTAGCTTTTTAAAAAAAATTGTATTAGTGGTCCTTGGGATTTAAAAGTATGAGTTTGGTGGTCCCTGAGATCCAAAAGGCTGGCGACCCCTGCTCTACAGCAGGGGTGTCAAATTCACATCCTCACATGACATGTTGTGACTTTTTTCCTCTTTGCTAAACTGGACATGGGCGTGGCCAGCACGTGATGCATCTGGCCGGCGAGCTGCAAGTTTGACTCCCCTGCTCTCGAGTAACCCTTGTTAAATAATACTGTATGTGAATGTACTCATTTATAAATTAGGGTGTCAATTTGTTATAGCACTACAAATGTACAGAAACCAATGCTACAACTTTTAGAGGCTTTTGTTCTTTGTGAGTTTAATGAGGAGGAGAAAAAAAAGAAAATGAATTAGAAATCCCTCTGAGCAATGAGAGATGTTGAAACATACTAGTTTGGATCCAACAAGGTCCCAGCAATAGCAGCAGTCATCTGCTGATATAGCGGTAGTTCAATTCTCCCCCACTGATGATACATCTGTAGCTGATTCACACAGAATCTAACACTATTCCATATGGTACCAAGGTCTATCATGAACACTTTTTCAAAGGATGCAGAGACAGTAACAAGAAGGTGTTGAAAAAGCTTTTTTTTTTTTTTTTGCAAACAAAATACCATTAAACTGCCAAATGAATCTCAGTCTCTTGCTCTCTCTCCCCCTCCCTCCCCCTCCCTCCCCCCGCTCGTACTACTAACTAATGAAAAATTACTTCTGGCATAAGCTTCAACTGCATCAACAGACTCCTTTTCAAGCGTTAATTCTATTTTCGGCATACATACCCCAGGTAGTTTCCCAGATCATGATTTCATTGTTCACAGTACATCCCAAATACTTTTTCCCCCCGGATCAAGGATTTGGTTATACTAAAATTAAAAATGATAATGATTTAAAGATCTAAATAATGGAATGTATTTCAGATAAAATGTATTATTGACCCAAGATATGCCAGTATACTGTGGTAATTATATCTGTATATTGATTGTATTAAGTCTTCAGCATACTTTCATCCCTAAGACACGTAACAACTAATTTCATCAGTGAATTTGTAAAACATAAGATTATTCATTTCAAAATAGAAATAAACATCAAGTAAAATTTGGCCTGAATTTATTATGAAGCTTATAATATTGCAGTGGAAATTAACATGTGTTTTCAATATGATGCATAACAAACATAGAAATATATTACTAATGCCATGGTGAAAACTGCAGTGCAGTTTAGCTAAATGGAGTGCTTAAAATCTAATGTTTACTTGATGGGATTAATTTTGGAAGAAACCACAATTCAGTCTTAGAGATAATTATTAATCAAAACTAGCTTGAATTAAAATACAATAAACCGCTAATATAGATGTAGCCATTCTTTCAGTAAATCTAAGATAAGGCAACATTTGGATATCAGAATGATTATAAACATAATATAAACCCCCCAGAAGATGAGATCTATTCTTCTTTGTTGAGATCTTCAATAACACAAGAAGCTTTTATTTTTTAAAAAAATTGACACAATATGTTCTACTGAGCCTCCAAAGCTCACAAAATATTTATCTCCATGCAGGCAGAAGAATCTGAGAAATAGTCAATATTAATGAAATTTCACCCCAAAATGGCCTGCAATAGCGATGAATAGCTACGCTTTGTCCATAGAAAGGGGCATTGAAATTCTAGTTTTTATTTGAAAAATCTATTAAAAGCCTCTGTAAATTCCGCCTCTGTTTGGATTTTAAATCACAAATCTTATTTCTCTATTGAGCCTGTGCAGCAGTAGACCAGAGACTGGAAGACTGTAATTTCACTCCCTAAGCACAAAGCCAGCTGGGTGGACCTTGGGCCAGTCTTTCTCCCTCTCTCAGCCCTAGGAAGAAGGCAAGAGCAAACATCTTTTGAATATCTTGCCAAGAAAATTGCATAAACTTCTCCAAGCAGGAGTCAAGACTAACTCAAAAGTATCCCTCTCCAGATCATAGGACATTCCCAACAAAAATTACAATGCTGGTTTATGATTTTGTTCCTTTTCTACAATAACGGATAAAAAAAGACCCTACAGATTTAAAATACCGTCATGAAAAATATACCCAATTAATTGGATTATGTTATTCATTTGTACATAAATGAGAATAATTGGTTTAATTAAAACTAATATTTGTTTCTTTTCTTTTGCTTTCACTCACTGATACCATATTTAGTTTTAAAATTAATGGCAAAATACAGCAAGGCACTAAGGATGCAATTATTGCTTTTTTATTTCTGAACATTTAACTTCACAATCAAATTTACTTATTATTAAACCAAATTGGCCATATATTACAGATTCTTAAATTGACATGGCCATTTATGATACATCAGTATTTTCTACCAGCTTCACTCATAATGGAATTTTTGGCTAGATCTGCCACATGTACATTACATTCAAGCATTATGGCAAGCCAAAACCCCCTCCTACCAATTAGCATTGCCAGAAAACCACAGATGGCCATATGTACGATTTGCTAGCTTATCATACAAACCAGAGTGCTCCATTTGGAACAAGCCAGAGAAAAAAGCTACGCAAGAGATCAGAACAATGTCTTTCAAACACAACCATGTCTATATCCAAAGTATCTTCACAAACAGAATACCCTTTCTGTGGATACAGCTGATACTGTTGTCTCTATAATCAGAAACTTCTCAACGCTGCCAGTTTGATTTACAAATGAAATGGTTTATTGGATTCTATGCAGAAGGAAGCGCTGTTTGCATAAATCAATGGTATTTATGTAAACAAACAGTTTATTTTGTAAGCAACATATTTATTTCTTTAGAAATATGTAAAGTTAGCATATGGAAATTCATCCACTCTATAAGTAGTACATCTGTGTAATTGGTTATTTTTAAACAACTAATGCCCAACAAAACAATACTGCCTCATATTGATCAGTTGAAGCTATTCCATATATATGAAATGCCATGTTCCATAAAACATTTTTACTTTATCATCCAATTTTTAAAATTCTGATGTATACCATTCAGGATTAATCCAAGAAGCACCATTTTTATATTGATGGGGTGCAGGCCACTAAGTAGTGTTCAACTCATTTTGAATGCAAGTCACCTGAGTGGAACGAACCCCAGCTGATTTTGAAACAGTTCTGTCAAGTTTATAACAACTATTCAAATCACTTTGCAAATGATTCATGTTTTGAATGCAATGTGATTTCAAAACTTTTTATATATAGTAAACTATTAGAAGAAAATATCCTTCTGAGTTCAGTTCCAAGTGGGGGAAAAAGACACTGGAAACATGGAAGCTGTTTGGAAAGATGGTTTAATGGTGGACAGGATCACATGCTTTGGAGCTCCTGAATGAAAAAGGGAAGAGATGCTGAGAGTCCCTGGGTTTTATGCCCTCTGTTGGGATTTGAATTCGAGTTTGTATTCTGATTGGTTGTCAGACTCCCATGGGGCCATGTAGGGGCAACTCTATAGGTTGACCTGAGTCCCAGGCTTGGTTGAGCCTTGCTGGATGATGATATAATGAAAGGACTTTGGGATTCCTATTATGGATCTACCTGAAGGAGGTAGATCTTTGTTATGTAGAATAGACTGGCCCAGGCCTTAATGGCCCATTAGCAAAGGTAGGGGGGCTCAGTTACTGTCTCTCTGAGTTTCTACTTTTCTTTTAGGGGAAATATTCTGGCTTTTTAATATATACTCAAATATTTCATTTCTCTAGGAGAGAGGTGGGTTTTAACTTCCAACAAAACTGTACATTTTCTCATGAGGTAATGAATTTGACATCCCTGTTTACATTTTTAAATTGCACATTAATTTAGCTGTGCACAATGAAGACAAGAAAATAGAATTCCGAAACTGAAAATAGTAATTTTCGTTAGACCAATTTTTTTTTGAAATTGTCACTTTCTAAACATGTTCTTCATATGTTACTATGAAAAGGGTATGCGCATGGCAAGAATTGAGAAAAGTCATAATAAGATTTAAAATTGAAGATGCAATCTATTTTGCTTGCAACAACTGCATTGCAATTTATAACTGACATTTCAATAGATTCACTCACCAGTGATATATTTATATAGTATTATCGCAAAAAGGTACATTATGACAAGATTAGCAACGTTCTTAAAGTGATGATTATTTAAGAATCATAGTGTTACCTAAGGCAATTACCATGCACACTTTTAACATCTACTGGGAAAGATCTGAAGGGAAAATAATTGACTTCTCTAATTTTACCCTTGATAATTATAAAATAGCTCTGCATTTCATTGTAAGCCAACATTTTCACATGTAATTGTCAGCCTTGATAGAAACAAGATAAATGCTTTGCAGAAAACCTCTGACAATTAGCTATAAGATCATGATACAATTAATTTTGGACTTATAGTGCAGAGTAACACTTGGAATCTTAGATACATATAATATACTATTTGCATCAATAATCAATAAACAAATCTGTGCTTATTTGCTCTCTGTAAATTGTCATGGCTGGCCTGAATTCACATGATGTCGTGACTGTAATGAATTCACAAATAATTTAAATTTATTTGTTAAACCTTGTTAACAAATTGCAAAATATAGGGATCACATATGGTATAGTAAGATTTTAAAGTTCAGAAAACTGCATGAAGAACTTTCATGAATTTATCCTGCAAGTTTTCTCCAAGTACCCTAAAAAATCAGCCTTGTATCTTTAAGATACAAGTATTTTATTAACAAGTATTTTATTTACAGTCAGACATGGATTAACAGCCATTTTAAAGGTAAATTCCAACGTGAGCAATTCATAATAATGAACAAAAAATGATAAGATGTGTTTTTTGCCTCCTAATGCAGATTCTATTTTTCTATATTTGTCTAGACAAGTAATCCTCTACTTACCACCACAATTGAGCCCAAAATTTATGTTGCTAAGCAAGAAATTTATTAAATGAGTTTTGCCCTATTTTATGATTTTTCTTGCCACATTTCTTAAGTGAATCACTGGAATTGTTAAATTAGTAACACGGTTGTTAAGCAAATCTGGCTTCCCCATTGGCTTTGCTTGTCAGAAGGTTGCAAAAGGGGATCAGGTGATCCCAGGACTCTGTAGCAGTGGTAAATGTGGGTCAATTGCCAAGCATACAAATGTGAATCATGTAACCATGAGGATGACGCAACAGTCATAAGTGTGAAAAATGGTCATAAGTCACTTTTTTCAGTAATGTTGTAACATCAAATAGTCACCAAGTGAACTGCTGTAAATTGAGGATTACTGTAATATGTAATATGCCTATAAAATTTTCTTAACCGGGGACAGCATGGTATCAGTTTTTATCTCTAACAGGTCCCTCAATTAAGATTAATGTTCTGCAATGATTATAAATAATGGAAAGGCAAGCAGAATGCAAAGATATTAGAGGAGCATTAAAAGGTAACAAGTGTAACTTGCAGATTTATGACTATCTGAAATGTTATATAAATAAACACTTAAAAATTTGCGTCTAGTTTCATAATTTCCTAATCCTTGGGATAGTATAATTTGAATTCTGTCATATATGTACATATACATATACATATACATATACATATACACAGACAAACCCAATACACAAGCCAGATGATGGCAGATGAGATTCTGCCGAAATGTTGCTACAACTTTAAAAGCACAACTATAATGTGGGAAAATACCTGAACAAAGCTGAATACCATACATATACATACATTCATTCATACATACAACATACATTATATTTTATTACTGTATTAATCTATTTTCTGAAGTAGCATAGAGTTTAAAATAGCTTGAGAGTTGGTAGCAACTGAAGTATAATAAACCTAAGTAATTAAGAAAGTAAATAAATAAAATTAAGTTAATATAACTAGCTGCATGTATACCTTACATGGCAGAAAAATACCAGAGGAAAAACTTTTGGTCTTTAAAAACATAATTGTACAATACATGCAAACAATAAAAAGGTATCTTTTACAATATCAAATCAAGCATTTTACAGTTTATATTTCATCAAATTTTTAAGACAGGAGAGAATGAGCTGATACAAATACTGAGTGGATTCTACTTAGGTTATATACCGTAGAAGTTTCTTAAGCTTTCATTTGTCTAAAGTAGGAACAAAATGATAATATGTTTTGGCATAACTTTCAGAACAAGAAGCTTAATTAGTTGAGAAGTCACATAATTCTGTAGGTCACTGTGTTTTAAATCTGAATTGTGACAAGCTAAAAATAATTACATCTATTTGCCTAGAAAAAATATTTGATACAGAATAACATAAAGCATTTCTACTTTATTGAAATCTATGGCTATTCTTCTAATTTTAAAAACAGATTTGGTAAAAGAGACAATTCACAAAATACATGTTTGACAGACATGCAAAGAATATGTTTATAGACTATAACTTAGCTATATTGAATGAAATAGGTAGCATGGCCTGTGATTCCTGTGATCATTCTTGTTATAAGAAATCCTATTCTACTAATGAATATTTGCTGCCAGCCTATCAGTGTTCACTTGTTCCACATGTTTACACTTTTTCATGTTTTGAAAAGATGCTCAATGAATCAAAACTGCTATAATTCATTTACCTTTAATTCACTCTTTCTGCAAGGACAGATCTTTCTGCTAACCTCACTAGTGATTCTTTGGGAATCCGTATGAGAAAGAATTTCATAGTACACATTTTATATATTTAGTTCATCTGACACTTCATATCTAGTAAAATTTCAGATGGGGAGAGGGGGATGTATGAACAATGTAAAGTGACACTGAATGCCTCAAAGCACTACGATTTCTACAAAATAAGCTCACAAAAATCAGCAATTGAGCAATTTTTCAAAATAAAACAGATATAAAACTGCTCTCATTTAAAATAACAGAAATCACATTACCTTAGTATTTTGCAGCCGAGCAAGACTTGTGCAGGCATTCGCTAGAAGAAAATCACCACTCAGGACAGCCATTTTATTTCCAAATTGCATATCTTTCAATGCTCCATCTGAGGATGTCAGTTCACTAATGTTTACTATTCCACGATGCACAAGGAAAGCTGTGTGGATCAACTCTGTGATCTCTGCAAGAGTTCGTTGGCTTTAAAGTAAAGATCAGACATAATACAATTAGTTGCAGAACCATTGCATAAGTCACATATATTATTTTTTAAAAAAAAACAACAATTTTGAACACAACTGGGTATTTTATCAGTGCAAATATAACATTCACTCTGTTTGGACCTATTAGGCCAATGATTAATTTTGATTACAATTTCTATCTGAAGCAGAATATTTATTTCTTGGAAAACTTGAAAGAGTTTAAAATGTAAATCCTTCCTCCGTTCTTGAAATGTGGGTTGACAATTTTAATGCATCAATAATTATTTAACAAAAAAAAAAGTGAAGGATATAAATTGACCAAAATAGTCTTAGGGGCGTATCATCATTTTGTATCCTATTTCAGCAGCAGTAGTATTGATTCAATAGCTAGGCTAGCATTGCCATATATCACATTATGGAGGCATACATGGTAGCATGGGACACAAACATTCTAATCATTGTCAAACTTTACTGTCTTCCAGAAGGAAATAGAAATATAAGCCATTTATATTCTAGAACAGAAAACTGCGTTCTGCTCTAATCCAAGGTTTAAGGAAGGGTTAATATATTCTACTGTTGATGTGAATGAGAGGGAAAAGACAGAGACTAATAAGGCTCCTGCTGTCACTGTCAGGGCAGTCCTCCCAGGAAAATGTCCATATCAATTCAACTTATCAGATGGACAGCTGATCAACATTAAACAGATTTGCTCTGGGCAGATTGAGCTGAATACCTGCCATGAATCACAATGAGAGCCCTCTGGTCTCAGCAACTGAGATCTGCCATTTCTGACTTCGGAAGATCCAAGGGCATATGGAGATCTCTAGTGATGAGGACATAAAGCTGCAGCTTCCTCAACAGATAGCTTGTTTTTCCCAAAGGTACATATTAATATCCTGAGGAGAACAGGCTCTTTTTTTTAATCTGAAACATCACCCTTCATTATCCAACCCAAATTACTACTGTTCTTTTTTCCCCCCTATTAAGCTTTTAATGAAGACATTTTTTTCACTGTTCAGCTCATCATACAAAACTTCAACAATACATAAACGTCGTATTTTCTAACTCTCCCTTTCTATTTTACCCTTCCTTTCCGTTACTCTCCAGATAGCATCTATAACATTTAGCTAGCCACATTAGAATTCAGGTTCCTTTATTTTTAATTGAAATAGCATAGAATTCTGGTACAGTGAGAAATTATTAAATAGCCCTAGGCAATTTCCAAGGATTTGAACATCTCCTAGAGAACATGAGATTTTTTTTCCCGGCACTTCAATTCAGATTAATGTTTAAAGGAAAACATTTCCTTATAAATTCTGGAGAATTTAATGCATCCACCTCCAAATTAATTATAAAACAATGACTTTTAAAATCACCAATATAAAGTACGGTACAAAACATGTAGACTGAGAGGGAATTTTATTTATTTAATCAAGGAAGGCTAAGAGTACATTATTTATAGAGCTTTTAAATGCAGGCCAATTCTATGGAACATGTGTAGAAAAATAACTGTAAGCAACTCCTCTTTCTCAGTCACACTGCCCAGTAATTGGAGAGCTGAAGGCAAAAACACCCAATACAAGACACAATTATTTCACATGTGTTATGACATCATTGCCCAAAGGATGTAAATTAGATATTATTTGCATTGTGTCATAAGAGACATGATGGCTCTTTTCCCTTTATCCCATCCACAAATACCCATGGTTGAAGGCAATATGTTCTAGCCTACCTTGAACGCTAGAAATCCAAAGACACACATTCTCTCAGAGAGGGAGGGAGGGGGAGGGGGAGAGAGAGAAAATGCTCATTGGAAAGGCAAAGGGGAAGTCCAAGAAAAGCTGTAGGATGTTATGTGGAATTGACTCTTTTCTTCTACCTTCTATTTATTTATTATTTATTAAACAAATTTATACAGCTGCCCAACTTACACATAGGTAACTCTGGGCAGAGTTTCTACAATTCTACAATATCTTCCAAGTTTACAACTCTGGACATTGGTTGTAAAAGAGAAGAAAAAATAGGTTATAAAAAAACCAGGAATAAAATGTTTAATCCAAGACAAGCTTTGCTGAGTTCATTAAGGCATTCATAATTAATACACAAACATAATATTGCAATCTTATCAAATTATTTCTTCACAAATAAATAATGAAGATAACCACAAAGAAGATATTGTAGATTGAAGTTAACTCATGGCACTAAAAAGTAACATTAATAAATATTGCTTAAATCAAGAGTGGTCAAGAATGGCCATCTGACTGACAAAGTGGCGACTATCACCCTTTCTTTCAGTATCAGTATTCAGTCCTGAAACATATTTAAAGGAAGAAAAGTGAGAGAGAGCAGTGGTTCCTTTCTTCATCACTAAACAGTCAAGATACTGTTCATACATTTTTAGAACAAAGCTACTAATTCAGTTACTCTTATAACAGCCTTTTGCCTCTTGCACCGATTTCATTTCAAAATTAATAACTGTCAAATATTTTCACTCTATTCCAATGTAGAATAAACAGTTCCGTACTGATACCCATCAAATCATTCCTAAACATTATTTCCACAGGCAACAGCATTTGCCTGGTATCCTGCTATACAATAAATGTGATTTAATATTTGTAAACAGAGAGCCCAAAAAATTGTATGTTGAAGAAACATGGCAAGAAAATTTAAACACAAATGAAGTCATAGCTAATTCTCAAATTTAAAACTATTGGCCATGACAAAAAAAAGTAAAATCAAGTGTGACTCATTTAACAACCACTTTTTGCTTAGCAATGGAAATTCTGGTCTCAGCTGGGATTGTAAGTGGAGGACTACCTATATATAAAATCAAATAATGTAGTTCTTAGTGGAAGTAATATATCATGATAAAAAGGAGAGCAATAACTCTTTTAGGCAAAATGTTTACAATTCCTCTGTTTATTAAAAAGTTTTCAAGCTAAAGCCTGATGTTACTGGAAATTCCATGAAAATAATTCATACTTATTAACATTTATGTCCACTTAATCATTGTTATGACCTTGCTGAGTTTGTGTGCGTGGAGAGTGGAAGCCATTTATGGACCTGGCCGAACATAAGGCATCGCGACCCTAGGTGAGGTGAGACCGGTGGAGGAGCCTGGAAGAGCCAGCAACCCAAGTGCTGCTAGCTAGTTCGCCTCACCCCCTCCTTCAGTGCACTAAGGATAGGCACACATGCACTGAACAAAATGATTAGCAATCTAGGCTGTCAGCACTACATTGTGTCTAGCATGTGTAGATTTCACTGACATGTATGCCACCCGCTAAACAAATAAAAAATTGTAATGACCAGAAGCATATATAGTAATCCAAGTGGAGTTTCACTACCGATTGCAAACATGGACGTTTTCTGTCCTTTGCTTTCTATGACATGCTTAGTGGAGGTTCCTTGCCATCCATATTCAGATGCAATTAGTTATTTAATGAACTTTTCAAAAGGCAAACAGCTGAACTGGGGCATTTGTATCAAAGCCGGGGTTTTTATTATTAATACTGTAAAGGAAACTGCTGGATATTTTACTATATTTAAGGTATGCCTGCTATTAGATAATTTAATTTAACAAAGAAAGTTAGTAATAGAAAAGCTGGACTAAGTTAACCAGAAACTCTTCAACCTTTTTGCAAACAAAATTCTACTGAGTGGATTTCCATTTTGTGTAAAAGATTATTGATTCCTTCTTTCTGCTGGCAAACTTCCACACCTGGTTCAGAAAATACTACAAAGGATGGTCAGAGTTGCTATCTTAATCATGTCTGCTGCACTGGCAGATAGCCACACTTATATATCCTTATGAAAAATAACATATGAAAATAAAATAAATGTATGAAAAAACCAGAGATTGTGGGCCTGGGATAATGATAGACATGAGACTGTCTGACGGAGAAAACAAGGTTCTAGTACTTAATGCAGCCACTTGCAAACAGATGGCTACAAGGAAAGCTGGGAAAACCCTAATCCAGTCAAGGTAATGCAGCAGATGGTTGGCAGAGATTCCTCTAAATACTATCAGCATTACCTGTTTGGGCTAGATTTATTTCCAGCACATACTCCCAAAATACAACCCTCATTTTCAGAACTAACAGATCAGACCATCTGTTCTTGAAGAAAGATGGTGAGGAATTGCGCGGGTGGATCCCCATAGGTGGTTCTTAGTCGTGTAGGTGTCTTTTATCTGCATATATGGATACTGATGGAATCTGATGTAGATCTTCATTCTACTTCTCATGATGAGTAGCAAGACTGACCATCTGTAAATCTCTTGTAACATTTTCCAAGTCCTTTACACAAGTCTTAACCAGGCAAGTCGCATTTATTAAAAACAGCATGTCAAATAGTTCACAATTATAGACTACATCAATACATATTATGCCAGATGGTAATGAGCCGTCTACAAGGACCTATCCATCCAAAATAATCATACAGATTTCTACAGCATTGTTCAAGAGGTTATGGTTTATTACACAGTACTCATTAGACATACACTGCCACCATTAGCAATTTTCTTCATTTGTATCTCATTTAAGATTCTACTTTCACAAGCAAATTCAAATTAGTACACAAGGTTAAAACCATTATGATCAGGAATAAAATTATCCTGTCTTTTTATGATATGGCAACAGTGGATCAAAGCTCTCTAGTCTATCAAATTTTAAAGAACTAGTCAACTGAGTTTTAAGTACAACAATAGAAATATACTGACCACATATTGTGTCAGATAACTTAAAAATCAGTTAATAGTCAGATTGTTCTAAATAAACATATTTTAAACTAGCAAAAACTCAAACAAGTCATGTTTATTTTTTGTTAAGTGTTATTGTTTGAATACATTCACAGAAAACTAAACAGAAAAAATTAGTGCAGATAAGACAGTATCCTATCTTTATTGGTAGAAGGAGATAATTGAATAGTATATAACTGTTCTATGAAAGAATTGTAGCTTTAGGGACTGTTGAATTTGGCACTCCTGCTTTTATATAGGTGTTTCACTTTTATAGATATCAATAGTGGTAAGATTATCTTTTACTAGTAAACAAAGAATCCAGACAGAGTACAAGTAAGGAAATAACAAACACGATAAGGAAACTCTGGTACCAATAAAAATGAATTAATGTTTATGGCACGTGCTTTCAGAGACTGTCCTTAATCTTTCAAATAATATAATACTTAGTTTTGTTGAAATTGTCCACTACTCTGGGGGTGGGAAATTTCAGTTGAATGAAATTGAAACTTTCATTCAAGGCATCATACATTTAGGTATTGTATGGCTATTAATATTTTCTCTTTTTTATCTATTTGGAAATTTCTTTTATTCATGTGTAATTCATAAAAATTGCTAAGTATCAAAACAAGTCAGTGTGACATATGTGTTGTAATGTGAGACCTGTTTTTCTTGGATCAGCTTTGACAATGAAATACTTGAAAGGAAATAAAATGCTCATATTTAAGGAATCAAGACCTTCCTTTGTATCCAAAAAAGCTTTCAATAGAATATTGTCTTTAAAGAACAACTTATATTATTGGGTTCATGTATTTCCACAGCTGGAGTCTTAAAAGGCTTTCAGTTTTTATTTATTTTATTATGAATGCTTTTATGCTGCTTCAATGATCTAATTCTAAATGGCCTACAGCACAACATACCATAGAATATGACAGAATAATTCAAAAATATCAACGTTATCAAATAATAATACTATTGAGGAGAGCTACGATATCTAAACTGCAATATCCTTTATGATTGCCTAAATAGTAGAAAAGAAATAACAGGGAAATAAACTCTTTGCTTCCATCTGGTGATTGTTTAGATTTTTGCAGTCCAGATATGGTAGGCCTAATGTTGAAAACAGTAGTAAAACATTCCGGGGAAAATAATGCCTGAGCACCATTTACCAGAAATATGAACAGCTGATGCAACAGTTTGTCATTCTGCAAACTGGTGAAAAAGATGAATCTGGAAATCTGTAACTTAGTGCCAGAAGACACCTAGCTTTTAATAGTGTTTTTTTTTTTAAAGCAAAGGTTAAAAAGTATGCTAGCATGCCCCAAAGCAAAGAATGTTCCTCATCTTTAATTTCAAAAATATCCTTGGATTCTATTGAGGCCCATTGGGGTAGTTAGAAAGTAAAACCTGCACTTCGTTGCAGATAGGGCAACCTGCATTGTTGACAGTGAGTTCTAGGCAAGGCCTTTTTAGAACATGGTATCAAGAAATTGTGCAGTTCTGCATTGTGCATTGTCAAAGTTTTACACCAACTGTGGCAACCATTTCTGAATGGACAACCCCTCCCCCACACACTTTCCATGGCAGCTATTTTCTTTGACTTACCTGGGATAAGCTATCAGCATGTCAAATGTACCCATTGATCCCCAAAGTCAGGGACTCCTGTGATAATCAGGGGCCAACTTTTCCAAACAGCAAGTTCAACAAATTTAACAAAGCTGACACAAACAAAATTCATAACAAAGGTTGTGCTTTATGGTGCTTAAAACAAAGCAAATGCCATCACAGGCACCAGATCTTGTCTTTGGTGAACTCCTTAGCTGTGATAGTCCCAATGTGATCATTCTTTGCACCGCTGCTCCTCATTATGAAAACAAAAAAATTAAACAACTAGCAACTACGTCTGTAAATACTATATTTGGAAATCAGGTTGTAACTGTGCAGAATTTATTATTTTGTGTGTGTGATAATTGTTTATATCATTTATTTGGAGGGAGAGCATTCTGCTTTAGGCTCAAACTTAAGCAATTCAGTAAAGTTTATATGCAATGACTGCATTAGATCAACTGAATGAAAGTAAACAGATTCCCATTAATATGCACTGCCAATTATGTACAGGCACTACCAAGCCTGTGAACAGATGCTCATCTGTCCAAGTGTTTCCCCGAAATATTTCCACACAGCTTTTTAAAATACATAACTACATCAATGTAACTGAAAAGTAATAATACCAATGGATTCAGTCCTAACAATGCATGAGCAGAAATACATTTCTGGATTTAAAGTGGCAGTTGTTTCAAAATATTTGTTTCATTCTTCAAATCAAGCAAAATGAAGTAGCTAAGCATCCCATGAGTCAAACCCATAATAAAAACAGTGCAATAAAAATTTCTCTTATTCACATAAGGGAAGAATGTATTATTGGAACATGCTAGTACAAGTTCAGCCAATCTTACTGCTTGGTTTCCAAATTATGAAACAAATGGTCAGAGGGAGAAAATACTGAATCACAAATGATCATGGTTTAGTTATTAACACATTTCTTTCTTAAATATGCATGTACATGTAAATCCTGTGCTGCAGGGTAAACTTTAAAAAAACCCACCACGTTTCCTGAGTAAATTGTGCAATTACACTGGTCACTTTCTAACAAGTGTCAAACAACCTCTTTTATTTCAATTGTTTATAGAGACCTTTCATTCCATTGCTAAGAGATAAATGTATCAGTACAAATGTTTAAAATGTTAATTGACTCCATTGTTCAAACTACAAAAAGAAAGAAAAACCCCACTTAGCTCAGGTGATTATTTTTCAAGAGTTTAAGCCTATCCACAATATTAATTTTCTCTTAAAGCTGTAAATTTTAATTTCTCGGACAGACTTGATGGATCCTTGCCAGTTCTGAGCACCAACAGCAGTGTTTTATCAGAGAAAAACACTTTGGTGGTTACACCTTCAAGAACAAGCATTTGTTAAAAGGCAAATCCTGGAAGTATGCCGTAAATTATGGACGACAAAAATATGAAGATTTTCACATTTTCTTCACAATATTTGGCGTTTGTGTCTTCTAGCCCTTTCACTTATAAGTAGGGGATTTTACTTTACCAGAAGAGTGTTCTGTGGCTTTTGGGAAAATATAGTCCTGAAGCAGGTGTAAATTATAAATGCTCTGATAATGAATAGTTAAGGAGTAGCCTTTGAACTCCTTCCCCAATCAACTGGGCACCACTCTAAGCTGCAGAAGGAAAGAATAAGAACCTTTCCTGAGCAATGTAACTGCTGCTGCCTTCAGGACAAGGTCATATTCATCAGATGCATCTTGGAATATTTGAAGCAACTATCTTCCATCAAGATTCATTTAGGTCTAGTGATTAAGGATCAGGCTATAAACCATGTGACCATGAATTCCAGTCCCATTTTGGATAAAGCCAGAAAGGTTGCCTTGGGTTAGGCACATTCTTTCTGTCCTACGAAGGGAAAACAACTTTGGAAAAACCCTGCCAAGAAAACTGCAGGGGCTTATCCTGCCAGAGAGGGTAGCCCTTCCCCATTCATGTCTGTTGTACAATTGGAGGGTTTTCTTGAACTCAGAGCTCCAACTCAAAGAGCGGGTGACAGAGGTACCCAGTAGGACCTTTGCCACGATCTATTTGGGGTGCCCTTCAAACAGTCAGTCATGCCTTGGTCACCCCATTTGAGGACCACTGCAGTGCACTCTACAGAAGCTGCAGCAAATCCAGAATGTAGTGGCATAGTCTAGCCCAGTGCTACTGAATTGCAAGTGGCATTGCTTGCCAGTTAGGTTCCAACTACAATTCAAAAGGATGGTTCTTGGCTACAAAGCTTTCATGGCATAAGGCCTGGTTATCTATGGGACTGTTATCTCTGATAGTTTCTGACCACCAAGAACAATCAGATACAGTGCGCATGATATGGGTCCCTACAATCAAAGAATGTAACCTGACAGAACCTAGGCCTTTTCTGTCATGGTATCTGCCCTTTGGAACAGCATCCCTGGAGACACCTACTGGTAGTTCTTGGTTAAACATGGAAAATGGAACCAGAATTTCCATCACTAAACAAGATGGTTACAAAGCGTATCTCACGACCTCACCATTTAGTGATGGCAATTCTGATGCTCCCCATTGCCACTGTTAAGAGAGGATTGTGGCTCAATAAAGCGAGTCCCAAGCAAGCCAGAACGTAAGGCACAGTGCGAGTGCAGTAGCAGCAAAGATGGTTGCTGCCAGGTACAGGAGGGTGTGAGGGGCTTACCAAAATGGCTTGCAATCTTCCTTACCAACTTCCCAATTGATTTTACTTATGGGAAGCTGTCAGGAAAGGTTGCAAATGGCAACACATGATTGCTGTATGCTGCAAGTATTGTTAAGTGTTGAGTCAGTTGTCAAGCACCCAAATCATGATCTCATGATCATGAAGGTGCTCTGAAGACTACAACTTTGCAAGTCTTCTTTTTCAGCATCATTGTAATTTCAAAGGGTCACTGAAAGACTGGTCGAGAAGTGGACTACCTCTATACCTTTAAAATTCTTTTTAAAAATCTAGCTTCATACGCAGGCTTTTGGGATTTTCGGATGTTATATGTTAGTTATCTGTTTTCTTTCAAGAGGTGCTTTTATTTCTTTTGTTTAATTGATTTCTATTGCTTTTGATGTTGTATTTGACCCAGAATCTTCTGGAATTGGGCAACTGTCATAAATAAAATAAAAACATACTTACCTAATATACCTGATCCAGCGCCCCTATGAGTCTTCACTTACATATGAAGTATTACCTAGGATGGTTAGTAACACACAGTTTGAGAACTTTTTCAATCTATGTGCAATTCTGCAATATTGTGATCTGCAGTGTAACCTGATCTTTATCTAAAAACTGGCATTTCCATGAGTCCTGATCAAAATCACAACTGTATGTGCCAAAGGGAGTCAATCCTTATCAGCTTTACAATTCTGGAAAGAATAGCCCCTTATCTATGGCAGCAAGAAAAAAATTGTTCTAAAGCTATTCTCATCTTATCTTAATAATTTTCTAGTAGGTACAATGTACAAATAACATTTTCACTTAGGTCTTTCCAATTACCAAATCTATTCTGTGAGGAACTGCTAAACATTTTTGCCGTTAGTAATTAATTGTGTCTCAAGATACTTGTCACTGACAAGATATATCTTGGTTAAAAGGCAATGTTACTGAGGAGATAGATTAGGCCAACAAAACTCCACAAAACAATGTGTGAGCGAGTCCTAATATTGAGCAGCAGAGGTTAGAATCCATTATTATAGCCTGTCATTAACAAATCTAAAAGTCAAAGACCAATTAACAACCCCATAAATATGATATATTACTGTAATATTTGCAGCTGGGTCTTACTATTCAGTTTTCTCTATAATCTCGTTCTTCAGAATTGCAGCAATTTCTTTATAGTTGCTTCAGTTCTACTGAAAATCATTTGTACTTTCACAAACTACACAGAGCCCTCAATTTCAAAACCCCAGAACTATTAAATGAGCCAAAAATATGAATTTCTAACGTATGAAATGAATGTTAACTAACAGCTATTATGGCACCACACTCAGGCTTGAAATACATAACCAAAATTTATATAAAATTCTATTAAAAGCTGATGATAGAAACAGTGTTCTTCATCCAAGTTGAATCCTAGCTACAGAGCATTTTAGCAAACATTTCTGGGGAGTTTCAAGTTTAATTTCAGAGGAAATTGAGTAATAATAGCTCATGACAGAAAGCAAAGTTAAAATAGAAGAGTATATGCAGCAAGATATTTAAGTTTAAAAAACTATCTCTACATTTTTCAAGTTTTGTATTCTCAGTTGCAAGTTACTTCTCTTTTATCTCTTTCATACAACCCTGATACTTAGTCAAGCCTACAAATGGGCGTTGGTAAATTTACCTGTGAACGCCCTTTCTATCTATGCTGCGACAGAGCCCAGGATGGGTTAGACTCCTTCTTATGATGTCATTAAGCGGAGTCTGTTCTTGTATATAAAAGCCAGCCCCTGGGAGTCTCCCCAGCTTTGGGGAAGATACATGACAGATTGAAAGAAGTGTCTCTGAAAGCAAAAATCTATTACGTTAACATTTCTTACCATCTCCAGACAAACCAAGGGAGGGGCTGGGCTCTCTTGCAGCATAGACAGAAAGGGCGTTCACAGGTAAATTTACCAATGCCCATTCTCTTCCATGCTGCAGCGAGAGCCCAGGATGGGACATACCAAAGCTTGCATGTCCACGGGTGGGTCCTCGTCCAGCTGATCATTCCGACTGTGGAACCACTCGCTTAAGTACCCATCTGCTGAAGGCCGCAGTCGCAGAGGCAAAGGAATCCAGATGGTAATGTCTGATGAAAGGAGACGGGGATGTCCATGTGGCCACTCTGCAAATCTCTTCCAAGGATGCCTGGGAGGCCCAGGCGGCTGAAGTGGCCGCACTTCTGGTAGAGTGCGCCGTCAAGACTGCGAGGCAGCGGAAGATCCACTGCTTTGTAGGCTTGTGCAATGCACATCCTGACCCATCTGCTAATGGTAGGGGAAGAGCTTTGTTTCCCGAATGAGAAGGGGAAAAGGAAACGAACATGACTTCCGTCTTTCTAAAATAGGAAGTGTGTTTGATGTAAATTTTAAGAGCTCTCCTGACATCTAGAGTGTGCCACTTGTGCTCTAAGTCGTGATGCAGAAGGGGACAGAAATCAGGCAACACAATGTGCAATCAGAAAGGGACAGAAATCAGGCAACACCTGTGGAACCAGTTGTTAACCTTTGGAATAAAGGAGAACAACCCTATTATCATAAAAAGTGCATAAATCCTGTTTAATTGAGAGAGCAGCCAGTTCTGACCCCCTTCTGGCCGAAGTGTCTGAAACGAGAAAAACTACCTTCAGTGTTAAGAATTGCAGAGACACTGTTCTAAGGGGTTCAAAGGGGGGGGGGTTGTAAGGGCGTTAAGTACCACGTGAAGGTCCCATGAAGGATACCTGTGCACCACAGGGGGGTGGAGGTTAGAAGGCCCTTTTAAAAATCTCCTTACCAAAGGGTGGTGAGACAAGGAAGGAAACGAACCCCAGGAGAGAACTGAAGAGAGAGCCGCTACTTGGCGGCATAGGGTATTGGGGGGTAGACCCTTTTCTAAGCCATCCTGAAAGAATCTAAGAACCTCTGCCAGCTGGACTGAGGAAGGTATAAGACCCTCCTTTAGGCACCATTGACAGAATACCCTCCAGATGGCATCATAGATATGCCTCGTAGATGGCTTACGAGATGCCTGGATGGTGAGGATAACCTTCTCTGGGAGATTAGCCTCTCTTAGCCGTTGCCGCTCAAGCGCCATACAGTCAGCTTGAGCCACTGGGGATCCGGGTGTTCCCTGATGCAGGGAGATCAGATGGGCTGAGATCCACCAGGGAGAGGCTACAAACAGGTTCACCAGGTCCGCAAACCAGGGCTTCGGTGGCTAATAGGGTGCCAGGAGAATTAGCTCCACTTGTTCCTCGAACATCTTCCGTATGACCGCCAGAATGATGGGAAGAGGAGGAAAGGGGTAGAGGAGACCCCTGGGCCACCTGCATCGAAGAGCATTGGTCTCCTCCACTCCCTGGCAAGGAAACCTGATGAAAAATCTGTTGACTTGGGTGTTTTTGGGAATGGAAAAGAGATCTACCTCCGGAGATCCAAACCTGAGGGAAAGATCCCTGAATAGGGATGAGTGAATGCATGGTCGACTGAACTCCTGCTCAGTCAGTTGGCTTGGGAGTTGTCGACCCCGGAGATGTGATCCGCCGAGATTGACAACAAGTGTCTCTCCGCCCACAGCCCCAAACCTTCTGCCTCTCTCATGAGTGCTTTCGATCTCGTCCCCCCTTTGCCTGTTGACGTGTGCCTTTGCAGCCATACTGTCTGTCAACACGAGAACATGGGAACTGGCCACCGAGGCCCTGAAGTGTCTGAGTGCCAGAGCTATAGCTCTGAGCACTAACCAGTTTATGGGACGGGTTCTGTCTGACCAGGACCAAACCCCCTGAGCTATCTGGCCATCCATATGGGTGCCCCAAACCAGCAGGCTGGCTTCTGTGGTGATTACTAGCCTGTCTGGTTCCTTGACCGAGAGCCCCTTCCAGGGGGACGGGGAGAGCCACCAATTGAGAGACCTCCAGGCCTGTGGAGAGAGCAGGACCCTGATCTACGTGTGGCTGGTTCCTGCTCTTTGAAAGGGGAGCAGGAACCATTGGAGTGATTGGGAGTGAAGCCATGTCCACAGGACGATGCCAATACAGGAGATCATCTTCCCCAATAGTTTGGACAGCAGCGACAAGGGACAGCCTGTTGATGTTGAATCTGATGGATGATCTCGGTAAGGCTTCTCCCACAATCTGGGGAAAGGGAACCTGGCACAGAGTTGTGTCGATGACTGCACCCAAGTGAAGCAATTTGATCGTGGGAGAGAGGTGGCTTTTCCTGGTGTTGATGGAAAAGCCGTGGCTCTGGAGGCAGGAAAGAGTAATTTGTAGATTTCGATGGGTGGAGTGAATGGAGGAAGATAGTATCAACATGTTGTCCAAGTAGCATTGGGTCCTCACTGGAATAGACTGTAGTGAAGCCACCAATGCTGCTAGAATCTTTGTGAAGACTCTTGGAGCCAAGGAGAGGCTGAAGGGAAGGGATCGATACTGATAGTGGGTATTCTGGTAACAGAAACGGAGAAACTGGTAATGATGAGGCCAGATGGGAATGTTGAGGTAAGTCTCCGTGAGATCAATGGAAGAGAGGAGGTCGCCTTCCCAATGTTCTTTAGAATGTAATGCAGTGTCGCATTTTAAAGTGCCTGTATTTGACAAACTGATTCATAAATTTTAGGTTGAGGATGGCTCACACACACACCCCCTGAGGCTTTGGGGACAACCAAAAGCCGAGAGTAAAATCCATGTCCCCGTTGGAAAGTAGGGACTGGTTGAATGGCCCTTATGTCAACTAAGTGTTGAATGGCCAAATTCATAAGGGCCCTTTTTGAACTGTCCCGCAAAACGGGACATATCAAAAAAAATTCTGGGCGTGACAGTAGAAATTCCAATTGCAGTCCTGACCTAACCGTGTTGAGCACCCAGGCGTCCATCGTTGACTCCTCCCATTTGGAGGCGAAGAAGGCTAAACTACCTCCAATGGGTGGGAAGAACGAGAGATTACTTAGAGCAACAGAAGGAACGACCCCCTCCCCCACAGAAGGGCTGTTTACCCGCAGAACGTTGTTGTCTGCCAGGTGCTTCTGGGCGTTGTTCCTGGCGTTGGCAATACGCCCTCTGTGGCCAGTTAAAGCGGGCGGTAGTCTCTGCCCAAAAAGCAGGTGGGTGATATGGAGCTGGGCGATAGTCAGTTTTTTTTCCCTGAGGAGGAAAGAATCTTCCTTTTATCTCTGGTTTCAGTGAGATATGGGTCTAGTGCCTCACCGAAAAGCTTGTCACCTGTGCAGAGGACAGAAGCTAGCTTACACTTTCGGCGTGACTCCGCCTGCCAATTCTGGAGCCACAAAAGTCTTCTCACCGCCACCGAAGATGCCATGGCCCTGGATGCAAATTTGGTGGAATTGAGGGTGGCATCCACAGTAAATTCCACTGCTGCTATGATTTTGTTGAGGTCCTGATGTTACCTGAGGTCAGAAGCTGGAAGTTGGTCTTGCAGTTGGTGCAGCCATTGCAGAGATGCCCTTGTAAAAAACGACGCAGTGGTTGAAGCCCACAGCCCACCCAGCTGCTTGGCGGTTGCATTTGAGAGGCTGTTTGGAGCGTTTATCTTCGGCTTTAACTATGTCTTCTGGCTCGGTGGGAGTGCCAGAAGAGGAGAATGAGGCCACGACAGAAGCATCTACAGAGGGCACTGCAAGGGTGTTGGCTAGGGAGGGGCCCACATTGTAGAATCATCTATTGATGATGGACGAGGACCTACCGAAGGGGAAGCACACTGCTCCTTGACCAGGTAGAGAAACTGAAGAGGGGAAGGCAAAACCTCTGTGTGCACTACAGGCTTGGAGAAGAGAGAATCTGCTTGCCCAGAGGGCTCCCCTTGTGGCTCAGGAGCTACTTCCTCAGGTGACAGTTTGGCAGTGACCAAGGTTTGAACAGGGCTGGTTTGAAGACCAATGTGGAAGAGAGCTGATCTGGATGAGAGTCTTCCTCCTCGGAAAGATTGGGGTCCTAGATTTCCCCCTCTTTGCACTCTGAGCGAGGGTAGCGACTGTGTTCAGATGGGGATGCGCGCTCATCCCCCTCATAATCCTCCCATTCTGCATGGGATGAATGGGCCCTGAGGTCCTGGGGCATGTGGAAACCTCTTTGAGGAGGCAAGGAACCTATAGACTGGGAAGGGAGAAGAGCCTGAACCCTTTCTAGAGGCCGAAGAAGCTGTTGGAATCCTTCAGCCAATCCCCTGTCTAATGGCCAAGGAGACAATGTCTTGAATCTCCCTGGGCCTGTCGGCAATGGTAGGGTTGGAAGGCCGAAGGCCAGCCGCCATGGGTGTAAAGGGGGCTTCTGGCCAATTTATGGAGGAGCCCTGAACTCTGGAGGGAAGAGAAGGGGCATAGGCCCCATAGGCCTGCTTGAAATGGGGCCCTGACCTGCTTAAATTCTGAGGATCTAGTTGTTCCTGAAATCTCTCAGGGGACCATGCTGGAGGGGGTCCAAAAGATCCAAAAATGACTTCCCTTCCCCTGGGGGGGAAGGTAGCTGGGATGCTTCCCTGCTTGCCTGCACAGCACGCTGGCAACATGGAGTCCTCAACGTTGCAGGAGAATGGAGCCCCGCTCTCCTGAAGTTGCAGCTACCTGGATCCCTGGGAGCTGTTTGAAGTTGAGATAGCTTCTTTTGGAATCCACTGAACTGAACCACTAACACTTTCAGAGACCCAGCTTGTGACTGAAAAGAAGCTGAATCAAAGCTGGGGATTCTCCTGGGGGCTGGCTTTTTATATACAAGAACAGATTCAGCTTAATGACGTCATAAGAAGGAGTCTAACCCATCCTGGGCTCTTGCTGCAGTAAGGAGGAGAATTTACTAAACACCGAATCAAGTATTTTTTTGGTAAATTTGCCAAATAGTGCATACAGGTAGTTCTTGACTTACAACCAGTGATGGTACTCTACCGGTTCGGCCCGGTTCTGGCGAGCCGGTAGTAGTGATAAGTAGTGGAGACTGAACTGGTTCTCTCCGCTGCTCTGCTGTTGGGCCCACCCTCCTGCCCAGGCTCCCATACTGACCTTTACCCGCTGAATTTGAAGCGTAGCTGTTTTGCGTGGCACAGAAGAGTGCTGCGTGGCAGCTGCTGAAGTGACCGGGATCGTGCAGACTTGCAGGAGGCGAGTTAGAATGCCTCTGTGCCTGCGTAAACACCTCTGCGCCTGCGTAAAGTGCATGTTTGGCGCACGCGTGCACGCAAAGTGCGTGCACACACGCAAAGCACACCCACCAAGCCACACCCACCAAACCGGTGGCAAAAATATTAGAATCCCACCACTGCTTACAACCATAGTTTGACTGTTTGAAGTTACAATGGCACTGAAAAAAGTGACAGTGCCTCTTTTTCATACTTACAACTGCTGCGGCATCCCCACGGTCACAAGATCAAAATTAAGATACCTGGCAATTGTCTTGTATTTATGACGGTTGCAGTCTCCCAGGGTCACGTGATCATACCTTGCAACCTTCTGACACGCAAAGTCGTTGGGGAAGCCACATTCATTTGAAAACTGTGTTACTAACTTAAAAACTGCAGGGAGTCACTTAACAACTGTGGCAAGAAAGGTTGTAAATGGAACAAAATTCAATTAGCAACAGAAATTTTGAAGTCAGATGTGGTCATAAGTCAAGGACTACCTGTATCAACTCGGAACTGAAACTCCCTTGGCTTTACTTTTAAAGTTACCTAACCGCAGAATTTTAACCACTTATTTCTATCCCTCCACCAAAATGTTGAATCTCAGTTGACTAATTTAGTGATCCTAATATTGTAGCATCTAATAATGAGAAGACTGATTGTAATACCTACTGATAAAAATACAGAAATTACAACACTTGAATCAATTAGCCTTTTGCAGAGTGCAAACGGTTCTACCTGGATTCAATCTTACTGTTTTTTGAAGTTCTCAACTTCCCGAATCTCTAACTTTCTGTTCACTAGCACCTCTCACATGCGTCTCCTTCGCTTGACGACTGAATCAAAATTGGGCATGCTCAGATGAAGGAGGTATGGCCAAACATCTGATTGATTCCATCTCCGAGTGAAGAAGAGGAGTCCACACCCAAGCATTGGATTCTTGGTCTAGCCCAGCGGAGAAACTATTAATTCAGAAGTTCGTAGTTACATGTTAATTTACTACTTTGGCCCAGTTTCATAAAATTATTAAATTGAACCACATAAAAAGTTATTTGGCCATTGCAGAATTTTGTATGTATTATTTATACATTAAATGCTCCATAAGAAATATGCACTGATCTGGGGCTGAGAAGATTTAATAAAATCATAACAGATACTTATTTCTGAAATCAATTTTGGACTGAAAGAGCCTTTACTCGATAGAGTTAGAAATTTGGTTCAGGTACCAGTAGTCCTTGACTTACAACCACAATTGAGGCCAAAATTTATGTTGTTAAGTGAGAATTTATTGAGTTTTGCCTCATTTTTACGATCTTTCTGGCCTAAGTTGTTAAGTGAATCAAGCTTCCCAATTGACTTTGCTTGTCAGAATGTTGGAAAAAGTGATCACATGACCTCAGGAAGTTGCAACAGTCATAAGTATGAACCAGCTGCCAAGTGCCTGAATTTTGATCACATGACCAAAGGTTGTAACTATGAAAATGGTCATAAGTCACTCATAATAAGGAATACTACTCACTATTCCTTCCATACTGAGGTATATGAGATTCAAGCATGAAATATAAAGTCAAATCATTTAGGCCAGGACTGTCAAACTCCCCGCCCATAGCCAGATACGTCACCTGCTGGCCACGCCCGGTTTAGCGAAGGGGGGGAAGTCCTGATATGCCACATGATGCTGCCGTAACACCGTGAGTTTGACACCCCTGATTTAGGCTTATGAAGATCTTTTTGGATAGCAATAGTCTAAAATTTCCACTTACTTTTAAACTAGAAATATCATGAACATTTAAGAAAAAAATAAAGCTACTTCCTTTTTACAACTTTATTTTTGTTCTAAAAGAAAAGAGATAAGCAATACATTTTGAACAGAAAAATTAAGTTGAGTAAAAGAGTCTCTGTCCATTCTCCATGCTCTTTTTTATTTAGACAGCATCGTCCCATATTGCTGCTTTCATTAACCAAAATCAAGGAGAGTAATGTGTGAATCATGACCCCTAGCTTACTAATCACTGAAACAACCACATGAGATTTCACACTCATTACCTTGGCAAATAGCAATAAAGGGTATTAGAGACAGTTCATGGGTTTTGAAAAAGTAGTCAACTTCAAACATCCAACAACTGACCAATAATTCACCCAACCTTTCTCCTGGAATGTTCATGAATTGAGTGTTTAGAACAAAAGTAACATGATAAAATAAATAGCAATTTTTAGACAAGCAAACACTTACACAATATTCTTCAAATTATGGGGAAGTTCAATCCTTTTCCTGACATACTTCTCCCCTCTTTTATGAGAGAAATAAGAAAAATGAAAAGCAAACTCTATTGTTGCTTGAATTTAACTTCCATTTCAAAAGAATGATGGGCATTTTTAACAGCTAAGCTCTTTTTTGCTTTCCAGCATTTATAATAAAACAATTTTCAGGCTAATCAAAATGTTAAAAAGTAGTTTAAACATGAAATATAACAGGCTTGCCTAGTTTCAGGGCATATAAGCAAGGCACTTAGTTTCCATGTATCATCACTGACTTTTAATGAAAGTATTCATAGCTAGCTACATATAGTCACACATCCATGTTAAGTTATTGCCTGATTGCATAGGTAATGAAGATACGGCAACAGTACTGCAGTGGTTAGTCAAGGAAATTATTAGTCCAATCTATTTCACAAGGTTATTGGGATGAAACAAGATAGGGTTAATAAAATAGGGTTAATAAATATTTTTTTAAATATTTCCTTCAATCCCAGGAATGGTTCTGTGAAGATATTTCTCATTGCAACTACAATATGTTTTTTTAAGAACGGGCTATAAAGTACAAACAATAGATAATTTAGATAAACACTGAAAATAATTTTTCCATGCTGTAGAAATTTTTAAAATAGAACACTGCTGATTCTTATTCACTACTCTATCAATTTATCGATCCATCCATCCATTTAAAGTAAATATATATTGACATAAAATGACAATTTATATGTACCTTTGGATTATCCAAATACTTGCCTGGAATATATCCCACTGACAATATCATTCTGAATAGAGTCTTCTGTTGACAAGTTGGGGCCAGCAGCCTTAGACACAAGTAAAACCACGAGACCTCTCATCTGCAAATTGTTCCTGGTGTCAGATATAAAGCCCCTAGAAAAGAGGAAAGAAGAATCAAGTAAGTCCAAATAGTCTATAGAATTCTCCTAAATTTATTTTTTGTCAAATGTGTTAGCTTCACAATATTAAGCACTCATTATTCATACAATATTTCCAAATGGGGGCCTCAACGAGTTACACAGGTAGTCATTGACTTACATCCATTCATTTAGTGACTATTCAAAGAACTGAAAAAAGTGACTTATGACCATTTTTCACACTTACAACTGTTGCAATATCCCCATGGTTATATGATCAAAATTCGGGCGCTTGACAACTGGCATGTATTTATGACAGTTGCACTGTCCCGATCATCATTTGTAACCTTCCCAGCTGGCTCCTGACCAGCAAAAGTAATGGAGGAAGTTAAATTCACGAAACAGTCACAAGATTCACTTAACAACTGCAATGATTCACTTAACAACAGTGACAAAAATGTAAAATGGCAACACTCACTTAGCAACTGTCTTGCTTAGCAATGGAAATTTTGGGCTCCATTGCCATTGTAAGTTGAGGACTAGAATTAGAATTCTTTTATTGGCCAAGTGTGATTGGACACACAAAGAATTTGCCTTGGTGCAAATGCTCTCAGTATACATAAAAGAAAAGATACATTCATCAAGAATCAAGAATCATAAGTTACAACATTTAGTAATAGTCACAGGGTACAATAAGCAATCAAATCATACTAGGAAATAGTCAATATAAATCATAAGGATACAAGCGACAAAGTTGCAGACTACCTGTAAATCCAATTTGAATAATCATTTAAATACTGAGCAGATTATTTTGAACATGCTAAATAACGATCATTTCTGATCATGTAAAGATATTTTAAACCATGATTCAGGCCACTTTCTCAATGTTTCCCAGTCTGAGACCTCTAGATTGCCAAAATTATTAGTTACACAATTTCCAATTACTTTGTCTATTTGGCCATTCTAGCTGAACATTCTAGAATTCAGAGCTTTAAAACTTGGCCAACAATGTGTCAATAGAAATCTCCCTTTATTCCAAGCTGAACTTTAATTTTTAAAGATTCTAAATAACTAAATTGAAAATTGGTGTGCCAAAGCTAAGTACCAGCCTCAAGCTGAATTGTTACTTCCAAGAATGTTGCTTGTGACCTCTATATACGCCAGAGGCCTTCGTAAGAAAGTCAGAATGACACAAAATTAGATCTCGGGGCTTTATAGGAAGTATATGTAAGTATATATTCAAAGAGTATTAAAAATTTGGGCTTGAATACTTAAGAAGCAATGCAAAACCAACTTCTTTCTGAGAGCTACAGAAAATATTAATAGAATAGAATAGAATTCTTTATTGGCCAAGTGTGGTTGGACACACAAGGAATTTGTCTTGGTGCAAATGCTCTCAAGTATAGATACATTCATCAAGAATCATAAGGTACAACACTTAATGATAGTCATAGGGTACAATAAGCAATCAAATCATACTAGGAAACAGTCAATATAAATCGTAAGGATACAAGCACAAAGTTACAGTCCTACAATCACAAGTGGGAGGAGATGGGTGATAAGGAGTGATGAGAAGATTAACAGTAATAGGAATGCAGACTTTGTAATGGTTGAACAGTGTTGAGGGAATTATTTGTTTAGCAGAGTGATGATTTGGGGGGGGGGGACTGTTATTTATCTAGTTCAGGGGTGTCCAACCTTTCACCTTCCCTGGGCCACATTAGAAGATGAAAATTTGGTTTGGGCCACACATAAAATAAAATAACAGTAACGATACCTGATCATCCAAAAAAATCCATAGAAAACATAGTTAACATATTAAATTTATTTGGAAATGAAGTTAGTGAGATGTTTTTATTATTTATTATTTATTAAAAAATATTTTTTTTATCACGGTTTTTTTATCACAGTTTATTTTCCGGCCAAATTTTGCGGGGGAGAAAGCTCGCCCGCCTCGTGCCTACCTCTCCACCTGCAAATGGCCCGGCTGGATGAGGCAGGACTGGAAGGAAGAAGCAGCAGTGGCAGCAGGGGCGGTGGCGGGGGCAGAAGCAGCAGCGGTGGTGGGGGAAGAAGCGGCGGCAGCGGCAGCGGGGGCAGAAGTGGCGGCGGGGGCAGTGGGGGCAGAAGCAGCAGCAGTGGCGGGGGAAGAAGCGGCGGCGGCAGGGGCAGAAGCGGCGGCGGGGGCAGAAGCAGCAGCAGTGGCGGGGGAAGAAGCAGCGGCGGCGGGGGCAGAAGCGACGGCGGGGGCAGCGGTGGCAGAAGCAGCGGCGGGGATAGAAGCAGCAGCGGTGGCGGGGGAAGAAGCGGCAGCAGAAGCGGCAGCAGCCACGGGGGCAGAAGTGGCAGCGATGGCGGGGGCAGAAGTGGCAGCGGGGGCAGAAACGGCGGCGGTGGCGGCGGCGGCAACAGCAGGAGGTGGCGATCTGACGGTGCCCACCTTTTCTATTGCTGCTTGGCCTGGCGCTCACCTCGCCCCGCCTTGCGCCTGCCTCTCCTCCTCCTCCTCGCTGGCTCTGGCACGAAGGTTGGGGTGGGCACTGGGCCGCATTACGAGGCGACCTGGGCCGCATGCGGCCTCTGGGCCGCGGGTTGGACAAGCCTGGTCTAGTTGTTCTGGCATGCAGTGCTCTATACAGCATTGTTTTGAGTTGAAACAGTTTATGTCCGGGATGTGAGGGGTCTGTAAATATTTTCACAGCCCTCTTTTTGACTCATGCAGTATATACGTCCTCGATTGAAGGCAGGTGGGTAGTAATTGTTTTTTCTTCGGTCCTAATTATCCTCTGAAGTCTGTGTCTGTCCTGTTGGGTTGCAGAACCAAACCAGACAGTTATAGAGGTGCAGATGACAGACTCAATAATATGTTCATTATGATGCCTGAATATATAAAAGTGAAATACCACCCACGCATTATCACAAAATCTCCAGGACTGTAAAGCCTGCAAACTTGAAATTTGGCACGTATGTTCCTCTTGAATTCTAGAAAGGATTTTTCAAAATGACCATCAGAGCATTAGTATTTTATATATTATTAATAGGCTTCAATGCTAAGGTGTTCTACTCCCCCTCCTCACCTGAAAACAAATCTGTTCCAAATGCAAAACACAAGCAGAGGAGATGAGTTTCAGTTTTAGTTTTACTTTCAAGCAGCTTTAGTGCAGAACAGTTGACTTAAGCCATGCCCAAGCTCCTTGCCATCTCCTTGCTCACACAGCAAATACTGTTTCAGTTTCCAAGCAGCCCTCAACTCTCTTACACACTGACAGTACGATAGCCAGATGAATATTGATCGATGTTGGTAGGCAGAGGCAGAATTCTGTCCCCCTTATTTTCCTCCCCCAAAACTAAGCTCAATCACATACTTTCATAGTGAAGCACAGGTACTTCACTATAATACTTTCGTGAAGTACTATATAATACTATAATAAATTAGCATAACCTAGATAACTAGTTGATCCCAAAAAAGCTAACTAGGATCAGTCATGGAGACCAACAGGAAGTCTCAGGGCTTTGCTAGATTGAAAAACCAAACAAAAATTCAAAAAGGCAATGACAAATTATTTTAATTGTTGCCAAGAACACAGCATTAATTTTGGAAATCTTTTATTTTATGAAATAACAATGTTAAACTAGCCAGATGCAGCAGACTTAATTGTCTTTAAACCAAAAAAATAAAACTGAATAAAATGTAGTTCTGGAAAAATCAATATGAATTTCTTACATTTGATTCTGTTTATTAGAACTTCTTGACATATATCTCTGACTCATTGTATTTAGTATTTCTCACTGTTATAAAACTACTAAAGCAACAGTTTGTGTATCAGAGGCATTATATTCAAGAGGAAGGTTCATTTAATGTAGTATATACAGAAGGATGTGAAAATGCAAATAAAATTAATATACTACTGCATCAGAGATTGTATGGTTAAGTAGTTAACCCTGAAGGTATTTTGCAAATTGTACATCTGATTTAAATTAAATCAGTATTCAAAGGAGGTGCTCAAAATACTAAAGTTAGAAGAAAAGTTCTGTCAACACATCCATCTTCATTGAGACTGAATGAAAATGTAAATGAAGTCAATTACCATATGACAGAAAATACATAAAAATAGAATATAGAGACAGTGAAGCACCAATCACTGTATACTTCATTCTTGTGAGAAAATAGCTAATTCATAGCAAATCCATGTAGAGAAATAGTGGACACTATTAAGCAAGAGCATAGGCACAAATTCATATAATGTCCTTGCATATGATCTAAATCATCTAGTGTTCCCTAAGATTATTTATGTTTCCTTTCCAAATTGTGAGCTAAGAATTAAAAAAAAAAATTTCTAGCCATCCAAAGCTATAAACAGACTTATATTAAAGACATGGAGTTGGTCTTCACTAAAATTAATTGCAAGGGATTTGAAACAAATAAACCCTACAGTTAATCCTCCTTTAGTAATCAGAAGCTCCGGCAATCACTTGAAATGGCTTCAGGGGTCATATTCACATTCTACCTGAATCCATGTCCCTAGAGATATTCAACCCATGTCACAGGTAGATAAAAGTCTTCCAGATGGTGCAATTATTCTTGATGGGTATGTAGCAGAAGACAGGTTCCTCTGGGGGGGGGAAAGCGGCTGGAAGTAGCACAACTGGGCGTGTGCGCACACACACACATACAACTGAACATTAGAGTCAGATTCCTTCCTAAAACCTTGGGCAAAATATCACCACAAGTATAAATATAAATTCACAAGATTACAATATAGCTTATTCTAGTTTGTCCAGCTGATTATTATTAAACGCTACGCCTTCAAGCTAAAATTGAATTAGACCTATACAACTCTCCACTGCAAATCCAGGTTTTCGAGTGATTGAAACAATAGGAGGGAAAATACAATTATTCTCCATGCTATTCTTGTGACAAAAATAAGTTTTAAAATTAACAAATTGCTCTGTAAAAGCAGAACTCTTAATGTTCTTGACTTGCTATGAAGAGGGGAAGCCTAGCTTAGAAACAAGCATACCATGCTGATACAAAGACTCGCACCACCCACACAAACAGTAACACTGGATAATAATTTTTATGCTAAAAGAATTACACCTCCTACTACTGTCCATCTGTTTAAGAGAATAAATCAACCAAACATAAGCATTCTTATGAAAGCTCTGCATACAGTACTTAAATTTCCAATGTTTAGCTATTTCTCTTCTCAGTAGAGATAAGACATAAACCTATAATTCCAGTGGTTTCTATTCATTGAAACATTTTTGGCAAAAAGAGGGACAAACTTTGGAGGATAATTTATACAAAGGCCATTCAGCAATTACATTTTAGCAATCATATCTATGGATCATCAGACAAATCAGCGTACAGTGTAAAGACTAAACACATACTTTTAAATTTTCCTAGAAGAATTCAAGGAAGAAATTAAAACATGATTAACAATTCGCATCCACACTTTAAAATACAATATAATTTTAATGGCAGCATTTACAGAATACATTAAATGTGTTGCATGTGACAAGGAAAATAAAGTGAATAATTGCAAATTACCTATAACATATGTCTAAAAATATAGAGGGTATAAATGAATTTCTATATCTTTGTAGAATGTTCATTAAAGATTAAGAAATTTTAAGGCACACCAATGCTGGTAGAATAATACTCAATAAGTACATGAAAGAATGAATATTGAGAAAATGTAGAAAATGCTCCAATACAGGAAGTTTATTTTATTTGTTTGTTTGTTTGTTTATTTATTTTGTCAATTACTTACAAGATAATAGGTATAAGTATAAACATGAGTAAGAATACAGGAAATAGGTACAAATAAATGGGGACAATAGGACAGGGACAGGAGGCACGATGGTGCACTTATGCACACCCCTTAAGTTTTTAAGAGATTGGACAACCATTTGTCTGAACATGGTGGCTCAGTGATTAGAATGCAGCACTGCAGGCTACCTCTGCTGACTGCTGGCTGCCACCACTTTGGCAGTTCAAGTCTCACTGGCTCAAGTTTGACTCATCCTTCTATCCTTCCGAGGTCAGTAAAATGAGGACCCAGATTGTTGGGGGCAATATGCTGACTCTGTAAACCTTTTAGAGAGGGTTGTAAAGCACTGTGAAGTGGTATATAAGTCTAAGTGCTATAACCGGAACTGTTAGGAACTCCTTATCCAAAACATGTTTTCACAATGACTCTATATTACCTGTGTAAGGAAGCCGTATAAACCTAGTAAATGATGCCGCTTCTTGAATATGTTTCCTATAGTTACCTTCTGAACCTGGATTTCTGGACAGCTCTTATATGAGAGCTGTGAAAAGTATTTTAAAGAGTGCTCTACAATTTCTATTTGCATATACTGTGTAAAAACCATCTTTTTTGCACTGTTAAAGCAGTTGTGTCTTTCAGAAATTTTAAGGGGTGGCTTAGAAGGGGCGTTGGTACTTACCTGACACGCCCTTTCTCTGTGAGCTGTGAAGAGCATCCATTGTTTGGGATGATGCTTCTGTCGCTCGTTTGATAGGCTGGGCTTTAATTGAGAGGGCACTCCTCCTCCTCCACGGGACTCCTCCCTAGCGTCCCCAGTTTTGGCGAAGTCGAAGTGATGAAATATTTCTTCTCCGTCACCCTTTCTAATACTTGGCTGGAATAGCATCCCACCAGACAAATAAGGGTGGGGGTGGATGCTCTTCACAGCTCACAGAGAAAGGGCGTGTCAGGTAAGTACCAACGCCCCTTCTCCAGATGAGCTGTTCAGAGCATCCATTGTTTGGGACATACCAAAGCTTGGTGCGTCCTACGGGAGGGCTTCCGTCTGGTTCGGATTCCCCTTTTCTTGGTCCCTATGGACCCTTTGTAACACTTTCCTGTCAAAGGCAGCCTCTGTAGAGGCGAAGACATCATTCCAATAGTTTCTAAATAAAAGGCGATGGTGAGGCCCATGTTGTCGCCTTGTAAATTTTTGCTATTGGCACTTGTGGCCCATGTTGTCAACATTGCAGCACTCCAGGTCGAATGAGCAGTGATGCCCCCGGGTACAGGAAGAGATTTGTGTCTCATAGGACTTGGGAATTGTGCTCTCAGCCACTTACTGGTCATTGCGGAAGGGGTCTTGCACCCAATGGTGGGTGGTTGAAAAGAAACGAAGAGAACCTTTGTTTCCTAACACACATCGTGCAGTTGAAATATATGCAGAAAGCTCACTTTACATCTAGATTGTGGCATTGTCGTGCCAGATTTTATGTCGATTTCAGACAAATGTATGGGAATATCAGTTCCTATGGTCTGTGGAAACCCAAAATTATCTATGGCTGAAAGATGGATCTGGACTAAGGACCACTTTGTCTTGTGAAAAATACAGAGCTTCTGTCTAACTGACAAGACTACTAGATCCAAGATGTAACTGGGCCAATGTAATGGCAACCAAGAGAACCACCTTGTATGTTAGGAATGGAGACGCATGGTCTACATGGGCTCAAAGGGAGTTTTCTTGAGTGCGGTAAGGACCTTGTTGAGGTCCCACGTGTGATACCAATGCACTACAGGAGGCTGTACGATTGTAGCCCCGTGCAAGAAAATGGCATATGCATGGGTGATGAGAGATGGACTGCAAGTCTCTCCTAGTGATGACCGATGCTAAGGCCTCCCCTTTGCCTGTTTATATGAACAAGATAATAATGAAATGTCATATAAATAACACTGCCGTCTAACAGGTGTTCCCCTGAGATGAACAGCCAGAGCCATCAGAACCTTTGTAAGAACCTTGGGCAGATGACAACCCAAGGACAATGCAATGTATTCAAAACGTTGAGTAGTATAACAACAACTAAGAGTTCTGCTATGTGAGGATCTAATTGGAATGTGGGGATGGGCCTCCATTAAGTCAATGGAGGGTAGAAAATTGCCCCTTCTGATGCTCAGAAGTACGGAGTTCAGTATACTCATCTTAAGCCTCCTATGAACTATGGATCAATTAAGTCATTTTAAAGCTAAAATTGCTCCTGCTGATCTGGTGCCACAGGTTGGTTGCCTGGATCTCCAATAAATGAACAATAGCTGTCTCCATCATGCTCCCTTTAACAGGATCCCCAGAGAGAAGGCAAGTAATGCAAACGTTCCGGGGAGAGGATGGAAATTCTATAGCCAGGCCTAATCTTCTGATACCTCTAACCCAGGAAACAGAGGTAGAGGTATCCCATTGAGCCTTCCACCAATATGGGCACAGTTGTGAGGCCTATGTTGTGCCTCAGAGATCTCTATTTCATGTTCCTCAAGAGATTCTTTTGCTCTGCCCTCCCCTTCAGTATCTATCTCCAGATCGGAAACTATCTGACTGTTGGTGATTCATGCATCCAGACAGTCCCTGGAGTCTGGAGAGAAAAAGTCCCTGGTAGAGGGAATGAAGGAACCCTCCAAAAAGCTGGGAAAGGCTATTTTGGGGTCTATGAAAAGAGAGGAGCTTATTTTCTGCTTCTAGTCTCTATCAGAAATAGGTCAGGGGCACCACCAACCAAATTATCTCCCTATATTGGGGAGGAAGCAAGCTTCCATTAGTTGTGTGATATCTGCTTGCCAATGTCTGAGCCATAGCAGTAGGCAAGGAGAAACCTGAGATGCCCTGGCATGAGAAGATAATTTAATAGAGTTTTGCGGTGTCCTTGTGTGCCCTGATATTGGAATTTCAGATAATCTCCCTCAGCGGAGCAACCTGAGAGACGATCTAATAAAAAAGGGGGGATGCGGCCGACTCCGCTCTTATGGCCCTCACATCAGATCGACATGCCCTACATGGGGACAACTCGACCCTGTATATCCTTTGACTTGAGAGCCTCTTCTGCTTCCGTTGGAATTGCAGAGGAGGATGATAATTGCCATTAATGTTTTATCTACTATCGTGGTGATGAGAAATTTAGCAGAATGAGAAAACCAAATTAAAAATTTGCTATCATATCCTGTAAGAGGGGTATACGCCACTGAAGAGACCCCTTGTTTCTGGACGAGGTCCAAGAACCTCTGTGGGACAGTTATGACTTCCTCTTATATTATTGGTTGGGAGAAGATTAAATCGTCTGACCCCCCCCTTACAGTAACAATTGTTGGGCTGAGGAATGGAATATCAAGGCAGGCAGAAGGGTTTTTTGTTTTTGTTTTGAAACAACAGAGACTTGAAAAAAGTCTGAGGGCGAAACAGACCTGAAGATCGGTGGTCTGGCTTAATGCCTTCAATGTTTGACATGCCCCCCCTTTTTAGGGGATCCGCCTCTGACAGATTTTGGTCACTGTTGTGAGTAGACCCTTCCTCAACCTGTTCCATCTGGTCTCTAGTTCTCCCTCATTCTGTGCATCATGTGAATGTGTAACTGGATTATATAACATTCCCCTGAAGGAGGTACCTGCTGGTAATGAAGATCTATTCTGCATAGTAACTAAATCGAGTGAGAATCGAGGTCAGATTGTGGAGGCTGCCTAGCCATTAACTTCTACTGTGCCCTGGCCGCGATGCCTCTTCAAGTTGCCATGTCCCTCCAGGCCTTCAATTTGTCAGGGATATCCTCTGGGAGGAGGAATTCTGGTGTGGTTCCACAACTGTCTGTCAGGCAAGTAGCGCTGCTGAAGGCCTGGGTTGAACTGGTCCCTCTGAGGCTCTCCTGGATGGTGTTGAGAGATCCAGGGATGGAGGCAAGGTGAAATATGGAACACTTCACAAATTTGCGTGTTATCCTTGCGCAGGGGCCATGCTAATCTTCTCTGTATCATTCCAATTTTAGTGTATGTGCTGCTGAAGCGAGCACTCTGGAACTGGGACCAGCCTGGCTGGGGAAGAGGACTGAGACTTCTGTTCAACCTCCCTCATGCATTTTTTAAAATTTAAGATATGCTCATCTAACGCATTTTGGTGTCTCTTGGCATCCTTTGTTGCCTTAGAGGTCTCTCTTTTTACCTACTTTGAGTTGGTTTATTGTCTTCTGGGGGTATTTTTGGTTGCCCTTGAAGATTCTGACCTAAAGCCCACAAGGTGAGATACCTATATCTATATATCTATATGTGTATGAGATATTAATGGACTGTTGACTGTTTCAGAGGACTTATATAAACAGAGGCAGGGAATCCTCTTGATATTTGCTCTCCCCCCCTTTTTTGGTAAATTCAATTTGTTATTATGTTATTATTCATAATAATATTGATATCATTAATATTGTTATTATTGATAATATTTTTGTTATATCTGTGCACAGCCACTAACAAATTGTTGTGCTGTTACTAAACTCATAATTAGATGACTGAATATGGAATCAAATTGTGAGGCCAAATAGAGAACACCTTTCAGGACCTGTATTGCAATTGGGTGATCCTGCAGTCACTGGCTCTCAACAGCTTCCTGCCCAGGCGGACACAGGCCTTGGTGTTCACTGTTACTGTGCTGCTAGAATTCTGTGAGGGCTGCCAACTGAAAAAGGAAGCCCAATAGTCAACCTCAGAAAGAGGTCCGTAATCGGCATAAATGTCCCCTGGACCCTCATGGAGATCCTTGTGAAGGGAAGTGGCCTCTCAACAGATAATGCCATGGAATTCTTATAAACAAAATGATGCTGGCGTTGTTTTAGTCGTCAAGATGTAGCATCAACCATCACCTCTTAATGTGAGCCGATACGAATCTAACTAGAATTTGAGAATTTGAGCAGGAGAACTCTGAGTCCTCTGGCTCCACCCGATCAATAGCCCTTGCTTCTTCTATATACCTTGCAGGAGTATATCTGAAACTACAGAATCTCCTGTGGAGTGATACCTGAGGGTAAGGATGCTCTGTCCTGCTTAGTGACCGGAGTTATAGGGAATTCCAGTCAGAAGGAGTGCTCTGTTGTTCAGAGCAGTATGCTGCACCCCGGCAGAGATACATTGGCATATTGCTAATTCCATCCACACTCACATCTTTTGGGGGATCTAAGTCATTATCTTGACAGAATCTGGCCGCTGTTGGAGCAATGTGGCCACAGAGTCACTTCGAGTCACTTGTACTGATCTAGATGGGCTACCTGATCTTGTGCAGCTGTGCTGCATCTGTATTACACAGACAGATTCAGGGGTAGTTGCAGAGGGGAATTGGAGCCGAAGTAGGCCTGGAGGAGATGAGGTTTGAGAATTTTCTTCATCCTTAGAATGCTTCAATTTGTTTTGAGAATTTGACATGGCTCTTGAGCTACTGCTGCTTGCCATTGTGACCGCTTATTAAATTTTACTGTTAATGAGGCTGAAATGTTGGGCGGTTGGCATGCCCAGGGGCCTGAACCAGCAATGGCCAGGGAACCCTAAAACAATGCTCCCCAGTTTTGTATAATCTTATGTAAGAATACTGAATTCTTATTCTTGTTCCTATTATTATCATTATTATTATTTTGTTATTAATATTATTATTTCTGAATTAGCCAAATTAGGAACACCTCATAGGCCTAGAAAGGAGGAATTGTTGAAATAAGATGTAGGCCTGCGACAGCTTCCTGCACAGGCGGACACGGGCCTTGGTGCTCGCTGTGGTGCTGCTGTTTAATTCTGTGAGGGCATAAGCCAACAGTTTCCTCCTTAATGAATAAGGGTCAAAAACAGAATAATTATATCTATCTATCTATCTATCTATCTATCTATCTATCTATCTATCTATCTATCTATTTATCTATCTATCTACATACACACACATATGTATTAGGGGATTTCCCTTGGGTTCCAGGAAGGAGACCCCTGCTTGGGGAAAGAAAAGCCTCTCACAGTTCCAGAAATAAAATGCAGATCACTACCGCATGGTTAGTGAGTCTGCAATGGCACCAGCCATTATCTCTTTAGGTGCGTAATGAGTTAAATCGGCTCAGCAGCACTTCCACGCCTTGTGGGGAGTGCAGAGTGCCTTGTGGGGAGTGCCTTGTGGGGAGTGCAGAGTTACTGCACTCGATACTGCAGAGTTTCCCCTTGAATAAAAAGGTGCGGTGGGGCAGATGGGCGCTGATGCCCCCACCCCAGACGGTGTTCCCAGGGGAGAGGAAAAAGCCTCAGACCCTTTTAAAATGGAGCCTCTCCTGTCGGGCGTGGGCGGCGGCAATCGTAGAGGCTCGGCTTGAAAAGATTGTAATGTGAGTTGTTAGCTATGCGGCTGAGGCGTTATCACCTCCGATCATCCTGGGGGTGAGAGATCATTATCTGAAGCTACGGTGAGCTCCCTTGGCTCGAGTTATATACCGTAGGGAGCTGCTTGACTCATTGAAACTAAAAGCCTTAAAGGAGTTGTTTAGAGTTTAAAGGCAAACCTTTTTGTTGTCTCCTTTTGAAGCTTTGCTATTCCGGCCAAGGGAAAGGAAATTAAGCTGCCTATATCCACGAAGGCTGAGCAAAAACTGGGGACGCTAGGGAGGAGTCCCGTGGAGGAGGAGGAGCGTCCTCTCAATTAAAGCCCAGCCTATCAAACGAGCGACAGAAGCATCATCCCAAACAATGGATACTATGAACAGCTCATCTGGAGAAAATCTTGGCCAATCTTAATGGTACTAGATGCCAACGGTAAAACATTTTGTAAAGGTTTTCCCTATACAAGGCTGCCATTGTTAACTTATAATTTCTCTTCCAAAGTCTTTCCCAATCCTCTAATTGAATGTTATATCTGAAATTTTTCATCCATGCTATCATTGTCTGTTTTACTACCATATACTGTATAAACCAGGGATCCCCAACCTTGGCTACTTTAAGACTTCAACTCCCCAAAATCTCCAGCCAACATAGCTTAAAGTGGCCAAGGTTGGAGACCCCTGGTATAAACCATCTTTTTTGCACTGTTAAAGCAGTTGTGTCTTTCAGAAATTTTAAGGGGTGGCTTAGAAAATTGCTTAGTTAATACATCTGTCACTTAAGATATCTCACTAAGAAATACTGAGTCCTGAGACTTTACTATGGCTGAGTTACATCTTGTAGTTTCCTAAATTTAAACATTTTCAACCATTTTTATCTCTTATTTGGCCCTACCAATCCAGATTATAATATGAAGCAACCAGGAGCACCAGATACATGATGTTTACTGAAGAAGCTCAAAGAAAAGAAAAAAGTAAACAGGTTTTTAAAAAAAGCACCTATGCAGAAATTCCAATTTGTTAAACCTATATTATATGTTTAGTTTGTTGCCCAATCCCATCATCCATATATTATTACAAAAGCAGATGACAGTTTTAGTAAGTAAAGTGCTATTGTTTTCACAATATCAAGCAATCTATTAACTGTGAACAAGGATTACATTTTTCACACAATGTAGATATTGAACCCTTTACAGTTAATAATTTGTGGAAAAGTAACTTGAAAATTCTGATATATTTCCCAGAGATGTGTTCATCCCTGAGAGAACTCAAGATTTCAAAAGGTGAGACATTTCAGCAACTTGTGGTTTTGGAAATGTTTGTTTCCACAGCAACCAGCATCATTTTCTTTATATAGCATTATAAACAGATGGCAAAAAAGAATGCCTGTGTTTCTTTGCCAGCATGTCAATATAAACTTTAGTACATAGTACTGTATGTTTGAATTATTTAACAATCCAGGTATATTACCCACAGAACTTATTATTGCAGTCAAATGTTAGTAAATTTTCATTCTCTCACTGTACATTTTGTTTCTTAGCTATCTTTTGTTAAATTCCTTCTGACACCTACAATTTTCATAACACATTGTTTTAAGACAAAAGAATGAATCTTTGGCAGGAGACCTATAAAAACCTGAATGGAACACTTAATGAAATGAGAACTGATAAATTGGTCCCTTTCAGACTTAATGCCAAATCAGGATTTCAGTTACACGAACAATGCAATGGCCCTCAAAATTGCATTACCACTTTTTTTTCTCTACTCTTCCCTTGCAGGCTGCATTCTCCTAAAGAAAATCATAAAAGAAAACACTTTCATGTGAACATGAAACTAAACCGTGCACAATCACACTCTGCTCATCTACCATCTACAAACTCAAACTATTTGATGTTCTAGATATGATATGAAACCACAATCACAAGTGGGGCTGGGAAGGCTGTCATAATTCAGTGAGTCATGTCATGTGACTGCAGTGACTTCCAATAGCAATCCTGGCATACACACCTCCCACCCCAGTGGCAGTCAGGAATCAGGAATCACAAGTTGTTAAGCAATTCTCACCGCCATCCAAGCATTCTGGGCTTGGTCCCTTCCAGCTAGGAATTTCAATAAGGGAAGGAGTGCTTGCCCCCAAGTCTGTTTTTTGACTGCCGTGCACTCTGCCTTCTGGGGCTGCAAACAGCCCCCCAAATCATGCAGCTTTGGGACTGCTTGCAATGCCCCAGAAAATCTCAACCAATCCAGTCCACCCCAGCCTTCATAAAGCTGAGCTATCACACATGCTTCCTCCATGTTCAGCTGACAGTCACACTTCTGAACTAGCCTATTGAAGCATGCAGATCTTCTAAGCTCCACCTTACTTTCTACCTGGACTTTCCAGATAGGTGCAGTTAAAGCATATTAGACGCCCAGCTTTGATCAACAGCTGGGAAAATAATTAAGGACACACTCAAATCATTTTCATTGGACACATTGAGACACAACAGATTCTTTGTAATACACAGAGACCCAGCAAATTTAAAGTATCAGCACAACTTTACTGGTTATAATGTATATTTCCTCTTTCTTATATGCACACACACACATTCATCCACACGTACCCACATCCTGCTCAATTAGCTACCAGTCCTAGCTAAAGCAGGGGTGGACAACTATAGCCCCTTTATGATCTGTTTTCTACACCTCCCAGTATCACTGAGCCACCATGGTTGCCTCAGGAATTCTGACAGTTGAAATCCACAGGTCAAAAAAGAGCCACAGTTGTACACCCCGAAATAGAGGGATGGAAGCCGCCAAGTTTGGGTTCAAAAATGACTCAAAGAGCGGGCAGGATTCAGGAGCCAATTTACCTTCAAAATCCTTGCTTTTTCATTCAGAGGACCAGCTGCTACTCTTGCTTGATTAACTTACACGCTTGGTAGCTGTTAATGGGACTTTTGGGAGCAGGGTGTTCCATATACTCAAGCCCCACTTTTTTGGCCTGGTTCAGGTGGTATTTTTTCCTTTGTTTCCTTAACAACTTGGCTGCTTCTTAACTACCCTCCCAAAGCAAACTTTTAGACTAGATTCCTGGCTTTTGTCCACCCTGCTTAGATGTTGGCTTCATCTTTCAACATGGCTGCTTCAGCCTAGTCTCCCACTGCTACCTTTCCAAAAGCTTTCTGAAGGAAACACAACTTTATAAAGACATTGCAGTTCTATTGTTTATTTTAGTTCTGGAAATATTGAAAAGAGAAAAGACAATATGAGAGGATCGTGGGAGTAAAGATTTAAAAAGAAATTTATGAATTAAGGGTTTCTTAGGATAATTTGGTGCTAGTTCCCTGAAAGATCCCTGAAAGAGGATTGAAATATTAATGAGAAATTTTAAAAATGGTATATTAGCAAGTTTTAAAATTAATAAACAGAAGATGAAGATGTTAACAAAAATATGAAAATAGAAGATCAAACAGAACTGATAAGTAAAACAGGCCTTAAGATTGAGAAGGTAAAATGTTTGGGTATCATTATGACAAATATGAACCATATGTTATTTCAAAATAATTGGGTTAAGATATGGAATGAAGTTAAAGATATGTTAAGATGGGAATAATTACAATTGTCATTGTTTGAGAAAATTCCTGTGATAAAAATGTCTTCTTGAGTGATGTTTTCATTTCCGACAATAACTGTTTTGATAACTGATACACCATTTAAATAGTAGCAGATGAATATATCTAAAATGTGTGGTTGAGGAAAAAACTGTGAGTTATAAGGTTATAAGGTGCTTCAAGATGCAAAGGAAAGAAAGGACTGGGTTTTTTGCAGCTAGCTTTTTGGTTTCAATGAAAAAGTCAATGCTAAAAACCAAGGCTTTGAAGTTAAAAGGACATGACCTGAGATTTGGGTAGCATGAATATGTAATTAAGGTTAATACGGATTTTAAAAACCATTATGTTAGATTCGCCATATTGAGAATGTAACATAGATACAAACCAAGACTGTGCCCCAGATTCTGACCTGTGGTTCTCAGCACAAAAAGCAAATAATAAGAAAACACAAATGGCTAACTTATCATGAAATATCAGAATTTTGTCAAAGGGCATATAAAATAAAATCATGACACCTGGTCATAGAGGGATGTAATTATCAATGGTTCTCTTATATATAATTATTAGAAAGATGTAAAATAGACAAAAGAATTTATGGTTTTAAACATTCTGAGCGTGAAACAGAATGGTGAACATGTAAGTGCTAAAATGTATACCCTTTTATGGAAAGGCTGTATAATAAAATGAAGCAGACTGAACTAGCCAAGGATATCAGTTCGAAGAGGCACCACAAAGAAAAGCAAATTTTAAGTTCATTATAAATGTTAGGGGAAAATCAAAAATATAAAAACCAGTTATTTTGACAAAAATCTATTATCTGACAACTATCTTAAGCTATTTGCTTGAAACATCATACCCAGCTACCATAAGAAAAGAATTGCAAAACTTCAAAGTGTCAATATATAAAATACTTCATTCACAATTGCCGCACAAACCAAAATATACTTGTGCATTAAAACGAAATCCAACTAAATCATGCTCAGAACATAGACCAATTTTCAGGGCAGTAGCAATAGGACTTAAGACTTATATACTGTTTCACAGTGCTGTACAATCCTCACTAAGCTGTTTACAGTCAGCATATTGCCCCCGACAATCTGGTTCCTCATTTTACCGACCTCAGAAGGAAGAAAAGCTGAATCAACCTTGAGCCTGGTGAGATTCGAACTGCCAAACTGCTGGAAGCCGGCAATCAGCAAAAGTAGCCTGCAATACTGCATTCTAACCATTGCACCAACACAGCAAATAAAATATGAATCAGTTGAGCATCTTCTTGACATGGATTTGAGACAAATATATACTCAAATATTCTCTCTGATGCTATGTACTCCTATATATAAATTGGGATGGTAAAGAAATATGTTGCTATATATTGATATAATAGCTGCCAAATTCTTTGATAAATAACACAGTCCTATAAACAAATGCATCCCAAGTGTTTTGGTAGGCTGAGTTACAAATCTTCTGCTACCCTCATTTGCTGTTTTAGAATACAGAGGCAAAGAGAGGGAATGAAAGAAGACCAACACCGTAAGCACCTATATAGAACTCTGCTGAAATCCCCACAGCAATATGAAACCAGTATATAAGAGCCAGCCACAATGAGACACACTTTTTGCTAAGCAACGAAGGATCAGAAAAGCTACCTGGAAAGATGCAAACATATACTGAGAGTGCTATATTCAGAAAGCATCTCCCAGGCTTCTTATTCTTTTCATCCAGTGATTCGTATATATAATAAGTACAGGTTTATTTTTTTATATTCTGAACCAAAAATTGTTTGTCCATGCGTATCTACCCAATTTTAAATTGGCCAGGCTACATTTGAGTTCCAGAAGAATTCCTATACATTTTTATATCCTCTAACAAGGCTTTAAGTAGTTCATCAAGATTGGCAAGTCCCATCTTGGCATTTTTGTCACACGTCCTGTGACAGTATTTACACATGCCACACTCACCAGATTCTTGGCCATTGAAAATAATGATCACAAAAATAAGATAAAAGGGTTAAAATTCCACAGTAAGGTTAAATAAATCAACACAGCCATCATTCGCCATAGAAAATTTGGAGCTAACCTTTAAAGATAGACAAATCAATAACTCTGCTCTGATTATAACAGCATACAGATATTTAGATGAAACATTTAAAGAACTGAAGGTGATTCATACTAATTACCTTATACCAGGTGTCGCCAACCTTTTGGATCTCAGGGACCACCAAACTCATACTTTTAAATCCTGAGGACCACTAATATGAATTTTTTAAAAAAAGATAATATATTTAATATATGTTTTTAATGTTAAATATAAATTATATTATATACATACATACATACATACATACATACATACACACACACACACACACACATATACGCATATACATACACACATACACGCACAAACTTACTTGCTTAATTATAACAAAAATGTAAATGCTTAATTATAACAAAATAAAACGTTCTGGGCTGGAAGCCTCCCCCCACCTGGCACTTTCCAAAGAGACAGAAGAGCGGGCAGTGTGTGCGTGTTTGTGTGTGTGTGCGTGTGTGTGTGTGTGTGTCTGAGCTGAGGGGCCTCGGGGCAACTGCTGCTGGGAGACACAGAAGCAGAAAGGGGGCTTTGCTCTCCTTGGGGGGCAGAACCCCTTGGCTGCCACTCCAGGGGCTTCTCAGCAGGCATCTGCCTGCAGAGGACTGCCGCTCTTGGTGATTAATTGGGGGAGGGGAGGGGGAGAAAGTGGGAGATCCTTTCAGATCCCGGGTGGAGGATTGAGAGGCTCAGATCTGCAGCCGAGGAAAAGCTGGGGGGTCTCTTCCAGCGTCACCTGGAGACAGGCAAGGAAAGGTGTCCCTGGGGGCACTTCACTCGCTTTAGCACTTTGCTGCCAAACCCAGCCACAGCCAGTGATTATTTGGGGGCGGGGAGAGAGAAGGCATCTCTCACATTCCAGGGGAGGAAAGGAGACTAAACAAAGCTCACTCTTTCACTGAGACCTACAAAACGCCAATCTACCATGTTCCAGGAGTTCTTCGAAATCATCAAACACTCCCACTTGCAGTTCCCGTGCCTCCCGGCTCAGGTCCCTGAGATGCACACTCCCACACACGGCGGTGGCAACAGTCCCCTCCCCCAGCGTCCACTGTCAGCTCTCCCCATTAGTTTTCTAGCTTTGAATTGCTCCCGGCTCTCTCTCCTTCCTCCCCTCCATCCACATGCAGTCAGGAAAGGAAAGGGAGCTGGAGCCTTGCACAGCTCTCCCCTTTTCCAGCCTTTGCTGTCTCTCCCAACATCGAAGCCTCAGAAACACAGGCAAAGCCGCCACAGTGGTAACGCCCTGAGTTGCTTGCTTCTCCACTATGGTCTCCTCCTCCTCCTCCAGCACCACTTCCTTCTCTGGGTAGGGCGATTCTTAACTAACCAAGCATACTAAGGCAACTCAGGGCCCTGACTCCGGGGTCCCTCGGAAAATCGGGAGATGCAAGAACTGCGTGGCCCAGATTAATTGCTTTTGGGGACCATTTCTTCTGCGGCCCACCAAAAATTTTCCACGGCCCACCGGTGGGCTGCAGCCCACCAATTGGCGACCACTGCCTTGTACAACTTACAGTTTAAATTTTAAAGAAAGTGTAAGGCCTCATTAACTGTCTTTTTAAAATAAAAGCTAGTTATTTTAGTAAGAATTTTAAGAATTGTTGTCTATTAAAAGGTAGAGGCATGTAAAACCATACCAGCACATCCTAAATCTCCTGCCAAAAAACATGGGAAAACTGCAAACCAACAAAAAAAAATACTCTGTTCTGCCCTAGGCTTCCCCAAAAAGCAGTAAGCAAACTCGGAGTCCTGGCAAAACCTCTTTTATTAAATGAATGTGAATTTATTGCATTCACATTCAGCCAACAGCCTGACAAACAGTCTTGCAAATTATTGGCTCAGACCTTACCTATCTTGGAAAGCTGCCCGGTAAATATTTCCACACATAGTGGTGACAGGGAAGGGCTGGGCACAAAGTCCTAGGTTACACAGACAAATCTTCACAATGCTGAAACGAACGAACATACAAATTGTTTCCTGCAAAAGCCCCCTTCCCTTTTGCTTCTCTTTTAATCATTATGGGAGGGGCCATTCATCATCCACCTGTGGCCTGACTCCCATGTCGATCCTGAGTTCTTAATTGTTCCTTCCTTTTGGCAGTTCTGCGTATGTGCAGGCTGGGAACCGGTTCCAGAAGCTCCCCTGCCTCATTGCTGTCCGAGCCCAAAGACAGCTGATGACTGCCAGCCTGCCCTGGCCCCATCTCTGCCTCTGACACAGATCCCTTGTCCAGAGATTCCTCAGCCTCCAGGATTGGCCCAGGTTCCTCTCCAACCTCCTCGCTGTCCAACTTTGCTGCCAGCTTTATCAGCTGCCGGCAGGCCACAACATACTCCCTGACTGGGGGAGGAGCAAGTACTTTACAATTAGTGCCCTCCAATAACTGTTTACATTTTCTTACTTGTATCTTTTTTTTTTTTGCTTTACTTGAATAGATCCTGAAAATCTCTGTATGGCTAGCCTTCGATCATTACTGGCTGAGAACACTACACTTCTCCACCTAAGATATTACAAGGGATGGGGGGGAAATAGTGAATTCTGTGGTGCTTACATATTTTAACTGACAAAAGGAAATATATACTAAGGAACAGAAGGACAAATTCATTGGGTCATCAGCTATCTTTTAATCAATTATACTGAATCAAATAAAACTTTTTTTTTCAAAATTGTTATATTAACAAATTACTTAGCATCACCAAAGTTTTAATTTTCAGTGGTATATCTTTAAATCAAATTCCTTAGAATGTACTAAGACACAACATCCAAATTTAATACCAAGACATTCAATTCATTGAAGCAAAATACTCTTGATATTATGTTTCATGGTTCTTCCTGAGAAGTTAATCCAAGTGTATAGAAGTGCCACTGAAGCCTATAAAAAAGTCAAAATATATTTGGCACACTAATACTTTTTTAAAAGCCTCATAAAATGAATTTACCTGTGTCAGCTAGGTAATAAATAGTATTTTTCTCTGTCTTTTGAAATCACTATGCTTAGTTCCTATATTTTTTACTGATTCTTTATATTAAAGGTACGTTTGATAAATTCCTTTATAACGTAATAACACTAACATCATATACCTATTTTTGGAAAATTCAGGTAGTCCTTGAGTTACAACCATTCATTTAGTGACCATTCAAATTACAGCAGCACTGAAAAAAGTGACTTATGACCATTTATCACACGACACTTGCAGCATCCCTATGGCCATGTAATCAAAATTTGGACACTTGGCAACTTGTCCATATTTAAGATGAGTGCAGTATCCCAAGATCATGTGATCACTTTGTGTGACTTTCTGACAAGCAAAGTCAATGGGGAATTTGTTCACTTAACCGCCATGTGACTAACTTAACTCTAACTAAAAAGGCTATAAAATAGAGCAATTTAACGGCTGTCTCACTTAGCAAGAGAAAATTTTAGCTGGGTTGTGGGCCTAAGTTGAGGACTACCTGTAGTTGCTCCAAACTATTTATCTCAGCATAATTAGAAATCCCTTGTAAGTAAAAGAAAGCATGATCTCATCTATTTCATTTCATAAAGGAATAAACAGAAAGGTAGAAAAGATGGGTCAGTGTAAATAACATGCTGCATGCAAACTAACAGTATGATCATAATGCAGTTCCAATGGTTAAAAAAAAAAAGACACATGGAGCCAACTCTCCACATCACAAGTGAACAATTTTCTTGATTTTTTTTTTTCAAAGAGAGGCCACAAAAGTATAAATCTCCAGCAGGAAAATCTTGATGAAACTAATTCCCTATGAACTTCTACACCAGACTGTAATCTTCTCAAGAACTTAGCTTAACTTAATGCTCTTTGCTCTAAAACATGCAGAAGCAACATACCAGTAGCATCTGCTCTAGAGTTAATTCCAAGCAACTCTAATTTGAAAGGACTTCAGACAGCCAGTGTTTACTCAGTCAGCACAGGTAGACCAATACACAGATTCTAAACAAGGAGGTATCCTATATTCGGTCAAATAAATACAAGTCGGGGGAGGGGAATATGAGCATTTGGATGTAATAAAAAACTCCTGGCAAGACTTCAAAGGCTTACTAGAAATGTACCGGCCAACAAAGACCAGTTGAACACTCACCTGGCCGTGTTAAGCAATGGGTGGTTGGTTCCCACCAATTTGCGCATCTGCATGGCGATGTTGCTCAGCTCGTCGCTCAAGAGGCACCGGAGGCTCATGAAAGAGGTCGGGTAGCCCACAATTTTCTCGGCCTCCGAAACCACTTTGCTCCAATAGGAAGCCGAAGAAAGCGAGGGAGAACTGGAGAAGAGGCATCGCCGCTGCCTGGGCTTTCCACATCCTTCAGCCCAGAACGGGACAAGTACCCGGGAGCAACTTTTAACACAAGGTGACAGCAACGCGGGGCGCATCATCACTTCCACGCGGCTCTTGCTGCCACTTGTCCGTCCCCGAAATGTATCTGTACAACAGACAAGCAGGACCCACTACAGGCTTGATCATCGGTATCAAGTCCGACTCCAAGTCTTCCAGCCTCTTACTACCGGTAGTTTTGCTTCTCTCCGCTCGTATTTATGCGCGCCTTACGTTTCTGCCCCGCTCCTTCTTTGAATCTTCTTCGTCCTACCACGGAGGAGAATTAGCACTACTCCCGCTTTATAAACTCCTTAAAGTAGGTGGGTGGGGTGAAAACTCTGTTCTAAGTAGACTTCCCGGTGTCGAAGCGGCACGCGAATCTCATGGAGGCAGCCATCTTAAGTGTCGCAAAATCACAGGGAATCGGGGAAGTTACACTTTTGCACCGTTTCTTTACCTTACGGTATTGCCTGGGAGTACAGTCCTCTCTGGAGGAGGACGAGTAGTTAGTACGGTTCGTAAGTTCCCAATTGCCACCGGTCTGGTCCTCCAGGCTCACCGTAAAGCGGAGCCTAAAGTTCGTGATTCCTGAAATACAATCTCAAATACTCTGGAAGTTATTCCTTGAGTTCTACTAAGAATCGCCGCCTCTTCTGTAGGAACTTCATAGAAGAAACTTCATAAAAGAAGTATGCTGTGAGAAACCATCGTTAGGTATTTTTGAACCCATCCAGTTCTCTGGGATTTTAGGCATTTAATTGATTCGCTGAATAACCCGTTAAATAAAACAGTCCCTGCTCGAGGAACCCGAATTTAAGAACAGTAAAGTTATGTGCGCGTTTATATTAAAGTAAGACTTTTTTCAGTGAAACATGTCTCCATGGAAGTAAATTATGCAAATGGAAGCAAATTATTACTAAATTGTATGACACCTGTCTTCCAATGACAGGGCTCAGTCACCCTTGAACAGTTACATTCAGCAACTACTAGTGAAATCAGTTGCACTTACTCAGAGTAAAGTTAAAGTTACAAATTTCTTCATGAAAAGCACTTTTTCCAGCTCAAGATTATGAATCTTCTTAACTATGGAAATTTATCCATGATGAATTGATACATTGATACATTGATCTGTGATATATTACATGGATAAGTTGTCTACTTATGCATAAAGTGGTATCAGCATAAACGGCCTTCATAAGAAAACATTGTGTTCACTTATGCAAATGAATGGTAAAAGGGTTTTCCCAGAGCTGGCCCTATTAAAAAATTAAGGTGACTACTGTACTGTGTAACCCATAAATTAGCCATCCATTATTTTACATAGCATGTTATGTGAAACCATTCTGTATAGTTAATTTATGGTTGTGCATATCATATGACCCTAAACATTTGTTAGTTAAGTCCATCAGAAATAAATACATTGTGCAAACACAGCTGGATATGTTTGTTAAGCAAATGAGAGTGGCACACTACCATGATTGAGTTCTACCAAGGTAGTTTGCTAATATAATGGAAAATATAGAACAATCCCAGGAATAAAATTGTACAAAGAAAAGCGTGTAACTCATAGCATATATACTTTAGTTGTATAGAAGATTTTACTAGTCATTCCAATTCTTTAATTTTGTGTGTATTGTATTAAATAATAATTGTATTATGTTGAAAAATAAAACAGAAAAGTTATTGAGACAAATATTGTACATTTGGAGTCTTGTTCTGGGCAGTGACCTTGACATGGGAAGTCATTGCCATCACTTCTAACAAATCTTCCAAATTGTTTTATTTAATGGAATAGAAACAATTTATATTTCTTCCTCTACTATGAAATATCTGTATATTAAACATAGAAACATACAGTATACATGGCTGCCTTTATTATTGATCTGCAGATTGTTAAAGGAAATTATTTGATCCTGTTATTAAGTCAAAACCCTAAAATAACAGAATAGCAATGCTGAAACAAGACCATCTAATGTAATTTGGTGTCATATTTGTTTAGCTACAGTTTTCTTCACTAACAACTTCCTTGTTGGATGGATTTTGCTTCAAAAATGAGTTGAAAGAAATATTTTTAGACTTTCAAAATATTCCAACACTGCTATAAATCCAGTGTGCCCTTTTTTGGCTATAGATGCAAATCTGAGGATTTGTGACTGCTTTAGGAATTGAATTGAAGACATCCAGCCTTAATGACTTCATTTTATAGCTGTGCATGTTTCAAAAACGATTGAGAAGTAAGCATAACACATTTCTGTGTTGGAAGTTAAAACCCACCCCTTGCCCAGAGAAATGAAATATTTTAGAATATATTAAAAAGGCAGAATATTTCCCCTAAAAGAGAAGTAGAAACTCAGAGAGGCAGAAACTCAGCCCCCCTACCTTTGCTAATGGGCCATTAAGGCCTGGGCCAGTCTATTCTACATAACAAAGATCTACCTCCTTCAGACAGACCCATAATAGGAATCCCAAAGCCCTTTCATTACATCATCACCCAGCAAGAGTCAACCAAGCCTAGGACTCAAAAGAAAACTTACCAAATGCCCCCATAGAATGGCCCCACGGGAGTCTTGACAAGCAATCAAAACACAAGCTCAAATTCAAAGCCCAACAGATTATAAAACCAAGGGACTCTCAGCATCTCCTCTCTTTTTTGCTCAGGAGCTCTAAGGCAAGTGATCCTGTCCACCATTAAACCATATTTCCAAACAGCTTCCATGTTTCCAGTGTCTTTTTCTCCATTTGGAGCTGAACCCAGAAGGCTATTTTCTTCCAACATCTGCTATTCTTTGAAGTGGCTGGTGTTCCCCCACCCCTGACTTCTGCATGCAGGAGGGGGAAATATTCAAGTACTTAAAAGTTGCATTGGTTTTAATGACTCAACTCTTCCAAGAGTCTGCATTTTTTCAAGATAGTGTAAAAGCCTGAAAGTGGGTTTACTTTAATGAGTAGCAGAAAGGCACTATGTTTGTTTATATAAGGTCCAAATGACTTCTTCCCACATTTTTGAAATGGCAATAAGAACCGTATTAAATATATTAAATTCATTGCGGCATTAAGCCATGATATAATTTGTTTGTTTTATTGTACAATGGCGCATAAGTTACCTCTTCAACAAACCCAAATTAACAAAATATAGTTTTGCTTGATATGTAAATCCTTTTCTGATAGTAAGCTAAGCTTCATACTAATTCTGTATTTTACAATTGAACATGGTTGACTTTAAAAGATGTGCATTGGTTGACTCTGAAAATATGCTGTCAGTATACTGCTAGACACACTAGAGAATTATGATCCCCATCAACAGGGTTTGTAAATTTCCATGTCATTATATATCATCACATTGCTAAAGCATATTGAGCAGTGCTATGCAGAAGTACACATCCCAATAAACTTTTGAACTGATGTTCATGACAGATGGTGAACACAGCTTTTTTTTTAAGCACAGACATGTGGATTGAAAATAAGTAAGCTCTCTTATTTATTTAATGCATTTTTATGCTGCTCAATAAGTGTCATCAGTATCAGGTGCTCCAGTATGTTTATTCACCTTACGTGTATTGGTTTTGTTTCCTTTAAGCAAACTGAAATAATACAAAGTTAAATGAAGCATATATTTCACATCTGAAACATCAGTATAATTATATAGAGAACGTATACTCAACACAATTCATGGTTAAAGCATACATTGATGATACCTTACAGTAATATTTTCTAATTAGTCCACTATGTGACTGAAATAGTCTTTTGAAGTATACTGGGGAGATACAGCCCTCAAGAGTAATGCAGCTACTTTTAAGAGCAAAACAATTCATTCTCTAAAACATTTGAACAGATCTTGTATGGTTTCATATGAATCTTTTAAATTCTGGTAATTATGCTAGGGATTTGCAGCAGATACTTCCGGCTGTAACTCTTATATATCCCTATCAGCCCATACTAACTGAGAATTGTGGGAATATCAGTTGAACCCATTGGGGGAGTTCTTGGACAGAGAAACCAGGTTAATGACTAGGGTGGCAAAAATAATATATCCCATATCTAAGCACCTAAACAGCCTCCAGACTACTAGAATTTCCCAAGAGCATGTTGTAAACCCAACTAACATAAATTATACAAGTTATACAAAAAGTATTTAGTTATTTTATAGGATACAAATTGTAAATTAGCACTGCAAATTGCAATGACACTTGCTCATATTTCTGTTGATTAATGGTTTAAGTCAGAGGTCACCAACCTTTTGGACCTCAGGGACCACCAAACTCATAATTTTAGATCCCAGAGACCACTAACCAGTTCTGTGGGCATGGCTTGTATGTAAATATTATAAATATTTATATAAATATTGAATTTTTTATAAAATAGAGCAACTTTTACCCCAATCAGGGAAAGCAGGTAGGCAGATTGAGTTGTTCACAGAATCACAGATTCATTCAGAGATCTATCTATCTGCCATTGGCTAGCTCAGTCTGTCACAAAAAAATTGTTTGCAAGCAAACTCACAAAATTAACTCACAACACACTATGTATATAAATATTGTATTTTTTATTTTTTTAAAAAGAGTAATTTTTACCCAAAATCAGGCAAAGCAGGCAGGCAGATTGAGTTGCTCATAGATTCATTCAGAGATCTATCTATCTGCCATTGGTTAGCTCAGTCTGTCACATAAAATTTGTCTGCACTGAATAATAGAATCTTCAGTCCTAAGGGAGGTTCAGCAAAAACCTAAAGACTAGCTAGAAAGCAAGAAATCCAACCATTTCCTGATTCCTAGCTAATCTAAATTTCCCGGCACAGCAGAACAGCTGGTGGTCGGAAAAAGGAAAAATAGCAATTTAGCAGGCAGGTTTGCCAGGTAAAGAGGGAGTGGGTGGGGAGGGTTCCCACGGGCCATGTGGGCCTTGTCTTTCTGCGCAGTCTGGATTAATTGCTTAATTAATTGCTTAATTAATTGCTCTGGGGGTGAGATTTCTCTGTGGCCCACCAACATTTTCTTGCGGCGCACCAGTGGGCTGCAGTCCACCGGTTGGCAACCACTGGTTTAAGTTATTAAGTTATATTTTATTTTTAGAGATTATAAAAGTACAACAAAAAGATACATTTATGCAGATACAGGGAAGATCAAGAAAAAATATACTGATGAAATGTGGAGATTTCTAATAAAATGAGGTAACATAGTTATCACAGCTGTAATTCATTTTGAATTTAAAATCTGCAAACTGTAGCAAGACACTGAAATATGTTTACAAAATAACACAGTAAAAAAAATCTTACAATGTATTTGTTTTCTAACTCATGTAACTATACACAGTACAAAGACTAATATTTAATCTGTGTTGGTTCCTTATTTCCTATTATAATTACCTGTTCCAGAAAATACAGAACACAGAAATAATTTGCTTCTTGATTGCTGACAAGAGGGATGGAAAGGCTTATTGCATTAAAACTACTCTCTGAAAACTTAATGCTTATAACTAAATCTTTTACAAACTAGAATGTTTTGATTAAATAGATATACAAGTGATCAACAATTATTACAGTCAGCTATAGAACTTAGGTAGCAGTGTTAAACTGACCCATATTTAATCATTAAAACCATTGTCTCAAAGTTAATTGCAGTGCTTGTTATTGCATTGAACAGTCTTTATTACATACTTTCCATTGTGCTAATGAAGAAGCTTGTGAATTCATCTGTATCAAGAATGGAATCAGGTCAGAACCAATGAATAGTTTTTCAAAGAGATAAACAGTCTTAGAAGTCTATGTATGTCAATAAAATACTGCAGGAATGTAATTGGCATGGTACTAGAATACAGGGATTGAAATGAACAATCAATTTGTTAAATCACATTTTTATCAAATACAATTTAGAGATCAGACTTTTAAAAAGTGCTAATGCTCAAAGGATTACAGACAGTGGACTCATTTGCACATTCCCCTAACTGGAACAGCTTGTCCCAATAACTTATTTTTGCTTCCATGTTCTCATACTATACCAGATCTCCAGATTTATGCTGAATCCACTACAAATTGTAAATTGATACGTTTAATGACAACTTCTAACCTAGATAAATTCACCTGATTATTAACTCACAAGAGACTCAGTGGAAATTAGAATTAGCTCACTGAGTACACCTACATTCCTATATATACAAAAAACTAAGTATTGATATTCACACAGATAATGTGTTTATTTTACATGGAGTTTCTTTCAACCTGTCCACAGTTAAAGTCATAGTTCCAATTTTAAAGTACTGTACTTCTGACCCCTTTATTGGTTGTAATTAATCACTGTTACAAAAATGTAGCTCTTAGTGGCTGTTTTAAAGGGACTGCAAGTCGTCATCTCTCTACTCATAAGGAACTGCTCTCTTGTAATTGTTTTGTTATGGGCTCTAGGAAATAGTGGGTACCTAGTTTAAAGCAGAGCTCTCAGCTTATGTAGTGTCTGACCAGTGCTTTCCAAAGCACTTAGCAGAACTCATGCCACTGCTTATAAATCGGAATTAAGCATCTTTGAAAGAGCATGATATTTGTTTTTTTAACACGAGTTAATGAGAGTTAACCTGGGCTTAAAATTCAGGACTAGCATTCAGTTGAGTGCTCTGTGGATTGCTCATACCGTGTTGCACAGAAAGCAACTTTAAATCTGGAGTGAGCCAAGTTTTACCAGTTCTTTATTGCTGGTTTTGTCCCCACTGATTGCAGTTACAGATTTTATGCTGCTTCTGCCAACAAGGAGTTTTTATTTTTTTAATTTACAAGTAGTCCTTGTTTAGTGACTGCCTTCTGTAGCAGCTATTCAGTTAGGATGGTGATGAAAAAGCAACTTGACAACCATTCCGTGCATTTATAATTTTCAGAGGTCCATAAAGTGGAGGAAACTTAAATAAGATCATAAGCACAGTCGCAGTTTTGCTTAAGCTTTGCTTAATGACTGGATTGCCCAGTTCCAATTGTAGTTGTTAAATGAGGACTACTACTTGTATGGGAGGGGGGAGCCATTTTGCCTTCTTCATTCCAGTTTTTTTGCTATAACAGATAAGTTCTGGGTATTGCCAGACAGTAGACTTCCTGCTGGCCCCAACATTTCTTTGAGGCACTAATAATTCCCTATCCATTGTTCCTGTTCACTTCAGACTTATCTCCATGCCTTTACGCTGTCTGACTATTTTAAGATATGGGTTTAACTCTCAGTCAAAACAGCACTAGATTCATATTTAGAAATAGCTCAACTGATAGATCACAGACATGGAATACTTTTGCATCTATTATAAGTTAGAGACAATATGACAGGTAACATCCATTTCAAGCTGCACAGTAGTGATGATATTTCTTCCACTAATAGGCCCTGCTTGGTAAGAGAGGAAACAAAACTGCAGGGAATCCAATAATTGCTTTCCTTAACTTGTCCCTGTCAAGAAAGCAAGGATGGCACCAGTCTCTGGCCTAATTACTTGTACTGAGGCAAAATAAGGCTCAGGAATTGGAGTAGCACATTTTATGCTGGCCTACTGTTCCTGCTTAAGGACTAGTGCCCAGCTCTAAAGGAACTGTCTAGGTCAGCGGTCTGGTGGGCCATGAGAAAATTTTGGTGGGTCGCAGAGAAATCTCACCCACAAAGCACCCCCACAAAGCAATTAATCCAGGCTGCGCAGAAACACAAGGCTGCGCCGCCCACATGGCCCGCGGGAACCGTCCCCGCCCACTCACTCTTTACCTGGCAAACCTGCCTGCTAAATTGCTATTTTTCCTTTTTCCGACCATCATCTGTTTTGCTCTGCCCGGAGATTTAGATTAGCTAGGAAGCAGGAAATGGTTGGATTTCTTGCTTTCTAGCTAGTCTTTAGATCTTCGGCTCAGCACAGCCAAACCTCCTTTAGGACTGAAGGTTTGCAGACTCACAGCAAGCAAATTTGAGAGTGAGCTAGCCGATGGCAGATAGATAGATCACTGAATGAATCTGTGATTCTGTGAGCAACTCAATCTGCCTGCCTGCTTTGCCTGATTTTGGGTAAAAGTTGCTCTTTTTTTAAATAAAAAAATCAATATTTGTATAAATATTTATAATAGTTACATACAAGCCATGCCCAGACAGTCATATGATCACCAAACCATGCCCACAGAACCGGTTAGCGGTCCCTGGGATCTAAAATTATGAGTTTGGTAGTGCCTGAGGTCCAAAAGGTTGGCGAACCCTGGTCTAGGTTAATTCAAAGGTGTTCTAGAGATGTCATAACAAAGGGAAGTATAGATACTTCAACTTTTACATAAGAACTCTAGACAGAATATTTATAAATCTTCCTTCTAAAGGACAAAAGGCTAAGCGTTAAAGAGGGTTATTGATAAGATTTTTTGTGATTCTAAAACTGCCTCTGGCTTTTATATTGCCTTGAATGTTGGTGATCTAACCTAATACTTCATCATTAGATTGCTTACCCTTCGGGTTCTGGATTGCTCCATTAATAGTTCTGCCTTTGCACTCTTAGGTTAATGTTTCTTAATTAAATGTGCAATGTATGAATCTACTGTCCCTAATCAAGTGGAGGAAGAAAGCTTCTCTCCTTTATTCAGTCACTCAGTGGAAGCTCATGGGCAACGAGAGATCAAATTCTGCTCTTTTTAAGCAGAACAAGGTGGCGGGAAAAGTGGGTAGATTCATATAAAGTCTTTGCCCTGCCCATGTGAATGACACAGCCTATCACTCATGGGAAAATAGTCTGATGGGAAAATTTGGAGTATAAATGTTATAAACAGGGCTGCCACACCCAATATGCAAATTGTGCTCTGCATGAAGGCACTCCAGGTGCTGGAGGGGGTACCAATTGTAAGTTAAAAAAAAAAGACAAAGTTCATCCACTAAAACCAGTGACTGAACCTGTAATCATAACCCAGCAGGTCAGCACATTTTTTTTTGTTCTATAATTATATTTTAAATTCAAAATCATATTTTGAACATTAAAAAGTGGGGAGTGCTACGTGAAATTCTAGCAAGAGCACTTTGCATGCCAGAATAGCCTCTGTTTATAAAGTATCCTTATGTCCTATGTAAGAAAGGATATAACATCCCCATTTAAATAAGGTATCTATAAATGATTGGTCTCCTTGCTGGAAACGTACATATCCTGTGGGGCAGGGATGTCAAACTCAAGGTCCGGGGGCTGGATCCCATCTGCGGGGTGCTTATATCCGGCCCACAGGACCTCCCCGGAAACAGTGAAGTATTATAAAAATATGTTTTATCTAAAAAGTGATTTGGATGCTTTAGGTGAGCCAGGTTTTAGTTAAATCCAACTTGAGTAGAGACTCTAAATATTGTATCTCCCATATAGCATTTAGATAGGTTGAGAATTAGCTTTGTTGTTTGAATGGCTGTTAAAGACTATTTGCACAAAACATCCAAATGGGCTTCTTTAATGTTGCTGCATATTATCGTACATTATCACAAATAGTGACAATGTACTGAAAGGGAATTTTAAGTGCAAGAACCTGGTAGCTATTTCATTGAGCATTGTTCTGAACTTCTCTAAGTGATGGTAAAGGTGTTATTTCCTTGAAGGTAATCCTCGACTTGCAACTATAATGCAACCTGCTTATTAAGGTCATAAGATTGTAAAGTGGATCATCTCCCATGACCAGTCAGATTCTGTGACCTTATTTTGCAGCAGTGATTAAGTGAATGCCATGGCTGTTAAGCAGCATTTTTGCCACTTAACTATGGGAAGCTTTTGCCAAAAACCAAAAATAAATGCAGAATTTTGGCAAAAATGCTCTAAATTGCACACATGACCATGGGATGTTGCAGAGAGCTGTAGATGGTTGCTGAGTGCCCAAAGTGCTGTCATGTGACCATGAGAGGGTGGGGATAGCCATCAAACTTCAGAACTGGGTCATAAATACTTTTTCAGGGGTCCCTCATAACTTTTAATGGTCACTTAAATGACTGGTCATAAATACCAGTATTATTTGCTTTCTTGCTAAAATCTGATTTCATTGACAACCTCTTGATTAAGAAAAGCCACCAGTTCTTGTATATTATATGAGGCTTTATTTTATGTCAGCAATTCCGACAAAGATTGAAATTTAAGTTCAGTCTTTGAATACAGCACTGATTCTTGGTTAGACCTTTCCTAATATGGAGATTTTATCCACTCAGCTCTGAAAAAAATAAATGATCCCTTTTCTTCCTAAAGGTAAAGGTTCCCCATGTCGTTTCCAACTCGGGGGGAGGGGGGCGGTGCTCATCTCCATTACAAAGCTGAAGAGCCAGTGCTGTCTGAAGATGTCTCTGTGGTCATATGGCTGGCATGACTAAATGCCGAAGGCGCACGGAACACTGTTACCTTCCCACAAAAATGGTCCCTATTTTTCTACTTGCATTTTTACATGCTTTTGAACTGCTTGGTTGGCAGAAGCTGGGAGAAGTAATGGGAGCTCACTCCGTTACACGGTGCTAGGGATTCGAACTACCAAACCGCTGACCTTTCTGATCGACAAGCTCAGCTTGCCCATTGTGATCATCATTTTTCCTTGCTGTATAGCATCTTGTTTCTTCCTTAAAACTGCAATGATAATACAGGTGCTGTAATGCGCAAAGCAAAACATCTATTAATTCTTTTTCCACCATGTACATAGCATGATTTGATGAAACATATTGTACTCCTGATTAGAAACAACATTTCCCAAATGAGGAATTTCTGCATGTGTTTTGTCAAATGCGTTTTGTCAGTCTGGAGGGGAGAAGTGAGATGCTGCCTATTTTGGCAAAAATGCTATTCAGACACAAGGCTGGCCGAGAGGGGTGGGGTGGGGTGCGAAGTGGGGAGAGCTTTCACGGAAGCAGATGCTCCATACCATTCACGGCCCTTCCAATTAACCTGAAGATGGAATAAGATAACAAAAGCTTGAATAGGTCCCACTTTTACATGAAAGAATTCCCGCCCCCTAAAGAGTCAATAATTAGGCCTATTCTTTTCATTTAAAAACAAAAGAGGAGGAGATTTCTCAACTTGTTCCAGTTTTCCACACCAATGTTTTGAAAGAGTGACTCATTCCGGAAAGGGAGATATCAAGTCACTAAAACAGTAAAAATATACCTACTCTACTTCTGTTGGTCTTGAGGCAGCCATGATTATTGGGAGTCTCTCTGTGGTCAAATTTCTTGCTCTATTTTCCTGTAATGCTCCAATAAACAACTATTGCAGAGTGTGGGCACAATCTCTGCCAAGGCTGCCTAAGTGCTGAAGGAGGTCAAGCACAGCAGCCTCCTGTTTTCAGAGCAAAGAAACTATCCAGCAAAAAGAATGTTTGTTTACTGAATGTACAGCTGGATAATTTTATAGAAGTAGCTAAGAAATGCAGAGACTAGGGCACAAGGGGAAAGAGGAGAAACATGTGAGAAACATGAGAAGTCCCTGGAACTTTAACATAAAGATAATGAAGCCTGAATGAATCTGTATGATTTCAACTAATGAAAAGCGCACAGAGATCACAGAATATTTTTAAGATGTTCCAAGTGTTAAGATGCCAAATCTGTACTTGTTTACAAAGTCTATCAATTAAAGGATGGGAAAGGCAATCTGGCATGCAAAGCAGCAATAGGGAAAGAAAGCTTAACAAGCAGAAACAAACACCAGTTGCTAGAAATCTAGAACACACTAAGCACTAATCTGACTGCCTTCAACTGTGCTTGCCTGCTCTATGGGTGAATTCCAGGATCACATGGTCATTCTCTGACAAGGTTCCTATAGCTTCCACTACCTCAACTATTTCTTTCCTACTAGTATTATGTTCAGTGTAGCTGATCCCCCTAGTATTAAGTTCAGTGTAGTTGATCCCCCTAGCCTAGTTCCTACCTCCTTCCTTGAAGTTGCCAGATGGGCCTGCCAATGGATGTTAGCCCAAATGAAAGAGGTAAAAGAGAATACTATTTGGAAAAAGAATGAGTAAAGAGCCAAATTTTTAAAGAAGCTCACTTCTGTTGAAACTCTGGGAGATAAAAGATCATTGTTAGCAGCCAGCAGGCCAAAATGCTGGAATCATGAAAGGTTAATTAAGTTCAATTCCTGCATTCACCAAATATGCTCTACTTCCATAAGCAAGATCATGATGGCATGGTTCACACAACATATTGAGACATGATTGGTCTTCACAAAGCACTGAACCACAGGCTATCAAACTAAATTTGGATTTTTGACCTTGTCTAGCATTATGCAAACACAGGATACAATACCTATGAGTATAAAGGCTACATTTAGAAAATTTCATGTTTCTATATTAGATTTTAAGACAAATAAGAATTTATATTAATTCTACTCTGTATTAAATGATTGTGAAACTATTCATCAACAACAGAAGACAATTATTTTCCTAAATAATTCTTGAAGAAGCTTTTCCCATATCCTAAGCTTTAAGCTAACAACCTTTCCCAGTTTGGGACCATGTGCCTGAGTGTATGAATGTTTGTACAGCTGCAAACATTCTTGAAAGACAGAATACCAGTGATTTTGACACTTTCCAGTTTGGGTTTAAGCCAGTGAACATATTCTCCCTTTGTCATCTTGTCAAATAAATTTATTTCAAGAGACAGAGGAAGTATATCTCTATTGATTCTGCTTGACTTTTTAGCAGTTTTTAATACCATTGACCACAATATTCTCCTGGCTTGATTGTGGTGATTGGGCTACTATGTTACAGCGGCTCTAAGAGTCAAGTTTATTTTCCCCCAACATCTGAATCAAGTGAATATCCCCTTAATGTCAATGATAATATTAGAAGTCCAAGTGATCTCTTTGTAGGGATGTTTATTAGAAACTACTCTGGGTAGCCAGAGGGAGAGAAGGGGGCAAATGAGACACATTCTTGTGGCACTTGTATGGCTATGTCATTATATAAGAATCATTTAGAGCCATGGTGGTGTAGTGGTTAGAATGCAGGACTGCAGGGTACTTCTGCAGGCTAATTCTGGTGACTCTGTAAACTACTTAGAAAGAGATGTAAAGCACTGTGAAGCAGTAAATAAATCTCAGTGCTATTGCTATTGCTATTCAGTACAATTTGCTGTTGATCTCTTTATCAATTATACCCTTTTTAAAGACAGATATATTAGCCATGGTAGTTCATGGCATCCTTCTTCCCAAAGAATCAAACTTCCAAATTTTCATTTTAAGAAAGGGAGATAGACTTTAGCATAAAACAAATGTCAATTTTTGCCGCTTCTGTAATGCATTTTGATGGGTTTTAAGACAATTAATAAAGTGTTTCCAGCCAAGCACAAAAAATCCTGACAACAACAACAATAATAAAACATTTAGTTAAATATTTTCTGAAGAAGAGATATCTCAGGAGGATTTTTTTTTTAAACTCCTTGATGGTAAGTTAGAAATCCAGACTTTTGATGTGGCTTTCAGTTTCTAATACCTTAACAGTTTTTTATATGGACAATTTTTCTATGTTTCTTAATGTTTTAGAATGTTATCTTGCCAATATCTGTAAATAAAATCCATTGCTACTGCATAAAAGAAGACTGGGGCTAAGAATCTTTATATGCAGAAATTATGTGATCTAAGCTGATAAATCATGAAAAGTTATCAAATATGTGAAAAATGTGCTATACAAAACAATATCCAGTAGCATATATAAAAAATGCCAAATGTGTTATTGCACACAGTGTGGCCTCATTTTAGATTTCTGTATGTACAAATTCACTGGTTTCTGGTTTTGGCCATGTTTGTCAGCTCTGATGAGAGCAGATTCATTGCTGCCTTGAAAATCTGCTACATTTTAGAAATATAAACCTCCTCATAGAAACTTTAAAAGGAATATTCAAATTCATGTTTCAAGTGGACAAGCAACATTATCTCTGTATTTTTTCCCTATGTTGTGATATACCAGGAAATTACATTTCATTAACCAATTGATGGATTAAAAATGTAACTGAGAGAATCAGTTAAAATTATTTTCCCAGTGAATCAACAATCTCGGATTGGCCATGAGATTTAATCATCGGCACAACACAAATACTAACAGAAGTGAACATGGAAAGGACCTCTTTAATATAATTACTTATATTTCAAATATTATGTCATTAATTACCCAAATATTATTTAGGCTTAGGGATGTTAAAATGAGTAAGTCCAAACCACAACAAGAGTTCCAAATAATGCAACCCAACAATATTATATTAAACCACTATTTGAAGTGATATTCTGTTCAAATGATAAAAGTAAGAAGCAAACTGGCTCCAAATCACAAACTGTTTGTGGCCATCATCTTATACTGTGGACCAGTTGCTTTCATGGGATTTCTGCAAAAATATCCTGCTGGTTTTTATTTGTATAAAAAATGAAATCATAGGATGGCACATTCCCAGTCAAAGACCATTAACCTTTAACTGCTCAACATGTCTAGCAGTTGCCAAGGAATGCCATTTGAAGAAGTCTTGAATGGTTGCTTCAAGAGATGGATTTCATTGAAATAGAGATTCCTGCAGATTCTGCAAGACCAGTTAATGTTTAACATTCAATTCACACCTCATTAAACCCAACTGCAAAATATCCACTGATTTTAATAAGTACAACTATAAGTTCAAAACAAATAGATCCTTAAAAATATAAGGCTGTGAGTTTCCTTGGCAATAGTAAAATCCTACCAACTCAAATCTCAACACACTGTGGGAAAGAAATCATGAATTGATACAATGTCACATTTATATCACTGTTAATTCATTCATTGCTTGTAGATCGCTTTCTTGGACAATTTACAACAGCTAACATTTCAAATGTTTTGAAAAGCCAACTTCCACTGGTGGCTTAGTGACAGTTTACACATTGACCTGCTCATAGCAAGGAGGCTTTTTCTTCTTGATTTAGATTCCATGATTAGGAATCATTCATGGATGAAGCTTTAGTCTAGATTACCAGATTGATGAGACAAATGTAATAGTTTCACAATCTGTTACTGGCTGCTGGCAGCAATCACAATGGTATCTTAAGTACAAGTGAAATGCTTGCTTTACACAATAGGAATTTTCTAGCTTCTTATTAAATAAAGAACATAGATACTGTAAATTGTACAGACATACATTTTACTATTAAAGGAGAATATTTGTAGCTCAGGGAATTCCAACTCATCCCTCTACAGCAAGGTTTCCCAATTGTGATGTGTATCATTTCCTTGGGAAGTGCAGAGAGACTCCACAGGAGGTGTAAAAAGCCTTTTGTTGAACTGCACATTGTTACAGTAAATCCTTCTTCCACAAAGTTTCATTGTATTGTTTTCATTGTTCATTTGTGTTTATTTTTGGGGTTTTCAGGGAGGAATGTACATTACAGTTATAGTAAAAGGAGGTGTGATGGCAAAGGGTTTAGGAACCTCTGTTCTGTAATATATATACAATAAATGACGGTAAGATGTTTTTAAAATGAATATTGAATCAATATGGCAGAACAGATGAATGCATTACAATTTTGTATTCCTGAAATTATTGAAAGACTGTAAAGCTCTATTGTATCGTTATGTATGTATCTCTCTATATATCCCAAGCAAGAAATATCCTTCAAATCTGGAAATAAATCGCATTAAAAATTGTCTGGGAATTTTTTTTTTTTTTCCTAAAAGAGCTTTACTTAATTTTGACAGACTGCACTCTTCTTCTTTTTTTGAAGAGGAGCTTTTTTGCACATTTCCGGTAATTTTCTCTTTGGGTATTGTGCATGTATATATATAATTTTAAGGTCAATTCCAGACCCAATGACAAATTATTTTGTAATTATGATTTGCACTAATGGAAAATGGACACCTCCATATTGTATGGTATCAGATAATTATGAGCTACTAAAGAGTAGGTGTGAATATAATCAGTGCATTCTCCTTCCGTGTGTATCGTTAATCCAGCAGTTAGTTCCAAGGATCTTCTATCATACTATTCATTCTCCATTTTCTTCACCTTCAGAGGTGAAGTAAAACATGTCTCTCCGAAACAAAGAGAGAACTTGGTTCGAATCAGTTCTCGAATAGAGCAAACGGAAAGAATGAAAGGATCAGTGCTAAGACGACTCCGGGGCGATGGCGTTTCGGACTCCCAGATCTATAAGGGCAATCAGTCTGGAAGAACTGAATGAAAGGTTTGGGAAAGATAGGTCGTGTTTAGTTTACAGATTTTAATGTTTAAAAATAACATTCGGTTATGGGATACCTTTGGAGTCCTTTCCACTAATTCAGAATATGGCTGTGGAGATGAACTTTACCACCTACCCCCCCCCCCACTAATTTAGCTGATTATTGGCATAGATGGAACCTAATATGCTGATATAAGAGACTGATGCCACGCATCAAGCGATGCTTTTCTCGAGGATTAGTTTTGCGGGACTGGAGACGATTCTCCCGCCAAAATCAAAACAAAGCAAAACCCTCCGTCGGTGTAATAATGCCTTTGCTCGTCGAATACTAGCGCCGCTCGTTTCAGCGGCCCAGCTCCCTCCAAACTGCCGCCCACCCACGAAAACGTCAAGCTCCGCCTCAGCTGGAGAGGTTTCAACGCGACTCTAACGTTCCCAGCGCCGTGGGCAGACAGGCGTGGAGAGCAGCCTGGATTTGCGCCTTTTTCCTTCCCCCCTCTTTCTCCTAAAGGTGGAATTGCGTAGCTGGGCTGGCTAGCGGGCTGCCAGCCAGCGAGTCTCGAGCACTCAGCATCCTCAGGCTGCGGGTTTCAGGGCTCTCGCTCTCTCTCTTTCTCTGTGGCGGACGCAAAATTCCTCGTCACAATTTCTTAGGTTCCTTCAGCCCCGCTGCCACAACCGTGGGCCACTTCGGCAACCTAAGGCGACCATCCTTTCAATTCTCTCTCTCTACTCCGCTCTTTCTTTCTTTCTTTCGTTCTCTCTCTCTCCCCCTCACCCGCACACCACACGCTTGGAAGCCAGCCGCGCGCGCGCTACCCAAGTGCGCCTTTGTAACACAAGGCGCTTTAAGCAAGGATCCTGGCCGTTGCGTCCCGTCGTTGCGCGTTTCGAAGGGGTGGCAGGCAAGAGCGTGTCGCCGAGGATCGTATGCGGTGACCGCCAGTGACCACCACCAACAACAAAAAAGAGCTCGTGGGGGGAGGGGGGAAGCAAGGAGCTGAGGAGTTCCTTGTTGTGTTTTCCACAAGGGACGGCAGTCCCTCCGAAAGCGGGGGGTGGGAGAGAGAGAGAGAGAGAGGGAGAGAGAGATGATGATGACAATTAAGTATAAAAAGCCCCCTCCCCGCTTCTGAGCCTAACTAGCAGTAGGAGAAGAAGAGGCGGAGGGTTTGATGATATTGGAAGCCCCGCCCAATGCCTGGGCAGGGGGAGGTCCTGCTTCTCTCTTCCCCCCCCCCCTCCCACGCACGCCCGCTCTTTGGAAGGAACTGGACTGGCTTCTTTCTTTCTCTCCCTGCCTCCCTACTCCCCTCCTTCTCCCTCGCCGCCCCCTCCCCATGCACGCACAGAGACCCGTCTCTTGCGCTCGGTCCTGGAGACAGACAGGGAGACAGAAGATGGCTGACTCGCCAGGGCAACCCACGGTCCGGCCCGCCCGCATCCCCAACCCTCCCAGAGCCGCTTTCTCCTTTGACACCCGTTGACGCTTTCGCCCAGCTCTAAAAGCCGCCCCCGTCCTTCCTCCCCTTCTTCTCCATAACCTTCCCCCCACCCCCGACAGCTTTTCCCAAATAATACCAGCAGCCATTTCATCTCCACCAAAGTAGATACATACATACACACGCGCGGGCGCGCGGACACACACACACACACACACACACACACGCAAACCAAACAAAAAAAAATATAATTAAAAAATGGCAGAAATGGAGAAAGAAGGGAGACCTCCAGAAAATAAAAGAAGCAGGAAGCCGGCTCATCCCGTGAAAAGGGAAATCAATGAAGAGATGAAGGTACGTCTCTGCGCTCCCCCTTTATTGTCACCCCGTCGGATGCGAAAAGGGAAGAAAGGGGGAAGAGGGGTAGAGGCGGAGAGGAAGGAAGCTTGTTGCAGACAATCCCCCCCCATACTACGGTCTCCCCTCCCCCCATGGGAGAAAATGTTATAAATAAAAGACCTCTTGTTTTGTTGTAAGGGGCGGGGGTGGCTTAAAAAACCTCAGATGGGATTGGCGAAAGGTGCCTGAACTCCTCCTGCTAACTGCACAGTTCACAGGCGAGAAAGCCAGATTCCCTAAGCGGATCTGATACGTTGATGGCTATAACCACTATTATTTATAATATTTTCTCCAAAGGAGTTCAGTTCCCTTCTAAATGCCCATCCTAGCCAGATGATCTAGAAGCTGTTAAAAGTTAGAAGAGAAAGGGAAGTCATTTAAGCACCCTCTCCCTCTGGCCCCCTTTCCAGTAGCCAGCTGCAACTGTGTAATTAAATTGTCAAAGTGAAATGTTATGGTCTGAACGGCACATCATTCTTGGGCTTAGACACAGGATCTCTTGTCTTTTCCTTCTGCCTTTTAGTTCTGTATCTGTTTTGTGTGCTCCACTTCACAGTTAATCAAAGAAGCGGAGTGTGGAATTGAAAGCTGTCCTAGAAGGGTGCATGAATATGTATGTCTCTGTGGGTACATACATTCTTTATATCATCTATATCTGTTTGGAGTGATTGTGTATGGAGGAGGTAAAGCCAGCATCCTCGCAGGAAATAGTGTAAATACAGCTGTGTTCCAGAGGTAATTCTGTGGGCTGGCACTCTAGAGGCTAATATCTGAGAAGTTGCTTAATAAATAAATAAACAAACAATATTCACCTGGGTGAAAATGAAATCTCTGTCTGATAGCACTGTTATTATTCTTAGCATTATTATTTTTTATGTTACTCACCTATCTTTCCTCTAAACCTCCCCTATGAGGCTGAAGTGAAGTTGCTTTGCTTCAAATAATAAAACAGTATAGTTTTGAGGTAGGATAAAATCCATTCCCTCAAGTTGCATTTAGTGAAATGGAGCATTCATAATCATTCTGTTATGGAAATATTAAATATACATTGTTGGTATATAATGATTACAAAAGCTGTGTGTGTGAAATTGAATATGCATCATCATGGAATCTTTGCCTATGTGGTCCAAGGCTAACAACCTAAAGGGATCAACAAGACCGTTTTACTTATTGAGCTTAGCAAATCAATTTGGAAGAGGATGCTCAGTTTCTTGTTTAATTTTTAAACTCAATTAAAAGTGTTCTCTGTTATTTGTATTGTTTCTTTCTGTGGCATATTGCAGGTTTGTCCAACAGCAGATGGACATTTGAACAAAAGGTTGTGATGGTACACGTAAGAACAAAGTGCCTTGCATATCTATAACATTTATCCAGTTTCTAGGCATACATCCTGATGCCTCTTTGTATGTAGACTTTCTATCTTAGGGGAAGCTTTGTGTACACTTGAATTTAACAGTAATTGCTCAGTCAGACCTTGTTTGGATTTTTATTTTGGTAAGGGTAGAGAGGAAGGGGGACAGTGGACATGGAACGCTGTCCCATTATGCACTGTCAGTTTAAGACAGTGCTTCATTCGATCTGCAGTTTTTAGGTTTCATAGGTTCTAGCATTACAAATTAGCTAATTTTAATCAAAACATATGAAATGCTATCCTGGCTGGATATATAAAGGCTGACTATGCTGGATCCTCTGGGTTTGTTTTGTTTACTTTGGCTGCAGGCACACTTGGTGGTTTGGGAGATAGTTGTTCTTCTGCAGTAGAACAGATGTTTGTCTGAAATGGTGAGGAAGAAACAAAAACAACACTGTGTGTGAAAGGAGGAAAATTACACAAGATTTTCTTCTTTTTATGAAAGTCTATTAGGCATTAGTGCGAATCTTAATGCAGGTAAACCTCTCTTTCCACTAAGCCTCTGATAATGGAAGAAAAGAAATAAGAGAAATAAATATATCAGAGATTCATTTATATGAGAAATTTAACCCAAGGCTGTGGATCTGATATATAGTTTTGGGATCAGCTTTTATAGATTGCACGGTTGAAATGTAAACAACAGCAGAAGCTTTCAGGCAGCCTTGGCCACATCCTAGAGTTAGTTATCTTATTAACTCTTATTCTGTGTTTTTATAACTAAAGTTCTGAGCAGGTTTGCATCTTGTTTTCTTTTAGGTACATTGGGCATTTGCTTGTCTTTCTTTCAATATTTCTTCACTTACTGAAAGAAAGATATACCAGAAAGATTTCCTCCTCTTCACTAAATTAAAAAGTACAGTAACTTAACAAATTAGTCATATTGTATGAAATGTGTGTGATGTCTTCTGGTGAATACAATGTGTCCTTGTGTAGGTGCACATCTGAACTGTTCAAGCAGCTTGACTGCTTCCCTTCATCTGAACTGCTTTCATGTGGACTTATGTAAAATAAGCTCTGCTAAATAACCACGACAGAGCAGAAAGAAAGGAATGTATATAGCAATAGACAGCCTAAGCTGTAAAAACTGAAACCTGAATCCTAGCAGCAGATCAGATATCAAGGCTGTAAGGTAGAGGGAGATGAAGAGATGAAGGGGAGGGAGAGAGGAGAGGAGAGGGCTGAAGGAATGGAAAAGTCAGCTTGGAAAGTGAAGGACTAGTAGGAGGGCCCCCTCGGGAAATTTGGCTCAGGGATTAGGGAATTCTATCACGGTATACAGTGACCTACTCAAGTTTCAACCCATGTTGGATTGAATTGCTTCCATTTGCTAGGAGTAAGAAAAAAAGACCAGCGTGTATATGATTCCCTCTCTCCACCCTCCTTCCAGTAATAAAAAGCCACTGAGTACAAGTGTCTATTTTAAGTACAGCAAATACAAGGCACTATGAATGAGTAATAAAATTACCTCATCTCGCAGATTTTCTTGAAGATTTGCTCTTTGACAGAGCCACATATTTGCTTAATAATGATGGAAAGAAATTCAACCACTCTCTGTCACATCAGTAATACCAATTGCTGCTCTGTTTTAATAAGGTTGAAAACTGATGTTGTTTGCTGTATCATAATGGTAGATATTAGGTTACATGTTTGTTATCTCTGGCCTGATGTACATGACAGTTGTGAGAAACTTCAGTTTGATATAAAACTACATTATTACTTGGTTTCTCTTTCTTCACTGTAAATTTCACTAAAGAATTCTGACAGAATATTTTGTTTCACTCTGACCATCAGTATAATTCTAATTCTTTCCTTTTATTTGCCTTCCATAGTCTTAGAATTTATTAATATTATTGTGTTGTATGGTAAATTATAAATGGGGGAAAATTATAAATCCACCCTCTACCAAATTTACATCCACCAAAATTTCATTCAGCAACTCTTGGAATTTGCAGCCAAAGACTGGGCATTTTAGGGATAGGGAGTGCAAAACACCAGTTTATAGGATTACTAAGAATGTAACAAACTAAATATCAAATAAAACAATTCACTTAACAGTGTGAATAGGCAGATTTTTAAAAACCACAGAGAAATATAGTATATTCCATTCATAAATCCTCATCTACTTCAGAGTAGTACTATGAACATTTAAAATGGTTGTTTTATACTAAATGAATTATGGTGACATGGAAACTTATTAAATAATGTTATAAATGACAAAAAGATAAGAATCATGATTCAAAAACCTTACAATTTAAAGTTCACTTGAATTGAATGATCTGATTATATGTAAATGCTAGCACTGAAAATTTTGCATTCATCTGCACCTTTGGTTTTTTTTAAAAAAAAATAGTCTTGAGATGAATGACAAATCTGTTGTATGATATTCAGAACTTATTTTATGCACCTAAGTTGATTATTTTTTTCAGATTCTAAGTAAGTAATTTAAGTAAAATAGATGTCATTCTAGATTATTTCATCTGTTGTCATTAAGTGGCAAATTATTGAAATATTCTTCTAACAACTGAAAAACTTAAAACTGGCTATTCATTTGAAAAAGACAAAAGAAATAGGTAGAATCCAAATTTAATCATGCTTCAAGTAGATTCTGTTAAACTGATGGATTGCTTAGTCATATCTTTCACTACACAAGACATTTGGAGATTTAAAAGTTACTTTGGAGAATAATTAAATAGAAAAGAAACATGTGTAAGTGTTTTCAGGTCCCCTGATAAACTGCTATGAGACATCATATAAGAAACTATAAATCTTGACAAGGAATATTCACAATAGTTTGAGAATCCTTATCTAGAATATGTAAGAATCCACAAGATAATTACAATAACGTTGGAAATTGATCTATACAGGCTAGTGTGCATTTATTTGTCATACTGGCACCCATTTGTAATATCAAAAAAGATTTAATAGAAGTATATCACATGACAGGCATATATTTTTCATTTATTATATGGCTCCAGATTCATCTTACATGTTTCAATCAATATGGCAAGGAAGGAAACAGAAAAAAAGGAAAAGGTTGCTTCTACTTAAAAAATTAAAAATAATCAGTAGCATTCTGTTTTAAAAAAATAAGAGATTCAATTTCCTTTGCATTTCTATCCACATTTGTATGGTATCATTCCCTCATTTTCTGACAGAGAAAAAGCTGTATATAAAAATGTGGTGAAAAATTACATTTCAGAAATAGAACCAATTATCTTTTATGCAACATAAAGAGTTATGTTATCTGTATAATGATGCTACAATGAAATGAATTTTAAATGAGCATGTATGAAAATGAAAATAATTTTCATTACTTTTTAGAGGCTTAGTCTCATCAGACTACTTTCCACTTTCAGATATGAGAAAAATGTACATGAATAGTCTTTAACTTCCCAAAACAGTATTTTTATGTACTAAAATTCAATAAAATATACAATTAAATCATGCAAATTAAAATTATTGTAAAATGTGGTTTGGGCTGTATATGTGGAAATGAGCACTATGTACTTTTATTTATTTGCTAATACAAATTGAATAAAATGTGTTTCGTGTCAGTTTCTTTGGTAAAAAAAATCATTTAACTGTGCACAGTTGATAACATCCAAGCAATCATTTGCTTTGTCAATCCAGGTGTTCCAGAGAATCTGGTTTTTAATTATTTCTTGGCTATAACTATTTGATTGTATATGAATCTTGGCATCAGAGTTTTGAAAGCAAACATGTAGTGTCATAGCATTAACAAGTGTATCTTTTTTCTTGCAGTTTTAATTTTTATTTTCAATTGAAGTCAGTTATAATCTTCACTTAAGCTCCGTCCCTCGGCAGTCTAGGCACAATAACTCCACAATCAAGAGTTGATTATGTACTGTTCTGAAATGCAGTGTTGACCTCCATCTTTTTTCTCATTCCTTGGTCTTCTTTCTATGCTTCCCATTGTTTGCTTTCCCCTGCTTCTCCTCAGTTTCTTTTGGGTCAATTAAATGCATTTTCCAGCTGTTTTATTCCACTGGAATGGTTGTGTTCAAGCGGTGACTTTTTGTGTCTGTCCTCATTGTTCATCTGAAACCAACCCTGTTATTCAAAAATCAGTTTCATTTTGTATTAATCCCAAGTAGACATTTATATTTTCTGTCTTTTCCATGTTAGAGGAAAAACCTGTCCGGGTTCTCTCTACCTGCTTCTTTTCTATCTTTTCTCTTCCCCTTTCTCTTAATCTTGTTTTTTGTAAGACTTCTGTGCCATTAGGGATATTATTGGGCTGTAACACAGTAGCTCTGCTTCCTTTCAACGTCTCTTTTTCCAGAAACTGTAACACAAATAGCAGAAGAAATATAGCAAGGTCCAGATCTCTGTATTTGAATTGCTGGTTTCGTGTTTGATACTATTGCAAAAAAGGAAGTTCAGTGCAGTGGCTCTCATGCACTCATAATAATTTCGGAATGGGAAGGGCCTTTCCCCCCTCTTTCATTCCATTTTACCCTTGCATGTATTCATAAGACGGCCTATAGCCAGTTCCTTTGTCTCTTTCCATATCTTCCTTCTGCAGAATTATTTTCTATGAGTCCAAGGGTTCTTTCTCTTCTCTAGGATTGGCTTTTTACCATTAGCCAGGAGACATTTCCAAACTAGTCATTTATAGAATTTTACAGATTCATCCAGTCATTACTGCGATACTGTAAAACCAGACTTTATTGTTCATGTAATATCATAGCAACTGTTGAATGGTGCAATAGGATGCGATAAAATCACTTGTGTGGATATGGCAAATGAGGCATCTCCTTTCAGCAGGATTCTGTTAGCTGCATCCTGTTAGATGTGTGGACATTCTCCAGTGTTGTAGGACAGAATTTCCTGCTATGATAGTTAATTAGTACTCTCTAGGCTACCTTATCATAATGGTGAAGAATTTTAGCACTTTATTGAGATGAAAAAAATGGCCATTATCTTTCCTTAATTTTAGGCATAAAAGTGTTTTGCCCCAACTGAACAACGCTATTTGTCAAGTTCCTCTCCCCTTTAATTCTGAATTAGTTATTCCATGAAAGTTACTAGTTTTATTATTCTATTATTACCTCATCATTATGAAGTGAAGGGGAGTTTTATCATACATACATACATACATACATACATTCTGCACAATATTAGGACAAAAATAAATACTGAATGCTAGTTGTAGCCACAACAGTAAATAAAAATTTTCTTCAAATTGAGCTCATCTCCTGGTGACCTCAAATACAGATCCATATAGTTTCTTTGGCACGAATACAGAAATAGTTTCACTGGCTTTTCCTGATGATTTCTCATCCAAGAAATACTACAGTAATCAGGTCCAATATACTTAATGTTTTAGGATCAGCCAAAGTTAGGTGGTTAAGTGCTACCATATAACTTTCTGACAGTGAGAACAATCAACCGATGGAACAGCTTGCACTCAGAAGTTGTGGGAGCGCTATCACTTGAGACTTTCAAGAAGAGATTGGACTGCCATTTGTCAGAAATGGTGTAGGGTCTCCCGCTTGGGTGGGGGGTTGGACTAGATGACTTACAAGGTCCCTTCCAACTCTGATTATCTGTTAAACTTGGTAAACAGCAACAATAGTTAATATTAATATTAGCTTGATCCCATGAAGATTCACAAGATCCCATAAAGATTCACAAGAGTTTAGAAATCTAAGCAATGTTAAAAATGGTAGTGTTTGTATAACACATTAACCTAATTATAGTTATACGACACACACATGCTGAACACATAGGATGGGTTCAAACAACATGTTGGAGGAAGGTTGATTAGTTTGTAGTTCAGTACTTGGTTTACAGGTATCCAGTAGATGCCATAATGATATCTCATATGTCTTGACATTATTGCATCACAAATTATGTAGCTTTTGAAAAAATAAAGACATCATGTGATCAGGGGTAATATATACAGTTATAAACAGACATATGTTTTTGGAAAGACATTTAATATGTCACTTGTCAACCTTAATTGGTTATAAAGTGAAATGTCATGTGATCACACTGGCTCACAATGTCAGTTCTGGTTGCACTTGTTAAGTGAATAACGGCTAGGTGTTGAACATGATGTTACATGATGGAGACTTGCAATCTCCTGCAGGCTTCCCCATTGACTTTGCATGTTGGAAGCTGGCTGGGAAGGTCACACACTATGATCATGTAACTGTGGCATGCTGTGACTATGGTACATGGGGAAAATAGGAAGAAAAGGGCATGTTCATCACCTTGAGTTATTTATAAAAATAATAAAAGCGGGATATAAATAAATAAATGTGCACAAGTTGCCAAGTGCCTTAATTGCAATCATGTGGTGGCAGGGACATTGTGATGGCTGCTATCAAGGAGCGGTCATAAATTTCCTTTATCAGCAACATCATACCTTTGAATAGTCACTGAATGAGCAGTTGGTAAGCAAAGACTACTTGTATAAAGAATATCACGTTAACACTATAATTATTTTATTATAATTTATTAATATATTATAAAGTATTAATAATGCTAACTTTCAAATTAAAATATTTTTCAGGAATTCTCATTAAAAGCCGGTTATATTATTGTACATTGAGAAAAAAAAGACTGAATATATGATAATAACAGCGATAATTAATAATAAATTTGATGGTGGTAACAGACCCTAAAACGCACAAATAGAATCATTTTCCTCCTTAGGAGTGTTTTCTTTTTTTAAAAAAAAATTGAACATTGCTGAAGTTATCATATTGGAACTTTGAATGTCCAACTAAATGATAAATTAGGAAAGTAGTCCATCTTTTTGAAGCTTCTTGAGTGCTTCTGAAAAAAATAGATGATATTGCTTTAAGAGTTGCATGAATATTAATGGATTTCTTAAAGCATTGGCATCTTTTTTTGGCCTCCTGCAGAAGATGAAAAAAAAAGATTTGTTTTAATGAAGAGTAGAGATGTCCCACATGCGTATTGATAATGAGGTCCAAATTATTTTTACAAACAGCAGGGCTTTAATAAAGAAGTAGAAAAAGAACATATAGTAAAGGGTATTTAATGAATGGTAACAGATTTGTAATAGGGAACCTGTCTAAAAGAAAAACAAAAATGAAATGTGAATACAGACATTCCACTGAGTGGTTAAGAGACATTTTTAGCCATAAAGCTAAATTAGGATGATGTTGCAGATGCTGTCCATGGTGGCTGAGAAATGAGAGTGAAATATATAGAGCAACATATCAAACATTATTTCTCATAAGAATACTTTTGATCTGATCTCAGTCTTTAGAACCAAATACCTAATTCTTCATGTCCAGTGTGAATTTAAGTTCACATACTCTTCCCAAATTCTCTTGGTGGGCTCTGGGAAGAACATCAATTTTTTTCTTATCTTTTATTTTAAGCACAGTTAAAATATAAATTATCCTATCGTAGTTTCAAAAACAATGGAGTCAAGAAGAGTTAATAAAGGATTGTCACTGGTCACTGGCACAGAATGTCTCATTAGTATAGTCTCTTGTTCAGCTAGCCATAATTGTGACATTAGTTCTACTTATTTCTATAAGCATTGCAACATTTATCATGGCAAATGGTTCTTTAGGGAAATAAATGGCAAATTTGTTTTAATGTCTAATACTTAAATCCTCTTTTGATTGCCAAGTACATAGTTATTTTGTTTTTCAATCCATAGACTCATGATTAAGGAATGCATGAGTTGGGGAGGACTTTATAGATAATCTAGCAAAATTTCATGGTTAGTGCAGGAATCTGTTAAGACCATTTCTGACAAATAGTCATCATAATCTGTTGGAACACTATTCATTTAATCAATTTTTACGGTTGCTCAACTCACAATTGAGTATCTAAGACCAAATTAAAACAGCACAGAATTAACCAAAATCAAATAATTTTTTTTTTTTAAAAATTGAGACCAACCCACAGTAATTTAAAACCACCATTAAAGACAGAATCATCCATCACCCTGGGCCAATCCTGCAGAAAAGCCAGATTTTCAAGACCTTAAAAAGTAAAGGTAAAGGTCTCCTTTGCACATACGTGCTAGTTGTTTCTGGCTCTAGGGGGCGGTGCTCATCTCTGTTACAAAGCTGAAGAGCCAGCACTGTCCGAAGACATCTCCGTGGTCATGTGGCCAGCATGACTAAACGCCAAAGGTGCATGGAACACCCTTACCTTCCCACCAAAGTGGTCCCTATTTTTCAACTTGTATTTTTACATGCTTTTGAACTGCTAGGTTGGCAGAAGCTGGGACAAGTAACAGGAGCTCACTCCATTATGTGGTGCAAGGGATTTGAACCACTGAACTGCCAACTTTTATGATCGATAAGCTTAGCGTCTTAGTCACTGAGCCACCGCATCCCCCGGTGACCTTATACAGGGCCAAAGGTATTTCAATCCCATCCTCTTTATACATGATAGTTAGAACTTTGAATTGCATCCAGAAGACCATCTCAGAAAGTAATAGTGTTATATATGTGTATTGTAGCAAAACTATACATGCCACTCTATTCTGGTTATAGCTCCCAGTGGTCTTTAAGGGTAGCCTCAGGAAGAATGTGTTGCTCATGTTCAATTGGGATATGATCAAGGCATGAGTGAACATGAGAAAGACCTCTTGATCCTGAAACAGGTACAAATGATGGATTTATGTGAAAGTCTTTCTGGCCATGGTTGGTATTGGTTTTTAAAACAGGAACTCCAAATTGAACATCGGGGAAACGCATATCCAGAACAAAACAATGGAAAATCCATGGATCCAAGTGATGCAACACTTTCAACAACTCAGTCTTGGTATAATGGAGCTGAAACTTGTTCTCCCTTGGACCTTCACAGCCTTGAGGTACTGAGAAAAAGCCTTGACAGCATTGCTTGGTCTATGTTAGGCCCAGCCCAAGAACAACATAGAACAGTCCAGCCAAACTTCAGTTCTTAATTTGCTTATGCACAATAGGCACATACAATCTTGTGCTCCCTAAACCTTTACTGTTTTCACCTTAATGGAGATACCCTGGGAGATTCTAGGGAGTGCCTATCCTAACTCTTTCTCTGTTTCCTCTTCAACCTGGCTGTGTTGCCCTTTATCTCATCCCCACCCTAAAATGTACTCTGTCCTTCCTGAGGAACTGCCACTTCATTGCCGTCTATCACACCACTTTCCCCACCATCTCTTCACAATCTGCCAGAGATGACATCAGGCCCACTAGGTAGAGCAGACCAGGAAATCAATTCCATAGGAAGATTAAAACTACTTTTATTGAGATTAGCTAACATAATTTTGCAAGACTAATTGTGCTGGGCCTCCTCCTTATAATTCAATGAATTAGGGTGGGGGTCTGTTTACGCTCCTTCTGCATGGTATCTGTTTGTGAACTTAAAAATGTTTTACCTCCTTTGGGAGGTAAATGAAGATATTAATCAACACCCCCCTTCAATATTGTTCAGCTGCAAATTTGATGAGAATCCCTTCCATTTCATGTTCTGGATCAGGGCTGTCAAACTCATGGGCCACAGGCCAGATACATCACACGCTGGCCATGCCTCATTTAGCGAAGGGGGAAAAAGTCATGATACATCACGTGGTGATGCCGTGAGTTTGACACCCCTGTTCTAGATCAGTTATGAAGATATTGACTAATAGAGAGCCAAAGATGGAGACTTGAAGGACTACTACACCTAATCTTTCCCTCCAGAACAATTTATGAACATCCTTTGAGGATGACTGCTCAGTTGCAAATCAACCAGGCCACATTACTATCTTGCCCACATTATTTATCAGGTCCATGAAGACTTTGCCATACATTTTACTGTGATTAAGATACTATAGCATTTCTTTGCTCCATCAATATAGGGAACTCTGTCATAAAAAGACATAAAGTTAGTTTGACATTATTTGTTCTTGATAAACTCTTGGTCGGTTCTTGTAAAGGAAGCATTTTTTTTTCTAACTGCTGGCAGACATGGTGCTTGTTTCCACCCGCCCCCAGTATCTCAAACAGTATGGATATTAAAATGACTATTGTATAATTTTTCAAGTCTTCCCTCCCCCTCTCTTTTAATGTTTCTTCTAGTATCTTAGCAGTTCTCTAGGAGTTTTCAAAGTGTAGTCAATAGTTATAGTTACTGAATATCATCAGTGGTATATTATTTTCATTATTTTTTTCAGTATCCTATCTGCAATTTGGAATTAATTTCATATAGGCACAAGGCTTTTTATACCTTTTTCAACACTCAGCCACATTAGTCCTTCTTTTTGCAAAACATTTCTTCCTCTTCTGAGAGAAGGCAGCTGTAAAGCTATTTTGCTTTCTGCTTTCTTCTTTTTCTTTGTTATTGTTTCTCCACTTTATCTGTTGAACAGACCAATAACTTCCTTGGCTCTTCAGTTTTGGAAATATATTTTCTCAAATTCTTCTTATTATATTTTGCATTCCTCACCAGCCTCATCTCATTTTCAGCTTTCACCTCCATCTCTATAAGCTTGACTTATCAATTTGTATACCATGTTGGTTATCAGTCCTTACTTCCATTTTTTATACATCTTTTTGCGTTTCAGTTTGTCAGTAAGATCACTATTCATTCATACAATCTAATTAATTTTTTTTTCATTTTTTCCTTCTGATGGGAATCATTCATGCCTTTGTGTTCAGTAAGCCATTTTGGGAGGGTCTCAATATTATACTTCAATTTGTTTATACATTAGAATTTCAAATCATGATATGTGCCCAATTTCTGCCTAAGTTCATTGAAATTTTGCAATCCAAGATATGTAACTGACTTTCCCCAACTATTCCCCATGTTATCTTGATTCCATGAGCATAGTGCTTTTCTCCAACCTGATGATATTTTAGTGTATCAACCAATTTTACTTTGTTGGGATTAACTGAAATCCACTATTGCTGCTAAGGCCTGCTGCCTTGAACACTTGATTTAGAAAGTCATTATTCTCATCCTATCTTCCACATTCATAAACAATGTCTTCCTTGGTATATAGATTTGTCATATAAAAAGCCATTCCACTTCCTCTTTTGTACTGGGCAATTCTTAACATAAATTATTAAAGTGAAAAATATTAATTTGCAACTTAACATTAGTATGTTTGCACACATTGCTTAGACCCTTTCCTTATCTCTACAGAGACTACTAACTGCAATAATGTAAATGAAGTTTCTTTTTAAACAACCTCCTTCCCTGCAAAAGCATTCTGAATAACTGAAGAAAAAAACAACTCAAAAAACTACCACAGCCATGACACTTTGCATTTGTGGCACAGAACTATGATATTTACCAGTTATGGAAAGCATAAACACAATCTTTAGGATGTCAGGCTAAACACAGATGATACTTGACAATCGATACAGTGCAATACAAGCTTCTTGAAATTCGTCCTAAGTTATTTCACTTGAAGACCAATTATTTCAGTCTCTAATAATGTGAATCCATGGACTCATCCATATACAGTAGTTTGCTTGTTGTAGCACAAAGAGACACTATTTGCTTTTCCTTAATAGTATATCTTGACACCATAATCTCCATCACATTTCCAGGCTTCTACTGAGGTAGACTGAAATTTGTTCAGGAGGTTCTGGAAGGAAATCGGTGGTTTCCTTGCTGTTATGGCAGAAGACTTCCCATCTGGTGAAAAGGAGAAGGGCCCCTGGAAGTGAGCCATTTTCTGGACTCCAAATTGCCTGGGAGGTCTGCTGTGGTACTGCCCTCTCCTCCAGCTTATGGACTTCCATATCCATGTATACTAAGACTTCCAGAGAGACTGAAATACTTTCCAGCACAAATATTTTATTCTTCCTTTTCTGGGGTTCAGAGATGGGAATGTTGACCTCATGTGAGACCAAATGCAGGTCTACCAGGACATTAACTTCCCACTGACCACAGCAAAAAAAGGGGGGAAATTAACATAATATCTAAGCCCACATCAATTTGGCTTGACTTCCATCAGTGTAAATCAGATGGTGCTTTGAACTTGCATATAAAAAACTCAAGTCAGATGTTTTAAAATATAAAAATATTTAGAGGAGGATTTTAAAATGATTGTATTGTACCATCCCCAACCAAAATAACTCCTTAATTAGATCATCTGTTTAAAGAAATACGATGTAATGTCAAGCCCCTGGAAGAAGAGTTTTTATTTAAGCGAGATAACCTCCTGGACTCTGCATACATGGAGTTGCTTTTTTCCAGTGCCAGCTTAGAAAAGGGGAAGCAACAGCTGCACTGAAAATGACCCAAATTACATTCTGTGAAGGCAGCAATATTATTGGGCTTACTTTCCTCCCATCTTGACAATGGGAGAAACATGGCTGTGTGGAGGAACCTTATCAGTGCCAGTTAATGAAATCCATAAGCAAGAAAGCCCTTCCCCTGGGGTCTAAATAGCAAGGCAGGTTACGCTGGAGGCTTGTGGAAGTTCTTTGTGGAAAAGGGTGGGGGGAGGAATTGTTGCACTCTCTGCCAGGTTATGGGATGAGACATTCCAGGATGCAAGAAGAGGTTTAACACATAGAGATTTATTTCTAGCTGCAGTGAATAACCAGAGTGCTGCTAGAGTTTGATTTGAATGTGCTTATATAATATAATGGTATGAGAGAATGACGTTGCGAGATAAATGGAAGAGATGCTGCCTAGTGACCAATAAGATAAGAGAGGGAGGAGCCCACAAGAGTTTAATAGAGAAAGAACTTTAGGAAAGGCTCACCCTAATTGATCAGGCGGTTCAAAGTGACAATAGGAAATTTATATTTTCAGACTTAATAAGGTTTTGTTTATTTATAGGGCTACCCATCTCTCAAAAACAGGACTGGTAGTGTATAACAGTGCTAAAGTACTGTTTCTGTAGCCTTGCAATAAATTAGAATTAGCTCATCTGGTCCGTTTTTCTGTCTGGTTTACCTGAGAGGATTGACATACAGTTTCCTTCAAAACTATTTTGTCTGAGGTCCAATTTCCATTTTGGATGGGATGTACTAATTATTTCTTTATTCACTCTCCTTCTGAGACAGTTGTATTTTCTTTCTTTCAATTTTATTCCTACAAACTCTCACTGAAGGGAAGAAAAGAAGGTGAAGGCAACAAATATTAGTTGAAAACTGCTACATCAGCCATGACTTCCCGACTGAATGGGACAGAGCCTTAGAACTGTAGGAGAAATTTAGAATTGAATCTAGTAAGAATGTTAGATAAGATTTTCCACTGGACAAGTCACACATTAAAGATATATCATGCCACCTGCTGAAGAAGTACCTATAAATCATTGTTGCTTTGATGAGAGATCTATCTATGTCTGTCTCAAAAAGTGATAATGAAAGATTACAAAGAAGTTGTATTTATTTTACACATCTGTTTTTATAGCTCTATGTAAATTTAATCCTTCAGTAACTATAGCCTTGGTCATGCCGCATTCCTAAACACATGTTTTACATTAAGAAACTAAATACTGCCAGTAAATTCAGTGAGATTACTCATGAGCTAATATTTGGCAAATGTTTTAAGATCTTTGCAGCAGCAAAACTGAAGTTAGCAGTAGAACAATATTTTCAACACGTATAGTAGAAATAACATGAACTATAATGTTAAATAGTCAGACAGGTTTTAAGACTAATTTTATTTAATATAGTCCATTCTATATAGCTTTAGGACTTAGAGTGTTTTCCAAATACTACAATTAATTTTAGGCTGTAATTAATAGTTACCTTTACTTCATTTTATAATAATAAAATTTCTCATTATTAAACAAGGAGGCAGTTAAAGACAATAATTGTGGATTATCTAAAGAAATTTATAACACACAATTTTTGGACATGGGTGGGCTTTCTTTGATACTGACATCGACATTTTCAATTATTATTTTTATAACAAACTTAGTTGCTAGAAGGGTCAAAGCCTTCTATATACAGGGCACTAAGTAAAAAGGATATAAACATGCCTGATTTTTTTCAGATGCTGTTGCAATTTCCATCTAAGTAACATTTTAGGAGTGCTTAGCAGGTGCTTCCAATTTGCCCACAGTCTGGAACAGGAGATACAAGACAGCATTCACAGGTACCATAGCATTTAGCCAACAAGTGAAATGCACCCTGCTGACTTAAAAGATATAATGCTTTAAAATATTATCCAAATCTCTTGTGTGGTTACTGAAATCTCATAACTTCTGATGATTTTGAGCGGTTTTGTGCATATAATGATGCTGGAAAAAATCCTGATCATTTTGCACTAGTTGGCTTTGTTAAACTTTCTTCCACTAAATTGACTATGATGTGGAAAATAAGGATATAGAAAACGATGGTACAATGGAGTTACAAATAAAACAGCTGATATTTTAATAATTAAAGGAGGCACACAAATAATGAACCAGAAGAATGACTTGGAAAGCTGCCTTATCTTGGATTTACAAAAGGAATGTCATAATTAAGTTGTTTCTGAGAGGCGACAAAGAGAAATTGATAAGAAACCATCTTGTGGGACATTATTTGATGGGATTAAATATCAAGAAAAGTAAACAGAAGGAATTCAAAATGGATTTATTTGATTATGATTAATATATATATTGTGGTTCCTGATAGCTATTAATTGAATTTATTTTTGACCAGGGCTGAACAATGAGGCTTCAGATATGTTTATAAATGGAGACAGATTTTTTTTGTTTGATTTCTTAGAAAAAAAAAGATAAGTTGGAATACAAAATGGATTTATTAGATCAATGTAAAAATATAATGTGTTCTGCTAGCTCCTAATAAACATTTGCAGATTAGAAGTAAATTAAAGTTTTTATAATTTAATTTTTTTTATAAAGGATGATGTATGGGAAGAATGTATCCTTTTTTATTGAAATATTGGAGAAGGTGTTAAGTTATTGAATTTATTGTTGCCTGAAGGGAGGGGGGAGTCATCCTTGATATATCTTTTTTCCTTATTTTTTTCCTATCACTTTGTATGTATCTTTTTCTTTCCTTTGTTTTTTATATTTTTCTTAGTTCATATCAATCTTTTACCTTTGCATTAATAAAAATAAATAATAAAAATATTTTTAAAAATGATGTTTTTTTATCTATAGAATCAAAGATTGTTTTGTAAATAAAAGTCCAAATTGCCCCCAGATATTCAGCAAAGACATTTCCCTTTCAAGACTTTAGAACAGGTGGGAGGCCTTGGGCTACCAGAAAGCCAGGAGTTAAGATGCAAAGAAGCAACAGCCTGTTTTATCCATCCTATTATTCTGTGCTTTCAGGTTGGGTCTATTATATAACTTTCTGCATTATAGGTAGTCCTTTTGGGGGATTTTTTTACACTGAATTTCCTCTCTGAAAAGATCTTGGGACTGTTTCTTTCAGTGCTATTACTGGGCATTGAGAGTCTGATTGATAATTTGATAGTGGTAGATTGTTTACAAAAATGATTCACTTTGTTTCAGGTAAGGTTCTTCAGTCTGCACCAGAAACCACCAAGTTGTTGATCAATAATGCATTTCAGCAGAAAAGTATGGCTAATCATCTGAATTTCAGATAGAGAAGTGCAATTACAGGATGTATTTGGAAAGCCTTGTTCCAATTACTGAATGTTAAGATCCATTTATTCTCTGCTCTTTATAATCTTTCTACTTTAGATCAATGCTTCATGTCAACTATCACCAGAACAAATTAGCCTAACTCTGGTTATATTTGTTTTTAACAAGTTAGTTCATTCTTCTACTGATATATCATCATTTCAGGTTTCTTTTGGCTTTTAACCCCACTGCTTAACCAAGGCTACCCCTTCTGTCCTAAATGGTTTAAATATTTATAAGAGATGCAGGTAACACAACTACTTTTCAAAGTGTAGCTAGAATTTGCCAAGACTTCTTACAAGTGTGCTACTGATCATCATTAATAGGCAAATCCTATTGTTCCTTGGGATTATCAAAGTTTCCATTAGGGTTTTTTTGTCCTCCTTGTTGCCCTCCAAGAAATTGGATTTGAAGTTTATTGGTCCCTTCTCTGTAGAGAGTTGGATTAGCCCAGTGGCATTTTGCTTGCAATTGCCAGCCGTGATCAAAATATGCCCATTGTTCCACTACTTCCTGCTAGTTTTAGAGTGCTTTTCAAGGCCCTTGCACTCATTAACCTTAACCCTTCCATCTGTCCTTTTTTTTGAGGGAGGAAGAATACAAATGAAATGTATTTTGGAGTCCCAAAACTTATGGGTAGATTAGAATATTTGATTCATTGATATCAAAAGACTATTCTAAAACGGCCCAAATCCTAGAAATCAGTTCATTACGTGCATGCATATATGTGTGTGTTTATGATGTAATTTTATATCATTTGGTGTTGCAGCCAATCAAATATTTATTTTATCAGGGTATATCATCCCATCCTCCTCCTCACTTACTTTCTCAATTATAATAATAATCTTATAGGGAGGGTTTTTTGGCAACTGGGCAAAATCTTAGACATACAACATTTTTATATTTGATTGAAGCTTTTTTGGTTATATATGAGTGGAAACGTGGGTACAAATGAGAAAAAAAAATCAGCCTTGGGCTTTAATTACATAGACACATCCTCCCACCCCCAATAGTGTGTTTGTGTGTGTGTGTGTGTATGTGTGAATTTCAGACATAGATGCAAAACTCTAGATTATATAGAGAATGTTATATATTATAGTGAAGTGATTTTCTGTCTTCTTCTATTTGGGCCAATTAAAATCCTGTTTCAGGATGAAGTAAAACATAACATGGCATTAATTGTGCTGGGGATAATCTCGGGTGGGCATGGAGTATCCATCCTGGCCCTACTTGATGTCTCAAAGGCTTTCAGTACCATGCTCATGATATCCTTCTGAGCCAGCTGAGGAGGTTGGGAAAGGGAAGCACTGTGGTTCAGTCAGTGTTGGTGTAAAGTGTTGGTAGAAGGGGAAGAGGTCCAGCCCAAGGCTCCTGCTTTCTGAGGTGCCACAAAACTCAACTTTCTAATTAGTAATTAGGCCATGATTTCATGATCCTACCATTTCAATGTTGAAAGATCTGTGTTAACTGTCAGTTGCAGGTGGGAAGAAAGTGGGGAAGCGCCTTTGTGCAAGTGGAAAGAAAACAGTATATTAGTTTATACCTGAATAAAGAAACTATTTATAGTTAGTTGAAAAGTGGGAAAGTCCACCCGAAAAATAATAAAATTTGGGAAAAATGCAAGACGAGCTAGTAATGCAGAGCCCCACAATGTTTACCAGATAGAAAAGAAATGGCTGAGACTACTCAGGAAAAACAATATATGAGAGTGGGAATTAGTGGTTTCAACAAAATCTGAAATATATCTGCATTATTTTCTATAATTATCTGCATTTCTATTTTATCAGATTTGGTTTAAATGAATCTTTGCTTGAAGTGGTGGCTTGTGTACTAATTTGAATTGCTGTAATCTAGATTGATAGACTAGTGCCTTTGAAACAATTCCAGTTCTTCTATTGCTTTCCTGGTGTGCTTTAAATACTTTATAGAAGCTCAGGATATAAAGTTTTATGAAAAATATGTGTTAAATATATTGCTGACTATCAATTCATGTGCAAGGAATGATAAATAGCTCTTTTCCCTCTCATATTTTTCTTTAAATTACAAATTCATGCAGACCTGTCATAATTACATATGTCATTCAAAGATTTAAATGCTTTACATTCTATGTATGTGACTTGATAAATGAACGTTAGTCTAGAGTAGGTGGGACAAAGCCGCTATTTCACGTGTACAGTGCAAATAGATTTTGATTTATGTATTCATCCTTTGGCTCTAAATGATTATTGATTGCATAAATAAGTAGGTAATTCTTTCTTTCAGAATTTTGCAGAAAACACCATGAATGAGCTCCTTGGCTGGTATGGTTATGATAAGGTTGAATTAAAAGATGGAGAAGATATTGAATTCAGGAATTACTCTACAGATGGAGAGAGCCGACAGCACATTTCTGTTCTCAAAGGTAATGGCATTTAAGGTTCATTTGTTCATGCTAAAAGAAATAGCCACAACAGCTTTCCAAATTCACCTAGGTGGAATTCTACTTTAGAGTCTTAAAAATGGCCTCACATATGATCATGATGGTGTCTTCTATAAAAGGAAGAGCAAAGCATAGTAATAGGGCTCTGCAACCCAACAGCAATTTTTCCCCTCATATAACCAACTCCAAGAAACTATAATGCCAGTGGGTATTGACAAAATCAGGAGAAAAACCCAACACATCTCTCTTTTCTTCCTCAGAAGAAAAAAAAAATCATTTGTGCCTAAACTTTTACTAGAAACCTACAACCTCATGTTCCACCCAAAAACCCTTAACTTAAATCAATGTAATGAAATTGTCCATGGCACAACACAGCAGTAAGAGGTAATTATCAATAGAACACAGACTTTAGATGTAACAGTCACATTCAGGTTTTCATCTGTAGATCAGAATCCTTTGCCTTCAGAGCTTTTTGATCAGCTCTGTGTCTCATTTTGTTACAGCTTTCTATTCACGCTTGGACTTGTTCATACTAAGGATGAAACACTACAGAGTAATTCTTACTAACTTCTTGCAACTTCTCCCATGTTATATTATATATTATTTTTATGAATAACTCATATGTGTTTTCCTCACAACAATAACGTCGTGAAGTGGATTGGGTCATAGGCAGAGTTACTGGCCCAAAGTCATGCACTGCATTAAAACACAGTGTGGTTTGTGTAGTTTTGATTTAATGTAATGCATGAACCCACTTTTTGTAATCTAGGATAGTATCATGTGTTCAATCAGTCATATTTAAACAAACCATGCCCTAATGCCATATGATAATCTAATGTGCATGGATATGAAACATGTTAGTGGAGAAAATATAATTAAATTGTTTACTAATATTATCCTTTTCAAGATTAACATGCTTTGTTCTGAGTTGAGTGGCATTATTGTGCTGTTTTAATCATTCTGACGAAGTTCCAACATTGAAATGACTCTCATTCTTGCTCAATACTCAATGTGAAACACTTTGGAAAGAATGGAAAGGTTTCTAGTAACACCTCAAGTAAGGTCAGAGTAAAACTCCATCTTGCTAATAGTGTGAAGGGTCAAGGAGGGCAGAGAAAAGAGGAAAAAATAATACTTGAAATTGACATACATAGGATATTAATTAGATTCAAGCATTGCACTAAGCTACAATATAATTTGTTTAGTTTTTGGCTGAGCACTATTAGTGCATCTCCTTTGAATCCCACATTGTCCTAACGGGAGAAGTAGAATTGAATTGAATTCTTTTGAATGTTAGTTTGGATGTCTGAAATTTTGAGGGTGGTTATAGCGAAGAGTTTTAAGAGGAAAACTATTTTGTTCTTCTTAATTCTTGATTTTTTTATTTGAAATGCAAATGTTTACTTATGGATGAGATGGAATGATACATTCCCAACAACAGAATTCATAGTTTAGAGTTGCATTTAATTATTGAATAATTTTCAGCATGAGAGAAATGCATATTCCAATACTGGACCTAACAAGACAAAAGTACATTTTGTTTTGTTTTGTTTTCTTCCATTTAATCATGCCTGAATTATTGGAGATTGTCTGGACAAATCTCTGCAGGTTTCTTGGCAAGATTTTGAGAAGCGGTTCGCCATGGACTGCTTCCTAGAGTTGAGAGAGAGTGACCAGCTCAAGGTCTTCTAGCTGGCTTTGTGCTTAAAGTGGGGCTAGAACTCATAGTCTGCTAGTTTCTAGCCTGATGTCTTAAATAATTTTAGAATATTGTCTAGAAATTAATCTCCTCTTTCTGACCCATTAAAAACGAAGTGTTAATGGTAACTATTTCTGAAAACTTTGAGGCTGCAATTCGAGGCTTTTGTGGGCTGTATGTGAACCTGGGTCTTTAAACTTATGTATATATTACACTAGCTTGATACCCGTGCAGTCGCTATGAAACTATATGGTTGGGTTTTAGTTTTTAGGGAGGAAAATAAGGCAAAAAAAAATTCTGCCTCTGCCTACCAGCATCCATCAGTATTCATCTGGCTAGTGTCCTGTCAGTGTTTGAGGCTATTTGGAAACTGAAACAGTATTTGCTGTGTGAGCAAGAAGGAGACAGCAAGGAGCCTGGGCGTGGCTTAGCTCAACTGTTCTGTACTAAAGCTGGTTGCTGCTGTGAAAGTAAAACTGAAACTCCTCTGCTTGTGTTTTGCATTTGGAACAGATTTCTTTTTCAGTTGGGAGGGGGGAGTACAACTCATTAGCATCAGAGTGTGTTAATAATAACTTTGATATGAAATACTAATGTTAACTGATGGTCATTTAGGTAATATTTCTAGTCTGCACCAGGTTCACCAAGTTGTTGATCAATTAGAGTAGCTTAATTACAGGATGTATTTCAAAGCCTTTCCACCTGAATGGTGATCCATTTATTCTCTGCAATTGTCAACTATCACCAGAACAAATTAGCCTAACTCATACAGTTAGATTTGTTTTTTAACAAGTTAGTTCATTCTTCTACTGATATATCATCATTTCAGGTTTTCTTTTGGCTTTTAACCCCACTGCTTAACCAAGGCTACCCTTCTGTCCTAAATGGTTTAAATATTTATAAGAGATGCAGGTAACACAACTACTTTTCAAAGTGTAGCTAGAATTTGCCAAGACTTTACTTTACAAGTGTGCTACTGATCATCATTAATAGGCAAATCCTATTGTTCCTTGGGATTATCAAAGTTTCCATTAGGGTTTTTTTGTCCTCCTTGTTGCCCTCCAAGAAATTGGATTTGAAGTTTATTGGTCCCTTCTCTGTAGAGAGTTGGATTAGCCCAGTGGCATTTTGCTTGCAATTGCCAGCCGTGATCAAAATATGCCCATTGTTCCACTACTTCCTGCTAGTTTTAGAGTGCTTTTCAAGGCCCTTGCACTCATTAACCTTAACCCTTCCATCTGTCCTTTTTTTTGAGGGAGGAAGAATACAAATGAAATGTATTTTGGAGTCCCAAAACTTATGGGTAGATTAGAATATTTGATTCATTGATATCAAAAGACTATTCTAAAACAGCCCAAATCCTAGAAATCAGTTCATCATGTGCGTGCATATATGTGTGTGTTTATGATGTAATTTTATATCATTTGGTGTTGCAGCCAATCAAATATTTATTTTATCAGGGTATATCATCCCATCCTCCTCCTCACTTACTTTCTCAATTATAATAATAATCTTATAGGGAGGGTTTTTTGGCAACTGGGCAAAATCTTAGACATACAACATTTTTATATTTGATTGAAGCTTTTTTGGTTATATATGAGTGGAAACGTGGGTACAAATGAGAAATTCAATAAGTAGTATTTGTGTGGTGCTACATTTTCCTTTACATTGCTACATTATTATGTCCAAAAAAAAAAAATCAGTCTTGGGCCTTAATTACATAGACACATCCTCCCACCCCCAATAGTGTGTTTGTGTGTGTGTGTATGTGTGAATTTCAGACATAGATGCAAAACTCTAGATTATATAGAGAATGTTATATATTATAGTGAAGTGATTTTCTGTCTTCTTCTATTTGGGCCAATTAAAATCCTGTTTCAGGATGAAGTAAAACATAACATGGCATTAATTGTGCTGGGGATAATCTCGGGTGGGCATGGAGTATCCATCCTGGCCCTACTTGATGTCTCAAAGGCTTTCAGTACCATGCTCATGATATCCTTCTGAGCCAGCTGAGGAGGTTGGGAAAGGGAAGCACTGTGGTTCAGCCAGTGTTGGTGTAAAGTGTTGGTAGAAGGGGAAGAGGTCCAGCCCAAGGCTCCTGCTTTCTGAGGTGCCACAAAACTCAACTTTCTAATTAGTAATTAGGCCATGATTTCATGATCCTACCATTTCAATGTTGAAAGATCTGTGTTAACTGTCAGTTGCAGGTGGGAAGAAAGTGGGGAAGCGCCTTTGTGCAAGTGGAAAGAAAACAGTATATTAGTTTATACCTGAATAAAGAAACTATTTATAGTTAGTTGAAAAGTGGGAAAGTCCACCCGAAAAATAATAAAATTTGGGAAAAATGCAAGACGAGCTAGTAATGCAGAGCCCCACAATGTTTACCAGATAGAAAAGAAATGGCTGAGACTACTCAGGAAAAACAATATATGAGAGTGGGAATTAGTGGTTTCGAACAAAATCTGAAATATATCTGCATTATTTTCTATAATTATCTGCATTTCTATTTTATCAGATTTGGTTTAAATGAATCTTTGCTTGAAGTGGTGGCTTGTGTACTAATTTGAATTGCTGTAATCTAGATTGATAGACTAGTGCCTTTGAAACAATTCCAGTTCTTCTATTGCTTTCCTGGTGTGCTTTAAATACTTTATAGAAGCTCAGGATATAAAGTTTTATGAAAAATATGTGTTAAATATATTGCTGACTATCAATTCATGTGCAAGGAATGATAAATAGCTCTTTTCCCTCTCATATTTTTCTTTAAATTACAAATTCATGCAGACCTGTCATAATTACATATGTCATTCAAAGATTTAAATGCTTTACATTCTATGTATGTGACTTGATAAATGAACGTTAGTCTAGAGTAGGTGGGACAAAGCCGCTATTTCACGGTACAGTGCAAATAGATTTTGATTTATGTATTCATCCTTTGGCTCTAAATGATTATTGATTGCATAAATAAGTAGGTAATTCTTCTCTTTCAGAATTTTGCAGAAAACACCATGAATGAGCTCCTTGGCTGGTATGGTTATGATAAGGTTGAATTAAAAGATGGAGAAGATATTGAATTCAGGAATTACTCTACAGATGGAGAGAGCCGACAGCACATTTCTGTTCTCAAAGGTAATGGCATTTAAGGTTCATTTGTTCATGCTAAAAAGAAATAGCCACAACAGCTTTCCAAATTCACCTAGGTGGAATTCTACTTTAGAGTCTTAAAAATGGCCTCACATATGATCATGATGGTGTCTTCTATAAAAGGAAGAGCAAAGCATAGTAATAGGGCTCTGCAACCCAACAGCAATTTTTCCCCTCATATAACCAACTCCAAGAAACTATAATGCCAGTGGGTATTGACAAAATCAGGAGAAAACCCAACACATCTCTCTTTTCTTCCTCAGAAGAAAAAAAAAATCATTTGTGCCTAAACTTTTACTAGAAACCTACAACCTCATGTTCCACCCAAAAAACCCTTAACTTAAATCAATGTAATGAAATTGTCCATGGCACAACACAGCAGTAAGAGGTAATTATCAATAGAACACAGACTTTAGATGTAACAGTCACATTCAGGTTTTCATCTGTAGATCAGAATCCTTTGCCTTCAGAGCTTTTTGATCAGCTCTGTGTCTCATTTTGTTACAGCTTTCTATTCACGTTTGGACTTGTTCATACTAAGGATGAAACACTACAGAGTAATTCTTACTAACTTCTTGCAACTTCTCCCATGTTATATTATATATTATTTTTATGAATAACTCAAGGCGGTTTTCCCTCACAACAATAACGTCGTGAAGTGGATTGGGTCGAGGCAGAGTTACTGGCCCAAAGTCATGCACTGCATTAAAACACAGTGTGGTTTGTGTAGTTTTGATTTAATGTAATGCATGAACCCACTTTTTGTAATCTAGGATAGTATCATGTGTTCAATCAGTCATATTTAAAACAAACCATGCCCTAATGCCATATGATAATCTAATGTGCATGGATATGAAACATGTTAGTGGAGAAAATATAATTAAATTGTTTACTAATATTATCCTTTTCAAGATTAACATGCTTTGTTCTGAGTTGAGTGGCATTATTGTGCTGTTTTAATCATTCTGACGAAGTTCCAACATTGAAATGACCTCATTCTTGCTCAATACTCAATGTGAAACACTTTGGAAAGAATGGAAAGGTTTCTAGTAACACCTCAAGTAAGGTCAGAGTAAAACTCCATCTTGCTAATAGTGTGAAGGGTCAAGGAGGGCAGAGAAAAGAGGAAAAAATAATACTTGAAATTGACATACATAGGATATTAATTAGATTCAAGCATTGCACTAAGCTACAATATAATTTGTTTAGTTTTGGCTGAGCACTATTAGTGCATCTCCTTTGAATCCCACATTGTCCTAACGGGAGAAGTAGAATTGAATTGAATTCTTTTGAATGTTAGTTTGGATGTCTGAAATTTTGAGGGTGGTTATAGCGAAGAGTTTTAAGAGGAAAACTATTTTGTTCTTCTTAATTCTTGATTTTTTTATTTGAAATGCAAATGTTTACTTATGGATGAGATGGAATGATACATTCCCAACAACAGAATTCACAGTTTAGAGTTGCATTTAATTATTGAATAATTTTCAGCATGAGAGAAATGCATATCCCAATACTGGACCGAACAAGACAAAAGTACATTTTGTTTTGTTTTGTTTTCTTCCATTTAATCATGCCTGAATTATTGGAGATTGTCTGGACAAATCTCTGCAGGTTTCTTGGCAAGATTTTGAGAAGCGGTTTGCCATTGACTGCTTCCTAGAGTTGAGAGAGAGTGACCAGCTCAAGGTCTTCTAGCTGGCTTTGTGCTTAAAGTGGGGCTAGAACTCATAGTCTGCTAGTTTCTAGCCTGATGTCTTAAATAATTTTAGAATATTGTCTAGAAATTAATCTCCTCTTTCTGACCCATTAAAAACGAAGTGTTAATGGTAACTATTTCTGAAAAACTTTGAGGCTGCAATTCGAGGCTTTTGTGGGCTGTATGTGAACCTGGGTCTTTAAACTTATGTATATATTACACTAGCTTGATACCCGTGCTTCGCTATGAAACTATATGGTTGGGTTTAGTTTTTAGGAGGAAAATAAGGCAAAAAAAAAATTCTGCCTCTGCCTACCAGCATCCATCAGTATTCATCTGGCTAGTGTCCTGTCAGTGTTTGAGGCTATTTGGAAACTGAAACAGTATTTGCTGTGTGAGCAAGAAGGAGACAGCAAGGAGCCTGGGCGTGGCTTAGCTCAACTGTTCTGTACTAAAGCTGGTTGCTGCTGTGAAAGTAAAACTGAAACTCCTCTGCTTGTGTTTTGCATTTGGAACAGATTTCTTTTCAGTTGGGGAGGGGGAGTACAACTCATTAGCATCAGAGTGTGTTAATAATAACATATGAAATACTAATGTTCTGATGGTCATTTAGAAAAATTCTTTCTTAGTGAGCACCTACAAGCCAAGAGGAACATACATGCCAAATTTCAAGTTTGTAGGCTTTACGGTTCTGGAGATATTGTGATGATGTGTGAGTGGTATTTTGCTTTTATGCGTGTGTATGTGTATGTATGTGTGTGTGTGTGTGTGTGTGTGTGTGTGTGTGTGTGTTATTCAGCTTTGTTCGGGTATTTTCCCACGTCATTGTAGTTGTTCTTTTAAAGTTGTAGCAACGTTTCGGCAAAATCTCATCTGCCATCATCAGGCTTCTGTATAGTCTTCATCTGTGAGTCAGACTTTCACAACCATTTCTGTTTTAAATTTGGGGCTAGCCTACGCTGTGCCGGAATGGTTTTTTCTTCATCCTGATTGGTTGGGAGTCTTGGTTTGTGTTTACCAGTCTTGGAGTTTGCCATGTTCTGCTTGATTGGTGTTTCTAATATCTTCTGTCTGTTTTGTGGCTTTTTTTGTCTTGATTGGCTGGCAACATTGTGTTTCCTGTATTGGAGGCTTTTAGTGCGGCTTGGCTCCGAGTAAACTGATGGCTATCAATTGTTAGGAAGCTAGGTTTCATCTGGGTGCCTGGTTGGGGTGTGTTTGAGCTGGAGGTATCGGGGGGAGTCTGTTTGTGCCCAGGTGTTTGGCTGAAGCAGCAGCTTCACATATACAAAACTCATACCACCTCTTGGAAATGATCAAAGATCTACATATGGAACAAAAAGATCTGCTTGTAAGTTTCGACGTGGTTTCACTATTCACTCAAGTCCTGATAAAAGAAACTCTTGAAATCATCAAAAATAAATACCAACCACCCAAACACCTCATAGAACTAACAGAACACTGCTTAACCAACACATATTTCATATACAAAGGACAAAGATACAAGCAAATTGAAGGAGCCCCTATGGGATCACCACTGTCACCCATCATTGCAAACCTGTTTATGGAAGAATTCGAATCCAGAGCCCTAGCCAATGTCACCCACAAACCCAAACTATGGCTAAGATACATCGATGACACATTTGTGATTTGGCCCCATGGAAAAGAAAACCTAAACAATTTCCTAACACACCTAAACAACACACACCCCAAAATCAAATTCACCATGGAAACAGAAACAAACAAACAACTACCATTCCTAGATGTACTAATCTACAAAAAAACAGATGGCACACTAGGACACACCATATACCAGAAGAAAACACACACCAACTGCTACCTCAACTCCCAATCCCACCACTACCCAGCACAGATAAACTCCGTGGCCAAACACTAAGTGCCAGAACCAAATGCCTGGCAGACAAGGCACACATAAATACTGAACTATGCACCTTGACTAAAGTATTGACAGCCAAGGGCTTCCACAAAAGCAAAACCACTGGCTTGATCCACAAAATCACACTGAGACATAATGGAGACCTAGAAGATGAACAGACCTATGGAACAGCTGTCTTGCCCTACATAAGAGATACTAAGACAAAATCAGTAAGATACTACACAGGCATCACATCAAGACTGCCTTCAAAATAGACAGAAAAATAGCAGCCATCCTAAGAAACCCTAAAGATAAAATTGACCTGGAAAACCAAGGCATATATGAAGTCCCCTGGGCATCATACCCTGCCACATACATTGGACAGACCAATAGAAGAATAAGTACCCACCTGGATGAACACAAAATGCAGTAAAAAAGCTGGAACACACTTCCTCACTAGTCCAACACATGAAAGCCACAGGTCATAGCATCAACTTCAATGGCACCAAAACCCTAGCCACTATAGAAAACCCCAGCTACGGAATTATCAGAGAAGCCATAGAGATTGAAGAAAGACCTGAAAGCATGAATAGAAGAGATGACTCCACCAGACTGTCAATTATCTGGAAGCCTGCACTTTCAAACAAAACAATCTCTATACCACAAGCCAGCCAAACACCTTGGCACAAACAGATCTCCCCGATACCTCCAGCTCAAACATACCCCAACCAGGCACCCAGATGAAACCTAGCTTCCTAACAATTGATAGCCATCAGTTTACTCGGAGCCAAGCTGCACTAAAAGCCTCCAATACAGGAAACACAATGTTACCAGCCAATCAAGACAAAAAAAGCCACAAAACAGACAGAAGATATTAGAAAAACCAATCAAGCAGAACACAGCAAACTCCAAGACCAATAAACACAGACCAAGACTCCCAACCAATCAGGATGAAGAAAAAACCATTCTGGCATAGCAGTAGGCTGCCCCAAATTTAAAACTGAAATGGCTGTGATAGTCTGACTCACAGATGAACACAATACCGAAGCCTGATGATGGCAGATGAGATTCTGCCGAAACGTTGCTACAACTTTAAAAGAGCAACTACAATGATGTGGGAAAATACCTGAACAAAGCTGAATACCATACATGTAAGTACCAGTGAAAACTTAAGAAAACAAATACTGTATGTGTATATATGTGTGTGTGTGTGTTTATCTTTGGTTATTCGGGTTTTCTCCTGTGTAAAATTGGAAGCATCTAGGTGATGTTTCAACAAAATCTCATTCGTCATCTTCAGGCTTGTGTCTTCGGCTTTGTGCTTCTTGCAGTAATGTGAGCTTGCCACTGCTTCTTCCTTTTAACTGCTAGTGGGGGTGTGACTTGATTGCATGCGGCCTTGGCTGTGTTCTGATTGGGTGGGGGTGTGTTCTCATTGGTTGGGGGTTTGGCTGTGTTCTGATTGGTTGGGGGGGTTGGCTGTGTTCTGATTGGCTGGGGATGTGTTCTGTTCAGGTGGGGGCTTGGTTGTGCTCAGGTTAGTCTTAGTACATTAGTGGGAATGTGTAGTTCAGTTTTTAGGTGTTGTTTGTCGGCTAAGCATTTTGTTCTGGAGATGAGTGTCTCGGCTACGGAATTGATCTGTGCTGGGTGGTGGTGTGAGAGTGCGTGAGAGTGCATGTAGATAGTGGTTTGTATGTGTTTTCTTCTGGTAGATGGTGTGTCCTAGGGAGCCATTGGATTTTTTGTATACTAAGACATCTAGGAAGGGAAGTTGATTGTTAGCTTCTGTTTCCATGGTGAATTGTATTTTGTGGTGTAGGCTGTTGAGGTGTGTGAGGAAGTTGTTCACTCTCACTAATGTACTAACAACCAATGGATTCCAAAGAAAGATTACCCACCTAATCCAAAAAGAAACCCCAACCAAAATCCAAGACAGAGAACAAGAAAACGGCAAAGCCCTCCTCCCATATATAAAAGGCACTACAGACAAAATTAGCAAGATCCTCCAAAAACACAACATCAAAACAGCATTCTGCACAAACAGAAAAATATCCACCATCCTAAGAAACCCCAAAGACAAAATCGAATTAGAAAACCAAGGAGTATATGAAATCCCCTGCACTGCCTGCCCTACCACATACATTGGACAAACTAACAGAAGAATAAGTGCACGCATTGAAGAACATAAGAACTCAATCAAAAAAGAAGAAACAACCTCTTCCCTGGTCCAACACCTCAAAGCCACAGGACATGAAATTGATTTTAAAAATACCAGAACTATCGCCAAAACCGAACACTTCAACAGCAGAATAACCAGAGAAGCCATAGAGATAGAAAAACGCCCACACAGCATGAACAAACGAGATGATACCTCCCGCCTACCAGCCATTTGGAAATCTGCCCTCACTAACAAACGAGTACCTAACATGAAGAATGACACCAGACCCACACCCACAAGGGCCACACAAGATGCTACCACCACACCTCCATGTAGAAAGCAGACTCACACCCACACAGATGATGAGACCACGGACCAGAAGCCATACCACAGCTGCATCACTACCCACTTCAAACCCCTCCAACCCATACATGAAGTGAACGGACACCCACCAAGAAGATGTGGCACGACCACGAACACGAAGCCAAACAACAGAATCACAGCTCATCAGCTCAAATCCCCCGACAATTAAGACTAACCTGAGCACAACCAAGCTCCCACCTGAACAGAACACTCCCCCAGCCAATCAGAACACAGCCAATCCCCCACCCAATCAGAACACAGCCAAACCCCAACCAATGAGAACACACCCCCACCCAATCAGAACACAGCCAAGCCCACACCCAATCGTCACACCCCCACTAGCAGTTAAAAGGAAGAAGCAGCTGTAAGCTCACATTACTCTGAGAAGCACAAAGCCAAAGACAGAAGCCTGAAGATGACGAATGAGATTTCATTGAAATGTCGCCAAGATACTTCCAATTTTACACACACACACACATATATATATATTTATATATATATAATATATATATATATATATATATATATATATATATATATATATATATATATATATACGTATATACGATATATATATATATATATATATATATATATATATATATATATATATATATATATATATATATATATATATATGGCATTCAGCTTTGTTCGGGTATTTTCCCACGTCATTGTAGTCGTGCTTTTAAAGTTGGAGCAACGTTTCAGCAGAATCTCATCTGCCATCATCAGGCTTCTGTATAGTGTTCATCTGTATAGTGTTCATCTGGTGCACCAGCCTGAGGATGGCGAGTGGGACCTCATTGAAATGTCGCCAAGATACTCTCAATCTTATACGGGAAAAGACCCGAACATGCCAAGACCTGCATATATATAAATGTATAGGTATAGGTATATATGTAGGTATATATGTAGGTATGTAATATTAATGTCTAGTTTTTCCCCTTTAAAACAATAGCCACAAATGGAAGAAAGAGATCAGGATCATGATAGGTAGAGAAGAAAGCTTATATTGCTGCCATTTTTATTTTTTATTTGAACTACAGAAAGGGGGAGTTATTTACTGTCTGTACATGTATAATTTCAATTATATTTCTGCTATAATTATCATTGGCATCATTTCCATCATTACTGAAAATCTAGCCTGGAAATTCTTCCTTAATCTTGGTTTATAGATTATTTATTGATGCAGTTTCATTGTAATTCACTACAGATATATGTTTGTTTTTTAAAATTGTGGCTATATAATAGAATAAGGAAAGAAAATATTTTAGTCTCCAGTGAATTCTTTGGAAGAGTTAATATAGATCACAATCTGTGACACTATAACAACATGCCACCATTGTATTAGGTGATTTGTTCCTATCCTTTAAGTTGTGTTCCCAAACTGGTTCAATGTTTGTGCAACTGTAATACTATAGGTAAGCTAAGAAGCATTGATTACAGGTAACAGTTTCCTTCTAAAGCAAATCTGATGTCCTTATGTACGAGGAATCTTACTGACATATCGAGTTGGGGGAAAATGGCAGTTTGAAAAGAAATGGGGTGAGGGATCCTCATTTCATGACTTCCTGTATATACAGTATAACAATTTAGTATGCAGTAATTGAAATATAAATAATAAAAGGACTTAAATATAACTTACTCATCTTTTTGCATTTTGCATTTTTTTAATTTTTAATTTTTAAAAATTACAAAACATAAAAACATAAAACCATCTTCCATTTTATATACATACAGTGTGTCAGTTGGTTACATATCTTTTGTGCTATCCTTTTGTAGTCTTTTACTCACAACTTATATCAGCCTTCACATTGTCAAAATAACATATGCTTATATATTTATCAGTTATTAATCATCCATGACTAAACTATTTATTCCATCATTTTATACAAGATGTTCCAAGTTTTATCTTAAAATTTGTATTATACTTCCAACCAGTGGTTATATATATATCTATATTATGTTTTATATCAGTCTATTAAATTTCTATCACAAAATTATCTAGTCTATTACATTACCATGCCTTTTTATCCAACCATTGATAAAACAAATCCCATATCATATAAAATTGCTTGTCTTCTTGTTCTCTAATTTCAAATGTCAGTTTACTCATTTCAGCACAGTCCATAATTTTTTTGATAACTTCCTCCTGCATAGGTACTTTGTCATTTTTTCCAGTTCTTCGCAAATACAATTCTAGCCGCTGTTAAAACATTTACAATCAAATATTTCAGTTATTTATTATATATGTCCGGTATGACTCCCAGTAAAAAGACCTCTGGTTTAAAGTCTATTATGTTGTTTTATCATTTTTTCCAACCATGTGTGGATTTTAGTCCAATATTTCTTTTGAGTCCGAACATGTCCACCACATATGATAATATGAACCAGGTATCTGATGACATTTCTAGCATTTATCCGATTTATTCTTAAATATTCTCACAAGTCTCGTCAGGAGTAAGTGCCACCTGTAAAACATCTTATACAAATTTTCTTTATATGCAGTTGACATTGTCATTTTATAATTCTGAGACTACAATTTTTGCCATTTTTCTAAATCAATCCCATATCCAAAATTTTCCCCAAGCAATCATCGTTTCTTTGACTTATTCCTCCTCCAATTTAAATTCTAATAGATGTCCATAAAATTTTTAATTACCTTTTCATCAGTACCCATCAAAATTTTGCCTAAATCAGTCAACTTGTCGTAAATACCTTCTGCCTTAGAGTCTTTATCAAACCTAGATTGTATTTGCAAATATGAAAACCAATTCATTTTTACACCTTGTTCTTCCAACGCTTGCAAAGATTTAAGTTCACCCTTTTCATTCAATATCTCCCCATATCTAACTGTTTGTTCCTTTTTATATATTATTGGATAAGAAAAAGTTTCAATAGTTGATATCCATGTTGGAATTTTAAGTCATATTGTCTTTTTATCTTCTCCCAGTTCAAAAACAATGCCTCATGAATATAATGTCTTCTGAAATACCCCTGTATTTTAGTTTCCTTATACCAGAGAAAGGCATGCCATCCCAGCAGCAAGTCATGGCCCTCTAAAGTCAATAATCTACTGTTCCTTAGTGTTATCCATTCCTTTACCCACATCAAACTTGTCGCCTGGTAATATAGCTCCCAATTGGGCAAGGCAAACCCTCTTCTTATTCTTCCATCTTGTAACAGTTTTAATTTTATTCTTGCTTTTTTACCCTGCCAAATATATTTCAACACAATTCTATTTAAATCTTCAAAAAACTTTCCCTAATTGAATAGGAATTGTCTGGAATAAATATAAAACTCTAGGCAATATATTCATCTTAATTGTGGATATTCTCCCAATGTGATAGTTGCAATTTTTCCCATTTCATCAAATCTGTCACAATCTGCTGTTTGGTGTAATATGAATCCCTAAATATTGCTTTTTTCCCAACTTCTTCCAAATTTCTTCCAACTCTTTCTTTCGTCTTGCTAACATATTCTTTGTTAATATCTTTGTTTTGTCTTTGTTTATTCTCAAACTTGCTACTTTTCTGTATTCTTCTATTTTTTCTGTTAATTTGGGTGCTGTTTCCAATGGGTCTTCTAATCTAAATACCAGGTCATCTGCAAAAGCTTGCATTTTATACTCCTCCTTTTTAATTTTCATTCCTTTTATTTCTTTTTCTTCCCTGATATTCCTATTCAAGACTTCCAATGTTAAGACAAACAGCAGAGGCGACAATGGACAGCCTTGCCTTGACCCTTTTCTTATATCTGTGGATTCTGTTAATTCTCCATTCACCATCACCTTTGCAGTTTGTTCATAGAATATTGTTTCAATGGCTTGGATAAATTTCTTACCAAAGCCCATTTGTATCAATTGCAGTAAAATAAATTGCCAACTCACATTGTCAAAGGCTTTTTGAGCATCTAGAAACATCAAGGCCATTTGCTTCTCAGGGTGAGCTTCGTAATATTCCAGAGTATCCAGAATGATTCTCACATTGTCTTTGATTTGTCTCTTTGGCAGAAATCCATTTTGATCAGTATGAATAAAATTATTTAAGTATCTTTTTAGTCTTTCTGCCAAAATTGAAGCAAAGATTTTATAATCTGAGTTCAATAAAGATATAGGTCTGTACTTTTTAACTTGCTGTAGGTCTGTACCTTCCTTCGGTATAAGTGTAATGTATGCTTCTGACCATGTTTTTGTTATTATTTTCTTTAACATAACTTCATTCATAACTTCTAAAAGATGAAAATTAAATATTTCCTGAAAAGTCTTGTAAAATTCCACTGGCAAACCATCTGGACCTGGTGCTTTCCCAGCATTCTGTTTTTTTAAGGCTTCTGTTAATTCCATCATTGTTATACTTTCTTCTAACATTGTTTCAGTGTTTTTGGGTATCTGAGGTAGGTTCGCTTTCTGAAGATACTGTTTAACTTTTTTGTCTTGAATATTCTCTTGAAAGTACAGTTTTCTGTACTAGTCTCGTATAATTTTTTTCTTCTCCTCATTTCCATAGCAAATGTGTCCTTCTTTATTTATCAATTGACTAATTCTTCTTTCTTCTGTTTCCTTTCTCAGTTTATAAGCTAGCCATCTGCCTGGTTTATTTGCATCTTCAAAGTAATTCTGTTTAGCATTTTAAATTTTTTGTGCTAATTCCTCTTTTCCATTAGTCCCATTTATGTTTAATTATATCCATTTTATTTTTAATGTCTTTTTTGTGGGAACATCTGTAAAAAAAATTTCCAGTCTTTTATAGTCATCCTCTAATGTCTTAAATGTCTTTTTCTGTTTTCTGTTTCTTCTCCTAGTATAATCTATTATCAAACCTCTTGTGTAGGCCTTCATTGTGTCCCAGAGATTCTGTAAAGATGTATCCTCTTTTCTATTTTCTTTGAAGAAGAAAACAAGTTCTTCTCTATTTTCTGTTTAGTCTTTTTCTTTCAGTATCATATTATTTAAAGTCCATCTAGATCTTCTCTTGTGTCCGCTCCAAATCACTGACACTGGATTATGATCTGCCCAAGTGCTTGTTTCTATTTCAATCTGCTGTACATTAGACAATAATTCTGCTGACATCCATATCATATCTATTCTAGACCAGGAAGTGTATGTGTTTGACTAAAAAGTATATTGATTACTTTTCGCATTTCTCTCTCCATGCATCTTTTAAATTAAATTCTTCTGTTATTCAAAGGAAGGATTTTGGTAGTATCTTTCTAACTTTCTTTGTTGTTTTCTGTGTCTTATAGTCCATTAACATCTCTCATCATACAAATATTAACATAGTCCAATTCAATTATTTTTGTATGTAATTTTCTATGGAATTCTTCTTGTTTATCATTTGGGGCATAAATTTCAATTTAAAATGTTTTAACACTGTTATCTGTTATTTCCACCATCAAAATCCTTCCATCATCATCTGTGTAAAGTAGTTCTGCCAAAATTGTTTCTTTAATATATAATACCACACCTATTTTTAAAGATTGTGCCAGCAATGTAAATAATTTCCCTAGTTTTCCTTGTTTTAATATATATTCATGTTGTTTTTTAACATGTATCTCTTTGTAACCACATTATATCAAATTTTAATTTTTCTAATTTATGAAATACTTTCCTTCTTTTAGTAGCCAAATTAAGTCCATTATGTTAATCGCAATCAATTTTCTTTCATCCATGTTAAGCTTCATAAGAGGGTTTTATTGCTCTTGTAGATCTCAGTTCTCTGGGTTCACTGTCTACTGCACCTTCTTCTTTTTTCAATTACTGCTATACACTCCTCTTGGAACTCAATTAGTGACTCTTCCTTTCTTTCTTCTTCCTTCTTTTCTCTAAAGTATTCTAAGTAGAATAGCTCAGCTTTTCCAACTGTGTCAATTCTGTGTCTTTGTTCCTGCCAAGGGAACAAGAGGCCTTCTGGCATCAGCCATCTGTAGTTTACTCCTCTTTTAGTAACTCTTTAGTCAAGAATAAATATTCTCTTTTCATCTCTCTTACTCTTCTTGATATCTGTTTCAGCACCACAATTTCTTTATCTTTATATTTTAGTGGTTTCTCTCTTGCCACCTGGAGTATCTGTGTCTTAATAATCTTCTTAGTAAATCCAATGTGAACTTCTCTTGGTAATCTATTCCTCATTGCATATCATGTGTAGACACGAAACACTTTATTCATCCCATCCATCATCTTTTCTTTGGTTATTTCCAGTGCTTCTGCCAATATTTCTGCCATTATTTCAGCAAGATTTTCACCTTTTCTTTCTTCTATATTTTGAAATCTTAGATAAAATTCTGATTTGTCTGTTTCCCATCCTAATGGTTCAAATCTGCCCTTCTCGACATCGCTCAAACGAATATCAATATCTCCAATTTTCTTATCTCTTTGAATGTCTTCTTCTTCAATTTTTTTGAATCTGTCTTCATATTTCATCATCATCTGTTGAATATTTTTCAATCTTCCATCTGTCTTTTCATTTTTTTGCTCAATTTTCTGATAAATTGAATTCCCTTGCATAATCATCTGTAATGTCACTTCCTTCTCTTTCTCTTTTTCCTGTTGTAATATTGTCTGTATAGATCATTATCCTCCAGATGGTGAGGGAGTTGGTATCGAAGAAGCTGGGGCTGTTGTCTCTTCTACTCATCTTGTAATGCTTATGTAAAGAAAGAGAGAGAGAAAAGAGAAAAAAAAGAGGAAAAAGAAAAAAAAAGAAAGAAAATGAAGGCAAACAATTGCCACTCCAAAGGAAAAAGGAAAAAAAAAATCTTCAGGCACTTGTATACCTTAATCCAATTAGTTGCAATGGTAGATGTAAAAGTAAAAAGAAAATATTCTATATGTTCCTCTTAATAAACAAAAAGAAACCAAAATAAAAGCTTTACATTTTAGTTCCTGGTTTAAAAAGTTAAAATCCAATTAAAGAGGAAAAAGACCCCCACTAGTGGGGGGTGGAGTATAGAAAGGGAGGCAAAAGGTAAAAGCAATTCTACACAAAACAAGCTCTGCCACCAAATATCCAAGGCTCTTTGATAAGTCAGCTCAGAATTTTTCAAGGTTACTTTTAATCTTCTTTCTTTCAACTTCAACTCCAGACTCCAAATCTTATCTATTCGGAAATGAGCACCTGAATAAACAAACTACCCTGCTCACCTCTATCTTTTCCAATACACAGCTCAGAGTCCTGGATTGTAACACAAACTAATGAAAGAAAAAAAGAAACAATGTATCCAAGCCTCTGGGCGGGCAGTGCTACTTACTTTCTCTTCACTTTCACTTCCCCTCCTCAATCTACAACCAGGAACTAAAAAAGTAAAGTCTTCCCCCTTTTTTAAAAGGAGTAAAATAAATCTTGAGTCAAAGAAGAATCTTACTCAAAAAGGGATTTTCAAAGGTGTTGTTAAAAAAGGGAGAAAGAAATAGAAAGATAAAAAGATTAAAAAGTACTCAGTCCAGCTTTAAAGTTGAATAGCTTGCCAACTTCAAAGTTGCAATAGAAAGGAAAAAAGAAAAAAAAAAACTTCACTTTGACAATTAAATCACGCCGCTTTAAATTCTTTTCTTCTTCACTTTTAGTCCACCTTAATTTTTCAGGATGTTCTCTCCAAGAAATACAAGTAAAGTTCATCTCACCGAACTGACAGCTTGAAAGGCTGCCTCTCTGCCACTGGCAAAAAGTGACTTTTCCTGGATCAGCCAGGGACTTTGCAGGATTGACAGGTTGTGCCCTCCTCGCCCTCCTCCATGCTGCATCAAGAGTCCAGAATGGGTTGATTCCTTCCTATGATGTCATAGCTGAGTCTGTATAAGATATAAAAGCCAGCCCCATGGAGACTCCGCATGACCAGCCTCCTTCAGCGTCAGTCGCTGTGTCTCCTGAAAGCGCTTCTGCTGGATAGAGCAATCACCAGGTAACAGTTTCCTTCTAAAGCAAATCTGATGTCCTTATGTACGAGGAATCTTACTGACATATCGAGTTGGGGGAAAATGGCAGTTTGAAAAGAAATGGGGTGAGGGATCCTCATTTCATGACTTCCTGTATATACAGTATAACAATTTAGTATGCAGTAATTGAAATATAAATAATAAAAGGACTTAAATATAACTTACTCATCTTTTTGCATTTTGCATTTTTTTTTAATTTTTAATTTTTAAAAATTACAAAACATAAAAACATAAAACCATCTTCCATTTTATATACATACAGTGTGTCAGTTGGTTACATATCTTTTGTGCTATCCTTTTGTAGTCTTTTACTCACAACTTATATCAGCCTTCACATTGTCAAAATAACATATGCTTATATATTTATCAGTTATTAATCATCCATGACTAAACTATTTATTCCATCATTTTATACAAGATGTTCCAAGTTTTATCTTAAAATTTGTATTATACTTCCAACCAGTGGTTATATATATATCTATATTATGTTTTATATCAGTCTATTAAATTTCTATCACAAAATTATCTAGTCTATTACATTACCATGCCTTTTTATCCAACCATTGATAAAACAAATCCCATATCATATAAAATTGCTTGTCTTCTTGTTCTCTAATTTCAAATGTCAGTTTACTCATTTCAGCACAGTCCATAATTTTTTTTGATAACTTCCTCCTGCATAGGTACTTTGTCATTTTTTCCAGTTCTTCGCAAATACAATTCTAGCCGCTGTTAAAACATTTACAATCAAATATTTCAGTTATTTATTATATATGTCCGGTATGACTCCCAGTAAAAAGACCTCTGGTTTAAAGTCTATTATGTTGTTTTATCATTTTTTCCAACCATGTGTGGATTTTAGTCCAATATTTCTTTTGAGTCCGAACATGTCCACCACATATGATAATATGAACCAGGTATCTGATGACATTTCCAGCATTTATCCGATTTATTCTTAAATATTCTCACAAGTCTCGTCAGGAGTAAGTGCCACCTGTAAAACATCTTATACAAATTTTCTTTATATGCAGTTGACATTGTCATTTTATAATTCTGAGACTACAATTTTTGCCATTTTTCTAAATCAATCCCATATCCAAAATTTTCCCCCAAGCAATCATCGTTTCTTTGACTTATTCCTCCTCCAATTTAAATTCTAATAGATGTCCATAAAATTTTTAATTACCTTTTCATCAGTACCCATCAAAATTTTGCCTAAATCAGTCAACTTGTCGTAAATACCTTCTGCCTTAGAGTCTTTATCAAACCTAGATTGTATTTGCAAATATGAAAACCAATTCATTTTTACACCTTGTTCTTCCAACGCTTGCAAAGATTTAAGTTCACCCTTTTCATTCAATATCTCCCCATATCTAACTGTTTGTTCCTTTTTATATATTATTGGATAAGAAAAAGTTTCAATAGTTGATATCCATGTTGGAATTTTTAAGTCATATTGTCTTTTTATCTTCTCCCAGTTCAAAAACAATGCCTCATGAATATAATGTCTTCTGAAATACCCCTGTATTTTAGTTTCCTTATACCAGAGAAAGGCATGCCATCCCAGCAGCAAGTCATGGCCCTCTAAAGTCAATAATCTACTGTTCCTTAGTGTTATCCATTCCTTTACCCACATCAAACTTGTCGCCTGGTAATATAGCTCCCAATTGGGCAAGGCAAACCCTCTTCTTATTCTTCCATCTTGTAACAGTTTTAATTTTATTCTTGCTTTTTACCCTGCCAAATATATTTCAACACAATTCTATTTAAATCTTCAAAAAACTTTCCCTAATTGAATAGGAATTGTCTGGAATAAATATAAAACTCTAGGCAATATATTCATCTTAATTGTGGATATTCTCCCAATGTGATAGTTGCAATTTTTCCCATTTCATCAAATCTGTCACAATCTGCTGTTTGGTGTAATATGAATCCCTAAATATTGCTTTTTCCCAACTTCTTCCAAATTTCTTCCAACTCTTTCTTTCGTCTTGCTAACATATTCTTTGTTAATATCTTTGTTTTGTCTTTGTTTATTCTCAAACTTGCTACTTTTCTGTATTCTTCTATTTTTTCTGTTAATTTGGGTGCTGTTTCCAATGGGTCTTCTAATCTAAATACCAGGTCATCTGCAAAAGCTTGCATTTTATACTCCTCCTTTTTAATTTTCATTCCTTTTATTTCTTTTTCTTCCCTGATATTCCTATTCAAGACTTCCAATGTTAAGACAAACAGCAGAGCGACAATGGACAGCCTTGCCTTGACCCTTTTCTTATATCTGTGGATTCTGTTAATTCTCCATTCACCATCACCTTTGCAGTTTGTTCATAGAATATTGTTTCAATGGCTTGGATAAATTTCTTACCAAAGCCCATTTGTATCAATTGCAGTAAAATAAATTGCCAACTCACATTGTCAAAGGCTTTTTGAGCATCTAGAAACATCAAGGCCATTTGCTTCTCAGGGTGAGCTTCGTAATATTCCAGAGTATCCAGAATGATTCTCACATTGTCTTTGATTTGTCTCTTTGGCAGAAATCCATTTTGATCAGTATGAATAAAATTATTTAAGTATCTTTTTAGTCTTTCTGCCAAAATTGAAGCAAAGATTTTATAATCTGAGTTCAATAAAGATATAGGTCTGTACTTTTTAACTTGCTGTAGGTCTGTACCTTCCTTCGGTATAAGTGTAATGTATGCTTCTGACCATGTTTTTGTTATTATTTTCTTTAACATAACTTCATTCATAACTTCTAAAAGATGAAAATTAAATATTTCCTGAAAAGTCTTGTAAAATTCCACTGGCAAACCATCTGGACCTGGTGCTTTCCCAGCATTCTGTTTTTAAGGCTTCTGTTAATTCCATCATTGTTATACTTTCTTCTAACATTGTTTCAGTGTTTTTGGGTATCTGAGGTAGGTTCGCTTTCTGAAGATACTGTTTAACTTTTTTGTCTTGAATATTCTCTTGAAAGTACAGTTTTCTGTACTAGTCTCGTATAATTTTTTCTTCTCCTCATTTCCATAGCAAATGTGTCCTTCTTTATTTATCAATTGACTAATTCTTCTTTCTTCTGTTTCCTTTCTCAGTTTATAAGCTAGCCATCTGCCTGGTTTATTTGCATCTTCAAAGTAATTCTGTTTAGCATTTTAAATTTTTTGTGCTAATTCCTCTTTTTCCATTAGTCCCATTTATGTTTAATTATATCCATTTTATTTTTAATGTCTTTTTTGTGGGAACATCTGTAAAAAAATTTCCAGTCTTTTATAGTCATCCTCTAATGTCTTAAATGTCTTTTTCTGTTTTCTGTTTCTTCTCCTAGTATAATCTATTATCAAACCTCTTGTGTAGGCCTTCATTGTGTCCCAGAGATTCTGTAAAGATGTATCCTCTTTTCTATTTTCTTTGAAGAAGAAAACAAGTTCTTTCTCTATTTTCTGTTTAGTCTTTTTCTTTCAGTATCATATTATTTAAAGTCCATCTAGATCTTCTCTTGTGTCCGTTCCAAATCACTGACACTGGATTATGATCTGCCCAAGTGCTTGTTTCTATTTCAATCTGCTGTACATTAGACAATAATTCTGCTGACATCCATATCATATCTATTCTAGACCAGGAAGTGTATGTGTTTGACTAAAAAGTATATTGATTACTTTTCGCATTTCTCTCTCTCCATGCATCTTTTAAATTAAATTCTTCTGTTATTCAAAGGAAGGATTTTGGTAGTATCTTTCTAACTTTCTTTGTTGTTTTCTGTGTCTTATAGTCCATTAACATCTCTCATCATACAAATATTAACATAGTCCAATTCAATTATTTTTGTATGTAATTTTCTATGGAATTCTTCTTGTTTATCATTTGGGGCATAAATTTCAATTTAAAATGTTTTAACACTGTTATCTGTTATTTCCACCATCAAAATCCTTCCATCATCATCTGTGTAAAGTAGTTCTGCCAAAATTGTTTCTTTAATATATAATACCACACCTATTTTTAAAGATTGTGCCAGCAACGTAAATAATTTCCCTAGTTTTCCTTGTTTTAATATATATTCATGTTGTTTTTTAACATGTATCTCTTGTAACCACATTATATCAAATTTTAATTTTTCTAATTTATGAAATACTTTCCTTCTTTTAGTAGCCAAATTAAGTCCATTATGTTAATCGTAATCAATTTTCTTTCATCCATGTTAAGCTTCATAAGAGGGTTTTATTGCTCTTGTAGATCTCAGTTCTCTGGGTTCACTGTCTACTGCACCTTCTTCTTTTTCAATTACTGCTATACACTCCTCTTGGAACTCAATTAGTGACTCTTCCTTTCTTTCTTCTTCCTTCTTTTCTCTAAAGTATTCTAAGTAGAATAGCTCAGCTTTTCCAACTGTGTCAATTCTGTGTCTTTGTTCCTGCCAAGGGAACAAGAGGCCTTCTGGCATCAGCCATCTGTAGTTTACTCCTCTTTTTAGTAACTCTTTAGTCAAGAATAAATATTCTCTTTTCATCTCTCTTACTCTTCTTGATATCTGTTTCAGCACCACAATTTCTTTATCTTTATATTTTAGTGGTTTCTCTCTTGCCACCTGGAGTATCTGTGTCTTAATAATCTTCTTAGTAAATCCAATGTGAACTTCTCTTGGTAATCTATTCCTCATTGCATATCATGTGTAGACACGAAACACTTTATTCATCCCATCCATCATCTTTTCTTTGGTTATTTCCAGTGCTTCTGCCAATATTTCTGCCATTATTTCAGCAAGATTTTCACCTTTTCTTTCTTCTATATTTTGAAATCTTAGATAAAATTCTGATTTGTCTATTTCCCATCCTAATGGTTCAAATCTGCCCTTCTCGACATCGCTCAAACGAATATCAATATCTCCAATTTTCTTATCTCTTTGAACGTCTTCTTCTTCAATTTTTTTGAATCTGTCTTCATATTTCATCATCATCTGTTGAATATTTTTCAATCTTCCATCTGTCTTTTCATTTTTTTGCTCAGTTTTCTGATAAATTGAATTCCTTGCATAATCATCTGTAATGTCACTTCCTTCTCTTTCTCTTTTTCCTGTTGTAATATTGTCTGTATAGATCATTATCCTCCAGATGGTGAGGGAGTTGGTATCGAAGAAGCTGGGGCTGTTGTCTTTCTACTCATCTTGTAATGCTTATGTGTAAAGAAAGAGAGAGAGAAAAGAGAAAAAAAGAGGAAAAAAGAAAAAAAAAGAAAGAAAATGAAGGCAAACAATTGCCACTCCAAAGGAAAAAAGGAAAAAAAAAAATCTTCAGGCACTTGTATACCTTAATCCAATTAGTTGCAATGGTAGATGTAAAAAGTAAAAAAGAAAAATATTCTATATGTTCCTCTTAATAAACAAAAAGAAAACCAAAATAAAAGCTTTACATTTTAGTTCCTGGTTTAAAAAGTTAAAATCCAATTAAAGAGGAAAAAAAGACCCCCACTAGTGGGGGGGGGGGTGGAGTATAGAAAGGGAGGCAAAAGGTAAAAAGCAATTCTAATACAAAACAAGCCTCTGCCACCAAATATCCAAGGCTCTTTGATAAGTCAGCTCAGAATTTTTCAAGGTTACTTTAATCTTCTTTCTTTCAACTTCAACTCCAGACTCCAACTATCTATTCGGAAATGAGCACCTGAATAAACAAACTACCCTGCTCACCTCTATCTTTTCCAATACACAGCTCAGAGTCCTTGATTGTAACACAAACTAATGAAAGAAAAAAAGAAACAATGTATCCAAGCCTCTGGGCGGCAGTGCTACTTACTTTCCTTCACTTTCACTTCCCCCTCCTCAATCTACAACCAGGAACTAAAAAAAAGTAAAGTCTTCCCCCCCCCTTTTTTTTAAAAAGGAGGAAAATAAATCTTGAGTCAAGCAGAAGAATCTTAGTCAAAAAGGGATTTTCAAAAGGGTTGTTAAAAAAAGGGAGAAAGAAATAGAAAGATAAAAAGATTAAAAAGTACCAGTCCAGCTTAAAGTTGAACAGCTTTGCCAACTTCAAAGTTGCAATAGAAAGGGAAAAAAGAAAAAAAAACTTCACTTTGACAATTAATCACGCCGCTTAAATTCTTTTCTCTTCACTTTTAGTCCACCTTAATTTTTTCAGGATGTTCTCTCCAAGAAATAATAAGTAAAAGTTCATCTCACCGAACTGACAGCTTGAAAGGCTGCCTCTCTGCCACTGGCAAAAAGGACTTTTCCTGGATCAGCCAGGGACTTTGTGATTGACAGGTTGTGCCCTCCTCATTCTCCTCCATGCTGCATCAAGAGTCCAGAATGGGTTGATTCCTTCCTATGATGTCATAGCTGAGTCTGTATAAGATATAAAAGCCAGCCCCCTGGAGAGACCGCAGCTTTTGACTCAGCTCCTTTCAGTCAGTCGCTGTGTCTCTGAAAGCGTTCTGTTGGATAGCAATCACCAGCGATCTTCAGCACTTTTTTCCTCTCTCTCTCTTTTTTTTAAAACAAACTTTATTAATTTTTTAAAGACAAACAAAACGTAGGACATAAAAGCATAAAACCTCCTTTTTAAAAATTACTTATAAATTTTAACAAGGCAAATAAAACATTATTTTTAAGGCATAGTTCCACATCATCACGTTTCCATTTAAGCACATATATATCTTTTCCAAATTTCTCATTATTTCTCCCTTCACTTTTATTCAATTATATTTCTTTCTATCAAGGTTTTATTAATTCTCAATCAAACATAAACACACAAAATACAAAACATAAAACAAGACATAAAAAGATAAAACCTCCTTAATTATCATTTGTACATGTCTTTTCCAAATTTCTCTCCCTTTAATTTTATTCCTCCAAGGTTTTATTAATTCTCAATCAAACATAGCTAACGAAAACACAAAACATAAAGCTTCTTTTGAAAAGTGGCTTAGCCCCCAGGTTACATCTTTTTTTACAGACCTAAATCAAATTCATGCTTGCCTTATATACCATTCATATCTTATTAACCATTCTATATTTTCTATATAACTTCTCCCTTCTTTTCACTCTCTTTATTATATTTTGTTTATTTCATCTTATTTTAAAATCATTATACTTGTATCTTTTGTCCATTCTTTTCCAATTGTCTATTTATCTCTTCACTTTAACCAAAAATTTCCCCTGTAATCACTTTTAAAGTGTGACACCTTTCTATCTTTCGCCTAAATTAACACATAAAATAATTCACAATTTCCATCCTGATTCTGCTTAGTACATTCTATATGTTGCATTTTAAAATGAAAGAATAATAAATTTATAATATAGTTAAATATATAATTTCCATTCTAATTCTAATTCTAATTAATACATTATTTTAGAATAAGAAAATGAATTTATAATAAGATTAAGACAATAATGAATTAAACTATAACTAAACTTTAATCATTTTACACATTCTCTTTAGTATTTTATTAAATATTAAGATCTATCATTATTAAACATTTTAATATTTTAATATTCCAATAGACTATTTCAAATGCAAATACTACAATACTATCTTATGTACTTTTGCAGAATCTTTCTTTAATTATACTCTGTCCTTTATCCTTTATCTCTAAAAAAAATCTGCTTTTTGGCATCTTGTTTCAGACTGTGGCTTTTCCCCCCCTTTTCCCTCCCTTTCTTCTCCAGTCTGGTCTTTTTGCCCCTGCCTCTCCTAACCTCCACTTTTTAAACCTCCCCTCTCTGTTGTCCCCTCTCTCTTCTTCTCCTTCTTCTTCCTCAAATATTTGCCGGTATGTAGAAACCACCATTTCTAAAAAGTGGAAGACAGCTCCCAAAGAATCCTTGCCTTTTTGTTCTTTTTCTTTTAATTTTTCATATTCCACTTTTAAAACATCCACAGATAGTGCCATTGTAAATTTTTAAGAACAACCCAGATGTTTCCAAATGTCAAAGTTATCCAACTATCCAAACAGACAGAAATTATTTCCTCTTCTTCTCTTTGCAGTTTTTCCTCCTGGGGCAAAATCCCAAATATATTTTAAAGCCGTATTACAGTTAGTTGCTGGTCTTATAATCTTCAAGGCGTCTCCTCCAACATATTTTTAAAGATTTTTTTTAGTCCTCTCCTTCCCACTTATAGCAAAGAGCTTATTTTTACCTTAAAGAAGCAGGTTTTTCTGTGCTCATTTGCTTTCTCCATGCTAATCTTCTCTGTATCGTTCCAATTTTAGTATATGTGCTGCCGAAGTGAGCACGAGCACTTTTTTTCCTCTCTTCAAGCAGCTTCCAGGGATCTAGGCAGCTGCTCTTCCAGGAGAGCAGGGCTCTCTCTCCTGCAATGTTGGGAGCAGCGTTACAGAACTCTGTGCAGGCAAGCTGGGCAGCATCTGCAGACCTCCCCCACGCCTGCAGTTTGGAGCGATCGTAAACATGATTGGCAAACTGATAAGAACTCAAGCCCGCTGATCATGTAGCTGGTTGCTGTGTTTTTCCCTTGCTGACTTCGCTTGGGGCTCTGTATAGCCTAAGGAGCGATCTTCAATCTTGGAGCCTGTTTTCCTGTAGTCAGCGGCCATCTTGGATTCAAGCCTTCCACCACGAGGTGAGTGGCCATTTTGTAAGCCCGGGGGCCATTTATACCCTAAGGGGCTTAATAGAAAAATTTCTAAACAGCTTCTTTCCAACGCAAGAGCCTTTATTTTACAAATGGAGCAAGATAAAGCTTAGGCAGAGCTTTCCCCTCCAGTGGAACAGTCTCTTAATCCCAATAGGAGAAAAAGACATAGGCAACGCACCCAATCAGTCCAGAGGAAGGTGGCTGCGAAAATCAAAGCTAAGGCTCTAGCCACTAAGAAGGCAACTCAGGCTGAACTGAGGGCAGAGAAGCGCAGACATGCAGCTCTAGAGAGGCAGTTCAACAGAACTATTCAACAAAAGGGAGTGCAACTACAGCATGTTTCAGGTGATACTCGTGGGCCCCAACCAAGCCCTCCCAGGGGAGGAGAAGTTATCTATGAGCCTTTCCATCCTCCACCCTGGTCTCCTGAGGCTCTTGCTATACAGTCAGATCCTCAGGATTTAAGCAGATCTGGACCTTATTTCCAACAGGCATCTGTGCCCTATGCTCCTCCCCCTCCCTCCAGGCCTCAAACCTCTCCTCAATCTAGGCCTGAAGCCACCTTCACTCCCACAGCAGTGGGCCTTTGGCCTTCTGCCTCTACCTTTGAGCATAGACCAAGGGATATCCAAGATGTTGTCTCATCAGCCATTAGGCAGGAATTGGCTGAAGGCTTCAAGCAAATTCTTCCACCTCTAGAAAGGGTTCAAGCCCTTCTCCTCAGTCTGTAAGTTCCTTGCCTCATCATCCTGATTTACACAGGCCTCAGGCCCTCAGGGTCCATTCTTCTCTACCAGAATGGGAGGAAGTTGATGAGGAAGGAAGGCCTTCACCATCTGAACACAGTTACTCTTCTCATTCAGAGTATGAGGAGGGTGAGATTTTTGACCAAAATCTTTCAGAGGAAGAGGATTCTCACCCAGAGCAGACATCCCCTGCATTGGTCTTCAAACCTACTCTCTTCAGACCATTACTCAGCAAGGCCTTGGTCACTGCCATGCTGTTGCCAGAGGAAGTTGCTCCCGAGCCACTAGGAAATCCCTCTAGCCAAGGGGATTCTCTCTTCTCCAAGCCTGTAGTGCATGCAGAGGTTTTGCCTTCTCCCATTTTGTTCCTGGACATGGTCAAGGAACGGTGCTCTTCTCCTTCGGCAGGTCCTCACCCATCTTCTCTAGATAAGCGTTTCTACAATGCCCTGGCAGTGCCTTCTGTTGACATTCCAGTTCTGGCCTCATTCTCATCCTCTGGCACTCCCACAGAGCCAGAATATATCCTGAAACCGGATGATAAACGTTCTGAACAGACCCTCAAGTGCAATCACCAGGCTGCTGCTTGGGCTGTTCGGGCTTCAACAGCAGCATCCTTTTTCACCAGGGCATCCATACGGTGGCTGTGCCAACTCCAGAATAGATTGCCTGCTTTTGACCTTCGGTCTCACCAAGACCTTAATAAGATTATTGCAGCGGCGGAATTCACTGCGGATGCCACTTTCAATTTTGCCTAATTTGCATCCAAGGCCATGGCATCTTCTGTAGCAGCAAGAAGACTTTTTTGGCTCTGAAATTGGCAGGCGGAGTCACGCCGAAAATGGAAGCTGGCTTCAGTTCCATTTGCAGGTGATAAGCTTTTTGGTGATGCTCTGGAACCGTATCTCATCGAAACCAGAGATAAAGGTAAAATTCTCTCTTCCTCTGGGAAGAAAGCCGACTATCGGCCTGCTCCTTATCGCCCTCCTGCCTTCCGAGTGGAGACCTCATCTCGCTTCCCCCACTCTCACAGGCCATACTCCCAACGCCAAGACCAATGGGCGGAAACATCTGGCAGGCAACAACCTTCTACTGGTAAACGGCCGTTTCAGGGGGGCGGAGGTCGTTCCTTCCGTCGCTCTAAGTAATCCCTCATTCTACCCACCCATCGGAGGTCACCTAGCCTTCTTTGCCTCCAAATGGGAGGAGTCAAAGATGGATGCCTGGGTGCTCAGCACTATTAGGTCAGGGTTACAATTGGACTTCCTAACCCGACACCACCCCAATTTTTTTTATCTGTCCTGTGTCTCGGGACATTTCCAGGCAAGCCCCCATGAATCAGGCCATTCAGCACCTTCTTGAAATCAGGGCTATTCAACCTGTTCCCCCATCTCAATGGGGATGTGGGCTTTACTCTTGCCTTTTCATCGTTCCCAAAGCCTCAGGGGGTTGGCGAGTCATTCTTGATCTAAAATTTCTCAACCAATTTGTAAAATACAGGTGATTTAAAATGCAGACTCTGCATTCTATTTTAGAGAACGTTCGTGAGGGCGACCTCTCTTCCACTGATCTCATTGAGGCTTACCTCCACCTCCCTATTTGGCCTCATCATCGCCAGTTTCTCCGTTTCTGTTATCAGAATACACATTACCAGTATCGAGCACTTTCCTTCGGCCTCTCATTGGCTCCAAGAGTCTTCACAAAGGTTCTGGCAACATGGTGGCATCTCTGCGTTCTATTCCAGTGAGGATCCAATGCTACTTGGACAACATTTTGATTCTTTCCTCTTCCATCCTTGCAGCCCATTGGGATCTGCGAATTACCCTGTCATGTCTCCAGAGCCACGGATTTTCCTTCAACACCAAAAAGATCCACCTCTCTCCTACAACCAAATTGCAACACTTGGGAGCAGTAATCGATACCATGTCGTGCCAGGTTTTCCTGTCCCCAGCTCGTGGAAAGAGCCTTGCAGAGATCATCAGCCAGATCCAGCAACATCAAATTGTCCCCCTGTTGCTGCTGTCCAAACTTCTGGGGAAGATTGTTTCCTGTATTGGCATCATCTCGTGGGCTCAGCTCCACTCCCGAGCACTCCAATGGTTCCTGCTACCCTACCAATGAGCAGGAACCAGCCACTCATCCATCAAGGTCTCACTCCTGCCACAAATCTGGAGATCTCTCAATTGGTGGCATTCCCCATCTATCTGGAGGGGACTCCTGTTCAGGGACCCAGATAGGCTAGTGATAACCACTGATGCCAGACTCCTGGGTTGGGGTTCCCATATACAGGGCCAGATAGCTCAGGGCGTTTGGTCCAGATCCGAACAGACCCTTCCCATAAGTTGTCTAGAGCTCAGAGCCATTTTTCTGGCTCTCAAGCATTTTAGGCAATCAGTGACCAACTCTCATGTTCTAGTCCTTATGGACAACATGGCCGCAAAGGCTCATGTCAACCGGCAAGGGGGGATGAGGTCCAAAGCCCTCATGAGAGAGGCTCTACGGTTGGGGTTATGGGCAGAGAAACACCTGTTATCGATCTTGGCGGACCACATCTCTGGGGTCGACAACTCCCAGGCCAACTGGCTCAGCAGGAGCCTAGTTGACCAGGCAGAATGGTCCATTCCTCTGTCTCTATTCAGGGATCTTTCCCTCAGATTCAGAATACCGGAGGTGGATCTTTTCTCCACTCCTCAAAACGCCCAAGTCACCAGATTCTTCACTAGGTTTCCTTTTCAGGGAGCGGAGGGGACCAATGCACTTTGGTGCAGAAGGCCCAAGGATCTCCTCTACGCCTTTCCCCCGCTTCCCATCATTCCGGCAGTAATTCGGAAGATGTTGGAGGAACGTGCGGAGCTTCTCCTCCTGGCACCTTATTGGCCAAGGAGGCCCTGGTTTGCAGACCTGGTCAACCTATCATTGGCTTCTCCTTGGAGGATCCCTGCCCATCTAATCTCCCTTCACCAGGGGGCCCTGCTCCACCCAGAGCCCCAGTGGTTCAAGCTGACCATGTGGCGTTTGAGTGGCAGTGGCTAGAGGAGGCTGATCTTCCAGAAAGGGTCATCCTCACTATCCTGGCTTCTCGCAAACCTTCCACAAGGCTATGATGCCACCTGGAATGCTTTTTCCCGATGGTGCCTCAGGGAGGGTCTTTCTCTTGCTTCAGCCCAGTTGGCAGAAGTTCTTAGCTTTCTTCAGCATGGTCTGGAGAAAGGTTTGGCCCCCAACACCTTACGCAGGCAGGTTGCGGCCCTCTCCTCAGTCCTTTCATGGTGTTCGCTTCCTTCCTTATCCCATCACCCTTCAGTCAGGAGGTTTTTGAAAGGGGCTTCCAACCTGCACCCTCCAGGAGACCTTCATGTGGTCCTTAATGCCCTTACAAAGCTCCCCTTTGAACCACTTAGAACAGCGTCTCTCCATTTCCTGACTCTGAAGGTAGTGTTCCTTGTTGCCATCACTTCTGCCAGGAGGGTTTCCGAGCTTGCTGCTCTTTCCATCAGACAGGACCTTTGTTCCTTTCACGATGATAGGGTTGTTCTTCGTCTGGACCCCTCATTTATTCCGAAGGTTAACACCTGGTTTCACAGGTCCCAGGACATTGTTTTGCCTGACTTCTGCCCCCTCCTGCACCATGACTTAGAGCGGCAGTGGCACACGCTAGACGTAAGAAGGGCTCTTAGATTATATATTAAGTGCACTTCCTCCTTCAGGAAATCGGAAGCCATGTTTGTTTCCTTTTTCCCTTCTCACTTGGGGCACAAGGCCTCTTCTCCTACTATTAGCAGGTGGGGCAGGTCTTGCATTGAGCAGGCCTACAAAGCTGCGGCCCTTCTGGTTCCACGAGGTCTGACAGCGCACTCTATCAGAAGCGTGGCCACTTCTGCTGCCTGAGTGACCCAAGCATCCTTGGAGGAGATTTGTCATGCGGCCACGTGGACATCCCCGTCTCCTTTCATCAGACACTACCGTCTGGATGCTTTTGCCTCAGCGACTGCAGCCTTCGGCAGATGGGTGCTTCAACGAGTGGTTCCACAGTCAGTCTGATGAGCCAGATGAGGATCCGCCTGTGGACACGCAAGCTTTGGTATGTCCCATCCTGGGCTCTCGATGCAGCATGGAGGAGAATGGGCGTTTCTATCTATGCTGCCCAGCCTCTCCCTTGATTCGTCTGGAGAGGGTAAGACATATTTCTGTATTTATTTTGGGCTTTCAGAGACACCTTTCAGTCTGTCAAGTATCTTCGCCAAAGCTGGGGTCTCTCCTGGGGGCTGGCTTTTATATCTTAGTACAGACTCAGCGATGATGTCATAGGAAGTCAACCCATCCTGGGTTCTCTCACAGCATAGATAGAAAGGGCGTTCATGGTAACTTCTACCAACACCCAATCACCGTCTCTACGGGACGGTTTATGTCCGGTGGGACCCTCCTGCAACAGACATATCAGCAGCAATCTTGGAGCTTCAAGATCGCATGCTGTACCGCTGAGACACCAGCTCTACCCCCCCGCCACTGCATTTCGCATTGTTGAGAAGTCTTAATGAAACAGTGACAGATGTGGAAAGGATACATCCATAGGTCAACATTCATAGTCTTCTGTGCTTCTTGCTAATGTCCTAGCAACATTACTTTCCTTAGTTAGAGCAATAGTCTTATACTTTGAAGCAACTTAACAACTTTTCCTCTTTGTTAATTTTAAGTTTGGAAAATCTTATCAGGACCACTTAATTAAGTTTGGAAAATCTTGTCAGGACTACCTAATTGTTGGCAATTCCCTTTTTCAAGCCAGAAACAATGCCATTAACCCAACCAAGTGACCTAGTCCAACATTTTCCCTGACCCAGAAGGCAATGGAACAGGCATATCCAAAGCAATATATTTATTTCCCACTAGCAAATGAAACAATTTCTGTGAAAAAGATGTCCTCCTTTTAGTGTATCTAAACATTGACACTTGTCAAATTCTCTTTCTCTTTTTTGTGTGGCAGGAAACCTCCAAAGTTCTGTCTGCCTTTGTTATGACAAGATATCGGTGAAATATAGAATGAACAACTTCTTGAAATTTTTGTTACTTTCTGAATTCCTGTTTTATCTTTCCCTCATTTGAATTCAATGTATTTTTCCTTGAATTGCCTATTTCCCTTTGAATTGAATAATGTACTAAATTCATATACTGTATGTTATTGTTTCATATTTAATTCTCAACTTATTATTTACTTGCCCTTATATTTTTGTGTAAAATATATTGATTGGTTATTAACTATCTATACAGTATTTTAAGTGTTGAAACTATTAGACTATTATCTCCTGGAGAATTGAGGCTGTAGGATAACTTAGTTCATAAAATTTGAAAGGAGGATTACTTTGCTTTTGTTGCTTTCCATTTTTGGTTCCTGTATTGATAGCAACACAACATTAAATAGGATTCTGCATTCCTGTGATAAAATTATCATGCATAATAGTGATCATGATCCTCCAAAACATCCTAAATGTAACTTTATATGAGAGAATGCTCCAGTCTATAGATCACATTGCCAATCTTTTCAATCATGTTTTCCCAACATACATGGAGATACACCTGAGGACCTTTAGAATAGAATAGAATAGAATAGAATAGAATAGAATAGAATAGAATAGAATAGAATAGAATAGAATTCTCTATTGGTCAAGTGTTAATGGACACACAAGGAATTTGTCTTGGTGCATATGCTCTCAGTATACGTAAAAGAAAAGATACATTCGTCAAGAGCCAAGAATCATAAGATACAACACTTAATGATAGTCATAGGGTACAATAAGCAATCAAATCATACTAGGAAACAATCAATATAAATCATAAGGATACAAGTGACAAAGTTACAGTCATACATTCACAAGTGGGAGGGGATGGGTGATAAGAAGTGATGAGAAGATTAACAGTAATAGTAGTGCAGACTTTGTAAATAGTTGGACAGTGTTGAGGGAATTATTTGTTTAGCAGAGTGATGCCGTTTGGGAAAAAACTGTCCTCATGTTCTGGTGTGCAGTGCAGCAGCTGCATGAGACTTGCAAAAGATGTGGTTGTTTTAATCAATTGAAGACTGGTGCTTTAGCTTGCATTAACACTCCTGAATTATGTACCAGACAATTAACCCCAACCTCAGATCAGTATGTATGAAAACCACATTTACCCTTCACTGAAAACTGAATATATATGCTCTTTGCTTTGTTTTTTAACTGGTATTGCTGTCTTCTAAGGTTGCAACCTATGAACTTAGAACAATTATTTTGCCACTAGACATTTGCCTATATGAACAATATAGTTGTTCATAGGTATCTCAGTCCTTAAGAATATTACCAACTGCTTTGGCAGGTACTCTGAGCAAATTCTGTGATTGATCATAGAGCGCTATTAATGCATCTTCCAGTTCAACTGCTAAAACTACCAGTTCTGAGAAGGGTCTGTGCTGGAATTCTGTATAGTCCTATTTTAGCACTTGAAAAATATTATAATTAGCAATGAGATGATGTACGGGTGGGGAAATAGAGAAAAGATTGTTTATTGTGTGTTTCTGCTAATAGTGGAGAGACAGTATTGTGAGTGACAAGTAAAGCTTCCTTCCAGAAATTTTTATGTGGAGTTTGAATCGAATGTGTGTGTTTGTGTGTGTGTATGTGTAATCTTGTTGCTGAGTTTTCCTTCATACAGAATGGGATAATCTTTCATCTGTTTAGAATAGTGGGGCAGATTTGGGATTTCAAGTACAAATATGAGTAGATGAATGGATGTTGGTTTGTGCATGCTTTTTTCAACATTTCCACAATATATTCAGAACACATACTAGCTGGGTTTAGAATTACCAGGAACACTTCTTTAAAATTGGTAATAGAGATTCCAAATCAGGACTATAAAAATCTACATAAATACTGCTTACAATTTTTTATGGTGTCATCCATAATTTTATACTCTAGTTCTGATAGCCTTATTATATTAGGAGTATAAATATTTATTTATTTATTGCAGGCCAGCAATGTGCAACAAAATGCAACCAAAATATTACATTGCTGGTCTACCAATGTAATATGGTACATCAAAAATGTATGCATTGGATATGATACTCAGATGTATAGCATCAACATCTGCTAATTTGTTTCTTTTCACATTGTCATTAAGATCTAAAACTCATCTTATCATTCACATGTCATTAAGAACATTGAGGTCTAAAATTCATCTTGTCCTTATTTCCAACAGTTCATCTGACTCAACTTTGAAAACATCAGTTCAGGTCAGGCATTAGATAATTCTGTGTCTTCCTTAGTGAAGGAACCATTTTCTGTTCATCTGGCTTTAATTCTGCTTTACATATCTTTATCTCGGTCGTCTTTTTTCACCCAGCTTTTTTTTCTTCTGATATATTTCTAAATTAGTGATCTTAATGCTGAACAGTATGCTGCTCAGAATCTTTTCCAAGGATTCGTTTTTATGAATTTGGATGGCTTTGGTTCTCCCCATTAGCGCAAGTCTTCTCTAATGGCTTTCTTGACACAACTCATTATACATGGATGTGATTTCTTGCATTAGGTTGCACTTTTCCTGCCCTACAGTAGGCATTCTATCTGAGCTATTATCGTAGTTTTGCATAAACTCCAATCATCCTGGGTTTTTTTGATTTTCCATTTTAATTTCCTTTTTACATTCCTCTACTGTTAAATAAGTTCTCCATTTTAGCAAAATATGACTGTCCTGGTCTTCTTACAGAAATTTCTTGCTTCTCTAAATATTAGGATATGCTCTCCTTAAATTTAGAGAATGAAATACATGTCATTTCCAAGATGTTTAATTTTATACAAAGTGACAAAATCAGAGCAGTATCAACAGCAGTATTTTTCATCCTGACCATATGATAAATAGACTTCAACTCCCAGAATTCCCTAGCCACCATGGCCATTGCTAAGAATGTTAGGAACTGAAGACCACACATCACAAGGTCATCCAAGTTGGGAAATGCTGATTCCTGATTTAATCACTGCTAACTGGAGGATTCAAGTTAGGAGGCTTGAAAAATGCCCTAGAACACTTGCTAAGTCATGAAAACAGATTTCTTAGTATTTGGTTGACTGTTCTATGTGAACACAAAGGCTGAATAATGTTTTTTCCTTATTGATGCTTGTCAACTGTCTTGGTAAACTTTTATTATTAGGCATATTTCGTATTAGTAAGATACTTTTTGCAATTATGCAAGTTAAATACTGAAGTTAAATACTTCAGTTACATGTCTTGATAATATGTGGATACTGAATGTGGATACAGAATTAAATTGTTGTAAATAGAGCACTTACATTTTAATACAGTATTTAAATGAGAAATAATATTTACATAATATTATTATAAAATGTTGATCTTGTCCCATTTAGCTTTGGGACTTCACTCTGAAAGTGTAGAATTGGGCAAGATTAATGAAGTTTATGGTTGTGTTTAGATGCTATGAGTTTTTAAAACTCTGATTATAATCTGTGTGAGATCTGAGTTTTGTTTCCTATTGTATTTGAGCACTATTGCTTAGTGCAATTTTGGAAAGATTACTGATATATTAAACTACAAATTAGGTTCATCCTGGAAACCTGACATAGTTTTGGCTAAATAAGAGTATATTAACTGCTCATTGTTAATCAAGTTGGAAAACAATACATATGCAGTATTTGATCAAAAGCTGTAATATATTTTAAAATTAATTATTTTTCCTTCACAGAAAATTCTTTGCCAAAAACAAAATTACCTGAAGACAGTATTATGTCACCGTACAATATAAATACAAACTATCCAGGGCTTACCACAGGAAATGGAATCTCAGACTCACCAGCAGGATCAAAGGAACATGGCAATGTACCCATTATTGTACCATTAATTCCACCACCTTTTATAAAGCCACCAGCAGGTAAATAATTTATTCTGTAATGTTTTGTTTTTCTTAGATAATGTTCTTAAATGTTTAACAGTTCAGGAATACAGGTAGTCTGCTACTTATGACAACAGAACCCAAAATTGTATTGCTAAGTGAGGCAGTTGTTAAATGAGAAGGCAGTTGTCCATTTTATGACCTTTTTGCCATGGTTGTTAAGTGAGTCACTGCAGTATAGTGAATCATGCAGTTTTTAAGCGAATCTGGCTTCCCCCTTGTCAGAAGTTCCCTAAGAAGGTCACAAATTACAATCCCAGGACCCCGGGAGGCTGCAACCATTGTAAATACATGCCGTTTGCCAAGCACTTAAATTTTTATGATGTGTCTATGGGGATGCTGCAATGGTGTGAGAACTGTACATAAGTCACTATTTTCAGTGCAACTGTAAATTTGAATGTCACAAAACGAATGGCTGTAAGTTGAGGACTGCTTGTAGAATATTTCAAACTTATATTTCACAGAATTTGCTTTTGGAAAGTACTAAACTGCCCCCAGAAAGGCATGGTCTGGGTGAACATCATTGGGAGGAGAATCAGAATGTTCTGGAATGGTTCCACTCTTTCATCAGTGAGTTTCGCATATGCCTAACAGCAAGAGATTTCAGTACAGACTGAGTGCTCCAAGTGTGAATTTTAAATCAGTGTCATATGTAGCCCTGGCAAGTCCATTGTAACTTTGAACAGTCAAGAGTCTGGTCATAAGTTGAGAACTGCCTCAATTTACAGTCAGAAGAATCCTTTTCTTTAAAACAGGGGTGGACAATGTGACCTTAAATGTTTTTCGATTACAACTGCCACGATCTAATGTCATCTACCATGCTGGCTTGCTCTAAAGAGATCTGGATTTGTTTCCACTGCTATATTAACAATGTCTGGTTAAATCTGCAGATTTAGACTTATTATAATATCAATATTAAATATCAATATTTAACAAAAAGGTTTTTAAAGTTTTGTGAAATAATTTAGGAACTATATACAGCTGCAATCTTTTAGGCCAACGGTCCCCAACCTTTCCAGCTCTGTGGACTGGCAGCGGCAAAGGCGGCAGTGGGGGGTGGGGAGGGGATGGTTTCACACATGTGTGCACCACTTGGGCAAATGCCGCTTTGCAAGCTCACCCGTGGCTTGCGCAGCCCAATTACAAACAGGCCACAGCCCAGGACCAGGTTGCATCCCGGGGGTTAGGACCTTTGTTTTAGGCTATAATAACATTCAATGTGTTCTTAAGATTCAGACTTCTAACTAGAACATGGTTCCTAAAGTATTTGCTATCACACGTGCCTTTGGTGTAATCTTAATGGACATAAAGGTAAAGTAAAGGTTCCCCTCACACATATGTGCCGGTCGTTTCCAGCTCTACAGGGCAGTGCTCATATCCGTAACAAAGTCGAAGTCTCTGTGGTCATTTAACCAACATGATTAAATACCGAAGGCGCACGGAACGCTGTTGCCTTCCCACCAAAGTGGTCCCTATTTTTCGACTTGCATTTTTACATACTTTTGAACTTCTAGATTGGCAGAAGCTGGGACAAGTAACAGGAGCTCAGCCATTACATGGTGCTAGGGATTCGAACCACCAAATTGCTGACCTTTCTGATCGACAATCTCAGCATCTTAGCCACTGAGCTACCACGTCCCCTTTTAATGTGCATATTATCCTTAAAAATCCAGAATGAATAAAATGAACAGTGGGAACAATACAGGTAGCCTCTTCACATAAGAACCATAATAGGGACCATCAACTCTTGCTAAGTGATGTTGTTATGCAAAACACGACGTAACCCTGCCAGACTTACAACTTCATTTGTCCTGCAGTTGTTAAACAAATCACCCATGGTTGTTAAGTAAGACATCATGTAACTGCAACTTTGCAATTTTATTGCCATCTTCTCCATTGACTTTGCTTGTCGGAATCTAGCTGTGAAATATGCAAACGGTTATCACATAATCACGGAACACTACAAGAGTCGTAAATGCTTACTGGTTGTGAAGAGCTTGAACCTCAATCACACGACAGTGGGTGTGCTGTGACAGTTATAGGTATGAGAACAAGTTATAAACTTGCTTTTTCATTGCTATCAATAACTATGAATGGTTGCTAAACAAGGCAGTTGTTAAAGACTACCTGTACAGTGAAACTGGGGGAAAGATGGATTATTGCAGCAATAAACAATGTAACAAATATCCCCTGGACTCTGTCTGCCCTCTCCAAGGGAGATATACCTCACAATTTGAGAATGTTTGGTCTAGAAGGGCTGGATTTAAAATTAGTGGTTCAAAGGATATATGAATGTGAGCAGCCCAGGTTTGTTTTGTTGTACAGGTATACCTTGACTTACAACTATGAGTTCAATGACTGTTCGAAATTATGCTGAACAACAACTTATGATCAGTCCCTGAAGCTAGGGCTGTTACAGCACCCCTCTGATCATATGATCTTAATCTTACAGTATACAGAATAATAGAGTTGGAAGAGACCTTGGACTGTAGGTCTTTTAGTTCAAACCCCTGCTCAAGCTTTACCAATTCAGACAAGTGGCTGTCCAGTCTCTTAAAAGTGTCCAGTGATGAAGCACCCACAACTTCTGAAGGCAAGCCGTTCTCACTGTTATGAAATTTCTCCTTAGTTCTAGGTTGCGTCTTTGCCTGATTAGTTTCCATCCCTTGTTTCTTGTCCTGCCTTCAGGTGCTTTGGAAAATAGGTTGATCCTTCCCCTCTGCTTTTGTGGCAGCCCTTCAAATATTGGAACACTCCCATCATGTTACCCATGGTCCTTCTTTTCACTACACTAGACATACCCAATTCCCGCAACTGTTCTTCATGCATTTTAGTCCAGGGTTCTCCAACCTTTCCAGCTTTGCAGACTGGCAGGGGGTGGGTGGGTGAGGGGATGGTTTTTCACAAGGTAATGGGCAATCACACACTCGCTTGCTGCTCATGCAAATGGGGATGTGCCCACGCGCTCTCATCTGCCACTTCTGCGGCCCGGTTCCAAAAGGCTCATTAGCCTGAGGGTTGGGACCCCTGTTTTAGTCTCTAAGCCCCTAATCATCACCCTAATCATTGCTCTTTTCTGCATTCTTCCCAAAGTCTCAATATCCTTTTTATAATGTGGTGACTGAAATTCAATGCAGTATTCCAGATACGCCCTTATTAAGATTTTATAAAGTGATACTAATACTTCTTGTGAATCTTGACGCTTGGCAACCCATTTGCATTTATGACCAGTTGCCAAGCACTCTGCAATCACTTGATCACCATTTGTAACCTTCCGTGCCAGTTTGTCCAGAAAATCAATGGGGGAGCCAGCAGGGAAGATTGCAAGTCGTTGGGGAAAGTCTTTGCCCACCTTCATACTCTCCCCAGCATCTTACCTTGACCTTTTGTGCACCACCACACATGCTCCCTGAACTTCCTTTGTATCCCTGCTCTCCTTCCCCCAATCCCTCCTATCTGGCAGCAGCCACTTATCTGCCTGCCAGCCTGGGATTTGAAACTTCCTGCTGGCTTCCTACTGACTTTGCTTGTGAGAATTCAGCAGAAAGTTGCCTTGCCTGAGCACTGTGGGATTCAATTAACAATGGCAACCAATTCTGAAGGGATTGTTATATGATGTGGTAATAGTTTATTACTGCATTTTTTGGCAATGAAAAGTTGTGGTCCCAAATGTTGTAAGTTGAGAGCCACCTGTATTAAAAGGAGAATTCCAAATTCAAAGATATATGGGCAAGTATATGTAAATGATACCCCCTTATTTGAGGCTTATCTCCCTCCAGGTGTCATTTTTTTTCTCATGTTAACATTTACCTTCAGGTTTCCTTCCTTATATTATTTTGCTTAAGGTCAGTAATGTGCAAAAGTATATCTTCATCAAGGCTAGTTTAATAACAGGAGTAGTAGAGGATGCTTGAAAACAACAATTCATGTTGGAATGGTATAGAAAAACTCTTTTAAATGCTGACTATGGAGGGGCATTAGAATTTTCAGAAAACACTGGTGTTTTTTTTTTTTACATTTTTGTAAAGAATAAAACCATCATTTACTTATTTATACCAGGCTAATTTTACAGTGGCCACTACATTTTTGTAATGTCCAGTGTAAAATTAGCCTGATATAAATAATAAATGATGTTTTTAATATGCGCGACTTAAAATGATAACTAAAAGGAGCATGTTCCTATCTCCCATTTTATCAAATGAAATCCACAATCTAGATTACTTGTGAAAACCTTTATATTAGAGATGTTTAATTTCTGGAAATTTTGAAGCAATATTTTCTGAGGCCACAGTGAGGAATGTGGGAATTACTATATATATAAAAAGTACTTATATTAATACTTTTTACCATGGGCATTCTGTAGTGCCAAGTAGGAACAAAAGATGGAACAAATATACTGGTAGTGAGGTTGTGTTGCTCGTTTTGTACATTATGTGTATATAGTTAAGGGTAGAGTTTAGTTAATCGGATGAAAACTTTGGTTTCTATGAATGTGTTTGTCTTTTATAGTTGTATAACAGATTTATTATTTTATTAAATATATTATTTATTTTTACTCTAGAAAGTATTAGTGTGTACAATTATATATTGTTTATTTAGACATGTATACATTTATTTAAAACATGCTTTTAGTTTTTCTGTAAATGGGGCTTCTGCTCAACTCTTAAGGAATATAGCTTATCTATTTTTGGCTTTTTAGGAGAAGCAGAAAGGCAAAAGTTGCTGCTGGATACAGAAGTATATTGTGAAACATGCTATTCTGACCTTTGTCTTTAATTAATTTCAGGGAAAAAGAGGTAGAAAAATCCCCAAGACTCAAATACATTTTGTTACCTCAAATGTTGTCTATTTGTCACAGTTTCTGTACTTGAAATATTATCTATTAGAAGTTTCTACTTCTAGTAATTATTTTTGTAATTTTATCATTTTTATGGAGTTTTGAAAACTGAAGTTTTGCCTATATAGATACATGCTTCTCTTATCCTATTTCTTTCTTCTTTTAAAAAGAAAAAGGAAGTATTACATAATCAATTTTCATGGTTTTGGGAAAGTAAACAAAACCATCTTTTTCCATATTGTTCCTCTCTGCTTGGTCCTTCATGAACATTTTCAAAGTACAGTATATTATACCTTTGTTTTGCTAAGTGTTGCATATGCCAAACGTGATAGCTGTTCTACTTATATTTATGCAACGTCTAGCAAATTGCATAATGTTACTCATGTAATACTTTTTTCACTAATATTACTTTGGATCCATTTAGTAAGAGTTTCGCTCTAAATTATCTATGATTTTAAGGGATAAAATCACAACCTTGAATTGAGCCCAGGTAGCAACTGGCAACTCAGGTTAAAATTTAGAATATGATATGATAATAATATGATATACAGGTTAGCAGTGTAATAACATCATTTTACACTATTTAAAGCTGTTCAAGGTTAGTCCCAAATAACGTATAGTAATAGTCTAGCCATCATGTAACCAAAGCATGGTTATCTTTATGCTTTTACAACCAGCTTAGGAACTGTTTTAACTGATGCAGTAAACAACACTATTCAATTATCTGGATTTAATTTCAGCTTCTTCAAGGGTACTCAGTATTACCTCAACAGCTCAACTGTGCTTAGTATAGTGAGCATATTGACGTCTCTTTACCGTACTGTAAAATGTTGTGTCCTCTCTCATCAGGTTCATATATCTATTAAGGGGGCATTATCGATTGGGAGAATGCCATCATTGTTCCTGTATACAAACTGAAAGGTACCAAGAGTGAATGCAAAAAATTTAGGGGGATTAATGTCTAAAGTATGCCTGAGAAGATGTTTGGCAAAATTCTGTTTAAAAGCATATGAGACATCACAATGAATAAAACTTGGAGAATCATCTTCATTGAACAACTCCATAATCCCTTCCAGGGTGGAGTTGGGGCAACTGAATGGAGTTAAGTGTTTAATGGCCGGATGCCCTTCCTGTTGCAAATGTGGAGTTTTGTTCAGCAGATATATTCTCATTGTGCCAGAGAGAGAAATATCTGCCTCTGCCTAGGATCAAACTCACAGCCTCCTGATTGTGAGGCAAGAGCTCCCACTCTAGGCCACTGCACCACTCAATGAATGAAACCTGGGGAATGTAGTGTGGAGTTATCTGGGCAAAAGCTGTGAAGACCACATTTTCACTCTTCAGCAGATCATTCACAAATGCATAACTGAAAGAAAAAAATATATATATTAATGTTGTTTGATATTGTGTTACTGCATTTAAGAAAGAGAATAGGCTTGGATTATGGCATGTTTTGTACAAATATGGAGTTCCTAAAGTAGTTTAAAAACAGTGGATGAGGGAAGTAAAGCACGCACTGGATAAATGGAATGCTCAGTAGATGATTAAACAGGGAGTAGGGCCAGAATGTGTGATGTTTCTCTGAATGCCTAATACACACATATTGTGGCAAGAAAAGTTGTAAAATGGGGCAAACTCACTAAACAAATGTTTCACTTAGCAACATAAATGTTGCGCTCAATTGTAGTAGTAACTCAAGGACTACCTGTATTTATGAATAAATATGTAATAAATATGTAAAGTATGTTGATTTGAGATATGAATATGCATGTAAATTTACGTATAGACAGGACCAAGTTGTAGATTGGAAACACAAATGATTTGTAGTTAGTGCTAACTGGACTGTGTGATGGAGGAACATGAACATAACATGAATATATCAAAACCTATAGTAAATAAATTTTGTCAGGGATTTATGTACTTGATAGAATATTTACTAATATTTACCTGGTAAACCGAATGGAGAAGTAATAGGATGTAGATAGTTTATGGTTTGTAATCTGTTTCAGGATTCTGCCATTTTGTTATACATAAGTTAAGAGTTTGTTATGTCCAGACAAACAGAAAAGCATGTTAACTTCAGGAAGGAATAATTAAGAAGCATCTGTGATAAAAAAAGGAAGAGATAGAGTCAAGAATAAAAACTTTGTAAAGGTTGCTGAATGAACATAAACGAATGACCAGTACAAAAAGCTACATAAACATGGCTTGGTCATATAGAGAAAATGAATAAATAAATAAATTGTAAAAACCAGTTTGTGAAGGAAGTATGAATGGGTTAAGAGGAGGAAATAACACAAAGATAGTTGTGGTTAAATGGAGATGATGAGATCCTCAAAAGGAGAGATTTGAAAAAAATTAAAGAATAAGAAGAACTGTCTGAAGCACTGTGTAGACAGAAGGAAAGAAGGATCTTTACAAAGATAGGTCAGATGTGAGGGATCTGAAACTGAAAACGCAGGTGCTACTTTTTGTGCCTTCTTAAAGAAGTTATAGCTTTTCCTGGGTTGTGCAATAGTTTCATACTTCCAGGAAAATAAGCTTTTGAATTAAAAACAGAAAACCTCCTCTATTCCAAAGCTGTGCTGGAATGTACAGCTGAAGGAGAAGTCGGGGAGGGGAATCTTAGCAATTGCACCATGGTTTCTGAGGGGGGAAACAACATGTTCCAGAGAAGAACCCAAGATAGGAGACTGTGCAATCTTGAATTGGATGGGAGAGAGAGGAAATGTTTTAGGGTAGCCACACCCTAGAACGTTCCAGGGTATGTCTGTTAGGTTAGAAGGTTATAGCTTTAGTTTGACAAGAATCTGTCTATTAGGTGTAAGCAAATAAAAACTAGACACATTTGGATTTTACTGTGACGTCTTTGGGCTCGGGTCTCACAAAAATTGCTTGTTGCATCCTTTCAGAATCTCAAAGCAAACATTAATTTATTTGGCTTTATAATTCTTGTGTGTGTGTGTGTATGTGTGTGACAGAGAGAGAGAGAGAGAGAGAGACGGGGTGGTGGTGGAAGAATTGTATAACATTGCTTACTCCTAAAGGGTACAGATAGATAGATAGGCAGGTAAATGTAGAACCGCAAACCATTTCCCCAGATTACTTTCCAATCCAGATCCAACAGAAGAAAATGGAATCATTGCCTGGTGATCTGTACAATATTTGACTAGCATCATATATCATAACCTGTCAGTTACTGCCAGAATGTTATAGCATAAAAATGGTTCATGCTTTTCTGAAAATAACCCTCTGGCTCAAGAGGCTTTTGCGGGTGCCCAGGGACTAGAGGGGGGAAAGAGAATTCTTCATTGACTAAAATTATTTTTTCCTTCTACAATACTGGATATTTACATATATTTCAAATATGCGGAAACATCATAGGAATAATATTAGAATAATTTAGAATCTGATTTAAGTTGGACTGAATTTGATGCGTTGGAACAATTGCTAATCTTACTTAATGATAAAACACGTCTATACTTTTCATCTTGAAGTTTCTCTTGCAAACTCTTCTGCAAAAATTGCAGTAAGTTTATTGAAATAATTTAAAATGGTATTATAATGAAAAAAAAAACCCTAACCATGCACTATTTTTTTAAGGAAAAAGATGAGACCTAGTATATGTCATTTTTTAAAAAACAAATTAGCATTTGCTAGAATTTATTTGTTTAAATTCTAAAATTCTTTCATAGTGGTGATGGTATTCTTACTGAGTAAAGTGGGGGAGGAGGGAATGTAATTTGTGGACAAGTTAGCCAAAATGACTTTTATTAACTTTTTGGTTGGTAGACTCTCCGGCAAATCATTCATTTTAAATAGAGAAGCAGCTAGTGATGGTGTAGACCGGAAAGTCACTGAACGTTCTTCTTAATTAAGACTTAAAATGGCACTGCAAACTTTTGATGATTAATTGAAGCATGCGTTTGCCTGCTGCATATTTAGTTATTATAATGTGATAATTTTATCTTGTTATACAGACAGATCCCACGGGGAGCATGATTTAACACTGTGAACACTGTGTTTATTGCATTGTTCATTAAGAAACGTACAAAGGCTGGTAAACAATAAGGAGACAGTAATACAACAAAACTCTCTACAACAGTTTAGTTTTGACCCATTTCCACCTAAAATGTTATAACCTTGGAGTAGGAAATATAACTCAGAACGCCCTGAAAAACTCTGAATAATAGAGGCAATCATTTTAGTCCTCCAACAGCAAGGAATTTGCGTTGATATTACTGTTCTGTTTACAACAGCACAGATGTTTATTGAGATAAACAGTGCAGATATTTTATTGTTTGTGTTTCCAAAACTGCGTTTACATTTTTCAACACATGCTGTTCTAAATATGTTTTGACAGCATCATAGAAAAAGTGGTAGGTAACTAAAAAGATTTTACTCTGGTGTAGTTCATTTTGAGGATATTAATATGAAGATTTTATTTTTTTTGGCTAGAGATAAACAAACTTGTTCTAGATTTCAGGCACACAGAAATGATATTAATGGTATCAGTAATTCTGAAAACCTTCCAGAGTAATAATTTTAGATGAACTTTATTTTATATACATCTATGATACAGGTAATCCTCAATCTACAACAGTCCATTTAGTGATTGTTTAAAGTTACGATGACATTGAAAAAAGTGACTTACGATTTTCTTCATACTTACAACTGTTCCAGCAATCCCCATGGTCATGTGATCAAAATTCAGACACCGGGCAACTGACTCATATATATGATGGTTGCATTGTCCTTTTGCAACCTTCTGACAAGCAAAATCAATGGGGAAGCCAGATTCACTTAACAACCATGTTACTCACTTAAGAACCTCAATGATTCAGTTAACAATGTTGGCAAGAAAGGTCATAATATGCAGCAAAACTCACTTAACAACTATCTCACTTAACCACAACAATTTTGGGCTCAATTTTGATTGTAAATCGAGGACTACTGTAGTTAGAACCAGGATTACTGAATATCTCCTGTTCATTTCAACACATAAACGTGATATTTTATGATGAAGAACTTTTTAGTTTGGAATAGTTTTTTTCTTGAAGATAAGTTGGTAGGGACATATTATTTTATAAAGAAAGTCAGGCTGCTCTGAAATATTGGCTAGATTTTTACTTCACTGAAAATCTGTCTTATTTGTAAAAGAGAAATAATTCCAGTTGAGGTATAGATTTAGAGCTTGTTCCTACCATTCATAATATTTGTGTTCATTTGTTAATCATGCTTGGATGCTTAGAAAAAGACAAAAGGGAAACAAGTGAGGCCAACCAGTTGCAAAATGTTGCTGGTTGATCTTTGTTTGAGAATGCGAACTAGGTAAAAAAAAAATTCCAAGAAAGTCAACGTTTTGTGGACACTGCTTACCAAGATTTGTAATTATTATTTCTGCAAACTTCAGGCTTTTATTAAGCCTGCTAATATATTCTAATCCTTGTCTACCTACAAGTGATAATCCTTGGCAGGATTAATTATTGTAAGGAAATACCTTTTAAATAGTGCACTTTCTCCTTTTTTATCTATAATAAATACAGTAATTTACCATTAACACTTTTATGCTCTTTATGTGTCACTGATACCATTTGATTCCAAATTTTTATCTATTTTATCTTTCTATTGTGTCTGTGATCCTATGTTTCAGTATAAGTATATGAGTGTGTTTTTGCTAATGAAACATTGAGTAACAAATTACTGTAAGATGCATCTAAGGGCACCTCATTCCAGGCAATTGGCAATTGTGACCACTTGAATAGCTACAGGCAATAAAAACACCAAGATTGAAGAAAACACAAGGCAGATAATTATAAGCAGTGATGATGTTACTTAGTTGGGTAATGAAACACCTGCAAGCAAACAGCCAAGTTCAGAAAGCACCAATAACTCCAGAGTTAACAATTACTAGCTGTTGTGATCCAACTGTATGATATATGGAAGTAGAGCTCATATTAGTAGGCCAGGTTGATTGGAATGGTTTGAAAGAAGCATAATTTAGCAATTTGAAAAATTACTTGGTAAGTACTTTGCAAGTTTTTCCTTGCATAAAAAAATCAATTATAATTTTAATTATCTCAAAGAATTATTTGTGTCATAAGACCATGTCCCATTCTTTCATTTCACTATTTTTTATTTTATTTCACTATTTTTCCACATAATTAAATGTATATATTGAGTAATTTTGATTTCCTTTTACTCCATATATACTTCATCATCATGCCTACTCAATTGTTATTCTATTTTGGAATAAGCAGGGTTATGCAAAGCAGAGTATAAAAATAAGGAATGGTAAGAATCAGAAATTAACAGCCGGGGATAAAAGAAAAAGAATGTCAGAATCTAGTTTATGTCAATATAGCCAGATTTTTCTTTTTCCTTTATTTGTTTTAATTTCTTTATTTGAGATTATTCTTTAGTTACTAGAACTAGAATCTTCATGGAGCATCCAGCGCACGTGGGACATTTAAAAAAACGTAATAAAAGAATCATAAATCTGAGATGGAAAGATGGAAGACCACCACAAATGGTGGTCACATGACTCTGGGACAGTGTAACTGTGTCAGTTGCCAAGCACCTGAATTTTGATCCCGTGACCATAGGGAAGCTGCAATAGTCATAAATGTGAAAAACAGTCATAAGCCACTTTTTCAGTGCCATTATATTTCAAAGAGTTACTAAATGAACAGGGAGGGGTCCTTGGTGGTCTCTGAGCTTGCTTGTTTTCTTGCTGAGATTTCATTACCCTAACTAGGTAACATCATCAGTGCTGTAAATGAACAGTTCTAAGTCAAGGACTACCTATATTGCCATCTGGTTCATCCCTAAGAGTTTGCTAATCAGAATATCTCATCATGCTTTTCAAATGCTTGATTGAAATCAAGGTATGTATTATGATTACAAGATCCAGATTATGAACTACTAAGAAAATGCACATATCAATAAGTTAACATTAGTCTGGGACACTTATACCTCACAAATCCATCTATTATTATTACTATTATCTAGTGATAACCAAATTATTTTCAAATGCTTACTAATGAACCTCTTCATTATCTAGTCTATAATCTTCTATGGATTTGATATTGCAATGGTTAGCTTGTTGTGTATTGGATCTTCTACGTCCCTCTTTTGAATAAAAGGACATTTACCCTCTTCTACACATTGAAGCACCCAGTCTCAAAGGTAATAAATATAGTTTAGTCAGGCTATTAATTACTTCAATGCTATAGGATGCTGGCCCACAAAGTTCAAATGTATTTGAAGGTAAACAAACCTTCCATTGTCTTATTTCTATCCACCTCAGTCTCAAGATCCTGAGCTTCATTTTGCTTTTCAGGCCTGATGGAATGTAATTGAACAATGATTTTTCTTAGTGACTTCTGCCATGAAACTGGATTTAGCTACTGCTTGGTAAAGATGCAAAAGTGGTGTGTGCTCCTCTTTAAGGTCCACAGTAAGGTGATGGCTGAGATTATCTGAAATCATGGAGTGAGATATTACAGTGTGTTGATGATACCCAGCATCACATTTCTATCCCTAGCCACCCAAGTGATGCTGTAGAGATTCTATCTTGGACTATGGACGCTGTGCGGTTTTAGAGGGGACAACAAGCTTCAATTTAACTTTAGCAAGAGCAAATGGCTTTTGGTATCATGGTCCCTGGCTTCTGGGGACTACTTACATATATTTAATTTTGCAAAAAGGTAGCAGAGAAGGAATTCGACAGTACTCTACAAATATTTCAAATACAAAAGCCTCTCAAGATTGATAGGTCAAACAATTAGCCACGTACAGTATTCCTCCACATTTTTTTCTCTTTGTCGCTCATATTCTTCCTTTTTGTTATCCCTGACAAAAATGTGTTATTGCAAAAACATGAAGCTAGAGTCAGATTTTAGAAGAAAGATTGTTTTCTTATGTTGTGCTAATTCTTCAGAAACAGACATCAAATCAAATCTAGGCTTACTATGTCCCTTAAGTAAAAAGAGCTGTCCAAAAATTAAACTGTTAGATAAGAAGCTGTCAATAATATTGCTGCTGAATTGATTTACTGCTGGGAAATGCTTTCTTTGAAAATCTAGTAGGGGCTATAAAATCAGCCTTAATGCAATTTGATCTCTTTCTTATAGAACTGTGGTAGACAGCAATGATAATACCACCAATTCTCCAAGTTTTCTTTCTTTCTTTCCAACGTATTATTATTTATTTATTTGTATCCTCTCTTTATTATTTTTACAAATAACTCAACGGGGAAAACATATGCAATATCATTTCTCCTTTCCTATTTTTCCCACACAACAACCCTGTGAGGTGGGTTAGGCTGAGAGAGAGTGACTGACTGAGAGTGACTGAGTGGTCATCCTGTTGGGTTTCATGGCTAAGGCAGGACTAGAACTGACGGTCTCCTGCTTCTAGCTTGGTGCTTAAGCACTAGACCAAACTGACTCTTTGATGTTTAAAACATAGTTTCATTTTTAATGGTGGCTCATGTCTCAGACTTATGACTGTTTTTAACAGTTGCGACCCTTGCGGCATCGCCATGATCATATGATCAAAATCCAGATGCCTGGCAACTGGTTCATCTTTATGACCATTGCTGCATCCCTGGGTCATGGGATCACCTTTTGTGACTTTGTGGCAAGCAAAGTCAGTGGGGAAGCCAGATTCACTTAAAACCTGGATTACTAACTTATCAACTGCAGTGATTCACTTAGCTGTGAATCAAGAAATGATTAGCTGTGGGGCAAGAAATGTCGTAAAATGGGACAAAACTCACTTAACAAATGTCTCACTTAACAACAGAAATTTTCGACTCAATTGTGGTCGCAAGTTGAGGACTACCTGTAACTATCAAGAGCAATACCATGTTTATCTTAACTACAAGGCTTCTTTATAAATATCATAATATTAACACATATTTGGAAAAATTCTCTAACTGGTAAAAAATTAAGGAATGAAGAAATAAAATACCACTGTATTATTATAAACATGCACTTATTAAATGATTTTTCTAAATGAAAAACACACTTCTTAGCTATTTTACATTGGCCACTTCTCTGGCTGCTTCTGTGGTTAATATTTCTTTACTTGCTTTGCTTGTTGTTGAATAACGGCATGAAACTCTTGAAACCTAATTATATGAAACTGGGCAGGATTTATCCGCTCAGAAGAGTGTTGCAAGAACTATGCTTGGAAAATATTTCCAATTCTGCCAAGAAATAAAAATGATATTGGTGAATCTCAGGACAGAAAGTGGGGGAGGAAGCAACTTTGTCTTCAGTTTGGCACATGGGGCTCTCTCACAAGACCTAATTCCTGCAGATTTAACTCAGTTTCAGATGACTTTTAAATCAAAAGCAGGGTAAAAATTGATTAAATAAATGCATTAGGAAAAAGAATCAATTGCCATTTGGTATTTTTCAATGTAACTATTTTAGAATTCAGATGTTATCTACAGAGCGGGTCTGTTGCATACCAGGTCTTAACTTACTGTCCAGAGGGGGCTGGGCCGTTACCAGCCTGTGCTAGAATAAAGAAGACTGTTAAAGGGAGAGCTGTGTAGAAACCACAGAGCTTCTTCAGGTCAGTGACAAGTGGCAGTGCGTGTGGGACCTCTTGTTCTTCCTTCTGCTACTTTTTTTCTCCCAACACCAGAAGCTAGAAGCAGCAGCAGCATCTTTCAGCACACCATGCTAAACTTGAATTAGGAGAATAGGCAACCCAGCACAAGGACAGAATGGTGATCCTGCCAAGCGACAGGGACAAGGAAGCACTCCTGACATGGTCTCTGCTAGTGGAAACCTGATTGGCCCTGGCTTGAGCTGTGAAAAGACCTTGATGCCCCAAATATGCTTTTTCAAGAGGCAACTGGACTTCCTTGTTTTTCTTTGAAGATGTTTAGCTTCTGTAAGCCTGAAGAAGCTTCTTGGATGAGAAATGAAATGTCTTCAAAGAAAAACAAGAAAGTCCAGTTGCCTCTTGAAAAAGCACCTTTGGGACAACCATGACCTGGATGACTTGAGAATCTCCATACACAAAATACCTCGATGCAGAGTTAGAAGTTGAGCAAGCTATTGCCCTACTTGCCTGCTCTATTTGTCACTAAAGAGCAAACCATCCAAAAGTGGCTTGTGAGTTGTGAGTGAGACCCTTGTTATAAAAGAATGGGTATTCATTTCTTCAGTGAGTCTACTTAGCCTAAAATTCCTAAGTATTTTATCTATTTATTTATTTGATTTGTCAATCACTTACAAAATAATAGGTATAAGTATAAACATGAGTAAGAATACAGAAAATAGGTACGATTAAATGGGGAAAATCGGACAGGGATGGGAGTCACGATGGTGCATTTATGCATGCCCCTTACGGACCTCTTAGGAATGGGGTGAGGTCAATAGTGGATGCTTTGAGATTAAAGGAGTGGGAGTTTGAGGATGTAACTACAGAGTCAAGTAGTGCATTCCAGGCATTGACCACTCTGTTGCTGAAGTCGTACTTTCTGCAATCAAGTTTGGAGCGGTTAACATTGAGTTTGTATCTATTGTGTGCTCTTGTATTGTTGCGGTTGGAGCTGAAGTAGTCATTGACTGGTAGGACATTGTAGCAGATAATTTTGTATACTACACTTAAGTCCAACTGTAGGTGGCGTAGTTCAAGATTGTCCAAGCCCAAAATTTCAAGTCTGGTGATCTCGGGTATTCTGTTGTGAGCAGAGGAATGTAGTACTCTTCTCGTGAAATACTTCTGGACTCGCTCAATTGTATTAATGTCTGATATACAGTGCAGATTCCAGACAGATGAGCTGTATTCGAGTATTGGTCTAACAAAGGTTTTGTATGCCCTATTTAACAATTCAATATTTCCAGAGGAGAAGCTTCGTAAGATAAGATTTACAATTATTAATGCCTTTTTGGCAATGCTGTTACAGTGAGCTCTGGCACTTAGCTCATTAGATATGAGTATTTATTTATTTATAGGTATTTATTTAGCTTCTCTTCAATGCATGTAGATAGTATGGCGTTTACTAATGCAGTTTCCCTGCTTTTCTCTATAAATATTCACACTAACAAAACTGATAAAATAGAAATGAGTTTATAATCTTTATAAGCAGGTGATAAAATAGAAAAACTGATAAAATAGAAATGAGTTTATAATCTTTATAAGCAGGTGATGCTGTTGTTACTGTCTGGAACTATAATTAATTGGGGTGGGCATGGGAATAAATATAGAAAGTCCAGGGCTTTTCCAAAATACTAAAAGATCTTAAAGTTGCAACATGTCCAAGCTGTTTATTTACAAAATAGCTGTACTTTCCATTTAATTAAACAATAAGGGATTCCTTGCCACCTGGTTTAGAAATTAGCAGAAAATCCAAAAGGTGCAAACATCTATGTTTGTAAAAAGGTAGAAATGAAAATTAATCTTTTATGGATGTTTGACACAATGCTTCTTTTGATACTCTCCTTGTCTTTTTTTGCAGAAGATGATATATCAAATGTACAAATCATGTGTGCCTGGTGCCAGAAAGTGGGAATCAAACGCTATTCTCTGAGTATGGGGAGTGAAGTGAAATGCTTCTGCAGTGAAAAATGCTTTGCAGCTTGCCGGAGAGCATACTTCAAAAGAAACAAGGTAAGAGAATAGGATTGTAATGCACGCTCAGTCTGATTCTAAACAATATTTTAAATAGTATTTTAATGCATATGTTTCTCCTCTTCTCTTCTCACCCTTTTCAATCCTGTTTCTCATGTGTATTTCCTTCTGAGCTACCAATACATTTAATAAAGCACCCTGTTATCAGTTGCTTATCAGTTAGGCATTCTATATAGATAGACCCCGACTTACAATCATTTGCTTAGTGATTGTTCACAGTTACAATAGCACTGAAAAAGGTGACCTATGACTGGTTTTCACACATGACAGTTGCAGCATCCCCATGATCATGTGACCAAAATTCAGACGCATGGCAACTGACATGTACTTATGACTGTTGCATTGTTCTGGGGTCATGTGATGTGATTGCCTTTTGTGACCTTTTGGCAAGCAAAATCAATGGGAGAAACCAGATTTACTTAACAACTGTGGCAAGAAAGATCATGAAATAGGACAAAGCGCACTTAGAAATAGTGTTGCTTAGCAGTAAAAATGTTTGGCTCAATTGTGATTGCAAGTCAAAGACTACCTATATTCTGTAAGGGCAAATGTATTGCCAGATAAAGCTATTCATGCTGGATTATATAAGGACCACAAATATTACATTTACAGTCTTGTAAATCTTGTTGCCAACACTGGTAGAATCTTAAAAATCCAGTGTTTTCAAAGCAGTAGGAATACAAATCTTATTCAGAAATATGCTAGATTACATTAATATAAAAAGGTGTTGCTTCAGCTGACAACAGGATAGAACATTGATTCTGAGGGCTTTTGTAATGACTTGAGTTGTCTGAAATTTATGTTTTTCTCTCATTAATTAATTTAGCACATTTTTAAACATTTCAGACATTTTGGTTTATTATTCATAACCATTCTAGGGACCATTCTGAAGTATTTAATATTTTATTTTATCTTGAACTGAAATGCAAGTTTAATATTCACCAAGAAAATCATGTTTTAAGGTTTATTTAAAGCAATGGGAATAGCTTTCATTTATGTATAGTTGGAAGCTAGGGGTTTGAAATAAAATTTATTCCACATGCTATACCCAATATTAATAAATGATGAGGCATCATTTAATAGTATAAAGCATATATAAATGATACTAATATACCATTCATTGAATCAAATTGCATACCTTTATTAATAGAAATATGATTTGTTATTGCTGTAATCAAATTTTTATAAATGCTGTAATACAAATTATACTTCTATAGAAATTTTAATTGTATCACAATGTTTGTTAAGTCTATAATAGTGAGACCACTCTGAATTTTAATTGCTTAATTGTGACATTGAAGGAGCATAAAGCAAATATATTATGTTTTGATACTGCTCTTCATTAGATTTCCAGAACAAGTCACATCACAGAATGACCAAAGTGAAAATATAAGTAAAACATATTTTTTAGAATTTATAACATGGATAAAATTAAACTGTTATAACGTAATCAAAAAAGGGAAAGGGAAAAGAGAAAGGTATTAGGTTATAAATGGTTAAATAAGTAAATAACTTTTTACTATTTGCTTTAAAAGTCTGAATAAGGTAATACTTCTGAAGTAGTCATCAGACAATGTTTCAGAGCCATAGTTTATAGGAAAAATGCTGTAAAACTAAAGAGAACATTTGTGTAATGAAAAGTAATGGGAAAAAAATACTTAAACACAACTATTAAATAAAAGGTTTTCTGTGGAAGGGCGAACTGATCTGGGCTGCAAAAATCTCTTTGACCATTCGATGTCAGCAAAGAGAAACAAAAAAAATTATCTGACTGCTCTTCAGTGTTTGTCAAGGTTTTACCATCATTGAAGAACCTTTTAAAAATTCCAAAAACTGGGGATATTTATATATTTGAAATTAATATGGTAGATAAAATGAGAGAAATAATATTGAAATTATATTTAAACACATGCTTCTAAATAGCATTCAAACTGACTTTGAATAAAGGTAGGTACACCACAAAATTACTGTAGTCCAATCCAAAAGGAATAGGATTAAATTTTAAGTATATTTTTTGGAGGAAGGAATGAAATATGTTTTGAAATATGAAGCTGAAAACATAAAAATAGAAATATTAAAAGATAATTGTAATTTACTGTAAAACTGCTGATTTAAAAGCATTAAGTAGATAGAACGCAGTGAAATAAATGACAAGAAGCCCTCTTTTTAATTTTTTTCAATCTGTAATTCTGATCTGCGACCATAATAAAAAATTCTTTTTCTATTCCAATGCACTCTTAATAAAATCAAGCCCTAATGTTTGAAAACATTTGACATAAGAATGGCTGTTAAATGATTTGAGTTCATTTTAGTCTTGTTCTTCAAGCAGTCGTGTTGTTTTTAAGCACTAGTCCCCTTCACTAAATTATCCGGCAGTATGTCACTTTCTCAAACACTAAAACAAATCAATAAATAGCTTAAAAAAAAAAACCAATTGGCGAGCAAGCCATTTTTTAATTCTGCCTTTTGCTCCCAGAACATTCAAATACCATGCTTTTCTTAAATTTAATACTTGCAAATGGTAGTTTAAAAATATCTCAGGATTCAGATGAAAGAATTAGTATCATGAGGAATTTAACTTTCTTGTACTTGCATTATACTATTTTACCAGAAGTAATTACACCAATATAATGTGGGATGCAGAAGTCCATAGAGTGGGCTGCTTTTTAAATGCACCTCTCCTATTGGATGATGGTTCATGTTCAATGTATGCAGTATTTGCTATAGGATCCATGTAGGTAGATGCACACACAAATTTTCAATCTATTCCTGGATTGCAAATATTCCCACTGTGTTGTATCAGACAGGTGTATAATTAAATTTTGAGATAATGAGAATTAGATTATAAAATAGAAAGGACATGATGTAAGATGCACTGATTAAAATTACTTTTCATTAGGAGATTAAAAAAAACAATTTTAAGATATGAGTGGAAACAATCTCACTAGAGATATTCTACGGAATGGAACATTTAATAATGAAATGTTTCCTGAAGCAACTCTCCCTTGACCTGAGATATCTGTGTTTGTTTATTTATAACATTTATATGCTGCCTGAATCTAGTTATTGGCTGTCTCAAATATTGCTTTTCTGGGAAAGGTCGTCAAGAAAGTAGTAGTAAGATCGTAACTTCAAAAACATTTTCATGATGCTAGTTTTCTGGATCCACTTGAACAGGGGCTTTGGCCAAAATATTAGCACTGACATGTACTGCCTTATTGGAGGGTGTGAATGAAGCACTTCTGCTTAGTAGAATTAATTGCCATTACCCATGGTGTCTTCTTGGATTACTGGACTTGACTGGACTTGGCCTTGTGGACCCTATGTTGTAGATTAAGTATGTAAGTCAGTTCAGTTTATTATTATGATAACACATTGCACAATGCAGAGAGAGAAAGACAAATAAACTTTTAGCAAACTTAACATTTTGTCCAAAATTCCACTTCAGGTAGCCCTTGACTTACTATAGTTCATTTAGTGACTGTTCAAAGTTACAATGGCACTGAAAAAGAGATTTATGACTGTTTTTCACAGTTATGACCTCCAGCATTCCCATGACCATGTGATCAAAATTCAGATGCTTGGCAACTGGTTCATATTTTTTGACAGTTGCAGTGTCCCAAGGTCATGGGATCCCCGTTGTGATCTTCTGACAAGCAAAGTCAATGGGGAAGCCAGATTTATTTAGCAACCATGTGACTAACTTATCAGCTACAGTGACTCACTTAACAACTGAGGCAAGAAAGGTCATAAAATAGAGCAAAACTCACTTAACAAATGTCTCACTTAACAACATATTTTTTGTCTCAATTATGGTCATATGTTGTGGAGTACCTTAATGTGACTAAAAATGTGTAAAACTAGCCCCCAAACTATAACCCAACTAAAGGTCTTGAAGGTTTGATCGGTACATATTTTGAATTTTTCCGATATTAAAAGACATCAAAATAGAAATGCCCACTTGATCACTATGTAATATGAGAGAACACATCTTCTAGTAAAAATTCTATCCATTTCACTTTGCAGTCCATCTCAGTAATTTGGCTGTGTGTTTTTATCTTAATCATATCATAAAAAGAGCAGCATAGGACATCATGTGTGATGTTCTCCATCTGTCTCTGGCCATTAGGACAAAAATGCTACTCTTTAGATATTCTGTTGAATTTGCTTTCAAGGAAAGAATGATAATATCATTTAGACATGTATTTTGGTAAATGAGGCTACTTATCAGAGTGAATAGGTATTCTATAGGATCTGTTTTTCCTAAAATGAGGATACCAAAGGGAGAAACTAGAGCTATAAATGAAGACTACACTTCTGCTTCCAGAGCCAATCATGCATCTTTCACGATCTCAGGATTTAATTCGTCCTGAGTGGCATTTGCAGTATATAAGACTGGACATGTCCCGCCCACTGATTTCCTCCACAATAAGGGCAGTAAGAAAATCTAACCAGATAGTAAGTAGTCATCTGGGAGGCTAACAGGTTTCTTAAAAGGCTTAGTGATTTTAGGTGTGTTTTAATAAGTTTCAGAGCAGTATCATCTCCATTCTTAAGTATGCAGCAGACATTAATTTTGACTGTCTATAACTGGGCGATATTATTCTGATTTCAAATTTCTGTCTTGCAATTTGTGGAAATATTTGCCCTGGAACATTTTGAATGTAGGGATAATTAACTGTCTCTTTTCTGGAGTAGAATAATAATCTGAACTATGCAATTAGGCAGTTGTTAACACTGTGTTTAGGTATACCTTCAGGTGATAGAAAGAAATGCCCAAATATTTAAAGGAGGAGCATTGTTTTATTGTAAGGCATTTGTTCTTGGTACTGCCGTGACCATATCTTACTACTTTGGTTTTACTGTAGGTTATCCTCAACGCTTTTGTCTTGCAGTGGTCAATCTAACACTCTTTATTTTGAAACATAATATCGCTACTGTATCATTAACATACATGCATCATGATCAGTGTACCTTGAATCCATCAAGTAAAACGGGGAAATGATTATGAATTCAGGCTGGAACAATATCATTAATGTAAAAATTGAGCAAGAAGAAAGCCCTGACTTGTCTTTTTATTAAAATAGGGTGAGATAAAATACTGTTGGGACATTTTATATGCATATATATTGGTTCTCTCGTGCATTAAATAAATCATTGGAATCAGAGCGGGGATGAAATCAATAAATGCAATGAATGCAAATGAAATCAATAATATATTTTGAATCAAGGCCTTCAAAGAAATAGTGCAATTGATTAATGCTATGACTCTTTCAAAAGCCTGCTTACTCTAAAGTAGAAGACATTAAGATATTATGCCCAGTCCTCTAGGTGGTGCACTGAACTATTGCTGATTCTTGACTTGTGGTATCGCATAGAAATCCAGTTTTTCTCCTGTGCTATTCATCATCTATATGAAACCACTGGAATCTTCTGCATTACTCTTCACCATCCACTATTAAGAAAGCAACTGGTCTTGCTGAAATTTCTCTAGGTCTGATAATTGGGGGGAAAGTGAGCTGAAATAAAATCTGATAAAGATGAAAGTGATATTAGCAAGTAGGGTACAGTATTGCATTTGGGATTGAGGTTTATCCTATTTTAGATTATGGAACAAGTCTACAGTTGGGATGCTTCCCTGGATTTACAGCAATAGGTCTGGTAAGGAGCACCTTTATAGAAATACATTTACTGCACAATAAGTCAGAGATGGGTAAGGGTATCCACCCCTTGATTACTTCAAAGTGCTCTGTGTATCCTTGAACAGTCTTTGAAGAGAAATGGAAAGAGTTGGGATATTTTAGCCTTGAGAAACAACAATTGAAGGAAGGCATGATAGCACCCTTCAGATATCTAAAAGGTATTCCATAAAAGAATTGGCTCTCTTTCATTGCAGAATGCAGGACAACTACAGTATAATGGAGGTATTCAAAGGTTAGTTCCAACTAGATATTAGAAAAAAGCTTCCCTACAGGAAAAGTTCTTTGATACTGGAATCAATTACACATAATATCTATGGTATCTTTTCTGGATATGTTTAAGCTATCTGCTTGGGATGTTTTAATTTGGACTCCTGTTCTGAGCAGGGAGTTAATATTTAAGTGTGTGATTTGGAAGTTATTCTTGGAATAGAAAGGTATTACTGATGATAAACCTTATACAGCTTTTTTTTTTGGGGGGGGGGGGCTGTCTTGTTATTTATATTCTGGTTTTATTAATTTATGAATAGCTCGAGATAGCGAACATACCCAGTGTTCCTCCCTCTTCCTATTATAGCGTCATCTTAGGTATAATCTTAGATATAATATTAAAGTTGGGGAACAGAAAAAGTTTAAGGCTTAATCATTGACTTTTAAACTGCTACTGCTAAATTGTTATATACCCGTCTCCTCCATTAGTTTAGTGTTTGTTTATGTATTTGAGGTTATGCCATTCTACAGCTTCTCATTTTTCAAATAGAGAATTATAGTCACATTTCACCTGTCTTATGCATGTTTTATACAGCACATCTCTGCAACAATATCGTGTTAGGTTACAATAAATATGTACAGCTGCTATTTTCTGCTAACTGATAGGCTTTTGTGGTCATTTCATTTATGGCTTCAATTCCGAATGGGTTGTGTTAGGCAGACTCCTTATCTGACCTGAAAAAGAAATGTAGCAATAAGCATTTAGACTAGCATGGGAAAAAACAGTAGCAAAGGAATAATCATGAATGCTTCAGAAATAAAAAAAGATACAACAGTGAATCTCTCATTATTAAATGTTATATTTTAAAGCACTCTGTGGGATTTTGTATATAGCACATTTTCCATTCATTTACAAATATTAATCTGAGTCATTATAAGAACCACCTGGATATTGTTTCTAAAATATATCCAGCTACCACGAGAACATATGCTACAAAATGTTGGGGCAAAATCAAGCTTTCTAATAATGGAAATCGGATCATTTATCAGGAATTTCTCCTGTTTTTCTGTATACTGCAGCTTTTCTGTTTTCCTAAAATCTGCTATATAGGGTCTCCCAATCTTCCAAAGCAGATTTTCAGGGCTTGAAGATTCTATAAATAGGAAACACAGTTGATGTCTTCCAGTTCCTTCAGTGGGAAAAGGTTGTGAGCCATAAACTTAAGAATAAATCAGAATGTAGGAGCATGAAGGGCTCATTCACTTTTATGAGCAATTCTGGCATTGTTGTATTCAAATGATTTATATAGCTAACCACAAACATTATTTGGAAAAGAATATAACTGTTTAAAATATGTGTACTTTTCTCAGAACATTGGGACAATTTATTCTGTTTAATCCTATTTTTTGAAATCTGTATTGAAGTAGAGGTTCAATACTACTGACTGTGTAGATAAAATATTATGCAAAGTTTAAAAACAGGATTATGGCAGATCCCTAAGAATAGTACTTGTGTCTTGATTATCTTTGGAATAAGTATTTAGCAAATATAATAATGCAAAACTGTTTATCAATTCAGATAGTTATGAGTATTCCATTCTGAATTTACCTGCTCAGATTACTATCCTAACACACTTACCTGAAAGAAATACCATTGAACTCAATCAGGTAGTATTTATTTTGTGATTTTATAGCTGAGGAATTGGCAAGGATGGCTGTATTTGGATTATTCCACCATCTTTGTATTGTCAAATTTCAGAGCAAGGCTAGCAGGTTAACCAAAGTTCAACAGTTTGCTATAGCAATAGGAGGGACATATTTGTTGAAGCCTCTTGAAGAAATTTGTGGCTTTAGGGGATTGATTAAACTGTTCTGAATTTCTAAGTAACATAGGTTGCTACCTTTTATTGGTATTGGTTAATATTTCAACTTCATCACAAAGCGCATAGCTAAATGTCTATGGAGATTCTCAATCATCCAGGTCATGATTGTCGCAAAGATGCTTTTTCAAGAGGCAACTTGACTTTCTTGTTTTTCTCTGAGGACATTTTGCTTCTCATCCAAAAAGCTTCTTCAGTTCTGACTGGATGGTGGGGAAGGAAAGAATTTATATTCCTTGCAGACTGCTTGTCATTTGTATTCTTTTTAGTGAGTTATTGAGACCACTTGGAGCTTTGTCTATGTCCTCAGAGTCACTTGAGTAGTGCAAATGGGTGTGGAGCCTTCTTGGAACTGCTGAAAGGACTTGGTTGTAGATAGGAAATAGATGATGTATCCCTTCCCTTTTGTTGTGTTCAATTTTGACATACTGTATGTGGCCACTTTGGCCCCTCTTTCAAACCAGTGGTCCTCTCTGTCCAAAATGTGGATGATGCTGCCTTCAAAAGAGTGGCCTTTGCCTTTCAAATGCAGGTGGATGGACTACTGAATTTTGTCCTCATGGGTTTGTTCTTCTATGTTGTGCCATGTATCTGTGAAGTGGTTGTTTTGTTTCTCCAATGTACAGATCTGCAGACCTCACTGCACTGTATTGCATATATCTCATTGCTCAGTTTGTATCTGGGTGTTTTATCCTTGGGATGAACAAGCTTCTGTATTCTTGGGTTTAAAGTGTGCATGTATGAATCCAGTCAGCGCTGAAGAAGCTATATTATCACTGTAATATGTGACATCAAAGATATATGCTTTTGTAAATGTTACAGAAATGATAAACAGCAGATTGTCTCTTCTGAGCTAGCTGGTACAAAATACTATGATCCACTTATTTCCAGATGGCATATCTAGGTGTCTTAAACTTTATATGGCCTGGCTTCCAGGTCGTTTTTAGACCTAATTAATTTAGACTCATTTTTAGACCCAACTAATACTAATCTTTATAGCTTATGTCCTGACTTTTTGGTGTTTGATGTTGAAAGAAAAATGGCAAGTAGAATTTCAGTTGTAAGATAAGCTAGTCAACTTTCATAATCACAAATGATTTTATCAACATTTTCTGAAGTTAGGGCTGTATGACAATTCAGGGTTAAATTTTTAAATGCAAAGCTGTTCTAATTTTAATTTTAATTCAAGCAAGTTTAGGTGGAAAATTATGTGTTTTCCTGGTAGGATTGTGATGAATAGAATACAATGTAAATGCAAGCAGATAGTATGTACAGACTGAATACAAATAAATATATGTAAAATGTAAGTGGAATGGCATTTTGAAAGGAATAGATATTGATGTATAAATGCACTCTGATTTCCTAAAGATAAAAAAAATAACAAGCTGCCTATTAAATAGATACTGATGTAATGTTGCAGAGCATTCTCTTTTGAGAAAACTTTTTCCTAATTGTTTTCACTACTACATGATTATTATGTTTATGAGTATACTATATTAGAAGTAAATGAATACCATTTTTCAACAGAATTCATATAGCTATCTATGGAGAAGACTTCCGGGGCTTAAATATGCAACCTGAAAAATAACTTGATATAATCACTAGAGCTTTGAAGGCAAAATGCACTATCTTCTTTAAAGCATTCTTAAGTATCTGCTGTTTGCAATTCCAGAAGGAAACTGCCTTTCTCCTGGGACTGCACAGCTGTCCTTCACAGATGCAGTGTCACTCCAGGGAAAGGCAAAATATGGATTAAGGTGCTGCAGACAGATGTTGTATGAATGTCCCTGTGCACTCTGAAACACCTTTTTGCTTTGGAATCTGAAGTGCTGCTCAGCCCTAATAATTATGTCCTTTCTAAGTAATGTCAGAATGTTGACATAGGAAAACATGGAAGCATTAAATGAGAAATCAGAATTTTTTGATTGGGAAAGTAACTTATACATTGAAATTTGAATAGAAGTTTTTTTAAAAATAGTTCTTTTTAAAATAATTTAATAAATACTTTTTATTTTTTATTATTTATTTTAATAATTTATTTTTAAAAATTACCTTTAAAGAAAAAAGGTGCTTTACATAGTGTGACTTTAAATTTTCCACTCTGCTATCTAAAGTAATAAGTGACAGAAGGTAAGTTTCAAAGGCTTGCTTTGAAATAAGCAATAGACTAGTTCAGTGTTTCTCAATCTCAACAATTTCAAGAGATGTAGCCTTCAGCTGCTAGAATTTATGTTAGCCAACATAAAGTTACTGAGATTGAGAAACACTGAACTAGAGCATAACCTTTAACATATTTCTCACGTACAAGGTCTGCAATATATCCTTACTCAATAAATCATCATATTTTACATTTTTCATTTTAACATTTCATGTCTAGATAAAATTTTCTATTGGTTGCATGAGTATTCCCCAACTTGATGACTTTCAGATATGGTAGACTCCAGTTTCTGAAGTTTAGTGTCCATGGAAGACACTTGGATGAAAAATATAGTTTTGTATTCAGTTACTTTTCTAATCCATGGAATTAGAAAAAAAATCATTTATATCTTATTATACTTTTTCTCTGTTTCCTGTTGCTTAAATCTATCTTGAGAGTCTGGTATTTGCAAGGTTTACAACATAAACTGTATGCAAACCAGCAATTTTCTGAAATAGTAAGAACATTTTCGTGGTAGGTATGAAATATATTTAACCACAGGTACAATTTTATAAACACGTAGCAATGGAAAACAAGGTTAACTGAGAACTATTTTTGACTTAAGATATAATCCTTCATATTCTAAGAGGCAGAAATATCAGAAAACTAACATATATAACTAACACCTGGAAAGCTTAAGTGACCATAGCATTGTCATCATCATAAAAGTTTTAAATAAGCCTACTCAATTCATGTGAGGATTCAAGTTTAATTTCAGTCTGGAATTAATTCTTTTCAGTAGTATCTGCACTGAACTTCAGTATGAAAGAGGGGATTCTTTTCGTGGTCTGTTCCTTCCGTTAAGTATATGTTTGTTTGCTTATTATTTAATTTACTTTTTTAAAGCTAACCAGAAAATGCCTTAGAAGTAAGGAATTCTTTGGATTCTATAAGTCTTTTAGAGAAGAACAATAATTATTTAATTAATTCTCAAATTGTACAAGGGACTACTACTAACAGCCCATTCTTTATGATGAGATAGTCCATCCATGACAGTAAGTTGGTGTTTTATTTTCTTGAGACACGTATAAAGGAGAAATTTAATGGGATTTCATTTTCCTTATGTCCTCCAATTCCCATTCAAAATGATCACCCATGACATTTCTTCAATATTCTGGCAAAAGCCAAAACAATAAATTATTAATTATTAATTTTTGTTATATTCCATAACTCTTCATTATTTCAGAACTTTAACGACATTTAAAACATTTTCATAAATGTGAAATTAAGAAATGAAAACATATACTTTTTGGAGGACTATATATAATCACATCCAGCACTTTTATTTTATTTTATTTTTTACAAATATCACCCAGACTCATATACTAGTAGCCTTTACATAGGTTAAAGAACACTAGGTATTTTGGTATTGGCTGCAAAACATACAGTTGTGCTCTAGGACAACTCAGATCAGTTTTTGATTCTCCCTGATTCAGCTTATGGAAATCTGTCTTGAAGAACTCAGCACTTACAATTTCTCTGCCACTACTCATAGAACTATGAGGCCATACTGCATTTGTTCAGAAAAGTTTATAGAGCTAAGAGTATTAAAATAAGGGTACATTCAATCTTTTTTTTTATGGCACTGAAATCTCCTTAATAACAATTACTTCAACACAAAAGTGCAATATTGCAAGGACTGACTGCTGCCACCAATTTAACCTTAATGGAGCTACCTAGCAGTACAAAGTTATTGAAGTGTTATGTTCAGTGAGCAGCTCATTGTCCATCTGTTGCAATCCAATGCCCTAAATATGAATCAAATGCTCATGTCCACATAATTAGCAGGTATCCAAACCAATTAAAATGCTTGTAAAGTTAAAATCCTCAGTGTTACACCATATTACATCAGTTATTTTGTGACATTACTGATTAAATAGATCTGAATGTATTACTTACATCTTATTTTGCTCCTAGAATCAATGAGCTATGCAGTACACACCAATTGAATTGAAAAATGCATCGCATAATGTCCACATCGTGCTCATTGGTCTTCTATAATAAAATCTAAAATTTTAGATGTAATTATAAGAATGGGATACTTTATAATTATAAGGCTAGATACCCACTATCTTTATCCTTATGATCCATTCTCTGCAGTCTTTTTTTTTCTTTTAGAAAACTGTGGGGAAAGAATCTGGGAAGTGTAAATGCAAGGGAAATTCCAGAATGTTACCTGACTAAGAAAATAACTGGATCCAGTGATAATTCTTTCAAAAGCCATAAGCCTTTCAAAATTAGTAATATTAATTAGTAATTAATTCCAACCATGGCATGACCCATTTGTGTTACCTCAAATCCAGTTGTAATAATTTCTCTAATGGATCATGATGAATTTCTTCTTGTGCTTCCAATTTCCTTTCCATTTGTGCTGCTGTACTTACACTCTAGCCACCTCTCATTCTTCCATTGCAACTCCCAGTTCAACTTCAAATAATCAGCCTCACATTGCACAGGTTTCTTCGTGCAATGTGTGACTTGTCTTCCTTGCCTAGTGAGGGACTGGATTAATTTCATTCTTGTCTTGCAGCACATGTGTAAGGATGAGGACTGTGACTGTGGAAAGAGGTCAGGGAACATGCAGGAAGTCTCTGGAAGTGACCCTTCTGGGCTTCTCTTTTTTCCACAGAAAAAGGAAAAAGGATGTAACAGCTAGTTTACTTGATCCAAACTGGCTAGTTTTAGACATGATAATGGGGAGATCAACACTCTGTCCATTACTTCACTGTAAATTGGTATCACATCATATTCTTTGCTAAGAGCCAGTTTGATGTAGTGGTCAAGGTATCAGGCTAGAATCTGTGAGGCCATGAATTCTAGTCCTGCCTTAGACACAAAGCCATCTGTGTGTCCTTGGCCCAGGTGCTTTCTCCCAGCATTCAGAAAGAGGGAATGTCAAACCACTTCTGAAAAACCATGTCAAGAAAATTGCATGCACTTGTCCAGGCAGTCTCTGAGTCTCTGCGAATCAGATATGATTGAATAGAAGAACTGAAAGTGATTTCCTAAAAGGTTATTTATTTGTTTGTTTCTCACCTGTATTATTTTTTACAAATAAGTCAAGGTGGTGAACATATCCAATACACCATCCTCTCCTATTTTCCTTCACAGCAAGAACCCTGGGAGGTGAGTTGAGCTGAGAGAGAGGAACTGGCAGTCACCCAATGGCCTTTCATGGTTGAGGCGGGATAGTCACAGTCTCCCGGTTTTTAGCTTAGTAGTACTGATAAAAGTATCCCAGCAGGAGAATTATTTTAAATTTGAGAATCCATATTCTTAGAATGGAGTACTTTTCACAAATCCTATCAGTATACTGGAGGTGTGTTTCCTCTCCAACACAAGGAAAATCTGCTGTTGTGAATTGCTCGTGGAATAGCTGTCCAAAGCCTTACTAGTTTGAGAACCAATTCCATAGCATTATTTTAAATGATCTTCAATTTCATTATTATAACAGAGTTATTTAGCTCTTTACTAGTGTTGTCTGTATCCCATTTGATTTATGCATCTCATGAATGATACAAACTTTTGATTTTAATGGCTGCAATTTATTATTCTAAAATAGAGGTGCACATTGACTTCACACAACACACTAAACCACACAAACCTAATTCAAAATGACAGTTGCAAGGTTAAAATAACATATTATGCCTACGCAAATCAGTCATAGTATGGCTTAACAGGATGCCTGTATTCACATAGCAAGTGTCTGGGTTTTTAAAGCAAACTGAACCATAAAGTACCCAGTTCCGTTTAATCTAATTTATCATGTTTTGCAATTCCAGGGACTTACTTGCTGTCAAGGATTTCAGAAAGCATCTTTCTTGGCAATATTTAGAAATGTCTAAATTGCAGTTGGATTTTTTTATTTTATTTCCAAGCAAGTTCTTGTGAACTCTGTCCCTAAACCACCACCTTTAATGGTGGTTGCAGATGAAAGAGTTAACAAAAATGGAAGGTTTGAAAAAGTAACAAAAAGGGACATTTGAAACATATTGGAGGCTCTTTAAGAACAACATATTAGAGGCACAGATGGTCTGCATATCTCTGAACAAAGAAAAAGTAAAAAAGAAAAGAGTAAATATGCCATAGTGAAACTCAGAAATTCATAAGGGATATTGTCAATTTAAATCACACCTCTTGAGAAAAATTTGTTACCTGCTACTGTGACAAATAACACCCATAAATGCAGAAGCTAAAATAAATTGTAGTTTAAAATGCTCTTTTTATTTCTTTCTGGCTTTGGCCAAGTTCCAGATCACTTTGCAGTCAGTGTGATTCTGCTATCGGATCATCTTCATTGCATCTCTGTATAGCTCTTTTTTAAAATCCCGTTTCATTTAAGGGTATGAGGTTACTTCCTCCTCAGTCACCTTTATCAGTAATTAAAAGTTGAGTCTTGTCAATTTTTACATAGATTTCCTAAATCAAGAGAGTGGATTCTTCAGCAGAGCTTTTAAACAGTACCTTATTAAGACTATGAGAAAGATATCTCACTTACATTGCGGTTTTCTGTCAAAAGATCATTAAGATTGTATTAGATGGTAATAATAGCTACACACATACACAAGCATGCACACACTTACTGGCTGATGGATGGGATTAGATGCTTTCTTTGAGTATTCTGGTCTTTTGGCAACTCAGAAGTGAACCAAAGATGCTACTCAAATATGATTTTAAAATATATTTAATTATAAAGTATTTATGACATCATTATAAAATCATCTTGAATCTTGTTCACTCATCTATTACAATTATTATATTATTACTATTAGGCTTTTGATCATTTTACTATTATTATTGCTATTAAGAGAGGTTATTTTGAGTGATGTTACTAATAATTTTAAAATTAATCTTTCCAATTACTTAAAAAAATCACTTGCAACCTGAAATGTAAGCCAAAGGCACTTTAAAAAAAATCCATGCCAACATAAGGATTTCTGAATTGCTTTTGTGTCTAAAGGAAACAGTCTTTTGCAATATTCCAGAGTCTTTAAAAAAACTTTTATACCATAAGAGCAATAGTTTCTTCTCTTTCCCTGCAGGCTTGGACATACACTAAAGCAGGAAACATTTAAGAGTAGTTTTGTTTAATCTGTTAACAATAGTTATGTCTCACGTTAAAGTAACGGGGACATCCAACATATAATAGTTTTTGATCTCCAGGGAGAAATCTAGGGTGCCATACATTTTATTTCATTAGGATAACAAGAGCATGCGCAAAAGAAGGTATTGTTTTTCAGTTCCCATCAGGCGATATATAGTAGCTACCTTGCTAATTCAGTTCTTTGATAACAATTTGAGGGGAATGTGCCAGTGTTGTGCACTCTGACATATTAGTTTCATAAATATTAGTTGAACAACCAGTGCAAGTAGTGCAGACAATACTTAGCCTAAAAGTTGCAAAGAGTGAAATAGCTTATGTAAAAAAAATGCAAAGTATTTAACACTCTGGAAGGATGTTAATAGGATGACATATTGAATACCGTACTATATATGAAACTTATCCTTTTTTACATATTTCATGCAGACCATTCTGAAAAATGGATGAGTAAACGGAGTGCAGGGGTGTGCTGTGTGCCCCCCCATGATCTTTTTTTCCCCTTGCCCACCCAGTCACATGGCCATGCCCACCTAGCCACGCCCTCAGAATCAGTTGTTACAAAAATTTGAATCCCACCCCTGGTTGAAACGAATATGAAAAATAAAATAATATCGATCACAACCCTTATAAATCTAATGCAAATTCCATTTTATTGGAAGGCAAAAAAAAAAAAAAGTAGTAAACATTTTGTTGATTGAAGCCTTAGCAAGAATGCTTTCCATTCCCCACTGTATGGATTCCCTCTGCTGTCTCTAGAAGATACTTTACATGATATGCTGTTTACAAGCTGCATTTAATACAATAGCCATTAGCCCTTAGGAAGCAGTTGCTACAGAAACCCAGCACAAAACAGTAATGTGACTAAAATATTTTTTAAAAAATTAAATAACCTAAGTTATGTGCTGCCTTGTTCAACATGCTTTTCCCCACTTCCCTTCTGCACAGCATTGCAAGAGGTAACAAAGCTATGTGCTTTCAAATGCCAATAAATGTCCAAATGTATTAGATTCATAATTTATTCTCTCTGCTATGCTCTAGACAGGTAACAAAATCTTTTACACTGAACAGTTTAACAGCTTGCGTTTTCATCTTGTTGACAGAGAACAAATGATGTTTCATTGTGATGTTCAGGTCAGGATCACGTTCCAAATAATCTCAAAATAACTTGCATTGATTGTGGTTGCTCATCCTAATGACATGACTGTGCTGTCCAAATGTAGAAGCGTTTGTTGAGATGGAAACCTAGAACATTTACACAAACCCATGGATTCTTTGTGAAACGGCAGCAGGAAAGCTTAGCCTCCATTCATCACTTCACAGGAGCTCCAGTGTTTTTTAAATCACTCTATCTTGCAGCATTATGCTGTCCAAAAAAGGCTGCTTTAATGCCATTGGGACAGCCATCTGCTTATTGGATCATTTGCTGCTGGATCAGCAGTAAGTTAGTACCCATAATTCAGCTAGAATAAGGCTGCTCCGTCATACAAATATAGTCTGACCATAGTAACAACTTTAGAAAATGTTAGACTTCCTTTACAATGGGATGATTATTTTGAGGATAAATAAATCTGTCTTTCTGTCTGTCTATCTGCTTGCCTATCTATCTATCTATCTATCTATCTATCTATCTATCTATCTATCTATCTATCTATCGTATTCAGCTTTGTTCGGGTATTTTCCTACGTCATTATAGTTCTGCTTTTAAAGTTGTAGCAACGTTTTGGCAGGCTTCTGCCATCATCAGGCTTCTGTATTGTGTTCGTCTGTGAGTCAGACTTTTACAGTTATTTTCTATCGATCTGTCTGTCTGTCTGTCTGTCTGTCTTCAACTTATGACCACAATTGAACCCCACATTTCCATTGCTAAGCAAGGTGGTTGTTAAGTAAGTTGTGCCTCATTTTACAAACTTTTTTTTGGCCACAGATGTTAAGTAAATCACTGAGGTTAAGTGAGTTTGATCTCCCCCATTGATTTGCTTGTCATAAGCCAGCTGGGAAGGTTACAAATGGTGATCACATGACCTTGAGACAGTGCAGTTGTCATAAGTACTTGCCAGTTGCCAAGCGCCTGAATTTTGATCATGTGACCTTGGGAATGTTGTAAGTGTGAAAACTAGTCATAGGTCACTTTTTTGGGTGCTGTTGTAACTTTGAACACTGCAGTGGTTAGAATGCAATAGTGCAGGCTACTTTTGTTGGAAATAGTTTTCACCAGCATTTCAACAAGTACTGCATGTGAACTGTATTTGCAAAGATACAGTTTTTTCCCTTCCATTTCTTTTAACCAGTAAAACAGTATTTTTGTTAAGTGGGAGAAAAGGAACATCTTCATATATGTAGTCTTTATAGTCTAGAAATGCTGCACGGTCTTCCAATGGCAGCTGTGGATAAGAGTAAAACATTTTTTCTTTCTAGTTCTGTATCTGTTGATCAGAAACAGGAGAAAAGGGTTTTTTTTTTCTTGCAGTGTTTCGTCATTTTAGGGCTTGTGGACAGTTTGGTATCCCGTTGGTGAGAACTTGGCTTCAGTTGCATGTTATTATTTCACACATTTTTAAAGGGAAGATGTGTTGGTGGTTTTGCAATGCAGCAATTACTCAGATTTCTTTTCTGCATAAGATTAAACAGATGCGTATAGCATAAATTAAAAATGGGCAAGGTGGGAGTACTAGCAATTTATTATTTTCCTCTTTTGTTTGCAGGGAGGGTGAAAGGATTTTCCTCTTAAGAGCAGTACGGTAGTAGCTCTGGATGCGGCCATAAAAGAATATTTTGTTTTGTTCTACATTTTCTCAGTCTTTTGTAGCAGAAGGAAGTGAAAACAATTTGAAAATTAGCTTCAAAAAGCTTTTGAGCAGTTAGGCAATGTGGAAATGTCCAAGAATGTGGTATAAGTGGGTGAAATTGCCAGTTTGTTTATTGATAAAAAGGAAAGGAAAATGGATTACCCAAAAAAGAACAAAAGAATATAATACATATAAAAATATGTGTGCTCATGTAGATGGAAATGTAGCTACAACAGTAATGTACGATACATGCTTATGAGATGGAAAAAGTAATTGTCTGAAAGTTAAATACTTCTTGTTTTAAAAAACATTACAGACTTTTGAGATATTGCTCAACAGGAGAGCTCTGAAGAATATAGTGTTAAAAGATTTGAACTATTAAGGTAACTGGCTTTAAAAACATTTGGTAATGTTGGCTAGATTGCAATACTATTGGAAAAGATGCAAAACATCTGAAAGTTCTCAGGTCTTGATGTCTCACTGTATGACTGAATCTGGTTATGTTATGGAGGCCCGAAATATGTAGAGTTTTCAGAGTGTGTTGAAATCCAACAGTAATAAGAACAGGGCTTAAACTCTGACTTTGCTATAGTTTAAATGATTTATTCTTCTTTCACTGAAATTAACAACGAGAGAGGGCAAATTCTAAAAAATCATTGCAGAAATAATGTGAGAACAATGGCTATTCAATTAAAATATAAGGGATTATTGTTTCAATACAGATGAATGTTTGACTAAAGAGCTTTAATAATCACTACCAGAATGTTTGAGGAAACACAAAAAACAGCTTTATTAATAAGTATTAATGGGTCTCCTTTCTTTGAAAAAACAACAGTGTTCATTCATCAATAATTTATTTAGAAAGCAATTGTGGTCCATAATTTTGTAAAAGTGAGGTGATTTAAGAATTTGGCCTTAGCAGATTTTAACAAAAAAAGAAGTTAGCAGTGATGTTTTCAGTTTCACATTTCTATGTGTGGTCCTATTTATTAGGAAAACCTGAGGAAAAGGTTAGGAACCCCAGTAGAACTGGAAAAATGTAGATGAAAAACTGTGTGATATGAGACACCTCTGTCAACAGAAGCAGCTCCAAGCAAAGAATCATTGTTCTTCAGATAGATGGTTGGTTACTGCAGTAGTTGAGATAACTGTCTAATTATAATATCAGCTTGATGGGGTGAACCAGGGATGCCTGGATTCAAGGCTTTGAAGTCCAATGGGAAAATATTTAAAATTTTTACTTTACAAAATTTTACAAAACAACCTAAGATGCCTTTCTAAGCCCCCTATAATAGCTGTAATTTACACTCTGTGTGAACCAAGTATTTTAAAACAAAGCTGCACAAACTATGTAGATATAAATGCAGCCAAAATCGATGTTTTGCCAGCTGAGCAAAGAACAAATAAAAGGACTGTAAACTAAGATATGATAGTTTTATTATATTTGACTCTTAAGCAGTATATATTATAGCAGATCCCATGTCAATATAGTCAGTTTAAAAGGTACAGTAACATATTTCTTTGCTTCAATACAGCAAATCACATTTTACCTACTTTCCTAATGCATGTCTGAAAATACACTTCATTTTTCCATGCTCAGAAGAAACAGTTGTCATGATAATTTACCAGGAAGTTATTGTCTGTCACTTTTCATCATTAAGTTATTCAGAATAATACAAGCGCAAAGAATTTAAGCCCAAGTAGTCAAGTTCTTATTGTTCTTTGATATTTTTAATGCTCTTTTTTTAGCAATCTACACAGATTCCAATGTATTTATTTAACACATAAAGAATTTCTGTAAAAGTAGAATTGCTGGGTCAGGCCACCTACCTATCAGTTTAAAAAGCTCTTTGTTTTAATTTAGTTTTCTGAAACACGACAAATTACATTTTCTATTAATATCTTAACGTAATGAATTTAATTACAATAAAAGCTTCCAGGAGGCTGCATTTTGATAGCTATCCAAAATCTGTTTGATCTGAAACACCCGGAAAGAATAATTATTAGGGCTTTCTGAGCTATTTTATACTATATAAGGAAATCTAGATTGTGCTTTCAAATGAAACTATTTCATACAGGAGCAATATGAATTTCCTAGCCCTATCAGATAAGGACGTTTTCTCCCTCTGTTTCTCAAAATAATACAACATCGATGTTCTACCTGTTTTGCTTTTGTTGAGATTGTTTTGTCTTACTCAAAGGAATTACTTTTCTACATACAATAGTCCTTTCTGAAGGACAAATCCAGTTGGTCTTATTCTAAGCAAATGTCTTCATCATCAGCTACCTAAATTACAATATTGCTTGGCCCTGGAGAAGATAATGATGTGGATTTCACAGTCAGCCAAGGCCAAACATTATGGAATAGGTATAATTTTTATCTTTTTCAATACACTACTGTTCTTTCCTTTTGTTCCCTGCAAGCTGAAGTAGGTGAAGAATCTAATTTTATTAGACCATTTTTCAAGGGAAGTGCAGCATATTTTGGATCTCTTGCTGAAGCCATGAAGTATCTGAAGTATCGCAAGTCTGCCTTGAGGTCCTCCAGAAGTCACCTTGGCATGCATGTACTGCATGCTCAGAAGATACTCCTGCTGGAATAGCCAGGATAAGGCTTTATTTCTAGGGTCACCTTATCTTCTAACAAATCACTATGACACGTTCAGTACAATTTACTTATAATTAGTATAGCTGATTTAATGTGTATTTTAGGATAAGGATTCCATCTGATAAAAAGAAAATATCTGCAGCAATTATTAAAGAATATCCTTTCCTGGACCAACAGTTCCTAGTCACAGTCACTCATGCCCTAGTCACTTCCTGTCTTGATTATTGCAATGCACTCTACATGGGACTGCCCTTGAAGAACATCCAGAAACTCCCATTGGTGCAAAATGCAGCTGCCCACATGGCTTTGTGCAGACCCTGGTGTGCACATGTTTCACCTCTCCTGTGGGAGCTGCATTGGTGGCTGATTTGCTTCTGGGTGCAATTCAAGGTGTGCGGGTTGTCACCTTTAGAGCCCTTCATGACTTGGGACCAGGTTATCTGAGGGACCGTCTCTTGCCGGTCACATCTACCCAACCCATCAGAGTGGGGAGGCAGGGAATGCTGCAGGTCCCATCCCTGAGGGAGATACACCTGATGAAACCCAGAAGAAGGGTCTTTTCCATGGTGGCTCCCTCTCTCTGGAACATCATTCCCCCAGAGATTAGAATGCCCCCCTCTCTAATACTCTTTCAGAAGGCACTGAAGACCTGGTTCTGCCAGCGGGCTTGGGGAACCCAGAGTGGAATGGAGCCCATCAAATGGCTCGTATGATCTGCTGTCGTTGGGGAGTGATTTTTAAAAAAAAAAAAATTTCCAGATTTTGTTTGAGTCGCCATGGGTGAATAAGTGGCATTATTATTATTATTATTATTATTATTATTATTATTATTATTATTATTAACAATAATAACAACAATAATAATATCATATAAATGAGCAGTCTGCAGAAACACAGGGGACTGTGGACTGATTTTTATTTTTCTATATTGGCATACTATTTACATGGCAGCCCTGAATTCAGTGGAAAGTTGAATATCTGTGGGTGGATTTAAGCAAAATATGTGAGCCAATAATTGCCCAGAGAATGCATCAATTCACTGTGTGTAGACTTGATTGGCAAGATTTCTTTTTATTGTCTTGACATTTCCCCGCCTGCTAGGGCAATCATAAACAGTACAGCTGTATCCATGTAGGCCTAGTTGTGTTCATACTTCACTAACTTATACAGTTAAATAAGCCAAATAATAAATTATTGTTTGTAACTCACACATCAGTTATTTTATGTTTTCAGGGCTAATTATAATAAAATATGAGATAAGCAGATGAGCTCATTTGTGAATGGCCTTCAAAAAGAAGTAGTTGATTTTAATGTTTGTTGTTTTCTGCATGGTTTCACTTGTATGCACCAAAAACAAAATTGCTTACACTACTTTTATAGTTGCCTTAGTATTTACTTTTTGTGCAGCTACTGTTTAATTTTACTATCAGTTTTCTGTACAATATACACAATTTTGAATATTTTCAATTGAAAAATATTGGTAGAAATATTTTGGGAGTCTTCAGAAGATAGTTCTCTTCCCAAGGTAGCAGAAGAATATGTTGTTTTAACAAACATTTATAATTTTAAATTTCTGGAGAAGAGTTATTTCTCTCCTAAGAAAGTGGGTACATTTCTACAGTAAATCACAGGCCCTACTGTGTACAACAACAATTGACTATTGATTCAGTTGTTTAACATTCAATTGTCATCACATCATTTTCATGACTGTGCCATTTCATAGGGTTTTTTAAAAATTAGTTTTACCTGAAACATAGGGTTGTGCAAATTGTTCAAGAAAAGTGAACCAATGATCATGATTTTAGTTCTTGAAGAACATCCAAGTTGAGCTAATTGACAATATTTGTTCCTAAAGATCAGTTCTTATTATAGAATAGAGTTTGTTTTAGCAGACAATTTTTTTTTTTGCAAAACAGATAAGATAATGCATCAAATGGTTGAATTCCAGTATATCTCCAAACTTCTCCATAGTCAACTCTCAAAACATTATGTCAGTAGCATCAAAGGGCATTTCCTCCTCAGTGATGGTCGAGGTCATGGATGAGCAACTTTTGCTGTCCTGAGGCTCATCCTTAATGGCATGCATTCCCAGCAGGCTCAGAAAAAATAGTATTAAATGTAATGCATACTTAATAGATATTAATATATTAAAATAATATTTAAATCAATTTAAGATTAAGTATGACTGACAGGATTGTTCTTGATTTATGTATTTGATATTTTTATTGTTATATTAAAGTTACAATATGGTGGCAACTTGCTTTTGAGCTTGAACTTGAAGGTCTGACTGTAATATATACCTTAATTTTAGGCTTCAGTTATATGTAACTAATTGATTCAGTGAGCATATTTAGACAACATAGTGAGCTATCCTAAATTTTCTTTAACAGTTGTTTAAGTATCAAATGATTATCTACCAATGAATAAATCAAGGTAAGCTTGGATAAGCCATAGATAACCCTTAGATAAGCAAAGGCCAAATTAACACAGACAAAAAGAAAGGGAACTGCTTTAGGCAACATACAGTTTAGCAATAAAATACCTTGCCAGAAGCATAAATAGGAATGAAATTCCCTAGGAACTAATATTGCACAATTTTAATCAATATATTTTGTACAGTTTATCTAGCTGCCCATCTCACAATAGAGTGATGCTAGGTGCTGAACAAAGATTAAAACAGAAACACGCTATAAAAACATCAAAAATAAACACAAACATACACATAAGGTGAAAAACTTTATACTTCTAGTTTAAGTTTAGAACCGTATCAGCCAAAGGGGCTCACTCAAACTCCCATACCCTAAAGTTTTCCCCTTGTGGATAAGTATATTCAATTTTTATTTTCCAAACTATGTCATTTAAACCATTGTGAGTAGTAACGCTTTTATATCTTTTTTATTATTATGGATAGGTGTGTGTCTGTGTGTTGTTTTATTTTAATTTTGTGCCTTTGAGTCAGTCTTGACTGCTGGCAGCTGCTCAAATGAGTCTCTGCAGTTTTCTTGGCAAGATTTCAGAAGTGGTTTTGCTACTGCTGTCTTCCTAGAGCTGAAAATGACTGGGCCAAGGTCATTCAGCTGGCTTTGGGCTTAAGATGGGTTTAATCACCTGGTTTCTTGCCTGGGCCCTTAACCACTACACCAGAGTAGCTCCCTGTGGACATACATATGATTAAGTTGTATGGTAAAATTATACTGCCTATGCAAAGTCACTAGTGTCTTTTCTGAACTAGTTGGCCCGCCTTACAGTTCTGACAATGATTTTTTAAAAAGGCTTTTTGATATTTGAATGTATCCACTGAGACTTACTTAAGATTAAATATTTATAGGGTTGCTCTGGCAGCCAAATATTTCATATCTATAAATGCACACTATTTAAATGACTATCAACTAAGGGAACATTATATAAAATAATAGTAAATATTCAAACATACAGAATAAAATTCTAATCTTATTTTGTTCTTTATGTTTGATTGCTGAGAAAATCTAGATAGATACGATGTTTAAGGTAGCAAAATAATATATAAAATAATATATAAAATACATTTATGAAAAAAAATATTATATTATAGTCCAGTTTTTAAAACAATATTAATAATGAAGTCTATTTATTTATTAATGATATTTCTATGGCTGCTTAGTTTCAGAGTGACTCTATGTGAAGTTTTTGCACATCCCATAAGAATAATCTGGTGAATTAGGCATGTTAATTTTTTCCCAGTGAACCCAGAGGCACTTAAGCAGGCTTATCTTTGGTAACTGTAATGATACTTCAGCCAGAGTCATTTTATTGAAAAAGGAAACTCCATAAAGTCATTATTGCTCATTATACAATATAAATTGAAGCAATTAAGTTAAATGAAGAAAGATAGATTCTGTAAAAATAAAAGGCAAGGCCATTTTTATTAGAAACATTAAATATTTACAATATTACAATACAAATAACATTTTCAATGTAAGTTGCCTTTTCACTTTATAGCGCTGAATAATTTATTTTTATAAAGAAAACGATGCCCAAATTGAAAAAAATGCATGGAGAGGAGAAGTACTGAATAACTGTATTACAAAGCAACTGAACAAGTCAGTTAACTATTAGTAGAGATAGCAATCAGACACAAGAAAAAAAATGTTTTTATTGTATTTTAGCACATTGGTATACATTTAAGAAATTGGGGTGGGGAGCTGTAGTAAGCCTGGCTTCCCTTCTGTAACCACTCCCAAGAATCAATGAAGATTATTTTAAATCTGCTGAAGGTCTTAATAATAACATTTGAAAAAACAACAAAAAGTGTAAATAGCCAGTTTAGTGTATAACAAAATATTCCATATGGCAGCCTTCACCAATAGCTGTGTTGACTGGGAGATTATGGAGCTGAAGACCAAGCTGGGGACGATTACCATATAGTATTGGATTGTAAAATGAAACTTTTATTAGGGCCACTGAAAGACAAATAACTGTGTAATCTAACCTGAAAGAAACACAGTGGTCACTAAGTAGTACCTTTATTGATGGAATAGTTTTCATCAGGACACCAGGGATGTTTCCTCTTTCTCTTGTAGTCTTTCACTCTCCCAAAATATCTGCGCTGAAGGGATGGAGACTCTTTAAAGGAGATTTGGAGAAAGCATCAAGAAACTGCAGGGAGGAAGATGAGGAAATGTTACTATGTGAATAGATAAATGCATGTGCAACGTAAAAGGAAAATATTTGTAGGCTTACATATTTATATCCTTATAAAATAAGAATATTTTATATTCTTATGTGGAAGAGTTTGAATTCACCTGAGCTGCTCTTACGCTGTGCCTTCCACACTACTTTCCAAATTTAAAGAAAAAGAAAAAGAAGATTATTGGGAGGTCATTAATTACAATATTAATCTAAACTGTAGGCTGGGATTTTCATCCTATTCAGGGATACTCGTTTTTTTTATTCCTTATAATGTTTTTAGATATCTGAATAGCCTTAAGATTCTACACTCTACATAGAACCTAACCTACTATCAAATTAAAGGGCTTTCTACCTATCCCAAAGTAGTCAGCATAAAATTGCTCTGTTCTTCCTTTAAAATATTGAGTCTGTTTGGCAGTATCCTGAGTTACAATGTGCAGATTAGGTTAAGCAAAGATGTTCCTATCTCCCTTCTTAACATCATCATCCAAACCATCCACCATTGCTGTGAATGGAAGGTGGTTTTACAGATGTTTGAACCCTCACGTTAACCCTTTGTCAAAACCTAGTCCTAGGACAACTGAAATATAATCTTTTCTTTATTGGGTAACCCTTCAGTATCTTGTACTTGAGGTATTATAGTGGACCTTTTTCCTTCATGACCTGATGAGTGGAATGGCTTCTGTTTTGCAAGAGCAGAAAATCAAAGTTAAAACAAGGCAGTACTGTAGACGGACTGGCAAAGTGATTTTTCACTGGGCATTTTAGTATACCCTAAAAAGATATTATTGTCCATGAATGAAAATTTACTAGAAGGTAGATGTCACTAAAATTAATACATTTAAGTTTACAAGGTAATGTGGTTGGAACTGAGATGATCCACTTGTTCATTTCTCCTGAAAATTTGAACTGAAGCCAACGTCTGAATACATATCTTAGAATTTTAAGAACGTAATTTTTGTCACTGCCATTGATCATCCAGCTGCTTAATTATACACATACTACTTTTTATATCCATTTGATGAACTGTATAAAAATATATTGCATGTTTTCCATTTGCTGTACAAAAATTAATGACAATAGTATTGCCACTCTATGCTAATTAGGCTGTGGAACAGGATGTGGTCTGCTCAACTGCTTGTGACAAAATTTTATTATGTGCTTATTGGAAGGGAAGTTCATAAAATATTCCCCCAGAAACAACTAGAGTTCCAAACTTTTGAAAAACATTGGCATTTACGGGGCTATTTCACAATTTGATAAAAAGGGAATATTTCTCTAGAAAACAATACACTTCAAGAGAGATTCAAAATGACATCTAAATCTATATTTGTCTTAATTATCTGAATAGAGCAATTGATACTTGGCATAATCATTAAATATAAAGTAAACTCTGGGACTGAAAACAGCTGAATTAGAATTGCCAAACTCTCCCTCTCTACTCCAGAACAGAAGGTTTCCCCCAAAACCTATCATTTTTCAGCAGTGTTCCCTAGATTGGTGGTGAAAGATGATGTCATTAGTTTCATTTTTTTTTGTTCATGCAACCCAGAGTGAGATTTAGTGAGATTCTTCTACAATCAAACTCTCATTGGCAGATGGATATTAGGAGAGGTGCTTTACTTTGTTTTGTTTTAAAGGCTGTGTGGGTATGGACTATAGGACAGGCATAATTTCTGAAAGCAGTTTTTTAAACTGATGCCAAGTTCAGTAATGGTTATTCTAAGATTGGATTTATTTTGCTATATGCTTCATATTAGATCAAACATATACAGTACATGTACATTACATATATTATCTCATCTGTGATCCCTCATCTGTGATCTTAAGATGTATATTTACCAATCCAATTCATCATGAAAAGCACAGTTGCTCATAAACTGGTCTTCCTCCTGTTAAGTTCATTCATGCACTTGATTATTTAGCTCCTTATACTCACTAACATAGATATTACTATTATTTTCCCAATTGTATCAGGGAAATTAGGAGTTAATGAATGTTCCATTATGTAAACTTTTGTGCCTTTAGGTTACAAAACTAGGATAAAGGCCACACATGATTATGAATGGTTGAAGACATGCATAAATTGAAAAAAATATTAGCATAGTAAATTAAAAACCTGGTCAGTTAAGCCCTCATTAACCTCATTAGCTCATAATTGCCCACACTGCTGCATTTTGAACCAATTGATTTTCCAAGTGGCTTTCAAGGGCAATCCCATATAGAACATGTTGTAATATTTGTTCTGTGAGGTAATTAAGAATATGAGTGAGTGTCACAGTTATCTATGCTTCATTCCTGCTATTGCCTATATTTCATGCATGTCATTCATGATTAAAAATATTGTCTAACTTTCATGCTTATTATCTATGTACTAAAACTCTCACATCTGCTTGTTTGTAGCCTTCAGTTGGGCAAAATTGGAAAGTATAGGACAACAATTATTAAATCAAGGTAACTGTAGTGGGCTAATGTTGGGATCTATGACTCTGAGGGGAATGAAATTCGGGGAAGTTGTGGCCACTTCAATGCCACCACGCTTTCTGATTATATTTCCTAGAAACCTGTAGGTTGTGTGGCACAAAGGAAAATGGGGAACCTTGGGGAAACACCAGGGGTGTAGTTTTCTTTGCAACCCATAGTTCCCTATATCTTTCTTTCTCTTGGTAAAATGGCAGACAATCCTGTGGATCAGCCAAGGACAAAGAAGTGTGATTTCTGAACTCCCTGCCAGTTTCCCACAAGCATGTCACTGGGGAAGCCAGCAAGAAGCTGGAAATTGCTTTTGTTCCCATGGCTTTTTTCTTTCCGCCTGTGCTCATTCTATTTGTCTGTTTAAGTAAGGAAATATTTTTGAAAGGATGATGCAAAAAGTCAAGGGTTGTCCAGTTTGTCAGTAAAAATTATCTAGGCTGATAAAGAAGACAGCATAGGAATTGTGGAAATTTCTGCATTTTGTTGAATTGGCCAAATTGCTGTAGTTGAAATTATTATGGGATTTTAAGGGAATAGAAGTAAAGAAACTGAGACACAATTTGAATCTTTTATTTACATGCTTATAGCTGAAAGCCATGCATTATTTTATGTGAATTACCACTTTTTGTTGTCCTTCTAAAGGAGGTTAATAAATGCTATACAGAAAAAACTTCCATATGGTAAGAACATGGTTAGCTGATTCTAGATCTTTGTTTTCTGTTAGAGATAAGAATATTGGTTTATGTCATAAATAAATTTAGAGTTACCATTTTTGAGTATGTTGCTCTTCACAGAAGGTATTACATTTTGTATGCCTTTGTAATATAGCTGCATTTCAAAATAAAGCAGAATGTATAAATATAAAATGTGCATTAAATATTACACTATATTCTTCCCACCAAATTAAAAAGATTAGTATTCATTTTTCTGTAATATTCCACAACCAAAACTGCCAGAAGAAACAAAAGAAACAACACAAAAATGGTATTTCATGTGCCAAAAACTATTATGGTTTCTACAAGGCTAAATTAATCCAAATTATAATGACATCTACAAAGATGATCTTATGCCATTTCCCAGTTTAACAAAATTCTCCCTGATATTTTTTTTTCCTTATGATTGGAAATGTCCATTTAACAAACAGTAAGAATAATAAAATCAGTGAAGCCATTGTTACGAAAAGCAGCCCAACACTTAACATATAGACCAACTGAATACATAAATAAAGTTCATTCCCAAAAATTCACTAATGTTTGAAAGAACAGTCATCATCTCTAAATCTTGAGCACGCAAGAGCAGATTGAGCTTTACTCCCTGCCCTATGCGTTTTCGGCAAATGTGACACTACAGTTGTAGCCTCATTTAAAGTAGCAACTGCAATTTAAGTTGATCAACTATGTAAGTCTATGACAATCTGTGACACTAAACATTTTATCTGCAATAAGTTTTACTGGAACCAATGGGCTGCCTCATCCACACAAAAATAATGTGTTTATAACTTAGAAATTAATTACATCTGGTCCAAAGCTGAAGTGCAGAGCTTTTTAAAAATTATTTTTCTCTTCCTTTAAAACATATACCAGGTGAATCATTTTTGCTATCGCTACTTATTTTGTTTTAAAGCCCACCTTAGATATCTTAGTATTCGTATTATTGATGATTGCCTCAGAAAAGAGATTGCAAGGGATTTTATGTACAAACCTATCATTTAGTAGTAATGTTATGATAAACCTCATTACTTTCTCAGCCCTTAACCACAGAAAGAAGGAGAACACTGCTGGAAGTAATAAAGGAGAATATCTGTAGCTCGGGATTGAAATGAAGGGCCTTTGGTGTTCTCTGAGCTTTATTGTTTTCTTGAAGACAATGATGGTGCACTGATGATGTTGCCTAGTTTGGGTAATGAAATATCTGCAAGAAAACAACCAAGCTCGCCAAGGACCTCTCAGTGCTGAAAATCAGTGAAAAAAACAGACATCTGGACCTTTAAAATCAGATGAAGGTTTTTTTAAAAAATGTTGCTCTCTACTGCAGTGAGAAGCAGCACTTAGTAGTTTCATTGTTATGATGAAATTTTGCTTGATTGCTGAATACTGCAACAGATGACAATATTACAAATGATAATTCATATCATATTTCCTTAGACTTTCAATAGAATAGAATAGAATTCTTTATTGGCCAAGTGTGATTGGACACACAAAGAATTTGTCTTGGTGCAAATGCTCTCAGTATACATAAAAGAAAAGATACATTCATCAAGAATCAAGAATCATAAGGTACAACACTTAATGATAATCATAGGTACAATAAGCAATCAAATCATACTAGGAAACAGTCAATATAGATCGTAAGGATACAAGTGACAAAGTTACAGTCATACAGTTACAAGTGGGAGAGGATGGGTGATAAGGAGTGACGAGAAGGTTAATATAGTAGTGCAGACTTTGTAGTTGGACAGTGTTGAGGGAATTATTTGTTTAGCAGAGTGATGGCGTTTGGGGAAAAACTGTTCTTGTGTCTAGTAGTTCTGGTGTGCAGTGCTCTACAGCATTGTTTTGAGAGAAGGAGTTGAAACAGTTTATGTCCAGGATATGAGGGGTCTGTAAATATTTTCACAGCCCTCTTTTTGACTCATGCAGTATATAGGTCCTTGATGGAAGGGAGGTTGGTAGTAATTGTTTTTTCTGCAGTCCTAATTATCCTCTGAAGTCTGTGTCTGTCCTGTTGGGTTGCAGTTCAACTACTTTTACTCACCATAGAATCATAACTGATCAACAATAATCCTGGGGTAGGATACAGTCTTTTGCAGTCATTTTTATATCAATCATATTTTTATATAAATTATATCTAATAACTTACTTTGGGCTGTGACGATGAAACCTCTTTGTCAAGAGAGAGTGTGTGCATTATGAGAGGAGAAAGAAATTATTTGTCAAATAATTTGTCAAGGAAGACCAGTGCTAAGGTTTGCAGTGAGTGACTATAAAAACCATTTCCTAGAATCATATTTTGCTTGCATACTCCTGGAGGAACGGGCAAGAATGCATAAATTGAAATGGCAAATATAGTCTGTCCTAAACAGGTAATATCTCTGCATATAAACTAAACAGTGGAAGCAAATAGTGGCTGAATTCACCTTTCACAATAAGTCATTGTTTCTCTTTACTGATGCATACATAATGCTAAGCCAAACCATGACTAGTGGTCACAATGATTGGCCACATATATTATGCTAAGTAGGAAGCAAAACCAGAGTATTATGGCTAGAATACAGTGTGTGACTTTACCAGTTGTCTGTCTTCACCAGTGCTGCTCTGTTCAGATAGAGGATAAAGTAGTTGTTATTGTCATGGAAGCTAAAACATCATTAGGGCAGCTTCCAAACAATTCACAGGAATACAGTTCTGTTGCCATCTCTGAAAAGTAACAGAAAGCTGACAATCTTCTGAGTGGACAACAAAGTGTATGTATCTTTGCACATTCGCACCCCCAAGGAACTGTACTTGTAGTTTTCATTGCTACGTGGGAGCTGCAATCTAGAACTATAACAAAAGGAGTGGATTTTAACTGGCAAATTGGCCTTTGCCTTATTTTTTCTCATCTCCAGTTTATTTACTCGTTGAAAATATTAATGGTACTTTAAAATAAAGGCAAAAGATGATGTAAATTCCTTAATTGTGATCCATACTACAATCTGCACTTGTGTGCATTAATACACATGAGGAAAAATTAGTTGCCAAACCCAGAAAAGATAGAAGCCTCCATGAAAGCATACTTAAGTCCTAATAAATTAATTTTGAACACGATAATATGGTCAAGTTCATGGAAAGAGGTAAGCCCAACTGAAGGTAAATTCAGTTTGATCAGTGATAGTGATACATTCAATTGCTGAGCTCCTATTCACTGTATTCCCTCCTACCCTGTTATGCACCTGATGTTAAGAAAAAGCCATATACTTTTCTTGTTCCACTGACTGTCATAATCAATAATCAATCAAGGACCTGTATACTGCATGAGTCAAAAAGAGGGCTGTGAAAATATTTACAGACTCCTCACATCCTGGACATAAACTGTTTCAACTCCTTCCTTCAAAACAACACTATAGAGCACTGCACACCAGAACAACTAGACACAAGAACAGTTTTTCCTGAAAGCCATCACTCTGCTAAACAAATAATTCCCTCAACACTGTTCAACTATTTACAAAATGTACACTACTGTTACTGTTAATCTTCTCATCACTCCTTATCACCCATCCCCTCCCACTTGTGATTGTAGGACTGTAACTTTGTTGCTTGTATCCTTACGATTTATATTGACTGTTTCCTAGTATGATTTGATTCCTTATTGTACCCTATGACTATCATTAAGTGTTGTACCTTATGATTCGTGACTCTTGACGAATGTATCTTTTCTTTTATGTATACTGAGAGTATTTGCACGAAGACAAGTTCCTTGTGTGTCCAATCACACTTGGCCAATAAAGAATTCTATCTATTCTAATTGGTTATTTTCCCCCTTCTCACTATGCAAGATTTCAATTTGTTTTATTCAGTCCTATTAATGTTAGGTGATGGATTGTTAAAAGCAATATGACTTGACAGTGAACAAGAGAGAATGATAGGAGCCTTGGCGGCGCAGTGGTTAGAGTGCTGTTGTGCAGGCCACTTCTGCTGACTATCAGCTGTCTGCAATTTGGCAATTCAAATCCCACCAGGCTTAAGGTTGACTCAGGCTTCCATCCTTCCAAGTTCAATAAAATGAGGATCCAAATTGTTGTGGGCAATAGGATGGCTCTTTAAAACTGCTTAGAGAGGGCTCTCTAAAGCACTATGAAGCGATATGTAAGTCTAAGTGCTGGTGCTAGTGCTATTTCATTGACCCTCAAAAATGCATATGACTTTTAAAATAAACAATAAAATAAGGAATAAAAACATGAGAAATTATTGACAAAATGACTGATTATATTACTATTTTCTGCCTAATGCATCAGTTCAGCCTGATAGAACCTATTCATTCATTTCTTTATTTATTCATTCATTCATTTAATCAAGACACATGGTTGTCCAGCTCAATAAATGGTCTGGGTATCTACAAATATTAAAATATATAAATACCTCCCACCACGTACTAAAATAAACACAGCAGCTAAGAAGAACCACAAGGGGATGGACTCCTTCATACATTCCTTCAAATACATTTTGCATTATATTCTGTTAGATTATTATTTCCTATATTTTTGTTTTATTTTCATACGTTTCAGCACTCTGTAATAATATGCAAAAATTGACATTCAGAAAGAAGAATGGTAATCTAAAAATTGGCAGTTTTAAAATTTAGACATTTTTAGTATAAAGTTTGTTCAATAATTGATCAGAAATAAAGTAAACAAGGTCCTAAAATATAGAAGACAGTAACAATACTGTGTTTGTTTTTCATCAGAGGAATGATTTGAATTATTTTATCTCTTTATTTTTAGTATTTTATAGTAAGCTGTGCTCCTGACAAGCCTTGGATGTCTGCCAATGTTTGACTCTGGTGATTTCTTAGTCTTATCAGAGATTATGTGTAAAAAATTTAAATAAAAACTATATCATTCCAACAAAATAGGAACTCCACATACAGCAGACACACATCTCTCTGTTTCTCTCCCTCTCTCCCCCTTTCCTTCCCTCCCCCTTCCCCTCAAATATACGGAGGATAAAAAGCCTAGAAGACAGTAATCCAGAAAATAATTTATCTTATCCATTACCATAATGTTGGTGTTTGAAAGCATTACTGATAGAATGAAAGACAGGGGCACTATTTATTAGTTTTCAATTATGTTAATTCTTATAGCTCATTTTTATAATGAGATCTGAAGGTTAATCCATAAAATCAGGCTAAGGACCCTGTCATCCCTGGAGGCTTGCCAGAAAAATGCAATAACTTTATGAGGCAGAAGGATTATTGGTAGATAATTAGGCACATCACAATTTATACTGAGTTTCCCAGTTGTCTGTTTCACACATATATCTGCACATACACATGCACAAACATAGAATAATCATACAAAGTCAGCACAACCAAGATTCCATGAATATAGCAACTGGATAATTAACAATTAGGTAATTTCAAGAAGACTCTGAAGGATTCTAGCCATATTTCCATATATGTTTTATTTGGATATTTAATACTTTATCATTAATTATAGTTAGCTACCTTTAGTATCATTATAGATTAATGATACTAGGTTTGTTAGGTGCCACCCAAATCAAGACTGATTCTGGATGGCTTACAATGCAAGGCAATATATAAATATCAATCTACATAAAACAATAAAAAAATTGGCCTGATCAACATATATAATAAATATCATGTACTCAGCAATTCCATCAGTCATCCTAGCCCAGGAACTGGGATTAAAGCCAGGTCTTTAAGGCCTTCAAAATGCCATCAGAATGGAAGCCACCCAAATTTCAGGGAAAGGCAGGCAACATGATGGGCAGGTAACATGACATGATGTTTCCTAGCTCCCGAAAATGACGCTGTTTAATTTAAGGGGTATTGAATGTGTTCACAATGGAGGAGAGGACGCTGTCTCCCACGTTGTGAAGTGTGCTAAATTTAAGTGTGCTGCATAAGGCGTTGCAAGAGCAGCGAGCTGGCCATGGTGGTGGCGAGAGGAATATGGGGAGACACGCATCTTTCTCTCCCCTCTGAGACAATAATGCTGCTGCTCTTGCTATCCCCTCCTCCTCCTGAAGCCCATTAGGATGAGGACATTGACTGCAGCCACCTGCCCAGTGTCTCGGAAAAGAGAAAATTTGTGCCTGTTCCTGGTGCATGCAGCATCAAGAAGGGCTGGAAGAAGAGGCAAGTAGAGGGGCACTTTGCTCCCGCTCTGGAATATGGAGCGAGTCTCCATCCGCCACTGTTACCCTTCCCTTCTCAGGGCAGGTGAGTGACTGTGAGGGGAGGGTGAGAGGCGGGGCCAGCCAGTGGTGGGATCATCTGACAGGGAGCCACAGGAGAGGGCCCAAAGAACCACATGCGGTTCTCGAGCTACATGTTGCCAACCCCCGCCTTATACCATTCCATTCCACCCCATTCCAAGATGAAGATCCATTCAAATACTGATTAAAATCTAGATTAAAAGGGGCCACAAGTAAAGATGTGCTATGTAACCATATTTATAAATTACAATTCAGACATTTATTTATGGTAGTTAAAACTTTATTGTATCTTTTGTTCAATCTGTATTCATATTTTCAAACATGTTTGGGTCTGAAAATAATCAAATTACAGTTGCTAAACAATATGTGCTTGGCCCTTCTGTTGTTGTTTTTAATAAGCATAAATATTGGTTTATTATTTTTTAAGCTATTCTCTGCCAGACAAGCACAACTTTCCTCTGTAGCAAGGTTAAAAAGAAGTATTCAAAAGGGGTGCTTTTTAAAATGTGTTGCCTCAATCTATGCATCTTTCTTTAAAGAAGCAACTACATACTTTAGAAAATTTAGTGTAGATGCTTTTGAACTCTTTCCCCATGTATACATAGACCGCACTTCAGCTGTGTCTGCCTGTGAATCAAAATGGTTGAGCTTGTGCAAGCATCTGCAACTATGCAGAACATTTTGGAAGATACAGCTGCATTAACACACCAGAGCATTATGATTAGCTCATATGAGCATGCTTTATAAAGTTCCTCTTCCAAATGTTTTTAACAGCTCTAATGTGCATAGGGTTTTGTGGGGGTGGGGGTGGGAGGAGCTTGGATGGGATCGGGATAGGAGAATGTATGGGAAAGAATCTCAAATAATGCAATTTTAGATGCTTCTCAAGATTTATCAAGTAGTTTAACTATAAAAAATATCCAGCATAAATATCAGAAGCCCCCCCAAAGTTTGATTTTAAAAAATCAAGAACCAGTTAAAAATAAACCAAATCCAAAGCTTTCCAGGATAGTCCTTCTATCTCCTGAAAATTAAGTCCTCCAAAGTTCAGTGATGCTTACTTCTAGATAAGAGGATTTGAACTGCAGTCTTAAAGCATAATATGAAATAAAAAACAGATACCGTAAACAAGATAATTTCATTGTTGGTTGTTATCTTACAGATCTTAACAACAGTTCCTTCTGTGATCATTTTAACAATGCCCAGATACAGAAAAGTATAGATGATTCTTAATATAACGTGGACCCAAATAATTTTAAGTCTTTTAATTACAAAAAAATAAAATTTTGAATTGAGCTTTGATATACGCCACAGTTACAGAATTGGTGCAATATAGTCTGCCCATCTATTATGGGATTTTTTTAATATCAGACGTTATGTTTCCTACAGTTTGTGTTTTAAGGCATGCTCATGGGGAGTGCATAATAATTTGCTTCTTAAGCAAACTAGATCAATGTTTTTCTTCTTGAAATTTGGATTCCCAAAATTATATTCTCAGGCTACTTTCCTAATCAGTGCACAACAATAATTTTGAATAGGCATGTGAGTGCATGGAAAAGTATTAAACTATTATGACAAGATTAAATTGGAGATTTGAGTATTATTTAAGGAGAAGATATTAAGGAATTGTGGAAAGAAATAAGCATATGATTGTCTAGTACCTTAGTTTACAACGAATCCAGTGTTAAAAATATTTCTGATTTTTAAAAAATCATTGTGCCCTTAAGAAAGTAGCCAAACCTGATATAAATATTTATTTAGCATTTGTTTCTAGAATGTGCTTGTGTAAGTGACCTATAACCCGTAAGTTATCCTACTAGCTATCAATTCCTTTTCTTAATTTTTACTTTGCAGTCCACTTACATAGTGTGCCTATTAGCTAAAACTACCCTTGCTATTTACTCTTATCAAGAGACTTAGACCAAGACCAACCTAGAGATTCTAGCTGCTTAGGTTTGAAAGACCATTTCCTATGAGCTCCTTATTCCAAATTTCAGTGTTCCAGTCTGCTTTCTCAGGAAGAATTATGGAACTGCCTGTCATAAGTAATTTGGCCCAAAGAGGTTATATGAAAAAAACAGTAAATCACATTTATAAATTGAAATAGTTGTACTTGTCTTCTGGCAATGCTCTAGGCCATGAAAGCATATGCTGCAATAAACATCGTTAGCTTTTAAGGTGCCACGGGACCCTGCTGTTTTTATTTTTAACATTCTTCTTGTTTAAATCTTGTAACCCTACTGCTACCAGGATTTAGAAGATAGGAGTGTTGGCGAAGAATTTTAGAGATACTAATTTGTAAGGATTTAATAGAATTCCGTTATTACTGCAGAGAATTTCAGCTTGACTTTCCTAATGTTTAGATTGGAATTAAATAATATAATATAATTACATTAGTAAACCTTTAATTTTTGCTACTAACTCCAGAAGAAGAGTGTCTGGAAAACCAAAATATGTTTAAGTGACTCAGAAGCTGAATAATTTGCTAAACATTGGTACCCTTGATATCCAATTCAGAATAACCCTTTTTGCCTCTGTAGCCGGGGAATTACATTTTGGAAAGTTATGTAAAAAAGGGGGAAACAAAAAGGGACAGATATTTTATAATGCCCATGCCAACAGAAAATAAATACTCAAATATAAAACATGAAAATAGTTCACACAATAGTAAGAAAACTGAAGAATATCTTAAGAACTATCAGAGATAACTAGTGAGTTATTAAATATTATTGTTACAGATCTTCTTGATTAATATAGCATGTAGTCTCTTTCTTTCTTTCTTTCTTTCTTTCTTTCTTTCTTTCTTTCTTTCTTTCTTTCTTTCTTTCTTTCTTTCTTTCTTTCTTTCTTTCCTAAAGAGACAGAACTACCTGCTCCTTGCCATATGGCTTACCTACCTATCTCTTCTCCCTTCCTTCCTTCCTTCCTTCCTTCCTTCCTTCCTTCCTTCCTTCCTTCCTTCCTTCCTTCCTTTTCCAAGTTCACTGGGTCTTATTTAAATAAGCTGGCCTGAAGCCAGAAGCTCATCATTTTAATGCAGTGTAAAATGTGAATATGCATAATTATATGCAAGCCATATGTGAGGGAGACAGCTCAGCTGTGAATTTCAGGAGACCAGGAGAAAGGGAGAGTGAACAGTCAGAGATTAGATGAGATGAGAGTGGAACAGAGTGCAAGTGTCATCCAAATGAACGGTGTAATGAGCATGCAGCTGACACTCCTCCTTTCTCCTACCTCTCTCTTTTTACTTTAACTCTAAACCAGAATATGCTGCAGATTAGAAGAAATTGCTGCAAGCAAGCAGCAGAGTTGCTAATGGAATTGCATTAATTTATCCATTTACACTTCAGCTTCGTTAATGAGCTGTTTAGATCAAAACAACCCATAACTTTCAGTTTATATTCTTAAATATTTTAACATATTTGATTGCCCTCACTTAATGACAACTTGATTCCAATTCTTTTACATAAAAAGAGAGGAAATCCATGCAATACAATGACTATCAGAAAAAAGCAGAAAATAAGACCTTGTTTCTTAAAATGTTTAATCTGGAAATATGTTATTGGTTGAACATTTCCAAAGGGTGAAATACCTATAGATTATATGTAATATAATCCTTGAAATACCAAAAAGAAAGGGAATAAACTGAAAATTTTAAGTTTTCTAATCCTACATATATTGGGAAGTAAGTCCCATTCATCTCATCGTGACTTACATCTGAATAGACATGAGTAATACTGTGCACTCAGAACAGAGCTGAAATACTTGATTTTGGGGCTTGTTTCTTTGCTAATCTTTAACTCTTACACCAAAATCTATTTGCATGTTTTTAATGGTGTAATGAGCACTCAAAAGTTCTAATACTGCATATATAAGAATTTTTTTTACTACTGTTGTATTTTAAATTCCCGTTTGTTTAATGATCTGAGCTGTTATGCATTTAGCTTATTCTTTTTCTTCCATTATTTCTAAGTCCCTAAATAGGCCATTATATTTCCCTTCAGGCTAGAGATGAAGATGGACATGCTGAAAATTTTCCCCAGCAGCACTATGCTAAGGAAACTCCAAGACTTGCCTTCAAGAATAACTGCGAACTACTTGTAAGAATAATATACTTACAACAAGTCTAGATTGTTACTTTAGCACAGTGAAAACAGTTTTGAAAAAGCTTTTGTTCATGATTATATACATTATGAAGTATTATAGCTTTAAAAAAATACCATGTACCAGTTGGAAATGCTAAGTCTGCTATAGTCAAACAGGTCTGAATTCTCAGTTTACTTGCAAATCTTTTCTTATAGAATAAAATGTCCTTGTAATTGAATTGTAGTGCCATCTGAAGAATGTTTACTCAGAAGAAAGTTCCACTGAGTTCAATGGAGCTTACTTCCTAGTAAGTCTGCTTGGTATTGTAACATAGTCTTGTATCCCTTGAAAATCATTCAATGAATTGATAGTAAAACACCTTTAAAAAGAGGGAGGAAGGGAGAGAAATTATACCTAAATGACAGTCATTTTCTGTTCTTCATCTCTCCCTTTTTAACTTTTAACACTGCCATTGTGTTTAGGTAACATTAAAATTCCATTTAGCTGCACTGATACATGGTCCTCCTTTTATACTTAAATTATTTCCCCAATATATTGAAAAAAAACAACATTAAATCACTCTTGTTTTCTTTGGGGAGACTGAGCAAATCCAGCAAAGCACTCAGGAGAAGCATAGAATGTTTACATGGCATAAAATAGATTATAGCAGCTCAGCTGTGAAGAGAGATCCATTCGAAGGCAGGGTTAATTTGCTGTTCATTTTTGCATTTGCCGCATGCAAAATAAACAGTAAATATAAATGGATGTTATATTTCTGTACAACAAAATGATTAGTTTTTAATAGTTTTGATTAAAATGTAATGATCAGTGCTTTAGGCTTTAATATTTCTCATTTAGTTAAAGCCAATAGAAAATGAATGATCATTTATTTAAAGGAAGATCCTGATGACTGTACAATTACTATTCTGTTGATGTTTTTGTTTCTCCTCCATTGTATTTAACTCTTTAAAGGATCAATATATCAATGGTGAAATCTGAACAGTTTGACAAAACCACTATTTTTTTTAGTTTAGTCTTGTTTTATAATGGGAAAAAGAAGGAAGATAGTGAAATATAGCATTTTATTGAGAACTGGTAGATGTTGTTCAGTATGGATTTTAGATTTGTCCCTTTCTCTGATACATAAAATTTTATTATAATGTTAATGTTTTAAAAATTGAAGGATAGACAGTTGTAGTCAAGTCGAACTATGCTTGACCAAACAAAAAATAAAATATAGTACTGAGCTCAGCATTTTATCTAGCTTAGTGCTAACCCCTTTGATCTATATTATTGGAATAGTATCACAATATTATATGACCTATAATCTTATTGTTGGAGCAGGCAGGAATGGGAAGACTTACCCAAGATCACCTTTTCATATCTGAGTTTTAGTTCAGGAAGATCCAAGATCTATTTTGTACTTTCCAAACTGCAGCATTCATATTAGAAGTAACGTTCAGTTGACAAAGTGGGACTTAATTCTGAGTAAACATATATGGTATTGCACTGCTAACCTCTTAAAAATTATATCTATTAATGTATCTCTCCAAATTGGAATTACTCAATCCTGGTCCTATTTTTATTCCAGAATCTTCAAAGTATCCTTTCCTGGTCCTGCTGTTTTTTTTATCTGCCTTCTCAAATTATTAGTTTTGCAAATCTGTACTTTCAACACATTTGTTCACAGAATGCTTCTTAAATTGCTTTTGTTAGTAATTAATCTTAAAAATTATTCATACACAGAAGCATATTACTTAATAATTAAAATATAATTATTGACTTGCCTTCACTAAAATTCTTCACAACACTGGTCATTTGAAAAAAAATTTAATTAATGTTTTTAATACAGTGGATCATTTGATATATTAATATAAGCTTCTTAGTATTTTTTCTCTCAGAATATTATTTGAATGATCCATGCTTGGAAAATGCCTTCCTCTATACAGGAGAATTGTTTCAAATGAGGAAGTGAGAAATGACAAATATATATATATATATATTTGTTTTCTGAGGTTCTTCATGGTATTTATATGTGGATCTTTGGTTGTTGGGTTTTCTCCGCGTAGATTGAAGTATCTAGGCAACGTTTCGATGAAGTCTCATTCATCATCTTCAGGCTTTTGTCTCCGGCTCTGTGCTTCTCAGGTAATGTGAGATTGCAGCTGCTTCCTCCTTTTAACTGCCAGTAGGGTGGGACTTGATTGGGTGGGGCTTGGCTGTGTTTCTCATTGGTAGGGGGTTTGGCTGTGTTCTGATTGGTTGGGGGTTGCTTGCCGTGTTCTGATTGGTTGGAGCGTGTTCTGTTCAGGTGGGGGCTTGGTTGTGCTCAGGTTAGTTTTAGTTGCTGGGGATTTGAGCTGGTGAGTTGTGATCTTGCTGTTTGGCTTCTGCACGTGGTCCTGCTGCATCTTCATAGTGGGTGTCGGTTTGCTTCATGTATGGCTCAGAGGGGTTTGAAGTGGGTGAGTGATGCAGCTGCAGTGCAGCTTCTGGTCCATGGTAGGTGTCTCATTTTCTGAATGGGTGGGAGTCTGTTTTCTATACCTGCCCTCATGAACAGACGAGTACCTAACATGAAGAAGGACACCAGACCCACACCCATGAGAGCCACACAAGATACCACCACCACACTTCCATATAGAAAACAGACTCCCACCCATTCAGAAAATGAGACACGACCATGGACCAGAAGCTGCACTGCAGCTGCATCACTACCCACTTCAAACCCCTCTGAGCCATACATGAAGCAAACCGACACCCACTATGAAGATGCAGCAGGACCACGTACTAGAAGCCAAACAGCAAGATCACAACTCACCAGCTCAAATCCCCCAGCAACTAAAACTAACCTGAGCACAACCAAGCCCCCACCTGAACAGAACACGCTCCAACCAATCAGAACACGGCTAACCCCCAACCAATCAGAACACAGCCAAACCCCTACCAATGAGAACACAGCCAAGCCCCCACCCAATCAAGTCCCACCCCCACTGGCAGTTAAAAGGAGGAAGCAGCTGCAATCTCACATTACTCTGAGAAGCACAGAGCCGGAGACAAAGCCTGAAGATGATGAATGAGACTTCATCGAAACGTTGCCTAGATACTTCAATCTTACGCGGAGAAAACCCAACAACCAAAGATCCACATACAAATACCCGCGAGAACCTCAGAAAATATATATATATATATATATATATATATATATATATATATATATATATATATATATATATAAATAAATATGTGCTGTTGATGTTTTTCCTGTCACTGGTTATAAATCATACATTTTAGTTGCCTTTTCCAGTTTTACTTATACCAAATTAGTCTGTATATTTTTGTAATTAAAGTATTCTTAAGAAGATGGATTTGGGTCTCTGTCCTCCTCCTCCTTTTTAAATCAATAGAAAACACTTGTCAATTTCAGGTTGTAAGCCCTACTATCTACAAAATGATGACAAAAATATATAAATTGGGTGATTCTAAGAATTTACTTTAAGAATACTAAAGCCTCGTATTTTCCTGAAACTCTGAAATATTTCATATTCTCATTGAAAGGAGACATGCACTGGAAAAGACTTCATGCATAACAGAATGCAAGAAAGAATCCAATATGCAAGCACTGCATAAAAGCATCAGATAAATAATTTATTTGATTCTTGAAGCACTGCATGAAAAATATAAATCTAAAAATAGTTGTTATCTAAAGAAATAATTTTATTTATTTATTCATTCATTTGTTAGCTCATTCAATTTCTGTAGTCACCTAATTCAACCAAGTGACTCTGGGTGGCTTACAGTTCTAAAATTGTAAAGGAATTAAAACAATTTTTAAATATATGAAAACAATAAAAGTGTCCACAAAACCCAATAGCAGCTATGATGATTAATCAACTAATAATAAAGTAACGATGCCCCTAACACATTCTAACGATGCCCTTAACACAGACTTGGGTACTTAGTCATGTTTTTAAAGCTTTGCAAAAGGCCAATAGGCTTGTGGTCCTTCTAATCACCAAGGCGAGAATATTCCACAAGGCAGAGGCTATAGCAGAAAAAGTCCATCTTCTATTTCCTGCCATTCAGTACTCTTTGGCTAACAGAATGCTTGCAGCATGCCCAACCTGTTGGATCTTGATAAAAGATAGTACCTCAGGTATCCTGGTTCCGAGCCAAGTAAGGCTTTAAAGGTGGTAACCAGAACCTTAAATTGCACCCAGAAACATACCAGCAGCCAGTGCAGCTCACAGAGTAGTGGTGTTACATGTGCTATGCAGCCTGTACCATTTATTAACTGTGCAGCTACATTTTGAATCAGTTGAAGTTTCTGGGTGCTATTCAAGGGGGACCCCATGGAAAGCATATTCTAGTAATTTAGGTAGGAAGTTACAAAGGCATAGGAAATGGTGAGCAGGCTTCCCAGTGTGTTAACTGGGCACAACTGGTGCTCTACCCAAAGGCGTGGAAGGATTCCCTTAGCCACAGCTACTCTTCAAGCAGGAGTCGTGAGTCTAGGAGGACCCCCCAACTGCACACCAAACCTGCCTGGGATCACCCCATCCATAAATTTTGGTTTATGAAGAAAATAGTGGTTTGGTGGAATTGCCTTTTCTAATTAGCATGCTTATATGTGTATGTATGCATATATACTTACTGTAGACATTCAGAGAAAATAACTATGTTTTCACTATTGTACTTCCTAGAAATGTTTGATGTATGAATGCCCTCTTTGGCCTAGTTCTAGTTATGTCTTTTTTTAAAAAAAAATTATGACTAATTATAGGTTTGAATGCAGATCCATTCAAGCACAGGTGCAGATCCAATGTGGAATGTGTCCAATCTATTTTGGAAATATACTTTAGTTACTTCCCATAGTCTGCTAATTTGCAGTGTCTAATAACTGCACAAGCATAGACAATGGTGAAAGACACAGAGTTACAATTTCTTTCATCTTTGTTAGCAATGTCATTTTGGATGATTGGAAACATAAGAATAATGGCGAGGGACAGTTTAAGACTTTAAATGAAGGAGAGATTTAAAAAAAGTTTTTTTTTTTCAAGTACCAGGAAATCCTTGTTGTTCTTTTAATGCACTACAGAGTAAGTTTTATAGTAGTCTGTCATAGAAAATGGACATTCAGGCTCAAAAGTGCTTTCTTAGCTTCAGGCTTCTAAGGCCATTTTCCAGCATGGATCTCTACAGCAAGTGGAGCCTCTTTAGTCTGGAAAATGTTTCTGCTCTAAGGATGCTGCCAGGATAGATAGAAGGGATTAAGCACTGATGGAAGTTGTTTGTTAACAAGGTCCCAGAAGAACATGAATACATGGCTAGAATATTAAGATTCTGGACCACAAACATGCAATAAAAGCCTGTAATTCCCAAGTATTCATACAGATTTCTAAACTTGTAACTTACCAGTAGAAAACATATATTTGTAAAGTTTATATCTGAACAGAATATATTGTATTGTGTTACATAGAACTTTACAACTTAAAAAAAAGCTTGATAGAATTACGGGAGAGAATAAGCTACTGTTGAACAAATTCCTACCATGAACATGGCTGGCCTATTTATTAGGAAATCCATAGAAATTACCATGGTTGGTGAAAATAACCACAAAGAAATTCCATGATGCAGTTATTATGCTACTTTACAATATTGATTTCCGACTATAAATCCAAAATTAGTTATGTGTTATAATATTTAATACAGAACATAAGAAACCAGATATTATAGCTGACAGTTAAGATGCTTGAATCACAGAAGATTCAGAAATATCTTTATGAATTACCAGTGAAGTCGGTCATTTGGAAAATTGGGTTTCCTGATGGTTAGTGTCACATGATAAAAATAGCAAATGAGTATGTAACAAAAATACTTCATAGCAGAGATTAAGACAATGCTTGGGGCTTGATTCATTGCTAAATGTATTTTATGGACCCTGTATTAAGAACATTGTTTTCTGTTATTTATCAGCTGATCAAAATCTTTAATAGTGGGGTAAAATATATATTAAAAGGGGGGGCATTATTTGCAGGTGAAGAGAGTACCAAGTCTGGTGAATATGATTATAACTAAACAGTGATGTCAACCCAGTTGTTTTAGGAGAAGAAAGAGGGGAAAAGCAAAGGACCAAAACAGTGAACAATAATGTGGACAAAATAAAAAAAACAATAAAAAAGATTTCTGAGCAGTTGTGGAAAATTGCAACCATTTTGGTGCATATTAAATAAGATAATGCATGCAAACTGCTTCTTGATATCCAAATGAAATATAATTACAATAGACTGAAGGTTGAACCTTCGGATACCTCCAAATTAATTTGGATGGTCAGTTCTTCATTTTTCATTAAAAATGTGTCCTTTCAGCCCAGAATCGTGAAGGATGAAGAAAGATGTACATGACTGTTCATTTCTAACACCAGCAGGGCAGAACCGGTGACGATCATGAAACAGAAGTGGTAGCTGAGCAACCGGGCAACTTCACACAATAAAAAGGCTTCCCCGTTTTGAGCTAAGAGCAGCAAATATCTAGATATAAAAAGGATTTTACTGAAAAAGATAAAACAGCAGAAAGCAACCATCACAGACACAATATTCCAAATAAAATAAGTTCAGCTAGCCTATCTAATTACCAGATTACCTATGAATAAGAGTTTTAGTTTGAAAAGCTGTTCAGAGTTTATTGCAGAGAGAATGATTGGAAAGAAGATTGTGTGTATTGCTTTGTGGTTTTTAAACAAGGCACCTGCTTGCTCATTTACTTCCTACTTTTTGAATATTAGACTATTTTATGAAATTCATAAAGTATGCAAAAAGTAGTCTCATTGAGGCAGGAAAAAATGTATCCTACATCCATGCAAAATGCCCCTTATCTGATGATATGGCTTTAGTTTTAAGAAATTTTCAGAAAAAAATCTGGCAGTTGGGTCTAAGCAAAATCAAATATGGACTTCAAAAAAAGAGGATTGTAGTAAACTCAAAAACTAGGGTCTCATGGCAGGAGAAGCTAATGGGAACGGGAGCTGAAAATGTGTATTCTTTCACAAGGAAGATAGTAAAAACAGTTGCAATAAAAGTATACTACTGCAAAAGCACAGCCGCCAAATGCCAATGAGGAAGAAAAGGATAACAGAAGAAGCCAATGCTATACAAAAGGCTTAATTAAAGAAAAATAAAGGCAGGAGGCATATAGGACTGGGTTACAAAGCAGAGTGTGGAGAGATAACCTGGAATTTTAGAGGTGGTGCCAGAAATTCTGACCCCTCTGCCTAATTCCTGTCCAACTATCTATTGGATTGAAAAGAGTGCAAATCAGTGGTGGGATTTGAATAGCTTAAGAACTGGTTCTGTGGCTGGGTAGGCGTGGCCAGTTGGTCATGTGACTGGGTTCGTGACATCACTCATGACACCCAGCCCCGCCTCCTGGCCCCTTGCCTTAAAGGCAGAGGTAGGATTCAGCCAGTTGGGGCTAATCCCGCAACTGGCTGGCCCCGCCTCTGTCCATTTTTTGGCTGTTTTCAGGCCATTTTCCAAGCCTGACAAACATCTGGAAAACAGCAAAAAAAATGGCCCAAACCAGCCTGAAAAATGCCCCCCAAAACAGGTCATTTTGGTGAATTTTGGGGGCATTTTCAGGCCATTTTTCAGGCTGTTTTTGCCCCCCAAATGGCCCAAAACAGCCCAAAATATGGCCTGGAAAATGGCCTGGAAAACAGGCTGAAAAACAAGCAGGGACAGGGCCAGCCAGTGGTGGCATTTGCCAGTTTGCCAAACTGTGCAGAATTTTAACTACCAGTTCGCCCAAACTGGTGCAAACCGGCAGCAGCCTATCTTTTTTATGTTAAAAATTAAAGAGAAAAGAAAAGAATATTAACAGGTAATTCAAGAAAAGCAGAGCTACTCAACTTCTATTTTGGCTCAGGCTTCTCCAACGAAAAGTACACATTCAATCAGACCAGTATGAAGAGCAGAAATAAAAATCATAACTGAATCTCAAAGCATCGAAACATGCTTATCATTAAATTAGAAAGAGGTATCAAGTGGATGAGCCCCAGAAACATTGTCAGCATACCTATTTATTTTGGATTAATTCAAATCTTAAGAGTCAGAAGAATGATTTCAAGGGTTAGTAAATGGGAAAAAAAGAAACTTTACTGGTTGGAAAATTCTAGAGAACATCATAAAGATAAAATACATAATTTTTAAATGATAAAATAAAGATAGGATATTAAAAAACTAATTATTTTTGAAACCATGGCAGTATTTATCAGAAGTTAGCCTAATGATTTTCTTAATTGACTGTGGGAATGTTGTAAAGATATTATATCTTGACTTCAGCAAAATATACCATGACCGATCCATTTGCAGGCTCATTAATGTTCACTGGATGGCATGACAGTTAAGTGGCTGCAAAACTGACTTGAAGATAAAATTCAAAACATGCTTATCATTAAATTGGAAAGAGGTATCAGGTGGATTAGCCCTAGATCCCTAGTCTTCCATGTGTCTATGGAAAATCAAGTTAGATCAAGAAGGATCAATTATATTTATGTATTCCATTTTTAAAGTCTGCATGAAGCAAAGTCTTTGGGTAGGTTACAACAAGTTTGCTGATGACAAAAATGATTTTACAATTCAGAAAAAATATATTCAAATTATAATTCAAATTGGTTTGGAAATATGACAAACTATTTCCAATATTTCAATGATTCAAATCCTGCCTAGTTTGTAATATGCCTAGTTTGTAATTTTACATGATTATGTAATTTATGTTCCTTTATTTCTGTTCTACACTTTTTAACTTTGATGATAATGATGATGATGATAAGAATACTATCCCCATATCTGATACTTTTGAGCCTGAATTTATTTTTAAAGTGCTCATCCAAACTCCATCCTGTGGACTTACAACTTTCTTAGTCAGGGGTGTCAAACTCAAGGCCTGCAGGCCGGATCTGGCCTGTGGAGTGCTTAGATCTAGCCCATGGTGCTCCCCTAGAAACAGTGAAGGAATGGCCCGTGGTGCCTCTGTAACTGAAAACGGAGCTTCGTTTTCACTGACAGAAGGCTGCAGGAGGCAGCCAAAAATCTGGGCCACCACAGGCACCCCTGATATGAGTGATGTTGAGCTGGCCATGCCCATCCCAGCCACGCCTACCCTGGCCACACAACACCCCCCCGAGGTCAAACACAACCCTGATGCGGTCCTCGATGAAATCGAGTTTGACACCCCTGTTCTTAGTCTTCCCTTCTTCATTACACATCCAGTCTTCCATGTATTTGTACTTCAGTTCAACCCCTTTGAATTTCTCTGTACTGTATGAGCAAACCATCTCAACATACATCTTCTCTAATCACTATTTTATTCAATTCATGCTTATTTATTAGTCATTCATTCTTGGTCCTATATTTTCTTGTTTTACTTCTCATGGACCTCATTCCCACTATATTCAACTTTTTATTTCTCCAGATGTACTCATTCTTTCTTCCATATCACAAAATGGGCAGGAGTAAGCTCTTATAAGCAATATTTTGACATTAATTCCTTGCAATAGATAACATGTTCTGCTTCATGTTAGCAGCTTTCAATCATACATGCAACATTTGTCTATCCCTTTTTTCATAATCAACAAATATTCTGTTAAGATATACAAATTTTTATACTTTAGTTTTCAAGTTAGATCATAATCATAATTTGCAGCTTGAGACCTCAAGCTCTGTTCTTTTATTTACTCAAAGTCTTAGTTGCTTCAGCCTTCCTGTCTCCAGCCTATCTTCATTTTTCACAATCTGGTACCTTGCATTGGACTTCTTAACTTGGTAGTGATTGACACTGGCTGTCTTAGAGTAGCCTTCCTATTCAGATCAACCATATCGGCAGTGCAGTGCTGAGCCCCCTTTTACTTGACATATATCAAAGCTTTGTGCAAGTCTTTGCTACTCTTCTGGATTGTTGTCCCACTAACCTCTGTTTGATACTTTCCAGTTTGCAGCCTTTATCACTTCTTGCTTCTAGAGGTGAAAAATTCCAACATGTTTGTACTATAGGCCATGGAGAAAGACTAAGAAATATAAATAAGTAGTAGTTTTTAACTCAAATCTTTTTTTCCTCCCTTTCTGGCAAAAACAGCTATTCTATCACATTTGTACAAATACATTTAGATATATCCAGTCATTTGGTAAGGTAAATACATCAATACCAAAATGCCTTATTGTACCAGTTTTCTATCAGGCTAAGCCCAAGAAAGACACAGAACAATTCAGCCAGAATGCAATTCTTACATGCAATAGACAGAATGTTGCCCTGTGAGATTGTAGACAGGGGTGTGAAACTCAAGCCCTATGGGCTGGATCTGGCCCACAAGGTGCTTAGATCTGGCTGTGTGGTCACCCTGGAAACAGTGAAGGACCAGCCCAAGATGCCCCCTGCCAGAAAAAATGGAACGAGCTCCGTTTTTGCTGGCAGAGGGTTTCAGGAGGCTGTCACAGCTGAAAACGGAGCTTGGGAGACCGTTTTCTCTGGTAGAGTGCTTGGGCCACCACAGGCACCCCCAATATGAGTGACGTTGACCTGCCACACCACCCAGCCCCCCCCCCCCCAAGGTCAAACACAACCCTGATGCGGCCCTCAATGAAATCCAGTTTGACACCCCTGTTCTAGAGAGTGGCTATCCTAAAACTCTTCCTCTGTTTCCTATCCAAGTCCAGCATGTGCTTTCACTTGTCTTGCCTGCCCTTCCCCCCCCTCCCCGCCTCCCAAAATGTGCTCCATCCTTCCTGGGAAACTTCTGCTTCACTATAGTCCATCACACCACCTCTTTTTTCATAGGCACCATCTCTCACATTTTCAGTTAGCAATATTAAGGCAATATCTCTTGATTACTGTTGCATACCAATACCATGGTGCAGTAACAATGAAAAATAAACCAAGCATAAATACAATTTGGCCAAAACAATTTCAAATATAGGTCTAATAAACCGTGGCCATAGTATTTTCAATTTAAGAACCTTCCCATGTATTTTGCAGCATCAGTGAGAATTGTCTGCTCTCCAGCACAGACTATATAACTTAAACCAGCTGAAAACTCTTTAGCTTTCCATCAATTAGGGATCAGTTATTTTGTCACAATTTAGATTTTTTTTCTTTGTTTGATCAAATGGTAATATCCTGGATTATTATATTGCTATATGACAGGAAAGATGGCCATTTTACTTTATGTTCTACTTAACTGCTTAAAATTTAATGAATATCTCTTCCAAATTAATTACTTTCTAATAGATCATCTCTTTTATTAAAAAAAATAGCAAGGATACACAATAAACAATAGAAGTTTTGATCCAATATCTGTCTAGATTCACCTTTCAATTAATCAATTATAATCCAATAGTATATAATTATACCTTAGTTAAGTTATTGGATGCCAAGATTATTAATGTCCCAAGTGGCTCACGAACACAATAAAAGAACACTCCTATAATTACTTTTTAAAATCAGTAAATTGTTTATGTTGTTTCCATTTTCTTACTCCTTTTACTAAATGAAGACAAGAGCAGTAATCTTTAAGTTTAATCAATTCTAGCAAGTAATGAAAGAAAGGGAAAGGATCTTCTTAAACATCCACTGTGTATCTATTGTTTAATATTAAAATGCATCCAAATCTGTATTTCTAAAAAAAAAAGTAAATAAAGGAAGTATAAAAAGTATATAGGCAATCTGAATGGAGTATACATGCTCTTTTGACTCTTCATCGTTTTTTTCGCAGGTGAAAGAAACAGATAGATGTAAAAACCTGGTCAAATCACATCCATTTTAAATCAAATCAAATTGGAATTGATCAGTGACATCTCAGGTTGAATTTGTTGATGCGTTAGAAAGAACACTGTCCTAAGTAATAAATAATACTTCTGATAAATGTGTAATAGGCAAAATGAAAGGAAAACTGAAGAAAACTAGAGAGCTTTTCCACCCTATCACAACCATACAGTAACTTTACCAGCTGCACATCTCAATTTTTCTCTATTCCCTATTTTGCACAATGAAAAATATTGAAACAATGTTCTCCAGGTTATTCTGGCCAAGAAACAAATATATTATCATAGGACCAGCCAGCTCCATTACTTTATACTACTGTTTTTTTTAATTTCTTGCCAGAAAAAGGAACTATGTTATATAATGTGTGTCTAATTGGTTATTATCCTGCCTGCCTTGCACTATCAGAGCTTTTTCTTTAAATTTAAGATGAGTTGCAGCAGCCAAGACCAAGGGTTTATCCATCATATTGTTTCCAGAACAGCTTTTCTTTTAAGCATGTAAGAGTGCGAGAATAGGAAATATGAAGACCCGAAACAGGGATAGTCTTTGTGCTGTAGAATGGTGAGGTCTAGGATGGTTGGAAGAGGGGATGAAAATTAAGATGCCAAAAGGCGTAAATGTAAGGCAAACTGTAGCCAGCGAACCTGACTTGGACTAAATCTGCTTTTATAAATTCATATTTGATACACAGAATAACAAAAGAGTCATAGCTAGTCTTGCCACATAGAAGAATGCTTGTATGTTTAACAGTATTAGCTGAATAGTTTAGGCAAAAATGAGAGCTAGTTTATCACAAGAATAAATAAATTCCTGATTAGAAACACAATGATTCTTTTATTTCCTTATGTGACTACAGTAACCCATTAATCTGTCAACTACAATTAGCCCTCCCTGCATGTATTTTACACCTATGTACCCAAATGTATCTTATTTGGCTTGGCAACATATTATCTTAGTATTTATTCATTTTAAACCGTCTGTTGATTATTTATATCAGGGGTGTCAAACTCGCGGCCGGCGGGCCAGATGTGTCATATGCAGGCCATGCCCACCCTTGCTCCATGAAGGGGGAAAACATCGTGATGCGTCACACGACGGCAATGTGACGCCGCGAGTTTGTCACTCGTGATTTATATATTTCATTCCATTCTGGGGGAATTCAAGACATCTAACGTAACCGTTAAAAATCCAATTAAAAATCCACTTGAGATCAATGAATTAAAAAGGGCTGGTGAAAAGAAAGATCTTGTCTATCTTCTTAAAATATGAGACAATGGGTATGAAGTACAATTGCTTAGGCTTATTCTCTATCTGGACAGCAGTACAGATTTCTGAAATTCTAGTAACTAGGATCTTCTTTAACATGGCCTGGCTACTCATAGAAGCCAAATAGGTTCCTAGCAAGAGAGAAGGCTACTTAGCCCATGCGACTCTAAGCCATTTAGAGTGCTGAAATTAAAACTAACACTTTGAATTGCATCTTGTATGCAATGCAATGTATGCAATGTATGACATTGCCTTAAAATTATGGAATATTCCATTAAGCCAGTGGTTCCCAACCTTTTTTTCGCCCCGCACCCCTAAAGAAATTTCACTCGAACCTCGCACCCCCTGAAATTTAGACTTTAGGAACTACTGAACGCGTTAAATATATGGTAGGATTGAATCTTTTCAGCTATGTATATGACGGCCACTAAATAACGATACTTAACTCTAAAATGAAAACAAAATTAATCCATTGCATAATAAATAAAAATGCCAACATATAGCCAATATCCTGTTATTTACCTGGACTTTTCTCGCACCCCCTGGAATATCGTCTCCCACCCCACGTTGGGAACCTCTTCATTAAGCCCTTAAACAATTATTTCAGTGTTTAGGCATTTAGTTGGGGCCTTTCTCAAGGTTCAGAGTTACAGGATCCACCAAAACAATACACTACTCTTTCCCCCATTTCCTGGTACTGCATTTCTTCTATCTAAAACAAAAAAACAAAAACAAAACAGCCCGGAATAATGACGCTAAGATAATACAGCATATAAACTTGAAGAAAATTGAATCATTGATTTATAAGAAGTTGTAATCAAAAAGAAATTTCTACTCTTGTGTAGTTGGTTTGGCCAAAAATACACTGAAAACAAACCATCGAAAGCATCTATTACATTTTGTTAATGACAGTGCAGGTAGTCCTCGACTTACAATCACAAAATTGTGCCCAAAATTTTTGTTGCTAAGTGAGACATTTGTTAAGTGAGTTTTGTCTCATGTTCTGACCTTTCCTGCCACGGTTGTTAAGTGAATCACTGCAGTTGTTAGTAAAAACTGAATTGTTGTTAACTAAATCTGGCTTCCACATTGACTTCCCCATCACCCCAGGACATCATAAATGAGAGCCAATTGCCAAGCGCCCAAATTTTGATCTCATGACTGCAACAGTCATAAGTGTGAAAGAAAGGTCATAAGTCACTTAGTTCAGTGCTATTGCAATGGTCACTAAAGGAACCGTTGTAAGTCAAGGACTTCCTGTATATATGGTTGACACACTGTATAACAGGTTGACACACTGTATAACAGGTTGACACACTGTATAACATTCGTTATAAATTATAAATTTATGAATTTATAAATGTATAATTAATAAGAGCCTCAGTGGTGCAGTGGTTAGAGTGCAGTACTGCAAGCTACTTCTACCACAGCCAGCTGCCTACAATTTGGCAGATTGAATCTCACCAGGCTCAAGGTTGACTCAGCTTTCCATCCTTCCGAGGTGGGTAAAATGAGGACCCAGATTGTTGGAGGATATATGCTGACTCTGTAAACTGCTTAGGGAGGGCTGTAAAGCACTATAAAGCGGTATATAAGTCTTAAGTGCTTTTGCTCTTGCTATTCCCTGGAACTTTTGAAAATGGGTGGGGGCTTTTCTTCCAAAAGCCTGAAAAAAAATCAGTGAAAACATAAAAGAAATGTGACTTAGTAGATGGTTAAAGATCAAGAAGGCAGAGGATACACGTAAACTATGTAGAGAAATGGAAGAAGATACGGGTAATTCCAATTTAGCTATTGCCATTGGATCTGGCAAGTTGATTGTTAAGCAGAATGGTCACTAAGCGAAAACCACATGACATTTCAAGTTTCCTTTGCTACTTCCTTTAGCTGATTTCCCTTTCTCTGAAAATATCTTGATATGGGGTAAATAATCAAGTGAAAATAAGAACAGAGAGATGCTTGAAAGGTCATAAATGAGAGGACTGATTTCTAAGTGTTTTTCTTTTAGCACCATCATAACTTTGAATGGTCACTAAATGGGACAGTCACTAAAGAAGGGCCCACCTGTGTATAATTGTTCACATTAAACTGTTGAAAGTGTTTGTTTGCCTAGCAGGCCAGAGGGCAGTTCCATACTGTTGAACATTGTCCTTCCATCCTTCACTCATACAGTGTGTCATCATGAAATCTGCTCTTCTCTGTGCTGATCTCAATGCTGCCTCTGTTGCCCCTCCTCTCAGTCTCTGCCCATCTCCTGACTTCCTCCCATGGTAATTAATGACTAACCAAACTACAGATCATTGTCATTGAACAGGGTGAGGCCTTTCTCATTTGGGGGCTGGAGTTGAAAAGAAGGCAATGTAAAAGGGCAGAGAAAAGAGAGACTACAGTGGGCATGTTTATCCTATGATGAGGGAAAGGCCAGTGGAGTTAGGGTGAAAATTCACGTGTGTGTATTCAGGTCTGACATAGTGGTGTTTTTGAAAGAAATATCGGCATCGGCAGGTAGTCTTCACTTAACACCTGGTCAGTTAGCAAGTATTCAAAGTAATGATAGAAACCCTCCATGTCGTCACATAATCACATTTTGGGGACTTGGCAACTAGTTCATCTTTAAGTCCATTTGCAGTATCACATTACATGACCATGATTTTCTATATTTTTTGGTTGGTTTCTGTGTTTTCTTCCAGTTTATGGCCAAAAAAAAAAAAAGCCAATTGAATGACCACCACAAAAAAGTCATAAAATTGGGTATGGGCTCTTGGTGACCCGCTTAATGACCGCAATGACCTATGACCATAATTCTAGGCTCCACTGTGGTCATAAATGAGCCTCAGTGGTGCAGTGGTTAGAGTACAGTACTGCAAGCTACTCCAACTGCAATTTGGTAGTTCGAATCTCACCAGGCTCAAGGTTGACTCACCCTTCCATCCTTCCGAGGTGGGTAAAATGAGGACCCAGGTTGTTGGAGGATATATGCTGACTCTGTAAACTGCTTAGAGAGGGCTGTAAAGCACTATATAAGTCTAAGTGCTGTTGCTATTACCTGTATGCATTTATGCTGAGGCATAAGGAGGCAGTGAAAGAGCAATATTATGTCATTGCATCCTTCTTAATTCAAACATGTTTTCCCCACTTTGATACCATGCAAACTCAAGAAAAGGTGTGGCTTTTTAAAGAAGGTGGTAACAAATGCAGCAGGCTCTTTTTTTTTCAATTCAAATTTGAATAACTGCACATCCCTAGAAATACCTATTTACAGCTGTTCAAAGATTTAGCTTTCCAGACTTAGTAAATTCTCCAAACTCTTAGAACATATGTTCTATCCTTTTGGTACTGGTGTACTAGACCTTATCTTCAGATAGCCAGCTTGATTTTTTAAAAAAAGATAAAATGTTTTGATTTTATGAGATCATTATATCAAGCTATAATGACAAATATAGGTAGAAAAATGTAAATCTGCACTTTCCCTGTGGTCTTTTCGGCCTTTACTGCCTGTCCCTTGCTAAAGATCAGACTTTTACATTTTTAAAGATCTCCTTCATCAGTAAAAATTCTTTTCTAGTAAAAGCCATTGCAACAGGTTGAGAGTTTTAATGTGTCATCATTTCTAATAGAGAATCAAACTGTTTATTATATAAAAGGTTTTATTCTAGGGAACATACCTAAAAACATCTGCTACCGATCAAGAAAATTAATATTTGTTACTTAATCAATGTATGGTCTTTTCTAGAAGAAAAGAATATTTTGGTATGAATGTATTTTTTAATTTTTCTGTGATCATCGTGTGCATGCACGACATCGCTGACTGCATTCTCCAGTCACTCCTTAAGGTATTTCCTTTTTCCCCTCCCGACTATCAGCTGTTCCGATGATCAGCTGTGCCGGGAGCCCTCTCACTGTCTTACTGCTTTACCCAGGACGCTTCCCTGAGGCCCAGGAGGCAAAAAGAGATGTGGGGAGGAAATGAGGGATGCGGGGAGGACTATGCCACTCCACTCCATTTTTTTGCCTTCCTGGGCCCCAGGGAAGCTTCCTGGGAGCAAAAATGCATCCCCAGGAGGCCCAAAAATGGAGCGTGGGGGGACTGCCCACACCCCCAGGATCCGTTTTGTGCCTTCCTGGGCCCCAAGGAAGCTTCCTGGGAGCAAAAATGCCCCTTAGGAGGCTTCCCTGAGGCCCAAGAGACAAAACCCCGGGGGGGGGGTGTTTGCTGAAAAAAAAGAATAAGCCATGCCCACCTAGCCACGGACAAAGAACCGGTTGTTAAAAAATTTGAATCCGACTCCTTTTGTTAACTAATGTGGTCACATGAGATTATACTTTATGACCACTTTGCTTAGAGATGGAAACTGCAGTCTCAGTAACTGTCATTAAGCAAGGACTACCTGTAATCTGGTGAACAGATATTTAATTTTGCAAATTTTAAGGTGTACAAAATTTAGTTAGAAATAGAAGGAAAGGAAAATCACACACAACCATTGTCACCTTATATGACTAAAAATGTGAACACCTACACTGACATAAATGCAGAATGTATATATTTGTTTAATTTGTTGATTGCCACATGTTTGTAAAGGCACTATTGAATGTTTTCTTAAGACTGTGTGCCTTTACACCGTGAAGTTTGTTCTCTTTCATACATTAACAAATTCATCATAGTTAATATGCAAACACTAAGATGTCACTATGTAGCAATGAATTCTAGCATTTGATTTGATTTGAAACTGTGTGGATGAGAGACAGTTTGATATAGTGGTTAAAGCTAGAAAGTAGGAACCCATAAGTTGTAGTCTTATTTTAGGCATGAAGCCAGCTGTGTGATCTTGAGGCAGTCTTTCTTTCTCAGCCCTAAAAAGGAGGCAATGGCAAACCATTTCCAAAATACATTTGTGTTAGGGATACACCCTAGCAGAATCTGCACGGCAGTCAGGCAGGCAGGCAAAATATGTGAGATAAATGTTTTTGTAGCTTACACTCAGTAAAACAGATACACCGTGCTAGTTAAATAGTTTATTCCAGCAAGAGTTTTAGCATAGTCAAACAGTCCATATATCATTCACTTATTCAGTCCATCCGGGGGGTTATTCAGTTGCAAATTCCAGTGTCGAAAAAGAGAGGTCAGTAAACTTACAAATATCAGTCCAGTAATATATCTCCTCGCAGTAGAGATATGAAGAAGTCACACCTCCTTTCTTCCTTCAGCAACTCAGCAGTAGGGAAAACACGCAGTTAACAAACCATCAATCCATCAAACCAGTAATCGTCAGGAATCATCAGCAATCAAACAGGTTCTCTTGCTCCCTCTTATGGCGGTTCAACACTGCACCCAAAATTACATGCTTTGCAGTTTAAAGTGACACACACTTACTATCATAGTTTATATATATTATTTTACCCAAACTACATTAGGGTTATTCCTAACAATTTGCATGAAAACTGCAAGAGTTGGTCCAGGTAGTCACCAAAAGTCAAAAACTGACTCAAAGGCATTAATAATACAGTAGTAATGGACTGCTAGTGATGCGATTGTAGAACATCTGAGAAACACTGGCGTATGAGTTAACAGAAGGTAGCAGTGCATGATTAACCTTGTTCATGAAGTCACCAGGAGTCCATTCAACTTGAGGATTTCGTTCTTCATAGGTTTCAGAACAACACTAGAACTCATATTCCTAATTTTACATATAAGGAATCTGAGATATTCTGATATATTTACACAACAAATCCTGTCTTAGAAATCATATTTTACAGGAAAAATATATTAATCTGATGAAGCCTATTTGACTGGTGTTTCTTCTTATATTACTATTAATAATGTGGAAAATTTCTTACAACCATGTTGTAAAAGTGTGTCTATGATGTTATGGTAATCTAAGAACCCAAATAATATGATGTTCTCCAATTCCAGTTTTACTTCTTAGAGCACAGTTGACATGAAAGGGCAATAGTATGAGAGCTTTTCTCATTTGACTTAATCCTTCTGATATGTCCAAAGTAGCATGAAAAGTACATATTATAGCAACTCAGACCGCCCTGAAAAAATGACAAACATGATGTGTATTGGACATACACAAGTTCTCTGAAAAGGACAAAAATGCCACTTTTGTAAAATATGCAAGAAAAGGAAACTACAATTGGATGTAATAACATGCAGAAAGTGGAGAATTAGTATTTTTCTTATTGCAAACGCAGACTTGAAAACTGGCTAAAGGCATTGTGCCTCTGTTTTAGCACATTCCAGGATCAAATTGCAAGAACAAATCGTAGAATTACTGTTGTGGTTATGAATTAAAGAATGTTAATATATATTGATGGAAAAGCAGTAGAAAGTACATTTCTTCATACCAAAAATTGAGGCTTTGTAAGGGGAATACTGTTTATAGATCACATAATAAGAGTCTTCAGGCTTACAGCTATATAGTCTAAAATTTTTGTGCAAATAAATTTAAATAGAGTTGTTGAGTGATCAAAACTCTCTTAAACCATCTTTTAAAAGTTTTAAGGAACTTTTATCTTGATAAAACATTTATTAATTTTTTTCACACTATGCTGTTCTATATGGGTAAGAATAAAAGAGATTATAGTGTATTATAAAAAAGTAATATTGATGTTTGTGAGACTTGTCAAATAACGGTAATAATTCTTTGTCTTATTGTGATACAAATTTCAGAGTTATCATGTAGGATAATCACAATCATTCAGCAAACTTAGGTGCCCTGAAACACTCAATTTATTTAGATTCAATTATTATAGTCATAATTTAGGCTTAAGACATATTAATATGATTTTACTGCTATATTTATGGAATTGTGCCACATGCACTTCCTTTGGTTGTTATGCTTCAGCTACTTCATTGCTAAACAGTAACATTTTGTAATAAAATATATTTTGAATTCAGGCAGTGAAGCCAAAGTTGTCATGAGGGAAATAAACTCAATTTATAGAATGGCTACACAATTTTACAATGCATATTTTCTTTTTAAAACCAATTTTCTATGCTTGTACAAAATACTCTCCAGACATGTAGCTGTTTTAATCTGTTACCAGAAAAGCAAATTTATTAAAGCTTGTTAAAGTTTAAACTATAATTCCAAATATTTCAAACTTTATTATAGCCAATTCCAGTGTATTATGTTATAGTAAGTTTGTTATTTTTAAAAATATCCCAAGAGTCTTTGTTGCTTTATTTTAATATATTTGATGTGGCACCTATATGTTAACAACAGTGAAATTCCTATCGTACTGTTTCAGTTAAGACCATCTGTTCAACCTTTTTAAACACTGGTCAGGAATCCCTGTGAAACGCTGTTAAATATGACTGAATATTACCTAGTGTAATGCACCAAATGTTACTTTTGCAAAATCCAGAGAAGTTTTAAAACAACACAGGACTTTTACAAAAGAAGCATGTTGCTTTTGGGCAACAGTCATAGAACAACTATTATGTTTATGCTTTTATACTAGTTTTCAGTTATTCAGAAACCCATAATTTGTACCTATCTTTTTTTATATATTTTCACTATTTATGTAAATCCTTAAGGAATGGATTAAAACTGGGGTTCTTTATGGTAATGTGTTACAAGATTAATTAATTAATTAATTTAGAGGTGGGACTGGAATTACTTTCTTCAGTAATTTAATGGGTGAAAATGTAGGTAATAATTGTAGTTATTAAGAGATAACAAGTATGACATGTACTATAAATATCAGGTTAAACTGTTTACCTATATCCGTTAAAAGAACAACGGTTCTGAAAACACATTTTTCCCCAAATTTGAGTTAACAAAATTAGCCCATGTATATAAATACTTTGTATGAGAACGTATCAGAATTGTGGATATTCTGACAAATGATTGCTCTTAGATTTGGATTATAATCCTAAACAAATAGTTTGTCATGGGCATAAATGTGCAAATAAATGATTAGATTTATAATGCAATATGAATTAGTTATTCAGTAAATGTGTTATTAACACACATGCTCACCACTAAAATTTGAAGACTATTCTGCCTTTTGAGCATTTTTGCAGGTAGTTTTCTACCGTGTCATTTTTTTTTACTAAAATGGCATCATTTTTTTAATTCATATTTTGAAGGGAAATGGTTGGTTTAGCTAGCAGAGGAAAATCTTAATGAATGCTGAAGTATTATGCCAAGTTTTCTTTTTCTATACTTTCCTATTTGGTTGGTTGGTTCGTTTGTTCATTCTATTTCTATAGTTATCCAATCAACGTGCAATTCAAAGTGGTGTATATGAATAAAAACAACATACAATAAACAAACAAAAAAGCCTGCTAAAAGCAGTAAATATAAGTTACTTCTCTATTTACAAGAGTTTGTTTAGTGACTGTTCAAAGTCAATCAACCTTTATTGTCAAAGAACAACATGTGTACAATGAGATTGGCTTGAAGATGGCACTGAAGATAGTGATTATAATTATTTTTCACACTTATGACTGTTGCAGCACTCCTATGGTCATGTGATTAAAATTCAGGTGCTTGGCATCTGATTCATATTTATTACAGTTGCAGTAACCCTAAGTCATGTGATCACCTTTTAGGACCTTCTGACAAACAAAGTCAATGGGGGAGCCAGATTCATTTAACAACCATACTACTAACTTAACATCTGCAGTGATTCACTAAACAACTGTGGCAAGAAAGCTCATAAAATGGGGCAAAGCTCACTTAACAACTATTTTGCTGAGCAACACAAATTTTGAGTTCAATTCTGGTCATAAGTTGAGGACTACTTATATGTACAGGAAAACTTCCTGATCTGGCTTGTGAGGAAAATCAGAAGCCAACTTCAACCAGTATAGCTCTTCAAGTACAGTAGTAGTGTTTAACCAGTTGAAGCAAGAAGTTGCCATAATAAGTTACTTGAGCCTTGCATCTTGGAACATCTGCAGCTTTTGGGTGGTCTTCAAGGGCAACCATATGGAGCATGTTGTAATGATGGAGGCAAGAGGAGAGAAGAGGATCTATGACCTTTAAGAAGGGCTATGAGAAACTCCTGTTTGAAATGTTGCAGAGCCTCTACCAATTAGGATGACCAAGGGCTTCACTGATGTAACAGCACCAAATGGTTTTGAGTTCCACTAAAACTCCTGGAAGGAATTAGAAATGAAAAGATACAAAGAGAGAACTTTATTTTTACACTTGCTTTACAATTCATTTTTGCACAAATTTAAAATAGAGAATTTGCTGTGTTATTTTCCACCCAGTAAATATCTAATGGAGCGTGTTAATGTTAGGAGAATAAATGAACAATACAATAGAGCAATGGTAATTAAAAGTGTAGAGAAGGAATAACCACAGTAATATTCCTAGTATAGGACTGAGGCAAGATGGTGGCTTGTGGAGCTTTTCTGTGTGTGGCAAAAATACAAGTTAATAAGCCCAGATGTGAAGATTTAAATGGAATCCAGGGGAAATTCTGAGCTGGCTTTATAACTTGCTTCTTCAGTATTGTCGTTCGATGATTTCAGTAATTTATTTTAAATAAATATACTATTGGGTTTGTTTTATGTTTTTAGAAAATTGTCAGTAGTGAGGAATATTCAGTTCAGTTCAGTTGTTGGAAGACGTCACTGAAGCAGAAAGTGTTCTATAGTAATTCTTATCCCTTTATAAATACGCAGGTCAAGCATAATGAAGGAATACACTTTGACAGACTCAGCAAAGTCTGTTGTTCACAGCTTGTACCTTCATATGCTTCCAAGTTCAGATTTTACTGCCACTTCTCATTGTGGCTCTAAACTTCCTTTTATACATGCCTAGCCTACAGCAACCCCAGCTGGTAAGGGGAGAAAAATACATATTTTTTCAGAGTATTTCTAGCCCCTGATAAAGAAAGACACTGAGAAATTTCAGATTAGAAAGAAATCTGCTTGAGTAAAATTGTAAAAAAATCACTTACTGTTTTTGCCAGTTTCTTTCTTCCATCTGTGATTTTTTTATTCAATCACAGAAAAGCAGGTTGAGTAGTGAGAAGTCTTCTGTCTTATAAATTTATATATCCTGCTTTCAGCTTTCATAATGGAAGAAAATGGAGAAGAAAATGATGAGGAATTGTCCACAAAATTAGTAATGACCAAGAATGAAATGCAGAATAGGATCAAAGATAGGGGATTAAGGTATTCACGGTCCATTTTTATATAAAGTTTAGTGCTAATTTAACAAAAAAAACATTATATGCTTCTGTTGTCAATAATACCAAATTCATTTTAAATAATGTACGCAAATAGAAATATTTGTAAATATTATCATAAAATGAACAAAATTTCTGTCCCTAAACCTGATTTGGTTTTATGTATTCAGTTCCATGAAGTTCAATAGTTGTAAATACAGATTAATTATTTAAAAAGTAATAGGATGGAATGAGATTCCAGATATGTAGTGTTTAATTATTAAAGCCCTTTAATGGAATTTCAGCCTTAACATATCCTGCAGATTTTCCATTGTAGTTGGATAACTGCCTGAAGTTAACCAGTGTGTCTATTGCTGCCAAACTATGCACATTTACGCTGCAAAAAAAATAGTTTTCCTTGCTAAAATGTGTATTACACTTAGTAGACAACTTCATCTGCAGTTCATTTAGGGATTTTTATTAAATAAATAATTCTTGAATATTCACTGTCTCATTCTTGCTCTGCTAATATGAACGCAGATTCTTCTAAATTGATTATTAACAAAGGTTGAGTTCAAAGATCTAATAAAATACTCAGTTTGTGAGATACAGTTACTTTTGTTATGGAAACACATGCTCAATTGTGCGGTAATGGCTATATTACATAGTTTACGCAAGTAGACCTCTACTCAAAGGGAGTTTTATTTCTTTCATCCTCTGCCATTCCCTGTCTCAACATTTTCACCTTAGCTTTTAGGAACAGATATGGGGTATGTAGGTGGGGGCTGCAGAATGGGGAATTTAATCCAGCAGCAATATGTCTTACTAGCTAAAGGATAAAATATTGGATAAGATATAAATGCTCATTTGGATCTTCAAATAACATCATATATTAACTTTTGTAACTTCTTACAGTAGCTAATGTGTGCTGATGTTCACTTTTCCATACCTTCTTGCTAACAATATTGATCTGGGATAAAAAATATCCAATCTTGTAATATCAGGTTATGAATACATGATGCTAATAGACATTATGAAGGAGGCATAAAAATAATTATTCCACTGATCTTTATGGGGAAGTAGCTTTTGGGAACAAATAATCAGTTGATTTTTTTCTTTGGGCATAGTCAGACAAACTTATTAAAAGACAAGTTACCACTCCTTGAGCCAGCAGAAAAGTATGCCAGAATAAATTGTACTAACCTTATTGCTCATCACAATTAAGTTTCAGGCAAGCATGCTTCTCTTTATTATTTTAATGTGTAACAGCAGTCAGCGGTATCCTTTGGTGTCAGTTCTCACACTGGGTACCATGTACGAGCAGAACAAAATCACCAATTATTCTTCTTAATATGTGATTAGGCTAGTGTAGTAGATGCTTGGAACCACGGATTTAGGTACCTTTCAGATTGTTCAGCTGACAGGATGGAGATGCAGTGAGGCTATTTCTGAACATGGATCTAACTTTCTTCAACAAAAACACTAAACTCATATCTAAAAATAGCAATAGCACTTAGACTTATATACTGCTTCACTATGCCCTCTCTAAGCAGTTTACTGTGTCAGCATATGGCCTCAACAACCATCTGGATCCTCATTTTACCAACCTCAGAAGGAAGGAAGGCTGAGTCAACTTTGAGCCTGGTGAGGATCAAACTGCTGACAGTTGGCAGTCAGCAGAATTAGCCTGCAATACTGCATTTTAACCACTGCACCATCATGTTGACAACCCATAGAAGTGTTGTAATATAGTAATGGGTGAAATGTTTGTTTGTTAAAACATTTATATCTATATTTATATTTATATAGTCCCCCTTTCTTATATCAGACTATATTGGGCAGTTCCCAACTAACAATTGAAACAACATCAATAATAAAACAACACAATACATACATATATTTATTAAAACCACAAACATTAAAACCCTGGCACCAAGGGCAAGCTTCCACATACAGTCCATCATTAAATTGTCTCAGGTATCTCACCCTATACCATTACTTGGGGTGGGGGGGAGGAATCCAGGTCTTAAATATTTTTTGGAAGGCTAGGAGTTTAGAGGCATGCCACATTTCAGGGGGAAGGACATTCCATAGGGCAAAGCTGCCACAAAAAGGCACACTTCCTAGATCCTGCAAGACAGCAGTATTTAAGGGAAGGAACTGGGAGCATGCTCAGCCTATCTAATCTGGTAGAAAGGGTGAATGTCCTTGGGGAGAAGTAATCGCACAAATAACCAGACCCTGTGCCATATAGGTCTTTAAAAATAATAACCAGCACCTTGAATTGCACCTGGAAAAAAATTAGGCAACTGGGAGCCAGTGCAGGTTGCACAACACAGTTTAGAAGAGTAAACTAGGGGGCCCCATTACTACATGCACTGCCTCATGCTGGACCAGTTGTAGCTTTCAGATCTTCAAGGGCATCCCTAATGCATGTTACAGTAATATTTTGCCCTAGTGCCATGGCTGTTTCTCCCGCAGTCTCTTCCTGCTGAACAAAGGATTATAAGAGCAGCTTGAGCATTTTGGAAGGAAAGTTGAAAAAAAAAAAAAGTCTGGTCTAGAATGGCTGGAGTTTGACATGAAAATGGATTTCAAGCCATGGAGCATTTGATGCTAGGTTCTCCAGCTATTACAGGCATGGCTCAGAGAAAATCAGTCAGAGTTTCAATTGCTTCTTAGTGACGTACCAATTGTTCTTTATGGTCCTGCACTGCTTCTCCTCTCCTTATAGCAATTTATCTCCCTTCCTTTCTAACGGAGAGATGGTGAGAGAAAAGAGATCCTTCATTCCAAGGGAGATACTGTACGTGGATTAGAGAGCAGAAGAAAAAGTCTACGCTGGTACTCCTCCAAAGTTGCAGAGCTTGAAGCATGAATGTTCCCTTCTCTGAATCCTCTGCTTACTGCAACTCATAAGATGTCAGTCTGAAATGAGTTTCTTCCACCCTAGCCTATACTGAAAAATAAAATAATGAAATTCATGCATGCCACCAATGCAGCCAGAGTGCATACTAAGTGGCAATCCATAATTCTGCTGCAGTATTGCCATGTTTACAGGGGATGTTTGTGCTATGGTTAGGGAGACATGAGGCTGAAGCCATTGTAAGTAGTGCAGCCATGCTCTAATAAATGTGAATGGTAGCATAAATTATGGAAAAAGATGAAGTAAATGCAAAATAAAAAAATCAGTATGATCATATTTTAAAATTACCCTTAAATAAAATTTATCAAGATATTAGCTTAATTTGCAGACATAACTAGATGCCTACAGGACATTATACTGTATTTGTATTAAAATATTATTCACTGGTCTCAGGAAATTTGTCTTGTTTAATAAGATTGCATTGGAGGTTTTTGCCCAGTGGAAATAGCACTAGCCTAGAGCAAAGCCTAAGGCTGAAAATGTAGGTGTCTAAGCAAGTGCCATTAGTGTATCCATCAACACATCTCATTAACATGTTTATATTCAAGCCAGAAGATTTGTGAACTAGAGAAAGATGGTGTAGAAGATGCTGCTTTTTAAGGCTTATTTGGTTTATTATAAACATATAAAGAGATAATTGGATAAAGAATGAATGATTTTTGATGTTAAAATTTCTAGATCTACACTGACTATTTCTATATATAAAATGTTAGCAAATATAAACTAAACAAAACAGACAGACAAAAACATTATCTGAGGAACTGGCAGCAAATTCAGTCATTTTGAATAAATGTTATATTTACACACATTCTCTCTCTCTCCCTCTCTCTCTCTTCCTCCCTCCCTCCCTCTAGATACTATGCTACCAAGAGTTACACAGTTTAATGTTTTCTTATTTATTAAGTAGTTATTTTGTCAGGAAGTAATTTGTAGTACACCTATTAATTTAATCAGCTGGAACAGATACATTTAAAATATTTTTTAATACAGAAGCTTTTAACATGTAATTGTTAAACTACAGGTTGTTAATATTATTTAATAATTAATGGCTATGTATTTGCCTATTACATCCTGTCTTTCCTTCATGGACATGCCTTTTATATGGATTTTATTCTTTATACATACCTTTTTGGTAAATCAAGATGAAAAAAACTATAACTAGTATCTGATGATGCATATGGAGTAGGTAATGAAAGCATCCAGAAGCTATAGCAATAACACTTAGACTTATATACTGCTTCATACTACTTTACAGCCCCCTCTAAGCAGTTTACAGAGTCAGCATATATCCTCCAACAATCTGGGTCCTCATTTTACTGACCTCAGAAGGATAGAAGGCTATGTCAATCTTGAGCTGCTTAGAATCGAACTCCTGGAATAAGCAGTGAGTTAATCTGCAGTACTGCATTTTAACCACTGCACGACCACCTTTATCTAATTCAGTAATGCTAACAATAATTACAGTCTGGAACCACTGTAACTGAAGGGAGTTGAGAGGTGGTGGCATTGACCTCACTCTCCTAATCTTTGGAAAGAGTTTGATGACCAGGGCCTGCCGATTCATAGTGCTTTCACAGGAAGATGCAATCTTGTGATTGGTTAGCATGCTGAAGGGCCTCCTCCCGCTTTTTTAACTTTTAATTGATTCTACCCTTGTTTATCTTTCACTGAGATACAGTATTTTCATATAGTTTTTATGTTTTTAATTGTAGTCTGCACAGAATTGCTCTGAGAGTAAGATGGGTGGTTTCTAAATTTGATTGATAAATAAGTAAGTAAACTTAACTGTGGTTTTGAATAACTAGGTCACAGAACTAAGCTTGTTAATTTATGGTTAGCACTTTTTCGTGGTGCACTGCATTGCAGACAAAAAAACTCCCAGGAGAAGATAGCTTATTCTAGACAATCTCTCTGCTCTGTAAGGGGGGAAAGGGTCAGCACAGGATGTGAAGTAGCTGACTATAATGATAAACCCTTGACTGAGAGAGAGATTTTGTAATCATAAATGTGGGCATTACCAATAGTCACAAAGTTACTTTCTCATCACTGACTCATAACAAACAATTGCTGTGTGAGACAGTCTCTCTTAACTGTACTTCTACTATGTAGTTCTTCCATAATGGTACATTTCCTTTTAAGTAAAGTATTAACATACTATCACTACTGGTTGAATTTAGTCTGAAAATATCTAATCTCCCAGGTCCTTTCCTCAGCTGTAAGAATAACGAAAGCAAAGGAGCTGTAGACTGAAAGTCTGTAGAGATTCTTAGTCATCCAGGTCATGGTTGTCCCATTTCAGGAGGCAACTGGACTTTCTTGTTTTTTCTTTGAAGACGTTTCACTTCTCATCCAACAAGCTTCTTCAGCTCTGACAGGATAGTGGGGAATGGAAGGATTTATATTCCTTGCAGACAGCTGGTCATTTGCATCCTTTTAGAAGGTCATTGAAGCACTTGGAGGTTTATCTGTGTCCTCGGGGTCACCTGAATAGTGCTCCTGGTTCCTGGTAGTCTGCATTTTTTTCTCTGGAAATCCATTCCTACTCCTGCACCATTCAAAGGGTGTTCATCCCAAATTGTATAGCTAAAAGTCTGTAGAGCTGTGTAGACTGACTTCTCTAGAGCTCGAAGAACCACAGAATTATCTTGTGAAAATATTAACATGTATGTAATTTATCACATATGGAAGATTTTCACCATGATATTACCGAGAAATACTCTTTTTTGAATCAGATAAGCTAATTTTTTTCCCTTCAGTATTTGACAAAAAGGACTTTAGCAGAAGAAAAAAGACAATAAATTCTACAGAAGAATTCAAATAAAGGTAATATGTTCAGTCTAACTTATATAAACATTAACAGGTTGAGTAGGATTTTTGATATTTAGAATATGGGCAGACCTCACACAGAGGGAGTAATAATTTGGCAGAACAATCTTTTACGTAGCTCAGAGGAGTACAAGGGACTGCAATAATACAATTTTTTACAGAATTGTAGCTTAATAAAAGCTGGATTGCTATCTGAGCTGCAGTATAATTTGCATGAATGATTAAATAAACTCAATTTCTGAGGATAGGTTTTTAAAGCAGCCAATTAAAATAATACTCACAGTATGGTTCTTCATGGTTTTGTTCCTAGCTAGCCAGTTCAGTTGGCTGGCATAAACAGAGGAATTACTCTAGGAGTTAGATAAAAAGAATATTAGTCTATGCATGAGCTCTCCAAAAAGTTCCAGGTATCTTTTACTCAGAGATAAGCAACTTCAGACATCCTCCAGATGTTGCCGAACTATATTTTCAGCATCTCATCTAGCATAGTCAGTTAAGTTCACTTATTGCTATCATACTTACTTCCAGTAAATACAAATATAGTTGGTTTGTGTAGCATCTCTTGATCAAAAATATATGTCTGCCCTGCTAGTTTGATGATTTCTAAGATGTTAGCAGTAAACTCATAAGTGACTGTTTACCTCTCCTCTTAGAACTTGCAATTCTGCCACTGATTTTCCTTTGGAGGCATGTCTTCTGGTAGGTTAGCTTTGCTTTCTTTTTAAATCTGGACTGGCTGCTAGGAACTTTTTGTGAGGGATTTTTTTTTTTTTTTGGTTTGCTTTAAAAAAGAATCTTAGCAAAGATTTCAGCCTTGCCTGTTGGAGCACCTTTCTTTCTATTAAACAGTGAAATGCAATAACCACATGGAATCAGTTTTGATTGCTTTTGATCCTTGAGTTCTTGAGTCAGGTGAATTATTTTTTTCAGTTGCTCTTATTTATATTAACTTAGCTGTCTATAGAACTGCAGAACTTGGTTTAGATGAAACAAATAAAAGGTACTGCAAGAAAATGAAATTCCCAAGCACAGTAGCGACATTTTCAGTGTCAAACTGTTTCCTCTGTGTAACTGATCTGTCACTTTTCAGCAGCTAAGGATTGGCATATTCCTTTATTTCCTGAATAATTTAATGAAATATTTTGAGGACATTCTGATTTATTCTGAAATCTTAGATTTATATATATATCATATATGACTTGTCTTACAAAAGCTGTGAGAGCTTCAATATATTAAAAATTAGAAAACTACAATTGACTTGTCTCAAACTGAGTTTGGGGTAGATGGTAACATCCTATGAGATTCTGGTGGCTCCTTATAAAGTACTGACTATACTAACTAATCTCTGACCAAAACATGTATTTTTTTTTACATTTGTTATTGTTGTTTGCTTCATTCTTCATTTTATTCTGTAGTGGCCATTGTCAATTGTGAACTCATGATTCATGATATCAAGGAAGATGTGATGTTTGCCTCATCTCCTCCATTTCTGCTATCTGAAGCCAACTTGAGATCTGTATGTAAACATCAATTTTCTAGAATATGTGGAACATTCTTACAAGAATTGATTTAGTGTTGAAAGAAAATGTTTTGAGATGTGCAGAAATTATAAATCACACAGGAGAACTTTTACCGGACCATATTTTATACTGGTGTCAAAAACAACAGGATAATTTTGAATCAACATTATTTAAGGCAAGATCAAACCGCAAATGTCTGACTTTGATTAACTGCTCCTCAGTTTATCTCCTATGACAGAGCAGATCTTGTCAGTCTCCCCATATTTCCAGCCCTTTTGTAGCTGCAAATGACTAACCGGAGAAGATGTCCTTTATTGTAAGGGAGAAAATGTAGTGAGAAAGAGACAATTTCCCTACCTCCCTACCTAGGGATATGGAAGGCAGAAAATTGATGTTCTTATTTTTCCCCCCTTCTCTTTTCTCTGTATTTCCATTTATTGGGTGTACTAGACACATTACAATTATATTTTTCCAGAAAGTATATTCCTTCATCACCCTCCCCCACCATATTCTGCTTCTTTTCCTTCTGAAAAAGATAATTCCAAAACAATGGCTTTATGGAGACTAGTTTATTGCGTTCAAATAATACAGCGATTCATTAAAAAAAATTCCTATACTTTGAGGCTGATTTGCAGAGATGGCATTGGGGAAGGCTCTGTCTACACAATCTGTCAGCTTATCAGGCTGAGCCTATTTTATGAGTTTCTAATATATTCCTGCCTTGTATTAGTTCTTGCATACATCAGGTGCTTCCAGGTGGAGGATTTCTGACTCTTCTGTTGAAAAAGCACTGTGCAGCTATTTTTTTTCCCCTCCTGGAAAGAAAAATGACCCCAAACAGAATCATAAATCAAGAAAATGGTGAAAAAGAGCAAAGTTCTTATAAATTCTATAAATGAGTCTGGGTGACTGTACAATAAACCGTTTTTGAGAAGAACCCAAAAACAGCCTCCCAACAATCCTTCGGCAAGATGAAGAAACAGAAGTAGCAAAAGTTTCAGGAATATCTTTTATTTTTGTAGAGTAAATTATGGAATCTTAAAAGGTTGCCAGACTTTTCTCTACTCTGTCTTATAGCAAACAAAATTGAGGTGATGTCTGAATCTTTCTGGCTTCCTTTTTTCTCAGCCTGGCTAACCATGTTGCTCCCCGAGGCCAGGTCTGCATTCTTTCACACTTTCCTTCTACACAGCCATCCCTCTTTCATACAGATCTCATGGTCACAGAGCTATTATTTACTTTACTGATTAAGACAAGCATGGATTTACAATGCTATTTACAACAGACATCCCTACCCACTCACTCCTTTATTGGCAAGGAATTTTAATTTCTCAATGTAGCAGAGGTTCAGACAGGAGGGAGAGCTACATTCTGGTTTCCTTGCTTAAAAGTGGTGCTTTCCCTCTTTCCAGAATTCAGCAGCAGCCAAACTGGACCAGGTTGCTCCATTTTGGGAAATATGTAATGGGGATACATAGCTCTCTCTGTGTGCAGCCTCTAACCTTGCACCCGAACTTCTTCTCCAAATTAAAACTGAGCCTGCCCCAATAAATGTAATCATTCTAAGAGATGTGCCACAATAAGGTGAAATCATTTCTGCGCTCACTGCTGATCATATGACTAATTCAGGTTTTAACAACTATGAATTATAGTGGCTACTTCCGAGCAAAGAAAGGGAGTTGAGAAAAATGAAAAGTTTTTCCTTCCTTATAATACATGCAGTTTGAGATCATCTATCATATTAAAGCATGCTTTGCTCAGTTTATTGGAGAAATTACAGTATCTGCTGTCCACAAGATGGAGGCTGATGTCACTGGAAAGGCCATGGCCTACAGTGTCTAAAGTAGGAAGACTTTGAGAGATCTCTTGCTTTAATTTCAATCTCTGTTCTTATATCCTTAAGTGGGCTATTATAACTAGGCTGCAATACCTTAAGTGCTGTGGAATACCTGTGATTTATTGAAAAAGGCACAATACTGCACAGTAGGTGATCTATAAGTCATCATTTCAAAATCACAGTGGTTGACATAGTACAATATGCTAAGCCAAAACCAAGCAACTTAAATGATGGGTTAGCACAGGTTTGTTGGTTAATTCCTACAACTTAAATGCCACTCCATTTTCAGATACTGGGCAACTTCCAGTATTAATATTAATATTATATAGGAACTATGTGATAACCCAGGGTGGGATACAAAACAAACACAGTTACAGAAAACAGGTGAAGCCCCTTTTACTCCTTCACTTTGCTTCCAAGCTCCGAATATTCTTGACAGAAGACAAAAAACTCCCACACAGTTACACAAAGAAGGAAAAAAGCAACACAAACCAGGCAAGATAAGGGCTGGAGGAAGTCCATGGATAACATACACTGGGAAGGACGCCAAACTCAGAGAGGAACCATAAACTAGAGATATTTCCATGCTTTGTTTCCAGCTTGCCCAAACACATGTCCATCCTCTTATTCAGTTGTCACAGCTGCAGCCCATGAAGAGGATCAAAGCCCTCTCCTCCTGAGTAGACCACGTCTCTCCCTTATCCTCTCCTCCCTGCATGCCCTAGGATAGATAGAGGATGGGCCTGGATTCTCCTCTGACTGCTCAGCCAGCCTCTGCCCTTCCCCAGCCTCCTCCACAACCTCTGGAGCCACACTTCCACTCCCTGTCGACTATTCCTCCTCTCCCTCAGAATCAGTCTCCACCAGGGACATGAACTAGATTCTATATAAACATACCAATCTATTGAAAAACCATCTTTGAAGAAAGAACACAAGTCACCAAACTCCCATCATTATATTAGATGCTGGCTAAATTTGCAGTATAGGCTATTTGTTTGTAATAACATGGAGAAATGCTTAATTCAATAAATAATATGTACAGAATATAAATAGTCTGAAAAAGAGCAAAATTATCAGGAAGAGGTAGCTACAAAACAATGACATTCTGGCAGAATGTGCTGATGGATACAGTTAGATTTCTTTTTTTAGTATTTGTTGCTGTTTCTTGGCATACATTCCTCATTTCTTCTTCCCCTCTGGTTTTCCACTCCACATGGCAAACCTGAGCAGAACAGATGTCCTTTTTGACATTTCCATGTATTACATTCCCATGTGTATGTGATGTTTATATGTTCAAATGTGAGAGAATTAAAATAGCAAAGGAATATGAGAGAAACTAAATGTACTTTATACTTTAAAAATGCTGAAAGATTGGTATTTATTTCTCAAAACATATCAAATCAAAATTCTATCAAATTATCATCAGGGGCTGAAGCCAAAAGCACAAGTGAAAAAGGGAGGAGTGTAAGATCAGGAGAAAGGCTCAGATATTGGCAGGAAAATACAGCAGAGAAGCTATTCCCACTTTACTCTGCCTTAGTCAGGCCTACTTTAGATCAGCATGGTCTAAAGACATTAACAAATTTGAGCAACTTTAGAAGAGACTATTAAGATGCTGGGGGAAAAAACATGAGAATCAATAAATATTTAGCATGCAAAAAGAGAAGACTGGGGGAAGTTATGACAACAGTTTTCCAATATCTAAGGAGTTATCCTATAGAGCAGGGCTGTCAAATTTGCGGCCCACAGGCCAGATGCATCACACGTTGGCCACACCCATGCCCTGTTTAGTGAAGTGGGGGGAGTCAGGATTCATCATGTGATGACACCATGATGATGCAAGTTTGACACCCCTACTATAGAGGAAGAAATAGAATTATTCTCTGTTACCCTGGAAGGCAGGACAAGAACCAATAGGTTTCAAACTATAGGGAAATAAATTCAGGATAGATAATTGTAAGAGCTTTCAATCAGTGAAATAGCTACCTTGTGGAGCTGACAACTGAATTAAATATTCAACATGCAAGTTGACTTAAGGTCTGACTTTATATATAAGTCAGATAAATAGATACTGAACTTTTCATAGGTAGGTCAAATACATTTTTTTATTCTGTTTATTTACATAAACAGAATACATAAAAATGATTTAAATAAAAATAAGTAAAATATGTCATTTAATTCTTTTTGCTATATCTACTAAGGAAAAGCAAGATTAACTCTAATTTTGTTGATTTTGCCAATTCAAGAGAAATAAATTCTGCTGAGGATTTACTTTTCTGAGTAGCTTAGATATGTTATAAACAAAATAGAATGTTAAATGTCTGTTTAACAGACACCCAAATGCTTTTATGCATAAAAACATCCAATTCTATACATATATATCTGGAGTCTTATTATATCTTTATACAAGAATCTGTGTTAGTCAGTGTAGCAATATGCCACATTTAATAAAGGAAAATATTAGTATATAATTTGAATTTGGACAAGCCTCAATAAGATAAACATCTTCTTGAGAAGTGCTAAGTTCTTTCTCCTTCTCATCATTGGTCTCTCTCATTCAAATTACATGAATGTATAGTTAGTATATGACGTTTCTACAAACAGATTTAAAAGAGAATTGAAGATGCTCAGTTGTCTCAAGAAGTATTCAAACACTAATATATAAGACCCCCTCACCTTAATTCACATACTATTAGGTGTTAAAGAAGCTAAATCCTTCATCATCTTCTGTTAAATGTGCAAACAAAATATAACAGGATGAATACTTTAGTAGATCTATTAGTAAATACTTTGTAATGATTTGCCATAGTGACTTTAAGGAAACTGCTTTACAGGTCATGAGTATAAATGAGTGTAACTCAGTGAATACATGGTATAGTACATAAGCTGAATGATAATCAGGTGCAATTACAGCATCTATATTGATGCCTATAAAGACACAAATGTGCATTTTCCATATTTACACACTATAAACCTGTCAGATGATTACTTAAGATTGAATCCAGCTGTTGCCATAAAGAATCACTGAAGAGTTACTAAAAACAATAAATTTAAAATATGATGCAATCATTTGTGCATGCACAAAAACAATAATGGTACAAGGAGTTACAAAGATAATAAACAATAACTAACCAAGGGATTTAATCCACAGGGATTCATTTAGACTGGAAATGTTGTGGCAGAAATATCTCAAACCTCTCTTTAATAAATTGCAATATATATATATTTGTTTTCTTAAGTTTTCGTGGGTATTTATATGTATGTTCGGTATGAGCTTTGTTCGGGTGTTTTCCCACGTCATTATACCTGTGCTTTTAAACTTGCAGCAACGTTTCGGCAGAATCTCATCTGCCATCATCAGGCTTCTGTATTGTGTTTGTCAGACACAATTAAGAAACCCTAAAGACAGAATCGAGTTAGAAAACCAAAGAGTATATGAAATCCCATGCACCGCCTGCCCCAACACATACATCGGACAAACCAACAGAAGAATTAGTGCATGCATTGAAGAACACAAGAACTCAATCAAAAAAGAAGAACCGACCTCTTCCCTAAACCAGCACCTCAAAGCCATAGGACATGAGATTGACTTTAAAAATACCAGAACTATTGCCAAAACTCAACACTTCAACAACAGAATAATCAGAGAAGCCATAGAGATAGAAAAATGCCCACATAGCATGAATAAACAAGATGATACCTCCTGCCTACCAGCCCTTTGGAAACCCGCCCTCATTAACAAATGAGTATCTAACATGAAGAATGACACCAGACCCACACGAAGGCCACACAAGATGCTACCACCACACTTCCACGTAGAAAGCAGATTCACACCCACACAGATGATGAGACATGACCACGGGCCAGAAGCCATACCGCAGCTGCATCACCACTCGCTTCAAACCCCTCCGACCCATACATGAAGCGAACTGACGCCCAACATGAAGATGTGGCACGACCACAAATGCAAAGCCAAACAACAGGATCACAGCTCACCAGCTCAAATCCCTCAAATCCCCAACTAAGACTAACCTGAACACAGCCAAGCCCCCACCTGAACAGAACACACCCCCAGCCAATCAGAACACAGCCAAGCCCCCAACCAATCAGATCACAGCCAGGCCCCCAACCAATGAGAACACACCCCCACCCAATCAGAACACCCCCCCACTAGCAGTTAAAAGAAAAAACAGCTGCAAGCTCATATTACTCCAAGAAGCACAAAGCTGAAGACACAAGCCTGAAGATGACGAATGAGATTTCATCGAAACGTTATCAAAATACTTCCAATTTTATATGGGAGAAAACCTGAATAACCAAAGATCCACATGCAAATACCCATGAAAACCTCACACTATATATATATATATATATATATATATATATATATATATATATATATATATATATATATATATATACACACACACACACACATACATACATATACATATACATATACACACACATACATACATATACACACACATACATACATATACATATATATATATACACACACACACACACACACACACACACATATTAAGTTGATGATATGAGACTGTTTTGCCTGATGTTACCCAGATTGTGGGGAAAGTGAGATTTCAGCTGATAGATGCTCTTCAAAGTATAGACCACAGTTAATAAATCAGAGTTGGAAGAGGCCACTGAAGCTAACTTTCTACTCAGTAGGAATACAGGCTAAAATTTTACAGGTAGATGTTGCTCAGTCTCTGCTTGAGCATATTACATGAGGGAGCACTCATCTAAAAGCTTTCTTGTTGATTAATTTACTACCAAATGTATATATTATTTTATTCTCCCTCTTGCTTGATTTTTAGGTATGTATATGGGCAACTTGTTATAATCTTTCCACAGGTGAAATCCATTATTCTGTGCCCTATCCTCTAAAGAATAGCTTTCATTTATTTTTCTATTAGATATTCTTTCCGTTTCTCAAAGAGTACCATCATATTCCCCTTCAGTCTTCTTTACAGCTAAACCTCCCAGGATCTTTTAATCTTTCATTAAAGGATTTACAGTATCTTCTAATCTCTTAGTTGTTTTTGTTGGCTTTTTCAATTTGTTCCAGTTTATCTGAATCCTCCTTGATGAACAGAGGTGGGATTTCATCAATGCAAAATAAAATGGAATTATTCCTGTGGTACAACCTTAAATTGTAGCTGTTTTTCTTAGTTTGTAAATACCACTGTTGATCATTTTTACACTTTTATTACCAAGCCCATTCCTTACCTCTCACTGGTTTGCGTTTCTCTTGGTTAAATTTCATTTTGTTTATTGATATTCTGATTTTATTTCTATGTTTTAAAGCACTTTGTGTCATTTGTACATTTCTCATCTCATCCAACACATTAATAAAAGCATTGAAGTGTAGGGGATCCAAGACAGAATCAGCTAACAGCCCACTCAATATTTCACTCTACTTCGATGAGGAAACTATGGGAAACACTGCCCGTGCATGGCCCTTCCTTTCCAAGGAAGACATTTATTCATTTAATTGTTATTCCACCCAGCCTGACTTAAATATTAGTTGTCTAATGTTCTCCTAATAAGAAAGGTCTCTCCCAAGATTAACATACCAAGTGTTGTTCTTACAAATCCATGCTGGACTGTGGTCAGTGGTATGTTATTTTTAAAGTGATTATTGAGTGAAAATATTAAGCTCTAGAATTTTTGAGATGTTGTTAGACTGTCAGACTGATTAATCTTTAATTATCTGGATCCTTTCTTTACTAATTTCTGAATTTAGAGATATACAATGCACAAAGATTCAGGCAGACCATTATCAAGTTCGGTCAGTTCCTTAAGATGCCGTTTATCTGGTTGGGTGTATAATCTTATTCAGAGTAAAGAGGCATTCCCTGACTATGTTTCTCAAATTTCTATTGTCTGCCTTCATTCTGCTCTTCATAGTTATGTGAAATATGCATAATATTGTTGGAGAAGACATTCAAAGGAGAGTCCAATAGCTTTGACTTTTATTTTGTTATCTGATTACATTTTGTGCTCTTCACTGATCATCTGCTATATCAATCCTTTTCATTACTGGCATTTTCACACCTCAAGAAAGCTCTTTTGGTAGGGATTTGCAGCTTTTGGGATATAAAGTAGAAAACATGCTCCATAAGAAATTATGGTGCCTCCTTAAACAAGCCATGACTTTTCCTGAATTACCATAACAGTGATATTTTCTTCTATTTTGTGGTATCCCTTTTTATCTGAATAATACAATTTCATTCACATCTACTAAAAGAAATATTTTTGTAGGAATAATTATCCCCAATATTTAATATTAATAATCTAGAGAATACATTTATTATTTTATTTTACTTGACACATTCTAAATTCTTAAGTACCCAGTATAGTCACCTTATTACTGTATTGTTTGTACACATCTCCTTAAAGGCGATCGGTAGTAATTAAAAAGAGTCAAAATTTTGGCATATTTCAGATAACAAGAACTTTCCACCGTATGCACACCTTTAGTAAACATAAAGTGCAGGAGTGCTTCAAGTCCATTGCTGTCCGTTTATCCATTGAGCTTGCTCCTTTGTTTACATGGAATTTTTCCCCCTCTGTCAGCTCCTATTGTTGCTCCTCCATTGTTTGACTCAATAAAGCTGCATCCTTTCTTGCCAAGATTTGTTTACTCTCTGCTCCCACACTGATCTTTTTTTCAAGCACTACCTCAGGACTGTATTAATTGCATCAGTCAGGCCATTTTTAGGTAGAAATAAAAACATGACACAGAAATTGCTGGCCAGTTATTGTAAGGTCCATACATCTTCACTTAAGTTTCTTAAGCTAATAACAATAGAAAGGCATTTTTTCCCCACTTGTTCCTTCATCAAGATTCCAGGAACACATTAACAATATGGAGGGGGGGATAGTTGGAGACTTTTCTCAGGAAGTCTCCTGCTAAACTCAACCATCAAACTTCTTTGAGCTGTTTTTGAGAACTTATTCAGTTTTAGAAATCTCAATTCTCCAATGTGGATTTAGTGTTAGGCTATGTTCACTAGAAATATGAGAGTTGTAATCCAATATATCTGGACATGGCCTGATGGGAGAATGCTGCTGTCTATACAAATATCTGATGTACTGAGATGAAAGAAATGTAATATTAATCTTCTTCATTCACATATTAATCACAAACTACTAAAATACATTCGTCGATTAGATAAAAATGAGAATATGGAGGGTAATGACAATAAATCAGTTTCTGACAACATCCCTGATGAACGAAATATCTAGTAATTATCCAATTGATTTTACTTAACACTATGAAGTCACACACAGCTAGTTTTCTTTCTCTGTCTTGATTTCTCTTTTTCATACTATACCAGAGATACAGCACTTTTATTCACATAGAATAAAAATTACTAGAGTAGAAATAATGTCACTTAAGAATTAATGGTTCGGATCTGTCTTACAGATTTATCATTTCAGATGAGGTCAATGAATTTATGGTACAAATGGCTATATCCCCAAGGTAATAAAATGGAGCAAAATTATTCATTTTACTTCTGACTAATATTATGCTCAGAGTAATTACAGATTTCTCCTATGAGCTCATTCTGATTCCTTAAGTTGTGACAGATTGAACATATATCTTTCAGTTCAATAAGACAACATTTTTCTATCTGTAAAATATACAGCATGTGATCTATTTTAAGAAGTAATTTGCATGCTGAGTAAATTCTGCTGGTTAAAATTCTACTACATTCCATCCCAAATTAAGATTCAAATCTTAAGACTTGTTTTTCCTTTTACTATTTTTTAAAAAAATATTTTCCTTTGATTGCATGTGTGGCTATTTCTTATATTATTTCATTATAATTTTAACAGGGCATGATTTTAAACCCATTTTCCTATTCATTTGGAATAAATTTACTGAGATTTACTGCGACGTAAACATATATCAGTGCTGTGCATTCTAAAGGGAACACTCAATTTAATTCTAGTAAATGATTAGTTGAATAATTCAACTAATTCAAATCAGTTTGAATTCTAGCAAATTATTCTACAATTTTTGTTAACAGGATATCCTTGAGATTAGTTGTAGTAAGATCAGATTAATATTATTAAATAATGTTTTATCAAAAGTGAAACACTCATTCAGAGGAATGGGGTGATAATATAGGTTGTAGCTATGTGGCTTGACATGTGCCAGTCCTCATCCTCCTTGGCAATTCCAAGCAGGAGGGGTTTTGTTTGTTTGTTTGGAGTTTTTTTTTGTAAAATTAAATTATTTATGAGGTCTTGATAAATTCAGAATTTCCAGATATCAAGGAACTCCATTTGATATCACTCTAAGGCAGGCTTGTCCAACCCACAGCCCACAGGCCACATGCAGCCCAGGTCGTCTCGTAATGAGGCCCAGTGCCCACCCCAACCTTCGTGCCAGAGCCAGCGAGGAGGAGGAGGAGAGGCAGGCGCGAGGCGGGCGAGGCGAGTGCCACGCCAAGCAGCAACAGAAAAGGCGGATGCCATCAGAGTGCCACCTCCTGCTGTTGCCGCTGCCCCCACCGCCGCTGCTGCTTCTGCCCCGCCGCCGCTTCTGCCCCCGCCGCCGCTGCCGCTTCTGCCCCCACCGCCGCTGCTGCTTCTGCCCCACCGCCGCTTCTCTGCCCCCGCCGCCGCTGCCGCTTCTGCCCCCACTGCCGCTGCTGCTTCTGCCCCCGCCGCCGCTGCCGCCGCCGCCGCTTCTGCCTTCCAGTCCTGCCTCATCCAGCCAGGCCATTTGCAGGAGGAGAGGTAGGCGCGAGGCGGCGCGAGCTTCCTCCCCCGCCACCCCGCAAAATTTGGCGGAAAATAAACCATGATAAACCGTGATTAAAAACCATGATAAAAAATAAATAATTTTTAATAAATAATTAATAATAAATAATAAAAACATCTCACTAACTTCATTTCCAAATAAATTTAATATGTTAACTATGTTTTCTATGGTTTTTTGGGATGATCAGGTATCATTACTGTTATTTTATTTTATGTGCGGCCCAAACCAAATTTTCATCTTCTAATGTGGCCCAGGGAAGGTGAAAGGTTGGACACCCCTGCTCTAAGGGTTCCAATCATGATTGATATAACAACAGGTTTCTTTTTTCATAAGCATTCAACAAGTCCTCATATTCTGTAATTTTTCCAATTGTTTTTCCTTATTGCTGTTAGTCACACAGTCAGCCAGATGTTCAGACTAGATCTGACATTTTTGTCTGCTTATCAAGTCCTTCCTGGGATAGTTAGATGTTGATGTTGATGTGTTAGAGCAGGGGTCTCAAACACGCGTCACGATGGCAGCATCACATGACATATCGTGACTTCCCCCCCCCCTTCGCTAAACTGGACATGGTCGTGGCCAGCATGTGATGCATCTGCCCCGCCAGTGTTCTGACTTAGGCTTCACAAAATCACAAAGCAGACTCCTTGTCCCAACAAAACCCCTTTTTATTAGGCTAATGTGAATTACTATCATTCACAGCAAAGTCCCAGTAAACAGTCTTTTGAGGGTGAATTACCACCCCAGACCTTATCAGGCTCAGAGAGCTGCCAGGCCGATAGCTTCCAAGCGCAATGCTATATAAGAAAATACTTGGCAAGGAGTCTCTGAGAGTCACGAATAAATTTTCACACTAATGAAACAAACTAATTGTCTCCTGAAAACATCACTCCCCTTTCGCTCCTCTTTATTCTCTATGAGAGGGGCCATTCACTTGTGCCTTTACTCCCAAGTCGACCCTTGTTCCTTAACTGTTCCCTTCGCCTGGCAGTTCTGCAAATACGCACATCGGGAACAGGCTCCAACTGTTCTTCTGCCCCACTGATCTTTGACTCTGAAGGCAGCTGACAACTGTCAGACAGCCCTGGTGTCATCTCTGCCTCTGACACAGAGCACTCATTAGAGCCTTCCCCAGACACCAGAACTGGGTCATGTTCTTCCCAACCTCCTCACTGTCTGATTCTGCTGGTTGCTCTGCTGGCGGGCCACAATAGCTGGCACGAGTTTGACAGCCCTGTGTTAGAGCTATCGTTGCAGGATGTAAGCTGTTCTAAGCAAAGCTGCCTTTCGCAATTGACTGATGGTGAATTCGTCATTATTATTGCATACATAATAATGTGACATCATAGCTGCCAGTTTATTAGCTGGTATTTCCCTTCATATGCATTAAGTTCTCCTCAGAATCTAGGATGTCATAATGTGTCAGGATAGTAGATCCAAGCAGTGTGGCCTTTTTAAACTGACATATGGAAATTATGTCAAAATACAGATTTGGCATCTAAGAGTTTTGGGTGTGATACCCAGTGTGCTGATAACCACTGGGACCACCATGTCCAGTTTATGTTATAATCTTTCAGCTTTAATTTTCAGATCTTGATGCTTTGTGATCTTCTCCAAGTCTTTGTTTTCTACCATCCCCCTAGTATTGCCTCAATAATTATCCACACTTTGTTTTATTCACCCACAGTTAAATCTGATGTATTATGTGCTAAATTTTATCAGTTTGTATCCCATAGTATTTTAGCCTGTTCATTTTTGATTACTTTTTCAAATCTATGTTCCCACCAATATTTCATTACTGGCACATGATAATTTTTACAGATGTTCCAGTGAATTATTTTGGCAACTGTGTAATGTCATTGTTTATCATCAGTTTGTGCGATCTTGTTACATGAGCTGAATGTATGAACTACTGTTTCTTCTGTTTCTTTCCACAATCTGCACTTTGGATCATTTGATGTTTTTCACTTCTAGCCTTATTACTATGGTTGATCACACAATCAGCGAGATGTTTATATTTGATTTGACATTTTCTTCCATGTATCAGTCTTTCCCAATAACCTCAGATAGGTAGATGTTTGATGTTGTTAAAAGTATCCTTGCAAGATGTAACCTGTTCCAAGTAAACCTGCCTTTTGCATTTGTCTGAAAATAATTTTATTAATGCTGATAGTGTTCAAGTGGTGCTCCAGATGGTTTTGGATCGCACCCAAGGTGCCTACAATAGTTGGTGATGCAGTGGTTAGAATGCAGTATTTCTGGCTACTTCTTCTAACTGTTGGCTGCCAGCAGTTGGAGTCTCACCAGCTCAGGGTTGACTCACCCTTCCATCCTTCCAAAGTCGGTAAAATGAGGACCCAGATTGTTGGGGGCAATATGCTGATTCTGTAAACCACTTAGAGAGGGCTGTAAAGCACTGTGAAGTGGTATATAAGTCTTAAGTGCTGTTGCTATTGCTTTGCTTTTTTTTTTCACCATAATCATTTTACTTCTATTGTTAGGTCTTTGTATTTTTCTCTCTTTAGTTTTATCTCTTCTGTTCTGCTGTCTCCAAGTACTGCAACATCCACTATCCAGACTTTTGTTTTTCTTATCAAAAATTGTTCAGTCTGGGGTGTTATGTGGCAGATGCTTACCTGTTTGAATTCTAAAACCCCAGATCACTTTAGCTTCTTCATTTCTGTTACTTTGTCTATTTTGTGGTCCCACCAGTTCTTGCTTGCAGGCAAATGGTATTTCTTGCAGATATCCCAATACACCGTTGTTGTTATTTTGTCATGGTGTTGCTTGTAATCAGCCTGTGTGATCTTGCAGCTGCTAACTATGTAATCCACTGTTTCTTTAGCTTCTTTGCAGAAGTAATATTGCTATCTGTTGCTGTCATCTCAATTCTGGCTTTGTATGTATTTGTTCTGAAGGTTTGGTCTTATGCAGCCAGAATTAGTTCCTCTGTTTCTTTCTTAATTTTCACTGCTCTTAGCCATGCTAGGTTTTGTGTGTTTGCTTGTGTGTTTTGTGTGTGTGTGTGTGCACTGGCCATGTAATATTCTGCCTTGCCATGTCTCTTTTCTATTCTTCTGGTTTTTCTTGTCGACCAGTTTAGTTTCTCCAGCATTCAGTAAGCCTTCATGGTGTACTAGCTTCAGTGCATCTTCTTCATTGTCCTTCCAATGCTTTCTTCTTCTTCAATGATATGGTGTTATTGCAACTTTCCATGCTCACCTGTGCTTCTCGGTAAGCAGAGTTTGTCAACATTGCTTTGTGGATAAAGTATATAATTCATTATCATTATTTTTCTATCCAGAGTTAGTCTTGGCTGCACTTGCTATTTCTACCTTTTGGATCATTGCTTTATAAAAAGTGTTACATATAAACTAATGTCTTAATATGTCCTAAACTTTCCTTTTCTCCTGGAAGCAATACGTTTTCTGACTACCTCCATATTCATTAAATAAATGTGTTATTTAACTGTAGGATTTTGCTGTCTCACCACCTTCCCTCCCTCTGATCTATATAGTTAAAAATATTGGGCAAAATTTCCCACACAAAAGTTTGCTCTAAAATTGAGCAAGGAGCATTTAGATTTTATGTTAAAGAATGAGTTTCAGCTAACAAAGGGATAAATTGACTAGATTCACCTTCAGTATAGAAAAATAGTGAGATGAAAACATCAAAAATAGCACTGGATATTCAAAAGTAGCTGACCAACTGTAAAATTTATTTAATTGGCAACAGAAAAAGAATAGGCTGGGAACACAATTCTTCAAGCAAGAAAACATGGAAAAATAATGGTCAATGTTGTATTAAAACTAGTTCATATGAGGTTGAGGTCTGAGCCTGTTTGTCTCCTGTAACACCAAAATAATTTAAGCTAAGAACTTACTTGTTCTAAGTGCCACCAATTGCTCAGATATGTTTTCAAGCACACTACAACAAGCTAATTCCCAAGAGACATATGCTAGAATATTGTGACTTGTTACAAGGAGTAAACATCAGTGACCACACTGGATGAGGTTGTATAGGATAAATGCTCATTGAATTAAATTAAGTCAAAAAGGCTTGATTCATATGGGTTCTTTTCAGGCTTTTATTGAAATGCCAGTGAGATGTACAACAAATGTACTAGTTTTAAACAATTCAAGTGTTATCACTGAAAAAAAATCAAGAATTGAATACGACTAGTCAAATGCCCAGCATATGTTGTTTTCAATTTGTTTTATGGCAAATGGTTATTAAATCTACATTAATTACTTTAATGCTATCATTTTGTTATGGCATCATTTTGTATATGTTTAAGTTAAAAAAATTTCCCATTCTGAATACTGTACAAATGTGTACAAAGGACAGGGCATTTGTATACTTTTATCTCAATATACATATCATACATAGCATGAGAAAAACATTTGTAGTATTATTAGAATGGAATGAATGACAAAAATTGAGTCTGTGACTGTGTATAAAATCTGTTTAAAAAGGCACAGAAAATTCTGACATCTGTTGATCTGTTTATAGCTGTGGAAGGATTATTCATTTTAATTCTCGTTTAAAATGCCATATGAAGGAAAAGGCATTTGTGCAAACAAGAGTAATATTTGCATTGTAGATCATGTCTCTGCCATCTGTGAGAGCTGTTGCTGTTGCAGTATTAATGTGTTAATGAAATCATAATAATTTCTCTAAAGTAATGGATTCCGAAACCTAGAATGTCTATTTTTTGAACTTTGGTTTCTAGTGGTTTACAACTGGGAAAACCTTTCACAGCTTAATTAGTTCTGGAACCATATTTTTTTTTAATTGGCAGTATCTTTATCCCACCACATAGTAGGACAGAAAATAACTTATATTTGATACAGAAAGACTATCATCATAATAAGAGGTTTTGTCTTATTTTTTGAAAATTGGTTATATCAATTTTTGTCTGCCAAAAGTATATTAAAAACGACTAGTTTAAAAAGCATGGGCAAACAGCTTGGATAATCTTTCCAGCTTGTTAAAATATCACAGTTTCTGAATACTTGAAATTCACCCAGGTTTTATTAGTATTTTCTACTTCATAATTAGAACTCAAATGTGATGCTGTAGGATGGTTTTTCTTTTTGGATACAAGGTAATACCATCCCACCATTGCTATTAAAGGCATTTCAGTAATTTAGAATGTCAGGTCGCATTCTTGTACCATAGGTGAGTTGCTTTCAGTTTTCAAAAGTCATGGGGTCTTTTTCCAAGTGTTCCTTGATCTTATTTTTGTAACTAGAGTTCCATTTTTCAGTCAAAATCCACATGACCAATTCAACTGTGCTTTTGCATAAATACCATAAATTGAACCACGGCCTATTATAGTCCCTGATCTTAAGCTTCTTAATGTTATATTGGACTCTGATCATGCTTTATAATAAAATCTCCAACATTTATATGAAGTTTCAAAGTACAATTCTATACATGTTTACTCAAAAGTCTCAATATGCTCAATGAAATTTACTTCCAACTCATTTTATTTAATACTTTTAATATTTTTGAAGAAAGAGGACAAGTCCAAACAAAAATCACATGGGTTATTACATCTATGTTGTAGGATGTGGGAAGAAACCCTGAACTTGCAATCCTGCTTGTAGTTAATAGGCAATAAATTCTCTTGAATGGAGTAGTTTCCTTTGTGTAAACTAATATGGGGTAGTTTTTAGTTCATGGCAGAGATAAGACCTGATGTGAGGATTTTCTGATAGATAGGACCGTCACTTTATATTTATCAGTACTTCAATCCCACTAAATATATTACCTTATGTTTTAATTTAATAATTAAAAAAATATTTTTATAATCCTATTGTAAAACATTATTTAGATGTGAATGTAGACATAAACACACATACATGCATAATACTATTGTTTTCATTTGCTAAAGGTTCTCAGGGCTGTAGATGACAACTAGATTAAATATTATAAAAATAAGTTGCATGAAGGCATGTGTGTCTGTATATATCTATATTTTTACCTATATACATATATGTTAGATCAACTATATTTTGGGGTCATGGCATGCAAGTTTCATGAAATATATTTTTTTCTGGATAATTCAGATGTTTAAAAATCAGTTTTCAAAAGTAAAAACAATACTTTTATTGCAAATGACATTATAAAAAAGAAATCACTTTTTTCTTACCTGTTTTGATTTTGTTACTGTGTTGTAGGTGTGTGACTGGTGTAAGCACATAAGACACACAAAAGAGTATCTGGATTTTGGGGACGGGGAAAGAAGGCTTCAATTCTGCAGTGCAAAATGTCTCAATCAGTACAAAATGGACATTTTCTACAAAGAGACACAGGCCAATCTTCCAGCTGGACTCTGCAGCACATTACATCCTCCAGTAGAAAATAAAGCAGAAGGCACTGGGGTGCAGCTGCTGACTCCAGATTCTTGGAATATATCGCTAGCAGATGCTCGGAGAAAGGCCCCATCCCCTGTGTCTGCAGCTGGCCAAATTCAAGGTCCTGGACAATCCACGTCTACCACTGCCTCTCCGTCTGATACTGCCAACTGCTCTGTCACTAAAATCCCAACACCAGTTCCCAAACCTATTCCCATCAATGAGAATCCAAATATTCCACCGGTTTCTGTTCCACCACCTGCTAGTATTGTGCCTCCAATTGGTGTCCCACCTCGAAGTCCTCCCATGGTGATGACAAACCGTGGACCAGTTCCCTTGCCCATATTCATGGAGCAGCAAATTCTGCAGCAGATTCGTCCACCGTTTATTCGAGGGCCACCTCATCATGCGTCAAATCCAAATAGCCCTCTGTCCAATCCAATGATTCCTGGAATTGGCCCACCACCGGGTGGTCCTAGAAATATGGGACCCACTTCCAGTCCAATGCATAGGCCAATGCTTTCCCCTCATATCCATCCTCCAACGACTCCAACCATGCCTGGAAATCCTCCAGGCTTACTTCCCCCTCCACCGCCAGGAGTTCCTTTGCCCAGTCTGCCATTCCCTCATGTAAGCATGATGCCAAATGGTCCTATGCCCATGCCACAGATGATGAACTTTGGTTTGCCATCTCTTGCCCCATTAGTGCCACCACCAACCCTTTTAGTGCCATATCCTGTTATTGTTCCACTTCCTGTCCCAATACCAATTCCAATCCCCATTCCTCACATTAATGATTCCAAGCCCCCAAATGGCTTCTCAAGCAATGGGGAAAGCTTCATTCCAAATACACCCAATGACACAACAGGGGCTAAGCCAACAAGTAACTCTGTGTCCCCGAGGAATTCTAAACAAGGCCCTTCCAAACCTTCTGATTCATCACCAAGCTGCTCAGGCCAGTCCTTAAATCAAACCCAAGTGCATCAGCAGCACAGTAAAAATGAAGTTGTTGATTTGACTGTGAGATCGACTAGTCCTGTGAACAACAAGTTTGGTTTTCCTACAGTACTACAGGGACCACAGGATGGTGTGATAGACTTAACTGTAGGTCACAGGTCTAGACTACACAATGTTATCCACAGGGCTTTGTATGCTGAAGTCAAAGTTGAACATGAATCTAGCAGTGTTGTGAATCTGACTTTGGGGAGCTCAGAGAAAAGGAACTGCAGTGACTGCAGAAAAAATTGCAGCCCCACCGAAACAAAGACATTACCGGGTGGTGATCCACCTCACTGCGGCTCCCTCCCAGTTGCCTCTGGCACTCCAGAAAACGCTGCTGCTGCAGCCTGCAATGTCATTGTGAATGGCACAAAAGGCCCCGAGGTTTCTAAGAACTCAGAAACCCCCCAAGAGCAGAAAAAGACTCCGCTTCAACCCTGTTTGCTGGAGGAGCTGCCAGTGAGTGAGCTGGAATCTGTTAAGGAGAATAACTGTACATCAAACTGTCGCCGAGAAGGAGAGTCTGGTAAGAAGACGGGGGAAGAGTCTTTGTTTGGGGGAGACAAACAAGATCCCAACCTTAACAATCCAGCCGATGAGGATCATGCGTATGCTTTGCGGATGCTACCCAAAGCAGGCTGCGTCATCCAGCCTGTACCCAGACCAGCGGACAAGACTGCTATTGGACCCTGCATTATTTCAACACCAATTCTCAGCACAGGGCCAGAAGATCTAGAGCCCCCACTGAAAAGGAGGTGTCTCCGAATTCGAAATCAGAATAAGTAAAGGTTCGTGTAATCCCTAAAGTCTTCTGTGTGAGTAGAATTGATACTGATATTTTCAGGTAGGATGACATAAGAAGGTTGCCGTTTGAGAAACAGGGGCAAAGGTTCGAGTTGTTCAGCTCATTCCCTTGAATTCATTACATATGTCTTGTGTTTTGTCATGCAACATTTTTGTACTTGTTTTACACACATCAGCAGTATCTTGTTTCTTTATCTCATGGAGTATTCCGTTAACAGCTTTGGCAAAGAAATGGTAGTGAGATATCTAGGCTAACTAAAAGCTCCTTTGCAATGTTAGTTTTTAAGACCAGGAAATCAGCCCCCAGTCTCTGGGGCTAAGTCATCTGTTAAAAAAAGGCAATTTGGGACTTGTGGGGTTTAATTATCACCATACATTTTAAGATGATTTTAGGAAGACCAATTCTAAAACTTGGAATTACATGAATTGAAAAATCATGCTTTTCAACCTTTATCAAGTACTTTCTGAAACGTACAATTTTTAAAGTAGGATTTAAATAAGACTTTCATGACATTTCACAAGCTTTGTTTGAGTGGAGATAAAAGTGTAATTGCTGCTGACTAGTTTGATTCTTAACTATTGAATCACACTGCTATGGGTTCACTTCTCCATAACATTTTCTATTTTTTCTGCCTTTAAAAAGCATGTTTATGCTGATATAATATGCACTTTTAATGATCTTTGGCTAGGGCAATCTAACACACAAAAAATAACATTTTTTTAAAAGAACACAAAAGAGCCTTTTTAAACAATTTGACAATTTTTAAGAATTGTCAAATTCCCATTACATCTTTGTATCAAATATGTTAATAGTGTTTATCATCTTGCTTGGGGCTCATACAGCTAGTTAGAACCTTGAATACCCTTCTTTTAACTACTTTACTTTTTTGAATTTTAATCATCTTTGCCTATTTTAAATTTTATATACACTTTTATGTTTTAATATTTCATTTGCACACCACCCAGAGGCCTTCTGTGAGGAAGCTGGGCAGTTTATAAATCCAATAAGTAAAGAAATAAAACGAACAAACAAAAATTCTGAAGTACCTGATACCTAATAGGAGAGATAGACACTGAAGTCCTGCTTCCTGTCTATGCTTACAGAGCAGATACAGGCTTCTGAGATTTCATTGCACAGTAATGCTGTACTGAAAGCTTTCCCCATTAGCACCTAGCCATAGCATGACTGATCTCTAGGAGCATTCTTTTTCTCTTCATGACATTGCCTTAATCTCACTCCATGAGTTGTTCTTACTTGTTCTAGAGTTGAAATAGCGCTTCCTCTTCAAGCAAGCAATGTGTTGCAGCAGTTGAGCAACAATGGAGGAGTGGTGGTGAAGGGACGGCTGCTTAACAAAGCAGAATAATGATTTCTGGCTGTAGGTCTAGTGTTTCAGGTACAAAATACTTTTGAGTGTAAGTTTACCACTCTTCTAAACTAGCACCAGAATAATGCTATTCCAGAACAGGGCTTAAAACATTCGCTTTAAGGCAAGGGTTCCCAACCTGTTGGCCGTAGCCCACTAGTGGGCTGTGAGGAGATTGCAACTGGGCTATAGAAACAGCCAGCGAACGCATACGCATGCGCAGCCTCACTTGCACAAGTGGCAGGCGAATGCATCCGCATGCTCCATTTGTGTGAACAGCATGTGCGTGTGCATGCTGCTTGTGCAAATGGAGCTGTGCGTATGCTTGCCGGCCACTCACATGGGACCATCCCCCCTCCTCCCCACTCTGGCCAGTCCACAAAGCCAGAAACGTTGGGGAACTCTGCTTTAAGGTAACTCCACAAAACATTTTTGTGAGACAATGAGTTTTGACTAAGACAGACCAGAACTGAACTCATCTGTCTAGCCATCTCTCACCTTATCTGCCAGATCCAACCCATAGGAATATTTTGTCTGGTGACATTCAGTGCATGGGTGGAAAACAAAGCCAGGGGAATCTACCAGTCTCTATCCCAAGTGTACCTTGTCCTGTGGCCAGAAAGGGTTTTGTGGTGGTGGGGTGGGGTGAGAGAGCACAATTTTGACACTGGAACAGTTTTCCGCCAGCTCAATCAAGCATTGGTAACTAGCACTTTAAATCAGCTGTGAGGAAGAACCCTGAATTAACTTATGTTAATGTACTAGCCAGGTTGGAATACATATATTCCAACAGGCATTCCTATAAATATACTAAGGATCTTTCCATGTAATTGTTTTTATACAGTTAAGTATTTCTTGTCAACATTCTGCAAAGTATTCTGTTACCAATATTATAAAGTTTGCAGTACTTCAGAAGTAGAACATTTTGTATTTCAGGAAATGTTGTAGTTCCTATAGATTTGTGCATTTGTTTCTGTTGTGATTGTTGAATATCATGTAATTATTAAAATTCCATGGATTATTCAAGGTTAACTTATGTAATAATGATGAATATTACTTAAGTGATATTTGCATCCTTGACAATTAAAAAAAGGAATTTAATTCAGTCACCTTTGAGAGAGAGGTGGGCAACTATATAATTTTGATAAATGAACAAAACAAATAACTCAGTCAATTTTTTAACTAACAGAATAGCGAGCTACTTTAAAGTAATTATTCCATTTTCTGCCTGGTTCTGCAGCAAAAACAAAAAAGTGGGTACCATTGTCAATCAAATGCCTCATCTTCTAACATAAATTATTACATCTATTGGCTGTTCATACTGAAGCTAAGTTGGAAGAGTGGGTTTACTATCTTTGATAAGATCATCTGTACTTTTCAAAGTATTCACCAGACAGGTGAGGTGGATAAATAATTAGACTGTTCCCATGTGCAAGTTGTCCTCACCTTACAACAGTTCATTTAGTGACCCTTTAAAGTTACAATGGTACTGAGAAAAATGAGTTATGACCCTTTTTCACACTCACAACCATTGCAGACAAGCAAAGTCAATGGGGAAGCCAGATTCACGGTGCTACTAACTGAACTACTGCAATGATTCCTTTAGCAACTATAGCAAGAAAGGTCATAAAGTAGGGCAAAATTTGCTTAACAGCTGTCACATTTAGCAATAGAAATTTTGGACTCAGTTGTGGTTATAAGTCAAGGACTAACTACACTAGTTTTCTAATCTATACTCCCTTCACACTTCATCATTTGAGCCCTATTTGCAGAAGAAATATATGTCGGATATATGAGACAACTTCTGAAGGGGATGATTATACTAAAATTAATAAATAGAATAAAATAATGACACAGATAAAAATTAAACCCCTCTCCCATCCAATCCCATTTTTAATTCTGCAACTATATTACAGGTCTCTCTCTATTAGTATGTAATTTACACTACATTTAATCAAAAGTAATACATATTAAGTATTAGGTTATTAATGCTAACATAATATTAAGTTATGCTTGTTCCTGGGTAAATGTGGATAGGATTAAGCATCTGCAGTATTTCTTCTAAAGTGGGTTTAATTCTTTACTATTCGTATAAGTACAATATGCCAGCATTCATTCATTCATTCATTCATTCAGTTAATTAGAAGTAGACTTCTCAGGAAACAACATGTTTCAAGCATTATTAAATGATAATAATAAAACATAAGTTTTTATGTTGTGCTAATTTTCTAATTTTATCTAATACCTTTTATGTAGAGGGAGAAAGACAAACATTTTGCATAAATCTCCTGACATAAATGCTAAATTTTTAGAGGAATATTTTCAAACTAATCACCCTTGAAAGACCTACCTTCCATGATAAAAGTAAATTTAAGAATGGCCTTAAAGCCACCTAAATTAGCACTATGTCAGTGAATGAGGAAGATCTTCCAGATGAAGATATACCATGGATTTGTATAAGAGAAGTATTATAATATTGGCAATTTTCAGTCCCTTTCCAGTATGAATTCTAAAATTTAAATTTTTCACAGCTCTATACACTTTTTGACACCTTCATAAAGCTATTTGTTATGGCCTCAAATCTTGTTTCTGGTTAGTTATAGACAAAACAGATTTTATCACATTTTATGTGAAATCAGTGCTTCAGTGTTAATCATTCTACACTTTCTTAAATTGAACCTCGTTTGCCATTTCATTGATCACTCACTTTGCTCAAGGAGACCTTTCTGAATCTCTTCACAATCCCTTTTGGTTTTCACCAACTTGAATATTTTATTATCATCAGCAAAATGGGCAACTCACAAGTTACTCTTAAATCAATCACGGTTATAAATGAAAGCACAAGTTGTTTTGATTTCTTAAATCAAAGTAGAGTCTAGATATGCTACACAGAGAAGTAAAGTCTAGATGTACTACATAAGAAAATTGATATAATTAAACAAATACAAAAATTGGCAGAAATGCATAACCTTAAAACCCACTCAAAGCTCTTTCAAAAATTGCTGATGAATTTTCCTTGGCATTTAACAGTTGCAAAATGGGAATAAGTGTGCAAATTGTATTTCATTTTAAACTTTGAGAAACCAAGTTTCGTTTTTAATTTAGCCTTGCCATTTTTTGGACTATGGCTTCTAGAAAGGCACTAGGATTCCAAGTGGGGTTTTTTTTTCCATAAAAAGGTTTCAAATCATGTACAAAATATCTCAGGAGTGGGTAGTTCTTTGGTTATCAGCACACCATTTCCAACTGTGAGATCCTTCAGAGGAAATTCTGTTTTGCCTGGTGGTGGAAGAGAAGACTTTCCCCCGATTGGATTTTCACATGGTAGTCATAGGGCCAGTTTTGCCCCTCAAAAATTCCCTCCAACTAAGGTAGGCCTGAAATTATTGGACTTGCCCAGTCAACTGGTGTGACACCCACAGGCCTCATATATAACTCCAGGATTTTCCTCCTGGCCGCCCTGAGGAAATCTCCCCAAAGTTCACTCCCATTTGCTTCTTATCCCTCACTATCTCTTTCCAATAGCTAAGGGTTCCCCAACCTGTGGGCCACAGCCCACTACCACAGTTGGCCATGAGGGGATTGCAACTGGACCACAGAAATGGCTGGTGAGCACATGCCCATGTATCCTCAGTTGCACAAGCAGCAGGTGAGCGCGTGCAAGCATGTTCCCTTTGCACAAGTGGCAGGCACGGGTGTATGCCGCTCACACAAATGGAACAGCATGCATGTGTGCACTTGCCAGCCGCTCACATGGAACAATCCCCTCTCTTGCCCCCCTCACCAGTCCACAAAGCCGGAAATGTTGGGGAACTCTGCAATAGTTGGATCATAATGTTGCAGTGGTAGCAAATGCCACAACTAGCAACATTCCTTGACAGAATCTAGGTTCTAATTAACCATCCTGATTCCAATTTTCAATCTTGGCTCAATATTAAGTAATTCTAGGCCCCAACTTTCAATTTTTTTTTTCAACTCTGTGCCTTCCCTACATATTTCCTGAGAATCTTGCTCTTCAGACAGTTTCCTATTATGTTCCATTCCCATTCTTCGTTTTCTCATATGAGCAATCTCCCTAACATTTTTGTCTGGGGTGTGTGGTCTAAAGTGGTATGATGTTTCTCAAGTATTTCATCTCTTAACACTTTTTCCTTCAAGCTTTGTCTTTTTGTCTCTATCACATTTTACATTTGTCCCTCTTTTTTGACTCTTATCTTTCTTGACTTTCTTCTTACTTATCCAGGTGATTTTTTTTTTCTAGTCATCTTTTCTTTCTCTCACAGAAGTTAAAATAAAAATTTACAGTTTAGAGTGATATAATGTATTGGTTTATCAAAATACAGGTAAAAGGAAATCCCTGTATTTTATATCTACAGACTATGACTATATTTTTTCACTTTTATCAGGTCAGTCAGAATCTTTTAAACTCATATTTATCTGTATGGTTTTTCTTTTTTATCTGTAAATTGCCCAGAGTCATCAAGGAGTCAAGTTGCTTTGGGATTGGATAAATGAATAGTGCTCAATATGCTTTTAAGTTTCTTTTATTAAGCATATATTGAATCATAATATTTACTCAGGCAGCATGGAAAGTGTATTAAACATTTAAATATTGTAGTTGTATAGTTGGGATGAATCTATACAGATGCTGAAAATAAAAATATTTGAGCATTCAAATATTTAGTCCCAGATGCTCCGTGGATCTGTGGTATTTGATTAACTTCATTTTGAAAAGCTACTACAACAGGGAGAAACAGCACGGGGAAAATCTACAGTATCTGTACTTGCAATGCCAATGTAAATTTTGTTGCCATTCTATTTATGTTTATTTCTCATTTATTAACATAGGAAAAAAGGCATATTTTGTCTTAACTATTGCAAATCATCAAGTGTCCCTGTGTAAACTGCTACTAATCCACAGACTATATAGATTGATATATATTTTATATTAATTTATGTACATAAAAGATTAGTTAAACAATTTATAAGAGAAATGTACTACTATCATTTTAATTTTTTTAACTTGTTTTGATATCTGTTCAGTGGTATATTAACCATTAAGCAGACTGAGCATGTGCTTAGGGCATCGGTCCCCAAAAGGGGCAACACAAAGTTGAAAATATGACTTTGTTTGTACGTATGTACAAAGGAGGGGGACACCAAGAATTGTCAACGCTTAGGGCACCAGTGAGCCTTAATCCACCACTGTATCTATACAACATGTTTGCCACTTTTTGCTCACTTTTTATGGCTAAAAACCTATCCAAATGTATTTAGTTAATTCTATTGAATTTGATGGGGTTTACTTCTGAGTAGATCTGTTTAGGATTAAAATAACTTTCCATTACAATCATTTTGCCACCTACAATGTGGATAGTGAATTCTTGTGTTGTGTGAATTCTTAATTACTTTTGAATTAAAATCCTGAGCGAGGAAAGTGTGTGAAATCATCCTACATGGCATGTTTCCAGTAACAAATCATTGCTATTGATCAGGTAGGTGGATGGATGGATGGATGGATGGAGATAGATAGATAGATAGATAGATAGATAGATAGATGATAAGAATACAATAGTGTTCCATGAGCTTTAGTGTATTATGCTGACCACATGACCACAGAAGCATCTTCAGACAATGCTGGCTCCCTTGGCTAAGAAACAGAGATGATCACCTTAGAACTAGACTTGCCTGGATAGGAAAAACCTTTATCGTTTACCTTTTATAGACCGATGGAGAGATTAGACAGAAAGACAGAGAGACAGACAGACATATGGGGCTGGAGAGCAGACGGAGCAAGCATGAATGAAAGGTGAATTTTAGCAGACATCTGAGGCTTTTTAAATCATTATATAAGTAGAACATTTTGAATTCTTAGATATGGGAGAAGTGAGTAAATTCTTAGTTATGCCACAATTTGAAACCATGATCTCCCTGAAAGTCAGACTTATGCATCATAAAAATAATTAAGGCAATAATATGCAGACCAACTCAGCTAATAGCACTGGCTTCGAAGATGCATAGTCTCAGTCTCGTGCTTTACTAAATTAATGGGAATACACCTATATATAGCAGACAAGATGGCTGTTTTTGAGAGACAATAAATGGAAAAGAGAAGCATTATAAGTGTTATATGTTAGAACTAAATTTCTATCCTTTCAAATAGTGAATTACATTTTCAATATGACTATGGGCTATATCCTTAGAGTGACACTTCCTTGGTCTAAAATCAGTCTTGCCCTCTCTGTTTTCAATCAACTTCAGTTTCACTGAAAATTTACCATACTTTTAATGTATCTTTTGCTTTTACCATTTAAAACATTAATTACTTTAATTATTTTAATTCTACTTAATTAGAATTTTGGAATAAAAAGTTGTCTTAGATACATTGAGTTCATATCCCATCACAGCTTTTGTGGGGATGGATGAAACTGTAGTCCAATCTGCAAATCACCAAATAAATTTGTGCTTTAATGTCTTCATAACTTGATCAGGTTCAATTCCTATTCAGTCAGTAGAACTCACCTGGTGACTTTAGGTTAGTTATACTTAGCTCAACCCAATACACAAGGCTTTTGTAAGCCACTGTGAGCTTGCATGAGCCACCTTGAACTCTCAAAAAGGCGGGTGTAAAAATGACTTAAATAATAGTAAAATTTTGTACTAGTTTTGAGCCTTATTGTTCGATTCCACTGTGCATTATCTATTAGGTACCATGTGAGAACTGTTGTACCCCTTGTGAAAGGTGTTTGTGGCTGGAAATATATTTGTGCACCAGAAAAGGAATGAAAAAGGTAAATATGAAAATTCTACAAGCCTGGCAAAACACCTGAATTTTATGTCCTCGCAAGAAATTTTTTATTTAACTTGGTGAAAATCGGGTGCTAACTTCCCATTGCATAAGTATTCTACAATATTAGGTCTCTTTCTTGGTATCCATGGATTTATTTCCCCAGACTTCTTGGTATTTGAAAGAATGACATTTGAGTTTAACACATGTCTCCATCTGTAAGAATATCCACCTAGCAGCTGGCTTAGTTTTTTCCAGTGTTGCTAAAATGTTTCTAAAGTTTAAGCCAATGTACAATAATAAATATCTAAGACAAAAAGATCATACTGTTTACTTTAAAAAATCCACCCCAATTAAATTTGAACTTCCAATCTTTGTTTTGAAAACTCAGTGTGTAACATAATTATTTCATTTGTAAGTGTACATATTGAAGCATTTGTGTAGTGTAAAATGAAGCAAACAATTAGGTTCAATTTCCTTTGCAATTCTGCAGTTAACCAACATTAGCCAGTATATGCTAGATTTAGTGTAATTTTAAGCCATTTCTAAGTATCTTCCTGAAGTGTAAAATTTGCTATTGATATTACCTGCTGCATGCTGATATTAATTGTACATTTTGTATGACTTAACTGATCTGCTGTTTAAAGATCTTTTCCCAAAGATGTCATTCCTTTGTTTAGGACATTTTGAAAAAGCATGGAATGTGAACAGTTATGCATAAGGATATAGCATCAATTGCATTGCATAGTAAGCTGACTGCAATTGTGTGTGTGTGTCTGTCTTTCTGTCTTCGACTCTGACTGTCTTTGAGTCAATAATGATTCCTGGCATCTATCTGGACAAGTCTCTGCATTTATATTGACAAGATTTCAGAAGTGGTTTGCCACCGCCTCCTTCCTAGGACTGAGACGCCCAAGGGCACCCAGCTGACTTCATGCCTAAAGCAGAACTACAACACACAGTGTCCCAATTTCTAGCCTGGAACCAACCATTACACCAAACTGCAGTTTCATAAATAGCTGCACTCCTCCTTGGTCCCTTTATTTACAGTATCTATTTTTAGTGCACCTTCATGACCAAGTGGAAGTCCCACTGCACAGGCTGATCACCATTTACTAATTCCTAACTTAAAACATGCATTGCTGACAAAAATTGAAGCCAGCAGCTGATTGCATCTTAATGCAGATTTCCTCAATACAGCATCCTCCAGAGATGTTAAACCTCAGCAATTATAAGGGATGATATTTAACACATGTGGAGGGCCCAGGGTTGCAGAAAACTGTACTAAACTGTACTGTACTAAAATGTAGAAACAGCACAGGTACAGAACAGTACAAGTACAATATGATTCTGCTCATGAAAGACAGGGACAATGGACTTATACACAACGTATTACAAGAAGGTAATAAGATTTTCCAAGATCCTAGTGAGAGCCAAGATCCTAGTGAGATCCTAGTAAGTTTTGTGCAGTAGTTAAAGCATCAAGCTAGAAATGGAGGGGGGGTTATGAGTTCTGGTCTCACTTTAAGCACAATTCAGCTGGGTGACCTTGAGCCCACCCCTCACCCTCCTTCTCCCTCTTTCTCCCTCCCTCTCCCTCCCTCCCTCTCCCTCCTTCAGAAGGAGGCAATGGCAACCAATTTAGGAAAACTTCCCAAGAAAACTGCAGGGACTTGTCCAGAGAACTGCTAAGAGTCAACAGTGGCTTGAAGGCACACTCACCCACACCCACACAACATCTTTATTAAGCCTAGTAGCACAAAAGACTGTAATTCTCTCAATACTATAATTTGTTTAAAAATGAGCAGGGCTTTGGTATTCAAGCAATGTTGAGTTCGAGAGCTTTAAAGTCAAAGGCAAGGAAAACAACATATAGCATCAATTGCATTGAAGTATAGTTCCTGAATTCCAATTTAGTGAGAATCGTAGCACAAGAATGTGGTTACTCAGGAATTCCCAATATTTAAGCAAGAAAATTCTCTCCTGAAGTTGAAATTAAAAAAATAAAAATAAGCCAAATCTATGCAGACTTACTCTTTAATGATGAAGAAGTAATAGTGCCAAATACATACAGCTCTTCAGTATAATATAGTGAACTCTATAAAAAAAAACCAATTTGGGAGAAAATATACCAGGGCAAGAAGAGACAAAAGAGCAGAAACTGACAAAGGAATTTGATGTAGAAAACAAAATACACTGAATGTTAATAGCAGCTAGTGCTGATTAAAAATGCTTAGTGATAAGCTACATACTCCTTTCTCCATGGCTTCCACATTCTTATTTTTCCCCAACTAATATGTTTCTCTCAATTTCAGTGATGTGATGTCATTTATTTCATTTTATAGGGGAGAGACATAAATGGTTATTCAAAAGCAGAGACTTCAGTAAAAATGTTGAATGCATTCAGCTTTTGAGAAGAACAGAATTCATACAAATATACAGCAATTCCAAAGTGTATGTGGGTTTGAACATGCCACCTGTTTGATGATTTTCTCCCTAAGAAAATCATGGCCTTGACTTTGCTCTGAGCCCATTTCTGTTCCAAAGGAGCCAAGCAAATCATCATCATCATCATCATCATCATCATCATCATCATCATCCATATACTGTGCTCAGTGGGCTAAATTACTACATTACAGTCATTTAAAAATAATAGTGCACGTTTTGTTTATACCAACAATTCCCCAATAGGCAAAACTTTCCTTTTATTATATAGTGGAACTCTGACAACATAAGCTCATAATATTAATTGTCTTGGTTGGTGGAACATTGAATCAAGGGTGACCTTGAATGGAAGCTAAATGGGATTTGACCTGGTTAATAATTGGGTGGGATTCCTTCATGTATTTCAAGGCTGTAGTGTAGATTGGAATTAAAAAAAATAAATCCAGGAACAAGACAAAACTAACCATTTCTATATTTCTGCCAAGAAACCTGTATGGCCATGATTGGTAAAGTCACCAAGAAGCAAGCTCATCAATTTGGATACTTTACATTTTTATTCATTCTATTGGAATATAAATTTAGGATATACATTAAAAATATTTTGCTTAATATACTGAAAAGGTGGCATTTTTATGTATAAACCAGTGAAATTGTAGAGTAACTCTGAAATTGAGTGCTTACAGACAAGATGTCCGTATTGTGTCTCTAAGCAATGTAAGATAAATTCTCAATATATTCCAGTTAACTGTGTAGCATATGAGATTGAAGATGCAAACAGGATTTTCCAGTTGTGCAAACTTTTTTTCTATTACACTAAAAAGCAAAACTGGAAATATGAGATTGCTTTAGGCAGATGTACAGTGTTTTTCTCCAGTGCTTCATGAATTGTGGGATTCCACCTACTATAGAATAGAGTGAATTAGCAGTCCCCAGTTATCAGGAGGCTAAATAATCACAGAAATTAAGATATTTCAAATGTATCTTTCAAGAAATATTAACAAACTAAATTACAAGGCATATTAATCAATGTATTATTTTGGAAAATGGAAAACTATTAGAGTCTGCTCAAGTTGCTGTGCAACTGAGGTGGCTGTTCATGTGAATCCTTATTGAGGGGAAGGGGAAAACACTATGCAACCCTGACTTATTCATACGCTGCGATCAACATTACTTCAAACTCACATGACCTGTTCATACAGGAGTTAAATAACTACTCTATTATAATTTGGGTTTCTGATATTTCAGATTCCAGATACAATGCCTGAATATTTCTAAAACCACTAGATATTCTTTCTCATACAAGCACTGATCCTTGATAAATTAAAATGCCACCTAATAGGATAATATAGGATCTTCTGTTCCTAGTACCTCTTCCATCAATTCCACTTTGGAATTATGGCACAGAGTTAGTTGTTAAGAAGAAACACCGTCATTTGCTTATATTGATTAGCTTGCTTAGTTTCTCTGCTCTTGAATTTTTTTCCTAAACTATAAAATTACTTAGTAAGACCATGTAAATAAACAGGCTTAATTGTTTTTCCTTCCTCCCATGTAGGAGATAAATTGGATTGGCTAATTCCTGAATTTCAGATAGGAGACTTATTAGTCAGTTTATTTCTGTGCCAAATCTCCATGTTAATATATCCTTTTTTGGAAATATATAAATCAGAGAATATCGTTATTTTAACTGACAATATTATAATAGCAATAGCCGACTTATATATTGTTTCACAGTGCTTTACAGCCCTCCCTAAGCAGATTAAAGAGTCAGCATATTGTCCCCAACAATCTGGATCCTCATTTTACTGATCGGAAGGATGGAAGGCTGAGTCAACCTTGAGCCATTCAGAATCAAACTCTTGGAGTGAGCAGTGAGTTAGCCTGCAGTACTGCATACTAACCACTGCGCCACCATGGCTCTTTTAATGATGAAATAATGATGGAACTGGCATCCAAGTCTAGGGGCTGGGTTTTTCAGTCAATTGAAAGTGATGTGATATCGTCTTCATTCCTCTATTGTCTCTAGTCCAAAAGTTTTATTTGTTTCAGTGCTTGATGAAAGATCTCAAATGAAAGACAGGCTCAGGAAATAAGCCACAGGAAAAGTTATTCAATATACCATCCAAAATTTGAGTTATCATCTCTTTTCTTGAAATTATTAAATGGAAAAGGAATTTTTGAGCTCATAGCCACTGATAGTCTAGAAGTTTGAAAGTTGTGCTGAGTATTGATTCCAAAGAAATTCTGTAACTAGTTGGATTTTTATGAAGAAGAATTTGGTAGATGGTATTGCAAAAGTTATTTGAAGAATAGGGTTCCATATACACTAATATAGATAAAGCTAAACTATATTGTTTTCTGATTGTGCTTCTTACTCTGCATGTTTTCTGTCTTTAATCTTCTATTTTCTCTACTCCTGAAAGAACCTTAATATTATGATTGAACCTTAATGTTATGACTGTCAAATACAATACTGCAATGAATCATTATAATTATATTGACATGCCTGTTTTATTGTTGCAGGAATGCTGATATTGACAGGGTACCTTGCATGGAGAAAGGGAGCAGAGCAATCAGTGCTACTTTACCAGACAACACCAGCTGGTCCACTCGCCACCATATCTGGTCAGAAATCAAGAAAACAAAGCCATTTCCCATCATTTCTTTCAGAGGGAAGGCTAAAACCCTAGGGTGCCTTTGGGTCAGGAGACTGTAAGCACATCATGGACCCCTCAAAAGTACTCTCAGCATTCCAATGACCACACCCCCTTCTCCCTAAACCTTTGGTTTTTTGCCGATGGAGGATTTTCCTCTGATTCTAAAGCCACATGGACCAATGTATGTACTTTTTTTCCCCCTCATAGACTTCAAGGTTCAAATATTTGAAGGTGGATGATGAAATTGATCCCCACCCCCCAAAAAAAACCTGCTGTGGTTTTGCTGCTACATGAAGAATTGTGATTTGCATTGTATGGTTTTGGACCTATTCGCGTTGTAATGGGAGGCGGTTGAAGGGGCTATACTGGAGTATTGACACTTCAGCGTCATCTTTATCTCCTACCCATGATGCACTTTTAAATGAAGAGTTATTAGAATATTTTATTGGCTAATATACTTTTTCTGTGTTATTTTTACAAAGGCCACCTTTATCCTTTTTAATGCCATATTTTCAGTGTTACACTTTTCTGGCTTTTAATTTTTTTTTAATTTTGATTTGACAGATGTAAGAAGCAGCATGAATAGTTTATACTGTGGTTTTTCAGAGACTGAATGCCAAGAGAACTCAGTAAATGTTTATTCCTCTCGGTTTTCTCTTTCAATTCCCCTAAAATAGCACCCCTTTTGGGAACAGAGCAAGAGTGTTGAACTAAAGACCAAAAAAAAAAAGGGATCCCCTCAAGGTGTAAAACTATCTGGGGGAAATATTTGCTGGGTGTTATGAAAGATTTGGATGAAATTTCAACCCTGATGGTTTTGCAGTGATCCAGGAAGCCAGTGAGACAATCTCTCCAGATGTAAAGCTCTTTCATGATAATTAGAAAGGTATGGCCAAGCCAATGAAAACACAGGGGTAAAGTGAGAAGCAAGTCCCCATGATTTTGTTTCACTATTTGCTTTCTTCTGTCATGGTTAAAAGAAATGTGCAATCTGATTCTCAATTGGAGGGTGGAGGATAACAGGGTAGGATTTACTTGCGTGCACTTGTATAGTTGTAGCCAAGAATCCAAAAGTACACTAGAGCACTGATTTGGTAAAACAATTGGGAAGTATATCCCATTTTGGACAAAATACTAAGGGGGCGGGAAATTGAGGTGGGGGGAACATTCAAATCACCTTGTGATCCAGTGTAACTGTTTACTAACTTGAATAAAGCAATTGTTCACACAATAGTGATCAGAATGCACCTTCACTATAAGGCTACTGTGCTTAGCAAAGGGGGAAACATTTGGGAAGATTGTGCTTCAAAGAGCTTGGGAGCAGGGTCTTAAATTAAAGCCAATTAAATCAGAACTTTGTAGCGATGGTGCACTGACGGTACTTTGTACATACTGTATTTCTATATTTTTCCTTTGTACAGATTCACTTAAGTCAAGCTACTGTTTTACAGGGGTTCCTTATTTATTAGGTCTGTGAAGGCTTGGAAAATTACACTCAACAAGCAAATTCACTTTGATTTAAAAAAAAAAAACAAATACAAGGGGGAAAAATGAGGTGTGGGGGGAGGGCCGAGGGTCAGTGGATGGGCTCATGAACCCATGGATTTTCAAAACCTAACAAAGGCAAATTTCTATGGAAAATATGAAGCATTTTTAAGATGCTTCTTGTTGTTCTTTTTTCTTCTCCCTGACTGGTGTCAGATTTATTAAAACAAAATAAATCTCCAAGTAAAAAATGTACTTAATTTTGCTGTTGTTTCCTTTTTAAAATATATATATATATATATCTCAGAGCATAGAATATCTTCATTTATTTCAAGAAGTCAATATGATAAAACCAATATGGCAAAAGTTAGTGTTAAATTTAAACTTTAAAAAAAAGTTTTGGGGGGATAAAGATGAAAAATAAGCTTTTAAATATACTACACACAGGCTTGGCTCCAAGTAAATAGAAGGATTCAACTGTCTGCCTTAATTGCCGATGTAAAATCCAATGTTCCAATTATTTCTTCATTCTCTGACAGCCATTTGATTTTTTTTCCCTGCCTTTCAGTGACCTTGTATCGAAAATGCTAATAATTCCTCATGTAACATATACACCTGTGGATGCATATGGTATATTTTTATATCACTCCTGAAAATATTTGCTTTGTAACTTGATAATTATTTTTAAGGAATCTGACAGATACCCAGACATGCTCCTTACTTTATGGACTAACCTTCTGATGAATCCTATACAGAGCCCTTACTGCTGAATGCATAATGCTTACCCTAAGGCAGAATAATCTTATGAAATATAATGGCATAGAAAAATGTTAATTAAGTATAGGAATAATATATTTACATACTATTATAGTCTGTCATACACTCAGCCATATGTTTAGACTCCATTTGGCATTTTTATCCTATCAAGTCCTTCTCAAAACCTGGGAAAAGGCAGATGTTGTTTGATGGCGTTAAAGGTATTTGTTGCAAGATGTAAGCTATTCCAAGTAAAGCTGCCTTTTGCAATTGACTGATGGTGATTTTGTCAATACCATGGAGCTCAAGTGGAGCTCCAGATGTTTTCGGATCCCTCTTAAGATGCTTACTGCTATTGGTGCTTTTTGGGGGGTTACAATTATTTTACTACTACTTGCAGATCTTTGCATTTTGTGATTTTCTCCATTTCTTTCTCTTCTTTTCTGCTTTCTCCAGGTACTATCACATCCACTATCCAGAATTTTTGGAGGCCATGTAATAGAAGAGATAAATCACAAAATAAATTATTAGTATTATTGGAAATCAAATGAATTGGTTTCAAAGAATTCTAGCTCTGAATCCACATCTTTATTCCTGGAAATTCTTCTCAAGACCATCCATTTTTTTCTTTGTTCAAAAAGCACCATAATTTTTTGTTCAAAATACATTTGATAGCAAATTGGTCTCTGTATTATAATAGAGTGCAATTTGCATCCTTAGCACAGCCATGTTTATTGTACATTGTATCCCTTACCCCAGTGTGAAACCTGACAAGAGGAAATTTAAGTTGTAAATGGCCCATGCTATACAAGGACAAACCACCTTAGCAATTTTGACTTGGATGGTCAAATCCATAGGTGTATTTTTAAAGAACTCATAGAAAGAGAAATTAACAAAGATCTTCTCCATGCAACTATGTGTTCCCTAGTTCTGAAAAGGAGAGGGGGACTGAAGAATTAAAAATCTATTTTATAAAGTGGAGTCCCCTCTGAACAAAAATCTGACTATATCTTTAAAAATATTTACATTCTCATAGGTAAAATGAGAAAACTTAAGAACATACCACCTTATTCCTTAAGCAAATTGCTAGTAAAATCTATGGTGGGAGCCACTGCTTCTTCCATGTATATTTCTGGATAGCTTGGAAACTGGAAATATCTGCTGCCTGATGTTCTTTAGGACAGTTAGACTGCCCCTAAGCTTAGTCTTTCAGTTCCTGAGCCCTGGAATGATATATTAATAGTTGTTAGCTCGTTATAACTTTCATTAAGTATGCACAGTATTTCACGCAGTTGGTTCCAGTCTTATCCCTTGGCCTGGATCTTAAAGAAGCTGGAGTACTTCCCAGCTAAAGCATCATGGCAAAGGAAACACCAGTTTGTCCATCAGCCAAAAAGGAAATTCTGGAACAGGAGAATTGAAGGTCAACTTCTGGCCTTATTCATTTCCTAAGACAATAAAAACTACCGGAATAGCAAACCAGAGAAGTTATCTCAGGCCCCAATATTTGTGTCCCTTTCACCTCCCTAGTCCCTTTACTTTCACATTTTAACTGATTTGTTTAATGCATATAAAGCAAAAATAGTAGTCAAGCTGTACAACACATATAGCAAAAATAAAAGTCAAGATAAAATATTAATATTAAAAGATGGGCATTCAACAATCAAAACCTCAACAAGTTAGAAAGGTATGCATTGTAGCAATCTTTTGTCTTACATTGTCTATCCCACCCACAAGTTTGTTACTTCAAGCATAAAGTAAGGTTTAAAAATTAAAATATTGGTGTTGGTTTTATATTTCTACCTGCATGTTTGAGAGAGAATATTTATGACCGGAATCGTTCAAGAAAATTGAAAGAAAAGTTACAGCAAAAAATTGGCAAAGCCCAAAGGCCTTTTTTGTATATCATTAATATTGAGTGGATGGCTGCATGTTTCAAGTCAAAATAGATTGTACTTTAGTTAGATCCGTCTGCAATTCTTTTGAGGAAAGTGACATTCCAAATATTCAAAGGCAGATCAAAGTCACATTTCTATAGATTAGGTAGAGTTGTAGTCACAAAGACCCTGCAAGACTGACCACCACCTGCTTCTGTGGACAGCATGGTCCTTACAGAAAATATTGTCGAATTAAAGTATGAAAAATAAAATCAAACATTTATGGAAATATTATTCATAAAATGCATAAAAATTATGTATGCAAACATGACCTTTTGGCCCAGCTACAGAAGGCTTATATGATTACCAAGTTGGGGGTTAATAAGTGGTTTACAGAGTCAGCATATTGCCCACAAAAATTTAGGTCTTCATTTTACTGATCTCAGAAGAATGGAAGGCTGAATCAACCACAAGCCGGACAGGATCGAACTGCTGGCAGTTGGCAGAATTAGCCTGCAACACTGCATTATTTTTGCTGGGCTCAGTTATCAAATTCCCAATCTTTTCACATTCTCTTTCACCAGCAGATAACAAGATTTGAAACATGGCTTGGTTTCAGAGAATTAGGAAGCCACGCATACTAAGAAGTTCTGTTTCTGTCAACTCATAGAAAATTTCATACATGCACGTGCACACAAACATAAACTTACTTAAATCTTGGTCCTCTTCTTTTTAAGTTAATGAAATGTTGCCTGCTTTTTCTTGGCCTTGAAACTCTCTACCAATAATGACAGAATAACAACAGAATAACAGAATTGAAAGGGACATTGGAGGTCTTCTAATCCAGCCCCATGCTCAAGTAGGAGACTCCATACCATTTCAACAAATGATTTTGCAATCTCTTCTTAAAAACCTCCAACGTTGAAGTACCTACAACTTCTGGAGGCAAATTGTTCCACTGATTGTTTTAACTGTCAGGAAATTCCTCCTGAGCTCTAGGTTGCTTCTGTCCTTGATTAGCTTCCACCAGTGGCTTCTTGTCCTGCCTTCAGGTGCTTTGGATAATAGTTTGGCTCTCTCTTCTTTTTGGCAGCCCCTGGGACATTGGATCACTGCTATCCTGTCATCTCTAGTCCTTCTTTTCATTTACGTAGACATACCCAATTCCTGCAACCATTCAATTCCTGGCTCCAATCTCCTAATCATCTCTTCTTTGCACACTTGCTTTGCCAGAGCTTCAACCTGTACAAGAATCATCCACAAATTAACTCATCAATATTGGCTTCCATAGTTTATTGTGGTTTGGGTCAATTAAGGTTAGTAGATAATGAGTGGACTAAGTTATCAAACCTTAGCCACTTTCATGCCATCACCATTCCCTGTTACACTGAGAACAAAATACCCATCCATTTTGGCACATGTTGGCCAGCATGCCACAAGCATAACTAAACCCACATTTTATCCCAAGCATGCCCATGCTGGTCTAGGCAAGCCAGGACCTCTAACCTAAAGACTATTTCACAAGCAACATAATATTGCCAACATGTTTTTAAATTCATTTTTGTTGTAATTTTATTTCCCTGAAGAAATGGTTATGGAATTTGTTTTGGTGTAGAATAATTTAGCCAATGTCTGGTGTTATGTATCTTGTCTTGCGCCTGACAGCATTTGGCTACTGAACAAGATTCCAGTTCTGTGGTTCCCAGGGGCATGATTTTTGTTGACATATATGGATGATGTACTGCAAAGCAAGAGAGCTTCACTACTGAAACAAGCCTTTTTTTTTTTTTTTTTTTGAGGTTGTGAGCACAGCAGATAGGTGAGCAATCAAACACATATTTCTGAGCATGTGTCCTATAAGGACACGACAAAATGGGGTGGGAATGTGCCCAGGTCTATCACAGCTCCTCACCATTTCAGTGCTTCTTCATTCAGGCTGTTATATTCTCTCAAACCTGAATCCATTATTACTTAAAGAAAAAAATCATGAACATCAGAAATATAGATCTGTAGTAGAGGAGGTCAATATGTCAATAAAGAACAGAAAGAAAAGGAAGAGAGGAGGGAGGAAATAACAGTGAATAAACTACCTGACTATCCTCTGTCAATCTCCTGACATTTACCATATTTTTTGGACTATAAGATGCACCGTAACATAAGACACAATTAGGTTTAAGAGGTGGAAAACAAGAAAAAAAATAGTTTTTTTTCTCTGTGCATTTTGTTTTTACCCTCCCCAGTGTCCAGAAGCACTCTGCAGGCCAAAAATGGGCCTGTTTTTGGCCTCCCAGACCCTCTGCGCATCCCCTGTTTGCCCTCCCTGGCATCCAGAAGCACTCTGCAGGCCAAAAACGGCCCCATGTTTGGCCTCTGTAGGCCTCCGCGGGGCCTATTTTTGCCCTCACCTGTATCGGGGAGGCTGAAAACTGAATGTGCAGAGGGTTTGGGAGGCCCAAAACAGGCCTGCAGAGTTTTTCTGGATGCGGGGGAGGGCAAAAATGGGACCTCTGGAAGCCTGCAGAGTGCTTATAGATTCTGGGGAGGGCAAAAACGGGATGCATGGAGGGTTTGGGAAGCCAAAAGCAGGCCCCAATTTTCTCTATAAGATGCACAGACATTTCCACCCACTTTTTTGGTGGGGGAGGGAGTGCGTCTTATAGTCCGAAAAATACAAACTATACAGACTGAGCAACCAGGAGACCTAGAATATATTCCAAATGGCAACGTATCACAATGGTGCCATTTGCTGCTGTACTTCAGGTAAGAAATGTTCTGGAGTGGTCCTGCCACGTTGCTTTTATCCAATCCCTCTCCTCCCGTGGCTGCCAAATTAGAATCAAAGGCAATGGTTGCACGTGCCATCGTATCATTTTACTACTTCTCTTGTGTTGTTATATCCCACTTCATTCATTACAATGACCTTGTACAAAATGGAGCTCATTGTAATATCCATCATAATTCATAAATCTTATTGGGTATGAGCCAGGTCTGATCTTGCTGGGCAGATAAGCTGCTAAATATACAAATAATCAAGTCTTTTGCATTTCTCTCCAAGTGGGCTTATGGCCAATCTCCCTTTGCTCACAACTCTATGTATGTATACACAGAAGGGACTTGTCAGAGATGTGCCATAAACACAGAATATTCACATATTATTGCATCAACAATTTGGAGAATGCCTCTTTAATTTCTAAACAGAAAATAATTGCATCAGATTTGAAACTGTCAGGTAATGTTTAGCTAATGCTTCAATTACTTCAGATTGGTACATTACACTTTAAAGATACAGGAAAATAAGCAATATTTTTGTCATCATTTGATGGTGAACAGTCATCTCACTGCAGTGTTGTTTCCTTACTGTCTGATCTTGCATTTGACATTATCCTGTTCTCTCCTGTTATATCCAGGGTCTTTCAGGATGAGATGGCTGACAAATATCACGAAACAAAAATAAAAACAGCTTTAACAAAAAAGCTTTAATACGTATTGATTTATGTATTCATTTTTTTAAATTGACTCTATTTTAAAAGACCCTTGGCAGTACACAAATTGGCTGTTTTTAATAGTCTCTTTGGATATAAATTTACATTCAATAAAACACTTAAGACAATTTCAGACATCTTCAGCATCTCAAAACATCTTTTTTTCTAATGCATCACATTCTTTGGGGAATAATGGAGATGTCCTGGCCATTATTAGAAACCCTAGTCATAATGATCTATCATAAAATGGATGTGTCTATGGAGATTCTTAGTCATCCAGGTCATGGGTGCCCCAAAGGTGCTTTTTCAAGAGGCAACTGGATTTTCTTGTTTTTCTTTGAAGATATTTCACTTCTCCTCCAAGAAGCTTTTTCAGCTCTGGCTCTGACATAAAATTGATTATAATGTGGTTAAGTGGATGTAAAACTTGTGACACCTGCATCCCACAAACTGTTAGTTCTGCTTCAAAATTATCAACAAATTAATAGGAGAAAAATAAACTGACGTGGACACTGGACAAAGACAATGCTAAGAAAATATCACATTGAAGTGGCTAGAACAGGGGTCTTCAAACTTGACAGCTTTAAGACTTATGGACTTCAACTCCCAGAATTCCTCCTCCAGTCATGTTAGCTCAGGAATTCTGGGAGTTGAAGTCCACAAGTCTTAAGCTTGCCAAGTTTGAAGACCCTTGGGTTAGAAAAACAAAAGAATGTGCCAAACTGATATATAAAGTCTTAGGTAAAGGAAACAGCAAATAAGGACTAGTCAGTGTATCAGGAAAAGGAATAGAGCTCAGAATCTCCTACCAAAGAGCAGAAAAGACAAAAGCTCAATTCACACAGAAAAATCTTGTACTTTTTTCTGTATTTTTATTCCCTTTAGAGATAGTTAATCATGTTGGAAGAAATATCCAGGTGGAGAGAAAGATACTGGAAACATGGAGGCTAATTGGAAAGATGGTTTATTGATGGACAGGACCACATGGGTTTGAGGTCCTGGGCAGCTGACTACATGGAGTTGAGAGAAAGGGTTATTTATATCCCCTCTTGGGATTTGAACTTGAGCTTCCTGTTCCTGTGCAAGCATATGTATTCTATTGGCTGCTGTCAGGCTCCCATGGGGCTATATGCAAATCCTAGGAGTTTGTCTGGGATAAGTTTGCTTGAACCTTGCTGGATGATGCAATGACCTTAGGAAATTTTGCAATGCAGTGAGCCCTGCTGCTAGATAATCCTATAATATCCTGGAGGGTCATATCTTAATCCCAACACCCTGGAGCTGGAGTCATTTGTCTCATAGATAGGCTGGCCCAGTCTTTCTTAATGTGCACCAAAATATCTGCTCGAGGCAGGAAGCTGAGGTTCTGGGTTTCTGTTTCCTTTAAGATTTTTATTTCTCTTTTAGGGGAAATATTTTATTCTGCCTTTTAAAATATTTCCTAAAACATTTCATTCTTCTAGGAGAGGGGATGGGTGGTAACTGGCTTATTATTATTGGATCCTGTACCCTACATGGACAGGGAAGGAGGCAGGCAGCACTTTCTGTCCCATTTTCAAGTATTTATCCATCCATCCATTCAATTTATATAGCAGCCCATCTCACATTTATGATTCTGGGCAGCTCATAGCAATTAAAAACAATGTAAACAAAGCAAATAAATAATATATAGCCAAGGTTACTCAATTGTTGCACATTTTGAAAGACTGTTAAGCGATGGTGGTTTTGAAAACAAAGAAAATATTTTTAGATTCCAACCTGGCCTTCGTTTTGGTAGGGCCATACCTTCTCTCTTTGCATTGTTGAGGGCGCTCAAGAAAAAAACTTGATGTATTTTCTCTTCTGAATTGAGTTGGTCGATGACCTAAGACAGTGTTGGCGAACCTTTTTGGCACCGAGTGCTGAAACGGGAGTACGTGCGCGGGAACACCGGAAACCGGAAGAGCAGCTCCCTGGCATGCACGTGCAAGCCAGTTACCTGATCGTCTGGTTTCTTGCACACATGTGCATATGAAGACCAGCTGGCTGGTATGCATGCACATGCCAGAAATCAGAAGCTCAGCAGGGGAGCTGCTCTTCCTCTTTCCGGCACTCCCACATGCATGCAGAAAAGCAACGGGCAATGGCTGGCATGCCCAGAGAGATGGCTCTACATGTCACTTCTGGCACACGTGCCATAGGTTCGCCATCACTGACCTCAGATCACATAACCTGACTCTACAGGAGAGGCAGCTGCAAAGAGTTGATTAAATTCAGCTTTACTAATAAGAGTTTTGTTCAGATTTTAATATAAGATTCTTGGTAGCCAATATGAGACGTTTGACTAGGTAGAAAGTCAGAATTTTCTCTCCAGAAAGAGATTCTTTGAATTGGTTTCTGTTTTGCTGAAAGTATTTCTTTCTGTAATGGGGGAAAAAAAACACCTATCATTGAAAAAAATATAATACATTTCCTGTGCTAGGGAAAAATCCAGGGGGGGCAGAGTGGAGAGAGAATAATGTTTTTGTTCCAACATTTGACTGAATGAATTAAATCAGCCAAAAACGGCTGCTGTAATTTTGGCTTTCTGCCCCAGACATCAGATTTCTTTTAATTTCTTTCTTTTTCTTTCTTTCTTCTTTAACAAAGTAAATTAATTGTAAAGTAGCAAATAACATTAAGGAATGAACATAATACCATTTCCCTCTTATTTTATTACTGGTTTTTAAACACAGAGAACCACACATTATATAAATAATTACACTGAGCCAACCTAAAAAACCAAGAAGGCAACAAGATAGTTTCCTCCCTATTGATCCTTTTCAGGGTTGGTTGGGGCAGGGGGAGATATTTTTTCCATAAAAATTTAATTCACTTTTTCTGTCCTTTCCTTTACCATTTTTTTTAAAAAGCTTTTAAATCAAACTGCAGCCCACTTTATCCTCCCTCTTTGTGAAATGCTAAGCCACTGGTAAGGCTTCACTTTCCTGGTGTAACTTTCCAGAAACTGTATATCTGCATAGCAACTTCACTGCGAGCAGCTTATGCCAAGGGATCAAATATCAAAAAGATGAATAGAACTCCAAATCTGAGCTTGCGCTCCAAACTTCTGCCCTTGATTTTTGAGCCGTCTATGTCTTGGTGATGTTGCTCAAACAAAGTGTCCGTCGGGTGATTTTTAAAACAGCAGAAGTCCCATCAGCCCTTCTCTGGTAGTTGGCAACAGGAAAGGCTACCCTTGCCTGTAGAGGATGACCAATGGAAAACAAAGCTTGTCTTTTTCCCATCCTCACCCTTTTCAGCCCCCTCACCCCTCTTGTTTGCCTCTGACTGAAACCCGAGCCTGGATCCCACAGGCAGTGTCCAGATTACAGATTGTTGACTCAGATTGAGCACTGAAATCTGAGTTGATGGGCCAGCCCTGTAGGAGGAGGAGAAAGCCAAAGGAGAGTTCATGTATCCACTGGGAGTCTGCCTTTTTCAAGTCATAAACTTTCCTTTCCCTTTCCTTTCCTTTCCTTTCCTTTCCTTTCCTTTCCTTTCCTTTCCTTTCCTTTCCTTTCCTTTCCTTTCCCTTCCCTTCCTTTCCTTTCCTTTCCTTTCCTTTCCTTTCCTTTCCCTTCCCTTCCCTTCCCTTCCTTTCCTTTCCTTTCCTTCCCTTCCTTTCCCTTCCCTTCCCTTCCTTTCCTTTCCTTTCCTTTCCCTTCCCTTCCCTTCCTTTCTTTCCCTTCCCTTCCTTCCTTCCTTCCCTTCCTTTCCTTTCCTTTCCTTTCCTTTCTCTTCCCTTCCCTTCCTTTCCCTTCCCTTCCCTTCCTTCCTTCCTTTCCTTTCCTTTCCTTTCCTTTCCTTTCCTTCCTTCCTTTCCCTTCCCTTCCCTTCCTTCCTTTCCTTTCCCTTCCCTTCCCTTCCCTTCCTTCCCTTCCCTTCCTTTCCTTTCCTTTCCTTTCCTTTCCTTTCCTTCCCTTCCCTTCCTTTCCTTCCTTCCCTTCCCTTCCCTTTCCTTTCCTTTTCCTTTCCTTCCTTCCTTCCCTTCCCTTCCCTTCCCTTCCTTTCCTTTCCTTTCCTTTCCTTCCTTCCTTCCTTCCCTTCCCTTCCTTCCCTTCCTTTCCTTCCTTTCCTTTCCTTTCCTTCCTTCCTTTCCTTCCTTTCCTTTCCTTTCCCTTCCTTCCTTCCCTTCCTTCCTTCCTTCTCTTCCTTCCCTTCCCTTCCTTTCCTTTCCTTTCCTTTCCTTTCCTTTCCTTTCCTTTCCCTTCCTTCCTTTCCTTTCCTTCCCTTCCCTTCCTTCCTTTCCCTTTCCTTTCCTTTCCTTCCCTTCCCTTCCCTTCCTTTCCCTTCCCTTCCTTCCCCCTTCCTTCCTTCCTTCCTTCCCTTCCTTCCTTCCTTTCCTTTCCCTTCCCTTCCTTTTCCTTCTTTCCTTTACTTCCACTCCCTTCCCAAATTTACCTGCTACCTTTCACATGGCACCATAAATCAAGACCACTAACAAACAGCAATTCTCTGCCATGGGGAGAGATAAACATTTTCTTTATCTTTAATGAGCAAAATCAATGATCATCTCTGAGCTGAGAGGATGAAAAATATGAGCAGGGAAGTCTAATCATTTGGAGGATATTTCCCATCAGCCAAGAGAGATTCTTTAGTGAGTGGATGTCATGGTTTGGACCCTGGTTCTCCATTTTATAAGGAATTTGTTAAAAGAAAGCATGACATGGCTCCTTTGCGGCTCTCCTTCTCCGCCGCCACCACCTCCTTTTTTGGCATGTTTCCTTCTTTTTCTTGGCATTTCATTCCATCCATCCTTCAGACGCTTTCATGCCTTTGGTAATTTATGTGCAAGATTTTTCCAAAGTTCCAAATGTTTTTCCATTTGGCAAACCGTCTCCTGAAACCTCCACAGACTGTAACTATAGAGCTTAAAGGTAGCGAAAAACATGAGCTTTGAATGATAAAATAAAGATGCTTCTAATGTTTACTAATCCTGAATAAAAATTACTGGTTTGTTAGACAGAAGCATTGCTGTTTCTTTTCATAATCCCACATTGTTATATTAGATTGCTGTTTTACATTTGCCACTGCACAGGTTTTGCTGCTGTTTTTATTTTTAAAACAAGCTGGGTTATGATGTTGTTGTTTTGTTTTGGAAGCTTTATTATACCATATGGTTAAAAAAAAGTTAAAGGAATCCCTGCGGCTTTTACTCCATTAGTCATTGCCGACTATAGGCAGCAGTGTTGATCTCTGTCTCAAGGCCACTGAAATCAGTGCTGTCTGAAGACATTTCCACAGTCATGTGGCCAGCCTGATGTCATGGGGCACTGTTATCTTCCCACCCAAGTTTTTGGTGGGAAGTATTTATCTATTTGCGTTTGCATGGTTTCAAATTGCTAGGCTGGCAAGAGCTGGGGCGAGGACTGGAGCTCACATGGCGGTCAGGTCTTGAACCTGGGCTGCCAGCTTTCCAGTCAACAGCCCAGCATCTTAACTGTTGAGCCACTGCGCTGTCCCAAACCATACCATACAGAGAACTGTTTTATTCCTCAGCGGGTAATTTTGCAAGTGTTGGACATAAACTACTTGTGTTTGCTTTGTTAAGTTTTGTGATTTGTGAAATAATAGATCAGATCTATTCACTTTTAAGTGACTTGATGGAAGGCTGTCCATTCCAGTATGCTGAAATCTCAGGTTTGGGGGAACTTTCACTTGCCTCTAGCGATAGATGCGAGGAAACATTTTGGTGGCCAAAGGCAGTCCTTAGATTTTAGTGTTAGGAGGTAGAAAGGATCACAATAACACAGTGGATGGGATCTGCCTCTTGGGTAAGTTGGTCAGGACTTTCTATTCAATGGTTATTTGGAGAGCCATGTTACTGCCTTGATTTAGCAGAAGGGAGAAAAGCCTAAAGTGGCATTTTCTTACCTCCAGTGGCCTGTGAGCACATAGTAGGTAGCGGACATTTTGAGTAGTTTGGAGAACCGGCAAATACCACTTCTGACTGGAGATTTTACACTATCCTTCCCCTGCCACACCCACCAAACCACGCCCACAGAACTGGTAGTATAAAAATTTGAATCCCACCACTGGTCTGAATGTTGATCACGTAACCATGGGGATGTTGCACAAGTCTCAAGTCCCCCCACTTTTTTCAATGCCGTTGTACAGTAACTTCAAATGGTCACCAAATGAACTGTTGTAAGTCAAGAACTACTTATATACTAATAATAAACTTTTCTATCACATATCCCAAAAGCACCATCCATTCACAGGAGGGGAAGTATCTTTACACAGAAATGCACACCAATTTCAAGACCGAAATGGTTGGGAAGTCATTAAAGACTATTCCAGAGAAGATGGAGACTGATAATAGATAAGATTGGAATGCTGCAACATCTTGCTATGGTGTCTACTTGGCCCTTTAAATCTGAAAAGTGTCAGTATTGCTTTTAGTAGCATTTGTGCAACTCATTGCTTCTGCCCAAACCATTGCAAAAATTGGCCAAGAACTCAGAAGAGAATCTTGTCAGTTACTCTTTATGGTTCTTTTTTTTTACATCACCTTTTATTTCATTCCACATGGATGATCTCTGGCCATCGGTGAAAACACTTCCGACTGTAACATTTGTAATATAGGAAGGAAATTTGCTCTTTCTAGTATAACATTTCATTTTCCAGGCTGTTACTCATCCTTCCCAATGACGGTGATATTTTCTCTGGAGATACACGTCATCCATGTTAATAGCAAGATTTCTTCATAATCAGGACTATTTGACTCAATTAATTAACTGCTCGTTACTTGACCAAACAATATGTATTCACAGATGGGATGAAGTCAGTGAGGAGGTGCTGTCTGTGCAGATATCAAGCATGGAGGAAGTTAAACCACCCTGCATACCTGGGGACAGAATTAGGAGCCAAAGGAGCAGCAGCAAGGAAAATTCCATCTTCAAACAGGGTGGTTCTTTGAGGGACTGCAATAGAGAGGAAGGGGTCAAGCTATTTTCTAATAGTAGATTAGAAAGGCCAGACAAGGAATAATGGATGGAAACTGAACAAGGAGAGGTATAACCTGGAGATAAGGAGAAACTTTCTGACAGTGAGAACAATCAACCAATGGAACAACTTGCCCTCGGAAGTTGTGGGAGCGCCATCACTTGAGACTTTCAAGAAGAGATTGGACTGTCATTTGTCAGATAAGGTGTAGGGCAGTTTTGGCTAACCTTTTCTGGACTGAGTGCCCAAAGCACTTGGCACACAAATCCCCAAAATCCAATGCACGCCCCATGCATGTGCATGCAATCCACCCCACATGAGCCACGCGCATGCACACACAAACCTTTGCATGTTCTCCACTCCTGCGCATGCAGGACAGAGATCCGAAGGCCAGCTGGCCGATGGGAGGTGCACGCACATGTACGTCGGAGCTGAAATGGGGCGACGGTTCACGTGCCATCAGAGAGGGTGCTGCGTGACACCTCTGGCACACATGCCATAGGTTTGCCATCCCGGGTGTAGGGTCTCCTGCTTGGTTGGTGGGGGGGTTGGACTAGATGACCTACAAGTCCCTTCCAACTCTGTTAATCTGTAAGAGTTTTTTGGAAAAAGCAGAGCCCAGCTTCTTTGCTTCCTCCCTTTACCCAGGGGTGGGATTCAAATTTTTTAACAACCGGTTCTGTAGGCACGGCTTAGGTGGTGGGCATGGCTTGGTGGTCATGTTATTGGCTGGGTGTGGCCAACTCAACATCACTCACATCGAGGCACGCATCTCCTCTCCTGGCCTCTCATGACTGTGGGGATGCTGCCACAGTTGTAAGTGTGAAAAATGATCATAAGTCACTTTTTTCAGTGCCATTGTAACTTTGAATGGTCACTCCACACAAGCGAACTACCAGAAAAGGAGGGGAAAAAGGAGGAACAGAGAAGTTCCAGAGACAGGAAGTCTAGTCCTGCCAAGAATGTAATAAGGGTTAACGGAGAGGCAGTTTCTGTAAGCAACACCAGAATGCTTCCTTCCTGCCTTCCTTACAGGATTAGGCCAGTAATTTCTTTTAACAACTGGTTCTCCGAACTGATTAGAATGTTCTAGCAAATAGGTGCGAACTAGTAGAATCCCACCCCTGCCTTTACTGGATCCCAAAATGCATTGCTTGTGAGAAACAAGGGGAGTTCAAGAAATGTTTTCAAGAGTGCAGCAGGCTTCGCTCTCACTTTGTTCTCAACAAAATCCTTCAATTGCAAGAATGGTCCAGACCGTTGCAACCTTGGCACTCTCGCCACCTCCTCGATCCAGCTGGTGGTGAGCACAAACAAGCCTCCACATGGCCCTCCTGGCACACTGGAGGAGGAGGGGGGACACAAGATGAGCTCAGGTGCCTGCCAGACCCAGAGAGTGAGGGTGGAGGGGCGGGGGAGCTTCGTCTGATGCTGTTTAGCCAAGCTGCCATTAAAGTGCTTTGCAAATAGCACAGTTAACGCAGCTGAGGCTAGCACATTGCCTCAATGGGCTAATTAGTCTCTCAGACCTTCTGCTCTCCTGGAAAGCCCGGCATTGCTAGACAGCACGGCATGCTGTGTGTGCCTGGTGTCAAGTGGCCCAGTTCCACATCTGTGGTGTCGGCTTTGGGTTGGCCTGGCGGGCTCTCATTTGGCCCATAAACAGAAGCATCTGCTGGGGTTATGGCTAAGCTTGCTGGCATCTTTCGGGAAAGGTGGGGCCCTGCTAGACTGACTAGCCAATCGGTTCTAATCAGGGAAAGCAGAAGAGGAGAAAAATAGACAATGCATGTCCATCCGTCAAAGCAAATCTTATGAAATGTGACCCCCCTGAAGTTTCGAAGAGGGATGAAACCTAAAAGAGGGTTGTGGAACGGGAGTCCCAAGGATCTCTTCATCCCATCCCAGGGCAGAATTGGCCATATAATTATCCTTCAACGGAGCAAAAAGTGGTGAGAGCACTTAGCATTTTCCTGATTGCAGAGGAAAGGAAAGATTTAAGTGATGGTGGAGGTTGGGGGAGAACTGCTGGGGAAATAGTTTATTGTGTTACAAACTATGATCCTATCACTATGAGGTGCTTGAATGAAGCAGCTGGGTTCCCCACAGAAAGCAGTGGCTTCTGTCCCTAGAGTGCCTGAGACTTTGCTTAGGGCCAGCATATAGCTGGAGGATTGGCAGCTCTCGGGAGCTGTAGACTCATGGAGAGATGGATTGTCTGCCTCCCTCTCTTTCCTAGCTTTATAAGCGACTTGATGTCACTGAAACTCTTGGCAGGAATTAATATAACAATATTAAATGGTAAAATACAGACTCATGACCACAATTGAGCCCAAAATTTCTGTTGCTAAGTGAGTTTTGCCTCATTTTACGACCTTTCTTGCCACAGCCAGGGTCCAGCTGGGGCGAACCGGATGTTAATTTTATATCCAGTTTGGCGAGTCAGTAGTTGCGAAGACCAACTGGCCCCATCCCACCCCTCCCAGGAATCCCCACGCACCCACGTAAGTGCAGGGCTCCCACGTAAGTGCAGGGAGGCTTCCTAGGCCCAAAATGGGGCACAGGGGTGTGGTGCACCCCCCACACCCTGTTTTGGGCCTAGGAGGCCTCCCTGCAGCCTCCTGGGAACAAAAACAGGGCACCAGGAGGGGGTGTCGCATGCCTCCCCGCACCCCGTTTTTACTCTCAGGAGGCTGCAGGGAGGCTTGCTAGCCCAAAATGAGGCACAGGGAGGGTGCGAAGAAAGGAAGAGAGGCTTGGTGGGCGTGGTGTGACTTGGTGGACGTAGCTTGGTAGGTGTGGCAGGGGAAGGATACCGTAAAATCTCCATTCCCACCGCATTCCTGGGGGAAGATTACCACTGGTTCTCTGAACTACTCAAAATTTCCCCTACCGGTTCTCCAGAACTGGTCAGAACCTGCTGAATACCACCTCTGGCTTGGGTCCTATTGGGTGATCCAGTTTATTCAATGATGTTTCAAGGTGGGATTTATCTCAAGGGTCGTTTGAAGATGAGAAAGGAATGAAAAGCGTGGGGGCAGGTGAGGGGGCAAAGAAGGGATGTATTCATTGCCCCCCTGCCATTGTCAAACTTGATGGACAATTTGCCAATGGATTTTTAAAGACTGTAGTCTCATGTCCACATATTTTGTTCTTTGTGGGTATTACCTTCGGAACAAACACAAAGGATACCGGAGCCAATGCAAGATTGTTTTGCTAAACCATTCTCATTACTGCTTAGACTAGAGCCATTGATTTTTAAAAACCCTCACTGCGTGGTTCAAATTCCAATTCTTGTGTCCATCTAGCCAGCCTTCCCACTCCACCCATGATGCCACCTGTGCACCAGCAAGGTCTCTGACTTTCTCCCTTGCCAAACAGCCTCACAAAAGGAGAGGGAGCATGTCATATCCTCACAGTTGATTTAGAATATTCATGGTGGAAACTAATCAAGGAGAGAAGCAACTTAGAATTAAGGAGAAACTTAGAATATTTAATCAGTGGAAATTATATGGATAACTAATCAGTGGAACAACTTGCCTCCAGAAACTGTGAATGCTCCAACACTGGAGGTTTTTAAAAAGATGTTGGATAATCATTTGTCTAAAGAGGTGTAGGGTTTCCTGCCTAGGCAGGGGGTTGGACTAGAAGACCTCCAAGGTCCCTTCCACTCTGTTATTCTATTCTATTCTATTCTATTCTATTCTATTCTATTCTGTAAACCACTTAGAGATGGCTGTAAAGCACTATGAAGCAGTATATAAGTCTAAGTGTTATTGCTACTGCTATGTCGCAGTCCATCAAGTGCCATGAGGGCCATCATGTCTTCACACTTACGCCTCAACTGGTGGAGGAGAGATGTTCTGGAATAAAGGCTAATTGATAAAAGTTTTGGTCCTTAGAATATGTTATCAAGGAAGACTTCACCTGCCTTGTGTTTCCTGGGGTGGCAAAGAACCATTTTGAAATATATGCCAACATTACAACATCAGTAGTAATGATAACACCTATTGCAGTTTTTCTAAGCCTTGGCAACATTAATAGAAGCCTGGGGAATTCTGGGAGTTGTCCCAAAGGTGCTTTTTCAGGAGGCAACTGGACTCTTGTTTTTTCTTTTGAAGTCTTTCACTTCTCATTCAAGAAGCTAGACAGGATAGTGGGAAATGGAAGGATTTATACCCCTTGCAGACAGCTGTTCATTTGCATCCTGTAAGTGGGTTGTTGAAGCTCTTGAGAGGTTTATCTCGGTCCTCAGGGTCACCTGCGTAGTGCTCCTGGTTCTTGTAGTCTGCAGGTTTTTTTCCTCTGGAAACCCATTTCTTAACTCCACACCATTCAAAGGGTGTTCATCCCAAACTGTATATAGCTAAAAGTCAGTAGAGATTCGCAGCCATCCAGGCCATGGTTGTCCCAAAAATGCTTTTTCACAGGAGGACCATGAGGACATAGATAAACCTCTAAGTGCTTCAATAACCCTCTAAAAGGATGCAAATGACCAGCTGTCTGCAAGGAATATAAATCTTTCCATTCCCCACCATCCTGTCAGAGCTGAAGAAGCTTCTTGGATGAGAAACAAAATGTCCAAATTAAAAAGCAAGAAAGTCCAGTTGACTCCTGAAAAAGCACCTTTGGGACAACTATGACCTGGATGACTGAGAATCTCTACAGACTTCTGGGAGTTGAAGTTCACACATCTTAAAGTTACCAAAATTGAGAGAAACACTGACTTATTGGGATTTGTCCTCCTGGAGTATGTCTTTGGTGATTTCTCTCTTTTAAAAGCCTCCTTTGAAAATCCAGAGCAGTGAGTAAAAATAGAAGGAATCAGAATTGTAACTGGACACCGATGGCCACAATCCTCTTTTCTCTGTCTTGAGAAGGGCAGTACAGCGTCTCCCTTCCCCCAACCGTCGATGTGGAACAGCGGCGGCGGTATTTGGCTCTAGGGCTCCATCTAGTGGTGCTGCTGAGGCCCGCTCCTAAATTCAGAAGAAAAAAACACGATTTCTCGCCGCTTTTGGAAAATCTACACGGACAAAGTGAATACAGTTAACAGCCAGCGATCGCGGTAAATTATACTTAGCACTGAATGAAGCGAGTGCTCCCTTCCGCTTTTATTCAATCCCGAGATATCTTTGAGCGCTTCGCTGTTTGACTGATGGGAAGAGACAGGAAAGGTTCTGCTCACGACCACAAGGGGGCAGGCGTGCGACGACGAGGTTGGTCCGATTCCTCCCTTGACTAGAATGCTATTATCCTCATTATTATGTATTATTTTTATCCTCTTCACCACATGCAATTTACCTTATGCTGCTATTACTGTACTATTGTTTCCTTTGTTTAATCTCTTTGTGAAACTATGGGCTAAAGTTGATAACTTGTGTTTTTTTCCTGGAAGGATTCTGCTATGGAACCTTTCTTTTTTTTTTTTTTTTTTTTTTGCAGGCAGATGAAATGCTGGAGAAAGCCTCAGCTTATTATGTTAGTCTTCTCTTTCAGAAAAAGTTACCTTTTATCGAAAGAAGAGTCAGGTTTTTTGAGGTTGCTCAGAGCTTTAGAGTGAGCTCACCAGTGATATATCATTCTAGCAGTCTCTAGGTTTGTAGCATTCATTGCAATATATATTGACTCTATAGGTAAACTCATTCTTTCTATTGTCTTGTATAGGGAGGTAGCTTTGTTGATGGATAATTATTATGTATATGAATTAGAGGCACAGGAGCCCTTCTGTTAAAAACAGAAATTGCTAAACAGAAACACCAGTTGATATATTTGCTAATGTTTGGAGATCTTGTATTCCCATATAAGTAACAAAAATGAATATCTACAGCACAGAATGTTCTACAACATCTGTTTGGCTAGGCAAGACTTTTATGTGTAACTGAAGGAATGATTTCTTAGCAATTTCTTGGATATGCATATCTGTATCTTGCCAAGAGTGGTCTCTGGAAGAGACTGTAATGCTGGGAAAGGTGGAAGAGACGAAAAGGATGAGAAGAGCAGCAAGGTGGATGGACTCAATCACAGTGGCAATGGGAAGACCCAAAAGAAATGGTTAGCGACAAACTATCATGGAAAAAATATGTGATTGCTAAGAGTCTACGTTGACTTGATAGCACAGAATTGATCAATGTGTCTAGGATATTTCACTTTCCATTGGTAATAATAAAATCCCTCATACTATTAAGTAATGATCAATTTATTCTTTTCTGATGAGCCATGGATGTTTTTATATTTATTCTTTAGACTTTTTTCTAATGATGATTAAACTGAATCAGCCTCAGATAAAGCTGGAGGGAGCAGCATAATAAAGAAGACAAACAAGTCACTCTCAGTCTAAATCTCACAGATGCCATGAGTATCAATTGTAAGAAAGAGACACTATATGGGAAGAGTTTGAAGACACCCCCCCCCCATATTTAAAGAAAGCACAAAAGAAAATGTGAAAATTATATGCAGTGGAGCAAGGCTGGCTATAAATATGCAACAACTGCATAAATAATACTTTATTTTACTGCAAAGACCATGCTTAATGGCCTGATCTGCCCAAATAGTTTAGAAAATATGTGGAAAAGGCTCCTTGGTTGTCTATTCTTAGGGGTGTTTTTGGTGATGTACATCTGATCCGTTTTATCTTCAACATTTTTGATGGAAAGAAAAAAAATGCAAACAAAACAATGGAAGGAACATGAAATCAGAGCTCTCCTAAGATTTCTTCAGATGGCGCAGAAGGAATGCACAACCGAACACCCAAAATATTTGATACCAGCTACATGGGAACCTCTGAAATGGAATCTTCTCCAAAGAGGCTCATGGTGGCCCAGAACGTTTGTGCATTCCCTCCTCTTCCTGCCCAACATTTCAGGCAAGTCTCTCCCTTTTTTTTCAGTGGGAAGACTTAATCTGTCACCTCTAGGTTTAGAAGTGCTTCCATTTTGGCTTTCTGTTGTCCCTCAAAAAGGACCCAGCGTTTGCTTCTTTTCACACCTTATTTTTGCTTACATCCTGTACAGAACTGGGTCTCCAGAGAAAGATTCAGCTGTATCAAACTGGGTTGTTACTCTTCAGAGATATGTCCAATTGTTCTAGTCAGATTTTTCTCGTGTCCCCTGTATTGCATTTAATTACAATTCCCATCATGCTGCCTTTGAGTGCTGGGAATTATAATCAACTATATCTCAAGGGCAGTAATTTAGGGAAAACAATTTTAAGCCATTGTCTGATTTGCCTCTCAAAAGGTCTTTGGGGATTCCTGTGTTATACCTGTGGAAGAAAAAAAATCTCACCCAAGAGAAATCGGTAAATGGGGAGGTTATTGGTTACAATCAGATTCACTATATAACAAACACACCTGTGCAAATTCATGAACATATCTCAGTGACAGAAATGTTCCCCAAGGGAGATACATAATTAGATGATTGACAGACAGACAGATAGTCAGACACACAGGGCTGATTCTAGGATGAGGGCCAAGGTATATTTGTAAGAGCAGTGATTAGCCCACAGCCAGTGAAAAAAATAACCATCAGATGAAAGGAACAAGAGACACTGAGCACCAAAATAGTCGTGTCAAGAAAGATCAGAATGGGAGGCAGAAAAAGAATGAAAGGAAGCAGTAATGAGGAAAAAAATATCATTAAAATAAGAGTGGGTGACTGTCTTTTATTCAGCAATAGCCTCTAAACTTAGAGTCTCTGCACCCAATCAAATATTTGAATTTAAAGGCACAGATTGCTAGAAATCAAAAGTTCAGATTTGTAGCTCTCCACATGCCTTCCCAAATGTTCCCCCTTGCTATCTCCATTCCCTCAGGGCCTCATGCTGCCTGCCATTTCAATGAAAACAAAAACTTTTCAAACCCTCAGCATTAAAAAAAAAAAAGGAAAAGGAAAAACAACACCATGTTACAAAATGGATCCATCCGTTCCTACTTATACGAACAAACATCCGAAAGTTGCTCCCTTGGCAATCGGTGTTAGGCTTTCCAACTGCAGAACGCAGAAGGATAAAGAGCTGAAGCTTATTGCTGTGCTAAGCCCACGACAGTCAACCCCAGATGCAAGTGGAGTTCAGATTTAATGGAACCTCCTGTTTCAGAATCCTCACTGAATGCTGAGAGGGATGGGCTCTGTGCAAGCTCCCCCCCCCCCCCCAAATACCATTTCAGTTCTCAAGTGAATAAGCCATGGTGCCTCTGGGCTCCTGACCTAGCAATCCATCAGAAGATGCACATCATCCTTGAAGTTCCCTTAAATGACTGATGAGCAACAAGCAGGTCAGTGGTGGGACGCAAAAATTTTTACTACCTGTTCTGTAGGCCTGGCTTGGTGGACGTGGCTTGGTGGGCGTGGCAGGGAAAGAATACTGTAAAATCCCCATTCCCTCCCCACCCCACTGACCTGCTTTCCAGCTCCGTTCTCCTGTGTAGGGCAACCAAAGAAGACCCAGCCAATCAGCTGGGACTCGGGAGGCAGAGAATAGATGGGGGCGGGGCCAGTCAGAGGTGGTATTTGCTGGTTCTCCGAACTACTCAAAATATCCGCTACCGGTTCTCCAGAACTGATCAGAACCTGTTAAACACCACCTCTGAAGCAGATCCCATTTTCCGAGCACTTGTGATGGTTATTAACTAGAGTAGGCATATAAGCACCTTGGAGGGTTATTATTATCATTATTACTGCTTGTAAACCAATTGTCTCTACAAGACATTTTGCTATCTCAGGCAGAAGCACAGAGCCATCCATGCTGAGCAAGAGTACCCAAAACACCCAGAAGAAGTTGTGATTTTCAGTAGAGAAATCCACACACACACAGTTCACTTCCTGCAAGTAAAAAAAAACTACAAGCAGATTTGTTGCCATTTTATGGCCCTTAAAAATTCCACAGCCTGAAGAAGCACCTGTTCTTATTTTATTTTTTAGTATCGTATTTTGAATTATGTGTTTGCTTCACTGTCACAATGCTATGTATTTCTGCATTCAGAGGAGGGTGCAGATAGTCCTTGATGTACAGCAGTTCATTTAATGACCATTCAAAGTTACAGCGGCACTGAAAAAGTGACTTAGGACTGTTTTTCATTTTTCACTTATGACCGTTATAGCATCCCCCAGGGTCACATAATGAACATTCAGATGCTTGGCAACTGACTCATATTTACAACCGTTGCCGGTGTCCCAGGGTCTTGTGTTCAGCCTTTGTGACCTTCTGACAAGCCAAATCAATGGGGAAGCCAGATTGACTTCACCACCTTCTTACTAATGTAACAGCTGCAGTGATTCACAGAGATTCAACTATTTCAAGAAAGGTGGTGACAGGGGCAAAACTCGCTTAAGAAATGTCTCAACAACAAAAATTTTGGGCTCAGTTGTGGTCATATTTATACGACAGTCATAATTATTTATATGACAGTCGTAATATGCCTGTCATATTTTAAAATGCAAAAGGAGGAACATCTGTGAGGTTATTTGTGGGATAAGAACCATTGGGATTGTGCGATATTTGGGCATAAAATAAGATGTGAAAGCCAAACATGATTAATTTGGCATTATAGCCTGTAGCAGTGATGGCTAACCTTTTCGGCACTGAGTGCTCAAAGCGCATGCGTGGGTGCGCACACCCAAAATGCAATGCGTGTGCATCCCGTGTGCATGGGTCCACACCCTTCCACATGCACCCCACCCCCATATGAGGCCCCCATCACACATATGCGGGTGTGTCCCACATGCATGCACCCCGCCCCCCCATGTATTGTGCATGTCCCCCGTGCCTGTGCACATCCCCCATGCATGCAGTGCATCCCCCATGCATATGCCCCACCCCCCATATGTGGGGGGGGGGCTGTGCATGCACAGCAGAGACCCGAAGACCAGCTAGGCAGCAGGAGGTACACACGCATGCGAGGTGGAGCTGAGCCGGAGTGACGGCTTGTGTGCCCATGGAGAGGGCTCTGCGTGCCACCTCTGGCACACATGCCATAGGTTTGCCATCACGGGCCTACAGATTCCTGAGGTACCATTTCTCTTCAGAAACAGGAATTGGGGTTCCATCGGCTATACAGTTTCCATATTCCAAAGGATTCCCCTAAAGCTATTGGAGGTTGAGGGAGATGGAAAGGATAGTAAATCTCAACAGCTTTAGAATAGTGTAATGACTATGAAAATGTTTACATTCTCCCCAGCAACCTCCTTCAGGCTTTTGTGCTCTCCCTGCGCGCTTATATTTTCAAGCTCCTTGGTGGAATGAACCATGTTCCTGACAGTGGAGGGTGAAGGAGCAATTATTCCCTTGGGTGACAGTAAAACCATCATAACTCTCTTTTGGCTCATAAATGTATCAGAGAGTACTCCACAGAGAAAGAATCCGTGAGATAGATCACAGGTCTAATAATAAAAAAGGAAAGCCATTTGGACCGTAAGCTAAGGAAATCATTAATAATTTTTACACCAAATGTCATGCCGCATTCTGCAAATTGGTAAAAAAAGAAAAACTTCTACGAAGAAATCCAATTCCGGAAAGTGTAATTCATCTTAAACCTTCATCCAGGAATTGCTATTTCACCCTTTCAGCCAATAATTCTCACTTTATAAAACAGCTCCAATAATTCCTTCCTAATAACGGGTGGGAGACAACATTTCACAAATAAAATATGGAAATCCTATGCTTTGTTATAATGCATGTGGAAGAAAGAAAAAGGAAATGCATCGTTCAGTTTTGGTCCCTTCCAGTCCTCCCTCTCTCTCTCTCTCCCTCTCTCTCACACATCCCACACAAATGTTCACTCAGTTGTGTTTCCCTCACCACTAGATTGCAGATAAACCTCACAAGCCTGCATTAGTTGAAATATGGTGTTTTATCTTTAACCATGATGCACCATCCCCTTTATCCCCTAGATTGGCTGGGGAATATTGGGACATTATCTATTTTGCTTTCCTCAAGAAGAAGGTAATCTATGAACAGAATTGAGATTGAGGCATAAATAAGGGTGGGAAGACACCACATGGAAAAGTAGGAATTAGGCTCCTAGCTTAGAAGCAGATGAGTTTGTAACTTCTAAAAATGGTTGCTGCTTTCCTCAGAATTGCTTGGCTATTCACTAGAGATCCTGGGAAAAGAGGTCTTGGAGAGTGCAATCCCGGTTTGTGTGTTTCTAGAAAGTAGGAACTGCTGCCTGAGAAGGTTGCTTACAATGTCCTATGACTGTGGGCAACAAAGACCTGGTTGGCAAAAGATTATGGAATAGTAGTTATACACATCTCGATGGGACCAGGTTAGGAAAGGCTATTTAACAGCAACTCGCCCCCTATAGATTATTTCCATCCGTAAATTTCTGAAGAATATTTCTGAATTGTATCCAGCAGAAGTCTCGGGTAAAGGAAGAGTTAAACACTTCACATGCTACAAAATGATTGATATGCACAAGTACAATGAACCAGAAATCTACAGGGCAAAGATTTTGTACAGTTAATAATTTATGCAAACTTTATTTTAAGCAAATTCCTACTGAATCACAAACTGGGTCTCCAAATATTGGATTGTATTTCAAGAAAGCACTCAAACTCTCGCGTCATAGGCCAATGGCCCATTCATGTCCCCATGAAGCTCACCAAGAAACAAGAACTAGCACCTACTCTTCCTCCTTTTACACAGGTTCCCATAGACAATGTGTTGAACACAACCCACAATCCAGCAAACAATTGTACTGACTCAGGACCAACACTGAAGTGGTCACTTGCCCCGATCAGTTTCAGGATCTTCCAATGAAACTGGGGCTGATTTTGAAATAGTTTTGGAACCACAGCTCTGAAGGGCTGATGTGGGTCAATTATTTGGAAGATATCGCTGTAATTCACTCTCCACTCTGTATAGGCTGCTGCTTGGTTTCTGAGGCCAGTTCAAAGTATCTTTATTTTGTGGGGAGAGTTACCTATTTCTGAATTATCCTGCCATTTGATATTTGAACAAGTCTGTTTTTGATAACCTGTGTCACTCCTGAAGATCAGTGGTGAGGACAGAAAGTAGAGACTTCTTGGTTAAATCCCCTGAGATTGGCCAAAGTCTTCCACAGAAATTTAGTTGGTCATTGTCCTGTTTTCTATTAGAAAATAACTAAGTACATTTTTATATGTTCATGGTCCTTCAGAGTCATTTGAATTGTGGGTATATTTTTAACTCTGTCCAGGTACTGTTATGTTATTCCTTTCTTGCTGCTGCTGCAAAACTGGTATAGTCTTTAAAGCTGTTGACTGAATTTATTATTTTTAATATTGACTTTGCATTTCCTGATTACTGTACCATACTGCTTCTTCCACTCCAAGAATCTGAATTGATTGTTCCCATTCATGCTATCCTAGTTTGGCCTCATGGTGAAGATGTTAGGATGTTAGCTGAAGAATTAGTGTTTGGCCAATATTTCCCAGCAGCTGTATTGGGATTTCTACTTCAGTCTGTAAATCCTGTTCTGATGTTATCCATTGTATCATACTAGTACTCTTATTTTTTCATGGTTATTGCATTGGGGGATTATTTTGGCTTGACCACAGCTTATAAATAAAATGAAACAAACTTTCACTGAATAAACTGAAGCTCCTTTGTTACAACATGATGTCTGGAATAACGTTTACTGTACCTATGGGCTCTCTGGAATGGTTGGAATGCTAGACTGTTTTATAATATGGATGTTCAGCGTTAAACTCTTGGCAGTACATCCACAATGCAAAAAACTAATTTGCATCGTACAACATTCATTAGTGCCACCAGTTGTACAGGGCCTTCACTGCCCTTATTGATATGCAGAGCAGCAAAATCAAATGATCAGGAAGCTGCAGGAATTAATCGCTGCATTTCTGTTGGACTTGTTTTATTTCTTACCCTGGGGAGTTAATCTGTTAACTGGGGCGCTCATTTGGAAATATAATTAGGAATACATAAATCTGCCTTTCTACCCTATGAAGAATGCACCCTTGATCCAGTATACATTTAACACAATTGTTACCAAATATTTAGAACAGAGCCAGATTTTTCGGCTAATTGGTTGCACGCACGGTGGTGTTCATCCCAAAATGGAAGAGCAGACACCATTAAAAAGAAGTCATATTTTCCCCTTTCATATGACCCCTACCAGATTTTATCCATCAGATTTTTAAGTCAGAGAGAATACAGAGTAGATCTCAGCAGTGATGCAGATATACTGAAGAGAAGAACAAGAGGAAGTTCCAGTGTACATGCAGAAGTCTACCTGTGCAATGTTGGATGTGCCTAATTCAATGAGTATAGCATATCGGTGATGGCATCTTTTCCTATAGAACTTTTTTGACTTTGAAAAGGGAATTCTGGTTTCCATTGTTGTTGTATTTCCAGGCAGATATAGAAGATTATTATTATTATTATTATTATCCATTATTATCCATCTATTCAGAATCTCGCTAAAAATATCATGCCACAGGCATCACTTACTAAGTTAGCACAACAGTGGGACTTATTGATCATTTCTATCATCTACTAAAATAGTCCCCTCACTATTTGATATGGGTGCATATAATCAAAAATATCTGGTAAAAGCAGCTACTATTTCCTAGTTTGCTCTCCCCAAGCCAACAATGGATAGCCTGATTGCAGAATGTGGTGCTGCCATGTTGATCCTCCAGCCATGGGAATGGGCTACCAGTCACTGAGTCAGTCTGGATCAATTTAGCTGATGTGCCCAAGTATATTCAATGGGTATGATCTGAGTTCCCGAATGACTCAACAATGTACACTGTTCAAAAAAATAAAGGGAACACGAAAATAAGACATCCTAGATCTGAATGAATGAAATATTCTTATTAAATACTTTGTTCATTACATAGTTGAATGTGCTGACAACAAAATCACACAAAAATTATCCATGGAAATCAAATTTAGCAACGCATGGAGGTCTGGATTTGGAGTTACACTCAAAATTAAAGTGGAAAAAAACACTACAGGCTGATCCAACTTTGATGTAATGTCCTTAAAACAAGTCAGAATGAGGCTCAGTAGTGTGTGTGACCACCACATGCCTGTATGACCTCCCTATAATGCCTGGGCATGCTCCTGATGAGGTGGCAGATGGTCTCCTGAGGGATCTCCTCCCACACCTGGACTAAAGCATCCCCCAACTCCTGGACAGTCTGTGGTGCAATGTGGCGTTGGTGGATGGAGCAAGACATGATGTTCCAGATGTGCTCAATTGGATTCAAGTCTGGGGAACGGGTGGGCCAGTCCATAGCATCAATGCCTTCATCTTGCAGGAACTGCTGACACAATCCAGCCACATAAGGTCTAGCATTGTCTTGCATTAGGAGAAACCCAGGGCCAATCGCACCAGCATATGGTCTCACAAGTGGTCTGAGGATCTCATCTCGGTACCTAATGGCAGTCAGGCTACCTCTGGCGAGCACATGGAGGGCTGTGCAGCCCTCTAAAGAAATGCCACCCCACACCATTACTGACCCACTGCTAAACCGGTCATGCTGGAGGATGTTGCAGGCAGCAGAACGTTCTCCACGGCGTCTCCAGACCCTGTCTCGTCTGTCACATGTGCTCAGTGTGAACCTGCTTTCATCTGTGAAGAGCACAGGGCACCAATGGTGAATTTGCCAATCTTGGTGTTCTCTGGCAAATGCCAAATGTTCTGCACGGTGTTGGGCTGTAAGCACAACCCCCACCTGTGGACATTGGGCTCTCATACTACCCTCATGGAGTCTGTTTCTGACCATTTGAGCAGCCACGTGCACATTTGTGGCCCGCTGGAGGTCATTTTGCAGGGCTCTGGCAGTGCTCCTCCTGTCCCTCCTTGCACAAAGGCAGAGGTAGCAGTCCTGATGCTGGGTTGTTGCCCTCCTATGGCCTCCATGTCTCCTGATGTACTGGACTGTCTCCTGGTAGCGCCTCCATGCTCTGGACACTATGCTGACAGACACAGCAAACCTTCTTGCCACAGCTCGCATTGATGTGCCATCCTGGATAAGCTGCACTACCTGAGCCACTTGTGTGGGTTGTAGACTCTGTCTCATGCTACCACTAGAGTGAAAGCACTGCCAGCATTCAAAAGTGACCAAACCATCAGCCAGAAAGCATAGGAACTGAGAAGTGGTCTGTGGTCACCACCTGCAGAACCACTCCTTTATTGGGGATGTCTTGCTAACTGCCTATGCTTTCCACCTGCTGTCTATTCCATTTGCACAACAGCATGTGAAATTGATTGTCAATCAGTGTTGCTACCTAAGTGGACAGTTTGATTTAACAGAAGTGTGATTGACTTGGAGTTACATTGTGTTGTTTAAGTGTTCCCTTTATTTTTTTGAGCAGTGTATTTACCTATTGGGTTTTTGGGGGGTTTTTTTGGACTCCGGCATTCTTTACAAGGCAAGATTTGGAGAAACTCATTGAGCACCTCCAGGGTATACAAAGCCTAAAGGGCTTTTGTGCAGCCTGGAGTGATGATCACAATGGATGGTCACAGGATCTAAGATCCTGCCAATACACGAAGACTCATGCCTCATACATCTTTGCAGGGAGATGTATTTGGAAGTCTATCCAGCCGCTATCCAGTTTGTTTTATTCTGGGATGTAAAAATCTGTTTTCTTTTCAATATAAAGACAGTAACTATATTGTATGTAGCTGTCCAAGTGGCTTAGTGTATTAACAGGCATGGATTATTTGCCTGACAGCAGGAAGGAAGTCTTCCTTGCTGTGGCCCCATATGTATGAAACATTTCTATTGTCTGCCTTATTGTCTTTTATACAAGCTCTTAAGACTTGCCTATGTCTGTCTGCTTCTAACATTGTGTTAGGTAATTTGGAAAGTCATGAGCTTGTTGCCCAAATTGAAGTGTGCTGCTGCACCCAATTATGCATCTGCCTGTTTGCATATTGGGAAGGACTGAAAGTCTGCTGCACCAACCCACTTGTGTTTGTTTACCTTCCACCCTGCCTCCGGGCTGTAATAAACCTCCCTTCTTGCTGGAGGCTTGAGGGTAATTGATATTTGTGTCTACATACACAAACATCATTTTCCTCTGTATCTTGGAAGGAAGGAAGGAAGGAAGGAAGGAAGGAAGGAAGGAAGGAAGGAAGGAAGGAAGGAAGGAAGGAAGGAAGGAAGACAAAAACATTAAGAGAGGGGAGAAATTTGCATAATATTCACAATGGGAATCTTCAGATCACAGCCCCAAACCCTACTAAGTTGGAAATTGTAAGCTGCTCTCTTAGCAGGAAATGTAAACAATGTGCTAACCAGAACAAGCTGGGGAAAGCAAGCACAAGTCATCATCCTTTGGTAACCAAGCCAACTTGTGAACTAAAAACAGATGACACTTTAGTTTGGTTTCCTAAATCCCTCTCTCGATGCAGCCCTGGGATTTTGGGAAGATTGTCTGGGGAGAATGCCTTGGAAGATCCCTTTCCGTGCATATCATAGACATCAATGCTTACCATGAGAGACATGGAATGGACATGTCATCAATGTCCTGGGACCCTCGCGTCCTGCAAAGAGATGGTTTCCTTGTAGCTCATTACCACGGAGAGTATCCCTCTCAGGCACCCTTTCTATCAGAATTTTTTCTCTGCTCTCTCCCTCTCCGCAGTTGTGGGGATTTGTGGCTCTGTAGCTTTTTGTGTGTGTATATATTAGAGAAAATTGGGCTTTTGGAAGATGAAATGTTCAGTCTTTTGCAGGATGGGATTTAAACTGAACATTTAATTAATGGAGCCAGAGATGCATTTAATGAAAGTGGAAGATCACCCATGGCTCAAATAGCCTCTGAGTGAACTTCGCCACCTGTGCTTGGTTCCACAGCCATTCATCCCTTGCCCTATTTATGGCAGGTTTTGATGACTTTGGGTATAAAGTGGAAAAAAATTCTAATGCAAGCTATGAATCCCGACTGGGTAGGAAAAAAAAAATCAGGAAACCTGTTTCACTCACAGATGTAAAAAATATTCCTAATTTATATCAAGGAGGATTGTTTTTGTCACTCAAGTTCAGTACTCCCATACAGAACCTATCATTCAGGTTTGTTTTCCTTTTTCACGATACACTGCATTAAATATATTCATAGTTTATAGCAAGATGAGATTAGCTTCATTTAAATCTGCAGGTTTGGATGCAATAAAATACTGAATGCCTCTTTAACTGGGATTCAAAAGAAATTGCTTTTGGGGTTTCTGTGTCAGCAGTGGACACACTCAACAGGTTCACGTCCTGTTGAAAAGCTCCATGAAGACATTCGACGGAGCCTGCCAGCATTCCCCACCCCACCCAATAATGGGGTGCTATTTAGCCACACAGGTGTGCCAGCTGCTGAGTCCAGAACAATGGCTTTACAAAGATGGAAACAAGCATTCAGTTAGGTGATTAACTCTGTACTTTTGCTGAAGTTGGTTTGTTCACAAGGGAGCTCCACAAGTTAAACCAGTTAAAGCAGGATGGACATACCTCTGCAACTTTCCTGGCAACAATCCAGAAATGACTTGCCCTTACCCTTTTCTAGGGTGGTTTTCAAATGATTTAATGATATTTGATGGGCTCCTATCCAAATATTAATCTGACACAAAGTAATATAGGCAGTAACATAGCTAGCCGGGTTCAGCATCTCCTGTAGTTTCATATACATAAATATTTCTTCCAGATAAGACAATTATTCTCCTTCAAGTTTGACAGCAGAAACCTAGACCTAAGAGTCACCACGATTCCTCTCTGCCTACTGATAACATATGAAAAAAAAAACATGGATTTGTTTGGGACACTGTACCTGTCTAAATAAAATGGTCACGTACATTTAAATATCTTTTAGGGCAGTTAAGATCTTCCATGAAATATAATGAGACAATCTCTTTGAAAGGTTGGGGAGCTATACTAACTCAGGTATGGGCATGTTGGGTAAGAGCTAAATTTAACATTTGGGAAGAGCCTGAAGTCCATTCTTGCTAGAGGGAGGGTAACTGGGTGGGATGAGCTAGGATGTTTTTTCTAGTTTTCCTGGGTAAAGCCTTCTAAGATCTTTCTTCGAGATTTACTCGAAGGTTCCATATGCTTCCTGCCAGGGGTTCTGTGTTCTGACCAAGGCTTCCTGAGACAGTAATTAAGCACACACTTAGACAAAATAACTATTAAGTTATTTCAACACTGGGAATTATGTTCATTCCCAGCCTGTAATGAGTCCCAAACAGTCCCTCGAGATAAGCACTCATCTTTCTCTCCTTTGAATTGCTGCCAACAACTAAAGTGCCAAATGAACTATAACAAACCAACCGCAGTACAAAGTCCATACAGAGCTTCAAGGTTTAATCCAAACAGAATGAATGACTTTGCTTCCTACAAAGGTTTCTTCACCTTTGCCTGTCCTTTATACCTTATGGGAGGGGCAATCACCTCCAAACCTTACTCCTGAGTCTCCCCTTTTGTCTTAGCTGCTCTTGCCTTCTAGCAGCTCTGTGTACACGCACACTGGGAACAGGCTCCCCTTGTTCCTCTGCCTCACTGCTGCCAGAGTCTGGAGGCTCCAGAGTTACCACACAACTCCCAGATGGTCCTGGCCCCATCTCTGCATCAGACACAGGACCCTCGTCCGAGTCCTCCCTAAACTTCCCAGACTGGTCCCTGTTCTTCCCCACTGTCCAATTCCGCTGCCATCTCCACCAGCTGCCAGCGAACCACAACACTCTGGTGGCTGTTAAAAAAAACCTTTGGGTTGCAGTTGTGGCCCAATCTCACTTGTAGGTGTCCATTGTTCGGCATCATATAATTAGAATGACAAAATATTCTGTAGTGACAATATGACACAAGCTCCATCCTTTTGTGGTTGTCCTGGAATATTGCTTATCAGTACCTAAGTGTGACAACTATTGCGCTACACATTTTGTCACTTTTTCCTGTTGACTCACCCTGCGGCTGCCTTTACCCGTATACCAACCAATTGTGTAAAATGAAACTTGACATCAGTGCAGTTCTTTAAATGTGTAAACCTTCACAATCCTTCAATTCCTAGAATTCTGCAGCTACAACAAGGTCCTTTCAAGATAATGTGTTTACTTTCTCATAAATATTTTTTTTTTAAATCACCACACTTCATGCAGAGCAATAAAGCACTTGAGCAACTTTTTTTTATCTACTAATAATATGGGAAATAATATGGTGAAATTTTCCAGTGTTTGTCATATTACTCTTGCGGCTCTGAATAACAATTCAATTATAATATGGAGTGTACATGATTTCATCAGTTATGTAAATAGTGTCTAGGCTTGTCTTTAACAGAAGTCTCTTTTCTTCCACCTCTGAGAAATGTTACATGTATATGCAGCTCTATCCAGCAGCGATTGTCTTACTAGGGTGGGGATTTACTGATTAATTGCCATTACCAAAATATCCCCTCCATATACATTTATAGATTCTGCTGGATGTAGCACTTTTTATTCCTCCCTGGATGATCACAGAGAAATATTCCTCATTTCAGCGGCTTTTCCCTTGGCCTTTGAATAAATTTTATGGGCTCAAATAATAGGTTAACAATTAGTTAACAGAAACTTCCTGACTAATGGCAAGCCATCCATGGGGGGGGAGGGATGTTCATGGAGGAAAGGCATATGGTCTTTTTAAAAGCACTCATTTTTCTGTGCAACAAAGAGCTTCGATTAGGCAGTGAAGCAACAAAGGCTGTGGGGAACTGATTGAACGCGCACTATAAATCAGGGATAGGAGCAGGAAGGTCTCAAGCTGTCCATTTTATACATGGCCGATAAAAAATGACAGGTAGGTGAAATAGAAAGGAGAGTTGATTCTGGAAGCATCACTCTTGAGTTGCCGGTAGGAAATACAGAGATTAGGGCACTTCTACACAGTAGCAACCACACATTACCAGCCCAAACGCAGAGTAAACATTTTGTTTCAACTGCTGCCTACACAAACCACGCTTCTGCAGAGATAGCCAGTAAAGAGCCTAGGACCACCTCATGGTTTTGTGAATCCTCCCCCACCAAGCATGGACAATCAACTGCAAAGCTTAGTCCTTCCCCGTCTTCTCACCCCGTACTTAAATATAAAACACTTTCATAATATATGGTAATTAAAGAGCTGTCTGTGAAGATTCTCAGTCATCCATGACACAGTTGTCCCAAAGGTGCTTTCCAAAAGTCAACTGGCCTTTCATTGTTTTTTCCTAGAAGACATTACGCTTTTCATCCGAGAAGCTTCTTCAGTTCTGATTGAATGGAACTGAAGAAGCTTCTTGGATGAGAAGCAAAACGTCTTCAAGAAAAACAACAAAGAAAATCCAGTTGCCTTTTGGAAAGCATCTTTGGGAAAATTAAAGTGCTGCTACTTTATACCAAACAGCCCAGTCTGGATTCCAGATTAAGGGTATCATTTCCCGAAGCAAATATTTTTCCAAGAATGAAGTACATTGTATTATATCATTAATATCTGTCCCTTCATATATACCTGATTATCGGTCATAGGCAGATAGCCCTCTACACATATTTGAATAGTTTTCTACACCTAACAGAATAATTGTTCTGCAAATATGGAACTTTGAAAGTAAGATATTAAGTTTCAGATCAGATGAGATCTTCAAAACCATTAATTATAATCCTTTATACAGAGATGGAATTACCATTCTGGAGCAAAAAAAATTGCTAGTTATATCAAGAAAAAAATAGAACCAGAATTCATCAAAATATTTGATTCTAAAGGTTCTGAATTCATGACATATATTAATCAGCTCAGAAATGCAAGGATGCCTTTATCACATCTTATAATTGTTTTGTGAACAGCGTCTATCAATATGTAAGCATCAATATGTGCATCTTCTATATTTCATTCTCTCTGAATTCATATTTGCTCTTATATCCCCTTCTCAAACCTGATACATACAGAGACACCTCCAGGGTATACAAGCAACAAAACATGAATTTGTAAATTCTGCCCCTTAACTTACATGCATACAATACTCTACTGCAGCAGACTTGATAATGTCTTGTTTGTCATTTTGGCACCACAGTAATTAGAAGTGGATATTCACAGTTACAGGAAGTCCTCTTTTAGTGACCACAGTTCGAACCGGCAACTCAGTCATTAAGTGAAGTGGCCGCTAAATGAAAAATCACAAGACCGCAACTGTGCTCGCAATTTCACTTCAGCTTTTTCTTTGCTTTACTGCATCAGATGGACACAACCTCACACAGCCACATGAAACCAAATTGGGGGCGGGGGGGAGGACGTTTCTAGAATTCAACTCACGAGGAATCTGGGGGGAAGGGCAAATTTTATGGCCTTTTTTTCACACTCCCCCCCCCACATCCTTTGGAATGTTCTCCCCAGCACTGGAATAGTTAGCAAGCAGGAGAGTAATATATTTAGATTCATTGGAAAGGAAGGGATTGCAAGAGAGTAAGCAAACACACAATGTAGAATACACATATGAAAATGTGCTACAGCCACCTGTTTGCCTAATGCAGGGCTGTCAAACTCATGGCCACAGGCCGGATGCTTCATACATTGGCCAGGCCTACTCCCAGTTTAGCTAAGGGGGAAAAAGTTGCAATATACCATGTGATGATGCTGTGATGGTGCGAGTTCGACACCCCTGGCCTAATGCAAGCCACATCTGAGAGAAACAAACGTCTTTAGACTGATTAGGCTCTTGTCAATTTCAGGCAGCAGCTGCAGCTGGTCAAGGAGAGTTCTCAATTAATTAAGGTCACAAAACTGAATTAGTGATCTCTAGAATCAGTCTGCACTGCAGAGAAAAGCAGCTCAGGAAGAGAGAGCTTGTTTTAATCTCTCTGCTCAGGAAGAGGAAAAGAACAAACCATTCAGGCACAGGACATGTACTACTAGCTCAGGGGTCTCCAACCTTGGCCACTTTAAGACTTGTGGACTTCAACTCCCAGAATTCCTCAGCCAGCAAAGCAAAGACCCCTAGCTGACTCTAATGATGAACCCAAGACTGAAAGAGAGAGGGGGAAGGGAGGGAGGATATTTTTTCATCACTGTTGTAACTCACTATCTGAGGCAGTTGCTAAATGAGGACTATCCGTATGTACATTCTCTCTCACACAGACACACACATACAAACTCTTTATTCAAATCAATATTCTTCGTATGTCATGAACTGGACTGTAATCCAGGAACTCTCATGCTCTAATAAAATGGTTAGTCTTCCATATGCCATTTTAATAACGTTAATATAAGTTGAATATAGGACTGAAGGCAGATGTGAAAGTTAAATACTTCAAAGATGCGTGTGGAAATGGAACCATAGATTTTATAATTTTCTGCTCCTCCTCTTGACTGTGACTCTTAATCCAAGATGAGAGGAATTACTTCCACAGTATCCTAATTAGAGGGGAAAATAAACCTCAAAAATGAAAAAGCAATTGTGTCATGAAACGGAAAGCGGAGAAACTGCCCCATTAAACGAGAAGGTCGAGAATAGTGAGGAAAATGATGTTGTGCAGTTGGACTGCTGAGTGACATGAGGGGAGAAAGGCTATCTGTTATGTCCTGAGGACTCAAGGAGTTCTCACTCAGGTCCACTCACTTTACATGGGCGTTATTCCCCCATTCCCATTGGTTGGCTCTCCCCAGCAGCCAGCTATAAAAGCAGGCTGCGGGGTCCAACCGGTTGCTGATTGCTGCGAGCCAGTTCCAGGCTTGGCAAGCACGGTCAGCCCTTTATTGTAAAATAAAGTATTGTTGCACTCATGCTCTGGTTCAGCCTCTCATTGCTCAAACAAAACACTGGCGACGAAGGTGGGATGGCTACCAGAAGCACCTTGCAACCGCTGAGTCACTAGCCACCGATCCACAGCCCAGAGAGAGCGATCGGCTGGCGACAAGGGAAACGCTGATCCACAGCCAGAGAGAGCGGTCAGCTAACGAAACGAGCGATCAAAAAGAGCAAACGCAGATCCGCAGCCAGAGAAAGCGGTCTGAGTCAAATAGTTAGAAGCGTCTGTAGCCGCTTGTTAGCCCGCGCACGGGGAAAGTGAAGCGCTGCGAGCCGCAGCCGCTCTGCATTTGGCGCGAAATTCAAACGGGTGTCATTTGAATTTCGAGCCAGTAGGAATCACAGCACAGCGCTGTAGAGAGTCACTAACGCCCACTTTTTTTGGCGCGAATCAAGACACCTCCAACGGCTAGCAGCCAACGTGGTAACCCAGAGAGAGAGAAAGAGAGGGTAGCAAAAAAAACCTCTCCAGAGCTGATATCACTAGTAACTCACGAGCGCTCGTAGTCCCAGAGAGATTTTTTCCGCAGGTAGCCCAGCCGTTCCAGCACCATGAGTTCCAACCCAGTATTCCCGGCGTTTAAACCAGACGAAGAGAAGTGGGAATCGTATAAGAACCGCTTCAATCATTACATCGATGCGGTCGGCCTGGCGGATGCGGGAGAGCATCGGAAAAAATCCTATTTCCTAATCTACTGCGGAGCCACCGTTTATGATACCGCTGCAGCACTCGTGGCGCCGAGAGAATTGAAAAATGTTCCGTGGTCCGAGTTGCTTGAGATCCTCACTAACCACTACGCTCCCAGGCCTTCACAAATCGCCAGGAGGTTCACGTTCCGAATGAGGAAGCAATCAAGTAAGGAGACCATCAACCAATATATGGCCGCCCTCAGAACAGCAGCCCTGCACTGCGGGTTTGGAACATACCTGGAGGACATGCTCCTCGATCAATTAGTTTGTGGGGTCAAGGATCTCAACCTACAGAGGCGACTGCTAGCTAAAAAGACCTCAACCTCGCGCAAGCGTAGAGGAGGCCCTAGCAGCCGAGCTAGCAACGAACTCAGCCACCGAAATTCAGGGCCCAAGCGCCAAGCTAGCATCGTTCCCAGTCCATTCCGAAGAGGTGGAAGCGGAGGAAGCCCACAACGATGAGAACGATGTCCATCGCCTCACCAATGACAGACGGTCGCAGGTAAGGGCCAAACAAGAATACACCGGTCCACCCAAGCACATCACCCTGTGCCTAGCCTGTGGGGATCACATCAAAGGGCCACCTGCAAGTTTAAAGGAGCCGTTTGCAACAACTGCCATAAGAGGGGCACATTGCGAGAGTCTGCCAAGCCCCCAAAGCGCTGCACAAAGACCCCGTCCTCGCACTCGGGACCACAGAGGCAAGTATTAAACTGTCGCACGCACCGCCTTGCCAGGCGTACTTGCCACACTGTTAGTAAAATTTCTCTCTCCGTTTCCCTAGAAGGTAAACCGTGCCACATGGAGGTTGACACAGGGTCAGCGCTCTCAATAATCTCGTGGAACACCCTCAAGAGACTCCACCCCAGCCTATCTACTACCCGGCTTCAGAGATGCCAGTTCGGTCTGAAGGACTACCAGGGGAAGGCCATTCCCGTGATCGGCAGAGGCAAGTTCTTTGTCAGTTTTAGAGTTTTTAAAGGCCACCTACCTCTAGTGGTAGTTAACGGCAATCTACCCACCTTATTGGGGCTCGATTGGTTTCCCCACCTCGGCCTAGGGTTAACAGGAGTCCATGCTGTCTCAACCTCAGACACTGACTCCTTATTCGCTGACTACGCAGATGTGTTCAGCGAGGAGCTGGGGTGTTATAATGGAACCCCATCTCGTTCACCGTTGACCCCCAGGCAGTCCCAATCAGATTAAAACCACGTAGAGTTCCATTTGCTATTCGACCAAAACTAGACGCTGAATTGGATAAACTACTAAAACAAGGGGTCATTGAGCCAACAGATTTCGCCAAGTGGGAGACGCCCATTGTCACACCCTCAAAAAGATGGTAGCCTGAGAATTTGCTCGGACTACAAGACAACAATCAATAAATATTTACAAGTTAGCGCCTACCCCGTGCCCGTCATTCAGCACTTATTGCACACATTCGAACCGGGCAGTATTTTTGCTAAATTGGACATGTCTCAAGCATATCAACAGTTCCCTGTTGATAACCAAACAGCGGAACTTCAGACCATCATCACTCACAGGGGTGCCTTCCGATGCAAGCGTCTCCAATTTGGCGTAAGTGTTGCCCCGGGTATTTTTCAGTCCCTCATGGAGCGGATTTTACAGGGCCTCCCTGGTGTAGTACCCTACTTCGACGACATCTTGGTCTCGGCCAGGGACAGAGCCCAACTCTTCCAGAGAGTGCGAGCAGTGTTAGAGAGGTTCAGACAGCATGGCCTCAGGTTAAAAAAGAAAAATGTGCCATTGCCACTAGACAGGTGGACTTTCTGGGTTATAAAATTGACGCCTCTGGCATTCACCCCCTGGAGTCCAAGGTTAGGCGATCCACGAAGCTCCCACACCGACCTCCAAAACGGAGCTACAAGCTTTCTTGGGGCTCCTAAACTTTTATGCATCCTTCTTGCCCCATAAAGCCTCAGTAGCCGAACCCTACACAGATTACTAGACAAAAAGTCACCATGGCACTGGGGGCACAAAGAAGACCAGGCGTTTAACGCCGTCAAATCACTACTTACGTCAGAGGCAGTGCTCATCCAATTGACCCCAACCTTCCTTTAGTACTGGCAGCAGACGCATCCCTTTTGGAATTGGGGGCGGTCCTTAGTCACAGACTCCCCAATGGCGCCGAGGCCCCCATCGCCTTTTTCTCCAGGACGCTCTCGGCCACGGAGCGAAATTACAGCCAAATAGACAAGGAAGCCCTAGCAGCTGTTGCAGCCATGAAAAAGTTTCACGAATTCCTTTTTGGCCATTTCTTGAACTGGTCACCGACCATAAGCCCCTCCTGGGCCTACTGGCCGGCGACAAACAGACACCTCAAGTCCTTTCCCCTAGAATGACAAGGTGGACACTTTTCCTAGAGGCCTATTCATACAAACTTATTCACCGCCCGGGCAAAACTCTATCCCACGCCGACGCTCTCAGTCGCTGCCCTTACCCGCTCCGGCTGAAGACCCAGCTCCTGTCAACGCCATTTTTGAAATCACCCAGTTGGACCTGCCCATCACCGCCCTTGACATCGCCGCTAAAACCAAGGCAGACCAAACGCTCGCGCAGGTGCTCGACTGGGTGAGGAGGGGGTGGCCGGGAGGCAACGTCGATAACAAATTCGCACCCTTTAAGACTCGCATGCAGGAGCTGTCCAGTTTGCAGGGTTGTCTACTGTGGGGCACTCGAGTGGTCATTCCGACCTCGCTGCGTGCACCCGAGTCCTGGAGGCGTTGCACGAGGGACACCCGGCATTGTGAGAATGAAGGCGTTAGCGCGCAGCTACGTGTGGTGGCCGGGTCTAGACGAGGACATTGTCAATTGGGTAAGTTCCTGCAGCATTTGCCAGGAATCCCGTCCTGCTCCCCATCGCCAACCCTACCAGATGGGAGAGCGCCAACGCCCCTTGGTCTAGAATCCATATCGATCTGGCAGGCCCGTGCATGGAAAGATGTTCCTAGTGGTCGTGGACGCTTATTCCAAATGGATAGACGTGGCGCAGCTATCCACGACCACCACACTAGCAATCACCAACGTGTTAACGCGCCTGTTCGTTACACAATGGACTACCCGACTCCATTGTCTCCGATAATGGCCCACAGTTCGCATCAGTAGAATTCAGCCGTTTCGCTGCCAACCTGGGCATTCGCCACATTTTCACAGCCCCATTTCACCCTGCCAGTAATGGGTTGGCTGAAAGGGCCGTCAGGACCACCAAAGAGGCCCTCGCTAGGTTTGGCAGGGATGACTGGCACCACAAACTCGCACGGTTCCTGATGAGCCAACACTCAACCCCTGTGCAGTCACCAATAAGTCCCCAGCAGAACTTCTGATGGGCCGGCGCCTGAGGACTGTATTGGACAGATTGCACCCACAATACTGCCCTGACTCTCCCTCGCTTCTACGTCGGGGGTTAGACATTTTTTGTTACAGGAACCGATATTCGCAAGGAATTTCGCCGGGACCCACTTTGGATTCCAGGCGAGGTCATCGCCATCACCGGGCCGAGATCGTATAGAGTCAGGCTGGAGGATGGTCGCGTCTGGAGGAGACATATAGACCAGCTTAGAAGGAGCCTCAGCACCCTTGCCAACAAGAGTCCAGAGTCTCCAGTCGAAGGGAACCGCCTCATCCGCCGCCCAGCCACATCGTACCCAGCGACCAGTCTGCACCAGCGGTCGCTCCGGTCAGCCCAAACTCGGACAACAGCGCCCAGAGAGTTGACCAGCCTGATCCAACCCACGAGAGCTCGACCCCAGTAACCAACCCGGTGTTTCCCGAGGATGCCCAGTCCAGAGAGAGTGTTGGCGACACTATGCCGGCTCGACCATCACAGACTGGTACCGAACAGACAGACAATGTTCCCGAGTTGCGCCTGCCCGGGCGCCAACACAAACCCCCGTCTACCTCAAGGACTATGCATGTTCGCATCTGGGGGAAGGGGTGTTATGTCCTGAGGACTCAAGGAGTTCTCACTCAGGTCCACTCACTTTACGTGGGCGTTATTCCCCCATTCCCATTGGTTGGCTCTCCCCAGCAGCCAGCTATAAAAGCAGGCTGCGGGTCCAACCGGTTGCTGATTGCTGCGAGCCAGTTCCAGGCTTGGCAAGCACGGTCAGCCCTTTATTGTAAAATAAAGTATTGTTGCACTCATGCTCTGGTTCAGCCTCTCATTGCTCAAACAAAACACTATCATTGTATGCAAAGACTCAAGTTGGAGCCAGTTTTATTTATATGCAAGTTCTGCAGCAGTCTTTTGGTTTCAAAATATAAACAGCCTCTTAGTTGGTTTTTATATGCAGTAGGTGTTGCTATGATGCAAGCCGAGGAGACCAATATAGAGAAACTGCAATGCAATTTTCCAACAAAAATGTGAATCTAATTAGAAGATAACAGAATCAGTCATTTGTTAAGAAATAAAGCAAAGATGGAACACATGTTACATTTAGTCACAGAAATGTAGGCATTGGGAGCCACCATCCTCTTATTACAACAAATCTGTGGTAAATCTCATTTATGTATATCTTTAATGTATAAATTGAGAGTATTATTCTCAATAGAGAGATTTGATCACTTCATTACATTTTAACTCGTAAATAATAAGTATTCCTAGTTGAGAAATTTAGTTACAAACAATGAGCTGATAAGTAGATCAGAATAGCTGTGTTGACATCCCTGTACCCTTACAGAATAGTGGAAATTGGAATATATGAATATTTTTAGACATTTTTGATGGTTTGGTCAAGGCTTAATGGCGGACTGCATTCTTCTTCATTTTTATATACTGTAAGTAATTATTTAAAAAATGGAATAAATACTCAGCATGAATAGCGCTCTAAGCCAGGGGTAGGGAAACTTGGCTCTTTTATCCCTTATGGACTTCAACTCCCAGAATTCCTGAGTGAGCCATAAAAGGTTCCTCATCCCTGGCCTATTCTTTATATGTCCTACATTTGTATATTAAACAGTCCCATTCAACTCAAAAATTGATTTCCCCCACAACTGAAAAACGAGTAGGCTAGGGATGGGGAAACGTTTATGGATCACTCAGGAATTCTGGGAGTTAAAGCCCATAAGTGATAAAAGACCCAAGTTTCCCTACCCTTGCTCTAAGCAAACAGTATGAGAAGTTGACAAAGGACACATGACTAGATAAATCTAGAGGCTACCTATACGTACATGGTATTGGGGCTGCAAAAATCCAGTCAATCATTAAATGGCAGCAAAAAGATGTCAAAATTGTATTTCTTTGCTGCCCTCTAGTTGTTGACTGGATCTTGGCAGCCCAGATATGGTAGCCCTTATTGCAGAGGTCCCCAAACTTGGCAACTTTAAGACTTGTGGACTTCAACTCCCAGAATTCTCTGGCCAACTCCCAGAATCCTCTAGCCAGTTGGCTGGAGAATTCTGGGAGTTGAAGTCCACAAGTCTTAAAGTTGTCAAGTTTGGGGACCCCTGGCTTATTGGCTGAACCTCAATGTCGTTAACACATTCACACACACACACCAGTTTGAGAAAAGCAACACATAGAAAAGAGATATGAAAGAGTGAAAGCATTTCTCGTTTGCACTCCTCTGTTTCATTGATTTCTCAGTTCAGCATGTGAGGAATTTCAGTTAGGGTATCAATGACCAAGGGAACATAAGAGACTGTTTTGTAGCTTAAAGAACTACATGGCTAGCACTATAGATAGTCCTCGAGTTACGACCATCATAGAGCCCAAATTTTATGTGGCTAAGTGAAACATTTGTTAAGTGAGTTTTATGCCCCATTTTATGACTTTTCTTGACACAGTTGTTAAGTGAATCACTGCAGTTGTTGAATTAGTAACACAGTGGTTAAGTGAACCTGAATTCCTCATTGACTTTGCTTGTCAGAAAGTCACAAAAGCAGATCCCATGCCCCTGGGACACAGCAACCATCATAAATAAGAGTCAGTTGCCAAGCATCTGAATTTCGATCATGTGACTGTGGGAAGGCTACAACTGTCATAAGTCTAAAAAACGGTCACAAGTCACTTTTTTCAGTGATGTTGGAACTTTGAACGGCCACTAAATCAACTGTTGCAAGTTGAGGATTACCTGTAGCTCCATCCTTGAGACTCCAGAGATGAAAGTTTGGATCTTCTGTAATTCAGCCCTGTGGAGCCCACCACTAAGCTCCAGGCCTCCTTATAGCTAAAATGAAGTGTAAGCAGAAGTGGAATTCAGCAGGTTCTGACTAGTTCTGGAGAACTGACAGTGGAAATTTTGAGTAGTTGGGAGAACCGGCAAATACCACCTCTGACTGGCCCTGCCCCCATCTGTACTCTGCCTCCTGAGTCCCAGCTGATTGGCTGGGTCTTCTTTGATTGCCCTGCACTGGAGAATAGACCTGGAAAGCAGGTTAGTGGGATGGGGAGGGAATGGAGATTTTACAGGATCCTGCCACGCCTACCAAACCACACCCACCAAGCCACATCACGCCCACAGAACCAATTGTAAAAAAAATTTGAATCCCACCACTGAGTGTAAGCTATAGAGCTAGCCAATCAATCTCATCTCTGACGTGAATTCTTGCGCCGTGAAAGCTTTGAAAAGGATTGTAAAAAGCACACCAGTGTTGCATAAGCAAAGTACCACCTTAAAGCAATTCATCTATTTCTCTGGCTTCTTTGGGAGCCTGAAATTAGATTTCATTCTTTCAGGAGCCCATCAGCTAATTAAAGTAATTGCAGCTCTTATAAAGTAATGCCTCTTTTTAAAGCTTGTGCAGAAGCCTGGGCAAAAAAAAAAATTAAAATTAAAAAAATGGGTTGCTTTGATGAATAGCAGAGGGGTGCTGTGCAAGCAAAATCCAAAGCCGTTCTGAAACGGTGTTTTAGGCTGCATAAGTCTAAGAAACTTACTAGCAACTTTTGGAAAGCACTTTCCATTTTAGTTTTCTTCCTTTTTCTTTTTGGTTTCTTTGAGTTGGTGCTGATCCCTGGTGACTGCCTGGATTAAACCCGGTAGTTTTCTTGCCAAGAATTCAAAAGTGAGTTGTCCTTGCTTCCTTTTTAGGGCTGAGAAAAAGTGACTGGCCCAAGGTCATTCAGCTGGCTTCATGCCTAAAGCAGGACTAGAACTTACAGTTTCTTGATTTCTAGCCGGGTGCCTTAACCATTAAACCAAATGCTCCTTCCCTCACTGCCCCCCCGCTTGATGCCTCCTAAAATCCCAGTTGCTTTCTCAGAGAGAGAAAGACAGAGAGACACAGACAGACAGACAAAGTGAATCCTCCAAGTGTTTTATGTACTATCTATTTCGTACAGGTACAAATATTATACATACTATTTGCAAAACACTTTGAACATTCAATAAGGAATATTTAAATGCTGAGGAATTATTTTTAAAATGAATGCTTTCATTTATCTTTCCTTCATGTAGCAGTTCATGGCACACCCATGGCAATCAATATTCAAGGACCTGCTTAAAGCAATCCTCAAAGACTTTGACATGCATGGAAAGATGACCAAGACATAAAATCTGTAAAACTGCAAACTTTCCCCAAACCCCAAAAACGTTAGCTTTAGACTGTCTACTATTGACCTCACCCCTTTCCTAAGAGGTCTGTAGGGAGCGTGCATAAGCGCACCAACGTGCCTACCATCCCTGTCCTATTGTTTCTTTTATTCTTCTTATATGTATCCATGTATTCATAACTATGCTTTTACTTATACCTATTATCTTGTAAGCAATTGACAAATCAAATAAAAATAAATAAATAAATAAATAAATAAATAAATAAATAAATAAATAAATAAATAATAAAATAAAATAAAATACCCAGTCTTAAGGGAGTTATACCATTTTAATAGAAATCCTGTTCAAACTTGGGCCAAACCTGATGTCACGAGAGAATTTTTATATTTATTCATTTACATGCGTTCTGGACTGGTTCCAAGGTGTTCTTTCTTTCTTTCTTTCTTTCTTTCTTTCTTTCTTTCTTTCTTTCTTTCTTTCTTTCTTTCTTTCTTTCTTTCCCTCCTTCCTTCCTCCCTCCCTCCCTCCCCCCCCCTCTCTCTTTCTCTCTGGTGGCTGCCACAGAAAAAGCACACCTCCAGGATCCTACTGGATGGCATTGTTTAATTGAGGGGGGGGCCCTTCAGCACAGTCATTTGGATCTTACCAGATGGGCAGAAACTATCCAAGAGAAGCAAAGATCTCAGAATATTTGACCTCCTTGGCTTGTTGCCATGTGTATAAGGTCTCACTCCTTAAGGATTATTCAGGCTGCCAAATAGAAGAGATCCAGATGAATCCATGGATCTAGAAATATTAACGTTTATTAATTTAAACTTCACCCAGTTACTATACTTCTGTTTTCTTCTAAAGGACTTCCCTTTTAGGAAAGGTCTGAGTAAATCATTTTAATGTGTTCTTTTAACCAATTTCCCCCCCACACACACATTTTAATATTTTGATTGCTGCTGTCTTTTTTTAATGCTATTGCTTTCGTGTTACATTTCAATTTGAGGGTTTTTTAAAAGTTGATAAATAGTTTTGCTAAATGTCATCTAGATTTCAGTGTTTTACAATATATAAAAAGCAGAATATAGATACCAATTAAATGTTTAGAAATATATGAAGAGTATTTATGGTGCCTGTGCAATCAGTTCTGCATCAGTGTACAGTAGTAAGCACATTGTCAGTCCTTAAATAGTTTAAAGGTTTTTAAAAGTGCAAATGAACTACACCACTCCTTTTGAGTAGAAGAAATGGAAGATTTGTTAAAGTTATAAATCTGTTTATAATAGAAAACTCATGTGTGAAAAAAGGTTTTTTTTTACTTTTCTTCATTAGGCATATAATTCTACTAATAGATAATCTGGATGAGTATACACACAGATTTGGAAGACATGAGGAAGACTTACATTCTACAGAATTAATGTTCAAACAGATGCTATCAGAATTTCCCCAATACATGGTATATTCTTTTTCCCATCTGGAAGAATTCAGCAATGATTATTTTTATAAATTTAACTACGTACCCACAACTTTCATACTGATTAAAGACAATACAGAAAAAAATGGGCTTTGAAAAACCAAGATAGAAAAGGTAATGACCTTTGGAACCTTGATGTTAGCAAAGACTCTTGAGTGTACCATGGATAGTCAAGAAAATAAACAAATGACTTGTGCAACAAATCAGTTCAGAGCTCTCAGTTGATAACAATGATAGCAATTGAAATAATCATGCTCGAATTGTCATAACTAGGACACCTTAGGCAAAGACCGGAGAAGGTTCTAATCATGAAAAAAATGGAAGAAGAAGGAAAAGGAGACGGAGAAGTACAAGGAGACAACCAACAGGAAGATGGATGGACCCAGTTACAGTGACAAAAGGTGCAGTATTGGAAGATATGAAGGACCAAGTTAAGGGCAGATTATCATAAGAAAAAAATCTATGTGGTTGGTAAAAAAAATCACATAGTAATTACATGACCCTGGGACACTGCAACTGTCATAAATACGAGTCAATTGCGAAGAATCTGAATTTTGATCATGTGACTATGGAGATGCTGCAATGGTTATAAGTGCGAGAAATGGTCATAAATCACTTTTTTCAGTGCCGTTGTAACCTTGAGCAGTCACTAAATGAGCTGTTGTAAGTTGAGGACTACCTGTACATGGGAATAAGTGATGGCACTGAATGTTGCATCTTATACCTACCAATAATCTATACCTACCAACCATTGTTTATATTACAGTGTCCTGACATACTGCATTCTTGTATGGTATGGGAGCAGCTCTGTAGCGGACAAAAAAGCTCTACAGAGAATCATTAAAACTGCCCAGAATATCATTAGGCTCCAAGCTACAGCCCTGGATGAACATATTCACATCTCGCTGTTTGAGGAAGTTGCACAACATTCTCAGAGACTTTTCCCATCCTGCTTACAATCTTTATGAACTGTTGCCTTCTGGCAGAAGATACAGAACAATTAAAACTCAGTCCACATGTTTTCTGAATAGCTTTTATCCCAGAACTATAATTGTACTTAACAATGAACTTAAGGACCACCATCAGTGAGCTGTTGGACAGTATTACTTGGTCAGTTATGTGGATGCTTGTGTGTTTTTAGGAGGCAGGGAATTTTGGCAGGTGGGGAGGTGTTTGGGGATTGTCATGTGTGTGTGCATGTTGAGTCTGGTCTCTGGGTGTTATGAGGATTTCATTGTATGTATACTGTGTATATACATACAATGACAATAAAGAATTCAATTTTTTACCAGTATAGAATTCTGTATAATTACAATACTAAAATCTAGGCTGTGGCGGCACAATGAAAAGAAACGTCAAACAACAAAAATGTTGCTTTTGAATATCACGGGGTGATTCCAAATATTTTAGCAGAGGAAAAGAAAAAAGCACAGAGAACATTCAGGGTCACAATCTTGAGGCAGAAAAAAACTATTCTAACTACAGCATAGAAATTCCTTAATATGGATGGGGGAGAATCCATTATTTTGTGCAACAGAGGCAAAGAGTAACAAAGGGCTCTCATCTTCTAATGTATTACTTAACTCCATTTGAATTTTGAATCAAATTAGAATTCATGCTGTGTTATGCGGGGGGGGGGGGTACATAAGGGGCACTGCACATTTTTCATACTTTCTTAGAACATGCGTGTTAATAGAACCACAGCCTAAAAATCATTTGTGAGGAAATGCTTCACAGCTGCTGCTTATTAGCATTAGCTCAAATCTTACAAAGCAAATAATAAGCAGACTTGTTTCCATAATATTTAACTTACAGCAATGAATAAAAGTGGTGGGAAGAGAGGAGAAATGTCTAGTTTCCAAAAATGAGAAAGCTAATTGCCCACAAACAGTTGAGTACAATCCAGCAGCAACATGTAAAAAGAAATCCGAAGTATTTGTATGTATCCTTATTTTGTTGCTTTCCCCTCCACCAGTCTGTGGATTTATATACGGTGTTCTTAACACGTGGAGGTTGCTGCTTTTACAGTCCTAGTCATTAGGACATTCCATTGGTGAGGCTAAGATTTATTTCTTTCAAATATTTTTATAGCCTCCCATCTTCAACCAAATTCTGGGCAACTTAGGATCAGGAACAAAAACCACAAATACACACTAAAACCCTAGAACAATAACCCAAAAACTAACGAATCTGGCACTACAATTACTTTCCCCTGATTCAGCCCACACATTCTCCCCCGCTCTAACTTCACCCTATATCCAGTTTATCCCATTATCCCGGCTTCATGTGATTTGTAAATAAATTTCCTTGGGTTGGATCTAGTCATGTTTTGAGCAGATCCAAGAAAACCAATCAAATTTAGATTTCCCATGAGAGCCAGTTGTCTCCTACGTTATCTTCTGTATATGGTTCATATTTGGCAGTATTGCTTTTACGGTTGTTGTTTTTTAATTTTGCAAAACCTTTGGGATTATTAACATTCCAGCGCAGGGATCAAGATAACATGGTCCTCTAGTTATTGCTGAAAACATTTAGCAGCAGTGGACAAATGGACTGAGGTTGTTGAGAGCTGACCATGACTGCAACATTTTTTGCTTGCACCTAGCAAAAAAAAAAAAACCTTACCCATTTCAGAAAATGGATTTGCTTAATGACCGCATGTTTTGCTTTATGACCATCATAAAAACAATCATAAAATCAAATTGGGTTACAGGGTGACTTATTAATTACTGCAATGACTTATTATGGAAAATCCAGGCTCAGTTGTGGTTGTTAAGTAACTACCTTACCTGTTCTGGTCTCCCAGGTCCAAGGAAATTACTGGGCTGCTCCGACCAATGGTTTTTGCTTGCCCTCCCCCTTCCTTTTTCTAATTTTTACTAAGTAGAAAAGCAACAGGTTTTTTTTTAAAAAAGATGCATGCATAACATTGGAATCCCTAATGTATCTGTGTTGTTATTTATGGTTGGATTGTTAATATTATTACAAATTATGCTACAGGACCTTTGTACTAACATGCAGGTTGAAGTGAACATTCAAAGGTTGGGCCTTGATACAGTGATTAAGTTGAAAAAAGGCATTATAGCAAAAAAAATATCCAAGTAGTCTCCATCTATTCATTCATTTATTCCTTTTTGTATTTTGAAGATGATATCCCCACCTTCTTGGAATTAAATATTGATGCTTAAAGCTGGTTCTGTCTTCTCGTTTTCTGGCTTCTCATGTTTTTGTTAAAATAGCCCAAGTCAAAGAGAATCTGAATGGGCATGGCAGCTGTCTGTTGTGGCAAGTACCACTGAGAACACCAATGCTTGTAGATATTTGTGGGCAGGTGGCAACCACTCTTTGCAGCACTGCTACCCAGGTAGTCCATGAATCCTGGGTGGGAAGTTCAAATCCAGGCATTTATTTTCCTGATTTCAATAGAACAAACAGCCCAAACTATGAAAAGATAGGAAATAATCCAATTAATTGACACTGCAGTGGCATCACAAATGATACATTCCTCCCCATGGCTTGGCAACAAAATCCCGTAGGAAGTAAAATGTCTTTAAAAACTTGTTGCAAGCAAGGGATTTGGATACAGGAGAGATCTCCCATAAAAACCAAATGAAACCTAGACTGATGAAATTAATTGCACTGGAGAACACATGCCTGTTCTCCATACCTGTTTGGAAGAATCAAGAATTGGTTTGGAGTAAAGCAAAGGGCTGACCAACAAACAGCCACAAATTTTGTACAGCCTGTGTCTGAAACAGCAGCTAATTTAAAAAGGAATGAGAAGGATTTTCTCACATTTCAGCACCATTCGTTCACAAGAAATGGCCTGACCAGCATATCTAACAACTACAAATGCCTTTGTCATGGTTCACAAGGGGGATGGGGAGGAACTGAGATAATTTCTATGCTGTTTATAGATGTTCAGGCCAGGGGTGGGCTTCAAAAATTTCAGCAATCAGTTCTCTGCTCAGTTGCTGGGTGGGCATGGCCATGATGGGTGTGGTCTAGTCGGGCTCCTGCACCACGGGGGGGGGGCAGTTTTCGCTTTCCCCATGCTCTGGAGGCTTTCCTTGAGCCTCGGGGAGGGTGAAAACTGCCTCCCCCAGGCTCCGTAGGCCCTCCAGAGCATGGAAACAGGCCCGTTTCTGGCTTTCCGGAGGCCCCTTTTCCACCTCCCTGAGCCTCTGTGGGGCCCTTGCACTTACCTTGCATCTAAAACAGGCTGCGTGGAGACTCCTGGGAGGGGCAGGCTGGGGTGGGAGGGGCCAGTGAGGGGTTGGATTTGGCAGTTTGCCAAACCAGCCATAATGTTAGCAATGGGTCCACCCAAACTCGGGCGAACCCATAGCAGCCCACCCCCTAGTTCAGGCTCCTAAATATTAATATTTTATAATTAATATTTTTCCATTCGTAACATGTAGGAACATGGCACATGCTAACAATACATCATTAAAACCTTTCATTCATATATATATATATATATATTTGGTTATTCGGGTTTTCTCCAGCGTAAGATTGGCAGTATCTAGGCACTGTTTCGATGAAGTCTCATTTATCATCTTCAGGCTTGCGTCTTCGGCTCTGTGCTTCTCACTCTGAGAAGCACAGAGCCGAAGACACAAGCCTGAAGATGATGAATGAGACTTCATCGAAACGGTGCCTAGATACTGCCAATCTTACGCCGGAGAAAACCCAAATAACCAAAGATCCACATACAAATACCCGCAAGAACCTCAGAAAACACACACACACACACACACACACACACACATATATAAAATTTTCTCCCTTAGCACAAAAGCATAAAATCATCTTCACACTCTCATTGTTGCCTCAATTTTCACAAAGTTTTAAAAACAGCACTACTAGATATCTTAAAGAACTATGGTGGCTCAGTGGCTATAATGCAATATTACAGGCTAACTCAGACAACTGCCAGCAGTTGGACCCTGACCAGCTCAAGATTGACTCAGCCTTCCATCTTTCCGAGGTTGCTAAAATGAGGACCCAGATTGTTGAGGGCAATACGCTGACTCTGTAAACCGCTTAAAGAGGGCTGTAAAGCACTGTGAAGTGGTGTATAAGTCTAATTGCTATTGCTATCTGCACAAAATCAGAATTTTATATTAAAAATGAGGAAGTTTAGTCTGGCAGTTTATTTTGGGAAACCAAACAGCTCCCAAGGGGAAAGCACAATAGATGCTTCGCACTCTTGAGAACTACTAAACAGGAACTACTCGCCTGCAAACACAGGTTAAACCATTTTGATGCATGTAAGATAGATAGAATCCGTGCCTTCGCCACTCTTCTTTAATGCATTTAATGGAACATTATTTTACTCTGTATTACAAATTAAACCAATGCAAAGAAAGCCAAGTTATTCAGGTTTCATTTGGGATAATAGAAGTGCAGCCTGGTGTATTTCCTTTGTTTTGTATTCAAGAGCCACCAATGAATGATAGTCTGAAGCAGAGGTGGTATTCAGCAGGTTCTGACCAGTTCTGGAGAACCGGTAGTGGAAATTTTGAGTAGTTCAGAGAACCGGCAAATACCACCTCTGGCTGGCCCTGCCCCACTCTATCTTCTGCCTCCCAAGTCTCAGCTGATTGGCTGGATCTTCTTTTGTTGCCCTACACAGGAGAATGGAGCTGGAAAACAGGTTAATGGGGTGGGGAGAAAATGGGGATTTTGCAGTATCCTTCCCCTGCCATGCCCACTAAGCCACGCCCACCAAGTTATACCACGCCCACCAAGCCATGCCCATAGAACTAGTAGTAACATTTGAATCCCACCACTGGTCTGAAGGCAGATCAAGTGCTGCTCACTTCAGTGGAATAGAATTAATGAACTGATCCGTAAACACATACATAATATCAGTGGTGGGCTTCTACCAGTTTCACATCAGGTAACAGATAATCAGAGTTGGAAGGGACCTTATAGGTCATCTAGTCCAACCCCCCGCCCAAGCGGGAGACCCGTACACCAATTCTGACAAATGGCAGTTCGATCTCTTCTTGAAAGTCTCAAGTGATGGTGCTCCCACAACTTCCGAGGGAAAGCTGTTCCATTGGTTGATTGTTCTCACTGTCAGAAAGTTTCTCTTTATTTCCAGGTTAAATCTCTCCTTGTTCAATTTCCATCCATTACTCCTTATCTGGCCTACAGGCGCTTTAGAAAATAGCTTGACCCTGTCCTCTCTGTGGGGCGCCTCAAATATTGGTAGACTGCTATCATGTCTCCCCTGGTCCTTCTCTTTACTAGACTAGCCAAGCCCAGTTCCTGTAACCGTTCTTCATATGTTTTAGTCTCCATTCCCCTAATCATCCTGGTTGCTCTTCTCTGCACTTTTTCTACAGTCTCAACATTTTTTTTAGGTTCTCTGAGTGCGTGCAAACCCTGACCAGCCCGAACCCATGCGAACCCTGAGCAGCCCACCCCCTGCAAATACCATATTCTGCTTTAAGGATAATTTCAGTACAGGTGGGCCCAACATTTCCATTGCTAAGAAAGGTGGTTGTTAAGAGAGTCATTCTGGATTTTTACCACCTTTTTTCGCACAGTGAAGCTAATTACTGCAGTTGTTGTGTGAGTTACGTGGTCTTCAGTAAATCCAGTTTCCTCCATTGACTTTGCTTGTCTGAAGCTGGCTGGGAATGTCACCAATGTGATCACATGACCCCAGGATGCTGCATCCATCATACATATGTCCCAGTTGCCCTGTTCCTGAAGTTTGATCACATGACGCCGTGACAGTTGTAAATGCGAGGATCAGTTATAGGTCCCTTTTTTTCAGTGCTGTTGTAACTTTGAACGGTGACTAAAATGGTTGTAAGTCAAGGACTCTCTGTTATTTCACTCCTGCTCCTGAAGGCAAGGGAAGCAAATACACTGAAGTCTGGCAATGTGTAATTGTAAAAATATATATTTCCATAGTTGTACAAACTGGGTCCAGCAGGGTGACTTCTTAGGTTATTTTTCTTAGCATGTTGTGGGAATCAAGCTACGTGCATGGGTTATTCAGCTGCCTCCATCTCAAAGTTAAGTCACTTTAATTACTGCATCAGCATCTACACAATTCTCTCCCACCTTCTATTACTAATGACTGAGTGTGCAAAGCCATAAATCCAGTTTATGATATTATGCGTATCTGCATTTTTTTATTTTAAGAGCATCTAAATGGCATTGCTCCATATGTATTTGCAGAAGTAGTCATTTTATACACTAGGTCTCATGCACAGAAATCCAATTTCTTCAGAACTTACTGCCCTCAGCTCAATAGGCATTATTTTCAAATAAGCACAGAATTGTACAGTGATACAATAGGTAGGAAGACTGTAGACTGTAGAGCTAGCAGCCACTGTGAGCTAGGAATAAATGGCAACAAATCCATAAGAGTGGTTTTGTGGCGCAGTTCAGATTTGTGAGTCATTCATTGGTTGGAAAAAAAAGGAAATAAAATCTAAATTCAGAGGAAGCAATACAGGTTTTTAATGTGGGAAAAGCTAACATAATGAGGTGGATATCTTTGTTAATTTAAAAAAATCACAAGGGTTCATCAAAATGGGAGGCATTCTTAATGAAAGTTGAATGCTTGTTGAAGAGGAACAATATTTACATATGGAACAAAACAAAGAATTGCACTTAAAGGACAAAACCATGTCCCCAATGAGGAGTAAGAATGAGACAAGATTGTCATGGGATTTGCAGAATTCAACAATACAGTTATATTCAACTCTATATACACTCAGATGAAGCAGAACACCTTTTTCTTAAAAAGCAAGAATTGTGCTTAACTGTACAACTGTACAAATATTTTGTTCATGTGTTCACAAATTTTCAAGTTAAAGGAATTAATCCTCTAGGCCACTTCAGACTTATAGTAAGCTCAAACACTTACGTCTTCGGTTATTGGATACACTGTTGAGTTTATTCACATATGTATTTTGGTTTAATTGACCAAACCTCGGAGGACTTGACCTGATTTAAATGTGCTTACAAAAATAGTTTAAACCCCTAGAGATCAAGATATGTATATATACCTCCAGTCTAATGAGAAGGTGATCTACACATAATAAGACAGTTCTGAAAGACAACTGCTCATTTGCATGCGGGTGGCTCCTGAGAGACCCATCCTGCAATTATGCTAACACGATGCCAAGTTACGCACCTCTGAGGACCAGTAGTTGTGGATATGCTGACATTGTGTGTGTGACAAACTCCAAGTGGCCTCTTTCCCTATCTGTAAAACATCTGATGCACGTAGAAAGGTCCATGCCTTGCAGCAACAAGGCATAACGTTATTCAAGTTAATAACAATAAGAATATATGTCTCTGCTCTATTTTTGGACACCAATACTCTGAATATTTCCAGGATATTTGAGATTATTTTAATCTAAACAAATAAATGGAATGTATTCCCAATATATGTTCCCAATACATTCCTAATATTAGGGCAAAACACTATCTTTTTTTCTCTGAGATGTACTTACACGCAATTTTTAAACCGAGAAAAAGAAGATATTATTCAACATTTCCAATTTATCACTTAAAAGATCTTGTCCTCGCCTTCTCCCACAGCTTATCAGATGTAGCATGTAGATGGAATGATGGCAGATATGCAGTACAGCTGTATAGGATAGCACAGCTGTTGATGATTAATGGAATTTTTCTAACTTCAGCCACAAGATAAAATAAATGATAATGTATGTTTCTTCTAGAGTAAACATCCTTGTAAGTTTACAGCACAGTGTTTAATTATTTTACCTTTCTTCCTGATGCATAATCTGCATGAATGTCCCCTTCCCCCATTCCAAATACACAATATTTGAAGAATAGGACCAGATCAAGAAGGAAAATTGTTGATCAAGCAATTTGTTAGATTTGTAGACTCTCTAACTCAAAACTCCTGACCATCGGACTCTCATTTGCTGTTCCAAAAACTGTCTTCTACATGTGAAAAGTAGAAGTACTATCTGCAACAGGAAGGTTTGATTAGAGTGGAAGCTATAAACCCATATTTGATTAAAGGTGAGATAGCACTCAAGGGAAAGCTGCTCTTTAGAGTGCAATGATGCTATCAACAGCTTAAGACTGAAGTTGATTAACATCAAATCCTCTCGTGACAAAACAGGATACTTCAGATAAGAGAGAGAAATGTTCCTGTGTCTACTGAAATAATTCAAGTTTTCAAAATAGTGCAAACCACGGGACAGATTTCCCATAATACCATAGTATGACATAATATGTTCAGTTAATTAGATTTGTAGGTTTCCTGGCTCTTTTCTAATCAACCTATGATCACTGTGCATGCATCAAATAAGTAACTGCAGTATTATTTTAGTTAACCAAATCACATCAAAGCTGGGTACGAAATGTGGCTGAGAGTGGATTACTCCACAAATTGGAACTGCTAAGCAGTCACTGGTAATGGTTCCTGGCCAGCAACAAGCACTTTCTATTACAAGTTGCCAAAACATATACTTCCCTTGCGTTACTTCAAGCTCCGAGCAGGCAGATGTTATTCACTTCAAAGCTTTGGAAGGTATGTGACCTCTGGCAGTCTGTTTCTCTGCACATTCAGGACAGCTTTGGTAAGCCAGCTAACCACCAAAGAATGACTAAGCAAATTAGCCCCTTCTGTTCTAGTGATGTTAGCAATTGTCTCCTAACACTTTCAAAGAGTGTGGAACAGAACTACGAATATTTGGCCATGACCTTTCATCTAGAGCTTATGCAGCCAACAGTTAAAGACAAACGCTAAGCAACTTTCTACATTACTTCCTAGACTTTGGGGGCAGACTAGAAAAGGGATATTTGCTCATTATTTTCAACTGGTGGCATGTTGTATATTTATCATGTTATAAAACAATCTGTTGCCAATATGCTCCTGGATATCCAAAATCACATGACTGAAACCTTCATGCTGATGGCTATATTGGAAAGTATATGATTCAAGGTTGCAAGGAAGAACCTGGAGAACAGCATACAGTTAACTTCCAGTTGGTTTACAGGCTGAATGCCACATAAACATGATTAAATTCACAGTGTATCTCCCAAGTAAAAGCACAATTTTTATCTTCATATTCCCAGAATATTCTGCGATCCTCCCAGGTCACTGGGCAATGTATAGATGGGTCTTCTGTTAAAGGAATACATGTGTGATTACACAAAAGAATTAGATTATGAGTTTGTTCGCAGATGCATGAATATTGCTAGATTACAATTGATGACTGGCAGCTAAATGCATTCATTGATTCCAATTGAAAACCACTCTGTTTGAGGTGATATGAGAATGCTCTGACTCTGATAGCAAATTCATAAGGCAAGTCACCTGATGTAGCCAGATGAAATGACCAGACTTATGTGAAGTAGCCCAGAAGAAAGCTTTTCAAATTTCTTCTTTTAGAAAAAGTAGGGAACATCTTTTGGCGTACAATTTTTCTTTTATGATTACAAAAATAGGACTTAATAATAATATTAATAATAACAATATGAATAATACAAAATAATTATAATTGTATACTTTTTGGGAAAAGTATTCACACAAATCAGCAAAACACATCACCCCCCCCCCCTTCATTGAATTAAAATGGTTGAAGATGAACACTTTTATAAAGGCCAAGTTCTACAAAACAGAGGAGAAGTAGCTTGAAAATGGATTATCTTTCCATAAGGCAACTTGTTACCTTTCATCTACTTCCTTGATTTATATTGGAATTGTTTGGTCTTTTTAAAAAAAGCATCAGAACTTGGCTTGTTTCAATTTATCGATGTGATAACAGAGTTTGAGTGCTGGTCCCAGCTTCAGACCCAAATATTTCATGATCATGTCGCTTTTCAGTAGCAAGAGAGCATTGCCATCAATCTCCTAATACAAAAAGAAAGATAGAAGATGGAATGAAAAGCATAAATCATAATTTGGAACTGTGTTTGCAGAAGAAATAAAACAATTTACTGAAATGCTGTAGAAAGAATTGGTCTCTGATGATACTAAACATTTTTGAGAAATTCAACAAAGTAGGTCCTCAATTCCCAAATGTTCTTCCATTCCAGAACTGGATCTATTTAACTGAAGTGCTGGTGAATTTATTTATTTAAAATATGTTCATGCAACCTGCCATGCCATGCAACAGCTGGCAGAATACAATATTAAAATGCCTTCCATAAAAATGTAAATGAGCACAAAAGTAATAACCAGATCACTGAATAATGAACCACACAAAAAGACAAGCACTAAACCAGGGGTGTCAAATGCACATTGTCATGGCGGTGTCACATGACATATTGGGACTTTCCCCCCATCTTGCAAAGCTAGGCGTGGGTGTGGCCAACATGTGATGCGTCGGGCCGCGAATTTGACAGTCCTGCACTAAACTGAAATCAAGTTTCAGAAGCAGCTGTTTGATTTTCTTGATGGTCCAGCTTCCATCAAGTCCTCCAAGTACAGAGCCAGTGTCAGATGTCTGTGCTTGGAGGACTACATAATCACAAGGAAATATGATCTTTCAGAACAGCAGCAGGAGCAGCAACTACAAACTGACGAATCAGGTGACAGGGCAGTGGTGGGATTCCATTTTTTTTACTACCAGTTCTCTGGGCGTGGCTTGGTGGGCATGGTGGGGAAGGATACTGTAAAATCTCCAGTCAGAGGCGGTATTTGCCAGTTTTCCGAACTACTCAAAATTTCCGCTACTGGTTCTCCAGAACTGGTCAGAACCTGCAGATTACCACCTCTGTTACAGGGATGGGAAGATCTACAAGCCCCTGATAGCAATAGCACTTAAATTTATATACGGCTTCATACAGAGGTGGTATTCAGCAGGTTCTGACCAGTTCTGGAGAACCAGTAGCAGAAATTTTGAGTAGTTCGGAGAACCGGCAAATACCACCTCTGACTGGCTCTGCCCCCATCTATTCTCTGCCTCCCGAGTCCCAGCTGATTGGCTGGGTCTTCTTTTGTTGCCCTGCACAGGAGAACGGATCTGGAAAGCAGGTTAGTGGAGTGGGGTGGGAATGGAGATTTTACAGTATTCTTCCCCTGTCACACCCACCAAGCCATGCCCATAGAACCGGTAATAAAAATTTTTGAATCCCATAATTGGCTTCATAGTGTTTTACAGCCCCCTCTAAGTAGTTTATAGAGTTAACATATTGCCCTCATTTGGGTAATATGCTGGGTCTTCATTTTACCAACCTCAGAAGGATGGAAGACTGAGTCAACTTTGACCTGGTCAGAATCGAACTCCTGGCAGTTGGCAGAATTAGTCTGCAATACTGCATTCTAACCACTGTGCCATCACGGCTCTTAAGCTCATAGTCAGATGACTATGAATGGCAAAGGAAAGGACTAAAGCAAAACAGTTCAAATATGAACTATATAAGTTGCCTTTACAGGATCTTTGCAGGAGATGTCAAAAATAAAGTCAAGATGGCAACCTTGGCTGCACTATTGAACCTCTTTCCCCTTTTTATATGTCCTGTGTCTGAAAGCAGGTAAAAGGGATGGGGACTTCAGTTCAAGCCTCATGGCTGTCACCAGACACCAAACATGCCTGGCCAGTAACAATAAGATAAATGGAGCAGCTTCCATTAAAGTTGAAAGAATTTGGGGACAATATTCACAGTGCAAAAAATTGTCCTCTTCATGAAATGGAAGATTGCAACCCCTAGTAAAAGCAGGAAGGACAAGGGGCCCTTACCAGCTAGTTCCAAAGCCCAGGCACAGAGGCAGAAACAAGTTCCCACAACCAGGAGGATCGTGCATTGTCCCAAAAACCCAACATTTCTTGTAAAGGGAACACATTCCTCAGATACTCCTCTCCATGATTCACTTGCTGGGATCTCCTTCACGGAGGGTGTATTGCATCAACTAGAAAAGCTAGGGTGCATTGCAATCCCAAAGTATGGCTAAATAACATCCAGCAATCTGGGGTTAACATAAAAAAGCTCTGGAGAGTTTTGTAAAACAGAAACAGCATGCCAGGCAGTGATTGAGTACATATTCTTCCGTCACAGGCTTGGTTCAGTTATAAAGCTGAACTATATTAATCATTTCAGGGGTGGTTTATAATGGCCACCGGAGCTCATAACATGCATTGGCTTCTCAAACTCTGTGAGGCTGCAAAAGTATAAAGCAACTGGAAACATTTCATGTTGCTTTATTACAGTCTAATCCTGTGAACACTGACTGTCAGGTTTAATATTTCAAGAGTGGTGTAAAGCTCTCTGAGAGAGCCACTAACCAATGCAAACAAGCTCTAAATCACAAGGCTGATTTTGCTGTGGCTTCTTAAAGTGTAAAACATTCTGCTTGGTAATTGAACAGAAATGGAAGGATTGCTTTGCCATCTCTTTTTTTCTCTCCTCTTGCTCTGTTTTTAAAACAAGTGGGAAGGCAAACTTTATTCTGCCCAGCAGTACAATCACTCTATTAAGGTAAAGGGTTAACTAATTGGAAGTACAGCTAAAATAATTCGTGCAAAGATGGTTCGATCTTAAGAAATACATACTCATTCTGTTCTATGCATCAACAGAGGGGACAGATCCATTTCTGAATGAACAGGTCCAATCTGTCTTCATTCAAAAGCTGCACTTTTTCTCCTGTATTAATTTTTTTGGTCACAAATCAGAATTCAATGAGAATTCTCTTGCATCAAAATCTCACTTTGGGGTTAGCTTTCTTACTTGTTAGTTAGCCCAATGACTCCATTTCCACACTCAAGCACAATTTGTTTTACGTACAGCTTGTTGAGCAAACCACAAACTATTGAGTTTATACAATATCTTCTTCTTCTTGTGCCATATCCGTTATCGGATGTTGGCAGTCATGTTGGCGATTATACAATATACTAAGCTATCAATCCTGGCTTAGAAACAGTAAGGGCAGAGTTTACATAACCTGAGCTATGACCAAAGAAAGCCTGTTATGCTCAGCCAATATTTAAATACAGCCCAAACTTTCCTTATATTGTTCTACTTCTCCTTTGAAAGTGCATAGATCAGCACAGCGAGGGAGGAACATCTACCGTATGTAGGGATTTAGGATCTGGTGAAGATCAGACATCCCAAGAGTAATGAAGCATGCCTTAATTAAGACACGACGTGTTGATGTCACGGGTATTGTTTTCAGTATATACATTGCTGATCTCTCTTTGTTGTGATAAGTTAAATCAATAATTCTTCTCATGGGACAGTGGTGGCATGTCACCGCCAAATTAGCTGAATGCAAGGAAGGGAAGTCAGGAGTTGGGAATGTCAGCGGCATTCAGGACATCAGTTTAAATGATGCACCTGCTCTTTAAAATGATTTAACATGCTGAAAACTGTGGTTAAGGTTAATGGAGTAATCACTTGTCTCTCACCTCTGGTGTCTTCTTGTTAATCCAGTTTAGCTATGAAGGTTAACAATTGCTCAGAAATGAGTAATTCAAAGGCATAATTGAGCTGAACATGATGATAGTTTTAATCAACAACTAGACCTCTTGTAGGTTTCCCTGTGAAACTGACTGAATTATAAGCAGGAGGTGAATGAGTGCCAGGAAGGGGGCAGGGAAGGATTTAAAACCATCTTTGAATTCTCATCTTTCTTACAAAGGATTGTTATTCTACAAAAATGCTAGCAAACCTAGTTGTTGGATACTTTTCTGGCTGAAAACGAAAAGCCAAGCAAGGTCAGCCCATTAGTCTAGCTCTTCAGCAGACTTTTCCCCACAGCGACTGAAGTGGTATTTCTGGGAGTGCACAAAAAGATGATTCTGCCATTCAGTTCTCCTGCAATTGACCCTCAGCGGCAGGCTGCCTGGCCCTGGAGTCCTGCTTTAGCTGTAGCACTAATAATGCGTTTTAGAACCATCATCTTGGAATCCATCCAAGCCCCACCTCAGGCTCTCTAAGATATGGCTGCCGTCAAGTTGTGCATGAGATCCGGGTTCAGGGTTTCTTAACCTCGGTTACTTGAAGACGCATGGACTTCAACTCCCAGAGTTCCCCATGCTGGCTGGGGAATTCTGGGAATTGAACTTTACCTATCTTCAAGTTGCCACGGTTGAGAAAGACTGCCCTAGATTCATTCTATTTGCCTGGAGGAAGACTCACTTTGACTAATTTTTGTCAGCTGTCAAACCATTTCAATTTACATTGCTTCAAGTACAGACCAAAGCACTTTGCTTATATTTGGGTCCTGTCCAGAGGTGGTATTCAGCAGGTTCTGACCAGTTCTGCAGAACCGGTAGCGGAAATTTTGAGTTCAGAGAATCAGCAAATATCACCTCTGACAGGTTCCACCCCCATCTATTCTCTGCCTCCCGAGCGCCAGTTGATTGGATGGGTCTTCTTTTGTTGCCCTGCACAGGAGAACGGACCTGGAAAGCAGGCTAGTGGGGTGGGGACGGAATGGAGATTTTATAGTATCTTTCCCCTGCCACGCCTTCCAAGCCACGCCCACCAAGCCATGCCCACAGAACAGATAGTTAAAAAAATAATAATCCCACCACTGGTCCTGTCATGTATCACAGAACGCCTTCTACGTACATGTTTCCTGAAGAGTTCCACATGGGGTCCTAAAGCTTGAGGATCCGCATCTTTAACAAACCATACCACATCATCAACCGTCCAGGTCAAAGGATTTTTGCTCGTGGGTCTTGTGGCATCCTGTCTTTCTGGAGATGGACTGGAGGCTATAGGAGTGAAGCAACAATTAGTGAAAGAGAATAACACATAACAATTCATTCACTGTTTCAGTAGTAGTGTGTCAGCTGTGACCAGCCATACCAAACAATTTGAAGTCTATATAACTACGGTAGGTTACATTGATACAATGACTGTGTTTGCATGTCATTTTAAGGTGTAATAAAGTTTCTTTCGGTTTGGTTTAATATAGCGTGTGAACTCAACCTCTGTAAATTGTAAAGCATGTTCCAAAGCTGATCATTTTGTATGAAGCCAGTCAGTTATGGTTTACCAATAAGTCATAATTAAACAAAACATGGCTGAGCCTATTGTCTGAACTTAACAAGAAGGTTTTAATAAATAGAATAGAATAGAATTCTTTATTGACCAAGTGCGATTGGACACACAAGGAATTTGTCTTGGTGCAAATGCTCTCAGTATACATAAAAGAAAAGATACATTCGTCAAGAGTCGCGAATCATAAGGTACAATCATAAGGTAATAAATGCGTTTTTATAATGTTAATGCCTGTTAATTTTTGACCAATGCACAAGACGGAAACATGATGTCAGTGCTGCCATCTTGCTTTGCCTCACCACTGCTTCATTGATGCCAGACTATCATGAATCCTGGGACAGGGGAAGAGATTGGCCAGCTGACTTCAAGGTCACAACCATGGGAATGGAATGCGGAAACATCACCGAGCCCGCCAAGCATCAGAACTGTGACCAAAACAATTTGTTTTTAATCTAATTGGACACTTGAGAGATAGTTGCGGGGATGGGGACCTGGGAAAGGGGAAAGCAAGTAGGCTTAAGCCTCAGATCTGGCTTTTTCTATCTCGTAACCACTTGGCTTTATTAAAGTTATTCCTTTCACGACCAATGCAGTCCAAGGCTCTTTTTTTCTAAACAACCAGGTCAGGGCAAGTCCAAAACGTAATATTGCATTCAGGAACAAGCAGTATTTTCACAGTCAAAATAACATCAAAAACACAGTATCTATAGCATAATATTGTGCAAATAATCTAATTATGTAGTTTATATTGTGATATCTGATACAAGTATATATGCTGCATGACTTACATGTCATTGTTTGTTCTTGCATCTCCCCCCCACCATGCTTCCATAATGTTGAGAATGCAGGTGTCCTCTTCTATTCTGTCCTCCAGAATAAACCTTGACAAGCCCACATTTTATATCTTTGCCAGACATCTCTGGTTGTTGAATTTTTTTGGGACTAATAATTGTGGGGGATGCGAATGAAATCCAAGTTCCATAGAAAAGGCTTGTGTCTTCTTTTTTCTTTCTCTCCCTCCTCTATAGAAACTTTCCCCAATCTTGCACCTGACAGAAGTGTTTGAACTAGCATAAAATTTGGTGTCTCCAAGTCCCTGGAGATTTTAGTTCCATCAGCTAATAGAAGCAAACACAACACATTGGAGAAGTCACAGACCCACATTATCTAGATAATTCTAAGCTGTCCATCCTTGTTTTAAAGTTCAGCTCAAAATTCCAACTCAGAATAACCACGACTGACTGGCTGGGAATTCTGTGAATTGTAATCCCAACACATCCAAAGATATCAGCTTAGAAACTCCACTCTTGGCAATGCACTAATGTAAATTAAATTAAATTATAGGATTTTTAAATAGCTATAATGACACAAGATCACCAAGTCTCATGAGATTTAAGCTGTGGGAAAGAGTCCTGAAATGAGACATCTCACAGGGTTTCAGGTAATTTGGGGAAAGAATTCAGGGCCTGAAAACAATGATCAATCTCTGTTTTATAGCCTAAGCATAAATGAGGAACCTGTAGCACTCCAGGAATAACGCAAATGCTATGTGTGGACTTCAACTCCCATGATGGCTATAGAATTCTGGGAGTTGAAGTCCACATATCTTAAAGTCTCCCTTATTTAGGCATTCAGTAGTTAAGGATGAAGGGTGCTGAGCAGTGGTGGGATTCAAATTTTTTTACTACCAGTTCTGTGGGTGTAGCTTGGTGGGCGTGGCAGGGGAAGGATACTGTAAAATCTCCAGTCAGAGGCGGTATTTGCCGGTTCTCTGAATTCAAAATTTCCGCTACCAGTTCTCCAGAACTGGTCAGAACCTGCTGAATACCACCTCTGGTGCTGAGCATTTTAATTCAGCAGTAACTGAAGGGCTGCAACTTGCCTATCCATGAATATCTATGGCTGATATACCAACCTAAAATGATTGTGGCAGATCGTGGCACAGTATGTTATGTGAATCCAATCAATTAGGCTGAATTAGTTAATTAGGGTTAATTAAACTATAGGTTTCCTTGTGTGAAAACAGCCTATAATTTCTTCTGATAGGATTTTTCCTAGTGTTTGGTGGAAGCGCAATTCTATGCCTTCAACATATCTAAAAGCAATAACATTTAAATTAGATATTCAGCCATTGATTTTTATGCATATTTTGCTTTATTGCCACTTCATATCTTCTTGCAATTAAATTCAAAGGAACTTGCATCTAGTCTAGATCATGTTCACTTTATCACTTCACTGTCATTTTCATCCAGATAATGTTGAAGTTCAGATAATATATGAAATGACAGCTTCATTCAATCTTTTGCTATGGCATCCCAATTGAGACTGAGATCTTTTCATAGTCCATCCAAGATAATCCAAGTGGACATGTGTTATTTATAGGGCCATCACTACATTACTTTTTGTGTCCATTTCTGTCTGATAAACGGACAATGTGTCTTGCACATTTATATTTCTGTTTTAATGCTATAGTAATGACATTGTTGCAGCTAGTTTGTCAGTTCCCTCATTTCTTATTTGATTTCCGATCTTTAGTATTTGTTTTTCTATTGTACCCTGTGTGATTCCAGATCAGTACATATAAAAGAGAGATGCTAATAGGATGGGACAAGAAGTAGAAGGCAGGTCAGCTACAAATGCTTCCATTTCTTGTGACATGAAAGAAAAAAAAATGTTAGCTACCAAGTTGTTGATTGAAAATAGTAAATACCAAATTCTGCATCATGTGTGCAAAGTACCTATTTCATAAGTCTGCTTTGATCCTATCCCCATATCCTACTTGTTATTACCCTGCTCCATTTTTTGACATTGTTTTCTGAACTTTAAGTGTGGAAACTCATGGACTTCGTCCAGAACTCTTTTGCTTCTATCAATAACAAGATCTCACCATTTTGTTTTTATTGATGGTTTCAGATATTTGGATAGGTTTATTATGTCCATTACCCAGAGTCACTACCTGAGATGAACAACTATAAAAATATGATAAATAAATAAATAAACTCCAGCTATTATCATCACAGGTGACTGATCAAAACAGTCATCGAAAAGACAAAATAAGACTTTAGTAAATCATGGAATCAACATGTCATTTAAACCAGGGAATAATCCAGGGGTGGGATTCTACCAGTTCGCACCTATTAGCTAGAACCAGTTGTTAACATTCTAAGTAGTTCGGAGAACCAGTTGTTAGAAGAAATTACTGGCCTAATCCTGTAAGGAAGGCAGGAAGGAAACATTCTGGTGTTGCTTACAGAAACTGCCTCTCTGTTAACTCTTATTATATTCTTAGCAGGACTAGACTTCCTGTCTCAGGAACATCTCTGGAGTTTTTTCCCCCTCCTTTGCTGGTACTTTGCTTGTGTGGAGTGACCATTCAAAGTTACAATGGCACTGAAAAAAGTGACTTTTGACCATTTTTCACACTTAACGACTGTTGCAGCAGCATCCCCACAGTCTTGAGAGGCCAGGCAAGAAGATGTGTGACTCGATGTGAGTGATATTGAGTTGGCCACATCCAGCCAATAACATGACCACCAAGCCATGTCCACCCAGTCACATGACCACCAAGCCACACCGATCACCTAAGCCACGCTCACAGAACCGGTTGTTAAAAAATTTGAATCCCACCCCTGGAATAATCTCAACTGGCTGCACTTCTCATGGTGAAAAGTAAACCATTTCTATGGTGTTTCCTATTATATTTTAGAGGAGAGTGTGGAAATCCCCTATCCTTTATCTCTATTCCTATTTTTTCCCCAGTCTGATAAAGTGTATATGAAACTAGAACCTGGCAGCTGACAAATTCAGAAAGTCCTGATAATGATATCTTTTTCTCTATTTCTCATTATAGGATACGTCATGGCTGTACTTTTCCTTTCACCAATATTTGCTTCATCAATATTTTCCTTCAACCATATAAAGGAAAGGAAACATTACATGTGGGACAGGCCTAACCTTTGTGTATATAAGTCAGAATCCTTTCCGGTTTTATGCCTTTTTAATCAGGAGTTTAGATGTAATGACTCCCTCTTTGGAGAGCTACTAAACAGCACAACGATGAATGTGGTGGACATACATTTTAATGACACCCAACCTGGGCAGATTAAGGTCGTTTGGCATTTAATCAAAGCAATAAAGCATTTTGGGATGAAAGTGCATTTTTGTTTTTATTTTAAGACTGCAGAATTATACATCTTGACTGTTGTCTCTATGCTCTGTCCCTTTCCTGAGCATTTCCCTTTTTGTTTACTCCTCTTCTCTTTTAAAGTGCCAGATGGCACAAGAGTTAAATGATACCTGCTTAGTTGTTCTTTAAAAAAAATTAAATACTTTATTGAAGTTCAAAATATTAAAAAGTTTACAAGAATTCAAAATATTTTAAAAATTTACAAAAATTTCTATAATAGAAGATGTGTCAAAATCTTTCAGCATCATTTTTTGACAGTACAATACATAGAATTAATACTTGACAGTTATTCATAGTATTGATAATACTAATTCACAGTACCTTAATATTGTTGGTAAAAAGTGTAAATAGGTCATTGGTTCAGAAGAGAAAAATGCCATATTAACTTAGCTGTTGCTATATCTGTGATGTGCTTATGGGTATGTATCCAGGGGGGATTTAATTTTACATTTATTTTTATCTAGTCTTTATTATTTTCATAAATAACTCATGGTGACAAACATACTTAATATTTCTTTCTCCTCCTATTTTCCCCACAGTGATACCCCTGTGTGGTGGGTTAGGCTGAGAAAGAGTGACTGGGTCACCCAGCTAGCTTTCATGCCAAAGACTGGACCAGGATTCGCAATCTCCCAGTTTCTGGCTTGGTGCCTTAACCACTAGACCAAACTGACCTAGTGAATGGAAGGTTAAAGGCTTAGACAATGGGACATAACGTTAGTTGCATAATTTAGTTCAGGAGTCTTCAAACTAGAATTCCTCCTCCAGTCCAGAGGTGGTATTCAGCAGGTTCTGACCAGTTCTGGAGAACCGGTAGTGGAAATTTTGAATAATTTGGAGAACCAGCAAATATCACCTCTGATTGGAGATTTTACAGAATCCTTCCCCTGCCACTCCCACCAAGCCAGGCCCACAGAACCAGTAGTAAAAAAAAATAATGAATCCCACCACTGCTCCAGTCATATTAGCTCAAGAATTCTGGGAGTTGAAGTCCACAACTTAAGCTTGCCAAGTTTGAAGACCATTGATTTGGTTGAAGAAGTCTCACCTTAATTTATCCTAAAATTAATCCCATATGATAGCTTGAGGAGATGAGAACTAACTAAAATTCAAACAGAGAAGGATTTTCATATATTTTCTCCCTAATTCCAATTCATTACATTGGCTATGTGATACTATTTGGTTTATCAATCCTAAGTAGTTACGGGAAAGAAATTTTCAGGAAACCTCTAGCTCAAGAGTGTCAAACTCAAGGCCCGGGGACAGATCCAGCCCACTACTTAGATCTGGCCCGTGGGGCCACCTTGGAAACAGCAAAGGACTGGCCCCAGGCTCCGTATTCACTGGCAGAGGGTTGCAGGAGGCCGTGTCAACCAAAAATGGAGCTTGGGAGCCCGTTTTCACTGACAGAGTGCTCGAGCCACCACAAGCGCCCATGACATGAGTACATTGGCTAGCCATGGCCACCTTGGCCACACCCACCCTGACACACCCCCTGAGGTCAAACACAATCTTGATGTGGCCCTCAGTGAAATCAGGTTCGACACCCTGTTCTAGCTTAACATCTTAGCACAAAACCAGAGATGGAGTAGCCATTAGTGTAAAATATCTTCAGGAATTGCAACAGTGCTAACTTTGTGTTAGCCTGCTTGGTCTGTGGTCTGCTACAAGAACTATCTGGACATCAGCATGGATGTACATCATTGATAAGAGTCAAGGAAGGGCAGGATCCCTGTAGACAGCAGCCCACCAAAGACTCCAAATGCAATTTCCACTTTCTCCTTATAGAGGTGGAACTGATTGTCCTGTCTGAGACCACAGAACTGTGTTGGGTAATGTTAACAATTCTGAAAAAAGCAGACCAATGGCCTGATGTTCTATATTGCAGTTTTCTATGTTTCTACTCTACTACTGCTGTACAAAGCAGCATCAAAATGTCTGACAGAGCATTATACAATATAAGTGAGTAAGAGATACATTAAGGGTATGAGAGATATGGAGGAATTAAAATGTCTAGTAGATGAAGAACAGGAGAGCTAAGAGGCTCAAATATATTATTAAGAAATGGAAGATCCAGAAGCACAGTTTAAACTGTTAAATAAATAGAGATTAAAAGAGATCATTACCTATTTAAAGTTACAATGATCAAGTTTTATGGTCCATTTCTGCAATATACTGATAAAGATAGTCTTATTCTGAAGACTTCCTCTGTTTGGCATTTACATGCTTTAAACGTCAAAAAGGCCAAAAAATGAACAAAATAAGCCCAGCTGTTTGCTTATAAACCAACCCAGAAAATGAATTCCATAAAAGGCCTTCCAGGAGAATTTTGGACTCACATCATAAAGACTTTAAGAAACTAAATTCAGCATCATGAACTGAGTTAACTGATAGTCAACGGAACTGATGCAAAACTGGTTGATACCACTGTTCTTCATGAATATTGTATGCAGTTATTTTTTGTTTTGCTTTTTTTCTTGCTGTAGGAGTTCTTCCTGTATATAAATCCTGCATTTATGCATCTGAAATTATTCACACCAGGGATTAAATACATTAATAACAATCTCATCTCTCACATGTCATAGGTATCCTAGGGCACTTGTCATCAGAATTAATCAAGATGATAAAGAATACTCAAATTACAAAGACAGAGGACTGTTTGCCACCAATAATTACCCATAAAGATCATAATTTAGATAAAATCCAATTTCCTGGCTTTGGCAGGTGGGAAGGAAAAATGTAAATGAACTATGAGGTGCTTAAAAACTTAGAAAGCATTTCAAAAGGAAAGGGAACCTGTTTATCCATTCTTAAACAGTGTACACAGAACGTGATAACATTAACTAGCTACTAGCAAATTTAGATTTACATAAATCTGTTATTGGGAATCAAAAGCTGCATGAAGTTAGAATTTAGCAACTTGACTCATAGCATTTCAAGAGCTCCCATATTAATGATGCTTTTTTTCCTGTAAAGAATAGTACAGTGATTGATACTGTGTGCCTTCACTCTCCATGCAATGAACTTCTCAAAGTTTCCTTTTTTTAAAGAATGGGAATTGCAGACTTACAATATCCACAAGAAGAAAGAGCCCATATAATCAACTCTGCAGAAAATACAGCAGCTAGCATTGATGAATGAAATGACTGTCTCCTCTAGCCAAATCCTAAAGATTGAGGTGCTGCAAATAATTAAAGGCTTGGTCAACTTCTTCCATTTTACTTTCTCAGTCCATCTCTTGCGCAGTTACTCAATGTAACTCTTTGGTTTAGTGAACAAGATCTGTTTTGTCTTGCTCCTGTCCTAGAAGCAGCTGGTTGTCCAGTCTTTATAGGTGTGTGATGGCTCACCTGGGACTCAGTTTCCCTGGAGGTAAGAGAGTTCTATAGCATTCACATTGCAGTAGATTCTGGATCTCCTTCATACTACCAGAAAACACTATGTAGCATGAGTATTTCTGCATATCATCCACCATTTAAAAGCACACTGATCAAGGAGAAATTCTCCTGCCTCCTTTGTTGCTCAGCACATGGCAGCCTAAGAATCAGAAGAGGTTTGGGCTGCACTGATCAGGCTTCTGAATATGGTGCCCACCAAAATCTTGAGTCCTGTGTGCGCCAAGAAAGGAGGGAGTTGGAGCAGTCTCCAGGCAGAATATATTAGGATTATACTTATACCTTGTGTGCATATGCCTTCAAATTACTATTTACACTTCGTGATTGCCTGGACAAGTACCTGCAGTTTCTTTAGCAACATTTTTTTTCAGAAATGGTTTGCCCTTGAGGCTGAGAGAAAGTGGTTGGCCAAAGGTACCCAGCAGGCTTCAATCATATGTATGTCTAGAACTCACAGTATCCTAGTTTCTAGCCTGAAGCCTTAACCACTACAACAGATTAACTCAGTGGTGGGATTCAAATAATTTAACAACTGGTTCGCCCAGAGTCAGGTTGGCTATCATGGGAGGCATGGCCCATGGGAGGGATGGCCTTCCAACTCCACCATACATGTGGGTTGGTCCTCCCACGATAGCCATCCTGACTCTTGGTGAACCGGTTGTTAAATTATGCCCGCCCCCCACTCTCAAAGTAGATCCTGGGTACTGCGCTGTGCTGCAATGGAGAAATGGGAAATGGAGCAGCCAGCATGAGGGAAGGAGGAGGAGCATGGACAAGAAAGAAGGAAAGCAGCCTTTTCCTTCCCTTGTGCTGGCTGCTCCATTGCCCGTTTCTCCACTGCAGCATAGCGCCAAAGATCCAATTTGATAAGGGGTGGGTGGGTAATTTAACAACCAGTTTGCCTGAATTGGTGCAAACCAAGTGAATCCCACTACTGGATTAACTCCCCTTTTTAAAAAAGATGTTTGTACCTTTAGGAAAGTTAAATATTAGTGACTTGCATTTTCTCTTGGGTACCAAAACTGATTTTATCTGGTCAGAAGTTGCATAATATTATTTTGGTGATTAAATAAATACAGTTTAAAATCTTGCTACCACTAGGCTAAATGATAACATTGGGTTCTTATACTGAAGGTATCTCCTGTCTTATCAATCCCTTTCCTCGTGGCTTAGTATTTTAGGCATGGTAGGTAGTAGGAGTAGAGAGAGGATACTTCTGGCCTGTTCCTTATCTCGTCTGAGGATTGATTATTGATTACCTCTTGATGGAACTGTATCTAGCAAGAACATTGTGTGAACAAGCTGTGGGGCAGGTCACTTACCAATGAGAGAAATTTATTGTAGCAGCAAAATCTGCTCTTCAACTGGACAATATCTGTTTAACCAATAGAGGAGAATATTTGTAGCTCAGGGTTGAAGTATGGGGTCCTGGATCTCTGAGTTTGATGCACTGATATTGTTACCTAGTTTGGCAATGAAACATCTGCAAGAAAACCACCAAGCTCAGAGAGCACCAAAGACCTCATAATATCTGTTTATATTGTCTGATTCAAGACCCTGGCTACAAAAAACCCAGACATAGGTTGGAGTGCAATAACGAGATACAGAAAATTCTAATTTTTTGGTGCCATCTAATGATCATTTGGATTTTTGGTAATCCTATTTCAATAAGTTTTCTTCACGTACTGTAAATAGCAGAGGGGATTTCATCCCCTATTAGCCTCAACCGGTATAATAGATCCCATCAATTTCTGAAAGGTAGACTGGGGAGGAAATACTATATTCATTCAATAAGATCTAATTTTCCTTCATTTTGGAAAAAAAGTTGCTTGTTATTTTCAAATGATAGTTGATATCTGAATCTGATGTCTGAACTTTTAAATATTCTTATTTACAATGTTATTTTCTCCCATAATAAGATTAATGTGGGGGAGGGACTTGCATGGAAGTTAAATAGGTACATCAACAATCTATGTCTTATTATGTTTAACTGACCCCAGCCGGCATCTTTACTTCTCCTGGGTGTGAGATTCCTACTCTACCTTTTCCAACCTCAGAGCAGAGCATAGATAGATAGGGCTACATTTGGTGCTGCCCGGGGTCTTTATAAAATAACCTCTTGATGACATCTGGTTTATAAGAAAGAAAAAATATGCAAACTTCAGAAATGTTCTACTATTACATGAAACACAAAAGGAGCAAAATTAGAGCCCCAAATCATGGTTTTCATCAGAGCAGTCAAATGAACTGAATGGGAAATCTAAAGTTACTGTCATAATTGTGACTTATACAGCTATTGTAATTTGTGCTGGTTTACTGTATGTCACAGCACTAAGCAAAACTTCTAAGGACTTGTGTGCATTAGATTGCAAGAATAAGTCCTGCGTGTCTGGAGACTTTGCACAGGAATCCCATCCTTGCACAGTTACTGCACAAAGGTTGGGGGGCTGTCAAGATGTGTTGACACAATCCTACTGTTATCTGATTGCAATTACTGCACACATAATTGCTTTCTCAGGAGGAAGTTCGAAATAAGACCACAGAAATCAGCAAGGTGATAAAAAAAATCATTAGAAGAAAGGGAAACGTGTTATGTTACTGTTCTGTATAGAAATCTACATACTCGAAATCCGGCAACCCGGATTGGCTAAAACGCACTGCCACCGATTGGTTGAGTGTGCGGCACTGATTGGTCGCTCGATCGCCCGCTGATTGGCTGAGCCGATCGCTGGCGTTCAAACGCACCCGATTGGCCGCAGCACTCAGCAGAAGGTCTTTAAGCCGCGTTTCTTCCCCACTTTCCCCACTTGTGTTTTGACCCCAATAAACGAGCTGAACCAAGTCACTGACTCGCGTTATTTGTTCGTATGAGATATACGACACTGGCACGTAAGGTGGGATCCTAGCAAATCCCACACCGCACGTGGCCCCACGGAACCGCAACCGCAACATGGCCAGCGGCAACGTGCCACCCGCCTCCTTTCAACGCCGCTACTGAAGAATGGGAATCTTACATCGACCGATTCCTCATGTTCTTAGAGAGCAACAATCTCAAGGACGCGAACGGACAGAGGAAACGGGCCGCCTTTCTCACGCACTGCGGCCCCGCGGTTTTCAAAATGGCTAAAGCCCTGCCAAGCCGCCGATGTGAAGGTCATGGACTGGGACGATCTCGAACCCCTGCTGAGGAGCCACTACGCACCCGCTGTGCCCACCCTCATTCGTCGGCACGAATTCTACCGCCGCGACCAGAAGCAAGGTGAGAGCGCCAGCAAGTTTGTGGCAGAGCTCAGGGACCTCGGGGGCTATGCGGGTTTACCGATCTAGACGAAGCCCTGAGGGACCGCGGCGCCCTCGGCCTCCGGGATCCCGTCCTGCAAAGCCGGATCATGGCAAGGCGACATCTCCTCGCTGATGCCCTCGCAGACGCCACGGCGGCAGAAGCGACCCGGAGATCCGCAGCCCAACTGAAGCAAACCGGCACCGCAGAACGGACCACCGCAGCCGCGACCGACGACAACTACCGAACAGCCACCTCCACGCACCACGGCGACCTCGAGTCCTCCTCAGGCTCAGAAGACGACGAGGAAGATGTCCATCGCATGCAGACGGGCGCGACCGGGCGCGACCCACGGAACCGAAGATCAAAGTTCCAGTGCCGCTGCGGGGGTGAGCATCCAAGGTCAGAATGCCGCTTTTTAGACGCGATCTGCCGCCATTGCGACAAACGGGACACATTGCAAAGGTCTGCCGCCAAAGAGGAACCACAGCCCCGCCACCGAGACACAACCCTCAAGACGCGACACCACCAGGCGCAACAACACTCCACCAAGAAACATGCGATCGGGACAGCGAGAGCCGCTGGAGCCGGGAAGCGAGGAACCGCCGCTTACACGAAGGCGTCGCCAGCGTGAGGAAACCCACCAAACGGTCATCGCCGGCCATTCCTCCAACTGGGACAGCCGGAAGGTCCACGTGAGGTCGAGATCGAGGACCGCCCCTGCAAATGGAAGTCGACTCCGGTCGTACTCTGTCCATGGTCGCATGGCGGGAAATTAAGCGACTACAGTACCTTCCATGAAGCGGCATGAGCTGGAGAGCCAAACACTCGCCCTCAAAGATTACCAGGGAATCGCATCCCCGTGGTGGGGACCGGGCACTTCAAGGTCACCTTTAAAGGGCGCACCGAGATACTCCCGCTAACAGTCGTCGAACGAGACCGCCCCAGCCTATTGGGACTACAATGGTTTGCGCCGCTGGGACTAGAAGTGACCGGCACCAACCACATCGCCGAAGCAGACTGGGAGGAACAGCTCGGCGCGACTTCCAGGAGGTCTTCGACGGGAACCTAGGCAAGTACCGGGGCCTCCCAATATCGTTCAGCCTAGACCCCACCATTGCACCCATCCGCCTCAAACCCAGACGAGTACCTTTCGCCCTCCGACCCAAAAATCGATGAGCAATTAAACAAGCTCATCGAACAGGGAGTCCTCGAGGCCACAGATCATGCCCGATGGGGAGACCCCATAGTCACCCCGATAAAGCCAGACGGGTCGGTGAGAATCTGTGGGGACTATAAGGCCACCCTAAACTGCAGCTACAACAAAGCGCCTACCCCGTCCCAGTAGTGCAACACCTCTTGCACTCACTGGGAGGAGGCAGGGTCTTTGCCAAACTCGACCTGGCACAAGCCTATCAGCAACTGCCGGTAGACGAGGAAACCGCCAAGCGCAGACAATAGTCACACACCGGGGGCCTTCCGCTGCAAGAGGCTGCACTGAGTCAGCGTAGCCCGGGGTATTTCAAAGCCTGATGGAAAGACTCCTCCGGGGCATAAAAGGGGTGGTGCCGTACTTTGACGATGTATTGGTAGCCGGGCTGATCAGAAACAATTAGAGGACCGCCACGGGAAGTACTGAGGAGATTCCAAAACGCGGGCTCAAGGTTAAGAGAGAGAAGTGCCAACTGCACACAACAAGGGTCGAGTTCCTGGGGTATTTACTAGATCAGCATGGAATCCACCCACCGAGGCAAAATAAAAGCCATTAAAGAAGCCCAAGCCCCAAACAAAACGGAATTACAAGCGTTCCTGGGGTTAATAAATTTCTACAATGTTTTCCTGCCCCAAAAGGCGATCACGGCGGAGCTATTGCATAGGCTGCTCGACAAGGCAGCCACCTGGACGTGGGGAGACGAGAAGAGGACGCCTTCAACAGAACCAAGGACCTTCACATCAGACGCTGTCCTCATCCAGTACAGCGAGACACTCCCCATCACGGTAACGTGCGACGCATCCCCTTCGGAGTAGGAGCCATCCTCAGCCACACCCGCCGACGGAAAAGAAGCGCCCATCGCTTTTTCTCGAGGACCCTCTCAAAACCCGAACGAAACTACAGCCAATTGGATAAGGAGGCTTCAGCCATCGTCCGCGGTCGTAAAGAAATTCCACGAATACCTTTACGGCAGGACCTTCACCATAATCACGGACCACAAACCACTGCTGGGAATACTGGCAGGAGACCGGGCCACACCAATCATCCTCTCCCAAGGATGACAAGGTGGTCCGAATTCCTTTGCCGCCACAATTACCGGGCTAATCCACCGCCCGGCAAAACAATTCCGCATGCAGACGCCCTCAGCCGCACACCGTTGCCAACCCTGGACGACGACCCGGCACCAACCACGCGTCTACCCTGAGCATCGAGACCTTACCCAACCTACCCCTGACCGCGTCAGACATTGCCCTAGCAACCAATAAAGACAGACGTCTGGCGAGGTCCTGAGATGGGTGGGGAAAGGCTGGCGGAAAAAGAGGAAGACAGCGAGTTCAAAGCTTACCGGAGCCGACAAACAGAACTGTCAACACAAAAAGGTTGTTTATTGTGGGGGACAGGGTCGTAATCCCGGAAAATTACAAAAAAGTCCTAAGCATGCTACACGAAGGGCACCCCAGCATCGTTAGGACAAAAGCCCTGGCCAGAAGCCACGCCTGGTGGCCAGGGATGGACAAAGAGATCGAAGCCTGGGTAGCCTCCTGCAAGCAGTGCCAGGAATCAAGACCAAACCCCGCCGCCCGAGCCGAGAGTGGGAAACCCCCAGGGGCCCATGGTCCCGAATCCACGAGATTTCACGGGACCAACCAAAGGACACACCTTCCTGGTAACCGTGAGACGCTTACTCAAACTGGCTGGAGGTAAGCAACATGAAGACGACCACCACAGACTCCGTCATCAGAGAACTCAGCAAACTCTTCGCAACCCACGGCCTCCCAGATGTCATCGTATCGGACAACGGGCCCCAGTTCACCGCACTACCGCTCGAGAAATTCCTAGCAGAACGAGGAATCCGACACGATTAACAGCGCCGGCACACCGCATGGCGAACGAGTAGGGCGGAGAAAATGGTCCAATTTACAAAAAGACCATCCAAAAGATCGAAACCGCGACATACAGGACAAGATAAATCGAATGCTCCTAATTCAACACATAACCCCGAGTACCACAACGAACAAGAGCCCAGCGGAGCTATTAATGGGAAGAAACTGCGATCCCCGTCGACCGCCTGCACCCCACATACAACCCGGAAAGACCCCTGATTCTACCAGCAAACACAGAACATTCTCACCGGGAGACAAGGTCTACGCAAAAACCTCACCGAGACCCCTCTGGGTACCGGCAACGATCACCCAAGCAACAGGGCCACTCTCGTACCGCCTCCAAACAGCTGACGGACGAGCGTGGAAGCGCCACATCGACCAACTGAGATCAAGAACCACCGCTGGAAACACAACCGACACGCAGACACCAGGTACAGAAGGGAACCGGCAAGACACCAACCAAGAGGGGAGGGAAGACCCCAAAGAACAAACCCACCCAAAAGGAACCAGCAGTACTCACCATCTGAAGAACCGGAGAGCGACCCACTCGAAGCTCGCCTGGAAGGAGCAGCCGAGCCAGCTCAACCGACCCTGGAAGCCCGAGCGGGAGCAGCCAAGCCAGCTCAACCAGCCCGGAAAAGCCGAGCGGGAGCAGCGAAGCCAGCAGCTCGACCGACCCGGGAAGACCAGGAGGGAGCCGCGGCAAGAGGCCTAACTCACCTTCCAGGCGGTTCCATCAACGAGGCGGAGAGCGACAGGAGTCCCACCCGAACCGGCCGACAACCAGATGACAACTGACCAACGCAAGTCAAGTAGGAAAATACGGAGCCCCGCTTACTTACGGGACTACGTCACGTAGGACCAAACCAAGAGGGGAGGGGTGTTCTGTATAGAAATCTACATACTCGAACCGCAACCCGGATTGGCTAAAACGCACTGCCACCGGATTGGTTGAGTGCGCGGCACTGATTGGTCGCCGATCGCCGCGATTGGCTGAGCCGATCGCGGGCGATTCAAAACGACCCGATTGGCCGCAGCACTCAGCAGAAGGTCTTTTAAGCCGCGTTTCTTCCCACTTTCCCCACTTGTGTTTTGACCCCAATAAACGAGCTGAACCAAGTCACTGACTCGCGTTATTTGTTCGTATGAGATATACGACAGTTACCATTTCTGTTTCCTTCCAGAATGGTTCCGTTTCTGGTTGGGCTTGATGTTTGATGCCTCAGAGTAGTGGTTGATGGTCCTCCAGAAGCCACTTGAGCAGAACGATGGCTGCAGGTGGAAGATGACCCTCCACCATGCCGTCCCTCTCCAGAACTCTGCCTCATAGAGTACAATGATCCCATGCAATTAAATGCTGAATCGGAGGGATCAATGCTGTAATGCTTTGTAGCCAGTGGATCAACCAGATAATCTTCAGGTATAACTGTTTCTGCTTGAAAGAGAAGCATCAGGTTATCATGGAACACAGTGCTATTTCCTAAAGCAACAACATTGATTTTGAAACTTCTTGTTTTTAATTCTGTTTTAAAGACCGGGCAAATGGTTTAAATCCCCTAGCAAATTAAAGTGTGAGCTACTGCAAATGGAAAGAGTTGTATTATACACAAATTATTAATAAGGACTTATAATTAAAATAAGTTGGAGTTCAATTTTAAGGCAGTAGCAACCTAGTTTGGAAATTAATTAATATGGACATCACTGACAATCTGAGACTCAGAGTTTAAATGGCTTTGGAATGATTATCTGAATATGTGCAAAAAGATATGATTAGGCTTAAATAAATATGTAAGTTCAAGAGTTTTCTGGGCTGATGGAGCAGAGGTCCCATCCTGGTTCCATGGTATAAAATAAATCACACAGCAGATAGGTGACTACTGTTTATTAAGTCTCCTCTTTGCTTGCACCTTACAACAGGAAGGTGTGAAGGGGGCACTTGATTGGTAAAACCTTGTGCTAGATTTTGAGTCATGAGAATAAACAAAATGGATTTTGACAGATCTTTAATCTTCCACAGATAAAATGCTTATTATTTTTAAGAGCCGTGGTGGTGCAGTGGTTAGAATGCAGTACCGTAGGCTACTTCTGCTAACTGCCAATTACCAGCAGTTCGGCAGTTCAAATCTCACCAGGCTCAAGGTTGACTCAGCCTTCTAAGGTGGGTAAAATGAGGACCTAGTTGGTCGTTGCGGGCCATACGCTAACTCTGTAAACTTAGAGAGGTCTGTAAAGCACTGTGAAGCGGTATATAAGTCTAAGTGTTCTTGCTATTGGTACAAGCCCTATGTCTTATTTGAAATTGGCCTTTGCTAGCAAATTACAGAAAAGGAAGCCAAGTGATCATGCACTGCATTGATTCCTTGGCAGCAGTCGTCTAATTTAGAGTTTTCAAACCTTTTCAGGCTGTAAAACCTGATTATTAAAAAATAAAAAAATCCTGGGATCCAGGCTAAAGAGGCAAAGCTCTAATGATAGAAAATTGTCTGTGTGGATTGAGGTTTCTTTTGCCTTTAGTCTCATCAAGTTTTTATGGTGTTCTGTGAAACAGCTTGAAAAATCTTGGTGTAAGTTACTATTTTAGAATGCTTTAGGCATGATACTATAATTATGTGAAGCAGAATCAAAGAGTGGGACCCATGGAAATATTGGAGAGGCTTCTTATCGTTCACATTACACTTGAAGACTAATTCCCAGATACCTGCTGCTGCAAAATACTGATACTCTGATAAAAAAAAAAAAGCAGGGGTTGTAATATTTCAGTTTTTATTTTTCATCGGTCTTCTCTGTACCACCATAGTCTTTTCTGTTATTCATTGGCATTAGCAAGCCATTATGACAAAAATATTAGTCATTAAAATGCTACCAGGGAAGATAGCTCTTGACAGTTTAATTTCAGAAACACGAATGAACTAGACTGTGCATTATGTCCAGAATGTTATCACATTTTCTGCACATGCACATTAAAACAATAAAGAAACAAAGACTGCCTGGGGATTTAGAATTTGCTACAGGAGCAAATGGAGATCTTGCTTTTCTCAGTAGATGATTTCTCTCTGATAAGAAAGAGTCTTCATAATATGATATGCAAATCTGAAAGTCACATACTGAGGTTCATCAGTTTGGCAACTGACCATATTTCCATGTTCTTATTAGCAGTCTCCGTAACACCCTTCTCCCTTCCGATGTAGCGATTCAAATGCATCTCCGTTTGCTCCCAAGATCGGGACTAGTGAGCTAGTTTAGGAGATGGATGTTGTAGTCTTATATATCTGGAGGGTGAAAGGCTGCTCTAAATTTTTTCTTGGAAGCAAACTATAGGAACTAGCAGGCCTGGCATTCATTTTGGGGTTATAACATTGTTTTGCTCCTTTATTTTTTTTCCCCTTCTCCATTATTGTATTTTCCTTGGTCAAAAAAAAACCCCCTCCTCTAATTACTAAGGAATATAGCAAATATACAAATATGGTGCTGGATATAAGAAAAGGGTCACTGGGCCCAACTTTCTGTTCTTCCCAGATGCCCTTGGGAAAATCAGGATAAAGGTTTATGCTATCTCATGAAACTGATATTGAAAGACCATTAATTTAAATGCAAGCAGCATTAATCTGGAGATTAAGAAAGAAAGTAGAGGAAGAGGTAATTGGAATCGTGGGACAACCCCACCCCCATTTTTCAATGCTCTATCGTCTTCTTCCCTTGGATATCTGTTTTCCTTATTGTTAGGAAATGGGCCAGAGTAGTCTGAGTCAATCTATTTGCTATTTCTTTCAGACAGAACAGAGACAGACAGACAGACTGGGTATCACGTTACCTAGTTTAACAAATGTAGGGTTCACGCTCTATTTATATACAGTAACTTTTAAATAGTGTTGAAATATATAGCTTTGAATGTGTTTTTATCTAAAAGTTAACATCGGAAGAGCCCAGCACATCTGCCATCAACTGAAAGCACCAGAGTACATTAACCTGCCTGGTTTGTATAGGGAATGTGTTTACAAAGTGACATATTAGGCTATGGTCACAAGAAAGGGGGGGAATGTCTGGGGGGAATGACACAACGCTTTCAAAAGAGTGAAGACGGCCTCTGTGCCTGCTGAATTGAAATCCCACCTTTCTGATATGCGTGTTGCATATGTGTTCCGTACAGTGGTGGGATCAAATAATTTAACCACTGGTTCCCCCAGGGTCAGGTTGGCTGTCATGGGAGGCACGGCCCATCCCCATCCTCCAGCTCTGCCACACATGCAGAATGAGCCTCCCGTGACAGTCAACCTGACCCTGGGGGAACGGTTGTTAAATTACACCTCCCCCATGTACGTGGAGCAATGGAGGGGTTGGCATGAGGGAAGGGGGTGAAGCAGGGAGACGAAAGAGGGAAAGCGGCATTCTCCTTCCCTCGTGCTGGCCACTGTTGCCTATTTCTCCATTGCAGTGCCGCACCCAGGGAGGGTAATTTAACAACCGGTTTGTCCAAACCAATGTGAACTGGCTGAACACCACCACTTGTTCCATATAAAAAAAGAGAAGGGTGTTCAATCATGTAGTCATGGACACCATCTTGACTTTTTTTTTGTTTGACTCTCTTAAAGCTGCCCTTGTAATAGCCTGCCCCTTGACCCTATTGCTGTCATTCAAGACCTGTCCAGGGGAGGCAGAGGCAGCAGACCCACACCCCACTTTTGGCTGGAGCTCAGCTTTCACAAAGAATGAAAAATCTGTCTCTCAAATCATCCCACTGCATCTCATTTCAAATGCTAGAGACAACCTCGCAGCCTTCCCTTCACAAACTGCTTTAGACAGGCAAATAGCTTTCTATTAAATATTGTTGTGGTTGACTAGATTGCACAGATCTCCTGTTCCCCCTTTAAGCCTGACCTTAATATTTTATGTATTGTTTAAAGGATAATGTTCCAGGCAGAGGAATCTATGAGGCAATAAATGAATTGTGCAGGTAATTAAATGATGAACCAAAGCCAGAAATACTGATAACCATAAAAACCATTTATTTTGACTTTACTCCAAAGCTATGTGCGGCAATTATTGTACGGGGGAAAGAAGTTTGAATGCTACAGGACTAAGTGAAAGGAAGAATAAAACAGCACATTTGTAGCATACAAGAAACTGAACTCAAATTGTGTTTGTTGTGTTTTTCTGCCTTCAGAAGAACACTTCGAAGTCAGGAAAAAAGACACGTATGGCTATTATGTTGATCCATTAAAGTATGTTTTTAACGAACTCCTCAAAGCATTTTAATGCACTTTACAGTTTGGATAAAAGAAAACAATGACATTATAAAGTTTAAATTTCATAGCCTCCTTTGCCAGCACATTCTAAGAAAGACTCCATTTTTGGCAGACCTGAAGATGATATAGAAGAAAAAAATAACCCCTATCTCTCAAATTATATTTGCCTAGAAGTCTAAATACATGGCAGAGCAAGGCCTAACATGCAGAACCCAGTGCTGTTGAAATTAATTCAAGATTCTGCTATAATAGTCTGTTATCAATAAAGCTGACCCCAGCTTTATTGTTTCCTGGGGCTGCTATCCTTGAAAAGCTTGACCTCGATCTTGAAAGCTTCTCAATTAGTTCTCCAGCTCAACTTATACCTGGTGTATTTAAGACAGAATTACTTTATAGCTCCTTTTCATATTTCTGCCTTATCTTTAGGGAATCTTTATATCTTAATTCCCTGTGTTTCCCCTTGCAGCAGGGCTCTCTCCTCTCTGTTCCCAGGGCCTGTTGGATATTCCATCACAATTTGCAATGAAAAATGGATGGTTGGGGACAACTTTCTATGAACTTCCCACCCACCAACCCACCCCCGTTTTTTTCACTTGGAGAGTGCATTGTCTGTGACGGGTAAAGGAGTCCTCAATTAAATTCCTTTTCCTTTCCTGAAACTGACATTAATTCTATAATTGACAAAAAATATGGGCAAGAGAATCTAAATTAGGAGGTAGCACCTAGCTAACATTGGCTGATCTCAAAAGCTAAGCAGGGTCAAATCCAAAATCCCTTTGGTATGCAAGCTACAATATGCAAACTAATGGCAAAGTACAATATGGCAAAGTACAATATGCAAACTAATGGCAAAGTACTACCTTACTATTGCCAAGGAAACTTTATGGAAACACAACTCAAAGAAGACTTTAATTATATGACAGTATCTATTCTTTCCCCTAGCTTTGAGCTAAATGCCTTTTTTAGAAACCTAGAGCTGGAAACCACCACACAGCAGGACAGCCAAAACTCTTCCATATGCTGCTGCAATCAAAATGGGTTCCTATGTCATCTTCCCCAAAAGCCCAATTCCTATATATTGTATATTTTAAAAGTGAAGGCAGAGGCAGAGTTCTCCTATATCTGATTTGAGGTGCAACTTAAATATGTATGAAAAGAATTTTAGTTGGTGAGGAGCAAAAAGTAGCATATTTTGGCATGATGTAATAGTCAAATAGTCAATTGGAACTAACTTAGTGGGATCTTTTCTTTCTTCTTCCATTCAATCATGCCTGACTCTCGAAGCCTGCCTGGATAAGTCCCTACATTTTTCTTGGCAAGCTATTTCAGAAATGGTCTGCCATTGCCTCCTTCCAGGGCTGAGAGAAAAAGACCAGCCCAAAGTCACCCAGTTGGCTTTCTGGCTAGGGCAGGACTAGAACTCACAGTCCCCCTGTTTTTAGCCCGATACCTTTAACCACTGCACCAACTTGGGTCACTTTTGGAAGATTCATTATTTTTATAACTCTTTAACCTACCTGATTCCATCTGTCCATTTTCATACCCTTCTGGATTTTCAGAAGTGTTATATTGTGGAAAAGGCTGGTTGCTGAAAAGATTGTCGCATAATAAGTTACGGCAAAGCTTTTTGAGGAATCGCAAGACGTAACCAATACTGTTCACAACTGGGAGGCTCAAGAGGTGCTGTTTTCCTTCAAAAGAGGCAGAAACTGATGGAGAGAGAAAAGGGTAGATAGTTAGATGCAAATCAAGCTGATGTCCCTTTGACTGAGTACTTCCCCATCATTGGCATAGTGAAATTATGCCCTATATCAGCCTAATATGATCTCCTGTCAGCATGGCCATTTTTACACTATCAGCAGTTCCTAAACTATACATTTTTTCATGTTGATTTACGTTATTGAAATACTACCACTTGTGTAAGAGAATTTTTTGGATTAGAGTTTATAGTGGTTCCTCAATTCTGTCAATTTTGATGGAAACAAAAAAGATGTCAGAGATCTTAAAAGCAGAGGTTATATTTCACTTTTGCTATATTGAACTGAGTCTAATCAGAATCTCAGAACTGCCGCTGCATTCACGTTTATAGGAACTCAGCCTTAAGAAAATAATAATAATTTTACTAGATATAACAACCTGGCATATTTTCAGGATTCAGCTAAAGTGTTTTTTGTATGTGTATGTTTAGCTTTTTGTTCTTTCAGTCCAGGTGCAAATAGGACCAAAATGCCCAGAGGGGAAACAAAAATGGAAACAGAATATAAATCAATATTGCACTGTGGGATAAAGCTTAGAATTGTACAACGTGACAAGTCTTGTAGTGAAGTAAAACAGAGTTAATGGAGAAGATAATTGTCAATATTTTAAAAAAAATTTCTTAAAGCATTCTTCCATCCTTTTTAAAAGGACGGTATAAATATTGTGATTTATTACTGCATTTCAAAATACAGTAATGAGCTAAAGAAGCTTCTTGGATGAGAACCAAAACGTCTTCAAAGAAAAAAACTAGAATGTCCAGTTGCCTCTTGAAAAGAGCATCTTTGGAACAACCATGACCTGAATGACTGAGAATCTCCATAGGCATGTATTTAAAAACTTTTATAAATATGATTAATTTTTAAAGCCATGAAATGTGAATTAAAACACTTCAAAAAACAGGAGTCAGTATCCTAGTATTCCAGTATTGTATAATCAATACATAATATCTCTTAAAGAGAATATGATCTGAGGGATAGCAGTTAGAGTGCTCACTGGTGATCTTTTAATCAGCGTAATGTATGTCTGTATGTATGTATTTGATTTATATCTCATTTCATCTTTAGTCAGAAGCTCCAAACAGTAGAAGCAACATATCCTTGTCCCATTTTTCTTCACAACAACCCTTGGAGTAAGTTGGGTTGAGAGAAAATGATTGGTCCAAAGTCACTCAGTGAGTTTTTGTGGTTGAGGGTAGATAAAATGGCTGCCTCTGTCACAGCAGGTGACTGTATCTGCTTGACCTTAGCTTATGTCAACAAGCTGAGCAGAGTAAGAGCAGATTAGTGCAGTACTACTAGGATACTACTAAGAAATCCAAGGATTGTAAGATAGATCAGAAAAGAGAACAAACAAGTAAAGTACTTTTTCATATAGCCATAAGGAGTCAAGCTCAACACTTTACCTTAACAATGGCACATTATAAATGTGGAATTGCCTAATTATTCACTGTCACAAACAAACAGGCATGGGGCACAGAAACAAGTTGAACAATGAAATCAGGTGGATTGGAAATGCAAAACATACTGCTTATATGTTTATAGCATGACAGTTCAAAGTGGAGAGGAATTTCCATTGGTGAACAGCTTTTCAGACTTTGTTCTACCTATTCATTTATTGAATGTATATGCCACCCATCTCTCCCAGAGGTGACTTTCTGGCTGAGGAATTCTGGGAGTTGAAATCCACAAGTCGTAAAGTTGTCAAGGTTGGAGATCACTGCTCTAGGCAACTTATAACCAAACCAGACTTTCCAAATATGGAATTGATGCAGGGGAATATCATTACAGGCATAAAACAAAGCCCTACCAACTCTACTCTTAATTTTTTTTAATAATGAATGCTGGATAGAAGACTGTTCAAGGTCCTGGTTAGCATTCTTGCAAGCAGAAACACATTTACTGCAATACACTGTCTCCAATTTTACCTGACACCATTTCTGCACCATAGCCCTGCTTGACAAGTGAGAAGACAGTCTTTTGCTGGTGGGCACAATCAATGCATGCCTGAACTGCCTGCTGTAGCACCATGGAAGGTCGTTCAGGCCCAAAATGATCTGGCAGTTGCTGCACTCTCTTTCGTTCAAGGTATGGCCCCACATTTGCTTGCTTGTTGACATAAAGGCAGACTGCAGGGAAGGAAAAAGTCGTTGTCATTGTCAAAAGACTTCATAAAACATCATTTCCTTTCTGTGATCCTGATTTTGTTTTGTAAACTGGAGATTCAGGCCTTTGCAGATCCTGTGTATCTGACATCAGATTGGGAAATGCTTCGCTGATAACTATAGAAATATGGTTGTCCCAAAGGTGCTTTTTCAAGAGGCAACTGGACTTCCTGGCTTTTCCTTGAAGATGTTTCACTTCTCATCCAAAAACCTTCTTCAGCTCTGAGCTGAAGCTTCTTAGATGAGAAGCGAAATGTCTTCAAAGAAAAAACAGAAAGTCCAGTTGCCTCTTGAAAAAGCACCTTTGGGACAGCCATGACCTGGATGACTGAGAATCTCCATATGTGTGTGTGTGTGTGTGTGTGTGTGTGTGTGTGTGTGTGTGTATTTGTTGATTTCTTTCCAGAGAACAGTCTACAATTCTGAAGGATTTCCAACTGAAGCCAGAAATTTAGGCATATAGAATGAGATGAAAACCTTGGTTCTATATAATGAAGAAAATCATGAGTATAAAATGTGAAAGAAAGCAAGAAATCAAAATGGTTAAAATCTTATAAAATAACGTTGTCTTTTTTAAAGTTAGAATTCCTGAGGAAAAAAGAAGATTGTGACTCTTTCTTCATCCATGCTTCTCTAATTATCCCAGAGGCCAGCATAAAGACCGTTACTGAGGCTTCCATAGTATCTATGTTCCATACTACTTGGTTTTAAACTTTCAGTGCAATTTATGACTATGATTAAAAATACAAAATTACCTTAATCCAATCTATTATCTAGTTGCACAGATTAATAGTTTATAATATCAATATTGGGTCTTTTCTGGAATAAATATGCTAACAGTTGATATACCAGAACTTTTTTTCTTTTAAGAAAGATACTCTATTGTATGCAGGTCTATTTATGACTATGTCTTAAGAGACCTGGTCTCAGTCATATTAAAACAAGACACATTATTATTGCTGGCCACAAAAGTATTAGAGTTGTCATCATTCAGAACATATATCATCATCCTGTGACAGAAATTAGAAAGGTGACAAAGAAATTGTTACATAGCAAAGAAGATAGATGTGTAATGCTATGGATAATACATAATTATTATAACCATAATAAAAATGTAGTACTTGAAGTGTTAAACAGCTACTCAGATTGAACAATAAAAAGTCTCAAAGCATTTTATTCTGAATAAATAGGGGTATAATGGCAATAATAGCATCACATAGCTCTGTAAGCCACTAAAAGCCTACATAACAAAGCGAAAGATATAAACAAAGCAGGAGAACCCATTGTAAACACAAATGAGGGACACAGATGGCTTTTCTAAGTTCTGATGATGAATCTATTCATTCAAAAGCACTCATATTTTACTTTCAGCCTGTGGCACAGGATCTCTTAAATCAGTCAGTACACAAGTTACTTCTGCGCATCTCTTTTTCTATTATGTACAACCAAAGAAGCAAATAATACTGAAAACAAAAATAGAGGAAAACATCAGTTTGGAAAGACAGCTGGCAAATTAATTGAAAAGCTGTTTTGGGGTTCTCAAAAGGACAGGGAAATAAGTTTTCTTAAAAACACTGAATGTGAAAAAAAGGCTTTCATTTTGGTGGGTTTGATTCTACATACCTGTGAGGGCTTGTGGTGCTGCCGAGTTGGGAATCGTAGCTGCATCCTGGGGGATTGAACTAATATCAGGTTCTGGGGTGCTTCTTGGTGGGGAGATTGCTAAAGGAGTCATTAGAACACGAGATTTCAGCTGGAAGACACAACAAGATGTTGGTCATGAAAAAAAACATATCAAATCTATTCTGTTATACCACAACTTTGAGCTCTTTCAGCTCCCAAAATTCTGTGGCATGGCATTCTTTCCCTGAAATAGAAATTCTATTCCCTGAAATAAAACACAAAACATCACAGTTGGAAGGGATCTTGGAGGTCTTCTAGTCCAACCCTCTGCTCAAACAGGAGACGTTATACCATTTCAGACAAATGGCTGTCCAGTCTCTTCTTAAAAGCCTCCAGTGATGGAGCACCCACAACTTTTGAAGGCAAGTTGTTCCACTGGTTTATTCCTCTCACTGTCAGGACATTTCTCTTTAGTTCTAGGTTGCTTCTCGCCTTGGTTAGTTTCCATCCATTGCTTCTTGTTTTGCCTTCAGGTACTTTGGAAAATAAGTTGACTTCCTCTTCTTTGTGACAGCCCCTCAAATATTGGAAGGCAACTTTAATGGCACCCCTAGTCCTTCTTTTTATTAGACTAAGCCTGCCCAATTCTTGCAATCATTCTTTTAACTCCAGTTTTAACTCCATCCCCCTAGTCATCTTTGTTTGCTTTTTTTCTGCACTTTTTCTAGATCTCAACTTGATTTTCACATTGTGGTGACCAAAACTGGATACAGTATTCCAAGTGTGGTCTTACGAAGTCCTTATAAAGCAGTACTAACACTTCACATGATTTTGATTCTACCCATTTGTTAATGCAGCCTAGGATTGCATTGCTGGCTCATATGAAAATGATTCTCTACTATACTAGGATTCCAAGATCCCTCTCACAGTTACTGCTTTGAGCCATGTTTCACCTAAACTGTACTTGTACATTTGGTTGTTCTTGCTTAAATGTAAAACCTTTCTTTCTCTATATCACGGGTGTCAAACTCAATCACGTCATGTGATATATCATGACTTTTTTGCCTTTGCAAAGGTGGGTGTGGCCTGTGCATGACACATCCAGCCCACAGGATGTGACAGGCCTGCTCTACATTGAATTTCAGTTTGTTAGATAAGCCCCAATGTTCAAATCTGCTGACAGTTGATTAATTTGAGGAAGAGGAAGAAGAAGACAGAAACAAATTGCATTTTAAATTACCATGCACATTATGCACTACCTTAAAATGTAATTCGTACCAGAATTTATTTCTTCCAGAATTTATAAAAAGGACAGTGAGGAATCATCAAGTTCCCTATAGTCTTACTCCCAATGTATATCTTAGTTGGAAAGTATCATTAACTTGCAATTACTCTTATCAACATAATTATTTTCATATATACTGGTATACAATGTAGCTGCTACTAAGAGACCTATTAAAAGTCAATTATGTAAAATCTACATGTTCAAAGACGTATTTCCCCCTTTTATAAATGTCAGTCTGGCACAGTGTGTGAACTACTCAAAACAGAGATATTGTGTCTAGTTAAAAACTGTATGCTTGTCATAATCCCCACATCCTTCTAGATGAAATTTCTGTAAATATATTTCCACTATACTGCCACAAGTGTCAATAAGTAATAGTGATAAAGCCGATATGATTAAATCCATCTGTTTTTTTCTTCTATAAACGCTACAAGACATACATCTTTATAAACAACAGGCACATTTAGCAATTTACTGAGATGGACTTGGGAAGCAAATACGTAATTTATAGATGTGCATCCAAAGCCAAGATTATATCATAAGTTAAAGCAGGATAATATGAAACAGCTTTTCATATATCAAGGATGGAGAAAATGAATTTGAACCCACTGCAGTTTGGCAAAGACAGTCTCCGTCTGCAAATTGGAAGGATCTGCTGCAGCTTTTTCTTTCCTTGCTCTTAACTTCTGTTGACATTACCCCTTATTGCGAGAGTATGAATGAGTCCAAGATGAATACAAATGCCATATCCAACTACAGCTCGAGTTCAACTGTAGCTGAGCCTGAGTCGGATTTGGCCACCATTCAGATTCTGTAGGCTGTAATCACCTAGACCTGGGGGTAGAGAACTAGGGCCCTTTTATGACCTATGGACTTCAACTCCCAAAATTCTTGAGCCGGCATCAGAAATTGGCTCAGAAATTCTGGGAGTTGAACTCCACAAATCATAAAGGGGCCTTGGTTCCCCACCTGTGGTCTAGACTTTATACTAAAGAGATTGACTTTTAGGTTTTCAATAATATTGCAGCTAAAGGGCACTTCCACCAAGCATGCTTCTCACTCTATTTCCACCCTTAATCCCTCACAAAATCCAAAATTTGCAGAAGATTTTTAATCAGTATCAGTTCTACCCAGCTAGAAATGCTGAGAACCACCAGAGAATACTGCGTCTTACTCCCTGAACTGCCAAATCTCCTGAAAAATAAAAATGTATTCAGTCACATTCCCTGCAAAAAGAAGAAAGAAAGAAAGAAAGAAAGAAAGAAAGAAAGAAAGAAAGAAAGAAAGAAAGAAAGAAAGAAAGAAAGAAAGAAAGAAAGAAAGAACTAGTTTCCTCTCCTCCTATCCAGGTTTTCAGTGTGTGTGAATGCATGCTCATGTGTTGACTCCTGGCAATTGTTTTGGACTTGCCCCTATATATTTTTTGGCAAAGTCTTTTGGCAAATGGTTTGCCATTGCCTCTTTTCTAGGGCTGAGAGTGTGTGATTGACCTGAGGTCACCCAGCTGGCTTTGGGCCAATGGTACTTTTTTCAGAATATATACAGGTAAAAAGACCCATATATATATTTCATGAAATGAAGCAAGAAGAGAAGCGAAATGTCTTCAAAGTAAAGCCAGAAAGTCCAGTTGCCTCTTGAAAAAGCACCTTTGAGACAACCATGACTTGGATGAGAATCTCCATAGACCTCCACTGAAACTGTTTTTGTGACAAATTACAATGAATGGTGGGCTAGACAAGTATTATGTAAGATCCACGTAGAGTCTAGAAATTGTGACTTTATATTGTTCCATGAAAGAAATGAAGGATGAAGATCCTGAAATAAAGTCCAACCCTTTGTAACGGCACTTGATTTTTCTGACTCCTTAAGCTTTATATTTCTTTTTTTTTAAAAAATTAAATATTTTCATAATAAAGCTATAAACCCACAAAACCAATCCAGACCAGTAAAGAGGGAGGGGGAAGGAACCTTGTCTGATTTAAACAGACTTTCACAGAGACAATCAAAAGCAATGGAGAAGAAAATTGCATGTTAGAAGTCCTAATTTAGATCTGATGTAGAGTTTATAGAACACAGTAAATCAATAAATGAAATGATCTCTTTTGTCTGCCGAAATGAAAATCACCAGATACAAACAATCTGTCTTTACATGCTTCTGCCTAACCTCATATAGGTTTTTTTTTAAACTTATGCAACTTGAACCCCAGTTTTATTTGTCCCTTGAGTCAACATACTCTCTCTTGCACTCGCTCATTCTCATGTGAGTGCATATACATAAAGAAACATAGAAATGCTTTTTCTAGGAAGATAAGGACCCACTTAAAGTAGTATTTTATGGTAGGTCTAATCTCTTCCGAAATCTAAAATTCACCACCTAGTAAATGGTCTTCCTGCATATCATCCAAGGCCTCCTCCCTCCCCTGGAGCTGCCTCACAAAAAGATGCCACAATCAGGAAGGTTCAGAGGACAGGAATCTGACTGACTGCACTGAGCACCACATAGTACCAGAAGTTGAACCGCTGAAGCAGAAAGACACCATCCTCCATGGTGTCATTAAACCATTGAGTCACCACATCTCTTATATTCATGGAAATGCATAAATCATTCACTTAGCTTTGGTCCTGAATGAAGACATTTGGAAAATGATGCTAAGTACTGCCCATATACACACAAACATACACATGCACAAACATTTCAGTGAAATACTGCCGCACAATCATATTTGTCAGAACTATTCTTCAGCTTCAGTGGTACCACCTGATCACTTGGAAGCTTGGGCTGGTCTTAGAGTGGTTCCCTTTGGAGAACTATTACTTCGGTTGTGAATCACACTGCTTACTTGACAATAAATGTGCTGGAAAGTGGGCAGAGGGAGAGAGAGTGGGAATGGAGGGAACAAGGATTGTATTAACATTTTTATTTTTTATTTAAATTATGAATAGACTGCTACATGCTTTCCCCCAAGGATATAGAAACCCCTCTCTTAGGTTGTTATGGACCCATTTAGCCTTCCCTTCAACTAGATTGCCATTCTTCCATCATTGTCACTGGAAATTATTATGTTGGAGTGAAATAGACTACTTTATTAAACATGGCTTCTCCACGAAAATAGCATTAGGTATGCATAAGCAGCGTGGAGATGGTAGTGGGGAACAGACGGCTTCATAAATATGTAGATAAGGGGCAAAGTGTAATAAATCTGGATCTCCAGAGTGGTGCTTGTGAAAAGCTATTTTAGCAAAACTTTGAGAGCAAAGCTCAGCATATAACCCTGTCAGCTGAGCTAAAATCTTTCCCCCAAATTGAGATTAGATGAACTTGTGGTTTTAATGTGGATGGGATGTGACTCTCGATATATTTAATTTACAAATAGAACGGCAACACAAAAGGCTACACACACTCACGCACTTGCTCCAGTCAAGTGAGAGCACAAGGTGGCAAGACAAAAAAACCAACAACATGCAGCAGAACCACCAAAATGAGTGCTTTTTTTTTGGCTTCCAGGGAATCAATGTTTGGGAACTAAAGGAAACCATGAAGGCAATGGCAAACATTCATAGTGATTATATACTGAACTAAAAAGTGGGAAAATGTTTATTCCTTCAGCTAAAAAAAATCTTCTGCCAAAACTGGTGTTAAAATGTGTAAGCATGGATGCCTCATAACATGCAATTGTTAAATCAATTCACAAGGAAGAAGTAAAACCACCTACTGTAAATAGCACCTGTACAGTTATGTGTTACAATGCAGCACAGAAATGCAGATCCAGAATCCAACTGTAACTGTAAACTTGTGTGCTTCACATTGTCATTCGGTTATTTTGCAAAATGGTTTTTGTACTCTGAGGAGCCTGAGAATTTCTCTAATTTGCTGAATATTAGCGACTAAAACAGTGCTTTTCTATCCTAAAGGCAGAAGATAATAAAATCAAGAAAAAAATAAACAATAGCCTATCAAAACAGAACTGGTTTTAGAAATAACATCCTCAAAGTGGTAATCAAATGTGTAGGTAAAATTGTCACTCCTATTATCCTAGGGTGAAATCAGATTGTAGGGACAAGCTGATGAAATAATTAGGAAACAGTTCCCTTTGCATTTCTGCTGATATCTTTAATATTCTTGTAAACAGCCAAGAATGGATGACCTTAGAAATGGAAAAAATAAATAAATAAATAAAATGTGGGCAATTCCAAATTGGATGCCCTGCATATCTGAATGGTTACAGCTAAAACTAAGTTAAGGAATATTAATGGAAGGACTTTTTATTTTTTTACCAGTCCAACTCTTAAGAGTTTCAACAGTCTACAATTCTTTCCAAAGTAGCTAGGTAGGTAGAAGATAGATAGATAGATAGATAGATAGATAGATAGATAGATAGATAGATAGATAGATAGATAGATAGATAGATAGATAGACAGACAGACAGACAGAGACACTGACAGAAAAACAGACAGACTAAATACATGATAAGTCATCCTTGAAGTTACTTTATTCAATATCAGTGTTCTGGAACAATTGGCAACATTTTGGATCATCATTTACTCACAACAATAAAATTCTCGCCTACTTACTTGTTTGTTTTAATTTATGCACATTGTAATCAGAAAGATACTTGGTGATTAACAATGGATCTATAATAAACCCACTGAACAATAAATTGAAAAGTGTGTAATATTTGATGCAATAAAACACTCATAATATACAGTTTTTTTAAAAAAATAAGCGATTAACACAAAATTTTACCAACAACATAGGAGGAAATCAAAGTAAACAGTAATGCACATATTCTAAATGTAAGGTTTTTTTTTTTATAGCTGTATATGTCCCTTGCAGGAGGACCACGATCAAGCATTTTTATATCTTATAGATGCACACAATCTCTGTCAAAACCTCTTCTGTCAAGAGTTGTTAGATATCATAACAGAAAAGTACAGGTAGTCCTCAACTTGCAACAGTTCCTTTAGTGATCATTCAAAGTTACAAAGTCACTGAAAGAAGTGACTTTCACAAAACCATTTTCCACATCCCCATGGTCATATGATAAAAATTCAGACACTTAGCAACTGACTCATATTTATGATGGTTGCAGCATCCCGCAGTCATGTGATCACTTTTTGCGACTTTCTGACAAGCGAAGTCAATGGGGAAGCTAGATTCACTTAACAACTGCGTTACTAACTTAACAACTGCAGTGAATCACTTAACAACTATGGCAAGAAAGGTCATAAAATGGGATGAAACTCCCTTAACAAATGTCTTACATAGCAACAGAAATGTTGGGCTCCATTGTGGCCATAAATTGTACTCTTTCAGATTAGAGGATGGATTCTATCTCAACGAAGCCAAGAATTTTGCAACGGCACCATCAATATCCAATTTATCTACAGCCAAATTAGACTATCACCAGATTTTATGTAGTAATTCAAACCAATTTCAAAATAATATAGCCTTTTATAGGTACAATAATAATAATATAAGGCAGAAAAGTTGAATCAGATAATTACATATTTTAAAAATCCATATAAAATAAAGAGCTTTGTAAAAATTTACTTAGTAAGATTTAGGTGCTAAAATAACTTAAAGCCTCCACAATACTGAGGGTTGTTCCCTATAAAACACAAGTTCTACTGTCCAGCCTTAGACATCTTCATATATCAAAAAGTATGTATAGAAGAGAATATATGTAGCTCAGGGTTGAACTGAGGAATTCTTGTTGCTTTCTGATCTTGGTGGTTTCCTTTAGGTATTTCATTGTCTGACTAATATTATCAGTTATATAGTGAATGTGGGGTTTGCTCCCTGCTTATACACAATGGCTTGCCCTGCCAGTGTAGTGGTGGGGTGGTTATCACAGCTAAACAGAGATTAATACTAAACAAACAATCAAGCAGAAAGCAATATTCTAATAAAAAAGCTACCAAGGAGACAATCAAACAGACAAAACTAATGAGATATTCTAATCAAGGAGCTACCAAGGAAAACCACACATTCCCACCTACGCTGGCAGAGCAAACTATTATATATAAACAGGTACCAAACTCCACTTTCACTTGCACTGATGATGCTACCTAATCAGGTAATGAAATGTCTGCAAGCAAGCAACCCAGCTGACAGAGTACCAAGGACTCCACATATTAAAAAATCTTCCTACAATGGAACAATGGCATCTGGATGAGAAATTAGTTTAGAAGTAACTCATTGTTTTCAAAGTCTGGATTTACCATTAAAATCAGTGTTCTGTTATTAAATCATCTGCTGTGCAATATCATGGGTGATCACATAAACTGATTCTCTAAATAAATATCCATACATGTTTTGTTTTGTTTTGTTTTCTGATCATCTTTACATCTGGTAATTGTTGGAAGTTCAGAATAAGGTACAATAAAACCAGATGAAAAAGGCAGAATTAATATCACATTTCCCCCCCGCCACACACACTTTTTTGGCGGGTCCACAGTTCAAAATAAGTAATTTCTCCTATCTGATCAGAAAATAGAGCTTTATTAGATAGTTGTAACCATAGCATTTTTATTGTTAAATGTAGGAACTCTTATTTGGTTTAAAGTAGTGTTTTGCTTCTTCAGCAATCTGAGATACTATAGAGAAAACAAAGACATGTTTGGTGGTAGGAAAGTCTCAAAATGAATTCATGGCAAATGGAGCTGAAAAAACACACCATTTGTTTGAAGCTCTAGAGAACTGCTCATGACTAGTCTCAACAATGGCTATGCAGAGATATTAATGGCACTTGTACACTCCTCTGCCCCTCAAAACCTTTACAAATGACCTGCCAAGGACACCGCACTGCCCAAGCTGTTCCACAGTTCATAACAACTAATTTCCTCATGCCTTTCTTTGCCCAAAGAAGGAAGGAAGACCAAAGCAATTTGCTGCTTAATACCTAGCCTGATACTTGCAAAAGAGAGAGAGAGAGAGAAGAGCAGTATGTTGTCAATTTCACCTCTGCTCATTTCACCTGAATCACTGAGGTAAGATTTGCAGAACTGTCAAACCAACATTTCACAACACAATTTGCTAGGGCAGCTGAACCTCAGATCTGAGGAAGAAAGTTGAGGCATGAATTCCCTCAATGGGGAAGCAGCTTGCATCCAAATTCCAGAGACCCTCCCCTCTCTTTATTGCAGCTGAAAACCAATTCCTCTTTCCCTACACAACTAGCTCAGCTCCAAAGAAAGTCAAATGGCCTGGGGGTCATAGAAGCAAAAAGCTTGTTCAGCAACAGCAAATTGTCCTGTGGAGGGAAATATCTTTATGCCATTTCCTAAGCCACTAATTGTAATTCATGCAGAATAGGTAGTTTCTACTATACAACCATTTTTGGAAGGTTTAATAAAACACAACAGACAGGTTGTTACAAATTTTCCTAGATCTGGGCAAGCCAGCTAGAAGCCTTTACATCTTTTGATAATACCCTGAACAAAGTACTCTGGTAAAGCTTTGCACAAGGACTGAATCTAAGCAGAAGTTAACAATAACAACAGCAACAACAACAACAACAACAACAACAACAACAACAAAATAAGTAGAAAATATTGTACCTTATATCCAGGTTTTCTCCCTCGCTTCTTTGGGATCTTCACAACTGGCAGAGAACCAGGAGATGAAGAGTAAAGATTATGAACTGTCATTTTCATAGGGCTTGAATGGAGCGGAGGTCTTCCTCTTTTTCGGCCTGGAATTCTAGAAGACTGCATGTCAACAGAATCCAGTCTTGGAGGCAGGAACGGCAAATGATTCATAAGTAAAGGAGCTGCAATTTTAAAAAAAAAAAAACATTGAGGAGTGAGGATATATTTAGCATGCATAATGCAACCATCATTATTCCCCAGCATGATAGGTGACATTTTGTGAATAAAGAGTAAGAAATACTGTAGTAAGCAAAAGAAAAAAGAAAAAGAAAGACACATGTTTTTTTTAAAAAAGGAAAGGAAATAGCTAAATTCAGTTCACACAGATGTCATTACTATACTTCTCCGTTTCTTTTGATCTTTGCAAACTATCATTCTTTCATCATGTCCATACCCTGTTTGAAATACTAATTTTATCCTGTAAACTTTTTTGTCTTTTGTTTTGTTTTCGTTTTGTGGCTCGCTTTCATTCTATCCCACCATGCCATTTTTGGTCTCCCTTCTTCTCAACCCATTCACTGTCTCTTCGCACATACATTTTGCAATTTGCTCTTCATTCTCTTTCTCCATATGACTAAACCATCTGCACAGATTCCTTTTGTACTGATCACTCATCGACATTCATTAATGTTCAACAAGCGCACACTGTTCTTGATCCTCACGAATCAAGGCGAATGTAGGTATCCCAGGATAGTGGTGCAGGATCCAATCTTGGTCAGTCACGGGGCCAAAGGTTTAGCCTTCTAGGCATTCGGACTGGTGCTGGAGCCCATCCTCAGGGAACTTCTCTCTTACCAGAATTTCCCTCAGGATGGGTCCAGCACAAATCTGAAGCCTAAACCTCTGTTCGCGGTGAATAACTCAGGTTGGATTCTTGATTGTCTCTCTTGTTTGACAACTAACAGTTCTTAACAACTCTTTCCCCGCCACATTCAGCTTATGTTTAACTACATATACCCTCACTTCCATGGTATAAAGCAGGGGTCTCCAGCCTTGGCAACTTTAAGCCTGGAGGACTTCAACTCCGAGAATTCCCCAGCCAGCAAGAGTTGAAGTCCTCCAGGCTTAAAGTTGCCAAGGTTGGAGACCCCTGGTATAAAGTAGTCAGAAACCTGCTCTTATATCCATCAGTTTTCTTTTTTTTTTTTGCCATGTATCCCTCATAACAGATACATTCCACTTCGTATCTTTCTGACAGCATTTGTGCATCCTCAAATTTTTCCACTGATTTTCTCATCTTTAAGAATCTACCAAAGTATACACTTTCACCATTTATACATAACTTGCAATTGCTCATCGTTTTCCCTGTCAAACACAACCACATTATCCTGTGCTTTGATACATTGATTTTTTCAGATCCATACTCGTTGTTGGATTATACATTTCTTTAATATCTGCTGTTCAGGTTCTCAGCCAACGAAATGACATCTTCGGCCTACAAAAGAAATTGTATATTCATGTCTCCAACAAGTGGCTCTCTAATGTCACCACAAGCATTCTTTATATATTAAATAATCAAACATAATACTTGACTTAGCCCATATTCAACATTAACCCTTTAGTTAAGCATTCGGTTTATCTCTCCAAATGCCCTATTTCCATCAGATAAACTGTTATTACATCTAGCAATCAACTTTCAACTTCATATTCATTCCACGCATTCTGTACTTCAAGCCCATTTGGTTTATCATTTGCCTGAATTAAATTAAAAAATGAACAACAAACTGTCCTTCTCACCTTCACTTACTTCTCAGTGACCCACCGAAGAGCAAAAATTTGACTTGCTCATTGCCTTTCTGACATAAAGCTACACTGCATGTCCTAAAGGTTGTTCTTTGCCATCAGTCATATCCTTTCAATCCAAAGTCTGCCAAATATAATCCCAGGCACATTTAATTAGCCATTACCATGCAGTTTTTGCCTTTGCTCATGCTAGCCGTCCCTTTGGATGGGGAGAACAATAACATTGTATTTCCGATTGTCTGTCCTATATGGAGTCTTCATTCACATTTTTTTTGATGTCTTTATGGACACTAATATTTTTGCATATATTTCACTAACATTCCTACCTCCCTTTTGATTCCAAGCTGGACAAGTCCCTGCAATTTTCTTGATAAGATTTTCTGAAATCGTTTGCCCTTGTCTCCATCCCAGGTCTGAGAGAGACTGACTGGCCTAAAGCAGGGATGGGATTCAACCGGCGTTACTACCAGTTTGGTGAATACGTTTTGCTGAGTGTGTGTGTAAAAAAACCTTAAGCTGTGCCATCCGGAGAGCTGAAAAGCGCAGTGTGCAGGTGCACAGCATTTGAAAAGCCTCTTTTTTCCTGCTTTTTCAACCTCAGCTGTGCTATGCAAAACAGCTGAGGTTGAAAAAGCATGAAATAAAAGGACAGGTAAGAGCCCGGGCGGGCGGATGGGCCAAACAGCAGCAAACACAGAACCAGTTCAGTGTCTGCTGCTCTTCAGAGCTACCGGTTCTATAGAGCCATGCAGAACCAATAGCATCCCACCCCTGGCCCAAAGTCATCAACTGGTTTTGTACCTAAGGCATAACTAGATCTATCTTCTCATTTCTAACCTTGTGCCTTAGACATAGTTCTCAGAATTCCCATGCAGATTATTTCAGCATTCCCTCATTTCTGATTCATCCCAAACCACTGCATCATGCTCATTTATTATTTCATTCATACTGCTGGAGGTATTTTGATTAATCCTCTTTACCCACTTCTGAAACATTTTCTTTTATTTTCACCAAAATGGATCCATATTTTTTCTGCCTGTTTTAAATATTGGTTTGGGTTTGTTTGACTATGTTCTTTTCAGCTAACTTTTACTCTCTGTACACATAATGCAGCATCTTTCTTTCATCCCTATTTTCTTAACAATCATTCTCAACATTTTTACTCATCCATAGCCTCTTTCTCTTCATCATTCCTCCAAACATCCTTCTTTGTCCTTCCTAGTTTACAGTACTGTGCCACTTTATAACTTTTTAATTGCTATTCTAAAAATTGTCCGCTTTCCCTTTTTTTCAGTCTACTTTCCATTCATTTGATTCACAGATTAATTGCAATAATTTTCCACACAGGACTTGTTTTTTTACCTTCATGCAATTGTTCTAGTTTACTCTTAGTTCTTTCACTTCCTCCTTCTTCCATGTCCATTATTTCCTCATGGTCCATTTTTAATACTTTCAAATAATGGTCTATCCCACAACTAAGGCCCCAACTACCTTTTATCTTTCACTAATTACTTAAATATTAGTATTCCATTTTATAAACAATCAATGATGCTTTTAGATTTACATTTATTCTTTTGCCACCTCTATCATATACTTACACATATACATACAGGCTTATTCTTGCCTTATGCAGTTGGAAGAAAGAGACTTAAAAAATAGTTACAAAAGAATCTCTGTTATTTATTCATTCTTGGCCTTCCTAATGATCCAGTTATTTTCTTCTGTACCCTCATTGTGTTCCCATGTACTCATTTAGGTCATCTAACATGATTACTTTTCCTGAACTCAATTCATTCAGAGTGTTGCACAAATTTTAACCTTTGTTCTTCCATTATAATTTAATGGAATTTAGAGAACTCTTGTTCTTCCATTAGAGTATGTGTGCCCCAACACTGAAGCCTTTTAAAAAGAGACTGGATAGGGGGCTGGACTAGATGATTTCCAAGGTCCCTTCCAAGTCTATTACTGTTGCTGTTACATTACCATTCATTGGAACGTAACATGCAGCTATCATCAATATAGTAATTCCCACTTTCACATGCATTTACAACAATCTCAGTGACACATTCATACTTTCTGGCATACAATTTTGCCCTTTCATTTGTAATTATATTTAAACCTTCACACCCCCACATCACTTCATCAACTCCACTCCTCAAAATCAAACCTTCATTCAGATACATTATTTCCTCCTCCTTTCTTTTAAATATGCCAGTTTGAAGCTGCTGTAAACACAAATTTTCAGTAATAAAAACATTGCCATTTATTAGCTTAAAAAAACTATCTTAGGGCCAATCTGGTAAGGTAGAGACTGTTAAATTTGAAATTCTGTTTCAGGGATTTTTTTTAATATAGTTAGTGTAACAGAATTAAAGGACAAGAAATCTGATATGCAGAAAATAATACATGAAAGGAGTATTCCATTTATGTTCCTGAATTTCATGAATGTGAATAGTGCTATATAAATTAACCTGTTGTAATAGGTAGCTTTAATGGCTTAATGGATTTTTGATATCATTCGCAAAAGGTCGATGGTGGAATTATAAATGAGCTATAATAACCTTCTGCTCAAGCTTTCATTAATCTTTCAACTGTTAAAGTGCTAATTCATAAATTTAAAGGGTCAAATACTAGGATTGCTGAAGTTTGCTAAGCCCCCTCTCCCCAATATGTACAGATAGATATCTGAAAATAGTTTTGGGAAGGAACCCTTGGTAGCCCAATATGCTGATGGATTTGTATGGGATTTGAAGCTGTGACAAAAACAAAGAGATACAGAATTTAAAATAGCAGCCAGAGAAAATCCTCTCAGAATTATTGTCCTCTAACCAAGGTCTTCATTTAGATGCAAATATCACCAGATCCACTTGTGACAAGATTGGGAAACCTCCACTAAATGCATAACCATATGATTCACAGTAACCCATTACTAAGGGAAGACATTTAAAGAAGCTTAATAATATCTTTTAAAGGGACTTTTATTTAATTTCTATAGAAAAGCCTGAGTAAATGATTATGCTGTTGGAGAGGCAGTGAAATTAATGCTTTACTTAAATATGGGTTTCTACAACGTCCAGCAATTGTTCCTTTGGGGAAAGAAGTTATTACATGCATTAACTCAATTTCAAGATTCAGTATTTTCAGATGTGCATATTCTTTGGAACTTTATTTCTATCACATGGGAGTTGACCTGGTGAAAGAATGGGGATTTTCCATACTTTACCTGCAGCTGAAAGACCTATTGTTCAGCGCTGCAAAGGCTGTAGCTCCAATATTCAGTAGTCTGCAGAATTGATGTTAGCAGCAAATTACAAATCAATATCTTATCAATATAGATTATCTAGGGATGATTGTAATGAATTATGACTTCCATTTGTTGAACAATTTACTGTACATCACACATGTAATGTAAATCTATGATTATATGTCTTCTATGAATTGTTTCTCTATTTTTACAGCTTTATTATTATATTGCAATTTTGTGCATTCTTTTTCTTTGCTTTTTGGTCTTAGTTAATAAGTACTGGGAGGAAAAACAGGTCTATATGTTGCAGCCATTTTAAAATCCCATAATATTAAACAAAGAAAAGTACAGTTTATTTCAAGGTTATATTCATGTGCAAGAGAAATGTGACTCGTATTCTCTAACAGATGTTTTGTTGCTGGAAGGTATGCAGCTCTCCTTTTTAATTTTTCTTTTCAGAAAATTAATTTTAAAGAAGTAATTACAATCACCACATTGTCCTGTGAAATCTCCCATGATCTAATGTAGGGAAAAATCTATTATATTTGTTTTTATTTCATCCTTAATAGCTTTTTCCACTTACACTATGAATTTTTCAACTGGGGGACAGTCCGTATGGTAAAACCAGTGATTTCCTCCTTATTTTAGCCTGACCCATTCAACTGTTTTAGTACATGACAGATGTGCAGCCACAGTGTTTCTGGCTTCCTCCTGATGCAAGCCAGATTTCCTGTTTTCCTAAAGATGTTGAGTTTGTGGTGTTGTTTTTTTAAAACATAGTCATGTCAAAATATTTGACTGGCTGGTTTCTACCATATATTACTTCAGATCTTCAGATGAGAAAATGCACAGTACAGGCATAGCTCGTTAAAATATGATGCTGGTAATTTATTGACGAGAAGATGCACTGTGTCTCCATGAGTTTTTCCTCCTTGTTGCAATTTAGTTCCCCTCCTTTTAACTTAATGGGATGCACACAAAGCAAATGACCAGAACTGAAGTCCTAAGAAAATGCTAAATAGTCCCATATTGTGCTTGCATGGTTGACTGGCAATTTCCAAGCACATTGACACTACACTGAGAGCTTCGCCTCTTACAATTCCAACATGAGCACAGCTCCCTGTGAGTGTAGAATAGTGAAGTGTAACACATGTAGACAAGGCAGCTAAAATTAATTCGCTGAGCAAAAAGCTCTCTCTACTGGGAATAGCTATTTTCATTTGGGTATTTACTTATTTGGGAGAATAAAATTAACAGGAGATAAAATAAAACAAGCAGCAGCATTCAGCCAGAGCAGCCAGCAGACATGAAGATTGTTGTGTATATATTGCAAAACCAAAGATGAGTTACAACCCATTGGCAAAGGAATGGATTTCCAACTGGCTTCTGCACAGATTCTCTGCTAACTGGGTGATAGGCAACTTTTGGGGACAATGGATATTTGGAAATTTAAACACCTACCACAGATACATTCAAAAATGGCTGCTGTTTATAAAATGGCTGCCATGGTAGGAATGACTGGCCTTAAAAGGACCATTTACCAAAATTAAACTAGTCACTGGGGTGCTTTCTATGATCCCACTGGGATCTTTCAAACACCTGGGCAGTGTTGGATTATTTCTTGCTTGGCTAACAAGTATTTTCTGGTCTTCACTGCATGGGTCCCCAATCATCTGTTCTGTAATTGTACTGAAGCTGGATCCACTCCCAGGTTTCACAATTAAAGGATTTTTTTAAAGCTGAAACTCTGGCGAGTCATCCCAACACCCAAGGAGGACAAATCTTCCCTAGATGTACTAGGACTTCCTGATAGATTACTTCTGAACATCTCTGCTCTGCTCTTCAGGGTGGAAGGGAATCAGAACAAAATGGCAGTGGTGGGATTCAATTTTTTTTACTACCAATTCTGTGGGCGTGACTTGGTGGGCGTGGCAGGGGAAGGATACTGTAAAATCTCCAGTCAGAGGTGGTGTTTGCTGGTTCTCCAAACTACTCAATATGTCCGCTACTGGTTCGTCAGAACTGGTCAGAACCTGCTGAATACCATCCCTGGTCCTTGGTGACATTTTGCAGCACTTTTTTTAAAAAAGTCATATTCACCAACAATGACACTTTGCTGTCCTTCAGGAGATGCTTCTTTGAAGTATGACATTCAGGTGACAGAAAGAAGAGATGCAACTGAATATGCTTCTCACTAAAGTTTGGTTAATGAGCCAGAAGAGCTGGGAAGCATCTTTGGAAGAAGAGACTCAGAGGAGTAGAAGTGACCAATTTCCACCGCTGCAGATTTACCTTTGTTCTTTTGGTCTGACATTTTTATTGAAGAGTAGCAGCCTATGGCGATGAATTGATGATATAAAAGTCTACAGGCAAGAAAGGTGCAGACAGAATCTTTTTTTTTTAATAAAAAGTAAATATATTAAAAATATAGCTGACAAGGTGACATCTATGCTTGCCATGCATGGGGGGGAGAGCGTAAAAATAGAAAATATTTAAAGAAGAAACCATCTCAGCATCTTTGTGTTTTATATATATATAATGAATACCAATATTACTAGGGACATAAAGGAAGAGGAAGAAGAGGATATGGTTTTTTTTCCTTCTTCAGTTACAAGAAAATTTCATCAAAAGTTTTTTCATGACTATTTTAATATTGCTATTTTAAATTATTGTTATTTTATTTATACTTAAGCAGGGAACGGGCCACATTTGGACAGCCTGGCTCTGAGGCTGTATCCAGCCTTTAATGGAAAGACAATAAAGTATTCATAGATAGTGATGGGGGGAAAGCAGTGATTTTCCTGAAATTTCACAGTTTACCACTGTTGGAGAAACTAAAATGAAAAAAACAACCTTGTGCTGCTAATAAGGGTCACATAAAGCTTAGACAGTGTTCTGTGTTTCTGTGTTGCGGATTAATTTGTCTTAAAGATTTTCTCCTTCTTTTTGCCACCTTGACTGCTGTTTTCAGGTAAAAAGAGAATCTAAATCTAATCAATGGGTCAGTCAATCAATAGAGTCAGTATTTCAGGCCACAAACTAAACAGTTTCCTTTATTGGTTTTCTGTAAATATAAGGCTAATTTAATCATTTTAAATGTTTTCTGTCTAAACATTACAATAGTGACTGTGTTCACCAAGTATTTCTGCCCAATAGTTTTATGTACTCTTCAAAAGGCCTTTTCATTCTGAATGTTAAATATTTACCTTTATACCTTTATTCAAAGCTCTGGAATGCACCCTTATGAAGGTTATACATGGATGAAAAGTTATCTGAATAAATTGCTCATTACAAAATTATTGGTTCATTTTTTTTAAAAAAATCAGTGATAAATGCTCAATAAATGTTCAGTCATTACTTTGGATGACAAGAAAACAGATGCAAATTCAGATATACCCACCCACCTATGTGTATAAAATTATAAATTAAATACACTAAATGTAGGTTCAGAAGATCTTCTGATATTTTAATGTCTTTAAAAAACGTGTAGCACAATGCTAGTTCCAAGGTTTATTTTCTGTTATAGCACTCTGCTATTCAAAAATACATATACATGTACACATATGCACACATACTCACAAAGACATGCAGGAGAAGTGTAAGGACAGCTCAGAGATTTCACATCAGAGTAAACATTTATGCCTCACTCTATTATCTTGAAATATGTTTTAACCCGCATGACCATGTTTTTGGTCTAAATGTAGTGTCTTGTAAAACCAGGCTGCACTAGAAGTGCTGGAATTTTAAGCACTTTCTAAACACATTGACAGCTGCAAGAAGCTACAAAGAGCTTAGATTATAGCTGGTTTGTTATTCTGGCTATAGATTATTTATACTTCTTTCACATTATGTCTCTATCACTTTACTCTTCAGCTCATATGACCTTCCATTACAGTAACAAGGAGCAACTACTCTGCTTTGTTGATGATCCTGGATATGCTTTTTCAAAAGGCAACTGGACTTCCTTTGTTTTTCCTTGAAGACATTTCACTTCTCATCCAAGCAGCTTCTTCAATTCTCATCCATAGAACTGAAGAAGCTTCTTGGATGAGAAGAGAAATGTCTTCAAGGAAAAACAAAGGAAGTCCAGTTGCCTTTTGAAAAAGCACCTTTGGGACAACCATGGCTTAGATGAGAATCTCCATAGACTTTGTTGAGGATGTCATTTTGCTCATTGCTCAACTCACTAGTCCTCACTCCCAACTATTTCCAGCTGGACTCTTTGTATTTTCTATGCAACTCTTTGGTTTATGAAGCACAATTTTTCTCTACCAATAATTCAGAACTTTTTGCTCTGTCAAAGAAACTAAGTCTCACCAACATGGATGGGGGTGGAATTTACAGGAATTCTGTTGAAAAGAAAGATAATAATGCCATTGACACTATAGCAATAAATGGACAGACAACTGTTGCCACCAGAGTATTTACCATTAAGAGAGCTGTCTTCACCATCACTAAATCGAAAAAGCATCTAAGGCTGTAGAGTAGTCTGGCAAGCTGAATAAAACCCTGAGAACAGGTAACAGCAAGCTGCTTCTGTATAGTCCCAGGAGTCAGCTCAACTTATGATTTTACATTTTAATTCAGGAATGGGTTGTAAGACTCTATTTTGGTTCCCAAGCTTAAACCTCAGGCTGATGTAATGTTGGAGTACAGGAATTGCTTTGCCAAGATGCTGTTTCCTATTCTGTGGGAATTTGACTGGGGATTGGGGACTTGGTCTTTCTTTTCTGGTCTTCTCTTTGATGATTTATTTTTGAATTTGAAAACTGTGCGCCAGCAGGATGGATGGATGGATGGATGTTGATTGTGTCCCACCTTTGTTATTTTTACAAATAATTCAATGTAATGAACTATCCAACATACCTTCCTTCTCCTATTTTTCCTACAGCAACAAACCTCTGAGGTGAATTGGGCTGAGACAGAGTGACTGGCCCAAGGTCACCCAGCTGGCTTTCATGGCTATCGCACAACTTCAACTTACAGTCTCCTGCTTTCTAGCCTGGTGCATTAACCACCAGGATGACCTCCATATATGGTTGATGGTCTGTGCATCTAGAATGAAACCCTGATTATTATTTATAATTACAAGGTATCTTATAAAGCAAATACTCCAGATATAGAAATTTGGCAGCCAAAAGAGAAGCCAAAAGAAACAGGATTTCACAGATGAATGGGCAAGGATAAAAAATATATTCTTGGGAGCTGGATACTCCTCACAACTGATTAAAGGATGCTTATGTCAAGGTTGACACCTGAGACAAATGCCCCATCTACTAAATTCCTGGGCCAGCCTTAAACATCTGCCTTTTTAAGAAAGAAATCAGAACTATTTACTTAACCAAGACAGTTATTTTTCATGACTTGACATTGAAATGAAAGCGCTACTTGGACTTTAACAAACAGAGTTTTGGCCTTTAAATCTTAACCTTACCTGACCTGTAAAATATCTTACTGAAATTGGAAGGCTTGTATGGTTAAGCTTCATTTCATGTTCTCAGTCAAGTGACCACAAGCACGAAGGACCTTATTATGGCCTTAATCACATAGTGTGTCAGCATAATTTACGTTGCTCTGTGAGAGCACTGTTTGAGCAAGCTAATAAAATAAATAAAAATAAATGGTGCTGTATTTTTCAAAAGACCTAACAGCTTTTATTATCTGTGCCCAGAACACAAATCTGCAAATCATAAATACCTCCTTGAAATTTATCTGCCTTTTCTTTATTGTGTTTGTTGTCTTTTTTTGAACTAACATCAGCTCAGTGGCTTAAATCTGAACGCTGCAACCATCCAACACATTTATTTGGAAATAAATACCATCGAGTTCAAATGTATTGAATAAACACTTCTTGGGCTGATTTAGGAGAAATAATCATCAGAAAGAATGTATATATTTGGAACTAATATCCTCTAATTGTGTTTGTATGTTAACTATTATTAGTTTGCTATTGTATGGAAAACATCTTGAACTTTAAAAACACCACTTGAATTCTGCAAAATGAATATTGAAAAAGGCAAAAGCTAATCATGTAAAATTAAACTGTAATTCAGTATTGTCCTAGTGAATATCAAGGGAAAATTCTGGTTTCAGTATCAAATTGGTTTTGAAGTGTTTTAAATACTTTTCTTTGTTTCCTTTGCAAAACTCCAGATAACACATTCATACAGCAAAATGTGCAACTTCCACTAACCCACTCTGGTTGATTAATGTGAACTTGTCTACAACCTTCTTAGTTCTGTCCTATATGGCTTTCTTAATCATAGTCAGAAGCCCCTACATGGTTTAATGTACAAGTTAAATGTAACCAGGAGTGGTGTTGGCCATGCTGTATTGAACATCATGCTAAATAGCTAGAATAGTTTAAAGTGTCATGGAATCACACTGATGATGCCCAGACACTTATAACATTTATAACATTTTTCATATCTGTATAGCACTGAAATTCACTGTATATAAAATGTACAAATACAAACTTGAAAACAGCAATGGATTTTTCTGGAATAGATCATCAAATATTTACTGTACAAATGAACATATTCTTCTTATTCAAAACTCCAAACCATAGATTTTTTTCTGTCAGTACAGATAAAAGCCAATGACTATTAATCAAATTGAGGATAAGCAACATGGAATGCATGGCTTCCTGATATTTTGAGCTAGAGCAAGAGATATAGATGCTCATTTCCCCAACTGTTTAGACTCAATAGATCTGCAATGCATATTACAAATAAAGGCAATATTTTCAAAGACATCAGAGCTCTGTGATCAATGGAAAGCCAAATTTTGCAGTATTACCCCTATTTTTTTCAAGTGTGTTCTAATATCTTGCATCTTTCACTTAGAGAGTCTTTTTAGACCATAACAGATGTTGGAGCCATAGTTTGATTGTCAATCCAGGTTATAAAGTTACTGCCTTGAACTCTCCAGGGTCCTGATACTGAGAGAGTCCAGATAAGTTCTGCCTGCCATTCTCTAGGTCAGGGGTCTCCAACCTTGGCCACTATAAGACTTGTGCACAAGTCTTAAAGTGGCCAAGGTTGGAGACCCCTGCTCTAGGTAATGAACCCTTGGTGCTTTCTGGGAGGTCTTCAGGTGGACCAAGACACAATGGCATTTTTAATAGCCTTCCACCAGTATCTGCATGCATATAGGTGCATATTCTTTTAGAAGCAAATGAAGGCAAATATATGTGTCTCAGGATAATGATGATTGAATTTCGTCCACTGTCACACAAAAAGAGCTGTGTGAGAACATTATATGGCAGAGTGAGAACTCACTATAGTACCCAGCAAGCTAACTTGAGAGAAGGTACCTACATGAACAATTCAAGCATAATGGATACTGACAAGCATTTATTACAAGATGCCTGCGCAAAAAGCAAAGGAGACAAAAGAAAAAAAGATAAAAGACAAATTATATGGCACACCCTGCCATACGCCAAAAAACATTTCAGAAACAGTCGAATGCAGCTTCCAAGATCTGCATGTGGGCATCACACATTGCCCAGAGGCTACCATGTAAGGACAAATTATGCATTGCAAAGATCATTTGGAGATGGGAGATACTTCCAATGTAATCTTTCAGATCCCCTGCATGGATTGCCCCTATGACTATGTAGGGCAAACAGGGAGGAAGCTAACCACCAGATTGCAAGAACACAAGCAAGCAGTCAGACGAGAAGACCTGAACTCATTGGCAGCCTCACATTGCAATGAACAAGGACACACATTTAATTTTGCAACACATATTTAATTTTGCAGGTCATGCAAAGATAGCCAGGGAAATAATTGAAGCCTGGGAAACGGTCCCTTTGTCAATTGACAGGAATGTTGATATACCATCAACTCATCAAATATTTAGGAGTCGAGGGCTTGGCAGCACAAGCAAACAGCCAATCGTCAGCCATCAATACACCATTCAGCCAATAGGCAGGCACTACATAAACACGACTCACAGAACAACCCAAAATACATATTCTGGTGGAGAGAAATTCCCTGAAGATGGGCTCCAGCATGAGTCCGAAAGCTTGGAAGAGTAAATCTCTGGTCCCGATTTTAGAAGCATTCATTTTCTTTACATTTTACATCTAAAATGTATTTCTTGATTTTGTGGTTGTACTTTATCGCTTTGTAATGCTTGTTTTGATTCATCTGAAAATATAATGGTAACAGGTACAACTGGTTCTACCGCTGGATAGTTCACTGCAAAAGGACAGATGTTAAGAGAAAAATCCCAAAATGGCATGCCTAGTCTGAGGAAAATTCATACGGACTACATACTGAACACAGTACAGATCCATGGAACCAAAGGGGACCAAGTCATCATTAAGGCTCTCCCTTACCCTCAGCAAATAGGAACAGTATTTTTCTTTGATAACAGAAGCAGTGTGTGCTCTCGTGTCCTGCCTGTGGTCTCCCCAGAGGCATCTGATTGGTTCCACGGGAACAGAACGCAAGGCTGGTTCTGTCCCACAGCCGGCCTCTCCTACCCTTAACATTAAGTCACACTGAGAAATGAATGCCATTTGCACAGAAGTATTCGGTCTGCTATTTTGCCTCTTTGCCTTTTCTCAACCAAGCCTTTTGGAGTGGATGGCCACAGTCCATTTAATGAAACTAACAAACAGCATTTGTAGAACAAGCAATTGTTCATGTTTATGAAGCAATAATACCTTAAACTTTCCTGGGATCATATGGCAACTTATAACTTACAGAGAACAACAAATAAATCATACAACTTGAAAAACCAAAAATAATTTCAAGAGTTAATAAGAGTTAGTAATCTAGACCACACAAAAATCTGAAGGTGGGGGGACACGGTTGTCCATCCACCGTCCTCCATAGCCAGGTTTCATATCCTTCCAGAACATCACTAAGATGGGAACCATCTGGATCTCAGGGAGAACCTCATTCCAGGGCTGCTTTCAGATGTTGCCGACATGTGTAATATTTGGGCTCCACAGGCACATTCTGAAGATCATATCCTTGTATTTTAGAAAATGCACAATCTGCAAGCCATGGAAGCCTCCCAAATACAAAATTACAGGAGAAATATCATACCAGGCAGAAAACAAACCATATGTTTTTACATCAAATTAGTTTTGTTTTGAACATTGCTTTCAACTAAATCATGCTCTTGAGCACAACCATTTTTAGAGCCAGAAGTTGGCTAAATAACAACAGAGGCAATGTCTCTTGCTCTTTCCCCTTTCCTTTAACTCTCCCTCGTCAAACCACTTTTTTTTTTCATTATTCGTCTGCATTTCTTAGATTTCTCTCCTACCTTTCCTCCAGGAGTTCAGGGGCATGTGGGTGAAATCCCCTTCCTTATCCTTTATCCACACCATGCAACATTACAATATAGGGGAATGTAAGTCAAGAGACAGTAACCCCAAATCAGCCAGTGAGCTTCCACAGCTGAAGTGGACTTAATTCAAGATTTCTCCTGATTCAGCTCCTTAATCACAACATCACACCTATGCTTGCCTTAGTAACAGGTGGGGAAGATGCCAAAGAACTCTACTGAATGCTGTCGTGCTTGGTGGTACGAGCATTCTGATCCTCTTTTGCTTCACAAACAATCACAAAAGAAATGAAATTGCATGTATTTAGTGATGTGTTTTATTGTTGGTAATATTTGTTATGAAGCCTAATGGATAATACTTTGTTAGTTGCTTTTGTCAGTATTCAGGACAAAAAACAATTAACATGCTCAGAATAAAATATTCAGCATCCTTAACGTGCTTGTCTTTTCTTGCACATTTCTACACAGCATTTGTGCACCATTAAAGACCAAGTGAAAGTTGCCAGCTAGCTAATTGACAAGAAGATGCAGCTTTGAGAACATAGATCGTTTCAAGTTGATTTTTCAAAGCGCTTCATTGGGATTCAGAATTCAATTGCATTTTTATCCCAAATTTCTTGGTTAACAAACCATCACTCTTTCTGTCCTTCACACAGTTTTAGCTTTTTCATATCTCTCAAGAAGAGTGATGGAAGGATTTACATCAAATGTTCATAGTTTATTTAGACATGCCCTCCAGGCTTGTAAAAGACAAAAAAGCACCAGGCTGCAAAGTCTACACTTGGTGTGTCATACCACAAACTTCTAGATGGATTGTTGGTTCTTTTCGATCCTTACTGGAATTCTTATATTTGAAATGCTACATGTAGCAATCTCGTTTCCATGCATGAAACCATTAGACCTGTTGTTGGTTTACACAAAACCTCTGTCTTTCGATAAAGGATCAGCCAAACAATCAGAATGGTATTTGTTTTATATCCCTCAACTAATACAGAATATGTTGGATTGTTAAGCACTGCAGACAAATAGTGTGAAATGGAATATTCTTTGATGTTTTATCTTACTTGTGACATTTGGCTTTTGAACTTTATGTTTGGATTTCCATTTTCAGCTTTTGGCTAGAAGAAGAGAAAGATGTAGAGCTGAACTTTGTTCTTTTATCTTCTTAATGTAGTTGTTGCCCCAGTGTAAATATGGAACAATGTGATTTTTGCCTTTAAACTCTGCTTGAATGCTTTTACATACATAGAAATATTAGAAAGCACCAATAAATTTTACGGGCACATTTTGAAAAGAAACAAAAATCTAAATAGCTGTTCTTTGCTTCTAGAATTCAAAAAAGGGATGACTGAAATATGCCATGTATCACATTATGGGCATCAAACAGTTTTCATTAAAATATCAGGGAGAATAAAGAAGATGATTTCCACCCCTCCAAATAGTAACCTGAACACATACCTCTTGGAAACTTATCATTTTTATCATTGCATCTAATATTCATATTGCTATAACATGTCTGAGATGCACATTGGATGGATGGATAATATGAGAAGAAGCAGTATCACTCCTCTCCCATCTATGCAACTTTGATTTTAGATCGGAAATAAGTACGTAAGAATTATTGTAATGAAGTACACTAATTTCAGAGGTGGGATCAAATAATCTTGCCTAGGAGCTCTCTATTCCATAACTATATGCCTTGATTGCCCATAAGATATGCAACCCAAAAGAACTTTTGCAACCTAAAAGTATTTATGAATAATAGTTAAAGAGAGACAAAGACCTCTACTTCAGCATCTAAACTTATCCCTAGAGCCAGGAAAAGTGGTACAGCATGCTCATTCTCCAAGGTGAGGACTACTTGCTGCAAGGCAGAAGAACCCAGGATGCAGCTTGCAAATGTTCTTGACTAGCAAGCCTTTCACAATCTGAAACTTAAATATCATCTTCCAACTCTGCTATCCTGTCCTATCCTGTCCTTAAATACAATTCTTATTAGGTGACGCAACTGTTTGGACAACTATAATAAGGGAAAAGATACCTTAAACCAACTTAACCAACTCCTTCCTCTGCAATGCTTCGATTCTGGGGTGACTCACAGCTAGGGAACTTTCATTATAAACCAGTTTTGCCCTCTGGGAACCAGGAAATGATTGAAAGGAGGAACCCTCCCTCCGCACTGGATCTGGCTAAATATTGAAAGAGAAATCAAAATGTAACTTTATCATTCTGCAGTTCAACCCAGTAGAGATGGGTGCAAGGCAGAGGTGGGAAGAGACCAGTCAACTCCAGGTTTTAAACAAAAATAAACTTTATTAAAGGTGCCAAAAGAGGATAAGGGGTGACAGAAACAACACACCGCTAAAAAGACATTTTTTTAAAAAAAGTGCCAGGTTAGCTACACCCAAACAACTCAATTTCCCACCTTGGCTGAATCCTCCAAAAGTTCAGCCAACTCTCTCCAAACCCCAAAATTCTTCCTGCCCCCAAACAGAACAGAACTTCCTGCTTTTCCCTTATTGATTCTCAGGAGTCAGGTAACTATCTCTGGGCATCTAAGGTTGGCTTGTGATTTAAAAGGCCAGTTGCTTCCCACTACAGAAATGAAATAGCTTTGATCAATTCTTCTGCTGAATTGTAAATTTCTCTACTTTTGACTAATTTTATTTCAGTATCAAGAAGGATACATATACAACAATGAAACTACATAGTATAGGTAAAGTTTCCCCTCACACATACGTGCTAGATGTTTCTGGTTCTTGGGGGGCAGTGCTCATCTCCATTACAAAGCCAAAGAGCCAGCGCTATCCGAAGGCGTCTTCGTGATCATGCGGCTGGTATGACTAAACACCAAAGGTGCACAGAACGCTGTTACCTTCCCACCAAAGAGGTCCCTATTTTTCTGCTTGCATTTTTACATGCTTTAGAACTGCTAGGTTGGCTGGGACAAGTAACTGCAGCTCACTCCATTACGTGGTGCTAGGCAGGGATGGGATTCTACCAGTTCGCACCTATTTGCTAGAACCGGCTGTTAACATTCTAAGCAGTTTGGAGAACCAGTTGTTGGAAGGAATTACTGGCCTAATCCTGTAAGGAGGGCAGGAAGGAAACTTTCTGGAGTTGCTTATAGAAACTGCCTCTCCGTTAACCCTTTTTACATTCTGGGCAGGACTAGACTTCCTGTCTCAGGAACTTCTCTGGAGTTTCTTTCCCCTCCTTGGCTGGTACTTTGCTTGTGTGGAGTGACCATTTAAAGTTACAATGGCACTGAAAAAAGTGACTTATGACCATTTTTCACACTTACGACTGTTGCAGCATCCCCACAGTCATGAGACCAGGCAAGGAGATGTGTGCCTCGATGTGAGTGATATTGAGTTGGCCACACCCAGCCAATAACATGACCACCAAGCCATGTCCACCACCTAAGCCACACCCACAGAACCGGTTGTTAAAAATTTTGAATCCCACCCCTGGTGCTAGGGATTCGAACTGCCAAACTGATCAGACCTTTCTGATCATCAAGCTCAGTGTCTTAGCCACTGAGCCACCGCTTCCCTATACAATAGTATACAATGCCTTTATTAAGAACAAATTAAATTTGATCATGCTTTACTATTTTTCAGTATCAAAATAATGGAAGGCAACATTTAAAGACAGATTCAAAACCTATTAAGTGTTTTCTACTATCCCTTTTTTCTTTCATTTTCTCTTTTTCTTGATAAAATCAGGTCCCTATTAAATATTACAGTATTGAACAACTGCTTGAAAATGTATGCCCAGAACTCTTTGGGGGCATGAAATCAAATGCAGCCTTTTGTTGTTCAAAATTAGGCTGTAATCATATCCTCGGTTTCCTAAATATGTTCCTCCACCCCCACCCACCCACCCCAAAAAAATTCTGGATAGAAATGAATTGGACTGTATTGTTAAACTATTCTGCTGAATTAGAAATAAAATCAGTGAAGTTATTTTTTAATTTAAAAATATTTTTTCAAAGAACAAATTCAGATTTAAGGCATTTTTTTCCTACCGTAGAACAAAATGAAAACCACAGCTCTTATCGTAAAGCGCAATTAGTGCCCATCTCCATTCTTGTCTTCCCTGAAATCAAAAGCATTTCTTCACCACCACTCTAGACCAGTAGCGAGTGAAATACAACCAGTGCTTTTTCCGATTCAGGAAGGGAAAAGGTGCAGTTGTGGTTTCTAATCTCATAATGTCAGACCAGAAAACTTAATCAAACCCTGCTTGACCTTGAAACAAGATTAAGTGTTTAATCTAATCTGGAAACACAATGCTCTGAAGAAACATGGCTGGAATTGGAGACGCTTAAATCAACCTTTGATAAAACAGTAACCCAGAGGGCAGCTCTCTTTTCACTCTTTGAATGCCCAACATAAGCTTGGTCTTTATTAGTGAGAAGCATGACCACATGCTGATCTGCTGGAGAGGGAAAAGATGGAGAAATCGCAATTCTCTTTAACTTTTCAAATTCTGCACACTATCTTTCTTTGTCTCCCAGATTCTGATGGCATAGCGGACATCAACTGAGACAAAGTAAGGCTGTAGTTGAACTGTGAACTGAATTTCTAATGTGCAAGCTACTTAAGTTATCAACCAAGCCACTTTACCAGCATTATTACTACCACCTGGTAAACCAGAGATGCTTTTTGCTGCTAGATCCAAAGCTTAAATTAATCCTCAGTGGCTCCAAGCCTAATAAAACACAGTGTTCACCTAACCAGTCACTACCTTTAAAAGGTATATAAAATGTACCCATGAGCCCACTGCTTCTCCATCTTCTGGTACTTTCTTCCCTCCCAAAAAGTTAAACTCTAGGTAACATGGGGATACCTAACACTTCTCAATTCTCTTGAAGTGGGATGTATGCCTGCACCACACCAACGTCCATATTTCTGTACTGTACTATCAAAATTTGTAGGTTGATCACACAGAAGGAAAGAACAGTTTATCCAACAATCATTTAATTTAAAATTATCATTTTAACTGGGGGTTGTTTTTTTGCTTTTATGAACTAGCTGATTACACTATTATTACTCACAGATAATTTACAGTTGAAGAATTGTATCAATTAGCCCAGGGTGGAACTCAAAGCACTTTATTTTGGTAACAGTCTTGTCAGAATACATCAGTACCTCTACAGAAGGATTGATTAGCCAATGATGTTGCAATGACTCAATAATTCAGATGACTGAACTTTAAAAAGAAAAAGCATCATTCAAAAAGTGAAATAGTTTACATTATGCATGAATGTTAATTGACAGGCATAACTGCAAATTTAGAAAGAATGGCTACAATATAAATAGAAAGGTGTATCCCATCACTGCAGGGACGATTGTGACCAAACTGGTTACATATTTATTCTCATGCTCGTATCAGGTGTTAATAGTGAATGAGCAGCTTTGAGACACTGTTCTAATACCCCTCTCTTTTGATTTCAATCCAAATCTAACTGGACTGCCCTTCAAATAAAGGATCCTTGCTAAAGTAAGACACACAGCTGTCTACAGAATGTAACTAAGTGACTTTTCCCACAGCACAAAATACTTTCTTACTAACAGCAGGGCAGTGCTTGACTTTTGCACTCAAGAACAAAAGTCAACTTTAAAAAGTAGAAGTAAAATGCTTCTTATTCCAACTTTTAAAAAGGGTAGGGTTAATGAAAGGAAAGGCTGCTGAAATAATGAACTGTTATTTGCAGAATTGACCACAAACAGATGTGGGGAGGACAGATCTCTTGGATGTGGCCTATTGAACACTTGATGAAACAGCTGCATGATTGACATTTATGATTCCTGCTTTTTCTAGTTAATTGTAAGGACAAGTGAATATGTTCTTCCTGGCATACCAAAAAGCAGAAGTACTTTGTTCAGCAGGTCATCAAATCCACTGCTGTTGAAATCAGCAGGTAAAAAACACTCCTTTTTTAAAAAAAAATGAAGGGGAAAAATAGAACCTGTTGCATCTAGCAGGATAATCTCTTGAAAGCAAAAGGTTTACTTGCACAAAATAAAAAAATTGTAAGTCAAAGGCTTGATTAAAAATCATTTATCTTTTTTTTAATCCATTTTTTTTCAGATTTCACTCTATCAAAATATATCTATAGATACATAACCTGTATTTATATGGGCTGATGGATGGTGAAAGAAGCATAAAAATAACTAAAATTTAGACCGAAGCAATTTAGTCCATCAGGCTGGTGGGAAACAGCTAAATGCTTCATGGAAGGGAGGGAAACATATATGAAAGGACATCAGAGAAACCTATGAGATGTACTTTTAATTGGTGCTTTAGTAAAAGTAAAATTAAGAAAATAAATATTTTATTTATTTGTTTGATTTTTTTTATCCCACCTTCATACCATTATACTTTCTTGACTATTACTTTTCTTTATATAAAGTCAAGTCGCATTCAGGAGAACTTATAGAGGTTTTTTTTAAAAAAATACTACAAGTTCTTTTTAGTAACAATAATTTAGTATCAAAAATTTGCTTGGAAGCATCATACAGCTCATGGTTCTGGCCATAAACTCTTAATTGGGTAAACATTGCTGGCAATGTATACAGAGAGACATATCCAAAGAAAGACATTCATTTTGCAATATTGTCTTCAAACTGAAGAGCCTTGTCCAGTAAAAATGGTGCATGACACTCATAGAAAATAAATTTCACATAGATATGCTGATTGCTTGACTTTGCACAAATGTCACCATCTGTATCTCTTCTGTTAATGAAAAAGGCAAGCTAAAACACCTGTTTAAAACTGTTAACACTAATTCACTGTCCAGCTGCTTACTCCATACAATGGCAACTTCATTTTGAACATCTAAGGAACCTGTTCACCTATAAAAACAGAAAAGAAATGGCTAATTAGGGAATCTTCTCAGATGGTGAAAACGGTTTCTGATTCACAGAAATCGTTGAAACTAAATTTTGCACCAAGTCCTCTAAACAAAATAGATGAATCAGGTCTTTGCAGAGCCCAGATAGTACATTATCTGAGGCAAAGCTCAAAGAAGGGGATAATGATTAAGAGAGCTTCCAGACAAGCAATTCCGGGTATCACCATTCAGAAAGCACTATGCAGTTAATCCATCTTTCCCTCCTTCACATATTCCTAGGGGGAGGAAGGGTGGAAAATATTAAAGGGTTACAAGAAGATGTGACATTTGGACTCTTCTTGCCAGCTCCCCAGTAAAATGCTATATTTCTAGCATGCAAAAAGTTTCCTCTGGAAATACCTGGAAGTACTTGAGTAAGGAAAGTACCTTCTCATTTAAGTGCATGCTAGGATTGATAATCAAACAGTATGGCTAAAGGGAGAGAAAAAGATTATAACCATTTCAGATTTCAAGCAGACAGCCACACTTTTTTTAAAAAATTGCTTTATGTAACAACAGAAAATTAGCTTGAGTTAACCAAACATCATTGCATCCCATGTTCCTCAAGAAGCTACAAGAAGTGTCTATACTTGCTCAATTGTTTCAGGGGAAAAAATTAAAAATACGAATTTTATTAATAACTGGACAATAAAAGAAAATTCCCAAGAAAATTGTAGGATGATTCACTTTATTAACAAAATAAACTTATGAATCTTACTCTGAAGAGTCAAATTAAGTTCTTTTTTAAATTGAACATTTTGGTGGTTAGTAAACATGCATCCAAAATCACCACACTTGTGAATCAATAGGTAAGGGAATGAGCTGTACGGCCAAGAGAATTTCTCCAACTTTGCATAGGAGACTGAACACAACTCAGTGATTTGAGGATCAGACAAATCAAGTGGACACCAGACCAGATGAGCTACCAGAGTTTGCTGAGCAGAAGATGCTGCATTTTCAACGACATTTTTCAAGGTCAGAGAATAATTTCAGCAGCAATATGAAGAAGAAAACTGCTGCTCTCCCATATTTATCTTTCAGTCCAAAGATTTATATAGTAGGTGACAATGCTTTAAAGGGGTAGTGCTGGGGTTTTGTTTCACCTCAGATATGTAACATTCGCAACAATTAAGATATTTCTGTCGCTTTGAAAAGACATGGGATTAATTCAGATGCAATCAAACTTTCTGCCGGAGGGAAAAACAAGTAAGGTAAAACACAAAAGCCTCTTGTTAAAAAATACACGACAAATCCTTTCGAGCATGGGAATTCTCCTGGAACAACTATCGTAATTGCCACTATAAAGAGGAAACGGGAGCAGGAGACCCTCTAATCTTAAGAAGTGAGCAAGTCTTCCATAGGGAAATTTGGGGATACATCCCAGATATTTGCAGTTATAGCTGGCAGATGAATGAAGCCATTGTGACAGGAAAGGGCCACAAAAGAGGTTGAAGGATCTCACTGAAATTTGTAAGAGATCAAATTTAATTTGCATTCTAACACATCATTGTTACGGCATTGCATATTTATGTACCCACTGCTTTTCACTTATTCAGACAGGCAATAATTGTCTGGAGAACAACATTCAAGAATGTACCACATTCATTTTTATTCTGAAATAAAATGAAAGCCAGGGCACATAAAATAAACAGAAAATACAAACAGCCATTGGGGCAAATATGATTAAAGCCTTGCAAGACTGTAACTGTAGCACAAGTGATAAACTTTGGCTTTTAGAAGAGAGTTGTAAGAAAAACATATGTGTAATATAATAACAGGGAGGCTGGGCTAGTGGTTTGATCCTCCTGCCATCTCTTTCTGGTTTCAAGCTTTGAAATAAATGATTCCACAGCTTTGAGGCAAGAGTTTGCTTTATATCGGCCTGGATGTGTGTCCTCCCGTTTCATCAACAAAAATTTCTTCTCCAAGTCTTATATTTAAATATCTTTTAACAGAAATCATTTGTTTTGTTTAAAATGTTTCACAAAAAATAACATTAATTAAGATAAAACCATGAAGGGGCATGGTGGTTGTATGCACCGAAAGATGGAAAAAAGATGATTGCTATCAAGACAGTGATCAATGGATCATTTTAATTTTTTATTTTGCCCCAAAGTAAAAACTGGGCCAAATAAAAGAAACATAAAGTACAAACAATTTTGAGCCAATGTGATTAACTGCTTAAATAGAGAATGTTCCCATGCAGAAAAATGTCAGTTCTTTTGATAGGTCATCATTCTCCACAGCCAAAATCAATAACAATAACATGCTTTTATAAGATATAGTAATTTTAGATAGTGAGATTTATTGAATTTAATAAACATTTTGGATACTTAAACACTATACTGTAAATTACTTCCTGGCCAATTTAAATTATTGAATGAAAAGCTACTATTCAGTTAGAATTTAATAAATATAAAAGCACATCTCTGCATCAGCAGAGAACACCCTTCTTAAATCCATCGTTTAATATTTACATATATTTTATAGTTATCTTGGGTGACTACATACAGTATGCAGAAAAAGCAGGTTTTATTTCTTGATATCTTTTTTTTTCAAAAATCTTTTCCCATTTTAAAGAAACAATTTCATTCTTTCAATTATATTTAATGTGGTTATCTTCTTAGCCATTTAATTCAGAGTATTCTTTATATGCTACATATTAATGTAACCATCTTCAATCAGGTGCCTCTGGGTGGGTTGGACTACATAATCCCTCAAACATTCAGTTAAAACAAAGTTGAGCTAAAGTATAAAATGGCATATCCTAGTAAGGGATGGGTAGGTTTCATGTTTGGAACAACTATATTTTTCTCCTTCTTTACCAGAATCCCCAAATTTACCACTGAAGATCTGAAAAAATAAGCAGTAGAATTCAAGAATGTTGAGCCCAAGACCTTATTTCAACCACCAGAACTAAAATATCTAACTAAATTTAAAGTCCATTCTTAGTTTTGTCAAGTTTTCTTCATATCAATGGTATAATTTAAGTTGGGGTGAGGAGCCACTTTGTTGCTTCTATTTTCTTATAATTAGGAGACAGGCTTTTATAAATCTACTGGAAATAATTTGGTCCTTTCCAGTATATCCTGGTTTAATTTCAATCAATTTATGTTTCAAACTACATACCCTTTGTTGGAATGGATCTGAATATTTGTTTCAATCCCACCTAGATGTAGCAATCCTAGCGATGGATGCTGTTTTATGCAATGAAGATATGAATTTGGGATTGAAGCAGAGGTGGTATTCAGCAGGTTCTGACCAGTTCTGGAGAACCGGTAGTGGAACTTTTGAGTAGTTCAGAGAACCGGCAAATACCACCTCTGACTGGAGATTTTACAGTATCCTTCCCTGCCACGCCGACCAAGCTATTCCCATAGAACCAGTAGTAAAAAAATTTGAATCCCACCACTGGATTGAAGGTATTTCTAAATTAGTAGCCCACATTTAGTATTGTATAATCCTAGAACAAGGGAAAGGCATTGCATCAGTCTAATACAATCCTGGCTCAGTCCAGGAATCCAGATTAAAGCATCCTTGATAATTTTCTAGTTTCTGCTTGAATATCATGGCAATATAATTCTTTACATAGTTATTTGTTCCCAGGTGGAGTAGAACAGTGGATAATTTTCAAAGATAAGACCTTCTAAGTCTTGGAAGTTGTTTTTGACATCCTTGGTGCTCAGCTGAGAAAAAGGATAAATGGGTATTTTGGTGATAAGATGACACTCCTCTGTACATATTTCCTGCTGTATCAAGAATGTAGAATAATGTTCACCGTTAAGAGCTTTGGAGCTGTTCCATTGTTGGATTCAAGCATCTAGTTACTGGTTTAAACATTAAGACATAATGTCATTTATTTAATTTTAGATTCATGAAGTGGGTCAACCCAACCACCCACTATACACTTATGCCTTAGGACTATAAATGATCCAAGCCATTGGGTTTTTTCCCCCAATATATCAGATTATAGCAAACTATGATTTAGCATGAGCTGTGCAATTAATCTATGAAATCCTCACTAAAGAGAAGATGCCTGATTTCAGGTTTCTTATACACACAAGAGTGAGATCTTCTCCCTTTAGCTAAAAGCTAACGTTTCATTTAAAATCTTTGGATGAAAATTTTTAATATTATATAGTTATCTTTTGCAAATGCTTTAGGCTCTCAGAAATGTAACTCTTCACACAGATGGGGAACTAGACGCATTATGAAGTTTTAAAAATGATACATTTTGCTTTACAGCTAGCTTAATATGCAAATAGATTCCAATATTTACTCAGCCATGACGGAGCATACTAGGGATGCCTCTCATTTGTCACTAATTGAGGAAAATGCATGAAGGTTATCAGATGGAATCAGAACATATGCAAAATACTCCTCTCCTGCTATGGCTAGTGCAGAATTGCAATAACATTAATGATAAACATGTGCATTTTAGCTCAGTATCTACAAGGAGAGGAAGTACTGCGTATCTTAGGAAGGAAAAGTAAGGTGTGCATCCAGTAAATGAACTAAAAATAAATATATATGGACACTCAGGTCAAATAAAACATTTTATTACATCCAAAAGCCAGCTAAAAATGAACCCAGTGTGCATGCTGTCAAGCTAAAGACCATTTGTGGGATGCAGTCTAGAGTAAAATGTATCTGTTACCCCATACATGTTGGCTTATCCAGACCACAGCAAATCTGGCCTAAAATTAGCCATATTTGGACACTCTACTTCATGCAATTAATCATGTGAAAGAGGAAAATAAGCTTGTTAGCTGCCACTTTATGCTGGCTTGTGCTTTGCTGCTATGCGGTGACAGACTGCCATGAACTTTAGGGAGAGGAGATGAAGGGGAATGCTTGGGAAAATGAAAGTAAGTGCTGTATCTCCTTGAGATGCTGCCTCAAGTTCACCCCAGCTGGAAGGAAGAGGGAGCCACATACCAAATTGTGCTGGGACTAACTGTTATGAAAAATTCTTGCCTGAACCTGATTGGTTACACTGGGGTGGGCAATGAGAAATAATTAAGGGAGGGAAAAGTTGATTTTGGCATGTGATTCTCAGTTCTGGCTTTGCAATACTGCAATACACTTGATCTCTAAAAAACTATACCTTTCTCAACAAATGGAACCAAGGATCGAAGGTTTAAGTTGTGGCAGGTCCAACAGAGCTATTTATGACTTATGGCAAGCTGTGAGGGTAGGACTGGGGATATCTATACTGAGGGTAAAAGTGCCTGCAAAGGTAGAGGAGTGGTGAAAAAGAAGCTAGGCTCCTCGTGGAAATGTTTCTGCAAGGGAAGATGGTTGTGGGAAATTATCACACTTGCTTCTCCCTTTGGCCCTTTGAGGGGAAAAAAGAATTGTCCCAGTGTTTGGATGACAGAAGAGGCTGACTCCGCATCAGAGAGGTAGGAATCACTTGCAGACAATCTTTCCAATCGAACGCATGAATTGTGTTTGGAGGCTAAAAGAACTACAAAATGAATTATTCACCTGGTATTGACATAACAACCTGCACTCTATAGCAGAGTCACAGAATCTGGCTTCATATCCTGACTGTTTCAGAATGCAATAAAGATACGTCCATCATCTTTCACAAAATAATTAACATAGCAATAGATAATCTTTTTAAAGTTTCTTTACAATCTTTGGTTACCTAGGTGATACCTGTGATTAGAACACTTCTCATCACATTAGCATTTTCCAATAGTGTAAGTCCATTTTGTAGCACAGCAGTGTGGACTTGACTATGTTTCTCTCACATAACATTTATCCTCAGGGAAATATCCAGTGATGGTGTTGAAAATTGGCAATTTTGTATCTGTTATGTGAAAACACTATAGGATTTAATAAATAAATAAAGTTCTAACATATAGCCCAAAGGGGAATGTGCATGTACTAAAGATAGTATTTCCTTTAAAGCTCCTTTGGGCTGTTTTTTTAACAGATGAAATTCCTTAAAAGGCCAGCTGTTTTTTAAAAATAAATGAATCAGTCTTTTGATCTATGCTGATGATCCCTGGCATTATTATCTATCAGTCCACAAAAAAGGCAAACAGGCAAGTTATTTTTAGCTACTGTTAGATCACACATAGCAGAACAGCAGCGAGCAAAATTCATGATTATGCAAACACAATCACAATCGGTGATCCAATGACCAGAATAAAGTGATTTGATTTGTTCAGGAAAAATTCCTCTTCTGCATCATTTTAGGTTTTAACTACATCACAATTAGCTTTCAATTGTAGCAATATTACTTACTTCTGCCTATTATTTATACGTTTTAATTCCATCTTGTTAGGTTTTTCATTTTTATATGTTACATAATCAATTGCTTCTGCTTTTTACTGATGGCTTAAATAAATGACTTAATATTTATTAGATATTTCAGTCTTTAGTAAAAAAAAAATGCAATGTTTTAATTGACTTACTGCATACTCACCAACATCATTTTGGTGGGTTTTTGTTTTTCTTTTGTTTTAGCTGCTGAGATATTTGATCCACCATCTCATATTTAGTTCTGCTTTTATCATCTTTTCATGGAAGTACATAGAGAAAATATCCCTAAATCCTAAAACATGCATGCCAGCTATTTTCTTATTTACCTACATATGTACATAACTGCAATGATTCTCAATTGTTGGCCATGCAAGTAGCTTTCAGATCTGACAATGTAAAATATTTATATATGTATGATTCATGAATATTAGGCATTAATATATAGCTTGGGCTTGTAAGGATATAAATATTGATAGCATTTTGTTCAGTACTGGATATTTGTAAAGGACTGTATCTTCTGTCTGCAGTTCTAAAATATATGAATGCAAAAAGAAAAATCTACACAATGTCCTATGGTTGGAACTCATTGACAGCAAATATTTTAATTCCTTGTTACATACATTCTTGCTGGAGAGGAAACTAAGGAAGAACATGGTTTGGATAAGCCACTAAATGTCCTGTTGAAAAGGCTACATGGCCCAGATGGTATTCTCCTCTGCTCATTTTTTGACTCTTGGATGACACAACAATAACATAGGGATTTCCATAACGTACATTTTCAGGTGATCTGTACCAATTCATTGTTCCCCATGCATTTTGCTCAGTGCAAAACTGCAATAACAGCACATCGAATACAACAATTAACTTGAGAATGTAGGTTGAGCCAATCAGAGAATACAGGAAGAGAGACAGTTATATGTTTACATTACACTGTAGCTCCAGGGGTATTTATTATTTTAATGTTCAGACCATGAAGATAATGTTTTAGTTTGTTGAAGTATAATTAAACAAGATGTTCTTCCACATACCACATTCATCTTAGGAAGGAAAAATAAAATTTGAAATTATTAGTTGCAGAATAGTGGATTTCCATAGGCAGAACTACATGTGTTGCTGAGCAGCCAGCAGGTTTAGAAGAGTTTTCAGTGTCAACTGGCTTCTGACTTCCTTATAAATTATTCTTGCTGTAATTAATAATGCGGTGGGAGCAGAGGTAGATAAAGTTCTACAGTGATCCCTTTGAAATTTTAAATGGTTTCTCTTATTTCTTTGCTCTCTATGTGCATGTATAAATGTGCATGTAACTAATTTCCCAGAGAACCAGATTAATGCTGTGGTTAGATCCTCAACCATGTTTGAAGCTTATCTCTCCACCTTGGGGCATTTACTCTGTTTTAGTGGCAGCCTAGTAAAACTCCTAAGGTTGTTATGAAAATAATTGGGAAACCCCAATAGTGACACCCCTGAAGAAAGATGGGAGCGTAAGAATCTGTGCGGATTACAAGACGTCATTGAACAAATATTTACAAATCAACGCCTATCCAGTCCCCTGTTATCCAGTACCTACTACATTCTTTTGAGCCAGGAACCATTTTCGCTAAATTAGACATGTCACAGGCCTATCAACAGTTCCCTGTTGATGACACAGCCACTGAACTACAAACTATTGTAACGCACAGGGGCGCTTTCAAATGTAGGTGCCTCCAATTTGGCGTAAGTGTAGCCCCAGGAATTTTCCAATCCTTAATGGAAAGACTTCTTCAAGGATTACCGAGCGTAATTCCATATTTTGATGACATTTTAATATCTGCCCCTGACAAGCCTCAGTTACTGCAAAGAGTCAGAGGAGTCCTCTATCGTTTCAGACAGCATGGTCTTAAGTTAAAGAAAGACAAGTGCACTATTGCCACCCCACAGGTAGAATTTTTGGGATACAGAATTGACGCCTCTGGTATTCACTCAATCGAATCCAAAGTAAGGGCTATTCACGAGGCACCCACACCAACTAACAGAACTGAGCTCCAGGCCTTTTTAGGACTTCTTAACTTTTACACTTCATTTTTGCCTCATAAAGCTTCCATTGCAGAGCCTCTGCACAGACTCTTGGACAAGCAATCCCCCTGGCACTGGGGACCTAGGGAAGCCCATGCCTTCCATGCTGTCAAATCATTACTTACATCCAATGCTGTCCTGATACAATTTAATGAACATTTACCTTTAGTTTTAGCAGCAGATGCTTCTCCTTTTGGCATAGGTGCTGTTTTAAGTCATAGACTGCCTAACAGTTCTGAGGCACGCATTGCCTTTTTCTCCAGAACTTTTTCCCCAGCTGAGCGCAACTACAGCCAAATTGACAAGGAGGCTTTGGCTGCAGTTGCTCCTGTCAAAAAATTCCATGAGTTTCTATATGGACACTATTTCGAGTTGATCACGGATCACAAGCCTCTGTTAGGCCTTCTGTCTGGCGAAAGACAAACTCCTCAGATTTTGTCTCCAAGAATGACCAGGTGGACCTTATTTCTGGCTGCCTATTCCTATACACTGATTCATCTCCTGGCAAGAGTCTATGCCATGCTGATGCTCTTAGTCACTGCCCCCTGCCTGTTCCTGTGGAGGATCCTGCACCAACTAATGCTGTTTTCCAGATCAACGATCTCAAACTCCCCATCACTGCCCTCAATATCACTGCCCACTCTTCCAGGGACAAGGTAATCGGCCAAGTTCTTGACTGGGTGGGAAGGGGGTAGCCAGCAATTCCTTATGCCCCCGAATTCATGCCTTTTAAAATTCGCCAGCAAGAACTATCTTCTTTGCAAGGCTGTTTACTTTGGGGAACAAGGGTAGTTATCCCTTCCAAGTTGCAAGACTCAGTTTTAAAGGTCCTGCATGAGGTCCATCCCGGCATTGTCAGGATGAAGGCCCTGGCTCGCAGTTATGTATGGTGGCCAGGCATGGATGCTCAGATTACAAGTTGGGTGAATGCTTGTCAGCCATGCCAAGCTACCAGACCTGCTCCACCCACATCCACTCCAGGCAGGTGGGAAGATTCTGAGGCCACTTGGTCCCGGGTGCATATTGATCTGGCTGGCCCCGTTCATGGGCATGCATTCCCGGTGATGGTTGATTCTTTTTCTAAATGGGTAGAACTGACCTTGATGACCACCACAACTTCAGAAGCTGTCACTAAGGCTCTATCAAGGATATTTGCTACCCATGGCCTCCCTGACACCATCGTGTCTGATAACGGCCCCCAGTTTACTTCCTGTGAGTTTGAGGTCTTCCTAGCCAACCTAGGAATAAGGCACACACTTACAGCTCCTTTTCATCCTACCAGTAATGGTCTGGCTGAAAGGGCAGTCAGATCAGTTAAGCAGGCCCTGGCAAGGTTTGGGCCTATAGATTGGCACTCTAGGCTCGCTAAGTATCTCCTGACCCAGCACACAACTCCCTGTGCCACCACTAATAGGTCTCCGGCTGAACTTCTCATGGGTAGACGTCTGAGAACCACCCTAGACAGACTCCATCCGCATTATGCCCCAGTCACACCCCTAGGGTCAAAAAGCCAGGCAAGGGAGTTCACTGAGAATGACCGGGTCTATGCCCGGAACTATGTGGGACGCTCTTTGTGGATGCCTGGGCAAATTGTGGCGGTAACTGGTCCTAAGTCTTACAGGGTCCAACTGCAAGATGGGCACATCTGACGCCGCCATATCGATCAGCTTAGAAGGCATTGGAGTGCGTCTGCAGATGGCCCTCAAGATGTTCCTGCAACAGAGAAACCGCTGGCGCCCAAAGAAACTTCCCTCGGATCCGACAGGAACACAAGCCTACCTGAACAGCCATCTGTCCCTCGCCCAGAAACTCCTGAAGTCAAGACGCCAGCTTAGTCGGCACCAGAAGTTGCCCAGCAAGCAGAAAAGTTCCTTCCAGCAGCAGCTTCATCAGGACTTCGTCAAGATCTGGCCGCCTGCACAAGCGCCCGAGTTATCTGAAGGACTACGCATGCTCCGTTCTGGGGGAAAGGAGTGTGGCGTTTGGAAAAGACTGAGCTGAAGTCTTCACTCCGGTCCGTGTTTCCAGCGGGAACACGGACCGTTCCTATTGGCTGATGCCGTTTGACAGCTGGCTATAAAAGGGAGCTGTCAAATGGCATCAGCTGTTGTCTGCTGGCTGGCTACCTTGTTAGCATGGCAGCCGTGGCAACCCTTTATTGCTACAATAAAGTAAAATAAATAAATACAATAAATACAATAAAGTAAAAGCTGAAGTTCGCTCCGTGTTTGCCTCAGGTTATTCCGCTGCTCCACAACAGCCTGATAGAAGTATGATCTGCAAGTTACACCAAATCCTTTGGAAACTATATTTAGATCAATATCCGAGAAACTTGTATTGCAGTACATGAGTATTCATGTATGCATGCATGCATGCATGTTTGTGTGTGTGTGTGTGTGTGTGTGTGTGTGTTTACACCATCTTCATTGCACAGTTCACTTTCAAGGTAAGTCCTATTAGGCAAAGCATAAAGATCAGTATGCAAAGAAGTATGAAATAGCATGCTAAAGAAATTAAGGCACAAGGAAGAAAAAGAACTTTATCCATGAGGACTTTCTTTTAATCCTACCTGTAATTAATGATAACGGTGATTGATGATGATGATGAAGATGATGATGATGAAGATGATGATTGGTATCATAAATACCTAGGTAGGTTGAAGGAAGGTATTCAGAAGCTAAAAATCTTAGTATCTTTATCTTTCAAGTCCAATATATTCAAAAGTTGGGGTGTTGGCAGTTTAAATTATTGAGAAACACCCATTTTCAAGCATGACTGATTAGGAAGGAGAGACTTTTGCATCATTTCATTTTGAACATAAGCTCAGTAAGCCCCATCTCTAAGAGGAAAAGAAAAGGATTTGCAAAGGACATCATGCTATTACACTTTCAATCATCTATTTTGTCTACACAGAGACAGAACAAGCAAAGAAAAACAAGGGTGAAAATTAACTGGGAACTGTCTCTGGGGAAATGTATTAGTTAAACTAGGAAGTGGCTCAGAGAAATTCTCACTTTTATGCTGGGTAGTCATTGTTTGCTCAATCACAATATAAACTCTTGCTGTAGGCTGCTCAAACTCACATATATCCATTTGAAGTTTTTATTCTGTTCTCCATGGCGTCCATCTGTGTAGTAAAAAGTGATCTGCTTACAAATGTTTCAAACAAGTTTCTGAAAATACCAAATACATCCAGCTGCTACCTTCATACAAAGCTCTGTCTTAGAATCGATTCTGGTGGGAGATTCAGTTTGATTTTTTTTATCTAATTCAGACATATTTGTTTCTTTTTTTTTGCTCCAGTTATGGAAATTAAACTCCTGTCCTAGCAATGAATAAATAAATATAAAAAGATATTTAAGGAAAGTCAAATCTCCAAAAAAATATTCTTTAAAATAGATGCACACTCAAATAAATAGAACAGAAATATATTACAAGCATCTATCAAAGCAGATATTTTAAATGTCAGTCTTTGAGTCACAGACAGGTGATACCAAAATAATTTGGAGGAAAATCAATGAATAAAATATTAATTAACTGGATCTAAATCCAAATCATGTACTACAACTGCCCTTTATATGATATTTACCTCCAAGGGCTTCTCTAACACTAGAAATAGCCCTGACTAGGAACAGTAGAAATATTTTAATCCAGTTTCTTTCAGGATTGCCTCTGTACACTACAACTCACTACATGAGAATGTTGTTTATGTCTTTCCCAGCCTTGCTTTTCCTCCAAATTCAGCCTGAGAAATTAAAGATAGATTTCTCTCTCACACACACACATACCTTTTAAAGCATCTGCTTCTCCAGACTATTTGATTACGAATCTAAAAGCATTTTGTTCAAAAATGAAATCTGCATTTCCAGAAAAACGTCACACACAAAGAGAGAGAGAAAAATCCATACTGACACCTAAAACCCATTCATGGGTGCTTATTTACAAACTATTGTGACAAGGGGGTGGAAGAGAAAGGAAAACCAACTTCTAAAGATGCTCATTGTTCAATTATTCACATTATCTCCTCGGTATAAGTAATAGAATAATAATATGCTTTATTAAACAACAGAGGCTTTTCACTGGTCACAAAAGAAAACTGTTAAAAGCTATTTTCATTTCAAGATGTAAAATGAAATGGTTGCTAAACATACGTTGTGATAAACATTTTCAAAAGACAAAAAAAAAAAAAGAACACACAGGCAAGCACATCATTTGCTAAATCACAGATATTTTTTTTAATAAGTTCTAAGCTTCACATTCTCTGAAGCGAAAACCACCAAGCTTTAAAACAGCACAAATTCACAGAGCTTCTCACAAATTTCCGGCAAAATTTGTAAACCCGGCACCCAATGCTCAGGTATAAATAGCTCAGAGAGAACAGCTCCAAGAAATCAGTCTTAGGAGGAAATCAATTATGAGAACGTACTATATATTTTCTGCATTAAACAGCTGTCTCAAGAGATGTATACACCTCTCCGCTCATCAGAAATGGGGAAAGTGCACTTCCACGGACATGCGAAATCTTTAAAGCACTCATCTTTAAGGCGTTCAAAAAAACAAAACAACAACAACAACAACAACAACACTGAACTCACCACACACCCACAGAGTGTCAGTCTCACGGACACGTATTTTTTTAAAAAAAAAACCCGCGAAAGGGATTTTTTTTTCTTTTTTCTTTTGCCTTCGACACGGAACAGTTCCAAAGAAGATCCTATGAATTAGCTTGAAGCTGGATAAACTTAAGCTGCGGCTCGAAGCGCCTGTGAACAGAGTGAGTGCCGTGCCAGAGATGCCTGCGTGCACACAACACACATGCATGTATACATATATATATATATGCACATGCACCCTAGCCGAAGCTGAGCGCGCGAGGAATATGACAGGCGAGCCGTGCACGCCGCTCGAGTCTCAGCTGATTTTTCAAGAGCAGAGCAAGGCAATCCAACCGCCGCACCGAGCCAGCGGAGAGGGAGCTGCATGCCGTCGCCTGCCTCCCCTTACCTAGTGCTTAACGTTTTAATGCTGGATCAGCTCCTTTTACAAGCAGGTCTGTTGGCCCAAAGAGTAAAGGACTTGTAGCACGTGTACAGCCACCTTTCCACAAGCCATTCCCCCGCCCGTTAGCACGCCGAGCTTCCCCAGTTGCAAACATCTCATTAGACTAATGCATTCAGCACGGGCAGAAAACTCGATTTACCATAGCTACAGCAATGAATTTCCATTACGATGACAGCTTCTACCACATCATGTCCGGAAAAACCAGCCAACCACTGCCTTTTAAAGAAAATACACACACACACACACACACACACACACACACACACACACACACTTTACATGCAGAAAGGGAGGCCTGCGCGTAGGTTCTGCATACTCGTTGCTCTACTGCTGCTGCTAAACTAAATGGAGAAATTGTGGCGATTGACAGGCTGCATAAACGCATTTTGCACGTTGGGAATTTTTTTTAAAAAAAACAACGTTTCTTACACACCGTGACAGCAATTTGACAAGGGACGGAGTGAGCGTTTGGAAGCCCTCCTCTTTTCCTTTTTCTTTTTTCTTTCTTTTTCTTTTTTTTATTAAAAGAAAAAAGAACTATTCCTCTATGTTGTTGCCATAGTAACCAGACTGGATCCTCGTCTCTTTGTCCCAGCCATCCAGCAATGTGGCCCAGGATTGCGCTTTAGTTTTTAGACCACGACCCCAGAGAGGCAGGCGGAAGCGAAGCCGCCGCTTGACTTGGGAAAAGAAGCTCCAGCAGCCGCTCCGCAAAACTTGGGAGTCCCCGACTGGGCGGCTTCGGCAGGCCGAGCCTTCTGCGCCCCGCCCCGGTCCCACAGCTTGGGGAAGGAAGGGCGCCTCCCCCGTGTAACAGCCAAGGGACAGATCGCGCTTAAGGACTGAATCGGTGCAAACGGCGGCAGACGAGACAAGCCAGGGGGGAAATATAAACGGTGAGAGACGGCGGAGAACCTCTTCGCCTTGCCAGCCCCCTCGCTCGCTGAAGGGAAGGGCTTCCCTGGATGGTGACGAAGTCTGGAACAATTTGAGATTTAACTAGACTGTGGTTCTGTGAAAAGTGCCAGGGAGCAGCCCTGTCTGTTGCACGAGGAGAGAGAATCCCCAAAACTTCAAAGACTTCAGCTGGGCTAGTACCGGTTTCTCCTTGGATAGGCTGCCACCTGAAAATCCCAAGCTTGTGGGCTAAAAGGCTGAGGATGAAACTCTCAAAGGTGCTTTTTTTTTTTAAGAGGCAACTGGACTTTCTGGTTTTTCACTGAAGACGTTTCGCTTCTCATCCAAGAAGCTTCTTCGGCTCTGCAGCTTCTTGGATGAGAAGAGAAGAAAAAAAACCCAGAAAGTCCAGTTGCCTCTTGAAAAAACACCTTTGGGACAACAACCATGACCTGGGTGACTGAGAATCTCCATAGATAGTGAGGATGAAAGTGCATTCAAAAGAAAGCACTTCTGTATGGTGGTCACGAAAAGTCCATGGATGAACTCACAAAGCCATCAAAAATCAGGAACTGAATTGAAAGTACACACCTACACAAACTATGTATTTATGATACAGTCCTTTGGATAAAATGCTCAGCAAATGTAGGGAACCTATGGTATCCTGGATATGTAACTCCAACGCCCTAGAAAGCATCCACAGTGAGGGAAAGTTACAGGGAACAGAACTCAGCAACCTCTGGAGAATTATAGGTTCCATATCCTAGTCTTAAGCCATGGTAAGAACTGCCTCGTTGGTTCAAACCAAATCCACAATTTGTTAGGCTCCTTGAGACATGATTGATGATGGTGATGATGATAGCAATGTTTGCGCTTGTCCTCCCATCGTCAAGCAAGAAAAGGAAAGCTGGAATTGAATCCAGAAGCTCTAGAGTTGTCCTCTAGAACATCTGTCCCCATGCAACTCTGAAGCTCAACTACTTCAAACAGAGCTGGCTGGCAATTCTGAAGATAGGAAGCGTGTTGATGTTTTTGAATGCTGGTATTGGAGAATAGAATAGAATAGAATTCTTTATTGGCCAAGTGTGATTGGACACACAAGGAATTTGTCTTGGTGCAAATGCTCTCAGTGTACATAAAAGAAAAGATACATTTGTTAAGAATCAAGAATCATAACGTACAACACTTAATGATAGTCATAGGGTACAATAAGCAAACAAATCATACTAGGAAACAGTCAATATAAATCATAAGGATACAAGCGACAAAGTTACAGCCATATAGTCACAAGTGGGAGGGGATGGGTGATAAGAAGTGATGAGAAGGCTTCTGAGAATACTGTGGAGAGCCAAGATGAATCATCAAATAACTCAGAGTTCTGATTCATGGCACAAATGACCAGGCTTCTCAAAGTATCCTATTGTGACATCTCATGCAAAGACCTAACTCCCTGCAGAAGATTCTAATGCAAAAAATGGAAGGAAAAAGAAAATGACCAACAGCAAGTTGGGTGGACTTCAGCTATTGTGGCAATCAATGGACCATTGGAATATCTGACACACCAGATTAGGGTCAAATCATCATGAAGAAAATGTATATATGTGATTGTTAAGAGTTGACAATGACTTGACAGCACATAATCAAGTCCCAATCTGTCTGTTGGCAGTATCTTCAAGAAGGTTGATTACATGCTGATAAATTAAATTAAATGCCCTTTCCTGCAGAAGGAAATGGTTCATTGCCTGAAAACATAATTGGGAGTTGCAACCAAACACTCAAAATCATGCTGATTTTCCCTGTGAAGCTATCTCTTTTTCCTCCTTCTCTACCTCCTCCTCCTTCCATTTGAAATGTAACTATTTAAATTATTGCCAAGGAAATAACAATCTATATGTTTTAAAATAGGGAAATATTTAATGAGAATACTTTATTCAACATATTATCAATAAATATGTCTGTATTATTAAGTCATAATAGATAATCATTTTTCAAATGTGCACAAACTGTCATTAGCTTTGCAACAGGATAATCTGTTTTATTAAACAATTAATACTTAGCAATCTATGTACTCTTAGAAACGAGATCAAATCATTTCATTATGCTATTATAAATGAATCGTATCAGTTAATATCCATGTTATACCTAATTTTCTTAAACTGAATGAAAAGATTCCAATTGTCATAACATTTCCTTTTCAGTTCCATCTCTTAATTTAATATGTACAGTAATTTAGCCAATAATTGCTAACTGTGTTTTAATGCTGGTATGAGATTATTACTTCCAAAGCAACTTTTTTTAGTATTTCAAAAAAAAATAGACCAATTTATGGAATGTCACGTTGGCATAAGATTAAACTTTCCAGTATTATGGAAGTGTTTTAACCAAACTGCAGTAGCCACAGTCAGGAAAATCAGAATAACACAATTTCCTCCTTTTATACATACAATATGTCATGATATTACACATCCAAGCTTACAGTACTGCTTTTATTACTTTTTTTGGGGGGGGGGGGAGAAACCCATGATACAGAAATAGTCAGATTGAATGTTCAAAGTTATGTAGATTTCCAAGACCCATCAGCCTGAGTCAATAGAAATAGATAATGCAAAATATAGTCCCAAACTTTTCAAGACCACCAAAATCCTTTATATTCTTTTTTAAAAAAATCATATGCTAAAAAGTAGTTTCATTGAACCATTTAAGAAAACGTCATTTCTGATGTTATCACTACTGACAAAAATCTGTAGATGTGCCCTTGTAATGTTGATGTAGTCCATGTTTATACATTTTGTACCACTTTGCTGAAGTTTGATGCCACTGATAAAGAATTCTTTCTTTTATTAAAGCAAGTAGATTATTGCTGGACAATGAATAAAGAGAAAATGTTAATTTTGATTTGAGGTTTTCATTCTCCACACAGCGCCATTTGTCATGATTCTCCCTTGTATATTTTCTTCCTAGGAATGCTGATACTGAGTTCTTTCAGATACATAATCAAAATGAGAAAAAGAGAAATAAAAAAACTACCTGTATGATTAGAAGAGGCACACAAAAAAGATACAACAGAGCCACCCACAAACACAACACTCTACCCAATACTGAGGACAAGATGCTCATTAACCACCATGTGCTCAGGGCCATCTTAACAGCATTATGGGCTGTGATGCGTTTCCAAATTTTTTCCTACCAGTTTGCAGAGTGTGTTTCCAGAATGGTAGTAAACAAATTTGAATCCCACCACTGGTCATGAGTCACTTTTTCCAGTGCCATTGTAACTTTGAACAGTCACTACCTGTAGTAGGCATATTCAAAAAAATGAGCCAGATTTCTTACATGAATTCTGAACAACATTGTTTTTCAAGACTGGTTAGAAGTCTCCCCACATCTCCCACCCCCCAAAAAATAATTACTCAGATTTTTTTGAGATCTTTCCTTTTCCCCTAAGCTTTGCTGAAGATGCTATCTAGCCAGGTAACAAAATGTTTGGAAACCAACCCACAAGCCCGGAGAACAAACCTTCACCTTCATTCTACCATCTGAGCTACAGATATTCACCACTATTACAAATCTTTCCTATTCACAGCAGGTTTTTCTTACATAGTATAGGATAAAGATACCAAATATGACAACGTCTGCTGTATGATACAATGGACATTCCATTTGTATCATACAACCGTGATTAGTGCTAGGACAACCTACTTTACAGCCGGCCCTCAATTTTGTTAACCAAATATAGTGGAATATTTTGATTAGGTCTGATTTGTGCCCTAATTTATACAAAAGTAAATTGTGCCCCCCCAAAAATTGTCATTTTAACATTTTTGAATGGGATTTGCTTTTCCCACCTGCCTTTCAGCTTCATTTCACCAAGAGCTCTCCTCCTAATTCATTCTAGCTTCTCCATACCCCTTTTAAAGAGTGTTGCTCTTAATGAGATACAATTAATGCATAATACAATGCAACTCTTAACTCTTATGATCTGCATGCTTTGTTTCACACTTCTGGTGAATGTTCAACTGGAATCCCTAAATCCTCTTCATGTGAGTGGTCATTTGACCAAGTAGCCTCTATCTTGCATATGTACATTTGATATTTTTTTTTCTACTGAGGAAATTTCCCTGATCAGAGTTGTACTTCATCCTTTTACATGGGGCCGATTGTTCAAATGTGCCAAAATCTTTTTGAATTATAATTTTTGTGTCCAGAGTTGTGTCCAGCCAAGTTTCATAGTTCAGTGTCAGAAATGATGAACAATCCTTCAATTCCATCCTTTAGGTCACTTATAAAGATGTAGAATAGTACTGGCTAAAGGATGGAGCCCTGGGCCTCTCCATTTGATGCTCTAGGTCAGGGGTGTCCAACCTTGGCAACTTTAAGACTTGTGGACTTCAACTCCCAGAATTCCTCAGCCAGCAAAGCTGACTCTGGGAGTTGAAGTCCACAAGTCTTAAAGTTGCCAAGATTGGACACCCCTGCTCTAGGTTAACTGGACAACCATCTATGATCATACTTTGAATATGATTGTTCAACTGATTGCACATTTACTTGATTATAGTCTCCTTTAGCCCACATTTAATTTGTTTGCAAGAATATCATGAATGACTTTACCAATCATTTACCTGAGATCAACATTTATTACTTTCAAGTTATATCGATCAAGTCAGGTGATGTTGACAGTGATATCTAATATATGTTGGTGGACACAGAAGCTGTATGGCATGGCATATGCAGTTATTTTATTTTAATGGAGAAGAAAAATAACATTTTTCTGAAACATTTCCCCACCCACATATGTAGATATAATTGAATATCTAATTCCTAACCAGGTATTTATTTCCATAATTTCATAGATGACTTGCTGGCTCATGGAAGAGGGATTTGAATTAAAGATATATTAATTTAGATCATTGAATATTTAGATTTAAATCACTGAAAGCTTAGTCTGAATTTTAACAGTTTAGTCAGGTGATACACTGAAATAACTTCCTAAAGGAATAATGTCAGGAAAAGGCAGAAGACATTACAGTAAAGAGAAGGTATAGAGGCAAAAAAAGCATACTGACTTGAATTCATGTGAAACAGTAGAGACTTTTTTTTTTCTGTCAAGATTTATATTTCTTGTTGAGAAAAAATATGCCAGAACTAGACAGTGCCAAATCCAAAAATGGGATCAGACAAACCTTAAAGTGGGCAGAATTATTTGTCTTTCCTTCTATTCCTTTGTGGGCTGCTGGAGAAAGAACTATCACAATTTACTGAAAGCCTGAATGGATGCAGAGCTTCTACAGTCAAGCCAAGACGACAACAAGATGGGATGTGTAAATTAGTATTTTTTTAAAATCCCGACAGTCACAGATTTCTGCATCAAGAACTTTAGGAAGATAAAGTATAGGGGGAAAGTAAAGAAAATAGATTCTATTCCACACCCATTTTTATTCCACCCCATCCTATGGGACTCTTAACACAAAGGAAGGAAGGGGGAAAGACTATGGAAATATAATCTGATTTTTAAAAGTAGCAGAAAGTATTCCTTTCTTTCTGGTTTTTCCACCATATGTTGCTTTCCTGAAATCTTTCCTTGAACACAAAAAGTAGAGGTTACTTTAAAAACAATAATTTGCCTGTCGCACCTAGTTTGGGCCTATCATGAGCTCTACGTTTTGGATCCGTCTGTATCCAGCAGAAACTTAGGTGAATAGTTCTCAAAAAAAGGCCAGCATGCTCCATATTCAGGGGAGTATGGATATATCACCATTCTTGACTCAGACAGCTCTCCAGGTTTGCAAACCATGCTTAAGCAAATGAGTGCCTTTATCAATCCCACCAGTTTCTCCAGAACAGTTCAATCAACCATATTAGAAAACTAACTACTTACTGTATTTGAAGTTCTGACTGGGGGACAATTTAGACATTTGGTCACCTTACTTGTGGGAATTTACATGTTTGTAAATTCTCTTTTCAGATAAATTGGAATAAAAGTAAACAAATTGTGGCCAGTAAGATGAAATATGCATAGGAGACTAATTGAATAATCTATGAGTGATGAATATCCATGCAGGTCCTTTTTGTGTGTTGTTTTTCTTTTTATAAATGAAAATGTTTTTCATATGAGATCCTACCTGTTCAAATAAAATTTCATTTAGCTTTCCAGTATTGTACAGAGGCAGTAGCTGCATCACCGAATTATACTAAAAAACCAATCGGCTGCAATCTAGTCTCACTGCAAGAAGTGAAAATCCTGTTTTCCCAGGTCTCGGGCATCAGAAGAATATTTGGAGCTGTCTAAGGTCCTGTTTTCTACTTCCCTTTTCAGACATTATGGGAGAGCTGGGCTGGTTTATGGTGGCAAAAAAATTAAATCTTTTTCTACTAAGAATTTTTATTAAAATATCTGTTTTCATGATCTTTCTTTCTTTTTATTATATATTACATTACACTACAGTATATGTCACTTTCTGGGTTGTCTTCTGTTTTTATTGTCCAAATACTTGATTGGATCAAGCCTTTTTTCCTTATTCATTGGAATATCATGGCATACTGCAGTCTTGGATTCCCCTTCCCAACCCTCTTTATAGTGAGTATCCATCAAAGAACAGTTTTAGGTCCTAATTTGCTTATCTTTTATTCTCTTTGAGTGCCCTGATTTATGATCAGAGGTTTTCAGTGTTATCATTGATACTGAGGTTGATGCTCCTCAGTTCTACTGGTCTTTTGTTATCCTTGGTGACAACTTAGACTTTATCTTAGATGACTGCTCATCACACAAAGATGAAGATAAAATGGAGAATGTTGTCCTTTGGACTGATCATTTTCCCCAGCCTCCGTTGTGTTTTATACTACATATCTCCTGAACTCTTGGTTTATCTTGGTTTCCTAAACTCAGGATCTTCATAAGTGATCCACTGATTTTGCTCCCATTTACTGATCTTATGGCAAGGACTTTCATTTGATGAGCATTCTTAAGATTAGTGAACTAATTCAGGTCCTTAAAAGTTTGGAGATCATGATCTGGATTCATATCAGGATCAGGTAGACAAATTTAGAACATTTATCAGGGAACTATTGCTATCATGTAAGCATGAAATAGCCAAATCATCCATAAACCCCTTCTCCTCCATCAGCCACCACTAGATCTTGTTGTTTTCTTCTTACCTTGTGTAGTAGTATTTCTTTGAAGATGTTATTGATTATTTCATGTAACTTTTCTATTTTTCCTTTTTTATTTTGACAGTGCTGTCTACATACCAGATCCCTAGTTTTGGATGCATGTGAGGGAGTGCATAGTTTGTAAGATGCTGCATTATGGCCTCAGAGTCCTGATAATGGTGATTCCATGAGTATTTCTGTGATTTGTTGGTATACCAGACCATCAAACTAAAATAGGTAATGATGCAGAGGTTGATGAGGTCCATAATTCTGGGAATTTTAATCTCAAAATATTTGGCCAAATCTAACCATCCATTTTTGCTCACAGATTAACATAACTACCCTTTGGAAATAATCAGTATTTTATGACATTTGTATTAGTTCAAATAAAGATAGTGTCCTGTTGTAGTTTTTAGCATTTTCTCAATAAGTTGATCTGCTTCAAAAAAGGAAGAAGGTGGCAGAAATTATGAAAATAATATAAATATAATTTTCCTACAATCCCTAGTAACACTTGCTTCCCCCCACCCCCGTTAATTCATTACTTCATTTTATTTTTAACATCCTTTTTTTCCATTGAAAAAATGAAAAAAAGCATGCTGTGCCTTTAAACAATTGAATAGTAGCTACTCAATTTATTTCAATATGTTGTGGTTGGATATAGAGCATAACATTATCCTCTGCATTGACATTTATAGGTCAGGCTTTCTCAAGAACCTCCAAATCAGCTTGGTCTTTTAAACATTCAATACTGATATATTTGTGATTACATGACTTAGACTTTTTCACAACATCCAAAACTGTCATCCTTTTTTCAAATATGCTGTGTAAATAAAATGCAAAGAGGAGGAAGGTGGAAGGAAGAGGAGGAAGAAAGAGGAAGAATCTTGCAATACTTTAAAGGTTTGTAGCTTTACGGTAACATGGCTCTTCATAGATATAACTGTTAGTAAGGAAGCATTTGAGATAAGACTAAGTAATTGGCCTCAGATCACTGTGGAGCTCTGTAACCAAATGCTATTCAATGTTTACACCAATATTAATCATGGTAACAACTGACACAGTTTCAGTTTCTAACACGATAATGTTCTTTATATAGTTCCGTCACAGAAACAATAATCAACATAACATTTTAAAATCCCATTAGTTTGGCAATATGAAAGTAAGATTATTAGTTGTCTTTCATTTTAGGTTTTAAATCTGCTTGCATTTGGTATATTGTGAACCGCTGAGAGTCTCTGGATTGGATCAGAGGAAAGGAGGGAGGAGGGAGGGAGGGAGGAAGGAAGGAAGGAAGGAAGGAAGGAAGGAAGGAAGGAAGGAAGGAAGGAAGGAAGGAAGGAAGGGAAAAAGGACTGCACAGTGTGGAATTTCTTGGAATCTCACAGGGGACGTTCACACCTATTGTTTGGTCTCGGACTGTGGGGCATTGGATTGAAGAAATTGCAGAGAGATGCTATGCTTGCATCTCTGCTCCAAAACCTTTTTTTTTTTTTTTTTTGCCTTTGATATTGTAATGCTCGCACACACATGGATGTGTTTTTTACCAATTGTAGTTATTTTGCAATTCATACATTATAGTGATATTCAGCTATTTGTTTATTAACATTTAATTTATCTTTATAGTCATGTGTGGTTTTATTGGTGTTCCCGCTGATTTTGACTGGAAACCCAGCTGCTGTTCTAATCCATACAGGGTTTGTGCTTCTCGTTCAATACTCATGAAATAATGAGTTTTTTTACTCCAAAGAATCTCACCCATCAGTTTCACAGGAATGGGACATGGATGTCTTTGAGAGCAATTTTAAAAACCAAGGAGGGGCACACCTAACTTTTCTCTAAAAGTCCATGTATTTTTCGTCCTTGTGGTAAACTCATTTAATTGTGCCCAACAAACAAAATAAATTTCTACCTCCTTACCCACCTGACTCATTTATAAAAAATAAAAACAGATGAGTTCCATATGAATATATATGGTCACTGGAAACTTTTCCTTTTCCTTTTATATATTAGGTAATAGAAAATGAATGAAACAAATGGAACTAATTCATTTCAGGTTTTCATTCAGAATGAGACAGACAGACACACACACACACACACACAGAGGGAGGGAGAGAGGGAGAGGGAGAGAGACCAAAATATAGAGACTTTGGATATTTCAGGCATCATGTGATCCTTCAAGAAGTCTTCATAGAAATCATCATCATCTTGTATTAATTATCAAGAATATAAACCAGGAGTATCAATGTTCTTCTGTTAATTTTTTTGTTTCATCACAGCTTTGCAACATGTGGTATCTGCAGAATAACCTCTGCTAGCAAACAAACAACATATTCCCAAGGGTAATAAAAGAATAGCTATTGAATCCTATGGTTCTAAAATAAGCTTAATGTGTGTTTCCCTTCTTAATTATCTTCCAGAAACCCTTTTGTTTTATTTTTTTTTTCAATTTTGTAAGATTGGCCTGAAATATCCCACAAATATTTTAATTTAAATATTATTATGTTCTTTTTATAATTGATATATTTTTTTAAAAAGAGAAATTTTATATTTTAATATATACATAGAGAGAGAGATATACTGATAAAATCAGATCTGCTGATTTTCAGGCTGATGTTTGAAATATATATGTGTGTGTGTTTTCTTAAGTTTTCACGGAGATATATATAGATATATAGATATAGATATATAGAGATAGAGATAGAGATAGAGATAGAGATAGAGATAGAGATAGAGATAGAGATAGAGATAGATTAGATAGATGATAGATAGATAGATAGATAGATAGATAGATAGATAGATAGATAGATAGATAGATAGATGATATAGCATTCAGCTTTGTTCGGGTATTTTCCCACGTCATTATAGTTGTGCTTTTAAAGTTGTAGCAACGTTTCGGCAGAATCTCATCTGCCATCATCAGGTTTCTGTATTGTGTTATACCTACATATATACATACATATTGATAATGTCAGATTTGCTGACTTTCAGGCTGATCATTAAAAAAACTATCGTGTAAAGCAGTAGCTACTGGCTTAATAAAAATCCTTATGAATCAGGCCAGAGGATCTGAAGCACAAAATAAAGGGATCTATTGCATAATAAAGAAAAAAGTGGTAGCTATATTTTCATCAGTGGTTATTCTCAGAACAATTGTGCTCCTATCAAGGACATACAGGACAGTCTAAATCTGATCGATATTAGTATGATATATATATATACCTTTAATACTGTGTTCTCTCAGATGTATTGGGATTTCTTTATCAACTTCCAAAAAGTAAATCCAGAAGTGTTGCTATATGAAAGTTTCTGTAATAAATGCAAGTTGATATGTGAGTTTTGCAACTTGATGTTGGTTATCCTCCACAACTCTTGATATGGAGTTGTTGTTTTTTAAAAAAAAGCTATATACAGTATGTGAATTTTTGCATACAGCTTTTTGTAATGCATGGATATTTTTAAAAATACATTTGCCTTTAATGCATGTTTCTTTGTGAAAAGAAAAAGACAATATTCTCATCAAAAATGATGAATGTCATTTGTGCATTGCTGCCATGCATTGTGCAGTGGAATCTATGTTTAACAATTGCTCTGTTTCACTTTATCCCATTTCTTTGTCATCCTTAGATATCACTGGACAATTACCTTATATATAAACACTATTAATTAGTTAATCAATTATCACTCTCTCTTTGTATGTCTTACAGGGTGTTTTTCCCTCTCTTATCTCACTCCAGGAATACAGAGAAACATAATGGCTGGAGATTTTTCCTGCTTCAGTTGGTGAGCAGGGCTAAGTGTTTTGTCTTGCTCTTAACAGATAACAGATAATCAGAATTGGAAGGGACCTTGTAGGTTATCTAGTCCAACCCCCTGCCCAAGCAGGAGACCCTACACCATTTCTGACAAATGGCAGTCCAATCTCTTCTTGAAAGTCTCAAGTGATGGCGTTCCCACAACTTCCTAAGGAAAGCTGTTCCACGGGTTGATTGTTCTCACTCTCAGAAAGTTTCTCCTTATTTCCAGGTTAAATCTCTCCTTATTCAGTTTCCTTCCATTATTCCTTGTACAACGCCTTCTGGGCCTGCCTTCTTGACTATGGGACTATTGATCAGTCTCCTCCACTCAACCTGCAAGGGCCAGATTTCATATACTGGTAAAAACCCTATCTCCTTGAGATTGAAGACCCATTGCCTATCTCACCTGGTTTGGCACATCTGTTTTGTGAGACTCTCTTGGGCTCCCTGGGAATTAATTCTTTCAAACACTTCAATAATTCAAGCAGCAGAAATGACTATTCCTAACTCTAATGCCTTTTGCTTGCTTAGCAGAATAGTCATCACAAAATATATATGTATAATATATATTTCTCAAAAATCATCACACTTGGTGCATTACGGTTCAAAGTGCAGCTTATTTGTAATATTAGAAGTGGGGATGATTGGTTGAGTTCTCCGTGCAAAACTAAAATCTTTAACGTTATTCTGTTACAAGAAAACAGAACAATTCATCCCTTGTTTCTAATCTAATCTCTTTAAGAATAAATTGACTGCCCAGCAGTCATTTTTTGAGACTTACTAACACTAGTAAGAGGACAAAAATAGATCTTTCAGCCTTAATAAAAGTGAAGGCGGGATCCCATAATCAAAGAAGCATCTGAGTCCTTGTCTCTTGTAAAAATAGCAGTGAAGTAGAAATACAGCCTGCTCTTGCGAATACTGTTTGTCCATAACCATTAGAATTAAGGCTGAACAAAGATTTGATTAAAAGATTCTGCCAGAAGGCGATTCACACAAATCTACAAACTCCATTGATTGAATGGCTTTTGCCCATGTACAAAAACACTGTTTTCGGAATCTTTAACTGACCTGATTTGACTGTTCAGATTGATTTTTTAAATTGAATTACTGTGATGTTTCCAATTGAAACACCAGTTCCAATCAATAATTTAAGTCAGATCAGGGACGAATTGAATGTCTTGAGAAGAACTTGTGTTAAACAAGTGTTGAAAATTCATTGAGATATGTATTTTTTTTTCAGCTACCATCTTTGGGAAAGTAAAGTGTTTTTACATACAGTATAAATATGTTATCTCAAATGTTTTATTCACCACTGAAAAAGAACATATTTAATTTTTTAATTATTCAGAAATGAACAACAAAAAAGAGTAACTCAATTTAAAAAAACTAATATTCTCATCTTCAAGACTTTTTTAGGGTAGATAATAAGTTTTCAGAAACAGTAAGAAGAGAGAGAGAGAGAGAATGGCATTTTAATTGAATCTGGATTTCTAGTTTTCATTCAGTATGTTAGATAATTTAGCTGGATCTGGAATATGTGTCTTTTGCAAAGGGAAGATCAGTTTTGTCCTTTTGTTCAGATCAGTTTTCTAATCCAGTGGAGATTTTTTTATTAGTGAAATGGAATAATCCTTATGTTACTTCCAAATTTGCTTCAGAAGGTAGAGAGAACTCTGGAATGATGTTGAAGCTGATGCAAGGAATTACAAGAGGGAGGAGCAATTAGTGGATTGACTGGCATCTCTCCCACATTTTTTTATCTGCTCTTGTTTCATTTTTTTTTGGCAAGTGGAAGAATTCAGTCAGCAATTTTGTTCAGGGGACATTCTTTCTAGTGGAAAAGAAGCCCTCACTGATAAGCATTCAGTATTAATTCTTTATGTAATTCCACAGATTGATGACCCATACAGAATTGGTATGATTTTCTTTTCTCTTTCATTCATTGAACATATTTTAACATGTCTTCAAATTGATCAAAAATTTAAAAGCAACCAGATTGGAAGAATATGTTTCAGATATGTGGAAATCTTACTGTTACCAAAACAAATGCTTTGCTTCTCAAATTTCCTATTTATGGCATCTGTTCTGAATCAGTTGCATTTTCAAAAGCCCTGCATATATTCAAATAAGTACTTGCACAAACCCATTTACAGTAACTTAAGGCTTTCTGTTTATAGCAGTTTTAAAAAAACACATACAGGATCCACACATTCAGATGTTGTTTTCTGCCCAGAGACATTGTGTGCTGTCATTGTATCTTATAGAATTTGAGTCATTAACTAAATAACCTGTCTAGTGTGATCAACCTTTGCCCTGTCACAAATTATGTACATTTTCAGCCATTTTGAAACTTGATTTACACAGAGTAATTACAGAAACCTGAAAGCTAATAAATCAGTGATTTCACATGAATACAAATCAGGGCAATTAATTAAATTATGAAGGAGTAGATTTTAATAGTATTGTTTGATATTACAAAAGGGAGGAAAACAAACAAAAGTAAAGCTTTAAAATAAATGTGCCACTATGAATGAATAGTGTTTTGCAAATATGTTGCAGCTTGTAGTACTCCTCTGATCTATGTACCATTTTCCAATAATATAATTTATTGCAGTATTTTTCAAATGTTTACTCAAAGCTCTGATTGAATAAACATTGTGGTTGAAAAGCACAAATAGTATTATTGCAATATAGTTGTCAGTCATAAGATTTAATGCTCTCTTCTCTCCATCTCATTCCTCTCCACACTGTAGTACATGTACATCTGCACTGATTGCTTGAAGAGATGTATATATTTTTTGCAAACATCTTATTCATCTCTGTGATCCAATTTTTGAATCCCTGAAGCAAATTTATGAGGCTCAAATTCAGATTTAGTCACACTTCCACTCCATTCAGAGTGACAAATTCATCCAAATCTGTTGTAACATCAGAGCAAATAGGTTCCATTCAAACAAAAGCTGCAGAGATGCTTTCAAGATGAGTTTTCATTATATACCCATCATGAAACATAAATTCTCTGAATGGAATGCCAAAATGTAAAAAAGTGTTTGAAAGGATTTTAGTCTTTCAAATAGGTGTACATTTATTTATCTAGCTCGAAATTATTGCCAAACCAGGGCACAAACTTTAACAAAGAGATTCTTAATGTAAACTCTGAGCCAACTGGTGCTAATTATATAAAGTTACACTTCATATTGAATCATATTGTTGCAAACAGTGAAAAGAGGAACAGTTAAATTAAATCCTGTCACTTAAGCAGAGAATAGCAGAGACCAGGTGAGTACGGCACCAAATTCAAATGTTAAACAAAAATTATGCTGGAGGGGAGATTATGAGGTGATGTTTTTTCTTTAGAAAGTCAGGAAGGGGAATAACTTTATATTAGCTTTGTCTGTTAAAACTAGCTGATGCCCGGAATCTTTCAGCCTGAGTTGCCTGATGGTTTTGTGTGTGTGTGTGTGTGTGTGTGTGTGTGTGTGTGAAAATAAATTGTATCAGATCCATAATCTTCACATCCTAATGACTAAGGGCTGGTGAAAGGAATCCTCTAGTTCCCAACTGACAGGAATCTTTTCTAGGAGGCAACCTCTCATTATATCACTTTTCAGTAATCTCACCCAAAATGTTCCAATTCTTGTATAAGATGTCTTGCAAAGTGATCTACATCTCATATTTGAGAAGACCAAAAATCTCACAAGGTTTTGGAATATGTAAATTATTTCATAAATAAAATAATATATTTGGGAAAGGAAGGCTTCTTGAGGGATCAGATGGATGACATATTGTTGACTCTGAGGAGAAGTCATAATTATATTATAGCAATTATAGGATCCAGAAATGGCCTCATGCAGCTACTTGGTGTCACATGGAACATGAAGATACCACAGTCAACTAATCATGATGACTCTAAGTTGCCTATAACAATAGTTCTATACTAGTTGCTTTGAATCGCAGAGGTGTTTTTTGCCCTTTTGCCATGCTTGTACCTGTACCAAAAACACCTGATTGCTAATTCTGGCAACAAATACTGCATGATGGGTTAGATTAGGTCTGATCCAATGTTTTGTACATTTTTAAATAAACCAGGAATACTTTGCAGAAATACCTGGGTGCCTCTGCAGTTGGAGGATTGAGGAAAAAGGACAGGAGTCATAGCTTCCTTCCTCACATGAGGAAATAACTTATTTTTTGCCCCTCTTCTGCTAACCTTAGGACCAACAGTAATCTATGACAATAATAGAAAAACTGCTTTCAGCAAACAATATTCTGTGTCTGTACTATATGTCTTCTCACAACCCTTTGACTGAAGATGTATAGAGTAGTAGTGATCAAGGCCTTTTTTTTTTTTGCACTGTAGCTTTCAGCTGCTTGTCTCCTACACATAAACCAGTTCAAAACTAAGACAACTTAAGAAATCCCTTGGTGAACTAACTCATTCTTGGCTACAGTGATGACTAAGAGTTCTGTCTGACTTGCAAATAACAAGGCCTGCAATTGGTGGGGTCCCCTGCTTCTATTCCCCTCCAACCAGTGCCAAGACACAAGACACCAATTACTTTTCTTTCAGTGGGCATACCATTTGAGGCAGTGGTGGGTTTCAAAGTGGTTTACCACCGGTTCGGTGGGTGTGGCTTGGTGAGCATACTTTGTGTGTGCATGCACACTTTGCGCATGTGCAAGCGCCAAACACACACTTTGCACACACACAGAGGCTTTCCTGCACTCTCCCTGTGCCACGCAAAGCAGCTGCGTTTCAAAAGCAGGGAATGAAGGTCAGTATGGGAGCCCAGACAGGCAGGTGGGCCCAACAGCAGTTCATCAGAGAGAACTAGTTCCGGTGTCAGCTGATCTTTGGAGCTACCAGTATACCAGAACTGGGCCGAACTGGTAGAATAGCATCACTGATTTGAGGACGAGCAAAAGAAACAGAGAGGGGTTTCCCATTTCTCCAGTCACTTGAGCCAGAAGTGGTAATTTGGCAGAACTCTTGTCAAATTCACCCAGTGAAAAGAGGAAAGATCACAAATTGCAATCACATGATGTCTCACTTAACAACCACTCAAAAAAAGTTATAAAATTGGATGCAGTCATGTGATAACTCACTTAATGACTGCACTGCTTAATGACAAATTTTCCCAGCCCAATTGTGGTCATAAGTGAGGGACTACTTGTACAAACAAAGCAATTGGGCCAAAACCTAAGAATGAATGAGAATGGAAATCTTTGAAAATCTGCTTAGATGAATACATCATTTAATCATAAGTCTGTCCACGCGTTTATTGGAAAAGAAATCAATCAAAGGGCACAACTGATTACAAAACAGATTAATCTCCCAACAGAATAAATGAAAAGGGGATGTAAGGAAAAAAAATACAGAAGACGCTTTGAAAAACAGGAAAAGGTGTTTTGTTACAAAGTGCACTAAAGTGTGTGGTGTTACATAAATGGGATTTATAAAAAAAATACTTGATGGAGTTATGAAATGAAACAGGTTGAGGATCAGAAAAAAATTATATATAAGAAAAGAAATTGCAACAAAAAATGAGCTGAAGGAAAGGTATTGTATAAGGTGTATAGAGAGAAAACATAGTTACCAAGAGTGTAGTAAGAGAGTGATTAAGATACTATATACAGCAGGAGGCACAGAAAATTCAGAAGAGTTTTGATAGAAAAATTACTTGAAGAAAACTAAACAAATGTCTCCAGCAGAGTGAAAAGCGTTGAAAATAAAAGTGCTTAATGATTGGGGTGGAAAAAAAATGAACTGCTAGGAGTAGTGTTTTCATATTTTGTACAGTATGGAAATAATAGTGATATATCAAAAAAATGGAGTTGAAATTAATGATACAAATTTTGCTATATACAAAAAAGTCTTATAGTAATAAATAGATAATGAATAAATGCTATACTATAGGAATGTTGAAAAATAGTAAGGCTCCAGCATCTTTAATGTGTAAGTGGAGACTGTGCCTAATGATTGAAAGAATGTATATCTTGTCTCTTAATACAAGGAGAGATGTAATAAGGGTTAATGCAAAACCACAGAGAGATTAATTTGTTAAAGATTTCCTCAGAAGGTGTTTGGCAGAATTCTGATTGGAAAAATATGACAGGTGACAATGAACAAAAATTGAGAATTAAATTGAGACAGGAGTGCAAATCAATTTTTTGTTCTTCAGCAAGGTCTTGAGAATCATAATTTGTGAGAAACTTTATTACACAACTGAAGATTTAGAGAAAGTGTACATTAAAGTGAAGAGGCTGGAGTATAGAACCTTTTATGAGACTATGGAGTTGATAGTTGGTTGCTAAATTATATAAGAGCAGCATACGGTGGAATAAAATGCATACGACAAATGGAATGCTACCAAATGGTTCATCATTGAGCTGGGGAGTAAGGTATTTATAAATATATGTATACAAAATTCTGGGATTGATTGATGATTGATTGATTATTTACTAAATATGTATGCAGCAAAATCCAGTCTTATGCAAACTACAGCAAAGATAAAACAAATAAAGTATCCACATAAAATTAACTCACAGTCTCAAATAACAAGGTAGGCAATTAAAATTTCATAGGAAAACGTAAAGAAATGTAAATTACAATTACATTATACAGTGATCAGTTATCACTCCTTGAGGGGCCCCGGGAAAAAAAGTTTTTTGCACTACGTTTTGGAAGGCCATTATTTAGCTAGATAAACTTTATTAATATCTAATATTTAATACAATCTTCTTTAGTTAGAATTTAGCTTCTGCAAGAAATCTATTCTGGGGAAATAGTGCTTGGATGAATAAATTGTGTTTTCTGGTTCCCGCACTCTTCACCCTGCAAAATTGGACACCAGTCGCAACTTTTCCCAAGAGGATCTCCTTTGGTAGGATGCAGACTGAAGCAAGGAAATCCTGTGGACACCTTGTGTCTAAGCTGTATACATTTTACAAATCAAAATTAGCACTTACAATTGCATCCTGAAATCTACTGTTAAAAGGCCTACAACATAGCTGCAATGTGATCACCATAAGGAATACAAGTCAGCAAGAGAATCAGCGCGTCTTACTGTATAATAAGTGCCGTTTTGAGATAATATTCCAAAGCAAATCAACACAGGACATTGAAGAATAACGTAATTGGAAGGGACCTTGCAGGTCTTCTAATCCAACCTCCTGCTCAGCAGGAAACCCTATACCATTTCAGGCAAAGAGTTGTCAGATCTCTTCTTAAAAACTAAAAAATTAAAAACTTAGCACTCACAACTAAGTCGTTCCACTGATTGTTCTGTCAGGAAATTTACCTGAGAACTAAGAGCATTAGCCGAGTTGTCCTTCCCCAAGCAACAGCTGAGCAAAGATTCCCCCTAGCCAAACAATCCCAAACAGATTCTACTTCCAGATCTCAGCCTTGTGTCCCACCATATTTGACCATGGCTTTCCTGTAAGGTTCTCTCCAAATCTCTCCAAAACATGTTTGTACAACTACTGTTAAAGAATGCGCTGTCTGCTGTAGCTTAGGTTGATGCAGCCCTTCAATCTCCCTCCATGCTAAGAATGTCTTCTAACTGCTGTCATAGTTGGATTCTTGTAGCTTGCCAATTGATCTTTCACTCTCCTCTTGCAGGACTGGTACATTAGCTTCCAGCAACAAGCTCTTTGCAGATAACCCAAGCCCAGATCTTCCAAATGAAATGGTCACTGGTTCAGAATTCATGGTTTCCTGAACATGCCCATGATTCTGTTTTACCATATTTCAGACGTGCCCTTCCTATCTAACCTGTTTCAAAAGAGAATAAACATAATCCACACAAAATAACCCATCAAATAAAAGAACACCAAACATTTTAACACCAAAATAACATTTGCTTTCTCATTCGGAGCTCAAATTGGCTAGTCTACAGACTGCCATCTTGGAAAACAAGGGTAGGTAGATGGAAGGTTGTCGGCTCATAAGCGGAATTGTTTGCAGAAAACATTGGATAGGTAATATGACATCAGAAAAAGCATGGTATCAAAGATCAAAGTAGTTGTGTTTGACGGGCAATGGAGTGAAGAATTTTAAGATATATGGAAGCAGAATAAATAAATAACAATTAGTGCTAAGTGATCATTAAACGTGAGAACATTGATGGAGATTTTTTTTTTAAATGGAAATGCTGTTAGATAGTGGATAGTATGTGATTTTTGCTTTAGTTGTTTGTTTGTTTGCCAAAGAAGGAAAAATGCTTTGTAAAAAGCATGCTTCTTCACTCTTATTTGGGAGTTATGTCAGGAAAATATAAAATTAAGTTCCACACACTGAAAATAGTTCACTTAAATGTGTGCATAAGATATGAGTAGAATAATTCAAAAAGAAATGGGGGATGAATGTGCATGGATTAAATTGAATATGCTAAGGGGGTTATATCTTATACAAAGAACAAATTACAATTGAATTGTAAAACAAATATAGAAAGGAAGAATGAACAGGTTGAAGGGAAAGAAGATGAAAATATTGTGGTTAGAAGACAATGAGATCTATAAAATGGTGAGATTAAAAATGATGTTTAAATCAATGTATGGCTCTGGTGGAGATAATGGTTGTTTGCAAAGCAGAAAGATAGCAAGAAAATTTTAACATAAATATATTTATATTTATTTCTTTTTTTCTCTCCTATTTCCTTCCTTTTATTTTCTTTCCTTACTATCTAATCCTTTTTTTTTCTTTTGCATAAAACTTCTAACCTGAAAGGGAAATAACATAATGGGTATGCATATATGATGCATACATTTAATTTTCAGTTTTTAAACATTACGTTAGCTGAAATAGTTCAGTTATATGTTCTGAATAGTGTATACAAAAGAGGCAGATCATTGTCAGCAGGACTTTTGATTATTTTTAGGTTAGTACTAGACATTAGAGGGTTTACTTTTTGCTATATGGGTCAAGTTTAAAATTATGTATTTTAAACTCCTCTTTTAGCTGCTTTATTATTGTGTCAAGACAGAGTATAATGACTTTTAAAGCCAAATTTATTTCCCGATTATAAAACTGGCTCTGGTAGAATCTGCTGAATTTATCTGAAACAATACAATGATGCATAGTATTTGAATGTCTTTCAGGTCTGTTCTTTTAGCAAATTACATTTTGTTGTGAGTATAATGTTATGCACTTGTCTCCCCCTTCTGGAAAGGAAGGTGGCATTACAATAAAAACTAAAAACAAAAAAGATTAACCGTTTAGCATGTCAAAAAGTAGCACGTTAACAAGATTAGCCACCCCATCTCACTCCTTAATTTTAGGATGAATCAAGTGATGGAATCCATATGAGCAGGACATCAAGTGTCTTATAATGTATACTGGAGAGTAATGTGCAGCAGTGATGTTAGAAGAAAAAAAAAATTACAATCACTACATTGCCAATGGAAAAGATGTCAAGAGGTGGAGATCATCCAGAAAGGATCTGGAATATATATGTCCGCTTTAGCCCTTTATATTTCTTTCTTTTTTCTTTCCTATTTCCTGCCTTTCCACATGATGCTTATATCTCTTAACATCTTTCCAAATTGGGGAAATCATTTTTTTTAAAAAAAGAAATCTAGTCAATATTGCTTGGTACGAAGTCCCTCCAAATGTACAGGAACACATGCAGAAGGCTAGCGGAAGGTTACAACTGTCTGTTGTTTCCTATAAAAGTTATATTCTGTGGCAAATCTTGGTTTATCATGGTATAATATGGTGAAGGATCTTGAAATAAAGTAGCTGAAACAAAAGCCTGACATGAAAAAATACTAAGAACCCTGTTAGATCAGATTATGGAAAAGGTCCATTGAGTCTCCAAGATACAGTATGAGTTCCATGGTCACCAACCAAATAGAATGGAATGGAATGGAATGAAATGGAATAGAATGGAATGGAATAGAATGGAATAGAATAGAATAGAATAGAATAGAATAGAATAGAATAGAATAGAATAGAATAGAATAGAATAGAATAGAATAGAATAGAATAGAATAGGAAGGAGATGAGTGAGTACAGTTACAGCATGTTTTACAACTATTCTAAATGTTCTGAGGTTTCCTGGATTTATTATGGTCCTTGACCCTTCTGGTTCTCCTTTACTACACTTGTAGCCTACATAGCTTTTTTAGAGGGACAATGTATAAGGTTGTGTGTGATGCAGTAAATGTTACCATTTTTAAAAAATTCTCTAATATTTAGGGAAATGATATACCGGGGAAAAGTGCTTTATTTTAACTTTAGTAAAGGCACATAAAGAGAAATGCTTCATATTAAGGACATGCTGCGCAGAATCCCTCTTGTGCCTTTTTTATAGACTTTAATCTGCCAAGGGCTCCACCCAAAAGACGTATAATGTGGCTGCTATAGTCCTACCAAATAATATTTTCCAGAATTTCCTTTTCCTTTTTATGCCAGATGAAGGAAAATAACAGATCAAAGAGTTTTGCGGTTTCACTTTACAAAAAACTTTTTCTAGCTCTTAATGTCAAACATGAATATATCCTTTTTTATTATTTATTGAGAAAATATGCTACTTAAAAGAATCTTTGCCTTTAACTGAAACTGCTGCTTGGAAGAATCTGATGAATGCTCAGTAAGAGAGTTCCAGCTCACTATTTATCGTATCCTTCTTGATACTTTAAAGGAAAAAAATAAAGATCAATAAGTCAGAACTCATTAATGTGGCAAAAGCTGAAAATTCAAGTTGTTCCTGTTACATGCGAGATACAAATCATCTCTTGCCTAAAGTTAAGAAAGATACCCAGGTTTATGATTCACTACATCATAGGAACAAAAATAATATTTCCATATAAATATATAACCCGAGGTTCTCCCCCCTCCAAATTTCTTAGCAACAAGCTAGTGTTGCTTAATGACGACTTGGATTAGTCCAGCACCTATGGCTTATCTTAAAAACATATGTAGTGTTTGTCGAACATGGCTAATAGATAATTGTGAGACGGCTAGAAAAATAGACAGGGCTGTAGAGTGGAATGGAAAGAAAAACTTGATAACCATAGCAAATCATTTCCCTACCGCTTCCCAGAAAACAGCGCAAGTGTATCTTTGTAGATATCAGAAATCAAATTTGACTTGAGGGAAATTCATCTTTTGGGATATTCTAGGCTTTAAATACAATAAATAATTTACTGCTCAAACTATATTGGAAAACATTTGGTTGGCAGCACAGTTTTCAAAAGAAAATTACTTTCATATTATAGTTTGATATTGTGACTATGGTGTGCCGAAAAAGCAAAACATTGCCTCTTTGTGACAAATCTTTCTGCATAATACTTGACTGTTAGGTAATTATAATGTTGTGGATGTCAGATATTATATTACAATCTAGGTTTTAAACCCCAAACTTACCATGCCAACAGTTGCTTTTCTTAAAAAACATTTTCACATGCAGGATGTTTTTAAATTTTATTTGCAACTACTGCAATTACAAAGAGAAATATCCATGGAAGTTTGCATTGAAAGTAAGTTTATTTCATAAACAGGGTCACAAATAAAGGAGCAGCTCATTTGGCTTGTGGGTAGTTTCTGTTCTATGAAAATCTTCCTGCATGACCATTTTTTTGGTCAAGGGCTTTACAGCATTTTAGTTGTATAGTTCTTTAACATTTAATTATAAAAAAATCTTTCTACATGATTGACATCTGAATGTATTTCTACAGTTTCTAACCACATCAATGATTGTATTTATTACATGGGAAGAAACAGTAGAATTTATTGTAAGATTTTGCTTCTCCTTCACAGAAAATGTGCGATCTATATTTAATCAAAACCAGCTCTGTTGGGAATATAGTCCACATGAATATCCTCAGTATAGAGGAAAAATGAACTATTACAATGTATACTTTTATCAAATTTAGTCGAGTTTATTTTGAATAGTTCTGAATAAATACAAAAAACATATCTTAGTGTGTCAATGTGTCTGAATTAAAAGGCTTCTGACAAAATAAAGTAGACTGAAGGCCAAGACTTGTAGATTTGATATCTTTATATTTAGAAAAGGATATTGCCAATGCTTGATATAACATATGGTCCCCAAACTCTTAATATACATACAGGTTTATCAAAAGAAATACTGTATGATTTACTAGATAGTAGGTGCTTAGACATATTTTTAGCCGTTGAGAAATATAGATTTATAACCTGCATGAGAATTAGGGGCAAGAACTCCCCTCCACTAAAGGTAGATTTAAGTCTCAAAAGATAAGCCTGTGTGTGTGACAATATGGAATGCACCCCCTCCCTCAGGGTAAGATACCAAGTCCAAAGCATACAAAATAGACTGAAAACTGTAAGCAATCTTAGCTCAATGTTCTTAACATCACTGAAAAAGATCTTGCAGATTTTCCCAACGTAGAAACTCAGGTGGATGTTAATTTCAACAGAACTTGTAAAACAAATTGCTTAATACGAAATGTTGGTTTAATGATTGCTTCCATTTAATAATAGCATCTGTTACTATACTGGACCAAAAGTTGATCAAGCAATGTAGCCCACACTTTTGGACATTTAGAATAAAAGGCTTTTATTTTCAGTTGGAATAAATGCATCCTATACTTAGAGGCTGTGAAGAGCCTTAAGCATCTCCCAGGTTATATACCCAACCGACTGACAGACCTCCACTGGGAAATTACATGAAGTACTCATAACTGGTAAAACGAAACTTGAAAAAAATCTTCAGTTCATCTGCACTGTTTTTACATTTTCCCAGGTCATGTTTGTAGAGATATCCCGTATCACACAGTTCATTTGTCATACTATTTAGTCATCTTCTTCCTCCTCCTCTTCTTCTTCCTCAAAACTATCTTCGAAACCTTCGCTGTCTTCCTGGTCTTCATCTCCCTCTATTGCTGTATCCCACTGTGGATGGTTTTCTGGCACAGGTTTTGCTTCATGAACTTCCAGCTGCAGAGAGTTCAAGTGATTGGAGAAAGGAGGGATCCAGGAAGGGGAAAAATAGAATGTAAGTGTTATCCTTTGGGGGAAGTTATTAAGGCTTCTCTACATAATATTACAGATTAATTCAAGAGCACTCTGGAGTAAACTGCAAAATATTTTGCATGTATAAGTAGTTAAGCAAATTGTCCTCCATTCTCTGCAAGATTCCGTATTAATCAATTATTTTAATCAGGCATAACTTGTACATTTATGGATCAAAATATCCTGAAAAAAATTCTTGTCCCTCAGAAGAACATTATTTAATGTGGATATTTATTTCCTAAAGCAGAGTTGCTCAATGTCACAGGTACCAAAATGTTTTAAATGGCTGCTTTCTGACAAAAAGTGTTGAAAGATTTAGCTACAGGTATTCGTCCACTTATGACTACCACATACGACTAGAATTTCCATTGTTAAGCCATGTTAAGTGGTTACTGAGTGAGTCATGCCTCATTTTATGACCTTTTTTGCCATGGATATTTAGTGAATCATTGCAGTCATTAAGTGAATCATGCAGTTGTTAAGGGAATCTGGCTTCCCCCATTGACTCTGCTTGTTGGAAGCCCCTTGGAAAGGCCACCAATAGTGATCACATGACCTGGGGCACCACAGCTGATATATACACACTCTAATTCTGATCACGACCATAGGTATGCTACAATGATCAGAAGCATGAGGACCAGTCATAAACATTTTTTTTCAGTGCCATTGTGATTTTAAACAGCTGTTAAATTAATGGTTTTAAGTAGAGGATTACAGGTATTTTGTTTTATTCCAGCCACCTTTATTATCAAACAGGAATCCCATGCTATGTGTGTGCATACACTGCAGATGACTTAAATTGCTGATATTATATTGCTGATTCCTGCCTCACAAATTAAGATTTTTCAATCCCTGCTCTTAGAGTTTAAGCTTAATTTTTTTTTCCAATCAAAATATTCAAATAAACTCAGCATTATAGCCCTCTACTTACAACATGGAATTATGGTCATAAGCCATACCAGCGGGTTACCATGTGACTATGACCAATTTTATAACCTTTTTTAAAACACCAGTTTCTGGCCAAACCCCATGCTGTAAATAATCTTATGACTGCAGGACTGCGCAAACAGCCAGAACAGCTGGTTGCCAAGCACCCAAAATGCAATTACAGGTGAAACTCAAAAAATTAGAATATTGTGCAAAAGTTCATTTATTTCAGTAATGCAACCCAAAAGGTGAAATAAATATACGAGATAGACTCATTACATGCAAAGCAAGATAGTTCAAGCCGTGATTTGTCATAATTGAGATGATTATGGCTTACAGCTCATGAAAACCCCAAATCCACAATCTCAGAAAATTAGAATATTACATTCAATCAATAAAACAATGATTGTACATAGAACAATATCAGACCTCTGAAAAGTATAAGCATGCATATGTACTCAGTACTAAGTTTGGGTCCCTTCTGCAGCAATTACTGCCTCAATGCGGTGTGGCATGGAAGCTATCAACCTATGGCACTGCTGAGGTATTATGGAAGACCAGGATGCTTCAATAGCGGCCTTCAGCTCTTCTGCATTATTCAGTCTCATATCTCTCATCTTTCTCTTGGCAATGCCCCATAGATTCTCCATGGGGTTCAGGTCAGGCAAATTTGCTGGCCAATCAAGCACAGTAATCTCACATTGAACCAGGTTTTGGTGCTTTTGGCAGTGTAGGCAGGTGCTAAATCCTGCTGGAAAATGAAGTCAGCATCCCCATAAAGCTTGTCTGTGGAAGGAAGCATGAAGTGCTCCAAAATCTCCTGGTGACAGCTGCGTTGACTCTGGACTTAATGAAGCATAGTGGACCAACACCAGCAGACATGGCTCCCCAAATCAACACAGACTGTGGAAACTTCACACTGGACTTCAAGCATCTTGTAGTGTGTGCCTCTCCATTCTTCCTCCAGACTCTGGGTCCTTGATTGCCAAATGAGATGCAAAAGTTGCTCTCATCAGAAAAGAGGACTTTGGACCACTGAGCAACAGACAAGTTCTGTTTTTCTTTAGCCCAGGTAAGACGCTTCTGACGTTGTTTGTTGTTCACGAGCAGCTTGACAAGACGACTATGACATTTGAAAACCATGTCCAGGATCCATCTGTGTGTGGTGGCTCTTGATGCACTGACTCCAGCCTCAGTCCACTCCTTATGAAAGTCTCCAACACTTTTGAATGATCTTTTCCTGACAATCCTCTCCAGGCTGCGGTCATCCCTGCTGCTTGTGCACCTTTTTCTTCCACACTTTTCCCTTCCACATAACTTTCTATTAATGTGCTTTGATACAGCACTTTGGGAACATCCAACTTATTTTGCAATTACTTTTTTGAGGCTTTCGCTCCTTATGGAGGGAGGGTGTCAATGATGGTTTTCTGCACAACTGTCAGGTCAGCAGTCTTTCCCATGATTGTGATTCCTACTGAACCAGACTGAGAGACCATTTAAAGGCTCAGGAACCCTTTGCAGGTGTTATGGCTTAATTAACTGATTAGAATGGGACACTTTGAGCCTAGAATATTGAACCTTTTCACAATATTCTAATTTTCTGAGATTGTGGATTTGGGGTTTTCATGAGCTGTAAGCCATAATCATCTCAATTATGACAAATCATGGCTTGAACTATCTCGCTTTGCATGTAATGAGTCTTTCTCATATATTAGGTTCACCTTCTAAGTTGCATTACTGAAATAAATGAACTTTTGCACGATATTCTAATTTTTCGAGTTTCACCTATATGTGATCACAGGGTAGGGGAGCCTCAGAACTTGAAAACTGGCTCATATGTAGCTTTGGGAAGGTTCATCGTAACTTCAAACTGTCATTAAGCAACCAATCATAAATTGAGGAGTACCTGTACAGGACAAGATGCAGGTACAAGAGGTACACGTCAATGCAGTTGTATAGTACGTAGCAACACAAGTTCGACTAAACTTGTAGAATCCTCTCCAATCCCCAAACCCACCTGTGTGAGAAAACCTACCTTTAATGGTTTAATCTGATCCAAGCCCATGTAGGAATCCGATCTTAAATAAACGGTGTATTGGTAGTTTCCAGGTTTACCCGGTGCAGGAAATTTTAGTTCTACCTGGAAACACAAGCTCAAGTTATAAAAACAAAACAATGAAACGGCTTCAATAAACAAACAGCATACAAATTTAGAAAGTGCTAGGCTTCAATTTTTTCTAAGGCTGAATGTATTATATTCAATGAGCTACGTACTATGGCTTAACAAATCCACTTTCTGAAAATTAGCAAGAACCGAGGAAAAATCATCTTAAGGCCAAAAAAACAAAAAGTTTGAAAAAAAATTAGTGACAGCGCTGAATATAAAATGTGCTACATCTGTACAGCTGTTCTCCAATTACAACAGATTCCAGGTGATCTGTTAGTATAAAATACCTTATTTCTCAGTGTTCCTCATCAAACACTTCAACATTACACAACGTTAAATTAGGCTTTTTTTATGCAGCAGCTAAAGCCTGCAGAAGGAAAAAGGTCTTCCTTAGAATGACTCTCTTAATTTCTCTGTCAGTACTGGCTAGGCAGGTTAAGCTGAATGAGGAGCTATGAGTCAGGTAGGGTCTAGGAAAAGCAGAGGCTGAGACAATAATTGAGATCCAGAGGAGGATTAGGAGTGAAATGGGGATGACAGACCATACAACACACGGCTCCGTATTGCCTACTTTTATCAGCCAAAAAGAGCCCCCCAAACCCCCAACCCATTCCAGTTTTTAAGAACCAGAAATGAAATACTTAACCTCTTCTTGGTCTTTTAGTGTACACACGTGATATGGCATTGATATTAGTGTTTGTTCCTTCCTATCTGCTATATATAGCCACCACCACTCCTGTTTTTCCTATTAAGGAGAAGGGAAAAAGACCAGATATCAGCTATCATAATCCTGATCTGATTTTCATCAACAAAAACTGTACCCGAGGTTTCGGAATGGAAACTGCAAATTGACTTATTCCAAGAGAAACAGTCAAATTATATTGTGTTACTCCACAATTACTCCATCTTATACAAAGCAAACTTTAGCCAAAGAATCAAAGATTTCTCTTTTGAATATTTTTAGGCGCACATTACTCTTTGGCCCGGGGGGGGTGGGGGGAGGAGGAGAAGTTAAAATCATAACATGTAAGCATTAAGATATGCCCTTGAGATTATCCAGTTCAAACCTCGTTCTAGTGCAAGATTCTGTTATTGTGGAATACCGAATACCTCTGGGGAAAAATTGGAATGGAAATGAAGATAATTGTCAGGCTTGAACCACACTCTGGATTAGAACACAGTATTTGACATCCTAACAGACCTAACTAGATGTGCACCGGTGTTAAGAAATGAAAATGTACTGTAATATTTTTTCATAGAGTCGTAGTTGTTTCTATTTTGTCTGAAGCAAAACTCAACGTGGCAACGTAAACTTCCAATAGTCATTGAAATAGGCTGAATGGAACCATTAGTCATAATTTCGAGAAAATCCATAACATGGTTCCAGGTATCAGACCTGTGACCCTATGTCGGCAGAAATTGCACTACAACAAAATAAAACTTTTCTTGGTGAAGGTATTGCAGAAAGTAAAACCTTAAACATCAAAGCGTATGTTGGGTTAAAGTGGACCTGCACCCATCAAGTGGGCAATGTTCTCAGGGCACTAAATGGAGTCATGCTAGGGAAATAATATGGACATGTGACGAGTTGAACCTTAGAACCATCTTCATTATTTTAATGACCGATTAAATAAAAATTCATCTGTTTTATCTAAATATTGAATCTAAAAGGAAGATACAAAAAAATTGAAATACAGCCTTATTAACTCACAATGTGAATGGTCTACCAACCACTGCACACAGCCTATTCACTGTGACTTTACAGCTATACAGGAAGGGAAAGGCATTCCACAAGATTCAAAAAAGAACCATCCAAAATAGCAGAATCATAGTCTGATTTAAAGCAGCTTATGCAACTATTATTTCTTCAAAAGTAGCCCTATATTTAGGTTCCCATTTTGTAACAAATTCCTCCTCCCTTCAGTATTTAGATGCTTACGAGAACAGAGGAACAAAGAGAGATGAACTACGTAGATTATTAATATTAGCTCATGATCACAAATTAGAGTGTATTGTTAAAATCTAGTTTAATATTCTGCCCAAAACACAAAATAGAATACTAAAAAAATAACAAAGAAACATTAAATGATGGGAAACTTGACAGATTATAGCTTCTTCTTTAATCTGAACAAAATATACTGGGTATGCTCTCAGTATAATGTTCTTCCACATTCTAGTGAATATGGAAATGCATAGAAGAGTTTAGCTGTACATAAGAGTTTTGCACAATTCCAAGCACTGTGCTAGTTAAGACTCAAAAACTATCTTGCTTTTTAGAAGGTATTACTGAGGAGTTAAATGTTTAAGTCCCAAGCAGAATTCTGAAATTGTGCATTCACTTCATCTCCACTCATCTCAAGCTTATTTAGCTATCTTTTTGCTGACCTCAGGAAAGTAGAGAGTGTAAACAGGATGAGTTATTTTTGACTTGGTTTCCAAGAGTGCCCGTTCTTTTCGTTGTATACTCTGTTGTAATTCTTGCCACTCCTAATAGAAAAAGAGAAGTATTTTGTTTATTTGTGTCTTCCTTAAGAAAATAACTTGTTTGCAGATTGAGAAGAATATGAAACAGTGGTGGGATACAAAAACTTTTACCACCGGTTTGGTGGGCGTGGTTTGGTGGGCGCACTTTGCATGCATGCACACACATGCGCACCAAACACGCACTTTGTGCAGGTGCAGAGGCATTCCATTTCGCCTCCTGCAAGCCTGCACTCTCCCGGTCGCTTCAGCAGCTGCCACACAGCACCTTCTGTGCCACGCAAAGTAGATGCGCTTCAAATTTAGTGGATAAAGGTGAGAATGGAAGCTCAGGCAGGCGGGTGGGCCCAACAGCAGAGCGGTGGAGAGAACTGGTTCAGTCTCCGCTGCTCATCACCGCTACCAGCTCGGCAGAACTGGACCAAACCGGTAGCATACGACCACTGGTATGAAAATTAAAATAGGAATGCAATGCATTTGTATCTTAATAATAATAATTTTGAAAAGAAAAGAACCACCAATTTTAAATGCATTTTACCAATTTCATTATATGAATAAAAACATTTAGATTGGTTTACTGTATTAGGACAGAAGTAGACATGTTACATAGAAACAGGAAGCTCATGTACTTTACAAAGACTATCCAACTCTGTGTTTTAACTAATTTTATTAACTACAAAATAGTATCCCTCCCTTTAGCCCACTGAATGAACTGATCAAAATGTCTTATCATAGAAAAGGTTTTGGGTTACATCAAATGACCATCCTGGTATTTCTCCAACAGGTAATAAAAAGAAATCTTACAGCTTCGTCATCCTTGCTTTGCTTTTCATCTGGTTCTCGGTCAGAGTCTCGGTCACTGCCATCATCTTTCTCACTCAATGATTCCCGATTGGTGTCATCTTCTTCAGATTCGCTTCCTTTATCAGAAACATCGTAATCATCATCCTTGACAATTTCCTAAATTTAAAAAGGGTAACTTTATTACATTCAGACATGTTCACAGCACTCATTTATCACAGGAGGCAAATTGTAGCCAATGTTGATTGATCTTGTAAAAGCTAAGCAGGATCACACCTGATTTGTCCTAGGATGCAGATACCAGCAACAAGCCAGAAGAAGCCAGTGTCAAACTACCTCTATGTTCTCTTCTTGGCAACAATACAGGTGTGTCTACGTAATCACAGAGAATTGAACTTGAGTCAAAGGTTTCTTTGACTTTATTAGATTGTTTCAACTCATGAATATGTAGTGTTTACTAGCCTTAGCTTACTTTGGATAATCTCCTATAGCGAAATTTAAGAGATTCTCTAGTTTTTTGAAAAATAAATAAAGGCATGCTACCAAATGATAGTGCACTTGAAACAGGAAGAAGGATATGCTACAACCTTTTGTAAAATCACATAAAGAACCTCTTCCCTTCATTACTTATCAAGATTTCATAATGCTCAGCTACTATATTCCATAGGCTACAGTAAATATGGAATTTGGTCTATGACTTCTAAACAGAAGTGTTGGATCTCATAGAAATCAAATTATTTTTCAGCTTACAATCCACATTTAATTTTGCTTCGTATTATTTTCCTTTTTTCATTAAACAGCAAACACTGGTTTTTCTGAAACAAGTATTTCAACACGCCTGAAAACCAAAATCCCAATCCATTTTGATTGACACATACGTTCCCGGCAACCCCATTAGCTTGTTTTTGCTTCAGTTGCTTTGTTTGTAGCAAAGGAGCAGGAGCTGGCTTTTTTTTCACGAGTTTTTTCTTCTTTGATTTGGAAGTCTTCTTTGCTCCTTTGTTCTTCTGCTGCCATCCTTTATTCTTCGATTTATTAAGGTCTCCTTGCTGCAAAAGTAGTTAAGATTTAAAGTGGTTACACTTCAGTCCTTGATCCACCCAAGTGCTTTAAGTATCAGAACAGAAATGAATGCATTTTAATATCAAGGCATTTGTGGAGAAAAGCAACTGATCAGTGTACCACTAATATCTATGGGCATCTCTAGAGGGAACAGCTGGCTCTACAGAAACTGGCTCACAGTTATCACAAGTGCAACTCCATTGTTTCATGTATTTTTAACATACAACTATCTTCTCAGCAAAATAAATACTTTACATGTTTACGTTATAAACCCGGGGTCCCCAGGCCACTGACTAGTAGCAGTCCATAGCCTGCTAGGAACTGGGCCACACAGCTGGAGGTGAGTGGCAGGGCAGTGAGCAAAACCAAAACCATTCCCCCACCCCCACCCTGGTTAGTAGAAAAACGGTTTTCCACGAAACCAGTCCTTGGTATCAAAAAGGTTGGGGACTGCATGTTATAAGCAACGAAATCAAGATTAAATTAACCTTCCAAATGGTTTTACCTTCCAAGGATTAAAAGTTATTTGACAATCTTGCAATTTAACAACAGGACTCATTTCAAACAGGAAACCTCGATGGTTACTAAACAAACTTTAAGGAATTACAACACAACCATCCACACCTATGTTTTGAACTTACGCCATCCTCTGCAGGCTGTTCTTCAGCTGAGCAGGTTGACTGTGCCTTCTCAAACACTTCCTGAATAAAGGGAAAAATAAATTACCTTAGCCTCTCTGTATCAATATGGGAAAACAGATCAATTAAACATTAATAATGCACAGAAAGTGAAACATTGGTTCGCATTTCTCAAGATGAAGAATCTAATTATTAATAGAGGGAAATTTCAATCAGTCTAGTCATTGGTGGAAAGACTGGGCTTCTGAAATTTTTTTAAATTTAATTGTAAATAACTCTCGAAAGCAAATATGTATATGGAAGAATTAAGAAACAGAGGGTGGCTTAGATTAAGAGTTGGTTTGAAAAGCCACATCTACATTTGCAGTTGTCTGTGGAGATTCTGTCATCCTGGTCATAATTGTCTCCCAAGCACCTTTGAGGCATAATTTGCAGTTTTTACATATTTATATATTCAATTTTTATGTTGCCCATCTCACATAAGGTGACTCTGGGCTGAATAAATTTATTCTTTTTCTTTCTTTGACTAATTTAAAATGAAGGAGAAGGTGTCTTCATTATCACTGTTGTAAAGGAACTGCAAGGATATCATATAGGTAGATCTACTGTAGATTACCCAGAGATCTACTTTTTGACCATATATGAAGATGAATGAGTGAATATTTCCCAGCTGATAAATGCACATCTGCAAACTATGCTACTAAAAAAAAATAAAGACAGAAAGATTATTTTATTTCAAAAGTCAAGAAGTACAATATTGTATATCCTTCTCATAGTTATCTGCATTTCCAAAAAGGCATTAAGAGTATCCACTCTCACAAAGTGAAAAGTGAATGTAAAATCTTTTCTTCTAATGCTAAGCAAAAATATTTTAGAGATGTAAGTTGTAAGGGAGAGGGTAAAGACTGTATAACTCTCTTTAATTACGAGTAGTTTCTTTATCTGACATTGAATTGTCTATTTAGACAAGTGCTTGTAATTTTTTCATGGATACCGATGATGTCTCCCCATCCCAAATCAGCTTTGATAAGACAAGAGCTGCATTTGTGCCCTGGTGAACTATGACAGATTGATTATCAAAGCATAGTCCATGGTTCCATAAAAACTGACCCAGTAATACTTAAGACAAATGGGGTAGGGGGAACTTTTAAGAACAGCTAAGGACTAAATTATTAAGCACTCCTCTAACTATTTGCTGGAAACTTGATTGCAGGATTACTCTATCTGGAAGGGACAACTAGGCCCACAAATATCATTGATGCTGTTTTACATTTTAACAGAAACAGATGATATTTGGGGCCCTAATTGTCTCTATATGGCATAATATATTTGTCTCTTATAATTATTTAATATTTCCAATTCTCGTCCATGGAAACAAAGCTTCGGATTTGGCACAAATCAGACTGAGCTGTTTTCTGAGTCATTAGACTGGGATCTAGAACCAATCCTGTAATCAGTAAGTATGTCTAATTTGAAGCAGGGGGCATGCTTTGAGCCTCCCTTCATATACCACATAAAAAAGCCACAAGTGGGAATTTGGCATGAACTGAGGTCTTAGGGAATTCCACAAGCTTGTGCAGTTTGCTTCTTGATGCATTCAGGGATATGACAGCATATAGCATAAATAAACCCAAGAACAGTGCATACCAATATAAATACTTACTGCCATTGTCTGTCTTGTCAAGGTGACCAAAACTGTGACTAGCGATCCTACAGTGATGTTATTACTGTCTTCATCATCCAAAACTGAAATAAAGGTTCCCCAATTATATAGCTTTCTTGTGAATAGGTTTTACTCAACTTTTAAATGCATGACTCAAAAAAGCTAATTTTTTGCAGCTTGAGCTCTCATCTGGATTTTATCCAACCATCTCATTCAATGATAAAACTCAAAGGACCTTAAAGATACATCACAAGCAGCTGCAGATTGAAGGACAAAGGAAGAATGCCAAACTTTGTAAGAAGAGAGGCTTTTGATAGCTGCTCAAAGACAAATTTGTATATATTCAATTTCTGCTTCAAAGACTCTGCACAGAATCCTCTTTTAAAAAAAGTTTAAAATGCATACTTTTGAATAAAGGTGTGTAAAATGTTCCAAATCTGGACTATATCATATTTGAACCATCTCTGTTTTCAGTCTTGAAATAGTTGCTTTGCATTCAAAACAGTTTTGCATTCAAAATGTGGTGTTTCATACTTGAGCCGGGTATTTCGAATTCCAAACATTTTGAATTCAAATTGTTATGTGCACTCCTATTTTAGAACTAAGGGACTTTAGTTATCTTGGTGTATAATAAAAAATAATAATAACGAAAGAAACTAAAACTGTATTTTTAGTACTGTAGCCCCCCCGGCATCGTCTGATGACTGCCAGATGTGCAGGTCTGCTGCATTGATTATACCTGCCATATAAAGTGGCATCAGATAAAAAAAAATCCAACATTATCTGGGAAACAGGAAACAGGTTGGGAAAGGCTGGTCTGAATAATGGTCTAGGTTGCAAATGAATAGTAAAATAAAGCAACGATAACCCATCAAATCACATAAATGGAAAGACCAAGCATGGAGAGTTCATATTGAGTTCCTTAATTTAACTTTTTAGAAAATCAAACCATTTCTTCAAAAACAAATTTTTAAAAAGTAATAGTAAGAGCTTCAATTAAGCAAAGGTAAACAGGTTTAACGGATTAAGGAAAAAGAAAGACATTCAAACAAAATGTACCTTTCTTTTTAAAATTATCAAATTTCCTCACAGGAACTCTTTAACAAGTAAAAGGGACTGTATCCTCTAATGATACTGCTCAACATCTACAGCTTCATGTGTACTTAAGATTTAAAAATGAATTGAATGACTGCTGCCCATTTAGATCAACCAAACCTATTTTAATGGGTACACTAAAAAAATAATCAAATAAAATTTGATGCGTTATTTCTGGGAAACAATGAATCCTTGCTTCCTCCCATTAGATGAGAAAGATCCATTATCAAAGCAGAGGTATGCATGCCTGTACATACTGCACATATCCAACCCCCAATGAGTGTTTAAAAACTCAGAAAAGTAAACAAACCCAGGAACAGAAAATAAGACGCAGAAAAATGTTTAAGGTTTCTTCTTAAATCACTGTACAAGCAGTGAATTACTACAAATGCAATGTTATGTATGACTAATTTATAATCTATATCAGGCTGGTATTAATTCAGTCTATTCCTGAAAGCAACTCAGGCAAGAGTTTGTTTACACACCAGCTAGCATTAATTGAATATGGCTGTGTCAAAATTAGTCACGCTTTATATGAGATACACTTAGGATGCTGTGGTCTTCCATCACAGTTGCGGTGTACAGAATATTTCATTCTGAACCATTTTGAATATGAAATTTCACAACGTTCTCATTTCAAGTACAAAACTGTTGTCTTAATATCCTTCTAAATGATTCAAGCTTGAAAGCCTTCGGCTAGGAAGCACTTTATACTGAGAACAGCTTTTTCAAGCTTGAAACTCTTCCGCAGTGCTTGGAGTAGCCTGTTCCATGGCCAGAGTGGTTTCGCATTTGCAAGTAGGGCAATTTGGGAAAATTCCAACCTTGAAACATTTTCACAGCCCTTGTTCAGATTTATACATATTAACCAACATGGAAGCTTATTATGTCCTCTTTATTTGACCCTCAAATCTAAGGCAGCCAATGCAGGAGACCTCAAAATTCCTATTATGTCATTCACTATTATTATTAAATATGTAGCGTTATTCTGTTAATAGGAATCCTGATCAACTCACTAAAACAGCACACACCACCTACCCTGGGGTTTTATATCCATGGTGATATGTGGAAAACTGCCAAGGACAGCCATAACTTCTTCATATTTTTCATCTTCAAGAAAGTGTAGTAAATTGTGGCGATCTGAGGCTTTCAAACTCACCAAGTCTTGGATAGATTTAATTTTGTACTGTTTTCATTAAGCAAAACAAAATATACATTTCTAGGTATTAGACATAAATTATCAAGAACATGAGCTATATCAAACATCAAGTTTGCTCTTACTCTAATTATTACAAAAACATATTACAAAATATGTTGAGTCTCTATATGAGATTCTCTGGAAATGGAGCAATGTTTAATTAATTAAACATAAAAATCAACTGGATAATCCTCAAACTCAAAAGAGAGAGGAGACAGGAAGGTGGGAAATGAATAATGCTTCCTTTTTTCCTATCCGCGCTCCCCTAGTCAGATCAACAACTAGCCCAAAATTGTCAAACTTCAATCTACTTTATATTCCACCTTTCCATCTACTCAGAAATGTCATTTGCTAAAATACAGAAAGCTAAGCATCATTAGTTGACAGTAAATTTGCACTATAAAAGGCTGTGCAGCAGTGAGGAGCATTCTAGCATTCAAAATCAGGTTAATGTCATATGGCTGGTGATAGTTTTATCAGAATGAGTGATGAGTAGTTCTGAAACGCTTAACAAGTACAGGTAGTTCTAGACTTATGACAGATTGCTTAAGGATGAACTACAAAAAAGCTAGTTGTCTGTCTGTCTGTCTCTCTCTCTCTCTCTCTCTCACACACACACACACAGAGAGAGAAGAGAAGAGGAGAGAGAGAGAGAGAGAGAGAGAGAGGAGAGAGGAGAGAGAGAGTTTTAAATAATTGCATTTCAGACACTTTGCAACTGGCTTGCATTTACGATCAGTTGCAACATCCCACAGTGGCATGACAATTTGTGACACTGCCCCATTGGATATGCTAGATTCATTTAACAACCAATTGTTTCACTAAACAACCATTGATTTAACAACCACAGTGATGAATGTCAAAAGAACAGTCAAAAAATCAAGTCTGCTCAGATAGTGCCCCAACTTACAACCACAACAACTTGCAACCAAAATTCTGGACTCCACTGTGGTTTTAAATTGAGAATTACCTGTAGCTGTTTGCTTTTCGGGGACTTGGATCAACAGCTATTGTAAACTTTTATTTTATTACTTTGAAATATAATCCTTTTAAACAAAATTTTGTATGAATGTGTTTATTCGTTTTTTTATTTTTTTAAAAAAAATATTTATTTTTATCCTTTTATTTTATAAGACTTTATATATATATAAGCAAATATACATAATGTTCCTATTGTCCCGACAGTAACAAGCTTGTGAAATGGATTGTGCTAAAAGTGTGTGACTGGCCCAAGGTCACCCAGCTGGCATTCATGCCTAAGGTGGAACTAGAACTCATACTCTCCTAGTTTCCAGGCCAGTTCCATAACCATTACACCTAACAATCAACTGTCTCAAAGCATAAACATTTTCCAGAATGTGGTCAGATCAAATGAGTTCTAAGAAGCTACAGATTATGTCAATGTCTTCTACCTTTTTATGATTAGACACCCTTCTGAGATTATCTTCTTCAATATGTGGGAGTTGAAGGAGTGGAGACTTAAATTGCTGAAGCCCCTGGACAATCATCTGAGAAAGTTTCATGCAGTTTTCCAAAGAAGCCAATGAGGGAGCACGAAATTCTCTTTCTGAGGGAGAAACATAGGGAAATATTTATACTCAATTGTCAGTATTTATTAGCAATACACAGTACAGGTAATCCTCAAATTACAATGGTAATCGGTACCAAAATTTCCACAACTAAGCAATGCAGTCATAAACCATGTCATGTGACCACACTGCTAGTAGTTAAGCAAGGAGTGTGCATCGTTAAGCCATCACCTTCTTGCAACTTCCTGCCAACTTCCAACAACCAAAATCAGTGGGGAAGCTGGCAGAAAATTGAAAATCCCAGGCAACTCACAAACAAGTCAGTGGAGAAGTGGGGAGGCTGCTGCCAAGTGCGTGAGAGTAGCAAGTGACCAGGACGAGGGTGAAAGTGGCTGGGGAAGATGGCATGAGTGCAGCGGGACCCAGAGGAAGGTGCGTGATTGGCCTGGAGGTGCAGCACAAGGGCGAGGTTCAGAGAGAGTGTGTGAGGTTGTGTGGGTGTCCGATATGGCTTGGGGAGGCTTACCTAAGCAACTTGCAACCTTCCCTGCTAGCTTCCCCATTGACTCTGCTTGCGGGAAGGCAGCAGGGAAAATCGCACGTCATGATCATATCTGCAACCATCGTATGCGCCAGCAAGTTGCCAAGCACCCACATCAGGATCAAGTGACTGCAGGAGTGCCAAGACTGCTGGAATTTCAAGGACTAGTCGTAAACACCCAATCCTTCAGCATCTTGGCAATGTCAATTTCAAGACCTAGTCTTAACCAGCATCATTGCAATATCAGTTACAAGGACTAGTCGTAACCACCACTCCTTCAACATCATTGCAACATCAAATGGTCGCTGAACAATTTGTCATCCACTGGGGACTACCTATCGTTCACCCCGGAACTGTAGTACTAGGTACTTCAGTGAAAATGGAGAACGGACTCAAAGAAGGAATAGCTTTAAAAATACTATCAGATCGCTTGCTCTAATTTAAGAATGCCTTAATGTAATTTAATTTCAGCTATTTAAGAAAGTTAAAAGAAACATAGTCCTCCACTTGTGACCACAACTGAGCCTAAAATTTCCACTGTTAAGCAAATGTGAAGTGAAATTAAGTGAATTTTGCCTCATTTTACAATCTTTCTTGCCAAGTTGTTAAAGGAACACTGCAGCTGTTAAGGTAGTGATATGGTTGCTAAGTGAATCTGGCTTCCCCATTGACTTTGCTTGTCAGAAGGTCGTAAAAGGGGATCACATGATCCTGGGACACTGCAACCATCAATGAACATATGCCAGGAGTCCAGAGTCTGAATTTTGATCACGTGGCCATGGGGATGCTGTACAGGTTGTGTGAAAAACAATCATAAGCCACTTTTTTTCAGGGTAACTTTGTTCTAACTTAGAATAGTCACTAAATGAATGGTTGTAAGTTAAGAACTACCAGTACACTGTTACTTCTCCCTTACATGTTGTTTCCATAGAAAGGTTATAGGATTTTAAATATTACTAGACAAGCCATGAGCCCTTGGATCATCCTTTCGGAGCTATTTCCTTACCACCTTTCTCAAAGCCTTCAACAATGTCTTCCATGGTAAACCTGTGATACATCCAGAAATGTGTCTGCCTTTAAAATAGTCCATGTTGAACTGTATAGTGCAGTCAAACATTAGCACAGGGAACATTTTATGAGATTTTATATTATATTATAATATAAATATGTTTTATAATTTTATGCATACAATGTTTTATAAAATTTGCCAAATTTCAGTTCCACAGGAGTAATGAGTCCTGGATTTTGAATATATTCTGTAAATTAGACCACTTGATATACCTTGATTCAAAACATTTTGCTCCATAGTACACCATTTTACCCAGTTAAAAGTTACAGGAAAGAGAATTTTAATAGTAAAGAGGTAGTATTCACAAATATATGTTAGGACTTACCTTCCCGGCTACGTGCCATGAGTATTAATTGGCAAATTACATTTACAATTTCTTGAAGCAAGGAAGGGCACTTTTTTAAGACAAACTGTTGATCTGCAAGAAAGGGAAAAAAACCCTGAACAATTTTGTGCATAAAGTGAACGCTATACACGATTACAGTTTTTCCTTTCTTATTATATAGCTACCAAAAGTCCTGTTGTGTGTATTAAATAAGCTCCAAATGGCATCTTGCAAGCAAGCTTCTGTTTGTGCAAAAGGGCATCCCATCTTCCCTTCCCCTTCACATACCTAGAGTAACTCCACACTATCTTAAAATCTGTTGTTCAATCCTCTAGAGCAATGCTTCTCAACCTTTTCTTCACCCCAGACCTCCTTTAAATACCACGGATTATGGCCACGGACCACCAAGACTTAAGATTTAAATCATAGATTTTCTTCAAGTTTTTGCGGACTCCGACATGACATCGTCCCCCATCCCCAGACCCCCAGGGTCCGTAAACCACATGTTGACAACCACTGCTGTAGAGCAGATCTGGGGGAGGAATCCAAGAGACTGCACAGGAAGAGGGAATTTCTCTACCAGCAGCACTTTTTTCAGTGGTTGATGGACACAGGTAATTTTCATCCAATATCTATATACACAAACGATCCAATCTCAATGTAAATCAAGATATGCATAAATTCTATATTCTTGGGCGTGCACAGACAGACATTTCTTTTGCTGCCACGACTCTTCCCCTAAGCAAGAACCTCACTAATTCATACAGAAGGTGTGAAGCAACAGGAGGGGAATGGTTTGCAGAAATAACTAGTTCAAAGTATAACCTAGTTTAAGAAACATACAGATTTCAGTCACTTCTGTGAAGTTTTTGATGAAACTCAAATTTCTGTATCTGATTACTGAAAATATGTGATAAAGGCACAATTTAAGACACAAGTCCCTTTTGTGAAGTTAAAAAAGCAAACAAGTTCTTTGCCATCAAAACAAACACTAGCTTATACAAAACGAGCATGAAACTTGTAATTCAATTAGATAATTTCAAATCCTTGTTCCAGGCCTATGCTCTTATGGTTTCCAAAAGCAAATACCTTGTTCAAGTGTCTCAGGAACTTTCATTCTGGCAAGATGAGAAAGTAAGAGCACTCTGGCTTTCAAGCTATACGGACAAGTAAGCGGAGGTTCATTTTTCTTCAAATTAATGCTGCCAATTTCTCTGATAAGCTGAAAAATGAAAAAAAAAAAAAGATAATCCAACTGTAGGACACAGGTAGCCCTCAATTTATCATAATGCAGCCTGCTCATTACGGTAACAAGTGATGAAGGTTGTAAAGTGATTCATCACAAGACCAGCCTGATTCTACCTTATTTTGTGGAGGTTGTTAAGCAAATCACCATGGCTAGGTGAATTTGTCATTACTTGAACTTGCAATAATTAAGTGAACCCATTGATCACTATGGCAGATTTTTGCCGATTTGTACCGAGCACCTAAAATATAATCTCTCCTCCTCAGCTGGCCATTACTCCCTTTCCCGAAGGTGGTTGTAGCGGTGGTCAGAAATGGCCACCCCAAAGAAGAACTCGACCGGAAAAGAATGTGCAGGAGGAAGATAAGATGAAAAAGTTTTGGCTGACCGGGTCAAACAGCAAAAGCAAGAAATAAGGTACCCTGGAATTTAACCTATAAAAAAAAATAACACTGTTCCCAAAGATGATTTTCAAGCAGCGAAGGAGAGAGAAAAGGGAAAGGATTTGGGTTTTTTTCTCTCCTTTTCCTTTCCCTATACTGACAGCTAAGAGACTTAAGCAGGAAATTGGAAAAAAAAATCCACTTTGACATCAATAGGCATTTAAGCTGAAAATAAAATGTCAAAGGGATAATAAAGATTTCTGGATATTTAAAAGCTTTTGAAAGCAGGAAAGGAGAGAAAAAGAATACAAGGGCAGGATCTGGAAGGGAGGAGACTGCCTGGAATTAAAAAGAACTTACAGTAAAATCTCAACAAGACTTCTAAAAGATACATTTTAACTGAAACATGGCAACAAAATAGTAAAACCTCAGGAAGAGAAAGTGAAAAAAGAAGTAAGAAGAAACAGCTTGAGAGTATTTGGATTACTTGGTGACTTCTGGATTTTTGGTTACTGCATTTGAATGACTAAAACAATCAGGTGGTTGTTTAAAACTGTTTAAAATGACTCCATTTTTAGAAGAACTGAAAATGGAACTTAAAAAGTACAAAGAAGATGCACAAGAAGGGAGAGGTTCTTTTGGCTTCGTATTTCAGTTCTTAGAAATGGAGATTTGGAACTATGAGAAACAACAAGAAACGCCTGTAGAACAAGACGACTGGGACAAAGAAGAAGTCATCTTTAATGAACAAATAATTTTGTGGGGGGAGGAAATAGGAAAGTGGGGAAAGAGAATGAACAGTTTAAGATTTGGAAAAACAACCCCCAAAAAGAATAGTTTGAAAAATAAGTATAACATTCAAAAGCAACAGAAGAGGGAAATGCAGAAGAGAGAATCAGAAGTAGAGAGACAAGGGGGTAAAAAGGGGAGGGAGAAGAAGAGAGGGAAGAAAGAGAGGAAAAGAAGTTATAAAGGACAGAAACAAAATATAGAGAAACAGGGCCTATTTAGAGACAATGGTGAAAATCGAATTGAAAAGGGGATTCTGCAAAGGTACATAAGATAGTATTGTTATATTAGAAATAGAAATAACTTCAGAAAATATGAAACAATGTATGATCAAAATGGTAATTTAGTGGAATGTTTGTTAATAAATAAATGTAATAAAATGAATATTTAATGATTTATAAAACATAAGTGAAGAGAAATAGGGGAAAAATTAATTATGGAAAGATTATATATGTCTCCAAGGAAGTATGATATTTAATTGAAAAGAAATGTTACAGATGTTAAGACTTTAATGAATATTAATGATAGAACTGAATTGGAAAGGAATGAGGGTTTTAATTACATATATTTATAATCCTTTTTTTAAAGAATATAGTGTGTATTTTAAGAATGTACCGAGCAGAATTCGATTGGAAGTTAATGAAAACCCAAATAAAACTTTATAATAAAAAAATGATAATGCAACTGTAGGACACAGGTAGCCCTCAATTTATCATAATGGAGCCTGCTCATTATGGTAATAAGTCATGAAGGTTGTAAAGTCATCACAAGACCAGCTTGATTCTACCTTATTTTGTGGAGGTTGTTAAGCAAATCACCATGGCTAGGTGAATTTGTCATTAAGTGAACTTGCAATAATTAAGTGAACCCATTGTTCACTATGGCAGATTTTTGCCGATTTGTACCGAGCACCTAAAATATGATAATGTGACTGGGGGGGGGGATTGCAACCCCTGGAACTTTGGGATCAAGTTGTAAATACCTTTTGGGGGGAGTTCCATCATAACTTCAAATGTTCATTAAGTGACTGGTCACAAGTCAAGGACTATTTGATACAAACACACAAAGGTAAAACTTCACTAATAACAAACCTGGGGTATTTGAATATTGTCTACAGGTCTGCTTGTTGCATCTTTATTATACTGAGGGTCAAATTCAGAAGCCCCTGCCAAAACCATTATAAGTCCTGCAGAGAAAACAAATGTAATATAAGTATGTAAAAAGTATTAGAATATATACAAAGACTTTCTCAAACTTTGTCCCACAAAGATTTTTATTTACCACTTTCTCCTCAGAAACTCATCAACACCAAATAACTAAGCATAATTGAAGTACCTTAGGATTACTCTTTCACTAAAGAAGCAAGGACTAAGCATAATGACAACTATTTTCATGAACGGGTATTCAAAAATCTTACAACAGGACTTTCTCCATGGTAGCTAAGTACATTGATTTATGAAACAACATGGATGACAATTAAAAGGAGTACCAGCTAAAATTTTGTCTGTTACCATTCTTTTCATATCAATATATGTTGTTTTTGCAGACAAAATTAATATCCCATTCTTCTTCAATAACATACAGTTGTATGAGTACACTAGACTAGAATACCTATAATAGGTATCTTCTTTACATTTACTTGAGAATAATTTACCCTGTTCATCTTTCTTCAGTTGGTGCCTCATATTTCATTTTTAAACCTGAAGATTTGAAAGCCTGTATACTAATAACATCTATACAGAATTCTTTCCATCTAATCATGCAGCTACTAAAAACTAAATGAACATTTCCATCCAGAGAATGGTGTTAGGAGGCAAGAGGTGCTGGCCTTGTTCCAGATATGTGAGATGGCATTGTACTACAGCAGTTCTTGAATAAGAACAACTTCAGATTCTAGCATGACTTTTCAGTATGATAAAGCAGGGGTGGACAACTTTTTTTTAGTTTGTGAGAAGCACTTCATCCTTCTGCTGTGCCTGGAGACCACAAGAACATGGCTGATGATTTTATGGTATCACTAGAGCCACCATGACAAAGCTAATATTTCTGGATCTTTTAGAGTTGGGGGGAAGAAGGGCTCCTCAAGTCTTTGTATCCTACTTGTAACAAGTGCTGGAGAAAGAGGGTTCTCATAATTGATTCTCCCATAACAACACAATATGCTTTACAGAATGTACACAAGAATCTTCCTCGGATGAGGAAAATTTCATAAGAGAAAATTTAACCAATTCCACCTTAAATGTTAAGTCTATTCATAGATTCAGTAACTTAATCCCACATTCTTCTCAAGAAATCAAATAGCATATCTTAGAAAACTTAGTGCATAAAGTTTAAACATTCTGCAGAACGCAGGTCTACCTCTAAATAACTACAAAAGAAGCACAAATTTATATTTTAGAATTTAACTGTTTTTAATGCTTACTTTTCATATCCATATTTCTGGTTTTATACACAAAGTAGGTATAAATTTGTGTTGTACGGATGAGAATCTGATCTCCACTATAACGAATTGATCGATACCACCAAGAACCCTAAGTCATTTAAAACAAAAATATTGACATTAAGGATGCATAAATGCAGTAAATATACTATTTTCTAAAGTCTTGAACCTCTGTGATTTCAAGAGCATAATCCTATGAAAATAATGAATTACAGAAACTTTAGAAATTTATATGACAGCTGATATTACAATATCAAAAGTTGAAAGATACAAAGGATCTGTGTTGCATAAAAGTTTTATATTATGTAGTACAGTGCCAAGGGGCAGGAAAAACAGAAAACAAAGTGACTGCAAAGAAGAAAATGCAACAAACTTAAAATGCTTAAACTCTTTGCATTAAAAGGTATACTTTCAGTCAATGCTGCCCAGCAGAGAACTGAGCAGCTATTTTCATGCTTCACCACCTGTATGTTAAATAGAACAGAACAGAACAGAACAGAATTCTTTATTGGCCAAGTGTGATGGATACACAAGGAATTTGTCTTGGTGCAAATGCTCTCACTGTACGTAAAAGATACATTTGTCAAGAATCATCGGGTACAATAAGCAAGCAAATCATACTAGGAAACAGTCAATATAAAGTTAAAGAAGTATTCAAAACACATTTTTCTGTATTTTGGAATAAGCTATACAGTGCAGCAATATAAAATTTCCTCGTGAAATTCAAAATCTCTCAGAATTCCAATTCTAGTCCTTTTATTTTAGCCAGCAATAGAATTTAGATAGCATATGAACAATCTTCAAAAAACTGGAAACTACAGAGTCTGAATAATCATGGACACACTTAAATTTTACTACACAGATTTGGCACACCGATGTGTAAATGTAAGTTGCCAGGTTAGAAAATTATCATAATAAAGTTGGGATGGTTGAGTTTGTGAAAACAAGATTTGTTATGTACATAATTTGTATTTTTTGAAATGTACTTTTTCTTGATTTAAAATACTTACTACAACCACTGGAAGAATAACCATAAATGCTAATCCATAAACCAGCAAAACCTAGGAAATATGAAAAGAAATATCAGAAACATGTAATAAAATCAGAAATAAAATCAGAAATGCTCACATAGGCAGAGACATCTTTTTGTATAAAAAATACTGAAAGTTTTCAGGAAGTAGGTAATGAAGTCATATTTTAAAAGACTCCTATATTTTCCTCGCTAAATTTTCAATCTGATAAAGAGAAACTAAATGTGAAACTTGCAGAACAGCCTCCCAGCAATAAAACAAAGCCTTCAAGACTCAGCATAACTACTGTATTTTTTGTACTATAAGACACTCCAGAGACGCACCCAGCTTTTGGGGAGGAAAATGGGGGGGGGGGGATTTGCCTCCTTGCAGCAAACAGCCTGGTCAGCTTCAGCACAGCCTGATTTAGCACAAGCAGCTGATTGGTGGTTGGTTCAGCCTTCTGGAATACCGCCGATCTGCTGTTGCAAGCTGCGAGGATGCTGCTGCCTATTGCAGCCGTTACCACCAATCACCACCTCTGCGTGCCCCATTTTCGGCCTCTGCACATCCCGTTTTCAGCCTCCACAAGCTCCGATTTTGGCCTCCATGCGCCCCATTTTTGGCCCGTTGCAGGCAGGCAAGGATCGCCACTGCCATCGATCGCCACCATTCAGTGGCAACAGGCAGCAGAAGCAATCCCTGCCACCTGGAACAGCTGATTGGCGGTATTCTGGGAAGCCAATCCAACCGCTGCTTGTGCTAAATCAGGCTGTGCTGAAGCTGACCAGGCTGTTTGCTGCAAGGGGGCAGATTGCTGGGAGGCAGGGGCCGAAGGTTGGGGGCCAGTGGGTGGGCGGAGCTTCAGCAACATTCGCTCTATAAGACAGACATTTCTACCTATTTTTTGGGGGGGGGATGCGTCTTGTAGTGCAAAAAATACAGCAAATCACAGACAAAGTGAACTTTTTAAAGTGCCATTGAAAGCTGTAGCAAGCCTAGAACTGGACTAAAGCTCTGAGTGGAATAAATGCAAATTTTCCCAAAGCTGGCAACAGTTTACGCACATCAATTGACTGTCATTTTTCTCTAAATGATGGTTTAAAAAAATCTCTGCAGACTATCAACTGCACTAAGGCTTTCAGCTTATACAGCCAAACTGGGAGTTGCCTTACCAAAATAGAATTCTTCTGATCCACAATCCAAGCTGGCAATGCAATTCCAAAGCTTGTAGCTGCAAGAAACATAAATAGGTTACAAAATATGGCAATATAGTCAATATAAATTTCTTCAATAATACAAGCTGGGTAAATTATACATCTTTTCAACCAAACCTTTCTCTTATTAAAAAAAATAAAGGAAATCTTGTTTTTTAAATAAGCTTTATCTGTGGTACATATGCAGATGCAGAGCTAATTACAGGATTAATCTTCTTGATCCAATCTGCATGGGATCTTAAGATAAACATTGCTTCCCAGATTAAAATCAAGAAGTACCCACTGTATGAAAAGAAACTGTATTTATTTGTAAAAGTACAGATTATAAAGATAATTAACTACAACTTAATCTACGTGTTAAGTGACAAACTGTTCTCTACATAACAAGACAATCCCACCCATTTTGAAGGGCAACCTTGTGAGATCACTTTTAAAGAAACATCCCTAGAATCTGGAAGGATATAAGGACAAGTGCAAATATTCAGTTCTTGATGACAATATATAAACTGAATCGATTATGCATACTAAGTTTGGTTTTAGCTCTAAATAACTGGATAGCTTACATGTAAAGAGTAACTTTACAGCAAGTTCATCATGCTGCTGAGGCCAACTCAGGACATCACAACAGTGCATTAATCTCAACTTTCGTGCCTGTGTAAACAACCTCCCTTCAACTGACCTATAGGGAATGGAAGCTCTATAATTATTCCAAGAAAAGCTGTTGATTGATTTGGAAATATCAGTAGATATGAATTTACAACAGATATAACACTGAAATTGAAATATTCCAAATTCTCCAGAATGTTCTCGTAACATGAAATTTTGGCCTGGTAATGTTCAGAATTCAGTCTGATTTTGTATGTATATAAGGACTGCTATTCCCATGTAGCAAGCAAGAGTGTAAATTAGACAACATTTCTATGCAGGATTGTAATCTAAAAAGGCAATAAATATATTAAATGTTTGAGAAGCTGGATCTCTGGATAACAGGGGATTCACTAGTGTGAATCACTATTCACTGAACCTTGGAACGAAGCATGAGTGACATTAAAGTTAGCCTCATAAATACGTAGATACAAAGATAGATGACATTACTGTACAAACACCGTTATACAAAATTAAAACTGTTACTGACAGAATAAATCACAGAGCAAAAGTCAGGATCCTACATAAATTATGATTTGGTACAATCAACAATAGAATTACCTTGTGGTCCATCAGGGCTGCCATATTCTTCCCAATTTTTTCGAGATTCTTCATCAGTTAAACTACAAAATAAGAGGCAAAATTATGTTAGAAAGCTTGTTTCAAGAGTGCACATTATCCTTGCTCAAAGCAAAGCTTTAAAATTTGCCACACAAAAACTTAAAATCCCCAGGATGATCCATACCAAAATAGCACAGCAGACAGGCATGGCAGAGTATACATTCAAGAATGTCACCAAGGTGTAGCTACTATTAACAATAACCAAACAGGACAAGAAAGGAGAAAACACAGTTTGAAATTATCCCCAGTGATAAAAAGGCTCCTTTGAGTTCTAAGAGCACTTCTGATGACAAAAGGGAGAAAATAATTTATAATAAACGGATTTTGTCTTACTCTGAAGCCTTTATATGACTGGAAGTCTACTCTAAATAATTAGGTCTTAGATCTTTGCTTGTTTTATAAACCAGAATCACTACTTATATACTTAGAAGAAAACAAAATCAATTCTGTATTGTAATAACTGCTGTAAGTAGACAAACTGACTGAAACATATAGAAAATGGTATTAGTGTACATTCTACGTTGCTTACAATAACATTCCCTCCCACGAACAGAACTTACGCTGCATAAGCCTTAGCAATATTCATAAACATAACTTCATCGCCACCTTTATCTGGATGGTATTTCAGCGATAACAAACGATACTGCTTTTTAATTTCTGACACTGTTGCACCCTATTAAAATAAGAGGTTCAAATTAATTATTTGCAATACATAAGGATGCAATCACCTTCACTTACCTGAATGTAAGTTCCACTGAACTCAGTACACCTTATTTCTGATTATTCACAACAAATCTCAAATACAACATACTAATAATATACTATTTAACAAAATACCTTTGGATTGCCTAAATTATTGTAAAATTTAGTTTCATAGTTCACTTCTAAATCATCATTACACCCAGACACTAGTTTGAGATAGCTACAACTTATTGTAAACATTAGAAAGCCAGTAAAACAGGGATACTACCACATGTTCAATTTCAATTTATGAATTTCAATTTCAAATTCAATTTATGACCACAACAGGGACCAGAAAAATCTAAGTGATGTGGTCATTAAGTGAGACATCATAAGACCACACTCAATTTTACAATCTTTTAGCCATGATTATTAAGGGAACCATCAATAGTCATTAAGCGAGCCTTCATCATGTGACTATGACATGCAACCTCCTTCTGGCTTCCCCATTGACTTTGCTTGTCGATAGCCAGCAGAGAAGGTCAGAAATGGTGATCACATGGCCATGGGACTGCTGCAAGAGCCAGAAATCCAGCTTGGTTCTTGAGTGACCAGATCTGAATCACGTGACCCCAGGGTCCCTATGATGGATGTAAGTGCAAAGACTAATCGTAAGCCATTTTTCTCTTCAGCCCCAATGAAAACCAATGGTTGTTCAGTAAGCACTACATGTAGTCTCTGTTTTGGGACTCTGACAGTCCCAAAACAGATCTAATCCAATGGAAATTCTAAGATATGAGCCCTCTAATCTGCTGCTATTGTTAACACTGCTTTCTTTAAAGTTTATAAAGCAAATTTTAAATCTGGTAAGCTCCAAGGATTGAGAATTTTTTTGAAAGAATGTATAAATGCAACTTTTAAAAATTAAAAACATCTCCAAATGTTTAAACAACCACCAAATTGTTCAATGGCCTCTACTCCTACATAGATACAGGAATATAGGCAAAACTGAATTCAACTGACCTGCACCTATTAAAAATGTATCGTTTAAATGAACTATTCAACTTTCAAATAGAATGGGCGTTGGTAGAAGTTACCGTGAACGCTCTATCTATGCTGCGAGAAAGCCCAGGATGGGTTGACTTCCTATGATGTCATAGCTGAGTCTGTACTAAGATATAAAAGCCAGCCCCCGGGAGAGACCTCAGCTTTAGCAAAGATACTTGACAGACCTAAAGGTGTCTCTGAAAGCCCAAAATAAATACAGAAATATGTCTTACCCTCTCCGGACGAATCAAGGGAGAGGCTGGGCTCTCTCGCAGCATAGATAAAAAGGGCGTTCACGGTAACTTCTACCAATGCCCATTCTCCTCCATGCTGCATTGAGAGCCCAGGATGGGACATACCAAAGCTTGCATGTCCACGGGCGGGTCCTCATCTGGCTCATCACACCGACTGTGGAACCACTCGTTGAAGCACCCGTCTGCCGAAGGCTGCAGTCGCTGAGGCAAAAGCATCCAGACAGTAGTGTCTGATGAAAGGAGACGGGGATGTCCACATGGCCGCATGACAAATCTCCTCCAAGGATGCTTGGGTCGCCCAGGCAGCAGAAGTGGCCACGCTTCTGATAGAGTGCGCCGTCAGACCTCGGGGAACTGGAAGGGCCGCAGCTTTGTAGGCCTGCTCAATGCAAGACCTGACCCACCTGCTAATAGTAGAAGAGGCCTTGTGCACCAAGTGAGAACGGAAAAAGGAAACAAACATGGCTTCCGACTTCCTGAAGGAGGAAGTGTGCTTAAGGTATATTCTAAGAGCCCTTCTTACGTCTAGCGTGTGGCACTGCCGCTCTAAGTCATGGTGCAGGAGGGGGCAGAAGTCAGGCAAAACAATGTCCTGGGACCTGTGAAACCAGGTGTTAACCTTCGGAATAAATGAGGGGTCTAGACGAAGAACAACCCTATCATCGTGAAAGGAACAAAGGTCCTGTCTGATGGAAAGAGCAGCAAGCTTGGAATCCCTCCTGGCAGAAGTGATGGCAACAATGAACACTACCTTCAGAGTCAGGAAATGGAGAGACACTGTTCTAAGGGGTTCAAAGGGGGGCTTTGTAAGGGCATTAAGGACCAAATGAAGGTCCCAGGAAGGGTACCTGTGAACCACCGGAGAGTGCAGCTTGGAAACCTCTTTCAAAAACCTCCTGACTGAAGTGTGATGGGATGAGGAAGGAAGCAAACCCCATGAAAGGACTGAGGAGAGGGCCGCAACCTGCCTGCATAAGGTGTTGGGGGCCAAATTTTTCTCCAGTCCATGCTGAAGGAAGCTAAGAACTTCTGCCAACTGGGCTGAAGCAAGAGAAAGACCCTCCCTGAGGCACCATCGGGAAAAAGCCTTCCAGGTGGCATCATAGATGTGCCTTGTAGAAGGTTTGCGAGAAGCCAGGATAGTGAGGATGACCCTTTCTGGGAAGATCAGCCTCCTCTAGCCGCTGCCGCTCAAGTGCCACATGGTCAGCTTGAACCACTGGGGCTCTAGGTGGAGCAGGGCCCCCTGGTGAAGGGAGATTAGATGGGCAGGGATCCTCCAAGGAGAAGCCACCGATAGGTTGACCAGGTCCGCAAACCAGGGCCTCCTTGGCCAATAGGGTGCCAGGAGGAGCTCCACACGTTCCTCCAACCTCTTCCAAATTACTGCCGGAATGACGGGAAGCGTGGGAAAGGCATAGAGGAGACCCTTGGGCCATCTGCACCGAAGAGCATCTGTCCCCTCCGCTCCCTGGCAAGGAAACCTGGTGAAGAATCTGGTGACTTGGGCGTTTTCAGGAGTGGAGAAAAGATCCACCTCTGGTGTTCTGAATCTGAGGGAAAGATCCCTGAATAGAGACAGAGGAATGGACCATTCTGCCTGGTCGACTAGGCTCCTGCTGAGCCAGTTGGCCTGGGAGTTGCGACCCCGGAGAAGTGGCCCGCCGAGATCGATAACAGGTGTTTCTCTGCCCATAACCCCAACCGTAGAGCCTCTCTCATGAGGGCTTTGGACCTCATCCCCCCCTTGCCGGTTGACATGAGCCTTTGCGGCCATGTTGTCCATAAGGACTAGAACATGAGAGTCGGTCACTGATTGCCTAAAATGCTTGAGAGCCAGAAAAATGGCTCTGAGCTCTAGCCAACTTATGGGAAGGGTCTGTTCAGATCTGGACCAAACGCCCTGAGCTATCTGGCCCTGCATATGGGAACCCCAACCCAGGAGTCTGGCATCGGTGGTTATCACTAGCCTATCTGGGTCCCTGAACAGGAGTCCCCTCCAGATAGATGGGGAATGCCACCAATTGAGAGATCTCCGGATTTGTGGCGGGAGTGGGACCTTGATGGATGAGTGGCTGGTTCCTGCTCATTGGTAGGGAAGCAGGAACCACTGGAGGGCTTGGGAGTGGAGCCGAGCCCATGCGATGATGCCAGTACAGGAAACCATCTCCCCCAGAAGTTTGGACAGCAGCGACAGGGGGACAATTTGATGTTGCTGGGTCTGGCTGATGATCTCTGCAAGGCTCTTTCCACGAGCTGGGGACAGGAAAACCTGGCACGACATGGTATCAATGACTGCTCCCAAGTGTTGCAATTTGGTTGTAGGAGAGAGCTGGCTCTTTTTGGTGTTGATGGAAAATCCGTGGTTCTGAAGACATGACAGGGTAATTTGCAGATCCCGATGGGTCGCAAGGATGGAAGAGCAAAGAATCAAAATGTCGTCCAAGTATCATTGGATCCTCACTGGAATAGAACGCAAAGATGCCACCAATGCTGCCAGAACCTTTGTGAAGACCCTTGGAGCCGATGAGAGGCTGAAGGGAAGTGCTCGATACTGGTAATGGTTATTCTGATAACAGAAACCGAGAAACTGGCAATGATGATGCCAAATTGGGAGGTGGAGGTAAGCCTCAGTGAGATCAATGGAAGAGAGGTCGCCCTCATGAACGCTCTCTAAAATAGAATGCAGAGTCTGCATTTTAAATCACCTGCATTTTACAAATTGGTTGAGAAATTTTAGATCAAGGATGGCTCGCCAACCCCCCGAGGCTTTGGGAACGATGAAAAGGCAAGAGTAAAGCCCACGTCCCCGTTGAGATGGGGGAACAGGTTGAATAGCCCTGATTTCAAGAAGGTGCTGAATGGCCTGATTCATGGGGGCTTGCCTGCAAATGTCCCGAGACACAGGACAGATCAAAAAAAATTTGGGGTGGGGTGGGGTTAGGAAGTCCAATTGTAAACCTGACCTAATAGTGCTGAGCACCCAGGCGTCCGTCGTTGACTCCTCCCATTTGGAGGAAAAGAAGGCTAGGCGACCTCCGATGGGTGGGGAGAACGAGGGATTACTTAGAGCGACGGAAGGAACGACCTCCTCCCGCCCGAAAGGGCCGTTTACCAGTAGAAGGTTGTTGCCTGCCAGATGTTTCCACCCATTGGTCTTGGCATTGGGAGTATGGCCTGTGAGAGCGGGGGAAGCGAGATGAAGGAGGGCGATAAGGAGCAGGGCAATAGTAGGCTTTCTTCCCAGAGGAAGAGAGAATTTTACCTTTATCTCTGGTTTCGATGAGATAAGGTTCCAGAGCATCGCCAAAAAGCTTATCCCCTGCAAATGGAACTGAAGCCAGCTTCCATTTTCGGCGTGACTCCGCCTGCCAATTTTAGAGCCATAAAAGTCTTCTTGCTGCTACAGAAGATGCCATGGCCTTGGATGCAAATTTGGTAGAATTGAGAGTGGCATCCGCAGTGAATTCCACCGCTGCAATAATCCTATTAAGGTCTTGGTGAGACAGAAGGTCAGAAGCAGGCAATCTATTCTGGAGTTGGCACAGCCACCATATGGATGCCCCAGTGAAGAAGGATGCTGCTGTTGAAGCCTGAACAGCCCAAGCAGCAGCCTGGTGATTGCACTTGAGGGTCTGTTCAGAACGTTTATCATCCGGTTTCAGGATATCTTCTGGCTCCGTGGGAGTGCCAGAAGATGAGAATGAGGCCAGAACAGCAATGTCAACAGAAGGCACTGCCAGGGCATTGTCCAGAGCTGTGCTGACATTGTAGAAACACTTATCTAGAGAAGATGGGTGAGGACCTGCCGAAGGAGAAGTGCACTGTTCCTTGACCATGTCCAGGAACAAAATGGGAGAAGGCAGAACCTCTGCATGCACTACAGGCTTGGAGAAGAGCGAATCCCCTTGGCTAGAGAGATTTCCTTGTGGCTCGGGAGCCACCTTCTCTGGTGACAGCTTGGCAGTGATCAAGGCCTTGCTGAGTAATGGTCTGAAGAGAGTAGGTTTGAAGACCAATGCAGGGGATGTCTGCTCTGGGTGAGAATCCTCTTCCTCTGAAAGATTTTGGTCAAAAATCTCACTCTCTTCACACTCTGAATGAGAAGAGTAACTGTGTTCAGATGATGAAGGCCTTCCTTCCTCATCAACCTCCTCCCATTCTGGTAGAGAAGAATGGACCCTGAGGACCTGAGGCCTGTGTAAATCAGGATGAGGAGGCAAGGAACTTCTAGATTGAGAAGGGAGAAGGGCCTGAACCCTTTCCAGAGGTCAAAGAGTTTGCTTGAAGCCTTCAGCCAATCCCTGCCTAATGGCTGATGAGACTACATCTTGGATATCCCTTGGTCTATGCTCAAAGGTAGAGGCAGAAGGCCCGCTGTTGTGGGAGTGAAAGTGGCTTCAGGCCTAGATTGAGGAGAGGTTTGAGGCCTGGAGGGAGGGGGAGGAGCACAGGGCACAGACGCCTGTTGGAAATAAGGTCCAGATCTGCTTAAATCCTGAGGATCTGACTGTACAGCAAGAGCCTCAGGAGACCAGGATGGAGGATGGAAAGGCTCATAGATAACTTCTCCTCCCATGGGAGGGCTTGGTTGGGGCCCACGAGTATCACCTGAAACATGCTGTAGTTACACTCCCTTCTGTTGAATAGTTCTGTTGAACTGCCTCTCTAGAGCTGCATGTCTGCACTTCTCTGCCCTCAATTCAGCCTGAGTAGCCTTCTTAGGGGCTAGAGCCTTAGCTTTGATTTTAGCAGCCACCTCCCTCTGGACTGATTGGGTGCGTTGCCTATGTCTTTTTCTCCTATTGGGCTTAAGAGACTGTTCCACTGGGGGCCGGGGGGAGCTCTGCCTGAGCCTTATCTTGCTCCATTTGTAAAATAAAGGCTCTTGCGTTGGAAAGAAGCTGTTTAGAAATTTTTCTATTCAGCCCCTTAGGGTATAAATGGCCCCTGGGCTTACAAAATGGCCATTCACCTCGTGGTGGAAGGCTTGAATCCAAGATGGCCACTGGCTACAGGAAAACAGGCTCCAAGATTGAAGAATCGCTCCTTAGGCTATACAGAGCCCTGAGCGAAGTCAGCAAGGGAAAAACACAGCAACCAGCTACACGATCAGCTGGCTGGAGCTCTTATCAGTTTGCTGACTGTGTTTACGATCGCTCCAAACTGCAGGCGTGGGGAAGGTTTGTAGACGCTGCCCAGCTTGCCTGCACAGAGCTCTATGACACTGCTCCCAACATTGCAGGACTCTCCTGAAAGAGCAGCTGCCCAGATCCCTGGGAGCTGCTTGAAGAGAGGAAAAAAGTACTGAAGATTGCTGGTGATTGCTATCTAACAGAACACTTTCAGAGACACAGCGACCGACTGAAAGGAGCTGAGTCAAAAGCTGGGGTCTCTCCTGGGGGCTGGCTTTTATATCTTAGTACAGACTCAGCTATGACGTCATAGGAAAGAGTCAACCCATCCTGGGCTCTCGATGCAGCATGGAGGAGAATATATACAAGTTTGCATTCCACTACTAAATAATTTTGGTGATCAGCATATTAAATTATATAACCATTATAAAACTATAACTAGTTCTTTTCCTTCTATTTGCAGACAGGATATTTATCTAGATGATGTCTCTAATTACAGAAGAGGATGTGATGAAGTAACCCTAATGCTTTTATATTGTTGTGCTTTTGTTGTTTGCTAACTTCCCTTTTTTCTTCCTATTGTCCCAACTTTTTTATTAACTTGGAATGTCCCCCAATTTCTTGTTAACATGGAAGAAGAATAAAAGGTTTACTTCCTCCTAATATTAACTGGAAGTGCAAAAAAAGTCCTCACATGGACAGACAGGTACAATTGAATGCCACTTGTAATTTCAGAGACGTGCATCACTGCTTCATAGGAGGATATTTTTTAACAAAAACTTTTAAAATACATTTAATTTGTAAAGCACTGTCTTTAGGCCTGAATAGCATTTCTATGTTTTAATACCAAATAGCATTGTTTAGTAAATATGTTGTTTGCTGTGCATCCTTATTTACATTATTTTATGAAATAGTACCAGATATTCATTGTAGTTTCAAACAACTTTGTCAAAAGTTCAAAATGTGACTAACTCAAAAATGAAATACATAAAATGCAATATATTGTTCACATCTACTCTTACCTCCCATGAATTTTCAAATTAAAAAAAAAATAAACATTTCTCTGCCGGCTGAATGCTGCCTGTTGTCATGAGACGAACACGACTGTCAGAACAGATTTCCCTCCCTCCCTTTTCCATATGTCCCTAATCCGTCTTTTGAAGAAGGTTTGCGAGTGAAGAATAGACATATAGACTTAGAATGCGATATTCCATTGAGGGCCCTGGTGAAATATTTAGTGTCAAATTTAGTTTAAATACTGAAAAAGGGTGCTACTTACTGGGTCTAACTGTAGTATTTCATATGGATTGTATTCTTGATATTCTCGGTCTGTTTTGGACACTTTGTAAGCAAGAAACAAAAACAGTGCCCAGCCAGCAAGCAACACAGCTTTTCTGTAAAATTGGAAGTGAAAGAGAGAGCAATTTTAAATAGTTGAAATTTTTGGAAAGAAATCCCATGCAACCAAAATATCCAGGTACATTTAAAGAAGAATTAACATCACAGAAAACAATAACCAATATAATTTCTATCCATCTCTCAAAACCAAAGGAATTATACAAGTGTCTCTACTGGTTTCTGCCAATATTCTACAGCCCCATCCAGTATTTATAATGGGCATTCAGCTTAATTGATTATTTTTAAATAATACAACCATATAGGTAGTGCTAAGCTGAACTCCAAGATTTCTGTTCCCAAGCAAAGGTAATTGTTAAAAGAGTTCCACCTCATTTTATCACTAGAGTTGTTAAATGAATCATTCAGTTTTTACGTGAATCTGGCTTCTCCCACTGATTTTGCTTGTCAGGAGGTTATAAATGATGATCACATGACCCTGGGATGCCAGTTGCCAAGCGCCCTAATTTTGAGCACGTGACTATGGGGATGCTGCAACAGTTGTAAGTGTGAAAAACAGTCATAACCCTTTTTTTCAATTCTGTTGTAACTCTGAATGGTCACTAAATTAAAGTTTGTAAGTCAAGGCTACCTGTATACCCAACAATTCTCCCTAAGGTAAGCTGCTTGGTGGGTTGGCTTTTTGTTGTTGTTCGGTGAAGTTTCCCACTTCCCACTGAGGAATCTTCAGCCGATAAAGAATTCTAGGATTTCCACAATGTATTTTTTTTTTAACGTTGATTTACTTTTATTGGAGAATGTGACTTTTGGGGGCTGTTTCTAACTTCCAATATTATGTGGTGTAATTCCGGGTTGTGTCAGATCTGGAATTACAACAGACTTTGCCAATTTCATGTTTTCCTAAATAAAAGAAATTGTTTTGGAAGATGTACTTTGCTCTTTTCTTTTTAAATGGATTTCATACTGCATCACAGACACATCTTTCTTTTTTCCTCAAAGCAGGAAGAACTGCAAATCCCCAAACACTGCATTTTGGATGCTCAATAGATTCTTTTATGACCTGAAATTCAATCCATGACTTGGGAATCATTTTCAGTTTCTTTACAATTAAAACTTCATCAACATCTCCTAGGAGTTCCTAGTAAAATGCTGATCTTATCTCTTTACTAAATATTTCATAATGTTAAAACAATCTGCTTTTATTAAAATTCTAAAAATAACCCCGTAAAATAGAAATCCTATTATACTTACTTTATTGTAGGAATTATATTCTGCTGGGGCTTTAACAATCGCAATCGATACCACAGGCATCTTCCATAAACTTTTCTTAAATTCTTTAAACGAATTTGCTCTGCAGAAGATAATTTTAGTATTTAATAAAAATAACATATCTTACACATCAGACTTTCTTCAAATCTTAAAGGAAAAACTTCGCAAAACTACCTGTAGAGGCAAGTATTTCATGTTTCCCTCCAGCATCATTTACCTTCTGTTATACAAATGGACAGAATATGATCCATCTGTTCTCTGAACTAGCTTCCCAAACCTCCTTTTTTACTTTTCAGAACTCAGCAACATAATACAAGGTAAAAATCCCATCTATGTATTAACCAGGCACAATCTAACTTAGCTTTAAAACCCAGATAAGGTTAGGCAGGGATGCACCTGCTAACACAAATATTTTAAGAGCTACAAAAAAAGACTATACAGATGTGGTGTTGGCTTGGTAGTAGTTAAGGAAAAAACATTGGACAACATATACCTTCCACTCAGTACAGGTAGTCCTCAACTTATAACAGCTCATTAGTGACTGTTCTGCAACAACAGCATTGAAAAAAGTGACTTATGACCGTTTTTCGCACTTACACCCGTTATAGCATCCCTGGGGTCACATGATCAAAACTCAGATGCTTAGCAACTGGTTCATATTTATGACGGTTGCAGTGACCTGGGGTCATGTGATCAGCTTTTGTGACCTTCTGACAAGCAAAGTCAATGGGGAAGACAGATTCACTTAACGACCATGTCACTGACTTAACAGAAGCAATGATTCACTAACGACTGTGGTAAGAAAAGTCATAAAATGGGACAAAACTCACTTAACAAACATTTCACTTAGCAACATACATTTTGGGCTCAATTGTGGTCATTAACTTGAGGACTACCTGTATTGATTGCATGGTAACACTGGCAATTAACACTGTTAGAATTTAGTCGGTTAATATGATTTTATACTTCTGTTCAGGTAAGGGACTTAGTAGACTTATCTCCATGAACGGAAAAGTGATTTTTAGCAATTCCCCCTCCATATAGACTGTACTCCAGATCCAACAGTTGGAGGATCATTCAGAACTCCATGTAAGATGCAAGGCATCTGTAAAAACTACAATTCCCCTTTGTTTGTTAGTGAATTGATTAGATCAAAACTCTAATCAATGTCCTACAATGTAATCTATTCACAGAAAAGCACTGCAAGATCTATAATTTATAGATCTCCGAAGTTTAACATGTTTAACAGTTAACAGAATTTTTGCTCCTAAGAAGACGGTTTAGAAAGAGAGATGAACTCACCAGGATCCCTAGCTTCTGCAACACCATTATGGTTTATCCAATAGAATAGAATATGGCTTCTACATTCAAATTTACAAGCCAGAATTTATACTTTTTTCCAAAAAGCCAACCCAAACCAGCAAATACTACATGCAAGTCAAATACTCTGCCAACTAAATTATGCTGCCAACAAGCTATTCTTTTCATAGTAGAAATAAAAGCAACCTAGATTTTATTCAGTCTCCGTAAGATTGGTGAAATATGTTCTTTTATAAAATTAATTTTCAGAGTTTTTAAAGCAAAAGGGAATAAGAAACAAATGGGAATTACTTCTGAATATGCAGCAGAGTTTTATTTTTTTTACTGGGGCCAAACTTATTTTGTTAAGAATTTTTAACAATTCATACTCTAGCATGAAGTAAGAACTTACAAATATCAGGGAAAAAGCAAGCAGTCCTCTACTGAAATTTAGACCGTTATTGTGGTATTGTACCACTTAATCTTGCATCATCTCAATTTGTAACAATCCCACAGCTTTTAGTGAACCTTATTCATAGATAAGCACACACAGAACTGTGCATTAAGTTTCTTTCTTACAGTGCAATTTATAATAAATTACATTGTAGTAATAAATTGCTTTATAATAAAAAATATGGAGAATTTTTATTTTATGCTCAATAGTTTTCTGTTTTCCCATGTTAGTTTTACTGAATACAACTCCATCAACACTGAAATCTTTATACTTAAAATTGTTTCTAACAGATGTTTTCTAAAAGTGTTATTAACACAATCTTCTGAAATCTGAACAAAGGTGTTTAAAGCACACAAAAAAATACCAGGGTAGCTGACTAGAATAAGTATGGCTTAGTTGCTATTGTATACATAATAAAATTATTTCTAAGTTTAAAAAGTCACAGAATAGTGCTTTTAATTTCCAACTCAATGGTATTAATTCCACTAATACATAGGTGCCACTTTAATCTTAGTGGTTGTCTCACAATGAAAAATGAAATGAAAATTTGGTTACAAAACATATTAATATGCAATTAACTGATTTGGCAGGTGTCATGTTACCAATCCCTGCAATGAAGAATGAAGCAAGAGATCTTATTGCATCTTATCTCTTTCCCCATCAGGGTTTTCTGTAAACGTAAGGACCCCCTTAATAGAACTGTTTCTACACACTGCATTTTAATTGCCTAAAACATTTATAATAGCAGCCACATGTACAGAACACCATGGTTATTAAATACAGGTTCAAGAAGATCAGAAACTAGTTTCTACTTATAACTGAAAAATTATACCCAAATTTAAATTGGGTTAGCTTCAATCATGCTTTGCTGAAACAAACATATTCAGAAACGTGATTTGTGAAAGTGGCTTGTTATTATACGACATTAAGATAACTGGTTACTTGGGGTCCATCAGGTTACAAAGAACCAGAAATAACTGAACATATAACCAGTGTATAAGTGAGATTAACTCCTTTAACACATCCTTCTTTAAAATACATAGTGTTTAGTTTTTCAAATGCTAAAAAGCTGGCACTGTAGTCTGAATTGTCTTTGTCATTCAGCTAAGAGAAATATCAATTTATCTTCAGTGTAATAATTACTCTTCTGAGGTAGATATCTTTTTTTTCTCCACACCTGATTTCACAGATATACAATAAAATGTCTCTTTGCAGGAAGCTGGGTTTATTTAGCTAGTGTCATCTAGGCTTGGAAGTTAAATAGAGTCTGCCTTAGAAGTCCTGTTGCCAGATCTGTTCCCAAGATGGGGAAATGAAATACACACGCACATAATAGAGGAATACAATGGCATATTATATTCCCTTCTTGTTATCAAGAAGTCTATAGGAGTGCAATCTTGATTTCTGTTGAAATCATCAGAAAGTTGAAACTCAAAGGAAATTTTACTTTACAATAAAATACTATATACTATATTTTTCAAAGGTTGAACTCCAAAATTAAAGAACGTGCCAAATAGATTCCATATAAAAGCAGAAAGCTACTTTGTTTTAACTTCTACAATCATTTAAACAGGAAGGCAGAACATGGACTACTTCGATTGTAACAAACTCTGATTCAGTATTAACAAATGTTCCTGGATTTTGCGAATGCACATTTCTTCTTTCATATATGAGGCGAAATGTTCTTGTGAAGAAGAGCAGAAATTAAATCAAATTAAAGGAAATACGACTTATTGTAAGGATTAAGAATAAGAATCTACTATATTTCTAATGTGTTTTAAACAACTATGGTTAATTTATGTCAGAATATTCCAAGTATGGACATGAGGTCTAAAGAGATATAGCCTTCTTTAAGTAATGATCAGATGGTTATTTCTGAATTAGGCTAATAAAAATTTGTTTAAATACTGAAGTATAAATATGGAACATATAGCATCTGCATTTGTAATATACATCTCCATCCAAATTCAATCTCAATTGTCTGATAACATCTGTTTTCAAAGAATATACAAAATATACAGAAATACAAATTCTGATTTGGTTGACCATTAATAGATAGCTACAACAAGGCACCATCTGTTTAATCTGAGACACTCTTGCCACTTCCACTACCCATCCTAAGATAAAGTCAGCTTTCAGCAAGATAGCAGGCATAATCATTCTTGAAAGGAGCTATTTGGATTTGTACATACATAAATTTACAGTAGGTAAACTAGGCATAGTTTTGTACAATTTTTTTCTATTTTACCTATTGCAGACAGATCTAATTATGACCATGTGTGTCTTAACTGAATTAAAGTTAAACTGCTGAAATTCACTTTGTCCAGTGCAACTCAATGTTTGAAAAGTGCAATTTTCAAACAATCTTATTTATGAAGCATGCAACTGTACTGCTTCACCATTTGCACTGACTCTTTTTTCTTCTTCTTTTATTCAAAGATGTCCAATTCTCAGAAACTGCCTGGACAAATTTCTGTAGTTTTCTTGGCAAGGTTTTCCACAAGTGGTTTGCCATTGCGTCCTTCCTAGGGCTGAAAGAAAATGATTGGCCCAGTTACCCAGCTTGCTTTCTGCCTATGATAGGACTAGAATTCATAGTCTCCGAGTTTCTAACCTAATGCTTTTTGACCACTACACCAAAGTGGCTCCACACTGACTCCACTATATTTCTAAACCTTTCAAGGTGCTTATCTATATACAACTAAAATTCTCATTCCCAGAATCTTTAGCTAGGCGAAATCGGGCATCATAGGGCAACAATTGTTAAAACCAAGGTACCTTAACTGGGCTAACTTATAGAATGCATTTCAAATTCAGGGCTCTTGCAGAACTAAAACCTAACAAATTTTATAAATCATTTTATGACATAAAAATTATAAAACAGTTGATGACATAATACAAAATGTCTTAACATATTTCCTGTGCTAATGTTTGATTGGGCTATATACAGTTTGACACGGGCTATTTTCAAGGCAGATACATCTCTGAATGTATCGCAACTTTTCCAGTGAAGGCAATACATTAGAAATCGTATCACTGTTAAAGGCACACAAGAATCTTGTGAGCAAATACTCCTGAAAGAATGACCCAATGGGTCATGGGTCACCTAGCTATCTTCAAAAGATTCAGCAGCTTGGAGCCAGGTTTGTTAGATAACTTCTGATAATACTGCATATGCTTGATTACGTAGTTGATTTGTTATGTTCAGCTCATTATATAATTGTTCAAAAATTACATAGTAACCAACTTTTCACAGCAAATTAAGGGGTGGTATCTACATGCAAAAATAAGGATAAGGTATCGAAATAGATGTGGCCTATGTATCCAAAACAACAAATCCTGTTCAGACCCAGGATCAACATTTTTAAATGGATTTAATTTTTAAACCCAAAAATAATTTTATATAAAAATTGTTGCAATTTTGTCAACAGTAGTACTATTTAAAACACTGTAAAAACAGATAAACAGTACTGAGAGCTATACTACTAGCATCAAATGCAGTGTTAAAAGATAAGGTTATAATTCAGACAATATTTGGAAATAAGATCATTTTTTAATATTATTGGCGTTGATATTATTAAAAAGCTGGATCTGACAAAAATGTTTTCAATGTATAACTACTTCATATTACCTCAAGGCAATAATCACAAACTTTATACAAGAAAAACATGTTTTTCCTACATATTATGGGAGAAAAAATTCTACAAAATAATTTTCATCTATTAGGAAATAAAATAATTTTATAAAATCATCTTATACGTGATCTAGAAATACTAAATTCTTTATTCCCAAATATCCGTTCTACTTTTATACTAAGACAAAATCACAAACATAAAATATATGATAGTTATTAAATCCATTTATTCCCAAGAATTTACAGAATTATCTTGCAATGCGAGGTATAAGTAACTGCACATTACAAACACTGACAACTGCTTGTGTTTCTTTTCATTATGACAGAAAGTAAGGAAAAATATCAAAATAATGCATCTTATTTATAATATACTCAAAAACAAATTATATGGTCAGTTAAACATTGGGGTGCCATGGCAGGGACAAGACTTTTAGATTCCAATACATATCACAGATGCTTTTCTGTACGTACAAAAGCTATACTGGAAGAAAGCTTGATATCAAAATGCTATTCTATAAAAATCATTGGAAAACAAATCAGTTGTCTAGATTACTATGACTACAACCTTATGCTTTCAAGTAGTGGTTATTAAATTAATATTTTGGCCCTTAACTCTGTAATACTTAAAATCAATAATAGGAAGTTTTCCTTTTCAACATAAAATCTGGTAATTCCCCTTCAAACCAAAAATATACAGTGTTTCCTGGACAGTTTATAATCTTGACATTGATGCCTGCTTTCCATTGTCAATACACAGCCATCAACCCAAGTCAGAATTACTTTTGCACTTCGTTGGGAAAAGTTTGCATATATCTGTTCAATGCATATACATTCATGTTCTTTTTCATTCATATGCACTTTTATTTTCTGTAACAAGTAGTAATGCATGGCTTTCCAGATGTCAAACTTTTTGCAAGGTACCGGCTAAGGAAATTTGTTATATTTCTGAATCAAAACCATAAAACAAGATAATATGTCCAACCCAGACTGAAACCCAGCAGGATGATAAATTATGACATGTGGAAGGCCTTGTATTCAGGTATGAAAAATCAAGGGCATAGGTACAGGACTGGGGATACTTGATGATGGTAATTTGTGTGAAAATGGTCTAAGGGAAACTACCAGCTGAAAACTAGCAAGCATTGTATTAGATTATGTCCAGTTTATGGCATTCGACACTAGTCAGAGGGCACTCAGATTACAGTTTTCCTTTCTTTGCATGATAAAGCTGGAGAAAATTCAGGAGAGAGCTATCAAGGTGCTAAAGGGTCTGGAAATGAAGCTCTCCAAGGAACTAGACATGCTGAGTTGGCCAAAGAGATTAAAGGGAATCATAATGATCTACAAATACCTAAAAGGAGGTCATGTGCGAATGGGATGCGCCTGTTCTGTGTTGTGATGGAAAACACAGCAAGGGCCAATGGACTGAAATGAAGAGATGATTCTGGCTAAATGTTAGAAAGAACTACAAGGTAGCAAGAGATGTTAAGCAGAGAAACAGTCTCAGGTTCCATGGGGAGAGGATTCAACTACAGACTAAGACTCCCCTGTTGGGATTTCTGCAGTCAAGAGGAAGTACAAGTAGTCCACGACTTTTGACCCCAACTGTACCCAAAATATATGTTGCTAAGTGAGAAATTTGTTAAGTGAGCTTTGCCCAATTTTACAACTTTTCTTGCCACATTTATTATGTGAGTCACTGCAATTGTTACACGAATAAAACAACTTATGTGAATCTGGCTTCCCCATTGACATTGCTTGTCGGAAGGTCGGAAAAGTGGGAATCACACAACTCCAGAACACCACAACTGGTCACACATGTGAGTCAGTTGTCAAGCACCCAAATGTAAATCACAATGACCATGGGGACACTGCAAAAGGCCACGAGTGAGAAAATATGGTCATGAGTCACTTTTTTTAACCCCGCAGTATAACTTCGAATGTTTGCTAAATAAACTGTTGCAAGTTCATAAGGGGCATGCATAAGCACACCAATGTTCCTACCATCCCCATCTTAATGCTCTCTTTTATTCGTATCTATTTCATGTATTAATAATCAGGGATATATATATACATACATATACACACACACACACTCATATATACATACATACATATATATATATATATATATGTATATATAAGAAAACATATATACACATATACATACATATATACACACACACACATATATACATACATACATACCAAGACTCCCAACCAATCAAGGTGAAGAAAAAACCATTCTGACACAGCAATAGGCTGCCCCAAATTTAAATCTGAAACCACTGTAAAAGTCTGACTCACAGACGAACACAATACAGAAGCCTGATGATGGCAGATGAGATTCTGCCGAAACGTTGCTACAACTTTAAAAGCACAACTACAATGACGTGGAAAAATACCCGAACAAAGCTGAATGCCATGCATGCATGCATACATACATACATACATATATGGCATTCAGCTTTGTTCGGGTATTTTCCCACATCATTGTAGTTGTGCTTTTAAAGTTGTAGCAACGTTTCGGCAGAACTACAACTTTAAAAGCACAACTACAATGATGTGGGAAAATACCCGAACAAAGCCGAATGCCATACATACATACATACATACATACATACACACACACACACACACACACACACACACACAAACACTATACAGAAGCCTGATGATGGCAGATGAGATTCTGCCAAAACGTTGCTACAACTTTAAAAGCACAACTATAATAATGTGGGAAAATGCCAGAACAAAGCTGAATACCATACACATAAGTACCCTGGAAAACTTAAGAAAACACACACACACACATATATGTATTATTAAATGCATGCTTGACAAAACAAATAAATAAAAATAAAAAGTCGAGGACTACCTTTACATTGTGGGATTCCTCTCAGGTATGGGTCCTGCTCTTTCCCTCCCCCAATAGTTACTTAGCATGAGAACCAGGGGCTGAATTAACCATGGCTCCACCAAGAACCAACTGCCTCCACGGCACGAAGAGTAGGAGATAAACCTGCAAGGTGTTACTCCAAGCCGAGCCCGAACTCCTCGACTAACCTGAGATTTCCCACCTGCTCGGAAGGGGCAGGAGAAGCAGCACCGGGGAAGGGGGAGCGGAGGAAGCGAAGGGCCACGGGCCCTTCAATGCTCGGCGGGGAAGAGAGCAGGGGGGAAGGGGACCCCCCACCCCGCGTCCCTTTCTCGAGGCCAGGCTAGAGGCAAGTTCGAGGCGCCGGGCCTGCCAGCACCACCCCCGAAGGGAAACGCCGGGCGGGATACAGGAGGTACTCACCGGCGTGCTGGTCCCGCGGCCACAGGTAGTAGGTGGCGGGGATAACGATGAGGGCTACGAAGCTGGTGAGGAAGTAGAAGAAAGTGTTGCCGCTGTCATCGTACTGGAACTGCTGCCCGGCCATGGCTGCCCGCACGCCCCGCCCCCCCGCTCGGCTTGCGTGCTCGCTCTTTCAAGCAGCCCCAGCGGCGGCCTCTTGCAAGGAGGATCCCGCGAGAATGAGGGAGGGAGGAGGAGCGGGAAGAGCAAGCAGCCTTCGCTGGCTGGCTCGCTCGCCCAGCCGCCCGCCCGCCCGCCCCGCCGGCCGCTCTCGGCACCAGTTCACGCTTTGCTCCCCCGCCCCGCCCCCTGCCCCGCTTCGCTCCGGCAAAGCCGACACTCCTCACAAGGAAGGCGACGTGTCACTGCGCAAGCGCCATCGCAACCATTGTGACGTCGCAGTGGCGAGGGGCGCTTCCGGGTCCTAGGCCGGCTCCGAGTGGGATTGGCTGAGCCGACGGGTCCTCTCTTCGCCCGATTGGCTGGGGGAGGGTCCGGCGGGAGAGTTCGAAAGAACGCCGAAACAGGTGTGATCGTTTTCAGGTGACATCATAATAGTGGGTGGGAGAAGGTGTGGGTTTTTTAAAAAATTAGTTTCCTTCCAAACCTGCAGCTTCGTTGTCAAGAAGAGGTTTGCCTGTTTGCGAGATTTTTTTCCCCTCTACACTAGTCCTACAACACCGGTATTTTTTGCAAATTTCTAGGTATTTTTACCATTGCGAAGGTGAAGATGTTTTGCGATTGGATCGATTTGGATCTGTTTTAATAACACATTTGTATCTTATTGATATTGATGGGTTTTATTTAGTATCTTATGACTATCAATGAGTGTTGTCTCTTATCATTTATGATGATTTATAACTTGCTGCTTGTATGTGCAATAAGAGCTCATGCACTCGAGAAAAATTCCTTATGCGGCCAATAAAGAATTCTATTTGCTGCAATCAGTTGTGTAGGTTTCCACAATGTGTCGTTAAGAAACTACAAAGGCTGGTTTCTCACAGTAGTACCTATTAGCTGACTTCATTTTATTAGTCCACATCAATCGCAACAATCCCACAGATTACTACTGTGTTTCTCCAACAATACGCCCCCACCCAATAGGAAGACCCAGCATGTTTTCTAGGCATAAAATGAAATTAAGCCCCTCCCCCCAAATTTAGGCCTAGTTTAAAACATGCGAAATTGGGGGGAAGGCAGGGGGGGAACTTGCCATTAGGAGTGCCCTGTGGGCAGCTACGCCTCACCATTAGCCGCTCCTAAAAATCAGGGTGGAGCACGAAGGGCTCCTTTACCCCCACCAAGCGCCTTTGCTACAGACCCGGGACAGCAGGCGGATAGCATCGGCATAGATGTCCAGCAGCGTTTCAACCACTTCTCAGGCCTCTGTAGCTTCCACGGTTCCCACTGGTGCTGGCGCCTCTCTCGCAAGTGCCATCTCCAACAACAGTGTCTGAGTTGCTTCCACTTTTCCCCTGTCCCCATAACAACAGGAAAAAAAAGATTTTGAGGTACCTGGGAGCGCTGCGCACTGCGTTTTGGTTTAATCCCGAGCGGCTGGGTGGGCGTGAGAAGAGCCGAGCGAGCTCTCTGCTGCTGCTACCCTTGGTGCTCCAGCCTTGGGCTCTGCAAGTTTGCAAAAGTCCCGGTGCGCAGCCCATTCCTGCATTCCAAGTGCCTAGGCTGAGCTGCAGCTGTCCCTCACCAGCGCCATCTCCAACAAGAGCAGCAGCAGCGGGAACCGTGGAAGCGTTTCATCCACTTCTCAGATGGGGGAGCCGCCTCTGTAACTTCCACAGTTCCCACCACTGCTGCCGCTGTTATTGGAGATGGCACTGGTGAGAGAGGGACAGCTGCAGCTCGGCCTGGGCACTTGGAATGCAGGAACAGGCTGGGCACCGGGACTTTTGCAAACTTGCAGAGCCCAAGGCTGGAGCACCGAGGGTAGCAGCAGTAGAGAGCTCACTCAGCTCTTCTCACGCCCACCCAGCCGCTCGGGATTAACCTAAAACACAGCACGCAGCGCTCCCAGGTACCTCAAAATGTTTTTTTTTTCCTGTTACGGGGTCAGAGGAAAAGCAGGAACGACTCAGACGCTGTTGTTGGAGACGGCGCTGGCAAGAGAGGCGCCAGCACCAGTGGGAACCGTGAAAGCTACAGAGGCCTGAGAAGCGGCTGAAACGCTGCCAGCAGACATCCTCGCCTGCCCGCTGACCTGGGTTTTCAGCGCTTGGTGGGGGTAAGGGAGCCCTCCGCGCTCCACCATGATTGGCCGTTAGGAATGTCTGGTGGCAAGGCATAGCTGCCGGTGGGTCACCCTAGGCCAGGGTGCGCGGTGGGGGGGAGAGAAAGAAATTAATTCACCTCCGAAAAGACGTCCTAGCCATTTTTTCGGGGTTCAAAAGAAAATAAGACCCAGCCTTATTATATGAGAAACACGGTACATGATTTCCTTGTGAGTTAAACTAATGGGTTTACAGTATATACATATTCAGTTGTAAACATAGTTTATTGGTTTACAAACCATTCTGGCTAAATTGTATTAAGTCACAAGCAAGCCCCGTTTTAACAATGTAATCTGAAAAATCTCCATTTCATTGTCTCAGTTTTGTTCCTTTGATTCCAAAGAATGCTTGTTAAGAACTTAGAAGAGAAAGGGAGCTGTTGAAGGTTGAATATATAATGTTTCTAAGCCAGCTGACAGATTGGAAATTGTGAATCTGTTTCTAAATTATAATCTGTAATTTCCCAGTATCTGTTGGGTAATCTATAAAAAAAACATTAATAAATTGTGCTGGCAGTCTATTGAGATGAATAATTTCACTCTGATCAGAATACAAACATGCCGTGGCATTTTTTATTGCACTGTATCCCCATAAAATTGACTTCATTTTGACCCCAGCCCATTTGTGAGAAAAGGCTTAAGTTATTTTTAGCCGAACTGGTTTTAAAATAACTGGCAGCAATGTCAAGGCAATTAAAATCTGATGCATTTCATATCACTCTTCTGTGAGTGTCAGTCAGGTGACAAATAGGGGATGGGGTCAGCTTAGCACATACTGGACACTTCGGCCTAGTACAGGCAATGCTCCTTTCCTGTAGTTCTAGTTTTCCTTTTTATTTCCAGGAGAAAACTGGATACAGCTGAACCTTGTTTGTAACCAGGAGTTCCCCACAACCTGGCCAAACAGCTTATCAGCTACTGAGAGAGTAACATTATAAATCTAGAAACTCTATTCTCTTAAAATCTAGGTTTTGAAAAAGAAATCTCTTGCATTTTTGCAAGGCAGTTTCTCTGTCCTGTCAACCAGCTGTCTTGCAAGCTTGTTTTGACTACACCCAAAGGCCGTTTTTCATGAGGCAACTGGGGCTTTCTGGTTTTTCTTTGAAGGTTTCACTTGTCATCCAAGAAGTTCTTTAGCTCTGACAACTGTTTTGATTACAGTTCAGGATTCTTTCAAGCTTCAAGTTTGTTTCCAACCAATATCATACTGGTTGGAAACATTACTAATACTTCTTGTACAAAGTTAGTGAAGACTGTTTTTTGTTTGCAAAAATTGGAAGGTCCTGGTCTTGTTTTCCCACACTTGGCATCTTTAGTTTGTACTACTTCATTAATTGTACTAAAACTGTGGTTTGATGAACCATGATTTACTAAATAAGCCACCGCTGGAAAGATTTATACAACATTTACACAACTACATTTATACAACTACAGCATTGTTTAGCACAATGACTGAATCCATGTTCATATGAAGGAGTTAAAGTGAAGGGGAAATGCAATTTGCTTAATCTTTGTCATTGAGAAGGAAGACTGCATTAAATGTAATTAACACACAATCCCCAGGAGGTTAACATGAAATATGGAAATGTTTTTCTATAGCAACCTTAACTAAATAAATGAGGTATGCTTAGTATGTTGTGGCAGCATCTGAAAATGGGCAATTGACCAAATCATCTAATTTCCAAAGACATTAAATTTAAGCCAAAACAGCATGTCATGGATAAGTTTAAATTTAATTCTTTCTGGTCAGTTGTACCATGGGAGCATCTGCAACCAATCTGCTTTACATAGTTAATCCTTCAGAAAAAAAGCTTGAATAAAGAACTGAAAAGCAATTCTCTTTGTTATCAAACTCATAAGGCCTGGCAGCACAAAATGTAGTCCCAAAGTTTGGCTGAGGTGGCCAAATAATATCTATTTGCTTGAAAAACTGGAAAAGGATGAAGACCCATGAAGCTTTGACAGTCTTCTCTCAGGAAACAGTAGATGGAAGAGTAGAACTCTATTTCATAAGTCGTATCCTCTGACCAGTATAATTGCATTGCTAATACTTTTTCAGTAAGATTAGGTAAAGGATATTCTAAGATCAAAGCCTCTAGGAAGCTCTATCCTTGGGATCATATCTACTTCTCTATGCTGGGGGCAGTGGAGGAGACATCTTCACAGTTTTTGCTATCTCTCATCTTTTCCTTTCTTCAGAGCAGCATAGTGAACAGCATATTTTTTTTTGCTGAATTTCCATTTTGGTAACCCTTCTTTGAACTTAATCCTTGTTCAATAATGTTGTTTTTTTTCAGATACTATTCCCAGAACTAAATACTACTTGAAGTAGGATCTGTGGATTAGAGTGTAACAGTTATTTTCGGGTGGTCTGGACTTCAGATTCCTATTAATGCATTCTAAACTACAATAGTATTTGCTTTTAATGGTTGCATTGCACTATTAGCTTGTGTTTAACTTGTGATTATTGTAACATCTGAATCTGTTTCATTACTGTCAAGTCAGGTTCTCCATGTCCTCTATTTGTCTCTTTCTACCCACACACACACACACACACACACCACGCTTTTTTATCTTCCCAGATGTAGGAGTTTAGGTCTCTTTCTATTCAATTTCATCTTGTGTGTTTCAGTTCATTGTTCAAGACTGACTGGATCTTTTCCAGTGAGCATTGTTATTGTCAGATTGTTATCAATTCCAGCGCAATGGAAGGCACATGAATCTAGGGTTATCATGCATTAATAGTTAGGGTAAATGTTTGTCAAGGGAAACATTATTGCATGAGAAATCTGTTGTGATGGCATGGTTAGAAGAATTGGAGCCAAATTAGGTGGGTTCTTTCTTTCACACTGGCTTTTTTGCATCTCCTTCTCTAATATTTGCTTTCTTCCACATATTGCAGGTGGTCTACTATACTGCTTATATAGTGATAGGATATAAATTCCCAATGAGTGTAGTGGAAAGAGGACAACCTTTTAGGGACCACAGGGTACATTAACTAAAGCAGAAGTATTTTGAGTAATTGCCCAGCATCTGTCTTGCTTCTGTATTTTAGATTTTCAGAAACTGTTTGTGACCAGCAGATGGCAGCCTAACTACACTCTTAATGCCTTTGCTGTTGTCAGCAAGGTCAAAGTTTCCCTTCTCTAAATCAGCAATGAATACCTTAAATGCTTATATTTCTCCAAAAAGAAATATTAGTGCTGGCTTTTTTTTTTATTCTCAAGTCTTTATCCAAATCGATCATCACATCAGTACACTCAGAATTGCCAAACTGATTACACATGCTTCATTCTCATAGAAAAGGCTGTCTTTCATACCTTTCTGTGACTTTTTTGCCATTTGTATCCAAATAGGATCACAATTGGATTTGTACAACATATTACATTAAATAAAACATATTACATTCAATAAAATATCTTTTTTGTTTGTTGTTTGTGTGCTGTGGGAAACCAAATCAGCTCCTTTGCTATACTAAGGCTTTAACTTTTCTATCTCTAAAAGTGGACAATACGTAGATTGTACTGAGAACCTGCTAATGGCAAAAGCCCACATTATAGTTACAAAGAAATTGATGCTCGCAAGCATTTAGAAACCTACTAATACCTCTTTTACAGATTCCCTTTTCCTTCTGTAAATTGTTATGCTGCATCTGTAAAACTGCATGGAAAATATAAGAAAGTACCAATCAGAGTAATTAACAGCACTGGGGAGTTAGTACCTGCCTCCCTTGGATTGTTTTGGGATTGCTATGTCTTCTCTACAGTTAGGGCTATAGGCTAGAACTGGAAAATGAAGACACAACCAAGAAGAACGCAAGAACAACCCACTTCCGTGTTGTTGTCAAAAGTCCTACATAGATGAGTCTATGAATTCATGAAGAACCTAATTCTTATTTAAACACTTGAGTCTGTCCGTTCCCAGTCTTTGCTCCACAGACAAGCCAAGACTGGAGTGCCAGAATTCCCCACGGGGAGAACTCCTGCCAGACTGAAAATTCTGAAGGCTCTCATTTCAAACTTTTTGAGTTATGAAATTGAGGAAAGTTGCACTAGTAGATGCTTGCTGTGTTCTATTTGCCAAGAACTGGCCAGCTGCAGTCATGGGAGAGTTTTGAATTGTTCAGAAAACAATGGAACAAAATCTTCTGAAATATGCTAAAGGATAAATGTGGTAAAAGGATACTTTACCAACTACAGTCAGTGAGATATTCTATATTAAAATAATGAAAATAAACTTATTACAAGTAAAATATTTGAGGGGGGGGGAGGAAGAAGAAAAATATACACAAGTGTGTTTATTTTATGAGTGCTTATGATATTTATGTAATTTAAATAATTCCAAATATTGTTTTCTCAAATTTTATGCAGTAATCAGTCAACATAGACTGTCAAATATGAGGCATATTTCTGAGGAAAAATACCAGTGGATTTACTAAGGAGAAAAGATCTCATTTCTCTTCCATCTAAAGCAGGGGTGTCAAACTCACCGCCCGTGAGCTGGATACCTCATTGTGCTGGCCATGCCCACCTCCAGTTTAGTAAAGGGGGGAAAGTTGTGATATGTCACATGATGATGCTAAGTCATTGTAAGTTCGACACCCCTGAACTAAAGGTTAAAATTCCTCACATTAGTGGCATGCATATGGCATGTATGCACACACCCTGTGTCTTGATATGCTGCACATGTATGTGATTGGGACAACATGTGAAACTGGCAAATATGTTGACATACAGGGTAAGTCTCCAATGAGAGATCCTGACTTAAATAGAATAGCATGGGTACACTTGGAGTAAAACTGGGCTTTTGTTATGCTTATGGCACATTGGCCCAGTTGTGCCAGTCCATACTTGCACAGCCCTTACATCAAATGCCGCATAATCAAGAGCCTCTGATTATGACATTGAACATGCAAACAAGCTAAATACACTACTAACATGGGCAGCATCCTGCCCACACGCTTTTATCTTTCTTGGTGACTTCAATTTACCTCATATTAACTGGACCCTTAACGAATGTACAACTGAATCCACACATGCAACCTTCTACAAAGCAGTAACAAATCTGGGACTAGAACAACTAGTAACCAACAACACTAGACTTAACAACTTCCTCGATCTCATCTTTTGCAATAGTTTGAATTCAATTTACGAAATACAAATTATGCAACAGTGACCACAACTTGATTGACTTTTGTCTCAACATATGCCCACACAAAAATCATCACAATGATGGAATCCCCAATTATAACTTCAAAAAAGGCAACTATGATCTTATAAACAACGATCTCTCATCCCTTGATTGGCAATTTCTATTCACTGGATGCAATACTGTAGAAAACCATTACAACGTATTTTTACTTGAAGTCAAAAGAGTCATCAAACTATATGTACCATTAACAACTCCCAAAACCAGAAAAAACAAATTACCCATAACAATAAGGAAGCTTCAATCCAAAAAGAAATCACTTTGATGGAAAAACAAATCTGGTCACGTTGCCAACTTCAAAAGCTGATACAAAAATTTATGCCACCAGATAAAAACTGAATGCACCAATTATCACATTAAACAAGAAGAAAACCTTCTACGCACCAATTCCACACGCGCTTTCTATAATTTTGTAAACAACAAACTAAAAGACTCAATGTCAATCCCACCCCTGAAAGGACCTAATGGTTAAGACTGCAACAGCGACACTATTAAAGCCAACCTCTTTAACACATTCTTTGGCTCAGTATTTGTAAACAGCAATGGATCATGCCCAGTATTTCCTAGTCGAACCACAGACAACTACAATGATGTAATACGTATCGATTTTACAGAAGACAATGTTGAAAAAGCACTACGCAATCTAAAACCATCTCTATCTATTGGACTGGATGGCATATGTGCCGACTTCTTTAAAAAGCTATCCACTGCCATAGCCGAACCTCTAAGCATAATTTTTGAAAAATCTTTCAGGACCAGCTCCTTGACAAAACTAGCCACGGTCATCCCCATCTTCAAAAAGGGAGACCCCAGCCTAATTGAAAATTACAGACCAATCTCTTTATGCTGCGTCATCTGTAAAGTCATGGAATCAATTATTAACCAATCCATCATCCTCCACTTAGAAACAAACAACCTACTCTCTAATAAACAATTTGGTTTCAGGAAAAAACTATCATGTAATCTGCAACTCTTACACTGCAAAAACATATGGACTACACAACTCAATCAGGGCAAAGCAATAGACCCAATCTACATAGACTTCTGTAAAGCCTTTGATTCAGTGGTGCATGACAAACTACTCCTAAAACTAAAATCTTATAGTATTTCTGGACAACTGCATAACTGGATAGAAGCATTCCTGTCAAACAGACAACAAATGGTCAAAATTGGGAGCGTCCTATCAAATTCTGTACCTGTCAACAGTGGTGTCCCCCAAGGCAGTGTTCTAGGACCAACTCTTTTCATACTCTACATAAATGACCTCTGTGATTATATCAAGAGCAACTGCATTCTCTTCGCTGATGATGTAAAGCTATTCAACACCACAGACAATACTTCTACCCTTCAAAAAGACCTCAACTATGTATCAGAATGGTCAAACAAATGGCAACCTCTAATCTCAACAAATAAATGCTCTGTCCTACATATTGGCAAAAAAAATAGAAAATAAAATACAGGCTGAATAGTCAAGACCTTGTTGATGATCCAAACTCTGTCAAGATCTTGGAGTACTCATCTCTAATGATCTAAGTGCTAGAGCCCACTGTAACTACATAGCCCAAAAGGCATTAAGAGTTGTTAACCTAATCTTATGTAGCTTTTTCTCTGCTAATGTTACACTAATAACTAGTGTATACAAAACATTTGCTAAACCAATACTCGAATACAGCTCATCAGTCTGGAACCCACATTACGTATCTGATATTAACACAGTTGAGAAAGTCCAGAAATATTTCACAAGAAGAGTTCCCCACTCCTCTACTCGTTGCAGAATACCTTATGCCACCAGACTCGAAATTCTGGACCTAGAAAATCAAGAACTACGCCGCCTTCAGTCCGATCTAAGTATAGTACATAAAATCATACATTGCAACGCCCTACCTGTCAATGAATATTTCAGCTTCAACCATAACAACACAAGAGCAAGCAATAGATACAAACTCGAGGTTAATTGCACCAAACTTGTTTGCAGGAAATACGACTTCAGCAACAGAGTGGTCAGTGTCTGGAATACTCTACCTAACTCTGTGGTTTCTTCCCCAAACCCCAAAAACTTTAACCTTAGACTGTCTACTTCACCCCTTTCCTAAGAGGGGTGCCTGCATAAGTGCACCAGCATGCCTACCATCCTTGTCCTATTGTTTCTTTTATTTTTTATTTTTCTTCTATGTATCCATGTATTCATGACTATGTTTTTACTTATACTTATTATCTTGTAAGCAATTGGCATAAATAAATAAGTGTGTGTGTGTGTGTGTGTGTGTGTGTGTGGTGGCACAAGCAGGGCCAAGAAATAATTTGAGAACAGATTGGAGAGACAGAGTTACAAAACAAGTTAAGCCATAGGAAAAATATATCCCAACCATTAAGAGAAATACAGAAATTTTGCTCACACCTGGAAAACATTTCTACTCAGTTACATGCTCCAATTATAGATGGGCCTTTTCCAGGGCTTGTTTTAAATTTCTCCTTGTGCATCTTGGAAGGCAGCTTTAAAACATCCCAGGATTGTAAAGTCACTATTCATGTAGATCAAGTATCATTGAACCCATAGAATTTTTTTTCTAAATGGGCCTTTTTGTACAATTTTTTAAAAATCTGAATGTAAATTACCCTACAGTTGATAAAATCTAAAGTTGCCTAAGCTGCATCAAAATGTTGCAACTTTGCAACATGGATATGCTGTAGGTAGTTTATAATCACAGGTCAGACTGGCTATCTGCAGAGTTAACCTTGTTTATGTATGGAAATAGTTGAGCCTTTTAATATTAGTTTATTAATATTTCTTGCATTGGATCTGATGTTGGATTTCTAGTCAATGCCTTCAGTAAAGTTTTGATTTGATCTGACATGGGCACAAACTTTTCTATCTTAGGAAGCAAAGTATTTAGTACCTATGTAGTACCTATGTAGTAAATAGTAAAACATTGTGAAAGTCCCCATCAATTAAAGCCATGCTAGGCAATAGAAGCTAATATTTACAATATCATCTGGTAAAAATGATGGCATATACCAAATTGGGATTTGGTATGTAAAGGAATAAATGTTAATAAGCATGAATTAATGGGTTATTGGGGTTTTTTTTTAGAAAAATAAGTGCATTAACTACCTGTGAAAATAAAAAAAAATGGACTCAGGTATAATAGATCTGAATGAAGATGGCCTGATCTTATGCAGTGGACCTGATCAATGCATGCAGGGAAATGAAGGTTTAATTATGACTGAAAGACTGAGTTGCATCTCAGAAAGTATGAAATGAATCTTAGCAGCATATAGTAATATAGGGATGGGCCTGTGTGCCTGCTCTTTGGGATGCAATGTATTACTTGATAGAGTCTGAACAATACAATTAACCTAGAAGTTAAATAATGAGGCAGTGTTAATTTCCATTGCAATAAGGATAGGATCAGTAAGAGTTCAATTAGCATTACATTTAATTTGCATGAAGTAACTCTTATGTACTAGCATGAGGGGTCACAATAAGTAAATGTTAACCAAGATTGTTATGTCTTTCAAGATTGAAGCCATTCCACACAAAAAATGTATCTTCAAAAGAAGTTTTAAATTTGGAGCAGTCAGAAAAAAAGTGAAACAATCTGGAAGAAAAGTACAACACTGTGGGAAGGGATACAAGCATTAGAAAGTATATTAATCTCCTAACAGAATGAATGAAAGGTTGACATAAGAAAAGAGGATGTGCAAGATAGCTTGAATTGGGTGAAAAGAATAAAATACTGATATAAAGCAGTGGTTCTCAACCTTTTCTTCATCACAGAGCCCCTTTAAATACTTTTTGTGGCCACGGAACATGATCATGGTCCCCCAAAACTTAAATCAAGATTTAAATCATAACATTTCTTCAAGCTTTCATGGACCCATTGTGACATCACAGCCTCCAGGGGTCCATGAGCCACAGGTTGAGAACAACTGTTACAGAATGCCAGAAAAATGGGTGGAATTATGAAAACTTGAAATAGAAGACTTCATCCACTTAAAATGTGGATGACAAATACATATATACATTGAGGATGAAACATACTAGTACATAATACAGAGATGTGGTCAAAGAGCATGGAAAAATTAAAATAGGTAAAAATGCATAATAATGGAAATCAAATATTGTTGGGAAAGTTGGGTGAAGAGGGCTAAAGAAGGAACCTCCAGCAAAGCGAATAGAATCAAAAATAAGAGTGATAAATTATTTGGGAGGGAAAAATGAGGCAATGGTAGAAGTTTTAGAGTTTGTATGGGAATTCTAGTGATGTATTGAAGAAGCAAACTCTGGAAAGATTAGTGCCCAAGAAAAATAGCTAAAGAAGAAAACATAAATGTTGTAAAACCTAAGAAAAACTATAAGGTTTCAGATGTAGCTAATGTATCTGGATCAATTCAAATATGGATGTGGTCTGCTTATGGAGTGATTGTGTAACCTGTTAAATATGCATGGAGACTGCATCTGTGCGTCATGACTGAAAGAAAGCCATTGTTCTCTATAGAACTAGAGGAACACAACAATTATATATTAGTTTGCTAAACATACCTGGGAGCTTGTTTGGCAGAACATTATTCAAAAGGGTACAAAGTGTGAGAACGAGCACAATTTCAGAAATGCAATGTTTGTTATGCAGAGGGTGTACAAACCAAGTTTTGTTCTGCAGGAGGTAATGTATGAATGTGAGACTGTGTATATCTATAGTTGAAGTTTCATTGTTGAATGCAATGAGCAATATGTAAATAAATCATGTGTGATAATAAATGGAATGCCTTAAATATGGGTCAATATTGAGCAGGATATAAGAATATTTTTTCCTTTGCATATTTAATGTATTTATAAAGAAATGTATAAAGGGTGCTTTTGATTATGTTTGTGGTGCATTGTTTACATACATAGCACAGCTAGACAAGAAAATAAAAAAATAATAACATGCATACAGTGGCATAATAATGCAAACTTCATGTTTTTGCACCAACACTGGACTGAATTAGCTAAATTCACTGGATTTGTGTCATGACATAGTGACGTGCTGTTTGTCATTTGCCTCCTTGAGGAGGCTTACGGTTGTTTTAAAAAGTACATGTATATGCATATGATGCTGTGGACTTGGATTATTTCCAGAAAATGTTAGATAGATTGTATGTTGCAACAAGGATCATGGCTCTGAAAATATCAAAGGTTATTTGACAAGGAAACTAAAGTGAGCAATTGCAAGCTATAACCAAATGGGGGGAAAAATAGATAAATGTGTGCATCTTGTAGAATATTTACTAAAAGAGGGACCATGTATGAAGAAATTTTAAGACATACAAGTGCAAAATAACAAATAGCGTGTATATATTTTGAGGATGAATGTTGAAAGAAGTGAAAATTGGTATGGATAGAATTGTGGTTTTGCCCGTTCTGTTTCATGGAAGTGAGAGTTGGGTATATCAGGAGGACCAAAAAAGTAAGATAAATACAGTTGGAATGACTTACTTTTTTAGTTTGCATGTGATAAATTAAAAAATATTAAATTTTTGCAGCCTAACTTGACATGGGGCATCTCTAGGCAGCTGAAATGAATGAGTGGATTTAATACAAAAGCAAGTGACCAGAGGTGGAATACAAATATTTTTACAACTGATTCTGTGGGTGTGGCTAGGTGGGCATGGCTTTTTTTGCAGACCCTCCCCCACCCCCCTGCACCCCACCTTTTGGGCTCCTAAGCTTCAGGGAAGCCTCCTGGGGAGGGCATTTTTGCTCTCAGGAAGTTTCCCTGAGGCCCAGGAAGGCAAAAAACGGAGCATAAGGGGGCCACGCAGCACCTCCCCATACTCCGCCTTTTGGCCTCCTGAGCTTCGGGAAGCCTCCTGGGGAAGGCTTTTTTTGCGGCTTCCCTGAGGCCCAGGAGGCCAAAAAATGGAGCACGGGGGGGTGCAGCCCATACACACCCCATGCGCCCTTTTGCCTCCTGGGTGAAGCAGTAAGACAGCGAAGGGGATCCTGGCTCAGCTGATCATCAGAACATCTGATCATTGGACTTCCGGTTTGAAGGGCTTCGGCGACAGACAGAAATCCGCGATCGTGTGCGGTTTCTGTCTGAGCTCGCCGCTGGAGCACCCCAAGCCGGCTGGTTTCGGGGCTAAGCCACCCCGTAGAGGTGGTGAAGTGGGGGGAGACCGCCAGCAGGGTTGAGGAGAGCTGCATCTCTCCTCCACAGCTGGCCATTACTCCCTTTCCCGAAGGCAGTTGCAGCGGTGGTCAGAAATGGCCACCACAAAGGAGAACTCGACCGGAAAAGAATGTGCAAGAGGAAGATAAGAAGTGAAAGTTTTGGCTGACCGGGTTAAATTGTAAAAGCAACAACTAAGAATTTAAACTTACAAAAAATAACATTGCTCCCAAAGAAGAGTCGGAAGCAGCGAAGGAAAATGAAAAGGGAAAGGTTTGGCTTTTTTTTCCTTCTCTCTCCTTCCCTATACTGACAACTAAGAGACTTAAATAAGAAATCGGAAAAATCCGCTTTGACATCAATAGGCAATTAAGCTGAAAATAAAACAAAATGCCAAAGGGATAATAAAGATTTCTGGACATTAAAATTTTTCTTTTTCATAAGCAGGAAGGGAGAGAAAAAGAATAAGGGCAGGATCTGGAAGAGGGAGGAGACTGCCTGGAATTAAAAAGAACCTACAGTAAAACTTCAACAAGACTTCTAAAAGATACATTTTAACTGAAACTTTGCAACTAAATAGTAACCTCAGGAAGAAAAAGTGAAAAAAAGAGCAAAAAAGAAACAGCTTGCGTGTATTTGGATTATTTGGTGATCTTTGGATTCTTGGTTATTATATTTGAATGACTAAAATCAATCGGGTGGTTGTTTAAAAATTTATACAATGGCACCACTTCTGGATGAATTTAAAATGGAACTTAAAAAGTACAAAGAAGATGCACAAGAAGGGAAGGGTTCTTTTGGCTTCGTTTTTCAATTCTTAGAAATGGAGATTTGGAACTATGAGAAACAACAAGAAACGACTGCAAAACAAGAAGACTGGGACAAAGAAGAAGCCATCTTTAATGAACAAGCAATTTTATGTGGGGAAGAAAAAGGAAAGGGGGGAAAGAGAAGTATAATACTGGAAAGCAACAGAAAAGGGGAATACAGAAGAGAGAAATAGAGGTAGAGAGACAAGGGGGTAAAAGGGGGAGAGAGAAGAAGAGAGGGAAGAAGGAAAGGAAAAGACGTTACAAGGGACCGGAGCAAGATATAGAGAAACGGGACCTATTTAGAGATAATGAGTGAAAATCTAACTGAAAAAGGGATTCTGTAAAGGTACATAAGATTGTATTGTTATATTAGTAATAGAAATAACTTTAGAAAATTGGAAACAACGTATGATTAAAATGAGGGATAAAATAGTTAGTGTAATTTAGTGAAATGTTTGTGAATAAAATAAGTGAAATAAAATAAATGAGAAAATTGAATTAGGAAGGAACGGTAACATTTTAATTAGTTAATGTTTTATAAAATATAAGTGAAGGGGGGAATTAACTATGGAAAGCTTATAATTGTTCCCATAGAAGTATGATATTTAATTGAAAAGTAATGTTAAAGATGTTAAGACTTCAATGAATATTAATATTAATGATAGAATTGAATTGGAATGGAATGTTGTTTTAATTATATACATTTATATTTTTTTTTCTTTTTTTAAGAATACAGTGTGTATTTTAAGAATGTACCAAGCAGAATCCGAATGGAAGTTATGTATTATATTGAATGTTACAACTTTAGGGAAAAGATATAAAGGCGTCATACTCCAGTCTGTAACTACAGGAGAAATTTTGTTTAATGAGAAAAGATAATAGATAATTGAAACAGGACAGACAAAAAATATAAATACAATGATTTGAATTGAGATGAGATAATTAAAATAAAATTGAGAAAATTAAAAGAGGGGAGAAGCTATGCAGAAAATGTAAAATAGTAATAAGATGTGGAATAGAATATAAAAATGAGCATGAACCTGAATTTGTGTCTGTACGAAGAAATGTAACCCGGGATTACGCTACTTTCAAAAAAGATGTTTTATTTGTTTTTTTTTTCTCTTTGTGAAAACACAAATAAAATTTACCAAAAAAAAAAAAAGAACATCTGATCATTGGGAGGAAAAAAGAAACACCTTAAGGAGTGACTGGGCGGGGGAGAATGCAATCAGTGATATCAGGCATGCACGATAAGGACTGACTGGGAGGAGGGGAGGGGAGGGGCCAGCCAGGGGCATGAATTGCCAGTTCTCAGAACTGCAGAATCATAACAACCAGTTCTATAGAACCAGTCCAAACCAGTAGAATACCACCCCTGCAAATGACCAATATAAAAAGTGCATTGGTGTGGTTTTGTCATATAAAGAGAATGGATGAGTGATTTGCAAAACAGATGAAGTCCAGGATCTAATGAGAATCTCCAATGGGTCCAGGATAAGTGAGGATCTAATGAGAATCCCCAAAGAGAAGGGTGAGACATTTCAGAACCAAAAATAATAATATATGGAGAAACGTATGGATGTGATAGAAGCAACTTATGGAGATGTTACGGGAATGGTATTAGTAGAATTATTAGACTGAGTTATACAGTACTGTATTTTCTTCTCCTTATCTCATGGCATTAACTGGACAGGGGAAACCCTTATTTATTCTTTCCCTGCTGCACTTTGCACCGTGTTGCTGATACAAAAAAGGAAGAGTGTAGTGGCTGTATGTGTTTGTGTGAATTTTACAGCTGAGTCATAAAGACTTGGATTTTAAAAAGTATGTGTATGAACTATGGTTAACAAAGCCTTAATCTGAAGTACATTAGAGAACAGTTTTGCTATAATTTTAATACAATCTTCAGATTTGGGAGCTGAACTGTTACAGTATGATAACAATACCAACTTCTTCACTGATAATAAACAAAACTGACTCCTAAAAGGAAATCTCATTATAGGATTCCTCTAATGAATAAAATGCTTTGTTTCTGGGTAAAACATATGCTTTGGATATATAGTTAGAGGAAAAAGAAATGCCCCAAGGAAACATGTGCTGCTGAAGAAAAGAGCTTATTATTATAATATCTGTGAGAGGTCAAAGTCTGTGGGCCTCTGGCTTATAGTATTATGGCAGATTACAAGAACATTCTGATGTATTAGTCAGAATGTTTCCAGACATCAAGAGTAGGAAGCTGGGCACTAACAAATTAGCCTTGCTTTGACTTTTCCCCATTTAGGTCTTGTGATAGGTCAGCTGTTGATGGCATCCTCCTGCCCATTCACAAGGTCACATGGCAGAACCTCTTTGAAAGAGCAGCTGAGGGCTTTGAAATGAAGCAACATCTTTCTCAGCTGAAGAGTCTCTTTTGTGACAGAGCACGCTTTTACTAGACCAAAATCACTGACCCTAAGGAAAAAGGAAGGAGCAAAATAATCATGCCGGATGACTTTATTTTGGAAACGAAATATTCCGGCAAGAGAAAGATGACAATGAAACACAATAAAATCAGACGTGACAGAGGAGAGAGAAAAAAAATAGGATATCCCCCATTGTATAATGAACAGCATGTGCTAGATCAGTTGCTTGGCATTGAAAGCAACTGTGAAGCTTGGTTTACACGTCACATTAAACCATAATATGTTTGATTTTAGTTTAGGTTAGAAGTACTCATCCAGTGAGATCTGTAAACCGTGCTTAGACATATTTATGGCTTAATCTGATAAACTGTGATTAAGCAAATCATGGGACTAACATAATGTCTGAAGCCACATAATTAACTCAAAATGCTTGAATAGTTGTCGCTGCTGCTTTTCCTCTTCCAAAGACATATTCTTAAAATAGTTGTACTGTATATTGGGCTATCAGAACAACCCATAGATGGCAGCAGAGAGTGAGTTTACTGTATCCCTTTGCTGGCATTGTTATTTTTTTGGTAACCCAATTCTGGTAATGTCACTATTCTCCTGCTATTTTAGATGTAAATTCATATTGGGTATAGGTTATAAACTGCTGCAGGAAAAGCAACATACTGAACATTTCTTGACTTGATGCCTCCAATGCTGGCTTTTCCATTCCCAGACAGGAGACATATGACTATGCCGATTGGGGAAGATGCGATTTGTACTTTATGTTGGCACCGTGCCAGGAAAATGTCATTTAAGGTGACATAATTTGTAGAAATTAATGCATAAAATCCTATTAGCTGGCAAGTAAAGTCCTAGAATAATCTTTGAATCTATCCTATTTCTATAGGATATTTGTCTTCAAGATGTATTTTCTTAAAAACTGCATGCAACTTTCTTTTAAATATTTCTACTTTTACATTCTTAGATACTGCATATTTCAGATTTGTTTTTCTTAACATTTATAATGGGACATTTGTCATGAAATAGGATTGTACAGATATGATCATGATTGTACAGATTTGTCATGGGTGGTGGCAAATAGATTAAATGTTTCAATGCATTGACCAGATCAAATGCAACTCACCCCCACTCCAAACAAATTGAAACAGAACTTGCAATGCCCAAATCATCTCCATGTTCCATGTGAAAAATAACTTGCCCTCCTCATCTTGCTCCTTTCCAGGAACAGAGCTGAGATCTGGAATGTGTGGGAGAAGAGAAAAGCACTTTCTCTTTCAGATATTCTCTACAGATTTGAAAGAGCTCAGATAGATCAAATAAATGAAAGAAATGGTTCCTCTGAGTACCTGCAGACAGTCCTCAACTTAGGATTGGTCGACTACTCAAAATTGCAACGAAACCCTCTAAAAAGCTACGTATGACCTGGTTTCAAGGTTATGTCCGCGGCAGCACCCCTGTATTCATTTGCCCTTACGACTGACTGCAGGGATGCTACAGCACCACCAACCCCACTTATCTCTCCCCCCCCCCAATCTATCCCACCAGCTCCACACAAATCTTGGGCCTGCTTTCCACCCCACGAGATCCTGCAGGCCCCACACCCTCCTCCCCCAACCCCCATTGTGCACTTACCTTTGAAAGATCTCTTAAGGGTTTTGGAGATGGCATTAGGGAAGACTGCCTCTCTGTCCCTTGGCATCCCTGGGCCATGTGGCTGCATCTCAGAAGCAGGCACCATTTTCAGAGGACTACCCGTAACTTACAACTTTGCCACTACAACAGACTCTTTGTGAGTTCTTCTGGATCCACTAATTCTCTCATATCCTTATTCTTTAAATTTTTACAAAACTGCTCACTGTAACATGGTATGAGTTTCTGGCAAGGAAATGGATGATTCTTGGAACAGGAAAACTGTAACTATAAACTATAGTTTATATAAATTTTATAAAACAGTCTGTGTTCTGTGACTTAAGGTGACTGTGTTTATTTAGATTCTTCTGCAGATGAAGAAAAAGAAGCATTCAAGTAAATAAGAAGAGTAACTCTGGGCAGACTGAAAATCATCCATTTGCACAAGAAGAGTCAAGTTCAAGTTCAAGGTAATTCAGTCAGCAGAGGACTTGGAGCCATAGAATGGAACAGATGTGAACCTCTCTGTGTCAGCCATGTTTTGTTTGTCACTACCACCTCCCCCAAACTCCATGTGTGAGTATTAAGCGTGCAGCGGGGAAACTATGCATCGGGGAACAGCCATATACAATCAACCCTTTGAGAACTAACTATCCTGATGGGATAAAACTAGGGAGAATAGTGAACCCCTTATCCTTTCCAGACAAAATATGCCTGACAATGGTTGCTTTGTAAAGATAGTCTTTTCTTTTGAAGGTATAAATATAATTTTGTGAGGATGAAATCTATAGGTAAGATTCCACCTTCTCTGATTCAAATCCTTTCCAAGTTGGGGATGCAGCTTAGTTTGTTAACCCAGTTTTTTGCCCAGAGCTATTTCTAAATTAGCACTGTATTTACTGTGTTAATATAAACCTCTCCTTACATTTGAAAAGCTAATTAAGATCTAAGGTTCAGTTCATTGACAGCAATATTGTAGCACCTAGATCATAATAATAGCACCATTTGGTCCTATAACACTTCTTATTCCCAGTCTGTGACTTTTTATGTGTTTCCAAGAAAAGGCATTGAAAAAAAGCCATTGATATGATTCCTTAGTAGATGAGAGCAAAAGGTTCTCTTTATATTTAATCTCTTCCATGCTTTGCATTGCATGGAATAAAGCATTTTTAAAAATAACTCTGCAGGTGTTCAAGCATAATGCTTTGAGAAACAAATAATTATTATGTACCATCATATACATTTATTCCCCATGTGGTACTCTAGTGATTTTCCCTGAGTTTCCCATAATCTCTTTAGATTTCTATTATGAAGTTACATGATTATAGAGCAGGGATGTCCAACCTTGGCTGGTTGGGCAATTCTAGAAGTCCACAGGTCTTAAAGTTGCCAAGGTTGGATACACCCACTATAAAAGCTGACCCTGTCATCGGCAAGCTAGAAGACAAGAACTTCTTGGGGCTCCACTAGATTCAGGAAGGTTCTTGATATGCCCAAGGCCTCCTTAGATCTGAGTTGTAAAACCTATAAAAGGTGTAACTATTCTGCCCAAACAAGAGAGCTAGAAGCTACATTTTCTTGCTTTTTAAAGTTTAGAAGTGGTAGGGAGCATATTTCAGTCAGTGTGACATTTAGAGCAAAATGCCCCAAAGATTCCATGATAATATCCTTGCAGCTCAGCCTTCACATGTGTCCAGTGCAAAGGGAGATTGATTGTGAAGACTTGCTCTAAACTTACAGGGGTGGTCAATGCAAAGTGTGTGTGTGTGTGAGAGAGAGAGAGAGACAGAAAGAGAGACAGAGGGAGGGAGACAAGAGGGGAAGGGGGAGGTAAGGAGAGTGGAGGGAGGTAGGGAGAGAGAAAACCCAGTAAGGCTCAAGAAAAATGATATATTTTCTGTCTGTCTCCTTGAATAGCAGAGCCTCATTCAGTGGCATGATGAGTGAGAATAATATTGGAAACTAGCCATAAACTTTGGAAAGATGGGATGTGTTGACGTTTTCTGCAGTCCAGAATTGAAAACAGTATTGTCAGGCAAAGACATTGCTTTTGCATTATTTCTGAAGTAAGCACTAACAGAAACCGAGGCAGAATATATCTGCTTCCAATTTTAAAATGTCTATATGCATAGTTAACTGTTCAATAAAGAAGTCTATTTAAAATGTTTGCAGTTACACACATCTATGATTACTGGTGAATCAGAGTCACACTGAATTACCCAATGTGAAAGCACTGGAATAAAAAGCGGCAATAAGGCCTTTTTATCTCTTATTAGTTCATATACACTTTAGTTGGAGTCATGAATGGTGCAGTCCCTTCTTATCATCTGCCCTTAAGTCTCATCCAAAGCTCAATTTTTGCAAGAGGAAAATCATAATCTATTTGCAAATCAAATTTTATTTGCCGAGCTTAAAGAAAGAGACTTCAAAAGTTCACGAATATATTTGCACCAAAATATGTATTTTTGTGAAACAGAATTTCTTTCCAAATTATTTTAATATTTTAAAAAGACCATTGTCGGGTGGGTAGTCCTGGAGCTCAGAAGGACGGAAATGCAGGGAGCCCAATCTCCTGAAAGTTTTTAGGACAGAACAGTTTTCTGGAACTGCTTAGGTAAGATTAATTTTAAGCTAATGCTTGCATTTCCTCTTCCCATTTTTTACATTTTGTTACATATGAATAAAGATAATTTCCTTCTGTGTAAAAACATCTTTTCCAGTCACTTAGATATGAAAAGTTCCTCAATTACTCAGCAGTTTCCTATGTGAGAGCATAGAAAGATTGTAACTACTTGTCTGTGTCAGTTGATCCTAAGATATATAAAACTGCAACAGTCATATGCTGGATCACTATTATTTAGGCCTGTGAAGTATTTTAGATGCAAGACAAAATGGAATATTGGAGCGTGCAGGGAAACACACACTGGATCTCTCCACAATTGCTGCATTTTTTTCTTGGGGTTGCACAGCACTCTCCTACAATTGCTCAGGAAAAGACAGGTGCATGGCCCTATTAGTATTATGTATTTAAAGAATTAATTCCTGACATTAAATGTAGATAATTATTAAAGATTATTCAAACCATCTAATCAATAGCAGTAAATTAAGGAAACAGCTTACTAATGGGTCAATGCATCACATTTTCAGTATGTATTCATTCTGCAATTGAGCAATGCAACTGTTATTTCTAGGATAACATCAGCAATTTGGTCACAATAGACCACCAAAGACTTTATTCAAAAATGTAGAGACAAATGTTAACTACCACTAAATAAAGAATGTCCATCAATCACCAGCAAAAGATTGTACAAATTAATGGAGGTCATTAGGAGGACCAGAGGCAAAGAATGAATTTTGTGCTTTCATGCAGAAAAAGGAGAATTTCGTCCTTTTTTAATCGATCTTCATAACAGAGACTACAATGCATACATACCTTACAAGGTATAAGGGCTTAAAAAGAAAGAAGAGTGGTAGGAAACAGAATAATCAAATTAAATTTAGATAATACTGCTTCCTTGCCTCTGCAAAAACTTCTCTGTATTTTGCACATTAAGAGGGTTAAGAGTTAAGAGGATAAGCAGATTTGACATCAGTGAAAGAATACCCAGCTTGTAATAATATAGAGGAGGCTTAAATATCATGAATTAGCTAACTTGAGCTCCAGAATTGAGAAAGGAATGTTGGTCAAGTAAAGATAGAATGAGAAAGTTTGTTATATCTCTACGAATTTGTAAAGCGTCAGCAAAATACAGGTTTATCCATGTTCAGCATCCATATCCAAACAATAAAAAGTTGTACAAAATCCAAGACAAAACAATGAGGAAGCTGTCTGCCATTTCCTGTCCCATTATTTATCTCTCATGTTCTACACTAGCTTGCAGTTACTTTCCAAAGCAATGCTTTTCAAACTTGGCAACCTTCAGATGTGAGGATTTCAAGTCCCAGAAAGTTGGCTGGGGAATTCTGGGAATTGAAATCCTCACATCTTAAAATTGCCAAGGTTTAGAAACACTGATCTAAAAAGTCCAAAAGATCTTGGCTTTCACCTGCTCTCTGATCTTGTTCAGATGCCAAAGATTTTTCTTCTGAGCAGAAAAGGTACCAAGAAAATATCAATAATTTTCAAATCCTGCCCTAGGCTTGAGGAAGCTATCAGTAAAGTATCTTCTGATAACACAATACAATTCCTAAAGAAACCAATTCCCAAAAGAACACTCCAGCAAACATTGGTGGACGTAACTGTCTACATTTCTCACAAGGCCCTAAAATTCTGCTCTACACCTGTAGCATAGCCTTTGATTGGGATTGACAGGACTCGAATTAAATGAATGGCTATAAATCAAGGACTACCTGTATTTGCCACAAATTCCATAATATTCAAGAAATCACATTATAGTTTAGCTATGATACATGAACCCACTCTGAATCCAACAACAACAACATATATTCAGCATTTAAAAATGAAGATACAATAATATGGGAAAATAAATGCAGATACTATAAGGCACTGACGAAGTGAATTGCTCAGTGATCCCAAAAGAAGCAGTCAAACTTACCTGAGTTAAACCTGGTTATCCAGAAGGATCCATGGCAACAAAGAAAGTTAGATACTGAGAGTCAACTATTTCATTTCAAAGAAGTATCTTTAAGCAGTTGATAAAATTGTCACATTTACGGGCAATGTTCTCCTAAACATTTCTCTAAAAACATAATACTCCATGTGAAGAGCATAACTGGTACAAAATAGAAATGGTACTTCATATCTTTCCTCTTTTTATAAGGAATGGGATTGGAAAAGGGAAATAGGTCAGAGCACTTGATTAAAGAGACAATAAGAGGCAGACATACCATTAAGTCTCTCTTATGAAGCCATATGGTTATACATTAGGCATCAAACATGAAGGACAAATTGCTCTCACATACAATGTGTCAATTCATTAAAAACAATATTTAAAGCATAATGTATTTTTTTAAAAGAAAGACCCATCCTTTTACCCTATCCATTTCTTTCATTATTCAGAGGCTATTAGAACCCTAGATACTAAGAAAAGATGCCAGTTATAAACCTTATTGAACAAGAATGGTACCATTATTTCCCTTTATCCCTCAGATAAAATAGTTCAATAAAAATCAGAATCTTTTAAAAATTAAGAGAATGTTGAAATCAAATTAACTAGGTTCAATTTTTCCTTTGTTTCTTCCCAAAATTATTAGCACATTATTCTTAATAAATGGACAAGGATAAACTAGGGTTGTGCCCATTCGGCAACAGTTTAGGGCAGTTTATATTAAAACTTAGATTCAATGCTTTAATGTAAACATTAAACATTTTAATTTTAAAAACTCAGTAACAGTCAAACTATTCTTTGAAGGCTTCTTAAAAGTCTACCAACGTTATTCTATTTACGAACTTTTGAGTTATGAATTTTTATCACCAATAAGAACAAATCTGCCTACAATTGCCGTGGTGGGATTCAATTTTTTTTTACTACCAGTTCTGTGGGCATGGCTTGGTAGGCGTGGCAGGGGAAGGATACTGTAAAATCTCCAAACAGAGGTGGTATTTGCCAGTTCTTCGAACTACTCAAAATTTAGGCTACTGGTTCTCCAGAACTGGTCAGAATCTGCTTGAATACCACCTCTGCTGCAATGCCAACGCAGAAGATTCCGGAACTCAGGAGAAGGTGCACTATTGACTAACCCTTTTGTTTAGACTTATGAACAAAATGGACTTACGAACAGCATCTCAGAACATAACCTGTTCATAAGAGAAGAAACGTCTGTATTCCCTGAAAATGGTTAGGAGTGCATTCCACAAGAATGAAGCAGTGTAAAAACAATTTAATCAGGAAGAGTATTTTCAGAGTAATTGGTATTAGTTTGGCTATGCTATGACTTTAGTTTTGTAATTCTGGACACCCTATTTTCTCCCATTTTCTTGCAGACTACAGACTTTTGGTGAGCACTAATGAGCACGAGAACAATGTCCAAAGCCACATATTATGGTTAACGCAGTGGCTTGACTTAGCCCAGTGTGAAATGTGAGGGCCATTTGTTAGGTGTGTTATGCAAACTACTCCACTAGTTGTTAGATAAGCACTAGAATACTTTTCAATTTAGATGTGTCCAGAAAGACTGTTTCTAGATTTTTATCAAAAAGATTTGATAAAGTCAGTCCAACTATAAAGGGGGCTGATGCAGAGCTGCACAGAATGGAATCACACAAGTTACGCCACTGGTCTAATGTGAGGGCAGAGAGAAATTAATATTATTTTCACCCTGTGGTTCTCCATGCTCCAAAAAACATTGTTTTAATTGTCTCCAGAATTGTGTGTGAGGAGTGTTACTGGGAAAGAGATAAGAGGAATTTTTTTTAAAAAAATCACTGTTGCCTTTTTCTAGAAGGAAAGTTGCAGTGGATGTTGATTTTCTCCACTGCTGAAAAGAACATTTCCCAGCAGATATATTTGTATAAGTTCATTTTGTGTGCAAAATAACCATTTAGCAAGTACACCAGAATATTATCTAAGCCAATGACACTATTTTATCATGTGCATCTCAAAAGTTTAAATGTATTACAGCACAGGTGTCAAGCTCGCAGCATCGTGTTGCCATCATGTGATGTTTTGTGACTTTTTACCCTTCACGGAGCTCGGGGGGGGGCATGGCCTGGGCATGACGGATCTGGCCCGCAAGCCGCCAGTTTGACACCCCGGTATTACAGAGAAGAGGAATAGTCTCCTTGTATCAATGGTACAATGGCAAGCATGCTTTACTACCTTGAAATTTTTATGCATGCACAATACCAGAAAATTTACAACAGCACAACTGGTATATATCAAATGCATTCCTGTATCACAATTAGACTGAACTGAATTGTTTAATATACGAACTATTTGCACAGAAATATGTGGAGAGATTAGCATGTTTTATGGCTAATGGAATTAATATCCATTTGAGAAAAATGAATAGAACCAGGTTTTGGATGACCCAGAACATCAGTCTTTCTTAACCTTTCATCCTGTAGACATGCTAGACTACAACTCACATAATCCCCAGCAAGAATACTCATCTTGGCTGATGGTGCTGTACACATCAGAACAAGAAATCCATCTTTTTTCTGTATCTAATGATATCCTGCATATAATGTATATGATGTTTTTCTGTATATTATGAGACACTTTGACACTGTTCATACAGAAAATGAAATGTTGCATTATATAGGTTGAAGCTCTAATACCCAATATTGGGACAAAATCTTTTTTTTACAGATAAATATATACCGATGTATATTATTTTTCAACAGCCATCTTCTCAGTAAAATAAATACAGTTAATCTACAATTCAAAGTAATTGTAAATAACAAGTCTTTATTACACTTTTCTGGTTGTTTAATTGGAGAAGTTGTACATGTACATTAAGTTTAAAATTAAAACCAAAATCAAGGGAAAATCCATTAACAAGACATGTATATATCATGTACAATTTTAAACAAAATGAAAAATACATAATTGTACCATAAAACAGCTATCTTCAAGTTTAAAAATAATTTAGGTTTCTCCTCTTTTTACATTTATACAGAAAAGCAATAGAAAGTTATTTCCGTTTGGCTCAAAAACTAAGAACATCATAAACAACTCCATCAAAACACTTTTTGTGAAAAGTGCTTAACCACATCTTAAGAGACTAGTGACTTTCACACATGTTTAGTGCAAATGTCTTTAAAAAGCCACTGCTAATAAGCAAATCTGTCGTTCTGTGTCTTTCTATGCACAAAATCGCTCACAGCTTAAATAAAAGATTGCTTTGAGCCATTGCCCATCATGTGATGCCTCAAGTCAATGTAATGCTATTAAAGGGCAGGACCTGGCTAAATCTACATGTCTTAAAATCTGAATAGAAAAATAGCTATCTTAAAATATAAAAAGTAACATGCTAATAGGCAGGTTACTGCATCAGTGACATACAAATCTTTTTCAGGATCTATACTGCATATGCTCTTATTTCTATTATTTCATCCAACATGTAGGTCATGTTCTACAATTATTACCTGCTCCATTTTAGTAATTCTGGCCTAAATCCAGAATTCTCTTGAAGTCAGCATATTTTTATTTCAAATCAGCTTAGCCCTGCTGATCAAATATAATTAGCTTGTCACTAATACTATTATGCAGTCATAAGTGTGTGTGGATCTCATTAAAATATAGCCAGCAATTCAGCATCAATCAGAGTAATTCATTTGATTAAGAATGGCTTAACACCCCCAACTTTTTCCAAATCTGCACTGAATAAGTATCATGAGCCAATTGTGATTCAGATGGAAAAAATTAGTTTTAGGATGAAACAATGACATTTCATAATTGGATATATTCCTCTATCCCACCCCACCCCCCCATGCATTTTTCATTCATCAGAAGCTGTTTGGCACCTACTTTTCCAACAGTAATCTGCTACTTCCACCAAGCTACTTAAAAAGAGATTCTGCAACCTATTTAGAAGTGCCATGCAACAACTTTTGCCTTCTTGGGCAGAAATAACTAAACAACTACCTTTCTGAATATACTGCATAACCCATATGCAAATTATTTTTATGTTGTATTCAGCAGATATAGATAGGGAAAGGAAATAGGGAAATTTTCTTTTAAACAAAACCCCTACTTGTAATCTTGTTTTTCATTAGATCTAAGGAGACAGGAACTACATTAGCTTCAGAGGTTCTTCATTTATTCCAGCACCAAGAGCAATGATTAAGAAGGCTCATTCACCCAAAATGAAAACAATTAGAAGGGATTTAGAGTTTTGAAGGATAGCTTTAATCCCTCCAAAAATGGTTCCAACAATTTTAGCCAATCCTCAAATGAGGTAATAAGGGACTGGATTCTTCACCCTGGCTTAATATGTTAGATAAACCAAGTCAATTTTGGTTTCTTGGCCAAACTATTTTTTAAAAGAATCACAGTTCAATATGATGTATGAGCCCAGCTAAATCTTGTCCAATGACACTCTTGCCTTTTCCCCAATGCCTTCATTTTTTGTTACTGCTGGCTGCAAAGCATGGCCGACAAGGCAACTTCAGTTGAGGACTATGCTACACTATTTAAGAGAACCCCATTTTAGCAGTTTCTTCTCCACCTGCAGAGAAAGAAATGTGCAGTATTTCTATGGCCTCCTAGAACCCCCAAGATTGCATTCTAAAATTATTTTTTGTTAAATCGCTAAGTTCTACTGCAAACAGACACCAAGAACCTGCAACTGTCTTCCTATTTATTCCTTAATAAAATGATAGACAAATCTATCAATATTCTTTGTTATTAAAAAAAACTATGAAATAAATAAATCACATTTTCCTATAATGTATACGTTAATTCTTTCTATTCTTTTAAACCAGTTTCCCCCACAAGCTGTTCAGCTTTTTTCTCTCTTTGTTTTAGTTTGGGTACCTTTTCCAAGGCAGTACATACAAATGCAATAAAATACTGTTTGTAAATTCTAATAAATATACTTATGTACCCTTACATACAAAGCCACGTCATAAAAAATAATTTTGGGGGTACAGAATAAGTAACAGTTTCCATTCGTTTAATCTTACTTTTAATCAGCCAATAGAGAAAAGAGCTTATTCAAGTATACCACACTTGAAATATCAAGATATGACATTTTTCCTGAAATCAAATTCTGTAATTATTATAATACTAATAATCGCTTTTGTTGCCAGCAACACAGTATATAAAATTCAAAGGTTATTTCTATGAGCCAAACAACATTTTTAGTAGTAATGTAGACTGATAAATATTAAACCATTGAATTCATCTTTTTCATTTTTCAATAATGATAACTTTTAAATAAATCAGCATTCAGGTAAGAATTAGAAAGGAATGTTTGTGTAAACTCATCATTTATGGAAGTCAATGTTATAGATCCATTATATAAAGTATAAAAACTTAGCAATCAGGAAGTAAGACAAAAGTCCAAGGATTGAAGGAGGGAATATAGTTTCTTTTTCATCTCTGGAGGTCATGTCATCCCCCTGAGAACTATTGCACAATAGAGTGAGTATACACCTATCTGAGACACAGTCTTTTATTACAGCATAATGTAAAGTTAAATTATAATTGTCTTTGGAGCAATCAAATAAACATCCCATTGCATCCCCAAACTCAGTTGGATTTATCTTGGATGTTAGCAAAGCTGGCATTTGAGTGGATTCGCTTACCTAGAAAGAGAAGAAAAGTATATAATCCCACAAAGACAGTTCATAGCATATTTATACAAGAAATCTGAGGCCCCAGCAACATAATTTGTATGGAGAGGCATCTGGAACAAATCATAGTGATAGTATATGTGTTATGATATTGATTTACCAATTAAATTTGCATCATTTATATAACAGCATTGTGAGACTTCATATTTTCCCACAGTGAATATGAAAAATAGTGTTAATGCAAAAAATCCCAAATTATACTTACAAATCGATCAGAAGAATGTTGAATTAAATAGTTTTAGACTTAGATAATTATTCTGTCCAATCAGTGCAAAGAGATCCAAAGCTGGTGAGGAGCTATTGAGAAGACCTTTCCTCATTTTCCCATGGCAGGAGAGTGAGAAAGGGTTTTGCAAACAGATCTTAAAATTTGGACAAGTTCAAAGAGAGGAAAGTACTCTTTAATGTAATAGACCTCAAGTCATGCAAGACCTCATAGATCATTGCTATCAGTCTTAAGTGTGCCAGAAATAGATCAAAAGCTGACATTAACAAGGCTATCACATGCTATGTGTTACAGTTCTTAGTTAATGAGGTAGCCAGTGTTATGAACTACCTAAAGTTCTTCCAATGAGCAGTAATATCTAGATTGCTCCAAACTCCAAACAGAATACAAAGGCCTATGCCACTGTGGTCTGGTCTAATTTCCAGGAGCAAAAGTAGTCTTGGCCACCATTTAAACTTGAGAAATCACATTAAAGAGTTGAACCAGGAATACACAAAACTACAAATCTGAAAATGAGATAATTGCTGTCCATGCTCAAATGAAAACTGAATCCTTTTTTTCCAAATGACAAAGTGGACCTCTATTTTACCTGGACAACTTGTTTATTTGTTCATTTTTATCAACTGTCGAATTATTTTGGGTACCAAAACAGCCAACATATACAGTCGAATTGTGTGAAACAGTTACTGCATACAGTAACTTGACATACTACAAAGAGAGGCTTCTTCACATCATTTATTTAAATCATGGCACTCAAGTAGTTTTATAAATAAATAGTTGACTAGAATACTGAATATGATGTTGCTCATCACAGATGTTGAACAATATGCTGGGTCTGTTCAGAAATAGCTAACTGTAGATAGTAAGCTGCCTATCTTTACTACCTTAAAAGAAAGATAGGAGAAAATCATCCAATTATCTAATTCATTCCATCTGAATTGCCACTGTAGTGGCCCCCTTGACTCAGAAGGGCTTGATAAAGACAGTTAAGACTTCTTTAGTCACTCAAAGAATGCAGCAGTGGGGCAGAATCAAATGATGCATTATCAACTTCCAACGCAGTTTATTCTAATCAGATTGTGAACAGAATCCCAAATTCCAAAGCACCCAAGACTGGGCATCAAGCCATTTAGGCGCAAACACCACTTTCAGTGTTGTAACCTTTTTTTTTTATTTCAATCCAAATAGAAACCATAAAGATTAGGTGATTTTACTTACCCAGAATCAGGACACGTTTTTTCTGCTTTGAGTGAAGAAAGGTACTCAAGTAGAAAACAAGTGGCAGAAAGAAAATGAACAAAGAAACTGCAATCACTGGCACTGTATCTGTGCAGGGGACAGAACAATTAAAAGTTGTGCTCCACAGCCTTTGTGTGATGTTCATCTAGAAGGACACAGTTGTAAAAAAAAAAAATACCAAGGGGATTAAGACATCTGAGGAATCATCAATATCTGGGCAAAGTTTTTCATTGAATGAGCATCAATCAGTATGTCTAGCATTTACTGGGTACAAATCCTGCCTTCCTGGATAAAATGCAACATATTTATTACAATTATCAGGCCATCCATATTGGCATTTGTAAATGTAGCAATCTCATGGGTTTTCAGATATATTTTAAAATGTCCACCCTGAAAAGCTTTAAATGTAGCAGCCAAGTGCTTTATTAAGGTGTTCTTCATAGTTCAACATATGAATTTGTATTAACCACAATCCAATCATTTCCTACAGTAAAAAGAGCATCTGCTTATTTGGATACTATATAGAAGATGCCAAATTCATGTGTCTTTAAGAAAGGCTTAAAACAAAACAAATGAAAACCTCTCAGTGGATCCATATTAAGAAAATGTCAGAAGGATGTCCACAGAAGTACAATAGAAAGTTAATGTAAATGGCTGATGGGACCCAAGCCTGCACCTAACTGCTAACATATCACAGTATATGGGCAAAAGACATCCCTGTTAATTGATCCTTTGAGAAACCAGCCAGTGAGGTAAACAGAGACTGGATCCTCAGGAGCTGAAAATACAAAACTGGACAGATGTTTTTATTGTAAGTGGCTGTGGATTTACAGCCATTTTGCCTTGGAAAGTGCCAAAATGCCTGAACTAGGTTTATTCAAATCATTACCAATATATGTAGAATTGATTAAGTGCCATCAAACCATTCCAGATTCCTACGTAAACTAGTAAATTACATTAAAATGCTTCCTTTATCAGTAATTACCCTTATTATCATGTTATTTAAAAATCTGTATTTTCCCAAAAGGCACAAAAGACAATGACACTATGCTGTGGTTTTATCCAATTTACTGCTGTATTCTGTTTTATTGCACTGGAACTTTAGCTACATTCTCATGAGATTACCATTCTAATGAGATTAATAATAATGAAGTAACTAAATTGGACAAAAGCCAACTTGAAACACTAGACTAGAGCATGGGTGTCAAACTCATGGCATCATGTTGCTGTTACATGACGTTTCGTGACTTTTTTCCCCTTATCAGAGTAGGGGTGGGTATGGCCTGTGCATCCAGCCCGCGGCTCGACAGTTTGACACCCCTGCACTAGAGTATATTCAGAGGTGATATAAATGCACATAAGGAAAGCAAAACAGAAAGTAAGACTTACTGCATCTTCTATATCAATGCACAAATGAAACTGTTCTCCAGATTCCTCATGCTGCCCATTCTTCTGCATCTCACTGTAATGGGAACTCAAGTTTTTATACGTAGCATTGCAGTTCTTGCAGACCACTGAGTAGTTACTTGGTAGCAGGTTATCTTCCTGGCCGTACAGTAGAAACCAAGAAATTATTTTTTAAAAGAATAGGTTACAAAATTCAAAATGAGTTTGAATCCAAGTGCAAAAGACTGCCACAATTTTTTTAAAAATTGCAAGATAAGTGGAAATTTTTACAGTCAATCTTCCACTTGTACTACAATAGCAACTAGAATTTCCATTGCTAAGTAAGTGATATTAAGTGAGTCATTCTTAAATTTTTGACCTTTTTTGCCATAGTTGTTAAGTGAATCACATGGTCATTAAGCGAATCCGGCTTCCCTCATTGACTGCTTGTCAGAAGCCAATTTGGAAGGTTGCAAATGGCTATCACATAACCCCCAGGACAGTGCAACTGTCATAAATACATGCCATTTGCCAAGCACTCAAATTTTGATCATGTGACCATAAGGATATTGCAACAGTCATAAATGTGAGGACCAATTGTAAGTAATTTTTTTCAATGCCACTGTGACTTTGAATGGTTGCTGAATTAATGGTTGTTAGTCAACGACTACCTCTATTTTCTACTGAAGAAACACTCCGAAAAATACAAATAAAAGATTTAGATGTATGGGTTTCTTAAGCTCCCTGGTTTAGTGATTCTTTATGATACAATGTCATTAATAAATATTTTATAGAGCAAATCTAAGCAAAGATTCACTATGGCCAAGATTTGTCCGTCTAAGGATCTCACCTGAAAGTCTAACTAAAACACTCGATAAATATTCATATCATTATATTCTTGTTATTCTTGTGATGTAATAGACATCCTTTTATAGGAAACTCCTGGACTAATGGATCCAGTTTGGTGTAGTAGTTAAGGCCCCAGGCCAGAAACAGGAAACTAATCTAGGCCCAAAGCCAGCTATGTGCTTTGGGGCCAATCACTTTCTCTTAGCCCTCGGAAGGAGGCAATGACAAAACACAAATTGGCAAGAAACGGGACTTGTCAACAGGGACTTGAAAGCAAGCAGGCAAGCAGGGCCATGCATGCACACACTGATACACACACAATTCTGAGCTGACGATTGCCCCTTCCTCTAAACTAACAGGTACATGATGTTAATAGTTAGGGAGAGGCAAAACTGAAAGGTATGGATTTATCTTATAACTAAGTATGAGTTATGAGGAAATTGCAGAATGTGATGTGAAAGATAAATGCTGCCAAAATGCAATAACTAGGATGTTGGGTGAAAATAATTAATATGTTCTCAAGCTGTCAGTATATCCATTCTTGTCCAACTTCCGCTATTCTTTTCATTTACCTCCTGCTGACAATGCTCATTATTCAATAGCTCCTGACTATTCTCACATCAATGCAAAACAGTTATGTTAATGACTGTTACATCAACAATCAGTACTTTGTTTTGGTATAGCAGAACCCACCACAACAGCATATTTTAACATTTGATATCAGATCAACAGTGAAACATGAAAAACAGAAGAAAAAGACAAACGTGAACAGAAAAGTACATTATTCATTATCAAGGATAATATAAATACAGACAATATATTTAAATATATACAATCTTAAAAAAAAAAACCATTAAAAGGTAACAAATTCTTGCCTGGCACCATTTTCTAATAAGGGCAAGGTTTTGAATGTCCCAAGTCCCAACCTGATCTCATCTTTGTCAGAGCAGTGGCAGCATAGTCTGGAATTAGGGGAGCTTTCTATTGCTCCTCTCCTAATGGTTAAATATTCTCTGGTAACCATGGAGTTCTCTAGCACTGTCCCCTGGCATAAGGAGGCTGGATTTGTTTGGTCAAACCATCCCAGGTAACTAATGGACCTTGTTGGGTTCCAGAAGAAGCTTTGGGTTGCTCTTGATAGTCGGCTACATGGACCAAACAAGGCCCTCCTTATGTCCAAGAATGAGAGGGTGGTGGGGCTTTTGCTCAGACCAGGCCCATGTGGACTCCCTCCTCCCGTGGATCTCATAATTTCCTTTGGTTTACAAAGGGCTTGAGGGAGATGAGAGAAAATTAAAGTGCCACTGAAGGGCAACAAAAAGTGAACTCAACTCTACATGAATTAGTGCCACTAAAGACCTTGCCTGTGGTGGTAAGGGTGGCAAAATGTCAGTATTCTTCTGCCCTAAAATACCCTGTGTGCATTTGGGGGGGGGGGGGGGTCCTTCCAATTCAACTGAAGCTCCTGTTCAGAGAACAAGTAGAAGCTATGGCCAGAAGGAACTCTGCATAATTTTGTGTTGTATGCCAGTTATGTTCATACCTTGAACAAGAGACCCTGCTCATAATCCCCTATGCTATGGTCACTTCCCAAATGACTACAGCAATGCATTTTATTTGGAAACTACAGCCGGTGCAGAATCCAGCAGCATGGACAGTTATGTGCATTTCTCAATCAGAGCATGTTACACCCCTGCTCCCTGGCCTGTAACTAGTTACCAGTGTTTGTCCAGATTCAATTCAAGGTGTCGGTAATAAGCTATAAAACCCTTCAAGGCATGAGGCTGAGTTCTTTGAGGGACTGCTTTTTCCCAATTATGTCTATCAGCCCTGTAAAGTCCAGCAGGAGAGGGACTTTACCAGGGAACATTATCTGGCAAGATAAGACTGACTTTTCTTTTCTAGTATCAGCCCCCTGGAGATAGGATTAGTTGCAACCCAACTTGTTTTTCAGCTTTAAAGACATGGTTCTGTCATTGGTATGGGGTGAAGCCCATGAGGTAACTGGGTTAATTGCTGTTGATAGTTTTTTTGCCTCAGCGACTGATTGTACTTCTATGGTTTTTATATAGTTTAAATTTTAAATTTTAAGTTAAATTTTAATTTAAAATTTTGTTAGTCATGAATTTGAGATGGGAGGTCATATTAATTGAAATAATCAGCAAAAAAATCCCAAATTACCAGAGAATTTCTAATTTATCGATAGAGTAAACAGATTATGGAAGTTTGAGTAAGTTCATCCCTGTGTTTAAAATAAATATGCAAAGCAGGCAGTGTTTACAAACAGAAGCCCTATTTCCTTGTCCTCTTAAAAGAAAGTCAACTTGTTGCACCTGAAATATAAAGACTTGAAGGGGGCCTCTATACTCATTCAACTGAAGGCATTTAAAGATCTGTACACCCTCCTGAAGATAAAAGTGCCCAATCACAATGAGTACTTTAAGCAGCTTCAGCAGATTACACTGAGATACCTCCTGCAAATATGTATATATCTGTTTTTCCCCTCCACATAGAAGGGAACATGGTGAAGATAAGTTTCTATATGCAGTTCCACTTTTTCTAATTCTATACCTGTCCTGATAACTTTTTTCTTTATTATAATACAGAATCTTCTCAACTGACTTTTCTCTTAATTTACTCTGACTCTACCCAATGTTCCATTTAATTCATTTGTGTCAGTCATTCTTCAGTAATGAAAAAAAATTATGCAACTTCACTGACTCTAACTGTTCTTCTACTTTGCCTTCTCTAATAGTTCATAGGTACTCCCTTTTCTATGTAATAGAAAAAAAAGAATATTCCCCCAAAAATTCACTTTTGTGGATAAATAAAATGCTCACATTATACTTCAATAAGAAAAGGAAATGTACAAATTAAAAAGAATTGAGTGAATTCAAAAATACAAGACTATTTTTCAATATTTGAACTGAATGTAAAATCGTAAATACTAGGCTTGGCATTTTCTTCTTCATTAAGAAGGGGAAAGTAAGAACAGGATTTTTCCCTCATTTTTTAAATGTCTTATTTACCAAAATAGTTCAGTGATTATACATGCTTTGGTTGCACAGGTGGATAGTATAGTAGGAGTATGATTCCTATTTTAAATGTAACAACCAAGGCTGAGCAGTGATAGATACCTTGCAAATTACAAATAAATTGGATTTCTACAGTGACTATTTTAAACTTCTGGTTATAATTTTGCTATCATTCTTCATTACAATAAGCACTTTGATGATATAAATTAAGATATGGGATATACAGGTCTGAAGTTTTGAATAATAAAAGCACCTTAGTTCTGAGCATAGTTGGATCATATCCTAGAAGTTGGCCATATTTTTCCAACTTTATAGTGATACTAGATTTAGAAAGATTTTAATAGCAGATACTATATGTGAAAAACCAACTTTTTAAGTAGTTATGTATTCTTTACAAACGCATACTATAATAACATACCAGATGACCCATATAGTTATATCAGGAGGTGACAAGCCTAGAATAATGTAAAAAGTGATTTACTATATGAAGAGATTATACGACTCTTCCTATATAATTATCAACTATTGTGAAACCAAAACAGCGCCATAATTGCATATGAAATAGAGGTGAACATTAATTAGAATGCATTTTGTTCTCAGTAGTGAACACCTGCATTTTAAAGATAATTGTTTTATCTGCTTAAACTGTGTAAGAGTTTGTAAATTATATTTGCAGCGCCTTGGTCTGAAAAAAAGGGGAAAATTCACTACACAATTAGAGGGCTCAACTGTACCCTTAATAAACAATATCAAGTACCTGGAGGTTCTGTTTAAAGCATGCCATTGATTCATTGTATAAAGCCAGAAACGTCACTGTACCAGCTGATAAGCCTTCGTTGTTCTTATTTAAACAATCTATGAAAGAAGAGTCAAAAGCATCAATAAATTGCCAGTATCCACTTCCAAAAGGCTGTTTTAGATAAAGGTTTGTTTATTTTACAGATTGCTATTCTGCTTTTAAATTAACAACTGCATAAGTAAGACAGTATAATCCACAATCTGTGTAATGAGTAGGATGACAAATGCTAGGCTAAGGAAGTCACAATCAGTGAATTCACATGCAGTTCTCTTCTTCTTACAGTTATCCCTTCTTTATACAGTTCTCCAATGTTATGCTGCTGAAATTCTATAAACCCAACCCCCCCCCCCCAAAAAAAAACCCACTCCCAAAAGAGAGGTTCTAAAATAGATCCCATACACTTCAGGAACTGATGGGGGTGGGGGGTGGAAATGCCCTTGCCCAAGAAGTGCACTCTTTCTTCACTAAAACGATGCTAGGAAGAAAGAGGAGGGGAAAGAGGCTACGTTGGTATTCTGGTGACAAGCCAAGACCTTAGAACCTTTCCTCAAAAAGTGGGCAAAAAAAAATCTCTTCCAAAAAAAGGTGTTGTAAACTCTTGGACACTTTGCAAGGCAAGGGTTTTTTTTTTTTTTTTGTCAAATGCTGCCAAGTTAAGCAATAAGATGATCAATCTGGCAGCAGGATAAATGAAATAGGGAGAAATGGTAGAAATTCTGAGTTTTGAAGGGAAGCTTAGCAGGAATAAGGGTTGTTGGTCTGGGGATTATCTCAGAGACCTAGACATAACAGGAAGCAAAAGAATATTCATATCCAAGTATCATCAGCCTCAATTGGCATGACTAACAGCAAGACTGTGGGAGTCACACTCAGATATCTGCGTAGCAGCAAGTTGTCCACTACTGGCTTAATATAACTATCATTTAAGGTACCTTCAAAAAGTGTTTCATTTTTTTTAAAGTTATTCTTTCCCAAAAAGAAGCCTTATTTCCCTGTCCCCTTAGAGAGAATGTCAAATTGTTGCATCTGAATTGTAAAGATCTGAAGGGGCCTCTATATTAATTCAACTGAATTGGTCTAGGACTTGGCAGCAACAACAGCAGCAAATGACTTAATGATCGGCCATCAATACCCCAAATCAACACTAAGAGGCCTCACAGAACTAGGCACCATATAAATACTGCATGCCCAAAGCACATGTTCTGGAGGAGAGATGTTTCTTGAGGATAGGCTCCAGCACAAGTCCAAAAGTTAGGAAGACTATATCTCTGGTTTGGGTGATTGACCCAGATTGCATCCAGCAACATTATCCTGGGACACATATTTGCCTTCATTCATGAGTTATTTTTTCACATAAAATAACTTTCACATATATTTTTGATAAATTGTTCCTGAGTAAGACTGACTTTGAGTGCCATGAAGTGATAAGGAGAATATCAATCTAAATGGGGTTTCCTGCCTGGGCGGGGTGGGGGGGTGGGTGCTGGACTAGAAAATGTCCAAGGTCCCTTCCTCCTCTCCTCTCTGCAACTGTTCTTTGTATGTACAAGTGAAACTCAAAAAATTAGAATATTGTGCAAAAGTTCATTTATTTCAGTAATGCAACTTAAAAGGTGAACCTAACATATGAGAAAGACATGCAAAGCAAGATAGTTCAAGCCATGATGTGTCATAATTGAGATGATTATGGCTTACAGCTCATGAAAATCCACAATCTCAGAAAATTAGAATATTGTGGAAAGGTTCAATATTCTAGGCTCAAAGTGTCCCATTCTAATCAGTTAATTAAGCCATAACACGTGCAAAGGGTTCCCGAGCCTTTAAATGGTCTCTCAGTCTGGTTCAGTAGGAATCACAATCATGGGAAAGACTGCTGACCTGACAGTTGTGCAGAAAACCATCATTGACACACTCCATAAGGAGGGAAAGCCTCAAAAGGTAATTGCAAAAGAAGTTGGATGTTCCCAAAGTGCTGTATCAAAGCACATAAATAGAAAGTTATGTGGAAGGGAAAGTGTGGAAGAAAAAGGTGCACAAGCAGCAGGGATGACCGTAGCCTGGAGAGGATTGTCAGGAAAAGGACATTCAAAAGTGTTGGAGACTTTCACAAGGAGTGGACTGAGGCTGGAGTCAGTGCATCAAGAGCCACCACACACAGACAGATCCTGGACATGGGCTTCAAATGTCATATTCCCCTTGTCAAGCCACTCCTGAACAACAAACAACATCAGAAGCGTCTTACCTGGGGCTAAAGAAAAGGCTAAAGAAAAACAGAACTGGTCTGCTGCTCAGTGGTCCAAAATCCTCTTTTCTGATGAGAGCAACTTTTGCATCTCATTTGGAAACCAAGGACCCAGAGTCTGGAGGAAGAATGGAGAGGCACACACTACAAGATGCTTGAAGTCCAGTGTGAAGTTTCCACAGTCTCTGTTGATTTGGGGAGCCATGTCATCTGCTGGTGTTGGTCCACTGTGCTTCATTAAGTCCAGGGTCAATGCAGCTGCCTACCAGGAGATTTTGGAGCACTGAGATCTTTTCATGAGCTGTAAGCCATAATCATCACATTTATGACAAATCACAGCTTAAACTATCTTGCTTTGCATGTAATGAGTCTATCTCATATATTAGGCTTTTAAGTTGCACTACTGAAATAAATGAACTTTTGCACGATATTCTAATTTTTTGAGTTTCACTTATATGTTTTAGTCTCCACCCCTCTAATCATTTTTGTTGCTCTTCTCTGCACTCTTTTTAGAGTCTCAATATCTTTTTTATATCACAGTGACCAAAACTGGATGCAATCTTTCAAGTAGGATCTTACTAAAGTAGAATATAGTAGTACTAATATTTCACATGATCATGATACTATCCCTCTGTTGATGCAGCCTCAGAGTGCACTGGCTTTTTGTAAAAGTGTAAAACCATTTTTTTTCCTGCCACTGATTTGCCTTTTCTTGGATAGGGCCGTGTTCAAGTCTGTCTAGATCAAGGTGTCAAACTGGATTTCTTAAGAGGGCCAAATCAGCATTGTAGTTCTCCTCTGCAGGCCAGTGGTGGCGGTGGGGGGAAACGGTGTGTATGACTGCGGCAGCAGGGGGACAACAGGAGTTGGATGGGACAGATGTTTCCTGCAGCACCCTACTAGCTAAAACGGGGCATGAGTGCCTTGTTTTTGCCCTCCATAGCCTCCTGCAGCACTCTGCCAGCTAAAAACAGGCCATGTGGTCCATTTTCAGCCCATTTTTGGCCTGTTTTTGGCCCATTTTGAGCCTGTTTTGGGCCCATTTTTCAGCCAGTTCTGGGCCCATTTTTTGGTCCAGTTTCAGTAGGCAGAGTGCTGCAGGAGGCCATGGAGGGTGAAAATGAGGCTTATTTCACAAGACCCACCACAAGACTCACTGATGACTCACAGCTGACTCTTCACAAGACCCTCACTTGACACATCCACACCTGAAGCCCTCATAAACAGAAGAACACTGACATTGATATCCCCTAAACTCTGCTGAAGATGTTACCTAACCTGGTAACGAAATGTTTGGAAACCAGCCCGTAAGCTCAGAGAATGAACCTTCACTCTTAAATATATCAACAAGCCTTGTGACTGGATGCTATTCTCTCTCTTCTTTTTCATCAGTGTCACTATGGAGGTTGTATGTCTACTTTTTATTACAAAAATAAAGAAGTTTAGTATCATTTCCAATTCTTGAACAGAACTTTAATCTTAACTATGACTTCTAGAAAAAAGGCAACTGTAAAACTACAAGTTAGAATCATTGATAATTTAATATTAAACATGGCTTCTGAACATTCCTTTCAGCTGTACCAAGCCATGTGTCGTTCTTGTACCAATATACCACCAAACTATAATTTAGCATTACAAGTCTGTGTTAAGTATAAGTAAAAAAGGCAGTATATTTGCTTGGCAAAATTAGCCATTATTTATCTAAAACACACGCACAATTTAAGGTGATTTTCAAATCAGCTTCCATGTCAAGTATGTTTGTTAGAAACATTTTACTTCACATCATTTTAGCAGATGAAGAGCACAAACTAGAAGAATGCAGGGATAAAAATGAAGAGGATGCAAGAACAATTAGCAGAATCCTTAAAAGATAAGAGAGATGTAAACAACATCATAATATGATAAAAGACGGGAGCAGGAGAGAGAGACTCAACTCCATTTTGATTCTTTATGGTATAAGAGATATAAGAGAGACAGAGGAAAATTCTGGGAGGCTTTCAGGATTCTACTATTATAAGCTACAACAAGAAAATAAAGGGCTAACACAAACAAATGCTAGAAGGATATTCACATCCAATATCCAAAGGAACACTCATACACAAATATGCTGTTGCAGTGCTTGTCCTTGGGAATAGTGTCTCCCATAGCATTTTGTATGGCCCCTACCTGAGCTTGTTTAAATAGGCTCTCACAAACTGGCTCTTCCCTAGGCTCCAGACTAAAATATGTGGTGGGCCTCTTATGCGTATGTTTTGAATTCAACTTGTGGATTTTATTGTTTCTATAGGAACCAATTTTCCCTAGGTGTTATATTGTTTGGAATTATTTTTCAAATCATTATGGCCTAACAGCCTTAGAAATTTAAATAAGGATCGCATGCATCAATTCCATGTCAGTTGTGTGGTTACACAACACTCTTGTGACAAATTGAAACAACAGGTAGTCTGCCATTGTCTACAGATCTTAATGTCTGCTAACTTTTGTGCACAGCAAATTACATGTTTGTATCAGTAAAAATGTATTTTCTTGGATATCACTATTTCTCTATAGCACTGAATTGCCAGAACAAGTCCACATACACTGACACAATCATGCATTAAGAACCAAGAAATAGTTATGTTTCATGCAATTAATTCAACTTGCAGTTTATGAACAAGTTGCTTACATATGCAGTCTATCTATTGCTGATTATAATATATTGAAATGGTCCAACATTTATTAATTTTATATTCTGCCTTTATTATTTTTATAAACAACTCAAGGAGAACATACCAATATTCCTTCCTCTTGTTTTCCCTACAACAACCCAGTGAGGCAATTTGAGCTGAGACAGGGAGCCCTAAAGTAATTTTTCATGCCTTAGGCAGAACTAGAACTCATGGTCTCATGATTTCCTATCTGGTACCTTAACCACATGCATTAATTATCCTATTCATTTATTTCTTAAATCTGTGGGTCCACCTACAAATTCTAGGCAGTGAACATAATGTATAAAACATCAGTAAAGCCCATACACATACATTTTTATCAAAACATTTATGTAAAACACTGTATTTTCCCTTCTTTCTCACTTTTCCCTACACACATGTTCTATGCTGCTCAAAAAAATAAAGGGAACACTTAAACAACACAATGTAACTTCAAGTCAATCACACTTCTGTGAAATCAAACTGTCCACTTAGGTAGAAACACTGATTGACAATCAATTTCACATGCTGTTGTGCAAATGGAATAGACAACAGGTGGAAAGCATAGGCAGTTAGCAAGACATCCCCAATAAAGGAGTGGTTCTGCAGGTGGTGACCACAGACCACTTCTCAGTTCCTATGCTTTCTGGCTGATGGTTTGGTCACGTTTGAATGCTGGCGGTGCTTTCACTCTAGTGGTAGCATGAAACGGAGTCTACAACCCACACAAGTGGTTCAGGTAGTGCAGCTTATCCAGGATGGCACATCAATGCGAGCTGTGGCAAGAAGGTTTGCTGTGTCTGTCAGCATAGTGTCCAGAGCATGGAGGCGCTACCAGGAGACAGGTCAGTACATCAGGAGACATGGAGGCCATAGGAGGGCAACAACCCAGCATCAGGACCGCTACCTCCACCTTTGTGCAAGAAGGGACAGGAGGAGCACTGCCAGAATCCTGCAAAATGACCTCCAGCGGGCCACAAATGTGCATGTGGCTGGTCAAACGGTCAGAAACAGACTCCATGGGGGTGGTAGGAGGGCCCGACATCCACAGGTGGGGGTTGTGCTTACAGCCCAACACCGTGCAGGATGTTTGGCATTTTCCAGAGAACACCAAGATTGGCAAATTCGCCACTGGCGCCCTGTGCTCTTCACAGATGAAAGCAGGTTCACACTGAGCACATGTGACAGATGTGACCAGGTCTGGAGACGCCGTGGAGAATGTTCTGCTGCCTACAACATCCTACAGCATGACCAGTTTGGCAGTGGGTCAGTAATGGTGTGGGGTGGCATTTCTTTAGGGGACCGCACATCCCTCCATGTGCTCGCCAGAGGTAGCCTGACTGCCATTAGGTACTGAGATGAGATCCTCAGACCCCTTGTGAAAGCATATGGTGGTGCAGTTGGCCCTGGGTTCCTCCTAATGCAAGACAATGCTAGACCTCATGTGGCTGGAGTGTGGCAGCAGTTCCTGCAAGACGAAGGCATTGATGCTATGGATTGGCTCACCTGTTCCCCAGATCTGAATCCAATTGAGCACATCTGGTGTCGACATCATGTCTCGCTCCATCCACCAATGCCACGTTGCACCACAGACTGTCCAGGAGTTGGAGGATGCTTTAGTCCAGGTGTGGGAGGAGATCCCTCAGGAGACCATCCGCCACCTCATCAGGAGCATGCCCAGGCATTGTAAGGAGGTCATACAGGCACGTGGAGGCCACACACACTACTGAGCCTCATTCTGACTTGTTTTAAGGACATTACATCAAAGTTGGATCAGCCTGTAGTGTTTTTTTCCACTTTAATTTTGAGTGTAACTCCAAATCCAGACCTCCATGGGTTGCTAAATTTGATTTCCATTGATGATTTTTGTGTGATTTTGTTGTCAGCACATTCAACTATGTAATGAACAAAGTATTTACCGTATATACTTGAGTATAAGTCGACCCGAATATAAGCCGAGGCACCTAATTTTACCACAAAAAACTGGGAAAACTTATTGACTCGAGTATAAGCCGAGTTTTTCAGCATATTTTTTGTGCTGAAAAAAACCTCCTCGGCTTATACTCGAGTGAGATTCCCTCTGAAAAAAAAAATGGTGTGGAGCTCCGGAGCTGGGCAGCCGCTTCCCTGCTTCCGTGTTTCCTTTGCAACTTGTAAGCATGGGGGTAATCAGAAGCAGAAAAGTTCTTGCATGAGGATATATTGTTTTTTCTTTATTTAACTGTTTTTAGGGGGGGCGGGAAGACCCACCGTCATGTGAGAATGCTCAGACACGAAATCTATCCACCTGAAAAAAAAACGTGTGTGTGTGGGGGATTTTAACAGAGGGAAGACATAGGGAGAAGGCAAAAGCGACGGAAGATCCTTCAGGGGAAACTGAGGGGGAGACTCACCCTTGGTCCAGATGAGCCCCCTTCCCCGCCCCTAAGGAAGCAGAGGCAGCCAGCAAGGGCAGGCAAGCCCCGCTTCGCGGACTCCGTCCATCCTCGCTCCCACCCACCCACCCAAAGCCACAAAGTCCCCCAATCGCGCAGCCCAGAATCTCCCTCCCCTCAGGGGGCAGCAACAACGCCCAGTGTTTCCTGAAACAAGAAGCTCCGCCATGCAATGAAAGCGCCCTGGCTCTAGGCTCAGAAAACAACGGGAGCCGAGGTGGCTTCGTTTCCTCAGCCCCAGCTGCTTTCAGTCCACTCGGGAGGAGGAGGAGGAGGAGGAGGAGGAGGTGGCGGCAGCGGCGGCTCGTGTTCCTATGTCTTCCCTCTGTTAAAATCCCCCCCACACACACACTTATTTTCAGGCAGATAGATTTCGTGTCTGAGCATTCTCACATGACAGTGGGTCTTTCCCCCAAAAAAAAACAGTTAAATAAAGAAAAAACAATATATCCTCATGCAAGAACTTTTCTGCTTCCGATTACCCCCATGCTTACAAGCTGCAAAGGAAACACGGAAGCAGGGAAGCGGCTGCCCAGCTCCGGAGCTCCACACCATTTTTTTTTTTTTTTCAGAGGGAATCTCACTTGAGTATAAGTCGAGGTTTTTTTCAGCACAAAAAATGTGCTGAAAAACTCGGCTTATACTCGAGTATATACGGTAATAAGAATATTTCATTCATTCAGATCTAGGATGGCTTATTTTTGTGTTCCCTTTATTTTTTTGAGCAGTGTATATATCTACCTATGTATATATATATATACTGGGTGGATGGATGGATGGACAGACAGACACACACACACATAGGATGTGCACTTATGGGTTTTAAACATTGGTGAACAGCACATTAATTTAGATTTTTCCTAAATTATTATCTCTTATAATTTCCTTTCCTATTTTAATGAACAGAATCAAAGTAACAATTGAGAAATACAATTATAACCACAATGTTGAATACATAACCAAAATATCAATCAGTTCATTTAACTAATAAAAGCGATACAGGTATGATTAATCCAGCACATGCTATACACCTCATTAAAAAGGACATGTCATTCCATCATGTATGCATGGTGGATAGCCATGTTTACCTGCACCTCTTCATCCAGTCCATTCCTTACATCTCATTCCAGAAATAAGATGTTTAGTATACTGTAGTTTTGCTGCAATGTTTGGTTGGCTTTAGCTTAGTAAAGTTAGCTGCTGTGAATTATACACTATTCTGTGTGTGTTCTAAGGGCTCAAATCCATGAATCATAACAATTCAGGGCATAAGTATATGAGTCCAATCAGGGTTTGTAGAAACCGAGAACAATGAACAAGCTTTGGGAACCATCATCTCTTATATTGAAACTAATACCAGAGATGAAGCATGCATATTGAGGTGTTAGTATTACCCCTATATATAGCTTTAAAAAAGTAGAAAATATATGCTTTCTTTTATTCATATTGAATATTCAAATACTATATATACAAGAAAGCAACAAAAAGAGTACATACTTGCACAGTTAGCTTTTATCCATGTGTCATTAAAAAAATTGTTCACAAGTGCAACCATCTGTAGCCTGTCTGACATCAAGAGACTTTGGGCACATCTGTTAGTCTTAGTAGTATTCTGAAAGGAGAAAGTACACATATAGAAATCATTTGTTAGCAGGTCCAGCAATCAAGAATATAGTATCTACTGTATTGTAGGGCTGCATTTTAAATGTGAGTAAATATAGTATTGCAATGTAGTTCACTTGTACAGATAAACATGTTGTCTTCCAAATAAAATTGGCACATACATGTACTATCCAAATAAATGGCATAAAAGCTGCTCCCAGAATCTTTTCCTAATTAAATTGCTCAGGAACTGAAACAGCTCTCAAAGGAATTCTTGTGCTAGTCCACCAGTTGCTGAGAATGTCTTTTAAGTCTCTCAGATACATATATAAATGACAACCTGAGAGGTCATTTATTTTAGTGGTGAATCCCTAACTTTTAGTGTCTCTTTTGAGGATGGTCACCAGATATCTATATGCTTGTAACTTAATGTCTATGGAGATTCTCAGTCATTCAGATCATGGTTGTCCCAAATGTGTTTTTTTCAAGAAGCAACTGGAACAAGATTGTCCATTTGCCTTTTGAAAAAACACCTTTGGGACATTCTTGTAACTTGGATATCATATCCATACATTTTGTAAATATTTTAATGATTTTTTTTCTATAAACAAATATTCTGGAAACATTCTGCTTATGTAAATATTCTGAGGTAAAATTCATCAATGCCCAAGTGGAAGTCCATTCATACAAATAAAGTCTCTTTCATAAATCCACATGTAATTCTCAAATCTGTTTTAGAAAGTTTCCTCATCCCAGAGCAGGTCTGTGAGTGGAAGAGAAGTTTAGCCATCCTTAATTAATAAAGGCATTTGCGTCAATTTGATTAATTCTATTTACAGGCTGCAATGCAAGAGAACACTCCATTCCAATCATTTCTTGCACATTTTCTATTTGAGAATTTAACATGTGAAAAATCATGTGACAGAATGCAACACTTCTATCCTTTTCCAGCAACAATGTATTAAGTTCTTCCTGATGAAAAGCAGTAACTGCTTGTGGTTTTTTTCAGATTCAGTCAAGTCTTTGGGTCAGTTAATTTTTCTTATTTCTAATTTTTCAAAATTTGTGGACACCAGACTGATTACCATACATAATGATCCATGAAGAATTCAATAATTTATTTTTTTGTGCCTGTCTGGTATTTGTAAGCCAAGGAAAAATATGTGGATAGCTCATTGCAAGCCTATGCCTATTTTATATGAATATGGAAGATGGCAAATTCAAAGTTTACCTAAATAGTTATCCTTTCAGTCACATTCCCAGTGACTTATAGGCTTATATGGGCACAGGGCATTTTGGCATGAGGTATTTTTCATTTTCCATCTATGTAGCCTAGTCTCCTCTAATGGTCTCCTCTCCAATTACTAAGCAGGCCCCATACTGCTCATCTTTGTAGATCAGCCAGATGCTGCCACTTGCTGAGGAGAGGGGGAAATTGTCTACCCAAGCCTCAATCTTCACAACCTGACTACTGCCCAGATATTTTATCAAAAGCTAACGGCAACTAGTTCTCCTTGCTGCAAGATAGACTTATGAACAATCCCAATGACCAGGAAAACAAAATCTAATTTGCTTCCCAGAAAGAACCTCTCTACTCTAAGGTAGGATATATGTTTACTGTAGCTCCCACTTTTTTCAGGAATTCCCCCTCCTACCACAGAGAGCAGGCTCCAGGTTTTATTCCATAATAATAAAGGAGGAGCCTCCCTCCCTAATAAAAACGTTTCCACTATTAGTTTTGAAAACAAAACAAAACAAAAAACCATGGGCAGTGTTTTTAGACAAAGCACACTGTGTTATCCCAAGCATTGAAATTTCAAGAGAATTTAACGGTAGCCTCCAAAACAAATCAAATTATAATTTCCATGATTCTCGGTCGCAGCTACACAACTAGCCTTGTGGCCCCCTCAGAGTAACCATCATAGACAAGTTAGAGTCCCCACTTCGTTCGATGCAACTGCAATCCACAGATACACAAATGTTACAACGTCCCACAAGAATCTTTATTGCTTCAACAGAAGTACTTGCGGGACCCTAGTGGGACAGCTTCGATGGAGCAATTGTTCCGGCCGGGGGGAAAGTGAAAGAGCCTAAGGCTTGAGACCAGCCTTTAAGGAACCCGATCCCACGCACCTCGATGTTCTCGAACTGCTGCACGACTTCCCCGAATTGGTGATAGCAGTTCTGGCAGAGCGTCACAGGCCGGGAGCTCTGGATTAAGCAGCCAGCCAATCTCAGGCTGCTATTGGCGAAGGCAGTCAAGAGCTCCTTGCACTCTGGATCCAGCTGCGGCTCCTGCGGGACCCCTAAGAACCCCGATGCGAGCGAAGACAGGTCCTCCAGGGCCAAGGGCCAAGAGCGGTGTCGGCCTCCCACAACTATTTCTTCCAAGCCACTTTGCAGTGAGAAATGTCGGCCGGGCAGAAGGCTCTCCCCGGCGCATAGGCCCGGCAAGACGCCGGGCAGCAGCAACAGCAGAAGAGTGGCCGAGCCCATAGCTGCTACCGCTGGCGAGGAAGACGGCGAAGACGCTTCCTAGTTCCGCGGCTGCCACTGAGGAACACGATCACGTGCGGCCGAAGAACTACAGCGTTAGCAGCCGGGAGCTGGGCCCAACGCGGCGTTTCATTGGCTCCCGAGGATTTGACGTTCTAAGAGCGGGGATGTCACCCGTCCGTTTATTGGGGGCGGAGTTTACCTATCAACAGTTTTTTTTTTTCGTACTGGCTCGCGCTTACTGTTTTCAAACTGACATTTATGCAACGAATCAGTTGCACCGCACGGATTATCTTTTTTTTTACTTTAGTATATCATTAATAGCAATAGCACTTAGACTTATATACCGCTTTATAGTGCTCAATTATCCAGTATATGAATATAAACTTAAAGGTGCCTTTTATTGACTACTTTTTAGTTAATGTCCTGAGTGTTTTGGAATATATAGTTATAAATCCCCCTTGTTGGACGCTTACATCAAGCATGATAAAAATGCATTTTAGATCTGCTGGTTTGGTATCGTATAACTTCCTATATGGCTTGTTTAATCAAGATTTACTGTGATTTTCTGAGCCATATAAATCAATGGCTGGATGTGAACAACACATATTAAAATCAAACTAGCAATATTGTACAGTAGTAAACAACTCAGTCATGCCAGATATATTTTACGCTAAGCCATTGTTTATTCAACCACTGCTGAGTTCAAAAAGCATACTAATCCAAAACCAAATAAACCATGCTATATCTTAGTGCAACATAGGAATACAACACACAATGCTAATAATGTCTATATGTGCATAACATGCTTACATTATTAATTCAGACAATTGATTCCAATTTTTTTCAAATTTCCATATACACTGATATACACCATTTGTCACAACAAAGTGATAATTTGTCACAACCCTTAGACTAAAATTTGGTTGACTAGTTTGTGATTCAGACTATCCTAAGAATCCAAAAAGTGAGATCTTAAGGGGATGCTACTGTAAGTGAAGTGGGTTCTGAATTATTTTAAGAAAAATTAGGAAAGCTGTGAGAATTTACAAACATTTTAAGTGGTGAAGCCAAATGTCAGGAGCTGAATTCAAGTTTAATACTAAACTAGGAGTATTTGTGTGAGAGAAAAAGAGATTTGTAATCAACTCATCTGCTTTATATATTTCATCTAAGTCAAAATTATATAAATAACATCATTGCTTAATAAAGCAAAGTGAACCTACCTAATGTATACCAATAAGACAATTGTGTAAGGGAAAAACAAGAGAACAGGAAAAACAATTAAAACAAAATTAAAAGTGCATCTAACATAGTTAATTGGTTTTTTTTTTTACCGTACCTACTTGAAATTTAGAGATTAAATAGGGCTTTTTTGTAGAAAAGTTGGGCTAAAAGAAAGCTTCAGACACCTTGCAAATGTTCCATTTATTTATGGGAATCCTTGTTCAATAAACGTCTCTCAACAGAGATATTTTGCCAAATATAAAAGCAGTTGCATCTCTGATGCAAATTTGCCAAATAACCAATACAAAATCCCTCTAATTTTTTTAACAATTCTGTTCTTGCAATGCAAAGTAATTAATTGATATATTTTTTTAAAAAAAGAGAGATAACACGAGATGTTAAAGCACAAATATTTTAGGGCTATACTTCATCTGCTTAGAAGGCTTTTGATTATTACCTATTCTCATACAAGCTATCAGTACTGTAAGATTTTTTTATACTTTTTCAAATTTATCCTATTTCAAAAATAAAGCTGATATCAACTAGTTAATGATTTGTTATTTTCTCATTCTGTTTGAGGACCGATTGTTGACCAAAGTTTATCTCTTCAGTCAATCCTCTGTGCATCATGCATAAACAATGTGTATCTGTGAGGAGGTTTTACTGCAATTTTTTTATAACGGAGAATGCACAGCTATCCATCTCCACTGTGTGCATTCTAATACAAAATATCTACTTTCAATTCCTTTCCATTGTTACAGAACAGAAATCTACAGGTCAAACTTGAGCACCTTTGGACAGCTGTACTTAGGGATCAGGACCAAGATAGACAAGTTCAGTAACTAATGTAAGTTCAACATAAAGTAACGGATTTCATTGGATTTCTGTTAGCAGTCTTCATTCACATATATATTCCTTTTTTACATACATAACACAATAGACTGTTCAGCCGTGGTTTGGGACTTGAACAACATGTCATGCAATGAGGTGGATGATCTGGATCAGAAGTCTTCTAGTGAGCTTTCTGATTCCATCCTCATTTTATAATATTTTTGTTATGGTTTCCTCTAGAAAAGAATGAAGTGTTCACAAATTTTGCCTCTGGGTGTATATTTCCTCTTTCAATGGACAGTTATTCTAATTACAAACATGTACTCACCTAGAAGACTCTACTATTCATCCAACTTTCTGCTATTGCTAAGTAGTTCTTGTCTTCCAAAGCAGTGGTCGCCAACCAGTGGGTCGCAAGAAAATGTTGGTGGGCCGCAGAGAAATGTCATTCCCAGAGCACATCCCAAACTAATTAATCCAGGCTGCGCAGGAACACAAGACTGTGCCACCCACATGGCCCATGGGAACCCTCCCTGCCCACTCACTCCTTACTCAGCAAAGTTGCCTGCTAAATTGCCATTTTTCCTTTTTTTTCTGACCATCAGCTGTTCTGCTGTGCGAGGAAATTTAGATTAGTTAGGAAGCAGGAAATGGTTGGATTTCTTGCTTTCTAGCTAGTCTTTAGATCTTTGGCTCTGCTTTTAAGCACAGCCAAGCCTCCCTTAGGACTGAAGTTTCTATTAGTAAGTGCAGACTCAAGGCAAGCAAATTTTATGTGACAGACTGAGCTAGCCGATGGCAGATAGATAGATTACTGAATGATTCTGTGAGCAACTCAATCTGCCTGCCTGCTTTGCCTGATTTTGGGTAAAAGTTGCTCTTTTTTATAAAAAAAATTCAATATTTACATACATGGTGTGTTGTGAGTTAATTTTGTGAGTTTGCTTGCTAGCAAATTTTATGAATTTGCTTGCAAGCAAATTTTATGTGACAGACTGAGCTAGCCGATGGCAGATAGATAGATCTCTGAAGGAAGATTGATGATTCTGTGAGCAACTCAATGTGCCTTCCTGCTTTGCCTGATTTTGGGTAAAAGTTGCTCTTTTTTATAAACAATTCAATATTGATATAATATTTATAATATTTACATACAAGCCATGCCCAGCCAGTCACATGACCGGCAAGCTACACCCACAAGTTAGCCACACCCACAGAAACAGTTAGTGGTCCCTAGGATTTAAAATTATAAGTTTGGTGGTCCCTGAGATCCAAAAGGTTGGTGACCCTGTTCCAAAGGATCACATAGAGATCACTCTAGCTTTCTTTTGGTTCTCGAGCAGTTGACAAAATCATTTGTACTTGCATCTTAAAGAACTTCATATGTCTACTTGGCTCAAAACTGAAGAATTTTTCAAAAATCTTCTTTTCGCAGATTGATTCTCCTCTTCATCATTTTGCTTTCCATTAAAAAGAGAGAGAAGTGAGAAAAGGAAAGGCATGGGAGAATACTGGAAACTATGAACAGTGGGTTTCAACTAGTAATTTTCAAATGGGTCCCAGCATGCTTTGCGCTTTTACCATTTTGTATACACATATTCAGTATGGCAGCAAGCTACTATTTGCTGTGGTCATTCACTCTGTTATATTTGGTATGAAATGATAGGGTCTGATACAAAGGTGTCTGGGACAGGCCAAGAAGCAATCCGGCTCTCCAATGCTAGCTTCAAGGTCCAATTAGAACTGTAAACCGGGGCCATAGCACCATGTTAACTCTCCACATGAATAAGGCCATCAATTGTTTGTGTCCTATTGTCTCCTTTGCCTCACAGTTTATCTCAATGCCTTCTAGCTGGGAAATAAGCTTCTTTTCTGGCAAGATGCTGTAATGATGTAAGAAACAAAGCTGCAATTTAGATTCTGTGAAATAACCAGTGTTTTCTTTAGTAGATGGTTTCTTTTTTTTCCTCCCATTCTTTTATTCTTGTTCCTTTTCCTTTCAATTGGCATGTAACTGTTTCTTTTTGTTCTTATGCACCTGATGGCTACAATTTGTGGAAGATGTACTAGGATAGTAAAAACATCTGGAGAGGTGTTAAGAAAAACCTGTAACGGCAACCATTTTTATAGCATTTCCTCAGAACCAAAAGCAGGAATTCACCAACACTGTCTCTGGGCTGCTAAAGCCCATTACAGTTTTGCCTTAAGTTTTACCAACTTATAACTGCATCTTTATCCGTAACTAATGTGTTTTCAGCTCCTCCTCTTAATTTCCTCATGACAACTTTATGATGACCATGATCCACAGTACATATCTTGATGGCCCTGTTGCTCCAATCTACAACACAGTCCTTTCAACAATTCCAAGAAGACTCCACACCCATTTACACTATTCAGGTACCCTGATGACACAGATAAACCTTCAGGTGGCCTCAACGACTTCAAAAGAATACAAATGATCAGCTGTCAGCAAGGAGTACAAATTCTTCCATTCCCCACCATTCAGCCAGAACTGAAGAAGCTTCTTGGATGAGAAGTAAAATGTCTTCAAGAAAAAAACAGAAAGTCCAGTTGCCTCTTGAAAAAGCACCATTGGGACAATCATGACCTGGATGACTAAGAATGTCCATAGACATTGTTCTTGATTTTTGAAGCAGTAGGATGTAATCCAGACTCCTTTGGCAAAATCTTTCTTCACAACTACAAAGTAGTTCCTCTATTTATGGTCCCACCACCATTCTAATTTTGCACAGGAAGTTTCAGTACCAGCTGTACAGATAAAGATAATCATATGGGAGCTGTGATACCTTTCATTTTCAACGTTCCTTTGGCTATCTATCCTTACTATCAGCTTCCAAAATAATGGGAGCTGCTTTCTTAGCACCACAGACTAGTGTATCTTCTGGCAAACTTGTCTCTTTGTCTCATGGATTTGTTTCTCTGTCTCATGAACTCTTGTTAGATAAGGTAGCTGTTACTTTTTGTGGTAAAACCTGAGCTCATTCCTAACTAGTGTTGTGCCTGATGCATCAATAAGTTTTCCAACTGTTGCTATTGCTGAAATTTTGCCTTTTTTAAAGTCTTCCTGAAGCCAACAATTTTCTGCTATCACTGTATCCTAAAGCTACCAACATGTTAGTTTGGCGCTTCTGTCTGTGCTTTCCTCAGGAGGAATTAGTATAGTTTCAGCCAATTTAGCTAGAAAATAGAATTATTGCTATTGCCATTAATTTTCCATTTAGTAAAGTTTTAGAAAAGGGATACAAATATTTGGATCTAAATTTAGCATGATCAGAATAGGACATCAAGTTCATGCTGTCTCTTTCTCCTAGATTAAGGCATTATCAAGCATTTTTGCTGGGCACAACCATACTGTAAGCTGGGTGTTTTTATATGAACCACATCTTATCTGCTTAAAAGCATGTGATTGTTATGAACTGCACCTTTTCTAATATACTTATTGCCATGGTAGATAAGCCAATAGCACCATTTTCTTTTCTTTTTTAATATAAATTTTGTTTGGGTTTTCACAAAAAAACCATAATACAAATAAAACAACTTTTTTTGAGAGTAGCATGATCATGGGTTGTCACTTCATACAGACACAAACTCAATTTCACGTTCATCTTTGTGCTCTATTCCATGTCTTATTACTGTTTAACATTTTCTACATAGTTTTTCCCCTCCTTTAATTTTCTCAACTTTATTTTTAATTATCTCATATCTTAATTCAAATCATTTTATTTGTACTTTTGTCTGTCCTGTTTCAATTTCATATTATCTTTTCTCATTAAACAAATTTTCCCCTGTAGTTACTAATTGGAGTATGACAACTTTATATCTTTTGATTTTGCCCATTCAATTCTTATTTAAACTTCAATTTATACCTTTAAAATTATAACATTCAATATAATACATAACTTCCAATTGAATTCTGCTTGGTACATTCTTAAAATATACACTATATCCTTTAAAAATTATATATATATATATGTAAATAAAACACTCATTGCATTCCAGTTTAATTCTATCGTTAATATTCATTAAAATCTTAACATCTTTTTCTTTTCAATTAAATATCATACTTCCTTGTGAACACTTATAAACTTTCCATAATTAATTCTTTTTTTTCATATTTCTCTTCGCTTATATTTTTATAAATTATTAATAATAATTAAAATGTTCCCATCCTTTCCTAATTTCATTCTCTCATTCACTTTCTTTCATTTATTTATTAACGAAAATTCCACTATATTACAATAAATATATTATCCATCATTTTAGTCATCATATTTTCTAAAATTATTTCTACTTCTAATATAACAATACTATCTTATGCACCTTTGCAGAATCCCTTTTTCAATTAAATTTTCACCCATTATCTCTAAATAGGCTTGTACTTTCAATCCTTATACCTTTTCCCCGTTTCTCTATGTCTTGTTTCTGTCTTTTATAACTTCTTTTTCTTTCCATCTTCCCCCTCCGCTTCTCCCTCCCCTTTTTACCCCCTTGTCTCTCTACTTCTAATTCTCTCTTCTGTAATCCCCTCTTCTATTGCTTTCTAATATTGCAATTATTTTTCAAACTATTCTTTTTTTTTGGTTGTTTTTTCAAATCTTAAACTTTTCACTCTCTTTCCCCCCTTTCCTTTTTTTCCCCCCACATAAAATTACTTGATCATTAAAGATGGCTTCTTCTTTGTCCAGATCTTCTTGTTCTACAAGCGTTTCTTGTTGTTTCTCATAGTTCCAGATCTCCATTTCTAGGAATTGAAATACAAAGCCAAAAGAACCTCTCCCTTCTTGTGCATCTTCTTTCTGTTTTTTAAGTTCCATTTTCAATTCTTCTGGAAGTGATGCCATTTTAAACACTTTTAAACACCACCCGATTGATTTTAGTCATTTAAATGCGATAGCCAAAAATCCAAAAATCACCAAGTAATCCAAATAATCCAAAGCTGTTTCTCCTTACTTCTTTTTTCACTTTCTCTTCCTGGGGTTCTATTATTATGTTACAAAGTTTCAGTTGGAATGTATCTTTTAGGAATCTTTCACTGTAAATTCCTTTTAGTTCCAGGCAGTCTCCTCCATTTTTCCAGATCCTGCCCTTTTATTCTTTTCTCTCCTTTCCTGATTTTAAAAGTTTTTAAATATCCAAAAATCTTTATTATCCCTTTGACATTTTATTTTCAGCTTAAATGCCTATTAATGTGAAAGTAGATTTTTATCAGTTTCTTACTTAAGTCTCTTAGCTGTCAGTATAAGGAAGGGAGGAGGAAAAAAACACAAATCCTTTCCCTTTCCTCCCTCCTTCGCCTCTTCAAAATCTTCTTTGGGAACAATGTTATTTTTATAATTTAAATTCCAGGGTACCTTATGTTGTTGTTTTTTCAATTTAACCCAGTCAACCAAAACTTTCTCTTCTTATCTTCCTCCTGCACTTTCTTTTCTGGTTGAGTTCTTCTTTGAGGTGGCCATTTCTGACCACCGCTGTAACCGCCTTCGGGAAAGGGAGTAATGGCCAGCTGGGGAGGAGAGATGTGGCTCTCCTCGACCCTGCTGGTGGTCTCCCCCCTCTTCACCACCTCTACGGGGTGGCTTAGCCCCAAAACCAGCCGGCTTGGGGCGCTCCGGTGGTGAGCACGGATCGAAACAGCACATGATTGCAGATTTGGTCCATCGCAGAAAGAGCACAAACCAGAAGTTCATTTCAAATTTCATTTTCGTTTTCAAAAATAACTCAAAAGTATGTTTCTGAACATAAATTATTGTGTAAAATTGTGCTGTTTAAACTTACATTGGTCAAAGACTAGTATTCCTTTTTTACTTTCAAGAGTCAGTCATAATCTCACGTTCCTTTATTCTTTTTCCAACACTATTTTTTAGTCTGTTTGGAAGGATCATTCATTCTATTGTCACAAAAGATACTGAGCATAACCATTTTCTTTCATTTTGTAGCGAACAGCACAATTATGATTTAATTAGAGCCATATGAGTAAAGCAATTGGGAACTTCTCGGAATCCTCAGAAATGACATACCTCTAAATTGCTCAGATGTAAAATCTTCTTCAATATAAACTAATTTCAAGAAGAATCTTTTCAAACTGGTACAATTGCTTATTATATCTGAACTCTTTCCTTGTTATGGTTTCTCCAACAGAAAAATCCTTTTATTTTTTCCCCTAAAAAATAAAAAGCCAACAGGTGCATTAAAATGGCATTTTTATTGTGTATATCTTACAAAATACATTATATGTAAATATTTGAAAGAAAAATCCAGGTTTTATTGATGACTTTTTCATTACAAATAGGAAAAAGGCAATTTCCCCCTTTTCAAATATGATACTTCAGTTCAAATATTTTAGTTCTGTAGCATTTGTATACTATCCAAAATAAGTTTGCTAGTCATATCTAAATCTGCCATTTTGTCTTTGCAAACAACCAAATTTTGCTATTCACTTTAAATCATAACAATAATATATGCTAGTTAGATGTTATTGAATAGCTGTTTAAGAAAGGGCCAAGTGACAAATAACTGGGGACGCAATGGCTCAGCAGCTAAAGACACTGAGCTTGTCAGCTGCAAAGCTGACAGCCTGGGTGCAAGACTCGAGCACCATGCAACTGGGTGAGCTCCAGTTACTTGCCCCAGCTCCTGCCAACCTAGCAGTTTGAAAGCATGCAAATACAAGTAGATAAATCGGTACCACTTCGGTGGAAGGTAACTCTGTTCCATGCACCTCGACATATAGCCATGCTGACCACAAGCATTTTCGGACAACATTGCCCCCCTCATCTAAGAAATGGAGATGAGCACTACCCCCTTAGAGTTAGACTCGACTGGACAGGGAAAACCTTTACCTTTAAATGATAGACAATATTCCAGTTGTTATTGGACTGCACTTTCTATCTCAGTGTCATATTAGCCAGAATGGATGGGAGTTGGAGTTCAAACATATTTAGTGGGCTGAATATTGCTTTTTTCTATTGTAAAAAATGGAGATTCATACAAGAACTTAATACTTAATGCTACCACTTAATACTCCCCATCCTTGTTTTAACCCATTCACATTAAAGTAAACATAATTTGGGTTACAGTTACCAAATCTCAGCTAAAAAAAAAAACTGGATGACCACTACATGGCAACAAATATACAGAATGATAATGCTGTGCTGCCCACTAGTGGGGATCCAGATTTTTGTAGCCCTGTTTTGGGACTCTACAGAATGAAGTAGCCCAGTTCCCCTTTTTATCTATTGCAAAACTGAGGCAATGGTGGGACTTTACATTGATAGTATTGGTTTATGTAGTTTTAACATTATAGTCTATGTTTGAGAAAGCCAGTCAGATGAACATCTGGAATCCCTAATTAAAATGAACAATTGATAGTGCTGAATAAATTAATTGCAAACTACAAATGAGTTTTGCATGAAATCAGCTTCTTGCATGAGGATAATTTCATTATCTATTAACAGTTAAAATTAAACTAGAATTTACTTGGAATAGGATCACATGCAAGTGACTCCATATCATAGTGCATCTGAATCAGGGTATGATAGGTGTAACAAAATAAGATAATAGTGTGCTAAAATCCAGGTAAGTCCAAGTTTATGCTGAAGGAAATTGTCCAAGTCCTGGATAAAAAGCAAACATTTATGGTTGTCAAACTGTGTTACCCAACAGTAAAGAAAATATTTACCATGGTGATTACTTTGTCCCAGTGGAGATAGCTACTTGTTGTAAAAGTGTTCCAAAGAGAAAATTAGGTTGCACCTTGGAGGAGGTACACCCTAGCAGCAACAATAACCAAGATCCTGTGACATGATACTCCTGGGTTGAGGTTTCCTTAGGGCAGGGCTGTCAAATTCCCGGACTGCAGGTGGATGCGTCACACACTGGCCAAACTCATGCCCAGTTTAGCAAAGGGGAAAACAGTCCCAATATACACTTGCCTTATGGTTCCCTAAGTGAAGACAAATATTTTCTGTTTGCTGAATTGACAGTGTAGAACAGTGGCCACCAGCCAGTGGGCCGGGGACTACTGGTGGTCCATGAGAAATTTTTGGTGGTCCACAGAGAAATGTCACCCCAAAGCAATTAATCCAGGCTGCACGGAAACACAAAGCTGTGCTGCCCACATGGCCCACAGCAACACAAGGCTTGTGTTGCTTGCATTGTGAACACAAAGTAGTGAGGGGAGGGGGGAAAGAGTGGAGGTGGGGGAACTTGCCCCACGTGCCTCGCCTGGCTACCAGGCTGCTTCTTTCCACTTCTTGCTTCTTCTGCTTTTGGCTGCATGCAAGAAAAGCAGCAAAAGTCTTTCTCTCCCCCAAATTCTGTCAGAAATGAGTCTTTGAGACCCCGCAAGGCATCCTGCTCCAAGAGGCTGCACCAGTGCAACAAGTCTCACAAAGACTCATTTCTGGCAGAGTTTGGGGGAGAGAAAGAAAGACTTCTGCTGTTTTCCTTGCATGAAGCCAAAAGTCTCCCCCCTCCCGCCCCCAGAACAGAGCTGGAGACAATCCCAAATAAAGAATGATCGATCGGTAGGGAAACAGGGTGGGGAATTTTCCTGCAGTCTTTTTGGGGATTTTCCCAGGGTCTCTGCTGCTTTCTGCAGAAAACGTTAGCAAGCCACCATCAGTCAAAATTCATATTAGTGGGATTTAAAATTATGACTTTGGTGGTCCCTGAGGTCCAAAAGGTTGGAGACCCCTGATGTAGAATACTCATTTTGCTCTACCTAAACAATCTAGAAAAGGATGTAATCGAAAAATATAAATCTAACAAACAAAATAGAGATTGTAGCCCTTCCTCCCCCACCCCCTCCATCTTTTAAATATTACCAGAGATTGTCCCAGTTCCTCTCTTTGCCTAATCCCCTCAGACCCAAATTAACGGCCCCTGCCCCAGACAAAACTCACTTGCAATCCCATCTAAATCAAATAATAGAAGCCTCCTCATCAGCTCACAGTACAAACAAAGGGCAAACCTTACAGGGAAATTGCAATATAGAGAAACCAGAATGTTGCATCCTCCATCAGCTGATGATCTCAACATTCCATCTCCTTCACAACAAATTTGCTTTGCTCTGCTGCTTCCTGAAAGGCCCACTTTGCCGACTATATACTGTATATAGACCAAGGTACATTGACAAGAATCTGCCCAGCTTTCCCAAAATGGCCAGCCAATCATAGTCCTATAATTTCCTGTCTTTGACCTCAAGAAAATGTTTGCCTTCCCATTGTTTGCAATAAACATGGTATTTCTGAATGTTAGGCTCAGTGGTGGGATTCAAATAATTGAACAACTGGTTCTATGCCCTAATGACCAGCTGGGTAGGCATGGCTGGGTGGTCATGTGACTGGGTGGGTGTGGCCAACTCGATGCCACTCATGTCGAGGGGTGCTTCGCCTCGCCCAACCTCTCATGACAATGAGGATGCTGCAACAGTCATAAGTGAGAAAAACGATCATAAGTCACTTTTTTCAGTGCCATTGTAACTTTGAATGGTCACTAAATGAACTGTTGTAAGTCAAGGATTGCCTGTACAAAAATACAAAAAGCTTCTTTACTTGCAAAAAGCTGCTCTAAATACCAATCATTAGATTAGAAATGGGGGAATCCACACTGAAGATCAGTGATAGCCACAGCCATCATAGAAACGTAAGCAATTCTGTCTGAATACCTTCCTTTTCATCAGCAATACCTGCAAGCCAGAGTTACAAATCAGGCAGAGTGCCAGAGCACCTTGAGGAATTAAAATAATTAAAATGCAACTATCAGCAGCCAACTCTCGCTCATAAAGTGAAACCCTTTAGCAGAAATGGCATTTAAGCTCTCCAGAAAGTGGGTGGGCACACTTGGGCTACAAAATGCCGAGCTAAAGAGACACATTAACAAACTATATAGAGGACCCAGGTTCAAGCCTCCCAAGCTTGTCAGGATCACAATAAAATTAGTACATGCCACAGATATCTAAATAAACTTCAAGCTTAGTGCCATGTTACTAAGCCTTATTATCATGAGAGAAAACTAAAACAAATTGGAGGATCCACACCCCTACCTCCCCTTTTTTAAAATCTTACTATCAGTGAGCAATCGTGGGCCTTGGCCACTCCAAAGCAATGCAAGAGACCCCTGTCCCAAAGATGCTTTTTCAAGAGGCAATTGGACTTTTTGGAAACCTCTTGAAAAAAGCACCTTTGAGACAACCATGACCTGGATGACTGAGGAATCCCCATAGACAAGAGACTCCTGTGCTCAGTGAACTGACAAAGCACCCTTTCCCACCCAGAAGAAGCAATCCTTAGATCCATTTGAACCACTTAAAAATATCATCTGGTCTCACAATATCCTAAAGAAATCATCCAAATATAAGGAAAGATCACATGCCCCCAGAAAGGCAGTAAAAAAATTCAGACAGAATGCCAAGCTTGCATCCTGCCTCTTGGAAGTACACCCAAAAGGACAGTGCCAGTAACAACTAAAGCAGTGTAAAAACCTTAAAACAACCTTTGCCCTTTAAGAAAGTCAAGCCCTCCAGAGAAGCAGCTCAGACAACAGAAAGTCTGGATGTACTGCCAAGAAGACATAAGACATAAGAATTTATTTGTCATTACACTCGCAAGCGGGTGCAACGAAATGAGGTGCTCTTCCACAAGTAAAACTGGACAACACCATTGAAAGAAAAATAAAACTAAACACAACAAACCATACAATAATCTCTATACAATTTAAAAATGTAAATACCCCATTACTCTCAGCCATTAAATTCCACCAAAAATCTTATGACCCTGAATTCAAACTCAAAACTGCACTTGGATAAAAACTGTTCTTAAATCTAGTCGTCCTTCTTCTTAATACCCTGAATCTCCTTCTCGATGGTAATAATTCAAAGAGCTGATGTCCCGGATGAGAGGAGTCATTCAATATATTAAATATCTTCCTCTTACATCTATTCCTATACAGTTCTTCCAAAGAGGGGAGTGAGCAGCCAATGATGTTTTGGGCCATCTTAATCACCCTCTGAATTGCCTTTTTCTCTGCCACTGTGCAGCTCGAGAACCATACATAGAGACAGTAGGATAATATACTCTCAATTGAACTCCGATAGAAGGTAGTCAGTGGACTCTCAGCCAGTTGTTGTTTCCTAAGAATCCTTAGTAAATACAATCGTTGTTGTGCCTTCTTAATTAAAGCAGCGGTGTTTGCACTCCAGGTCAGGTCATTTGTAATGATGGTCCCGAGATACTTACATTCAACCACCTGTTCCACACAAACTCCCTCTATATACAGTGGCTGAATGTCTGCTCTTTTTTTCCTATAGTCCACTATAACCTCCTTGGTCTTCTTAATGTTAAATAGAAGATTATTATTTTTGCACCAATGGGATAGCTGTAATACCTCATCCCGATATGCAGACTCATCATCCCCAGAAATAAGTCCTACAAGCGTAGTATCATCTGCAAATTTTATTATCTTATTGTTGGGATGTTTATTTGTGCAATCAGATGAATAAATGGAGAACAGTAGTGGACTAAGGACACAACCTTGCGGAGTGCCAATGCTAAGTGTCTTGACAGTAGAAATATAATCATTCAGTTTAACTCTTTGTGGACGATTTGTTAAAAAATCCAATATCCATAAACAAATAGAATCTGGAAAATCTAGATCTTTGAGCTTGGCTATTAATCTGTGTGGTATGATGGTATTGAAAGCAGAACTAAAATCTGCGAACAACATTCTTACATAATTCCCCAGTATTTCCAAATGGGATAAGACCATGTGAAGCACAGTACTAATTGCATCCTCAGTTGATCTATTTTCTTTGTAAGCAAACTGAAGCCCATCAAAGGAATCAGGAAGGCAGGAGATAATATAATTTCGAACTAGCTTCTCAAAGCACTTCATTAAGATAGAAGTTAGTGCCACCGGCCTATAGTTGCTAGTTAGTTGCAATGTAACAAGGCTTAACCAGAGAGACAGTTTCTGTAAGCAGGGCAATAAAGATAAGGATTCGGCTAGAAACAACACAGAGGCACGCCAGAAAGTTTCCTTCCTATCTCACTGACAGGATTAACCATGTAAATTGGAAAAAACCAAAAGGCTGTTGGAAGGAGATTTCTTCCAACAATTGGTTCTCCAAACTGCTCAGAAAGTTAACAAAGAGAGAAAGAGAGAGGTTCGAACCGAATAGGTGTGAACCAGCTGAATCCCATCACTGGTTATGCTCCTTATTTTGACTAAATTTCATGACACTGAGAACACCAAGCAGTATTCAGATTTCCAGAGTAATTGGCACGGAGGTACCACTTTATGTTATCTTTATGTCTTTTCTTAAGATAAATCTCCTCTTGCTAGACTTCCCTGATTAGCAATGGATTAAATCAAATTAAATCAAATACAGGCTCTGGGTTGGCCCTCTTCAGTTCTGAAGAGTGACTCTTAGTATACTATTCAGTGTACATTAGTAATGTACATTAGTGTACATTACTGTTCTCAAATAGTTGGACATCCCATCATTAATGGTTGAACCTTCTTGACATATTCGATGTAATAAGCTTAGCATTATTAAATATGATATCTATATCTATATTCTGCCTAAGGAAGATCAGGTTGTCCCTTTAGTTAATCTCTAGCAGCAACATTTACTTGGAAGCAGGGATGGGATTCTACCTGTTTGGACCGGTTTTATAGAACCGGTTGTTACGATTCTGTGCAGTTTGGAAAACCAGCAAATTGCACCGCTGGCTGGCTCCGCCCCTCCCCACCCAGTTCACTCCTCATCTCGCATACGCAGCATCCAACTTGCCTGCATTGTGCCTTTGCCTAATTTTTGGTAAGTTGCTATTTTTCCTTTTTTTCCTCGACGATCAGCTGTTCCAACTATCAGCTGTGCCGCGCAATTTAGATTAACTGGAAAGCAGGAAATTGTCAGATTTCTTGCTTTCTAGCTAATCTAAATCGCTGTTGTACTGCTTTGCCTTTTCCCAGGAGACTTCCCTGAGGCACAGTCAGGGGTGGTATTCAGGAGGTTGGGGTAGGGGGAGAAGTAGCCTAAGAGCAGAGCTGAACCTTCCTTCGGACTGAAGCTTCTATTTTTCAGTGCAGACGCAGGCAGCAGATTGCAGAAAGGTAGATCTGTGAGTGAATCTGTGACTCTGCAAGCAGCTCAATCTGCCTGCCTGCTTTGCCTGCTTTGGCGTAAAAGTTGTTCTTTTTTATAAAAAAATCAATATTTACATAAATATCTATAATATTTACATACAGGCCATGCCCAGCCAGTCATGTGACCACCAAATCACACCCAGTCAGCAGGCCTACCCACCATATCACATGACCACCAAGCCACTCCCACAAATTAGGCCACACCCACAGAACTGGTTGTTAAGAAATTTGAATCCTACTCCTGCTTGGAAGTAAATCTAATGAATCTTATTTCCAAGCAGGCATAAATAAAATTAGATATGTCAATCACTTTCATTTTAAGCTGTTTTCACAAAATATGTATGGTTTTTCTTAGCTGGGCATAGAAAAGTCTGTTAAGTATACCATGCTTCACTAAAGACCTGAGACACCCGAACTCTCTTAACTGTTTATAAAATCAATTAAAGAAGGAACTGATCTTCTTATAATTTCTAATTCCATAGAGAAGACAATATGGTTGGCATTTAAGTGCAGGTACGTTTGAAAGGAAAGATAAAGTTATTTTATCCCTTTCTTACTCTTCAGAAATCATCCAATCCCCCTGAAAAAGTTGGCATTGGTAGAAGACAGCTATAAAATGTAACTCAGAGATTTCAGGAGTAAAAAGGAAAAATATCCTATTGCCAGTTTAAACTGAAAGTCAATTTCAGCATTATACTGTACAGCAAAAATATAAATAGACCCATTTCTATTTTTAAAAATTAAAATAGAAAGATTTAGTTCTAAAAATTCATCACAAGACTTATATATATGGTGTATACAGTAACGTATATATGTGAGTGAAAAATCCTGGAGCTGTCTTTGTGTTTTGTTTTTTGGGTGGTTTCTTTTAAATACTGTTATAACATAGCACCTATCTTGAACATCTGTTTTGCTATAATACACAAAGAGAATATAGCAGAAGAAAAGACTCTCATGCATTCATTCTGTAATTAGTCCGCATGCCTACAAACTCAGGTTTCCAGAGAATTCTGCAGTCCTGTAAGGCTTCATTCCAATTTTAGCTAATCAGCTGGAAAGTTCTATCTGTCATTCTTTTTAAATTAAAACTCTTCCCTAAAATTTTTCTCTGACCTTTCTTTACCTCTGAAGACTTTGGGCCACATTTTGTCTGCAGAAGGTTATACGGAATTTACATGAGAATTATTGTTTTAGGATTAAATGGACATAGAGCAGTTTTGTTAAAGTTCCTAGTTATTAATCCATAATTATCAAGATGGCCAAAGGCACATGATCAGGGGCAGCTGTCACACAGCATGCTTAGACTAATTATTGAATTAATCCTTTTTCTGGATTTGCCAGCATGCTGCAGACTAACTAAACAGGCTGAATTTGTATGACGTTCTAGAACACCAAAAAACCCCAAGGAAATATAAACCATTCTACCATGAGATATGAACCATAAGGATATTTATTTATTTAATTAATTTATATTGCCACCTATTCACCCCTGGCGACTCAAGATGGCTTACACAATGTAAAACCATATTTAAAACAAAAAATATAAAACAATAAAAAGCTAACAGAAAGGAGCAAATAAATTAGTAAAGTACAATAGAAATATACTAAATATACTAAATCTTTACTTGACTTGGTTAAACTTGATGTGTGAATGCAGCCAAGTTATATCACAACCTCCCAATAAGCTTGTGTTGGATTTTAATTGCTATAATCTGTCATTTTTAGTGCCATTGATTAGGTCATATGAAAATTGTATTGCAACTCATCTGAACCACTTATTCTAAATTAATAGTTTTCTGGGTGCCTTACTTTTGTAACAAAAGTACCATGCTTCTAATGCACTGAGCAAAAAACATTTTAGCCTTGTAAATGTATTCAAACTTGACTTTCAACTGATTAATCTAGAGATACTCTCACTAATCAAATCTTTATTCTTTATTAAGGTTGCCTAGAGAGGCAGTTTGTTGTAGTAGTTAAAAGCATCGCCTAGAAATGGGAGATTCTGATGTCTAGTTGCATCTTAGGCACAAAGCCATCTGGATGACCTGGGCCAGTCACTCTTTCTCAGCCCTAGGAAGGAGGCATAGGCAAACACTTTCCAAGAAAACTGCAGACTTGCCCAGGTAGTTGCCAAGAATCAAAAACTGATTCAAAGGCACACACACATAAAAAGGGATGCATAGTTAAATTATTGCTTGCATTCTTAAGATATTTCAGAATCTTTTGTCCTAGGTACTTTAGACCTTAGGAAAGGGAAGAACAAAATCCTTTCCATTTAATTTTCTGGTTGGGAGGTGTAAGGGAGAAGACTCTGGGCATCCAAAGCTGGGAACTCTAAACTAGATAGACAGCTGGGGAGTTTTAGGAGATTCAGCCTGATTTTTATAGTTCCACTTTTCAGTGAATCCATTATTTTGGTGGGGGGCTTTAAGTTCCTCCAATAAGAAAAGCTTTGTCCTCCTTCCTATATATAGTATTTCAGTATTTCTTCAGGTATTTAGATTTCATATTAAAGATGGGAAATTAACCAAAAATAATTGTTGAGATGTGAATCTGACAACATTTAACTTTTACACTACTTGTACTTCTGGCATCATTTTCAAATACATTATCTTGTCCAATTCTTTGCAAGAATCCAACTGAGAACTTACCAGGAAATCAATAGCCAGACTATCTCCATTTCACAGCAGATAAGAGAGACTACATATAACGGCACTTTGAGCCCCTAATGACACATTGCATAAAGAAGAACAACCTCCTGTTTACTAGTATTTTGGTGAGACTGAAACTCTCTTCAAAACTTAGGTTACATCCTTCTGAACATGAGGACCATTCCCTAATTACATCATTCATTATGGTACATTAGCAATCAGCTGTACAGTATACAATAGGCTGTAATCCTGCCCATTTAATAGAGCTTACAGAAGTTCAATTGTTAACAATAAAGCAGTAAATAATTAGATTTACAAATGACTGCTGAGAGTATATATCAATTTTATGACAATTTCCTCTCCTTCCTCACAATACACATACACACACACCAATATTGCTGATTGCTGGGAGAATTATTTTTAGGTGATAATCCTGAGACTCTTTGCTAGAAGACCTTACCCTAACTTCCCAAAAGATTAATATTGTTAAGATTTAATGGCATTAGGCTGTATATTGGCTTTATTCATAATTTGTAGCATAATTACCCTTTAGCATAATATGTAATCAAATTACTCATAAAATACTTTTTAAAAAATTTAGGTCTTATCCAGGAAGGACTCTTGATTTAGGGCATGGCAATCCTGCATTTACTCACATGTAGTTTCCACTTAATTCCCAGAAAGACCTTCATTTTCTTCCCTCCCTCTGTGAATCACTCCAGAAAACAATAGGTTGCTTATTTTTTTCCCTCCAAACATGAAAACTATCCAAGAAATCGATGCCCTTAATTGAGATAAGATTATCCACTTCCATTTTTTTCCACCAGAGGTCGACTTTCTCTTTTGTACCACAGTGGCACAATGGCTTTAATACACTTTGATAAACTCACTCTGTATGTGTTACTCACATAGTCTGTCTTATTCTCACACACACACAAAAAGCTCCAATAAGAAGGAATTATTTGATGTTCAATTTTATGAATTTCTTAAAATTCAAATCTTAATTATTAGAAAAGAACATTTATAACAACAGGAACAATTACAATTTCGAAGCTCTAATGTTTATGTTTGTGGTTGGCCAAGGTTGGATAATTGGGTTAGATCTTTCTTTCTTTTTTCTTTCTTTCTTTTTCTTTCTTTCTTTCTTTCTTTCTTTCTTTCTTTCTTTCTTTCTTTCTTTCTTTCTTTTCTTTCTCTCTCTCTCTCTCTCTCTCCCTCCCTCCCTCCCTCCCTCCCTCTCTCTCTCTCTCTTCCCTTCTGGATGGTCCCAAACTACAAAAAACTTCCAAACTTCCTTTTTAGAGAAAAGTTTTCCTAATTTGGACTTTCTATGATGAAAATAAAAAAGACAAGAATATATTATGTTAGTATTTGATTGAATTAACTGTTTAATGAATGCAAAATCATACATGAAAAAATTCTGCTTGGTAGTAGCTTGAAAGATGGTGATAAAATTTGGATCTAATTGGATCTAATTGGATTTGGATCTAATTGGATTGCTGTTGGCATTGATTAAAATGGAAGGATTTTTATTGTTCAGAATTGTGCCTTTTGGAGGAAGAATGACTGAAAAAAGCTTCAACAATTTTCTACGAAGAGAAAACAGGAATTCCACATGCTTGCTTTGTTCCCTAAAATGTGAGAACACTCTAAAACACACTTTAAGTAATTTCAAAAAATTTTTATCTGAAGACAATATTTGCCAGCACTTTGAAGGAAAGTGATGACTTTGAAAATTTCACATGAGTATAATCTTGTACCAACTGGATTGCACTGAATGCCATAAAATATCCATGTATAGGATTGCACTTTTAGCAATGAGGTCAGATTGTTAGTAACTGATCTGATCCAACTCTCCTTCTCTCTAAATAAAAACATATAAATTCCAGGATCTTTTAAACAAATAATCTTTTCATTAAATGTCGCCTCATTCTTTTTCTGAGATTTAGCTAATTACACAGGAACGTTTTGGCATCTCATCTATGGTTTTAGGAAAGATGGTTTGCTTTTAAAGCTGTTGTCTTAAATACATTTCCAAAATACAATGGGTAAGGCTCACTGAACGCAGTAGGACTTAGTTAAGGCTTAACCTGCTTAGACTTGTAAGCTCTATCAATGTGAAGTTGGTGACAAAGTCGGTCACTATCCAGCCCCTTGTTTTGACCAACTCCTATTTATAATTGGCTGAGACATTTGTTCTTAATTTCATCCTTTCTGCCAGGACCAGCAATGGAGATCTTTTTTAAATGTATTATTTTCACAGAGACGATATTAATTAAAAGAAATACATGATTAAAAAGTAATGAGTTGAATAAAAATTATCTCCGCTCATTTTCTGATTATGTTAATTGTTAAAAACCCTTCAATCACGCTGTTGCAGTCAATGGGTTTTAATGTGAAATTAGTAGGCTCTTGATAACTTCCCGTCCAGAATAATTCTGGCAGTTTAGTCATGATTCCTAATAACGAGGATGTTGCTAGGAGGAGAGATTTCTACATGATTTGGCTACATTAAGTCTTTCGAATCCCTCCTCCCCCATTCAAGAGTGCCACACTCACCAGCACAACTTTCTGCCTATTGTTAAGCAGTCAGGATGAGCAAGTGCTACAGAAATTGCCAAAGAGTTGCAACCATGTGAGTTAGTTTCTTGCAGCAAAATCTGTGTGTTTTATAGCATGCATATCATGAATCTGTATGTTTTATAACATGCATATCATGAAAAGCTCTTACCAAACCAAGAATTCACTATAATAGAACTGCTTTAGCCTGATCTTATATGTTTCTTTGGGATTCAATCATATTAACTTCAATTACCCCCCTTTCAGCAAGTGAACATAGGAGTTTGATTTCAGACCTTTTGATGTAAAGATACTTTATCTGGAGAGGTGAGTCAGGAAGTAGAGGGAAAAGATGGGATCCCGATCTGTTGCTCTCACCTATCCTGCCCTTCCCGTTTTCTGCCCCATTCCCACCCAGCTTGACACCAATAAAACCAGGTAGATTTACGCAAGGGAGAGGAAAGGGGAGGAGGCAACGAGGACCTCTCCCGTGTAATAATCCCCCCCCCTTGTTCATTTTCCTATTTGCATCCCGAGTTAGCTGAAGATCGTGTTAATAAATAACAATGAAAAGGAAGCACCTCTATCTAGAGGGCTTGTCTGCAACATTTGAAAAGCCAATAGAATAATTCTACTCTATCATTTCTTATTGATTAGAGTAATCAAGATAAAAAGCTAGCCGGGCTCGGCGAAGTTCAGTAGCATATCATTAAAGATAAGAGTCAGTTAATTCTGGAGCAAGAAGAGGGTGATGGTGCCTGCGCTGAAGAGTTCATTTGCATGCGATGCTGAGCCCAGTAACAAGAGGACAAAAATCACTAATTAGGGATTGCAGAGTGCCTCCCGCGCTCGTCAAGCACTCTTCGGAGAGATGCGAGGATGCGAAGATCGCCCTTTTATGTAAATCCGGATCGGGACAGCGCCGGCGAAAGGTTGCCTCGGAGCAGGGCTTTATCCTGTCCTGGACGAATAGCAACCCAGGAGACAGCTCAGCTGCAGCAAAAACACCTACCAGGAGTGAAGGGACATGGAAGTTGTCTTCCTAAAATATGGGGGGAGCGCTTCCCTCCCCCCTCACTTCCTTGCTGCTAAAAATGACTCCTGAACAGCGCGAAGCCTGGCTCCCAGCCACTTTCTCGCTGTTAAAAACAAACCGTGTCAGTTAACGCTATATAAAATATTGTGTATTATGATAGACCAGGATACAGGAACAGAAGTTTGGGTTTAGTGAGAGTCGAAATTTCTCAGGTACAGTTTGATTATTCTGAGAAAAGGAATGGACTGGTTTTTGATACAGTTGTAAAAATCAAATGTCCTCACTGTTTCTCCCCATGTAATGTATTGGCCCCACTTCAAAGCCAAAAGATTAACTGTATTTCAAAATATTTTCATTACATTCTCTTTGCCTATTGCCTATTGCAAACTGATGTTTTGGTAGAGAATACGTGAGTAAAAGGTTATATATTGCACAGGCATAGAGGATACACACAGCAATAGTGATGGGTACTTTCCTTTGAGTCCTACCAAAATTTTCATCAAACAAAAAGTAAACCACAATCTTGCATTAACAATAGTTAATCAGATTAAAGAATCAGCGTTTTTTGTTTAATACATGATACCAAGGCTAAAAGTACTAGTTCCCATATCCTTACCATTAAAAATAGTGACATTTTTAAAGTAAGGTTATATAAGTAAACTGTAAAGTTCAAAAGTGAACATTGGACCTGTACATCTCTCCCTTTAAGTTAAACAATGATTTCCTGTAAGAATCAGGTTTGCACAAAGAGAAAAGCACACACATGATTGGATAACGCTATATAATAATAAAAATTAAAAAGGCTTATTTCTCCCCTCCCAGCAATTAGTTTTGGCTAATTCAAATCATGTCCAGGGCACTATCTTTAAAGAGATTAAGTATATTTGCATACATTTGATATGGTCAGTTCTGGCCATAGACATTTCTCATCCCAAATAAGTCAGAATGAATAAGAAAAGGTGCCTTTGACTTCACAACAGTTCTGACTCATCCCAAATCTTACACTTACATGTTCAGGAGACAACCTGTGATGTCTGGAGTTTGAACATGATTCATTTCACAATACAGAGAACCCCTCCCTGGACAGGGGCAAGTATTATGTGGGTATCCCAATCCTGTTTGTTGGAGGCAAGGCCCTAATTACTTATATTATTTTCTGCCTGTTTGGGCCAAGATGATTGTATCATGCTGTAGTTGGCAGCATTGAACTTGCTCTTATCAGAGCTAGTTTCACATTTCTTTTTTTCAATGATAATAAATGTGTGCATGTATAAGGCATACAGTACAGAGTAACAGTGAGGGGCAAATACTTATGCCAAAAATCATACTGAAAAGTAAGAGGTACAACAGTTAAATAGGTTTTGTCCTTTTAGAGTTATATCTATTTTAAATGTGTAAGTTTACCACAGATTAATATTTTATAGTAGGTATTTCAATGTATTTTTCTCCCGATTGCAGGTTTGCACAATTATTTTTATATCCAATAGCTTTAAAAGATGAAGTTTCCTGAAAACATTTTCTTTTTCATACCTAATTTATGTATTTGTAGTCAGTAGGTTCATAAAATAAATGTCTTAATAAGATAATAATAAAATATATGTGCTAGCTAACATAGCATACAGAAGTTTACTTGTAGCAGAATTATTCATGCTTTTAACATTATTATTTGCTTCTATTAAGTCAGTCCATAGAAATCAGTGCTGTCTTTTCCAAGGTCTCCCTGCCTTCATTTTCCCAAGGTGCTGCTGTGGGCTTGGCATACTTCAAAAGAAGCAAAATCCTTGGTTCTGTCGAGGCCGAGGCAGCAAGCTCTACTCCCCCCGCCCGGCCGAGACACTGGCCAAAGAACACGGGCAATGATCAGCCTGGGGGTTTTCTTCCAGTCTCTAAGCCGTTTACTTGTCTCACCAGCAACCTCCACCATTCACCCCAGTGCTTGGCAGCCAGCTATTTAGTGCTAACTTCGCCCCCTTGCTTGGCTGCGAAGCAAAGGAATCACGCCCTTAGACTAGTTAATTGTAGATGTCAGCGTGGAAAACGGCAATGTTTGCCGTCTCTCTACCATTGCGAGGCTGCTTCCCTCCCCTCCAGCTCGCAGTCTAAACAGCGCTGCCGCTACCCCCTCGCTTTCCTACCCTGAGATGGGCCAGGCGGGCGAGGCCAGCCGAATCCGGGCCCCTGGGATCCCGCCCACCAGAGGCGCTTCCAGGGCCGTCCTGGTTGGAAGAAAGTCCTCTCTCTGGGTCCCACCGAATTTATTTGCTAGCTGGGGAGCTCCCCCCACCCCCCAATTCATTCCTCTTTTCCCTCTCATAAATCATAAATCTTCACGAAAATCTGCGCGCGCGCAGGTAGATCTCCTCGGAACCCCCCTAATCTTGCTCTCTCCCCCCTACAGCCTCCCAAGTGACCCGCGAGGGTTAAAAGGGAAATCTGGAATATGCAAGATAGCGGCAGTATTTATTTATTTATTTGGGTCATAAATGCAGTATTATGCCCAATGCATACTTTAGTCTTCCCCGCCCCCCCCCCCGCATGTTGTTACTCTCTTAGTCTTCATCTTCACCTCTGCATAAGGAGACTTTGATTTAACAAGAAAAATCCAGATCGCCCCCTTCCTTGTTTGTAAGGGTTTGGCGAAGCTTACACGCTCGACCTCGCTTTTGGCCCATATTGCAGAATCTTTGGCAGGCGCCCTCGAAACCTCCCGGAGAAATGGGGTCTCCGTCAAATACCGCCAGGGTCAACTCCAGCCACTCCTAGATTATCCTCGTCTTCCTCCGCACATATTACACCTGTGTGCAGTGGGATCCATGCTTGGTGGTAAACATACCATACACCCAATAAAGCCAAGGAAGTTTATTCATAAATTCCTTTGAAGTTTAAGGAGCCTCCTTCAGAGATGACCACCCGGCTTTTCTACACCCGTACGTTTGATTGCTTCCCCCCCTCCCGAATACGCCCCCTCTCCCAGACCCCCAATTCAAGGCTAACTCTCTTCCCGCTTTTATACCGCTTGTCCCAGTAGATTCTCGCTGTTTTCCCCCCTATTCATTTCTTCCGCACAGCATGGTCGGGCTTCAACCACCCCTTATGGTGGAGGAATACTCTTCCACTGAGTATTTCGCCCTGCTTCCTGAGAACAGGCATAGGTCAACGGCCTTTGGGGGTCTCTATCAACCATGTACGCAGGTTTGCACGCCCACAAGTCTCACAGCCACCCAAAACCATTGATTCCATCAGAAGGGAGAGGAAAGTTGGGAACTCTGCAATAGTGCTGACTATCTGAATAGCTTTCTTTTGTCTTGCCTGAGAGAAATAAATGTACACCCGCCCACCTAACTTTAGCTTTTCTGCAACAGGCCACGTGCAGCCAATACAGTACAGAAATGTTCTTTCTGACTAACCACATTCTGAACTTGGGTTTTCTCCTGAGAGAGAGAGAGTAGAGAGAGGCGGTTTCCCGCGCTTTTCCTTTCAATCTTTTTCCGCCTGACAAGAATGTAACTTTCCTTGCAGAAATCAAATATATGCCACGCATTTTGCGGTCTCATTTCCACTCACTCTCCTACTCCACCCGCGTCCACACGAAAGTTTCCCGCGCTTTCTGCCTCAATTTCTCTCCCGCCCCGCCATTATTCGGAGGAAGCGCCCAATGTCTCTTCCCGTACACGCCGACCCACGTACGCTCTCTCACTCGAACCCGCTAGGTTTCTCGCGCCCATCCAGAGCCAGATATTCAATTAGGCTGCGAGCTTTCTGATTTCTTCCGCCCCGCCTGCCTATGCCTAGCTGTTTGGGCTTTTTGTGTCTAAGATATGTGGCGGAGGGCTCCTTTTCCCCCTCCTTGCTCTTCTCATACAGAATAAAGTCAGTCTGTATTTAATGGTTATGGCGGATGTGAGGAGGATTTGGCAAATGAAGAGGCCTTTTGCTCTCAAATATTGCTCCTTACGTCGTGTGAGTCTACCAACCCACCACGACCCCATATTCTTCTCTGTGTGTCTGACTCGAATGACAAACGAGCTGATTTTTTCAGTACATCGCTGGGAAATGTAGTGGGTGATAATAGAGATTTCTCTTTCATTTTTTACGCTTGACTTGGTTATTGTTGCCTTTCTTTTCCCGTGATTCCTTCTAAGGATTAGCTCTGACTTCCCCACTATTGGCGGTCAAAGTGGCCCAAACTCTGGATGACAATTGATGGGGATCAAGGGATTGCCCATTCTGTGCCTGTAAGGGCTGATTTGTGCCAGAGAAACTCATCAAGTACAGGCGAAGAATGAAGGGAAGGAGGGGGAGCTTTGGGGGGTAAATGTATTCATTGCACAGGGTTCTCTCAAATTGCTTCGAAGTTTCCCTAATGAAAAGTAACCCTTGCAGCAATCAACAGCTTTTTGACGGATTACAAACCCGAGTAGGACTAAGGGACTGATTCCCCCCACCCCCCAAAAAATCCCTCAGCTTTAGTGTGAGGACAACTCACCCACAAAAATAAAAAGAGGAGGGGTCAGTCAGCAAAACACAAAGAGATTTTGATGCTTGAGGAGTAATGAAAGGTGCATTAATTTATTAAAATGGAGCAAGGGGGGGAATGAAAGAACAGTCCAAGGGATCATTACAGGCACCCACCCAAAAGATGTCATTTACATCAAAATAAGGGAAAGAAAGAAAGAAAGAAAGAAAGAAAGAAAGAAAGAAAGAAAGAAAGAAAGAAAGAAAGAAAGAAAGAGAATCTGGATAGGAATAGAGTGCTGGATAAAGTTCATTAAAGCTGAGAAGTAAGGGAGAGAAAGCTGACTTTATCCCCAGTAAGAGCAGTTTCACTAAAACACACTGATCCTCCTTAAATAGAAAATCCCCTCTTCCATCTTATTATTGCCCCTTACTTACAAATTCTGTGTCTTTAACTAGGCCTGATCCTCCACTGACTTCATTGAAATGTGACTGCATTCATTGACATTCCTCATTAGTTCATTTTATCCTATACACAAAGAAGAACTGCAAAAATGCATTAGTCCCACAGGACAATCTTTAGCCATTAATCATAGGTTATCTTGTTTCCCAAACTTTGAATCTGTCACCTTAAATAACAAATAAATGTATACAGTATTATTATTATTATTATTATTATTATTATTATTATTATTATTATTATTATTATTATTATTAAAAATCAAAGCAATTTCATTTGACAGGGAATTTCAAGAGTGACTCTTATCCTTGAACATTAGCAACAAGTGAAGAGAAGGCTGGAATCTGACTTTTTCAGCTCCGCTGAACTGAAGCTTAAAAAAAAAAAAGCCAGTCTCCATCTCCTCCATCCCTTTCCCCCTGCGCCACCTCCCTTTCCCCAATACATTGACAGCTACTAAGCAAAGAAATGGCTGGGAGTTCAGAAAGAGAATGTCTTTGGAACTTTGTGACACAGAAGATATGTTGTAATTATTCCATGCAGATCACAGTAATCAAAGTTGTCAGAGAAAGGACTCGATTTTTTTTCTCTCTCTCTCTTTCCACTCCACTCCACCCTACCCCCTACTATTTATTCTCCTCTCAGTCTCCTCCTGTCAAGTTTAGCAGTTTTCTCCCTCCTCTTATTCTTTTCCATCATTATAAAGTTAGCCTTTAAAGTCATTCTAAATTTTTGTCCCTCTTTTTAATGACTGCTCCAGATCCTTCCCACCTTTTAAAATAAATCTTTTTTTAAAGTCAGTTTTAAGAATGTTAAGAATAAACTATTAATTAGAGGAAGTCTGAAGAATCAGACTATAAAAGCAGCAATGGAAATATAAGGAAGCAAAAAAAAAGCACAGAAACAGTGAGAACTTTTGAAAAAAATGCCTTCAAAATGAATAGATAGGGGGAGGATGGAGGAGCAAAGAAATTTTTCTCCCATCTTCTGCTTTGTTAAATCTTCCAAGCCCAAGAATGATTAACTTTTTCCCCCCTTCATCTTGTCAATGTTATCATGGCTTTGATGGGAGGATCTTCAAGGTGGCACATTTCTGAACTTAACCTCTTTTCTAGCTAACTCTCTACCTCCTTGTTAGTGCCCAGCTCTGAACTTCTGAAGAGTATTTTTGTGTGAGTCAGGGTTCATTCACTCGGGCTCTTTTGTAGGACTTTCTTCCTTTCAGTCCTCAGTGTGTTACACCAATTAAAGGACTACGTGCTGTAAATGTAATGGGCCGAGGAGTGATTGTTTTTGACAAGCAACAAAACACATAGATCCACCCCTTAGATTAGGCCGTTGAAGGGGAGGTTCAGGCCGGTCAGTTTACTGAATGGTTCATGAACTGTAATTCTGAGGGCTCGTGTGAAAGAAAATGTCTCTCTCTCTCTCTCTCTTTCTCTTACATCACCCACCCTTCCTCTTCCCCAGCCATTCTCTCTTCTCTTAACTAAACAGAGAGAAACAGGCAATGTGTATGGAAAAGTAGGGCCTGAGAAGATAAGAATGAAGATTTAGGTAAAATATTGATAGCCAAAACAGTTTCCAGTTTCACGTCCTTTCTGGAAAGCTGTGTTAGCCTTCTATGTATTCAGCATTATAAACATACTTTTCAAGTCTCTTTTGTTATCTCTAGTCCAAATAACCAAACAGGAGCCTAGTTGCATTTTCATGATAAAAATCAGTGCATTTCTCAACACCGAATTTATTCTACATTACATTTAAAGATCCTTTAAATTGAGTTATGCCTTCTGAAATGTCAACAATGGGAACAATAGCAATATAAAAGATAAAGGCTGCTAGAAAAAAATTCAATACATTAAATTGATTTTATTTCATAGGAATAAGTGTGTATCCAGTTTTTATATGATTTAGTCCTTCAAATTCAAACTCTTACAGTTAATACATCTGACTCCTTACTGACTGCAGCTCAGTCCAATCCCTGGTATGAACTATTTTTTTATTCTTTTTAGCATTAGAGGAAAAGGATGACTTGCACATCACTACTTTTAGAAATGAAGAATATTAATTCCAGATAAGCAATAATATACAGTTTGTGATTTATCCCTCACATTCAATGGTCAAAGTAATAAACAAATAAGACTAATAACATTTATGGAAGGAAAGTTGATGTAGAAGAAGATAGTCTGCTGGCATTATTGGACAAATATACTCTCATCAGTAGTGAAAGTGAGCAGGTTAGACAAGCATGCAGTATCAGCAAAACATTTCACTCATTTTCATCATTGACTTTGATTAATTCCTAATTATAGACACTTTAGAGGAGATGACAGGCTGCCAAATGTGCCCTCGATTCACTTATACCTTTTTGTGTATACATGTAAACACAGTAATGCAAAGCAATGAGACACAAAATTATAAATTTTGGGACGTTTGAGGGCAGCAGCTCATTTTTTGGGGGAAAGAAACTAAGATTTTTGAATGGATATACAACATGTTAAAATTGGCACTTGGAAAAGGTGCAATTTCAACAGAAGGCACACTAGACTGAGAACGAGAACAACTATATATAAGCCAATTCTAAGTTTAAAAAAGAGGATTTCCTTGAAAACAGATTAAGTCTTAAATAGAAGAGGTGTGTGTGTGTGTGTGTGTGTGTGTGTGTGTATGTATGTATGTATGTATGTATGTATGTATGTATGTATGTATGTATGTAGAAGGGAGGGAGAGATTAAAATATCCAATCTAAATTGTGCTGATGGTCTTCTAGAGTAAATCCTTGTAGCTTTATTTTTGGTACAAACAGCAAAGAAAAGCTGACATTGATCTTCAATAGCAGTAATGTTTGACTAACAGTTTAGAAAGAAAAATTACATATCTGAAAGAAGGAATCAAAGCAATTCCTAGGCATTATAAGTCAACATTGGCTTGACCTAATCCTATATATTTTTTAAGTTCTTAAGGTTTCATTTGTTGGTTTGTGATTGTGTGTAAAATAATAAAATGCCATCTCTGCAAAGAAACTGAAGAAATAATGGACCACTCTAGTTAGCAGTTGCAAGAAGATGCCAGAAGATGCCAGAAAATAACAGCATGACAAAGTAACAATAATGATGCATTGGAATATCAAGAAATTGCATTGGAATATCAAGAATATCAAGAAATACCATTTGTTTGCAAGCAAGAACTCTAGTGGATCACAAGATAGACAAAATAAAAAGAAGAAACTAAAGTGTTCTGGGATTTTAGAATTCAAACAGGTAAGGCACATAGCACCTCAAACTTAATTTAAGAAAGTCAAAACCTGGATAGTGAACACTGAAATACCTGAAGACAGCAGAATAGAAGAGAAAGAACTGGAGAATATCACAAAATACAAAGATCTGCAAATGGAAGTAGAACTATTGTAGCAAAAAAAGCAAACAATACCAATAGTGAGAGGCATCTCAGGTGCAATCCCAAAACAAGCACCACTTGAACACCATCAGCAGTGACAAAATCACCATCCATCAATTACAAATGTAGCTTTATTTGGAACAGCTTACATCCCATGACTATATCTTTAAAACCATAAAAAAATCTGTCTATTCCAGGTCCTTGGGACAAACTAAACATCTGGATGACTGTGTAACAACCATAATAATATTAATCTTGACTCATAACACACCAGATTTAACTGTGACTGAAATAAGAAAGGGTGGATAATTGATGTCAACAAATCCAGGGGATAGCAGAAGACAAATAATTGGATATCAGAAAATATCAAGATCTGAAAATCAAAGTTGAAAGTTTATGGCATAAACTGGTCATGGTGGTTCCAGTGGTGACTGGAACACTGGATGCCATGCCAAAAAATCTTGGACAGCACTTAGAAAATCTGTGCATTGACAACATTTCCAGAGCTACCCTTTGGTAAGATGGTGGCCAATAAATTTGATAAATAAATTTGTCAATTATAAAAGGTCACGCTGTTTGTATCTGTACATGTACTGTGTAAATACATTATAACATTCTAGATTCTTGAGAAGAACTCAAGGCATATGAAAGCCAACACCAGCTAAAGACCTGGCAGCAGTAGCAGTGACTGAAGACATCTTAAGGTCAAGTCTTTTCAGGACTTGGGACTCCCAACCACTACAGGGCATGATTACCACTTCTGAAGAATGTCAGTCCTGGAAAAAATTGAATTTTTGGTGGTATTGCACAGTCCCTGCTTTACTGTGAATTCATCTATTTAGATTGTTGGATTGTTTTATTTCTTGAGCCCTTAGACAACTAATATGTTCTACATTACATCTAAAGATCCTTTAAATTCAGTTATGCATTCTGAAATGTCAGCAATGAGAACAATATTAATATGAATCACAGTGACCAAACAATCCTTGTTCTGGAAATAATTACAGCTGAAACAACAGCCTAGGTTGGTAGTAGGCTCTCCAAGCTACAGAAATAGTTTCCTCTTCCAGTAACAATAATGAATTGAGGAATATTCTTCCATTGTAAGAGAATGCAGATGCATTTCCAGTGGGCAGTTAATCAAGTTAATCATCCACGTGTTTCCATTTTATTAAATTTCAACCTATAAACACTTCTTTATGACATGCACATAGCAACTGCAGCTTCACTTGTTATAGAAACACAGAGCTGGATATCATTAGAATGTCCCTCCAAATGCACAACTTGTGACATCATTTTGGTATTAAATTTGTATTAAATAGCACTGGAAGCAAGCCTTTACCTTAAGGTTTATCCAACAAGATTGCCAAGAGGCTGACCAAAAGCCTTGCAATGTTGTTTCTTGAAGCCTGCTCTGTAGATAGAAGCTAAATATTCCACAAACTTCTGCCTAGATGGTATCATTGTCAATGACATTGAAAGTGCTATAAGCAAGTAAGAGTAACAAATCTACACTCCTCTTATCCTTCCTGTAATTAAAAAAAACCATTAGAAAATAATGTAAATGCATTAATTTCCTGCTCAGATCTGCAATCCTTGTACAATCTATTTATTCTTTTCAAAACTGGATTTTTCTTCTTATATAGTCTGGGGAAGCCCAGCTCAGTTTGTTAATGTATAAAAGTTTATCTGGGCCAACAATTACATATTATTATTAGTAACCAAATGTATGTTCTGCAGGATCTAGGACAGCATATACATGTCTTATATTCCAGTAATGCTTGAGTAATCAATGTCTGCTTTTTTACATTTGATTTAATTTGTTGTTTTACATTGTTATTATCTGATTTTTTTTAGACAATCTTGATATTTTTTCCCCACTGAATACCTGAATGTGTATCCAATAACATTGATTGAATGTGTATCCAATCAACTATTGGCTTTGGTTTTTCATTGCATTCATATTCCATTTTATATAGCAGAAGCTCCAAGCAGTGTACACGGTTCTCTTCCTGAGCCTTTTTAATATGTCAGACAATCGAAGAATAGTGGGCTACTGTATGCCATAGGATCTTGTGACTGATTCAGAGTTACTTCATGGGATTAGTACCTTTTTGTCATTAGATTATCCAATCTTGAATGCAATGTAAAATAGCTTGTATCTCTTGGAGAACTATTAGGAATCTTTCCTCCAGCTCTCCATAATATTGGACTATAGACCATGAGCTTTCTCTTGACATTATGACCTCATGACATTGCGTATTCACTTTTTAGACCCTGCTATATTGTTTTAGAATTATTACTACATCAAAGATAAGACAAAGTCCTACATTAATGCAAAAAAGAGCTAATGATTGCTAACAAGAGCATTGTTAGGTCAAGACTTTGAAGCAGATGTCCAAAGTCAACTCAGCAGAATAATTAGAAGGGGGCCAAAAGGTATTAATGCTAGCTGGAGCTCCATATAAAAGAATTCAACCAAAAATCTAAAATTACCCAGCATACCAATGCATGTTAAAACCTATAATAGAGAGTAAAGCTTCTTCTAGCTTTTTAAGTGCTGCTTACTTACACCTTCACTATTCATCCTGTTAATTTTTCATGGAACACTGAACAAAACTACTAGAAAAATCTCATAGAGAAGCGTGCCATTGTACAAAACAAACCAGCAAAACAAAAAAAGCAAGGTGAAAAGTAAGATGTTGCATTGTATGAAGACTTTGCATACCAAATTAAATGAGCAAAGGCAAATAAGGGAAAGCAAACAAAATGCACAAGTATTTTCCTACAGTGAATAAATGATAAGCACGGTAGAGAGCTATGATGTTGTCTTAATTATTGTGTTTTTGTACACTGTTGCATTTTATGAAGGGTATGTATGACACGTTCATAAAGGTATATAATAGATGTGCATTTGCAATTATTGCCTTTGAAAAAAAATTAAACTGTGTGGGTAGATGGGTGTGTAGATATGGCTATTTATCACAAGTACATACTGCTTGAAACTGAAATTCATGTAGGATTTTCTATTCTGCAGCCACTAACCTTGAATACTAGCCATTTCTCTGATAAATATTAAAAAAAATGTCAGACAGGACTTTCCAACTTATTTTTAAATCACCAGTGATTAGATGTGAGCTAGGAAACTCAGATTTGCCTAAACTATATAGAATAAAACTTTGCTATAGCTATAGAATTCTTTTTTTCAAGAGATCATTTGGCTCCATCTCATTTCTTCTGACTTGCTAAAACATGTCTTTATAATATTAATTAGCCTTCCAGACATGGCTTTTGTTCCATTTTTTTGGTCCATATTAGTTTTACATAATACCATTTATTTATGTTAATTTGTTGAAGATTGTAACTGTTTTTAAAAAGTGCTATAAGCATTTTTTAGACCGCAAACATGTAGGAAGACACATAGAAGTATTTCAATAACATAAGAATAGTGGTTAACTTTGCAGGACAAACCCAGATGAATAGTTTCGTAAGTACATTAAGACAATACAAATAGGCTTTATTGTTAAAATCATTTGAAATTAAACACTAAAAGTCAGATAATTTATTTCTTAAAATTGCACCATTCTAAAGATGGACTTTGTAAAGTCAAATTTCACCGCAATTTTCAAGAACACATTTACTAGAAACAAAAAAAAAACAGTAAACATATACAGAAATGAACATGGACATAGAACAGTTTTATCCACAAATAGAAAATTCTTCTCCAGAGAAGCTCCAGCTGTGATTGCATCACACTTTCAGCAATGAATTACTAAATAACCATTCTCAGGGACTTCGATGCACAATTAAACTGGGTTGGGGATAACAATTGCCCTTGATGATGAGGACCAATCATTATTTTTAGAATGAAAGATGACAGGGTCTGTGAAGTTGATCCAGTTCAAGGATTATTTGATATAAGCATTCCTAAATAAATAAAACATTAATCTGAATAATGCAAATAGAAAACATTTAATCCAATATTAAATCAAGATAAAAGTTTGATTCTCTTTCCTTTTCACTTTGCTTTGACTTGGAGGAGATGAAGTTTTGAAATGGTTGCAAAGATAAAATATCTTTCATAGCTTCATAGCTTACAAGCAGAGCTTCTATTCTCTGCCCCCAATATTTCAGTTTTGTAAAGTCACTGGACTTGGACTAAGGAGCTCCAGATTTATGTCCAAACTTCATCACAGATTTACAAAGAGTCTGTCAGATATGCACTTTCAGGGCAACCTTAATGATAAAAATTGTTGTTGGGATGAAAACAAGCAACCTCTATGTACAATATGTTATCTTGAATTCCAAGTTAATGCCATTAAGCTCATTGTGAAGAAAGTAGATAACTAAATATGATTTCACAGATTGGTTACAAAACTGAATGGATTCACTTTGTTACCTGGGTGCACAAAATTTAAACTTCCATTTATATAAGAAACCACATTGCAATCTAAAAATATCTACTCAGACATAAGAAAGACTGAACTGAGTGGGACTGAGATATACTTCCTAGTAAGTAAGTAGCATTGCAGTCTTGACATGCTATCAATCATTCTTACTTTAATAGTCAGAAAAATAAAATGAACTTGCTAACGCATTTTGGCATAGATTCCAACAATGAACTTGTACACTTGTACAAACACTCAAATACTGCCTGATCTGTAAGTCTTTGAGTACTTAAAGCTTTCATAGGATTAGAGCCACAATTCTTACAAGGCAAACATGGAACTCTGAAGAATTTTTTTCCTGTATTATGTTCCCTGCAAAGTGACACCCTCCATTTTTCTCCTTCCTGGATGAAAAGTTGCTTAGATACAAGAGGTTTGTGCAGCTTGACAAACAATGATGTAGTCGACTTTGGTATACTACATTACAAGAAGATGCCATCAGAGTTTTGAGTGTATTAAGGGCTGCTGTAAGAGATACAGTTAAAAACGGAGTTGGTGGAAAATCTTTAATTAAAACAAATATGTAAACAGAAGCATTGTTCAAGCTTCAATTGTCCCATTGGAAACTCTGACTTTATCAATCAATTAATCATTATTTGAAAATGATGAAGTGGGTCTGTAAATTATCATTATTCTCAATGAATAATCACAAAATGCTTTGAAAATATTCATTGAACAAAAAAACCCCCAATAAAACAACAACAGCATTATAAATAAAGGAAATAAGAAACAACAGAACCAGTGTGTTGATAATTTTAAAGGACTGTCTTGAAAACAATATTCCAGAATTGAATTAGAGCTCAGAACAGGAAAAATGAGCAACACAGACCCTATTACTAAAAACCAGGGCTCCTTACATCCAACAGCTAGTTTCCCTTCAAACTTGAGGTTCAGTAAAGATTACATCATGTAGAAGGTATGCCATGTAGCCTGAGAATCAAAGGCTTCACAATTGGAGGCTGTTTCACTGTAATGTCACTGAAACACATATTTCGAGAACCCACCCTGTTCCCCTGTGCATTCCTCATTTTTCTTCTCTTTACTAGTACACCATCCTTAGATCTTCTGCTTTTCATATCATTAAAGGCAGCTTTATTGGGAAGAAGAAAATCTGATCAAAACTGTCGACCGCCAACTGCCAATTTTCAATGAACTCAATAAAGGCCACCTTAACGATTTCCCTAATTAATAGATGACATTTTAGGCTGAAGGAAAGGCAATGTATTCTACTCTGCCTTAGTCTTTGTTAGTCTTCTAATTAACTTTCATAGGTCACCCAGGTCTCCCCCAAACCTAAAAGTGAAGAGGGCCATTGTGTTAGAAGCAGTAAACTTACTTTTTTCTGTCCGGGTACTTAGAAGTTTGTGCATGAAGAGGAGACAATGACAGACAGGGAAAAATCATTCCATTTAAAGTCTTTGTAAGTACAGAGAATACAAAGATTCTTTACTTAGAAAATAATTTAAATATCTTTTTATAGAAACATTTCCACACATAATAAAATGAAGTAGCAACATGCATGTAAATCTATATGCATTTTTTCCAATTTCTTTGGAAGATGTGAACTATTGAATGAAAAAAAAATGGAAAACAATGTTAGCTCAGCTACTAGTTGTATAATAATTATAATGAAATATTCACATTCAATACACATAGTGTAATTCATTGCTTACAAAATCACAGTACAATTTTACCAAAAGGTTGAATGTAGCTTCTTACCTCTTGTGGAAAATGGATAGATGATAGATGATATGAGAGAGAGGGAGAGGGAGGGAGGGAAAGAGGGAGAGGGGGAGAGAGAGAAAGAGAGAGGGAGAGAGAGAGAGAGAATATTTTTTCCTGTAAATATGATTTTAACAATTAAAACACATACTAAGCTGCATGATACAAAATTCATTGAATACAAATATATTCAGTGAATTTTGTTCATATTTGCATATCTATAAACTGCATCATTATTAGTAATAACGATGATGTAAATGTTAGATCCCATAAACTCTATAATGCCATTAAAACTTTTTATGTAAAGATTGATGAACCAGTTAAACCAGGATAGAGTTGAAATTTATAATGTCAAACAACTGTACTGCACTTAACTACTGTTGATTAATGGATGAGGCAATCAGTACAGCATAATGATGTGATTCTTAGTGAAGGAATCTCTCATTCAAATCCCCACTCAGCTTCAGAATGGATTTGGCTAGACTCATTCACATTCTAGATTGTTTAATCTGCTTCCCTGGTTGTTGTGAGGATTACAGATACAGATTTTTTTGCTAACCAGTCTCCAGGTATGAAGAGCAAGTTAAATTATTTGTACTTTCATCTGCTTTTCTGTGATGGTGCTTGGCATTTTTTGTTTTTAACCTATACACTCCCCAGACAGAGTCAGCAGGTGGCAGCACCTGGCCAACTAGTCTGGGCTCTGAAGCCAAGCAGAGTAAACATGGTTAAAATTTGGATGGGAATACTTCCATGGAATACCTGGCTTTCTACATTCTGTTTGATCCCCAGATAATTGTTTCCGGTGACATTCAGATTTAATGCAAAAAGGAATAAGCAAGTGGCAGCTCACTTTTCAGCATTGTACCCATCATAGAGATAGCAAAAAAAGGTCAGGAGTAGGGGTGGGATTCTACCAGTTCACACCAATTCGCTAGAACTTGTTGTTAACATTCTAAGCAGTTCGGAGAACCTGTTATTAGAAGAAATTACTAGTCTAATCCTGTAAGGAAGTCAGGAAGGAAACATTCTGGTGTTGTTTACAGAAACTGCCTCTCCGTTAACCCTTATTACATTCTTGGCAGGAGTAGACTTCCTGTCTCTGGAGCATCTCTTGATTTTTTTTCCACTCCTTTGCTGGTACTTTGCTTGTGTGGAGTGACCATTCAAAGTTACAATGGCACTGAACAAAGTGACTTATGACCCTTTTTCACACTTACAACTATTGCAGCATCCCAACAATCATGAGAGGCCAGGCGAGGAGATGCATGCCTCGATGTGAGTGATATTGAGTTGGTCACGGCCAGCCAATAACATGACCACCAAGCCACGCCCACCAACTAAGCCACGCCCACAGAAACAGTTGTTAAAAAATTTGAATCCCACCACTGGTCAAGAGCCCAACTTGAGGTCCATAATGTACCACTATCATTCCAGGGTCCACTTGCTCAGCAGTGCTGTGGTCCAATTAGCTGGGGGTCCTGAGGAAACATAGTGTCATATTTAGCATGAAAAACTGAAGGTCTTCTCAGCTAGCATGTAGGTGAAAAAATGGAAACATATTTACCACATAATTATACATAGCTCACATGATATTTAGAGGCTACAAGTCTTGGCCAAACATGAAAAGAAATGAGTAACCATGTTTTTTTATTATTGATTTAAATATATAACTAACTAGGGTCTATTTGTGAACAGCTAACAATCTCATTCCCAGAAAACAGCCTTTCATAAAAGTTACTTTCACTTCAACTGTATGTTATTGTGATTGAAGGGTTATGTAGAAAAGCAAAATTATACCAACTTTGAAATAAATGATGGCTTGATAAATTTTCTAGGAATCTGAAAATTTTCCACACCAAAAAAGTTTTTCAACACTTTTTACCCCAATGCTCTTATTGTGCCTGAGTAATTTTGCTTTACTCTCTCAACCTTTCCTGTCACTCTCAGAGTTATCATTTCCTATTAGCTGCTCTTGTCTTTTCATGATGAATTTATTCCTGGTCTCTTGAACTCATTTCTCTGTCTCTGAGGTTCTCCTGTTGGGTTTCAGACACTTCACTTCAACAGAGATGCTCTTACTAAAATCACTAATGACCTTTTTCAGACAAGTCAAACAGCTACTTTTCCAACCTCTTTCTCCCTGACCTTTCCTCCCCCAGTGAAACAAATGATAAATCTCACTCTATGAGCAGGCTTTAGCTCCTTCAAGCTGTCCTTAAAAATTGCTGGAGGCAGCTCACCTACAAATTAGGGTAGTTGCAGCATGATAATAACAATCATAATAGCACTGAAGCAATAATATTAAAAATATAATAAGTCTGCCCTCTAACGCTGCAATCATGCACAAGGTGAGGAAATGCCACTGAAAACTAAAATCCAAATACCCCATTTCTCCCCTATTTAATTGTTGTCAATATATTCAGTATTTCAAAATTGTTTATTAATTTTATATATTTAGTTATCATATTTATATGGCCACCTATCTCACAAAACATTACTCTGGACAGCATACAATGAAAAACCATGAAATGACATCCTATATTTAAATGCTAATATTGCTAAAATACATCTAATCTCATCTACACTACAACAGTGGAGTTTAAAACTGCAAGGGATACAAATTTAGGCAGTCTCCAGGCTACAACCACTTGTTCAGCAACTGTTCAAAATTATGACGGCACTGGACAAGAGGGACTTACTGCCAGTTTGAGAAGGCAGCCATCACAGGGCTGCCCCACACACGATCGTGATTCATACACTTGGCAACCAGATCACAATTACAATAGTTGCAGTCATGTTATTGCCATTTGTAACCTTTCCTGCCAGTTTCCCACAAGCAAGGTCAATGGGAAAGCTGGCCGAAGTCTCAAGCAGGGGTGGGATTCTACCAGTTCGCACCTATTCTCTAGAACAGGTTGTTAACATTCTAAGCAGTTCAGAGAACTTGTTATTAGAAGAAATTACTGGCCTAATCCTGTAAGGAAGGCAGGAAGGAAACATTCTGGTGTTGCTTACAGAAACTGCCTCTCCATTAACTCTTATTACATTCTTGACAGGACTAGACTTCCTGTCTCAGGGACTTCTCTGGAGTTTTTTTCCCCTCCTTTGCTGGTACTTTGCTTGTGTGGAGTGACTATTTAAAGTTACAATGGCACTGAAAAAAGTGACTTATGACCGTTTTTCACACTTATGACTGTTGCAGCATCCCCACAGTCATGAGAGGCCAGGTGAGGAGATGTGTACCTCGATGTGAGTGATATTGAGTTGGTCACACCCAGCCAATAACATGACCACCAAGCCACGCCCACCAACTTAGCCATGCCCACAGAACCAGTTGTTAAAAAATTTGAATCCCACCCCTGATCGCAAATCACCCATGCCAATTTTCACCCGCCCATTTACCCATGTTCTGTAACACTTGCCCACGTCACCCACCTGTGCATAGGTCTCACTTGCAGCTATCATCTGCTGGCCTGGGAATCTCACCTCTTCCTGTTTAATGACCCACCTGGTCCTGGGGTTGTAAAAGCAACTGGGGCTCCTAGGATCACTGTTTCTAAGCAATGCGGGCCATGTCATTGCATTGTATGACCACATCACTTAGAGAAATTCCTGTCCCAATTCTGTTATGGCATAACCACTGTTGCTAATATCCAAAATACAGAGTAAATGAGTAGCCGGTCCTTTAATTCTAGTGGTTAAGGCACCAGGCTAGAAAGCAGGAGACCATGAGTTCAAGTTCTGTCTTAGCTATGAAAGAAATCTGGAAGACTTTGGGCCAATCACTCTCTCTCAGTCCAAAGGAAGGTGTATTGGATATGATAACTGCCTAGTGTTATTTGTGGAAATAATAAAGGCAGGATACACCGAGCCCTGATGGCACAGTGGTTAGAATGCATTTTGGAGTGTATAGGCTACTTGAACTGTCCACAGTGAAGATTACTTTTTATTCTTGAGGTCATTATATGTATAACAAGAGCACCAGAAAACAGAGCAAAGGCAAACATAATGTACTGATCTCTCTCTCTCTCTCTCTCACATCACAAAACAAGCCAGTGTAAGAATTAAAAACAAGGTTAAGTTAAAAGGAAATCAGGTTCTAACACAGTTTCGTTCTTGCGAACATCTGGATTAAAAAGCATATTTTAAGTTGTTTGAAATTCAGTGGCACATAGAGATTTCTTGGAGATTTCCATAGTAGCATCTTCGCTATCAAAAAGATTCTAGTCTAAGTAAATGCTGAGCAAAATCCGCCCAACTAATCTTAAGGCAAAGGTTGGGTAATATTAGAGGATACGTTTTTAAGAACTTGGATCAAGGTGAACACATCTTTGAGTACAATCCACATGTAATGCACATAATCCTCATTTAGTGACCAAAACGGGGCTGTTAAGCAAATCAGTCACTAAATGAAACAGCAACTGTGCTTATGATCTTACTTCAGCTTTTCTTTGCTTTACAGACCTGGTCATAAAGTTACCTTTTTATCACCGTCCTAATTGTGAACAGTAACTAAGTGAGGCAGCCACTAAACAAGGACTACCTGTCAGAGAAAAGGCACCCTCAAAGTCAAACCAAGAGATATTCTGAGATACTTCAATTCCGAAGTGACTTGTGCTTGGGGATGAATAGCAACATTTATCTAAAAGGAAAATTGTGGATTTCAAATATAGATTAAGCAATATTTTATGTATTATGTGTTTAGCTATCAAATTTCTCTTTAAAGAAGTCATACATGAAATTGAATCAGATTGATACTTTTTATTATTTACCTCACACAAATTCATTGAGTATACATAGGGAAACTGAATACATAAACTGTTAAGTTATCACATCTGCACGAGAGATTAAGGATAAGGAGGAAAGAAACCAAGTCAACTTTTGTAAAAATGCTACCAAGCTTTAATAATTCCAGCAATGTCTGATTCTTTCATATGCTAAGGAAATAGAATGCATTTATTATCATCTTCCAATGAAATTCAAGGTTCTGCAGACCCAGAATAGTTTTTTGTCTTTCCTTTTTATGTAATTGATAAAAATCAATTTTTTTTTAAAGGTCTAACTCACATGATAAAATAAAGAATCATTATACAATCACAGTAAGGGTGGAATTAAATAATGAAGTGGTAGACACACGAAAAAGCCCTATTCTAAAATTTGCCTCTTGAAAAACTGCAGGAAACCAAAATTCACAGGAAACTAGGCATATTTGATTTCTCTCTCTTCTCTTTTAATTACCACTGTTTAACTCGTTCATTTTCTTTAAGAGCTAACATTCTTTTTCGCTTCAGAATGAAGAAATAACAACAACAATAACATCTCCCCCCAACTCCCTGATGAAGCTCTACCTTGATAGTAAGAGCAATAGCACTTAGACTTATATACCACTTCACGCAGCCCTCTCTAAGCAGCCCTCTCTAAGCAGCCCTCTGTAAGCAGCCCTCTCTAAGCTGTTTACAGGGTCAGCATATTAAGGACCCAACGGTCTGAGTCTTCATTTTACTGACCTCGGAAGGGTGGAAGACTGAGCCAACTTTGAGCCAGTGAGAATCAAATTGCTGAACTGCAGGCAGCCAGCAATCAGCAGAAGTAGCCTGCAGGACTGCAGTCTAATCACTGTGCTACCATGACTGATGATGTAGGTGCTTGTGTGCACTGAGGAATATGAGAGCTGTGACACACTTCAGCCATACTGGACAGGTCTCATCAAAGGAGTCCAATGAAGAGTGTGTCTCCCATATACAATAAGGTGAGATGTAACCTAGAGACACCTATTGGGTGATTGCCCAGGTCAACAAGGTCCATGCTAGGTGGTGGAGTTCCTGAATATCTGATGACAAGTGAGCTAGCAAGGCTTGAGATTGTTGATTGAATTACCCAAATTTATGGGGAAAAGTTACTCACTCATTACAAATATTTTATTTTGTATATGTTTTTACTGTTTTAATGTTTTGAATTGTTTTAGACTTTTAGAACTGTAAGCCCCTTGGTTGAGTTGAATGGCTATAGAAATTGAATAAATAAGTAGATGAATAAATAAAATACAGAGACTAAAAAGAAAGAAATTATGGCTTGCTATTACAAATAAAGTCCAATGAGAAGTGGATATCTGAAAACAATGAAAAGAACAACATCCAAAATCAAAAATAACAGAATAGATCCATTATACAAAATAAAGCATTCACAAAAGTAGAATTGGAAGAACTGCAAAGGTTTACTTAGGGCAAAGGAATTAAAACCTTGCCAGAAGTAGCTTAGACAGTAGAGAAAAACCAGAGGGAGTTGGCAGCAGAGGGAGTAGAAGAAGCCAGCATTCCTATTGGAACCATTCTCATTCTCAAACCAGACACCCTTTTCGCTACCTTGTCCTCAAAATGAACGCAGTTCTCTGATTGAAAAACAAGAGGTATTGAAATAAAAAATCGAGCATCTATAACAGCACAAAACAGCAGAATAAGGTTGTCTACATTGAAGCTTGTTAGAAAAAACAGCCAGCACAGGTATTATGCCAATACTGTAATATTGAATGTAATACCAGTTCACTGCAAGAAACAACCAACTGATGTATAGCACAGCTGCAGTTTTAATTGAATACCTTGCATACAAAAAACCAACAACAAAAAAAGCCAAGCGGTGCATTGCCAAAATAGATCAGATTGGAAAATAAGATCAACACGCTAAGATCAGAAGCAAGCAAACTATAATAAATGAGAGAAAAGAATCTGAAGAACAAGAAGATCAATAAATACCTGATCAAAAAATGTCACTATTTCAAGGAAGTTGACGGAAGTACTGGAAATGATAAAGCAGCAAAATACAGCCACAGCCATGAAAATCAATAGATATGGGGTTTGAGTTGCACACTACAGAAAATGTTTCTACCAGTCCATCAATGGAGAGAGCGCAATGAACTAGTCAGCACCTGACAAAGAAAAAGGGGCACAGTTCTGGGTGCAGCTATGGGACAATTTAAAGAAATACAACAAGAATGCAGTTGGATGAAGGAAGCAGATAAGAGTAAAAATGAAGCTGAAATGAAAGTTCTTGTTATAACAGCAGAAATGGAGAAAAGAGCAAGGAAGATCAGGAACTGTCACTGCCAGGTGAAAAAGAATTGCATAGTTTTTGGTTAAAAGATCTGACTAGTCTACATCCACTCATTGCCAAGCAATTTAACATCATATATGAAGTTTGATTAACATCTGGAAAAACCAAACCTGATAATGAAAGATTAAAAAAAAGGAATAGCATGAGTCAATTACAAGCCTATCTGCTTACCAACTTTCCCATTGCTAACTGGTATGGTAACTGATGCTGTCCAAGAGCATACAGTATAATTGAAAACAAGCTCTTTCCATTTAAACAGAAAACAGCAAAAGAAGAAAAGGTCAGCTCCTAATTGACAAAATGATTTTGGAAGACTACAAGAGAAGGAAAACAACTTGAATGTAGCTTGGATGGTTCACAAGAAGGCAATTGGCTCCCTATCGCATGTTTGGATAATGAAGTGCCTAGAAATAACAGGAATCAGTAGAAACATCAGGAGCTTTGTGCAAAGATGGATGACACAATGAAATATATAGTTGCTGGTCAATGTTGATAGATTGGGAGAGGTTAATATCAAGAGAGGATATTTCAAGGAAGCTCACTCTCATGACTAATGTTTGTCATTGCATTGATTCCACTGTCAACAATACTGAATGTATTGTTCTATCAACTATCAAAATCAAAAACATCTGCCAGGCTATCCCACCTCCTTTATCAGGATGATTTGAAGCTGTATGGAAAAACTCCACCTGAAGTGGATATTGCAGCAGAGTTTTGACTGCATAAATGGGACACCTTTACCATCAACAGGTGAAATAGAGTAAAGGTTGAAAGAATCAAGATAGCCTGTGGAAATAACATCAAGAGTCTGCATGAAGACATTCACTACAAATATCCTGGCATCCTTGAAACGGATAACATTAAGCGCATTGAAATCAAGAAAGTTAGAATCAGGGGTGGGATTCAACCGGTGTTACTACCAGTTTGGTGATTACGTTGTGCCCCCCAGACAGCTGAAAAGTGCTGCGCACAGGTGCGCAGTGTTTGAAAAGCCTCTTTTTTCCTGCTTCTTCAATCTCAGCTGTGCTGTGCAAAGCAGCTGAGGTTGAAAAAGCAGGAAATAAAGATCAGATAAGAGCCCAGGTGGGCTGGTGGGCCAAACAGCGGCAAACACTGAACCGGTTCGAAGTCTACTGCTCTTCAGAGCTACCGGTTCTATAGTGTTGCAGGAAATTAAGAGACTCAGACCTTGGAATCCAAAAATAAGTTGGTTTTATGTGTACAAACAGGTTCAGAATATTTTAGTGACAGTCACTTCTGAACAACTTTCTTATAGAATAGCACATGCCTCTATACTTCTTCAGAAGGGGCAAAACACAGAAATATAACTTGTCAGTCATTCATTGGTTACTTGAAACACAGCCCCCCCTGTTGCTAGGCTACAATAACAAAATACCTTCCCCTCTCACTAATCTATGTCAACGATGAATTTCCACAGGTTCTAGTTTCCGCAGTAGCTTGTGGTTTTGTTGCAAGCGAGACAAGATTTCTTGGCAAATATGACTTTGTGACTGATAGATGATCCTTGTGATTTGACATTACACATTTCCTTGTTCTTTCTCTCGCTAATACCACATGATTCACTATCTATAAAACTTGTATCATTATTTCTCTAAAATTAATATATTTTTATGTCCTGCTTATTCCCCGCTTTGAGACTTTATTTAATAATTAAGTCTCACTTTTATGATGTTTTAAATTAACACTTGCACATATTAAACAATACAATTTATAGTTTGTTTCTTTTTTCAAGCATATTTGCGGTTTAGGTATTCTATCGCGACAGGGAAGTTTGACCACACTGAACAGGAAACTCTTAGCTAGACAACTGAGCAAGAAACACGTTGTGGTTTCTTCAACTCAGATAAGCACTTTAAACATATCAGCTTTTAAAATATGGGACCCTCTAGGTCACCTAGTCTAACCCCCTTTTTGATACATAAAATCCTTTAAAAGAATTCAAAAGAATATATCTGTCCACCACACACTCTATCCCTGTGTTGTCCAGACAGTTTAGAGTTAATGGGATTTGGGATAGTTAGTTAGGAATTGAGAACTGTCCCCTTAAGGGAATGCATCATGATAAATATAGCTAAGGTATCCTGGGAAATGTAGTCCATGTCTTGTGGTCACATCTGTAATCCTGATTGGTCACTAAATTGACCCTTGTTGGGTTGGGGGAGGCTCCCTCACTCTTGCCTGAATCCTTTACCATGCAGCCGCTTCAATCATCATGGGGATGAGAGTTTATTATCTTTCTACACCATAATGCAGATATGCAGAGGATTGGACATTAAGAAGAACCTCATCATAACTGTGAGTTGATAAGGATGCCTGATGAACCAATAAAAAAGACCCTGTATGGATGCTTTGTGGAGTTGCTCTGTCTGCTTTACACCCATCCAGAGCGTAATAAGCAGAACAATCCCTAACACACTAACATCTGTTTTACTTGTTCTTATTTTCAGCCATACGTAGAGGATCAGCTTCCGGAGTGACACCAGTAAGGTGTCTTCCCCATATGCTGCCTGCCCATTGCTGGTAGGGCAGTTATAGGGGGCGCTTCTTCAAGCGTACCACTCATTAGACTCACCCATGAATCCCCTAATTGACTTAAATCCCCTATATTATTTCTCAAACTAGTACTTATGACAGGGGGTCTTCCAAACATCATTTCAAAAGGAGATAACTTTTATTACTTTTGATTCTTTTAAACTTTGATAGTACCACATCTCTTATAAAGGGAATCAAACAGGAGAGAAACATTAGAAGCCAGAATCCTAATACCGCAGACTTTGTTGAACCCTTCACCAACCCAATTTGCTAAGTTCCAAAATTTTTATTAGGGCTAGCTGGTTTTGCACAATGTTATTTTCCACACTTTCCTTTGGCTAAGGTTCCCAAGACTGCAGTCACCTCCTTTAAGGGGGTTTCTACCACAGTTTGTAGTCAAATGTAATTGTATGTCCATTAACTCCCAGAGTGCCATCCTCCACCTACGTGTAGGCCCTTCTAGAGTTCCAAGCATCCGGGGCATCACTATGTTTGGTAAGTAGGGATTCAAGGGCTCTTTGCTTTCCAAGCCTGAATTCACTCCTTCGATACGTTGCTTTATGAATCTCATTACAAAGGGTCCAAACCACCTAGTGGGAAGGCTAGTCCAGGCATATTTTCCACATTCCCTATACATACCTTCTGGGGCAGTCCAGTTGCTATTATTTGCTTCATGATTCTTACAATAACACACTTCACTACTTGTCACATTTTTATTAGAACTTCACTCAGTCCAGTCCCATTGGGCAAAACACATATCCTAATCCTAATTTGTTGGATTACACACACATACACAAGAGCACACAAAGGTCTTGTTGAAGCCATTTTAGACAATTTCTTCCTCCCTTCTGCCTGTTGCATGGTGTTCAGGTTCTTTCAATACCTAGCTGACTTGCAGCAAGTTTTATATATTTTTATATATTTTTATGTGTGCGTGTGTGAGTGTAATAAGTTGCATAGAGAGCTTATATTTCTACTATATATTTTAAGCTCAGCATTTTTCCTAAATTCTTACCTTTTGCTTTACAAATTAATATTCATCTCCCAACTCTGGCTATTGATGCTGGAGTTAGCTTTTCCCATTTATTAGGGGCTAGTCGCAATCACACTTTTGGTTTTGGTGGTGGTCGTGTCGCTTTTTCAAGGTTCCTAAATTGTTCACATGTTCTTAGGCCACTTTGGTCCCATCCTCACTCAATGTAATTTCTCAACTCCCACCATCCAAACATTCAGTATTTACACCAGTCTCAAGACAATTATAAGACCAGCACATCAGGTAAATTTAGCAGTGGAATTTGTTCTGTGGTTGTTATTTTATGTTGGGGAAATAACATCAGCAACCACTCAGTCCTAAATAGAAAAAGAATGTATAGTTTCTTCCTTCCAGGATTTTATCAAAACCCACTGTCCTGCCTTAAATTTATGTACAACAAAGTCCAAGGTGGTGTTTGTGCAAGACCCCTTTCTGTCTTAAAAGAGAGACTGGGACAGACTCAGACTAGAATATATTTTCTCAAAATTTTGTCTTTTAACTCAGTTCTAGGCAAACCCTCCTCCCCATCGCATGGGATCCCCAACAACATCCCATCTCTCCTTCCACTACTTTGACACTCCCATCTACAGCACGAAGCAGTGCTACACAGTCATGTTGGTCTCCTTCACTTATTCCCTCTCTGAGCAAGGTTCACATGATTGCTTGTGGAGAGTACCAAATTAGGGTCTTCTGTGAGGATTCCCTCATGCTTTAGGATACGAGAATTGGTTAACCATCTCTGAGCTCGTTGAGGCAGGATGTTCCTGATCTGATGTTGGGTTGTAACCACCGAAGCTCCTCCCCAAATGTGGGGTTTCTTCTTTCCTGTACTAAGAGAGCTGTGGCGGCAATAGCTTGAATACATACTGGCCTCCCCCATTAATTTGGATAGGAAGGTTACTTTCCCATTTTTGAGCTAAGAACCGTTTTTGTTACTCCATCACAGACTGTTACAAATAAGTGGAAAGGTTTTTTCCATGAGGTAGTGAGAGAACCGGAACTGTTTTAAGTGCTGTTTTTAATTTTTCCATAGCTTCTAGGTCAGCTGAAGTTAATGGTGGTTCCCATGGTTCAGTATCAAGCAATTTTAGTATAAAAAGCTCCACTATTTCAGTAAAGTCCATTATCTAGTGTCGACCATTGCCTAACAGTCCCCTCCCAAAAACTTTCTCAAGTCTCTCTTAGTTCCTCAATTCTAGAAGGAGTTATTTTTCTACTCCCTTCACTAATCAAGTGTCTAAGATATTTGATCTCTCTCTCTCTCTACATACTATAATTTTAAATTTGATGTGGCATGGGTTGATTTTTATTTCTTGGTTTTGAAATTTGAATTCTGGCTAATGTGGCATCCCAGAAGGATTATGCTTCAAGTTGTCCAAGATGCCCCAGTATCCATTAAAAATTTAATTTCTCAATTTCTTGGTCCCACTTGTAATTTTATTCAGTGTTCTTGGTGGAACCTCAGATGCAATGACTCCTGACATCCCTATTCTATCATCTAATTTTTTGTTTGTTTCTCCCTCTCTCTCTTTAGCTTTAGTAAATCACACACATTTCTCCATGAGACCTTTCTCATTTCCTCCTAGATGCAATTTCTTTATATGAAAGTACTCTCCTTTTAATCTGGGATGGGGGTCAACACAGACATTTACACCAATGTTTTTTTCTTCATCATCAACATACTCACACATTTATACTGTAATCAGACTGCTTGCATAACCAATTTCTCACATAAAATTTTCATTTCATTCTTTCTCCAAGCAAATCAATCATCACTTACAATTCTTTTCTGAGAGCTTTTTCTCACAAACCAAGGAACTCCATTTTTTTTATGTTTTACTGTTGTTAGAGGGTCTCATCCTCCAAGTTTGGAAATGATTACACACGGACACATTCACACACACAACATTTCCAGACCTTGGGAGGTTTTGTCCCTTTAAATCTCCACTTTTTCTTTCTTTAGCAATGGGTTGTTGCCACTTCCCCTTTTCTTGAGTCAGGACTCCAAGAGCCATATTATTCTTTGAGTCCACATACAAATTGAAAGATTTCTCAAGATTGGGAGGTCCCATAACATGAGCTTGAGATGCTAATTTTTAAAAAAATCTCAAGCCTGTTTTTGTTCTCCCCACTTTGTGGACTCATAAGATTGGTTTGGCTAGCAGGGCAAAATTTCTACAATAGCCTGCTGCTTAAAAAAAAAACTCCTGTCAGTTGGTTCTGCAATTTGGCACACGGCTTCCTTTTTCTTATGTCCTATATCTCTGTGGTCTTGACTTATAGTATAACCTAAGTATTTAACTTGGGGTTTCACTAATTGGGCTTTTTTTCTTATTGCTTTAGTGAACTTGTCACTTTTACTTAAAGTTACACTCATTGTTAGATTTTTTTTTTACTACTTGTCTCTGCCCTGGGTGTTCTGTCCCTTATCTTTCTAGTTTGGATCTCCCAGACGATGCTGGCTTATTTTTAAAGATCAAGATCTATGGAGACCTTGTTTCACACCTCGTTTGCCCCTGGCCAGGGTTCTCATGAGCAAGTTTGAACTCTACTTTTCTTTTTAAAGACAACTTTTACTGTTTAACCTGTCCCCATGGGCTCCATGGAGAACACAGCCCTAATCTTACCAGTTCCAGATAGACACTCCTATGCCTCTTTCCAAATATAACACCAATCTTACCTATTTCTCAGTTCTTAAGGAGTTTCACATTTCTTCTTCTTTAGCCAAAAGCATTTTGCTATCTGCTGGGGGCTCAGGTATTTCCCAATTTACAAAATACCAGGGTTTAAGATACGGTATTTCAATTTTTTTTTAAAGGTAGGTCTCTTGATTAAGTATTGTTGTAATTTACCCAACCAACATTTGCTTGTTTCCCCCAGAAGATCCTACCTTTATTGTAGTTCCTCAATTATGTATTTTGCCATGTTTCAATGCACAAATTTATCATTCTGTTCTTACTTAAACTTTTAGTCCAGGGGGGTAGGTTTTCCTCACTCCACTGGCTCAATAACTACTCTAAAGGGTATTTTCACGCCCTTACATGTTAGAGTCACCCCTAAGGGTTCACTCTACCTCCTGCAGCAAGAAAGTTATCTGCAAGTACTACAAGAATTCTCCATTTTTGTTGAGATTCCCTAACCTGTGTAACTGCTCCTCCTCTTTGTCTTGAATTGCTTGTGCAATGGGGTGAGGGTAACTTCTCTGCCGGAGACAAACAGGTACTGCCAGAGGCTTCACTTGAATGACTAGTGGTATATGGTGTACTGAATATCCTGGCGGATTATCTCTTGCCCATAATTGGTGCACATCAAACTCCTGTCAAGTATCGAGGACTCAAACCTCTTGGGCCACCATTACTTGCCACATCTCATTTGGAGAATGCCTCATGACTACTGCCATTTTATCTTCCTCAAATGACAAAGTTGCCTCCATTTTGCATAACATGTCCCAGCCCAATAAGGGAATGGGACACTTGGGCATGTATCGGAATTGATGTTCAATGTCCCTTCTATTCAGGGAACATTTCAGGGGCTTTAGAAAAGGGTGGCAATTTACAAAGCCTTCAACCCCTTGTATATTTATAACATCAGCAGAAAAGGGGAGCCAATAACTTAGTAACTACAAATCTAGATTCCCCTTATCTTCATTCAGACCAAGGGTTCAGGGGGAGCTGAAGAGGTTACTTAGGCCTAACCCCTTGATCTGTTTTTGGCATTTCCTTTGGTATTCCCTGAGCTCCTGCCTTGGGAACTTGATTATTGCCATCATCAACATTGGGGGAGAGGGGGATTATCTTCTTTATAGGGTTCAATTTTCAAGATAGGTTTTATTTTAATCTGACTTGCCTTGATCTGAGATCTGGGATTTCTATTCATTTGGGCCACGCGACCCTTATGAGTTTGACTCAGCATTTGCAAAGCCATTCAGGATTCTGTTTTACTACTACTTGCCACTGGTCAAAATACTGGTATTGATCTGGGTGACCATTATCTGGGTCAGTAACAATCTGGTGGACTTTTGAAATGATGTCTAGATTAAAACTGCCTTCAGGCTTCCCTTCTTAAAATTCCTCAGAAGAGGGGACACTTCCTCCAACACCCATTTCTAGACACTACCACTGACCTGTGATGCCGGACATTCCAATGGTCACCAACAGGAACTGCAATGGCTTAACCACCCACACAATACTAGGGCTTCATTAGGATTCACTGATCCTGGGCCCAGGGAGGTGATCAGCCCCCCTCTTCCGCTCTCAAACAAGTGGGTCTACAATTCCCTAATACTTACACTTACCTGCAGACATCTTCTTTCCAGCCAGCGTTATTTCATAAATTATTTTTGATTCCATTCTGGTTCTTGGATCAGTTGGTTGTCCACCAGATACCCCTACAGTACTGTCTGCCTCTTCCAGATAAATCATCCGTGCTGACTGAAGGGTCAGCGAGATGGCCCCGGCTGGGCACTGGTTGGTCCGTACCGTCCTCAGCGAAATATCGCTCTGAGTCCCGGTGGAGTCGCCATAAATGTTGCAGGAAATTAAGAGACTCAGACCTTGGAATCCAAAAATAAGTTGGTTTTATTTGTGCAAACAGGTTCAGAATATTTTAGTGAGAGTCACTTCTGAACAACTTTCTTATAGAACAGCACATGCCTATATACTTCTTCAGAAGGGGCAAAACACAGAAATATAACTTGTCAGTCATTCATTGGTTACTTGAAACACAGCCCCCCTGTTGCTAGGCTACAATAACGAAATACCTTCCCCTCTCACTAATCTATGTCAACGATGAATTTCCACAGGTTCTAGTTTCCGCAGTAGCTTGTGGTTTTGTTGCAAGCGAGACAAGATTTCTTGGCAAACATGACTTTGTGACTGATAGATGATCCTTGTGATTTGACATTACACATTTCCTTGTTCTTTCTCTCGCTAATACCACATGATTCACTATCTATAAAACCTGTATCATTATTTCTCTAAAATTAATATATTTTTATGTCCCGCCTTAATAGAACTGGGCAGAACCAGTAGCATCCCACCCCTGGTTAGAATCATGAGAGTGAAGAAATCTTAAAGTCCATGCTCGGTAGCAGAAATACCATCAAGGCAATTAATACCTGGGAAATTCCAGTCATTAGATATACATCTGGAATAAGGGAGTGAAGTCAAGCTGAAGTTGTAACCCTGGATAGGAAAACCAGAAAAATAATGACATTGAATCATGCCCTTCATCCACACACTGATATTGACAGGCTCTGTTTACCAAGGAGCATAGGTGGCTGTGGAAAGTTACAGTACCTCAGATAGTTGAAGAAGAAAAAAAAAAGGCCTTGGAAGAATATCTGAAGGACAGTGAAGAAAATGCACTGAAGCTACTATACCAAGAAGGCTTACTGAGTACTGAAGAGACCAAACTGTCGTAGAAGAAAGAGCAAAATAAGCATAGAAGAAAGGCATGGTCAGGCAAAGGCATGGCAAATACATAAAAACACTAGCTGGCCAAGCAGATAAGAAGATCTGACAATAATCAAGGCCATGAAATTTGAAGGAAAGACAGAGGAGCTAATTCTGGCTGCACAAGATCAAGCCTAAAGAGCAAATGCATACAAAGCCAGAACTGAGAAACCAGCAGACAACAAATGCTGCCTTTGGAAGAAAAAAAAAGCAGGGGGGGAACTGAAGAAACAGCAGACCACCTAGTTAGCTGCTGCAAGAAGATTTCAGAGACTGATTACAAACAATGGCATGACAAAGTAGCAACAATGGTGCACTGAAATATCTGCAAGAAATATCATTTGCCTGTAAGCAAGAACTGATGGGGCCACATAATAGGCACAGGAATAAGGATTGAAAAAGCTAAAGTGCTCTGGAACTTTACAATTCAAACAGGCAAGCAACAGCCACATAACACCCCAGACTTAATTGTCGATAAGAAAAACCAGAAAATGCTGCAGACATACCTGAAGACAGCAGAAGAGAAGAGGAAGAATCAGAGAAAATCATAAAATACAAATACTCGCAAATAGAAGTAGCAAAACAAGCAAAGGTAGTACCGATAAAGATAGGCACCTTGGGTACAATTTCAAAATATCTGGAGCACAGGCATTGACAAAACCACCACCAATCAATTGCAAAGACAGCTATACTTGGGACAGCTTACATTCTGTCACTATACCTTTAACACCATCTCACAACCTCTGCTTATCCCAGGGCCTTGTAAATGACTCAATAGATAGATAAGAATGCAGATTCTGTCTAAATATCTGACTGACCATGCAACCTCTCATAATAAGAACAGTAATGTAGAAGCACACCTCTGTAGCTATGTTATGCTATCCCACAGTTATATCAACATAAAATAGAACTAATATCCAAACTAAGTAAAGGGCATTGTAAACAGGAAGGCACTATCTTTTTCACAGAAGTCTGGCTGTCAGATTCTGAGATAGAAGGTATTGGTTATGCCTTATGTAGCCATGATAGTCTGAATAACAAATCTAAAGAGCTTTATAATAACAGACATCTACAGTAATCCTGTACGGATTATTAGACAGCAAGATTTTCTCCGGAAGTCTTATTAAAATAAAAGAAGCATTTAGCGCCCATCAAAGCATTGTTAAAAACTCCTCAAAACGATCCTGCCGTAAAGAGTTCTCACCACCCTTCCTAAGCTCTAAGCCCTGTTAAATTCAGTGGGGTTTATTTCTGATTATAAATGGACTGACACCATGCCCAACCATTCCACAGCCTTCCAGCTGTTCTCTTGCTCTTTGCATTTTCCAGGTGGGATCCCAGGTTTAACTTATGCAACTCTAGGATTGCTCCGCACACAGCAAATCAGCCCAGTCAACTCGCTTTTACTTTACTTTTGGTCTCTCAGTCCCGCTCTTCACTTTTGTTTCCTTTGAGACATAACTTTAAAGCATGAGAGTGACAGCCAGGGAGAGCATGACGTCCTCTAATCCAACAAGTCACCTTCCCCAGCTCAAACACCAAGTGATTTGCCCCCCACTCCTCTCTTTCTCCCCAGCCTTATAAGAAAGAAATTGACTTTTGTTTGGAGTTTGTGAAAAGTGGGACTCGGGGCCCAGTCAATGGGGCTCCCCGCAGTGCCCTCTGAGTGGAGCTATCTCGAACCAGTCAGCCACGGCACCAATTAATCCGCCCTTTGTCAGAGGGCCAGCCCCAGCTCCAGTCCCAGCCGCAGCAGAGGCAACAGCAACACATTTGGCCATTGTTCAGGCCTTCATACGATGGGATTTGTCCTTTCAAAGAGCCAGTTTTGTCCCAAAGAGTTCAAGCGGAAGTTTCTCACTGACAATTTGCCCCAAATAGATAGATTAGTCAGCAGCAACTTTTTGTTTTGTTTTGATTTTTTTTTAGTGTGGCCCAATTATTATTATTAATTATTATTATTATTATTATCATCATTAGCATGTCTATATCATCCTCTCTCTTTGTGTGCCTAGCCTGGATAGAAGCAGTGCCTAAAATCATGTTGGCTGTAGAGGAAAAAGCAGAGATCTGTAGGATAGTGGAGCCTGCTCTCCATCTCCAGGCAGATGTGGCAGGCAAGCTACTGTGGAAAGCTATTTTGACTTCTGAAACCTGCGGGCAGGGGGAGGGCAGAGAGATTGACAGCCTTTACGTGTAATTGTCATGATTACTACCACAGCATTACAATAGACCTGACAGATCGGGAGGGTGGGAAATGACACACAAATTGATCCCTGATGCAGTCCAGTGTTTGTACAGAGACTATCCTGCACAAGGATTGTTGGGAGGGAGGAGAATGCTACTTATCTAAATGGCATTTATGTAGTCAGCTAACCCATGATTGCCTAGGGATTATATTTGGAAAATATACTCAGCATAAGACAAGGAAATTCCTGATTGTTGTGGAACTGTAGGGGGGTGGGGGGATATGCCAAAATATTTATTTCTTTTATTTGTTAGATGTATTCCATGCCTTTATTCAGAAGAAGCCAAGGGAATTTACAATAGCCTTCCATTTTACCACGCAAAAGCACTTCTGCCAAATGTTAGGCTAAGCTGGAGTGTGATTGGCTCAAAGTCACTGGTGAGTTTGGAAAAAGGTGGACGTGAGCTGGATTTCCCCAGTCTTAGTCCAACACTTTAATCCATGCAGCACACTAGCAATGGAGTGGTGGGATGGTTTGCTAATAATCCAAGAGCTCATCAGTTTGGATATGCACATAAAGGTACATGTCCAATCCCTGTTATTTATTTTAAAACTGCAAACATAAAATGCCCGAAGTGTAAACATCTATCCTAGATAATCTGGGATTTACAAACAGAAGCAAATTACGAACAGAAATTGAAACTCAGATACCCAGTTTGTTCATCTGTTTGTTTATTCAGTTTGTATGGCCAATCGTCTCAACAACTTTCCCACTATTTGTAAAAAACAAGCGTTCTAAAATGTGAATATATTTTATTATAATACATAAAAGCCTGTCACCAGTTTAGTTTCAAAGTCAGAAGTGTGGAAAACTTGACAGTGTCTATATATATATGATGGTAACTATATACCAATAAAATCTGTAGTGATGTGGGATACTTTTCCCTGCTGAAGTCTTTGGGGCATTATATTTTGTTCCATTCATGTTGTAGCATCTGCTTCCAGGTGGCTAAACCAGGTATATTTCTGCATTCATGTTCACATCTGCATACAGAGGGGAGAAAAGTGAAAAGCAAGGACCTGGTGTTTAACCATGAGGTGATTGTATACTTAAGTGTCATACAGAGCAGAACCCCAGGAGGTCTTTGACAAGTATTCCCTAGTTCAAACCACTTATTGTCAATGCTGTTGTACGCAAAATATCAACAATATTTAAACAACTTTTGGAGTAGGAAAGTGGTTAAATAGCAGAAGTAGAAAAATGCATGCTAATCTGTGAGATGCCTTTGCAGTCATAGCTTTAGCCTTAAAAATCAGCTTCATGGCATCATAGTAATCCATCACAAAAGATTATACTTTGGATTGAAGCAAAATGCTGATGAAAAACACATACTACTTTCTTCTGTCTCCTTGAAAATGCTAGTGGACATTCTAAGTTTAGTCTATCTACACTGAGCTTCAGAAAGGAATGATCCACAAATAGGCTTTCTTTTGTAAGCCTAATAATGTTCTTGTCAATGGCCAGAACATATGTGAACATTTTCTGAAGCCCTGAAGGAGAGGATACCTGGCCCTTGAGTAGCAGAGGAGAGGCATACTCCAAAAAAAAAATAGATGGAACTAAGAGAAAAAAGAGGTGAGGACAAAACAGAAACAAATTTGCTTTGAGTTAATTGAAACTTAATAAAATAAACATACTCCAAGGAATATGATTGCTCCTATTTAATAACTACTCCTCCCCTCCCCTTCCATCACATTAAAATTAATATTCAATTGCAGTTTTTAGAAAGATTCTGAGATAGGACTCAAGACATGCCCTCTATTGCATTTTTTTTAGAATTCAGTATATAATCTTTTTAATGAGCAGAAACACACACACGATCAAGGGTCTTCAAACTTGGCAAGTTTAAGACTTGTGGACTTCAACTCCCAGAAGCTCCTGAGCTAACATGACTGGAGGAAGAATTCTGGGAGTTGAAGTCCACAAGTCTTAAAGCTGTCAAGTTTGAAGATGCCTGCACTAGATGGACTCTCCTAAGCCATTGGACCCTTAAATGTGATGTATGATGTATAAATTAGCCACATAATGTTTGTTGACATCATAGCATAGGTCTGTATCCCTGGAAAGAATTCACACACAGCCTTGGGCTTCATTCACTTCCCATAGATCTCCCAGTGTTGTATGCTGTATTGCACATTGGGAATTCCAAAGGCAAAGGCATCATGTCTTCATGATGTTACTTAACTGGGTAATGAAATGGGTGCAGGCAAACCACCAGCTCAGAGAACACTAACACAACTTCACAGTTCAACCTCGAGCTATAAATATCTCTTTTACAGTATCAAAAGTAAACACGTGGAGAGCAGCTGCAAAGGGCAGCCCCATCAAACCAGGACAAAATGTGGCTGCTTTGAAGTTATAGCAGCAGCTAGATTATATCTTTGTGCTTTCCAAGCATCTTTTGGGGGAACTGAATCCAAAAAGCTGCAGAGATCAACTAATTATCAAATTATTTTAACTGCATGTACAAGTAAAACTATTCTATTTGATTGTATTCTTAGCTGGGCTGTTTGAGAGCACCATGATGTAGAACTTAAAAGTCTCACTTTAGGATTGGAATTATCACAGAATCCCTACATACATAAATCTCTATTTCATTGTGGGATATAAACAAGTATTTAAAAAGCTGTCTAAAATAAACCCATAAGTAGGATTTACCCTGAGGAAGATGCTGCTGCACCTGTAATAATTATTTGATCTTCAGTTACCTATAATTTATATTTTATGGTATGGTAGCTTTCATGGTATTAGCTAATATTTCTGGCTAATAATTATATTATAGAATTGCTTTCCAAGTTACTGAAGCAAGGTCTAGTGAGATATTTACTGTAGTTGCACACATGGCATTTCCTTTTCTTAAGGCAGATGTGATTATGCAGTGTTTTTGCAAGAGAAATACAGCTGAACTGTTGATGTGGCTTTACCCTTGAATTAAAGTAGTACAAGAATTGGATGATGATTGTTTGTGTTTGCATAGGCAAAAGTCTAGGCCCATGATGGCGAACCTATGTCACACATGCCGGAAGTGGTACACAGAACCATTACTGCTGGCATGCAGAGCCTTCTCCCTGAGCAGGTCTGCTGCGCATGCAGATGCACCGCCCAACAGCTGATTATGGGGTATCTGACATGCACACGGGAAGGAGACTTATGCACATATGCAGAGTCACACGGTGCGTGGGGGGGTCATGTGTGCATGTGCAGGAGGTGTGCCCCCCACATGCATTGCCTTCTGGGTGCTGGCATGTGAGTGAGCGAGCGCAAGCACATGCACAATTATTAACACAGGAGCACAAAAGGTTAGCCACCACTAGTTTAGGCTCTGGACTTATTGCTCCCTGTGATTCGCCGTGAAGTTGTGGCACAGCATTAAAAAGTTTACCCTTCCCGCTTGCAATTAAGTTGATTTATGACTCAACTTTTTGCAGGCTTTTTTTTTTAGGGTCCCCTCCGAAGAAGGCCCACTTGTGTAAATATATGGCAAGTGGATCAATTGGAATCTATTTTATATGTTTTTCTTGGTTCCCTTGCTCTTTGTTCTGTTCTGCTAGGCTCTTTTCCCCATTCTGACCTTATCTGGGCCACCTCTGTTTTCCTTAAGCTGTCATGATTCTGATGCTATGTAGTTTTGTCTTTCCAACTTATGATCCACTTAAAGACACCCTCTGCCCAAAGAGGTAGAGTCAAAACTTTGTAATTTTTTGTTGGATTTGGGGAGCATTTTAGGGTGCCTTAATACATAAAATGCAAGATGACATTGCTTAAAAAATCAACAATATAATATTAGCTTTGACCTATGCACCATGTACTTCCCAACGTAATACCACAATTCCAAAATATATTGTTTCATCCTCAGGTGTGAGTCTCTTCCTTTCCCTTTTCTTGATAAACTACATAATACATTTTGGCATTTTAACTCATATTTTCATACAGTTGAATAACAGAAATGTAATCCCTGGATTTGGTAAATCTAAGACAATCCAGCTGAGCTGGAGGTGGGACCATTTGAAGAGAAAGCAAGTTAAAACCGTTCAGGAAACATAAGAAATGATATACTGGATCGGGCAGGTTTTGCTCAAGTAACAGCTGAACAATATAAACACCAACTCCATTGTGTCATTAAACGAAGATTATTTTTCTTCTTTTAATAATTGTTTAACGCCATTGACCTAGTTCTATAAAACTTATAGTGTTAATTTTTTTTTCTACTTTATCTCACATATGATAAATGTTTATTAGGTTGTAATGCAAGCAACAATAAACTATAATTTGATTGACTGATCTGCTGGATCAGATCAGATGTCAACCACTGTTCCATTTCTTACAGTGATCAGCCAAGGTCCTCCAGTGGCCCACCGAATTTAAAAAGAAAAAATACTAGCAATAGTACTCTAAGCTCTCCTCAAACAGGGATTCAGTCAACTTATTTTCAGGCAGGGGATGTGTGAATGACAAGTGACAGAGTGCTCTTGACAGTCCTGTGCATGAGCAAGGCTGCCACAATCTTTTATTCGAAAGTGCTTAACACTTGTTTCTGTTTTTCAAGAACAAAATCCAGAAAGATTAGTGTTTGTAGCTTCATACGGACCCCAGACAAAAGGAAATATTTGATGTATATGTATCCTGAATTTCAATGGAAGGTGCAGTAAAATACACAACTATGGGAAATAAAAGACGAAAATCTTCTGAAGTAGCCTGAATCTTGTAAGCTATTTGTTAAATACAAATAGTGGGGTGCGGACTTATCCCTAAGCACATTTTGCATGACAAATGAAAGGCCATGAAACCACAAGTTCAATAGATGTTATGATGAAGAAGCAGGCACGTACAGGCAGAGGTGGGATGCTGCCGGTGTAATAACCGGTTCGGTGGTTGGGTCAGTTCGGTGGTTGGGCCGCATGTGAACTGCTTTCCGGAAAAACTTATCTGCTATGTTACTACTGGGGAGTAATACAGCTGAGGAGCGGCAATCACAGCGCTCTGCTGTGCAAATCAGCTGACAGGATATAGGTAAGTACAGCGCAGGGGCAGTGGGAGGGGCGGGCCCACATGATTGTCCAAGTGAACAGGTTCGCTGCCAGCTGATCTTCGGAACTAGGGGTTCCCCTGAATTGCTCTGAACTGGTAGAAGGCTATGCTAGCATGTTTTGGAGTGCAGGTTGCATATAAAGTACAAGTTTATAGCAATTTCTACACTAAGTGAAAGTTAAAGCCATTTTGTCACCAATGATTTTTTATATTTTACAACTCCACTCAGCATTACTGTTGTGATCAAAAGATTGTCTTCACTGATGATATATTGCCATAACACAAGCTAGTTGATTATATAAGATGTTCTAAATCACTAATGTAGAAGTGCCCTTCCTACGCTATAGTTCTGGAGCCAATGAATGGATCCATTGAATATATAGTGTCAGGCTTCAAGGGTGTGGATGTACCGTAGATCTCAACTCTTCAGATTCTTAAAAAAAAACTCCCCCCCCTTTTTTTTTTAGGAATTGCCTTAATTGGTAGAAGATAGATAGAAACAATCTGGCAAGATTAGCCTTTTGACTGCAGACAGGAATAAATGTTATGAATTGTAAAGAGTAAGGAAAATGACTTGGTTAGACTGGGCCACACTACCAAAGTGATGAAGAGAAACAACTACTTTAAAACTAGCAGAAAGGACATGGAAATAGCTCAGATAAACACCTCCCAAATTTACATGGGTATAAAAAGGGGACAATCAGATTTGGAAGGTTCTGTTACTGTAGCCCCTCTCAATAAAAGTAGCCGTGGATTTTGATTCTGGGTCCTGTCCAGGTCATAGCTGACATATATACAAAGAAGATTTGGGCACCATAGGAGTTAGAAATGAAAGCCTTTGTATAGGACTATGCTCCCAGATTTAAACCTTGGGATTTTTCCTTCCACCTTTCTGGGCCACTTTGCTATTCTCCTGATAGCCTTAAAATGTACCTGATCTGGGTGGTGTAATGGTTCTCTCTAATATAGGAACAGTTGGTTCCTGCATTATAGAGGCCTTCCAGAAGCTGATGGATTATGGGCCTTTCACAGTTGAGTTCAGATGCTTTCCAACCGTCCTTGAATCATTACAAAACAAGGTTAGCACAGTTTTCTCCTCTGGTCATGTGGTCAATCCCTTCCAGAATATCCTCAGCCAGTAGAGAATATCTCTTCCAATCAGGATACTGTAGCACAGCTAAGGAGAGCTCGAATTCAGCACTGTCTGGGCTGTGTTTTTTTTCCTGCCTCTCTACCCATCCTCTACTTGGTCACCCCCCAAAGTGAACTGAATGTGAAATAAAATATATGGGAGAACCACCAGGATAAAAAAATAACATCAAGAGAAGAAGAAATTTGACATAATTATGTGTGTAGCAAGTTCTTGCAGAGCAGGATAACTGAAACTTACTAATAGCATATCTTCCTTCAAGAGGAACATAATACTGTACTGAGAAACTGACAAATACTCAACAAAAGCCTGGCTGAATATTCCCAGCAGTGAGAGAAAACAGAATATGTAATTAAGATATCTCTTCTTTCCCAAGTATAATCTTGGGGATCTGTTGTCTTGTTGGGGTCTGGAGTAATGATCATGGGCTATTTCAGATGAACATAGGATGAGGATATCATCATGTGACCAAGGGAGAAGAATGGGATTGCAATGAGTATGATTACATTTCGCTAAATTTCAAGTAGGAAGAGGGGTTCCATTCCTGCTCCCAGCATGATTTGCCCCTGGTTATTTGGATCGGAATTGATAGCAATCGGAGTACAACAACATTCTACTGTACCATTTAATCAGCTAAAAGTTTAATCACAAAATAACATTCCAAGCCATTTCTTTATTGCACTTGCTTTGTGTTCTTGCTCTGAGAACAACAGACTTGAGTTCCTGCCTAGTTTCCCATGTGAATACCAGCTAAGCCCAACCTTGCCAATATTTTGAAATAGCTATTTGTCTTTCCTATCCACAAAATATCCATTTTCCTTTTATTGTGTGAAATGATCCCTAGGTAAAAGAAGCTTCACTACTGAAGTACCAGCAAAAAGGGCTTCTGACAGTGGATGTGTTTGCCAGCTTTTCAGGCAGCCACCTCTTCCTTTAAAAGCAGTGTGATACGTTGAAGTAAGAGGTGACCAGAATGGTCTTTTCTGATTAGCCGGCAACTTAATATTCGATCAATTCCACTTTTTCAAATATTGGTGTGTTTGAGAAGAGATCTATGCTTTCAACTTGTACATTCAGATTCATTTTTGAAACTGCAGAAGTTTAGATTGTCTATTTCTTACATACATATTCATGAAGTGTCTACAAGGCCGGACAATGAGAATATGTGCAACACCAGAGATCAACATTTTAGATAATCTGACTTCAAACAGAACCAACTAACTTTCCATGGATTTAAGTCAAATATTTAACTTGTAATGATTCACACATGCATATTTATTAGCTGGTCAATGCATCATTTGCATATGTGGGTGGGTAACATAGATAAAGGCATTGTGGACAGACATTCTCTAATCATCTCTAGTATAATACTTTTCAACAAAGTCAGTTCAGGATGGTCAACTGTCAGTCATCAAATCTAGACAAAAAAATCTGCATCTGAAGCTCAAATCACAATTTACTTAGCACTGTACTGTTTTCATTGATTAAATTATTAGATGAAATAATTTGAAACCTCAGATGAAAACCAAAGGAAAATAATTATATTATTATGGTCCATCCCACAATCAGCCAGATGTTTAGACTGGATTTGGTACTTTTATTTACTTCTTCTTCTTCTTCTTCTTCTTCTTCTTATTATTATTATTATTATTATGCAGATGATTAAGCAGAAGTATGGCTGCCCTACAAACACACAGTGACTCTAGGCAGTATACAACATTAAGATCCACAGTTTAAAAAGTCATAGTTTAATACACACACATACCCTTATTTGTAAAGTTTTCCTTGAAATAATAGATAGGGACAGCTGAAGAATTCTTGGGAGAAAATTTCAAAACGATAGATGTAATTTATGCAGATTTCAATGATAAATTGGTCGGTTGATTCAAACTCACAACATATATCATCTAGGGCTGCAATATTATAGACATTTCATTGGGAAGACGATCGATTTAATTTTATGGTCGCTTGAGCTGCAAAATATTATATTATAAAGCATCAGTCCTAATCACTTTTGCTTGGCAGTACACTATTGAACAGAATCTTTCTGCGATAGCCTTTTTCCACATCTGTTGCCTCTAGGTCTATAGCGCTCTCTCTCTCTGTCTCCCCCCGCACTCTCTCTCTCTCCCCCCTCCCCCCTCTCTCTCTCTCTCTCACACACACACACACACACGGAATACTAGGTTAAGCCATCATACTGTACAGTTATTTGGGTTCAGCTCAAGGTGATAAGTGAACCAAGCCAATGCAATCTATTAAGCATGGTATATACCTTACTCTGAGACCTGAAGCTAAACATGATGGTTTAGACATGACTGAAGTGTGAAACTGAGACTGAGTCTAGTGGTAACCCAGACTGGTGTCAGCATTAAAAAGGAGATAGCTTTTAAATTAAATGAGAATCCACATGACTTTTTAACTTCGGTCAGTATGTTCCTGGTTCACTCAGTCAACATTGTTAGCTCACCTCCATGTTTCCTTGTGGGCTCCACATAGTTCTAGATCTTTAAAGCCCAACAACCTGGGACCTTCTAAGGTGGCACACAGCAGCTGCCAAATCCTCCACACTTTTCCTTCTCTGGACATTGTAAGGAGCTGGAAATCTGGGGTTCAAACAAGAACTCCTCCCCTCTCCTTTATTACACTGAGTGCAAGTCTCTGAAGCAATAAGTACTCCTGGAGTAGAGACCAATAAATACTCTGGGATCTCTGCCCCTTCCAGAGAAACTAGAGCCTGAGGAATTCAAGGAAGTGGTCCATGAGCACAAGGGAACAGTATCCTTTTACCCAGCCACGTGAGACAAGGTGGCTTACATCTAACTCCATTTACAGCTCTCTCCCAATTGACGGGTCCCTTTCCCCACCCTGTACCCTCTTCCACCATTAAATGATGCAAAGTAGCCCCAAACAAGTCCCCTTCGCTGGGAGAGGTTAATAAGCCCTCGTTTGACTGACAGAGCCTCCGATTGGGTTTAAAGTTGGACTTCAGTAATCTCTTCGAGATCAGGGGCCGGGCAATTGGCTCTCTTTAGCCAGGCTCTCCAGATTCTGGGATGGGATGGGGGGGAAGAGAGTGCGGTCTGAGAGGAAGGAAAGCAAGCAACTTCAGCTAGGAGCAGAGGACGGGCCAATGCGGTGGGGAGGATGGGCCTTGTAGTTCAGAAGGGCCTGTCTTCTTTCACACCCATGGCCTCCCTTTGCCTCCCCTCCCCGCAGGTTGTCGCCAATTGCCAGCCCCTCCCTAAGGAGCTCGGAACCCGAGATCCCCGACGTGCGTGGCTCCCTTTGGAGCTCCGGGATTTCTTCCCTGAGTTTCTCGGAATGGCCCCGGGGAGCCTGTCCGGAGCGAGGGCTTCTTCAATGGTTCGATCTGTGGCGGAACAGAAGCAGGGATGCAAAACGAGATGGAAACGTGCTTCTACACGCACAGGCACGGAGCCCCACGTGCCTTTGCTTTTTTTCCAAGCCAACTGCGGAGATCAGGTGCCCGCTGGGCTGAAACTCGAGTTGAGCTACAGTTGAGGTGAGTATAGTCAGTTTGAACGGAGGGGACGGATTCTGACCCGGAGCTCTTGCCTTTCAATCATCTCTGGTCACCTTAAAAATGACCGCCTAGGGAGTCAAAATTCGAGACGTTTTGGAAACCTTTGTTAGGATTCTCAGGAGTTCTGTAGATTTATACTGCCCAGCTCTAAATAATATGAAGAACCGTTGCTCGTGCTTCGACCCCCTGTTTGTTGCGTCCTTCGCTTTGAACAAGGCATTTTGCTTGTGAAATTATAACCTTACCCCGGACTGCAGTTTCCCGGATCCTACCATCCTAGTTAATGCTGGTCAGAGGGATGGATGGCTTATCGCTTCGTCTCTATCTCCTTGTCGTTAGATGAGGAAGTATATCTTCTTTGGGTACATTATCAGGCCTCGCTCATTCTTTAAAAACGCGCCATGGAAGGAGAGTCGTTCAAATAATTGTGTGCGCACGTGTTCTCTCTTTGGGTACCCAGATATCTATGTGGTGTATGTTACACATACAATTGACTAACGCTCTCCTGCAACACGATGTGCTTCCGCTGAGCCTTCATCTCGTGAAAAGTTTTAGGTCAAATGACTAATGGGAGCTTTGGTGAGCAGGCTTAGGATCTCATGGAAATCCTATCACAGAACCTTTCTTCTCTAAGGATTTCTCCATCTCCCCCCAGTCACACACAGCAATGTAGGGGAGCGGTTTCTTAGGAGTTGTTTAAGTGTGGCAGAAAGCGGTGATCTTCCCTGCTGGTCTTTCCATCCCAGTCTAACCAACTCCAGTTCAACTTCGCTTTTTCGAGATCAGCCACCGGCAATTAGGTGCTGCCACCTGCTGTGTGCAAAGAGGCTATCCAAACAGTCCCCTTTCCTTCCGTGAGGAAACGACCTGAGGCAGCTATGAGGACCTTCCCAGGATCTCTCAGTCATTCTCAGAGCCAGCACCACGGGGCAGGCCAGCCTGGATTTGCTTCCTTTCCATACGGCTTTCCTGGGCATAGCAGCGAGCCAAAGGAGGAGTGCCTTGAGAAAGGTACCTGACTCTCCTCAAATGCATCCTCTAGGCACCTGGCTGGTCTGTAACCTTCGCCCAGGGCACAGGGAGCAGGGCTATAAGTGCGAGAGCCGCCCAGCGTTTTTGGCAAACGCTTTGCAGGCATTTTTGGAGCGGCCCTTCCTCAGAAAGCATCCCTCCATCCCAGGGAGCCTTGGAGACAGCGCCCGCATCTTTCTCCCTTGTCCTTCCTCAAAGTAGGGCCACCAAGTCTCGGCTGCAAATATGTGTGTGTGTGTGTGTGTGTGTGTGTGTCGCTGGATTTGGGGCCCGGTAGCCCCTCCTACCCCGGGGCCTGGGACCCCTATGGGAAAGCCCAATCGGCTCAACCTCCCTCCCCCGAGTCAAGGCTTCGCTTCGCCGCTGGTTCCTTCGGACCGACTCGGCTTTTAAACCCCGATCCCTCGCGGTCGGGAGCGACACGTTGTCTTTGCGGGCGGCGGTCGCTCTAAGTCCCCGAGGCGGCGGGGGAAGAGGCTGGTTGGTGCAAATGGCGATGACCAAGTTCATCGCCCCTCCAAAGGGGAACCGAACTCGCTAAGACGATCCCCGGGAGGAACCATTCCCCCCACCCCAAAAAAACCTGCCTTCTTCTCAAGTGCCTTCCTGCTGCCCCGCCGCCTCCTCCCCGCCCCCCGCCGCAAGCTCTTTCGCGGCTGTTTAGAGAGGACGAAGCTCGAGTAGGGGGGAAAAAATCCGCTCTCTCCAAGCTGCCGCTCCAGAAGCGGGCAGGTAAGTTCATTCATTTGCTGAGCTTTTCGCTCTGAAGCAGAGCCTCGGCTGACGTCACGGCCCTCTCCAAAGACTTGGCTTGCGGGGGCGGAGAAGGGGGCAAGAGAAGCCAAGGGGAGCGTCCCCCCCCACATCCCCTCCTTCCCTTCCCCATTCCCTCCCCTCCCCTCCACCCCCGGCTGCCTGCTTGTCAGAATTCCCCGGGGGGGGGGCGGGGGGGATATTACGGACGCTTCAGGCTGGAGGCTCAAAGCACCAAGTCAACCCAGGGCGAGGAACTTCTGGCGCCCTTTCACTTTTCCCTGCCTTTCTTGATTTTGCTGCCATTCACTTTCTGGGAACCAGACCCTGCCTCCTCCTCCTCCTCCTCCTCCTGCTGTGACCCCCCCCCCCCTCCCGCGCGCCTTTTCTTACTTTTTTCAGCCTCCGATCGCTGTTGGAGCGCACTGAGCGAGCTGCTCAACTCGGGTTCCGCTTCTCAAACCCTGCTTTTTCTCTGCAAGGCGCCCCGTCTCCGTCCTACCCAGCCACCCGCAGCCCCCCAGAACCCCTGCCGCCGAGCTTCGGATCTCTGTCCGCTGAAGAGCCACCATCACTTCATACGTGGGAGGGGGGAAAAAAAGGAGGGTGCGAGCGCTTTCTCCGGCTCTTTCCTCGCCCCAGGAAAAGCAAAACCGGTCCAAGTTTCCAACTCACCACCAGTACCAGCACCAGCACCACGCTCTCGGCGATTCGTGGAAGATTGGAGGAGGAGGAGGAGGAGGAAGAGGAGGAGAGGAAGAAAAGATGCGGGGTTCGGCCTGGCGGAGGGGGCTCTGAAGCACCTGTCACGCCGTCCGGAGCAGCGCTGGGAGCGAGCGGAGCTCCGGCAAGCCTCTTCTTGCAAGAGCGAGCCTCCGGAAGGCAGCGACGCCGCGACGCTCGTCCCGGAGGAGCCCAGGATGAGCAAGCCGGCGGGATCAACAAGTGAGTCAATGCTGGGTGGTGGTGGTGGGCGGGGGCTCTCTCCTCCACAGAGAAAGAAGGAGCGTTGGGTCCACTGCTCGACAGGGTTCGGCCCATTGAGCCCGGGATCCGCTTCCTCTCCTTAAGCCCCTTCCGCCAAGTCAACGTCGGGTGGGGCTGGCTGGCTTGTGAAGTGGCTGCGCCGCCCGGGCCTTAAAAATGAACTTGAGAAGCCCTTGCTTGGGATGGGTGGGGTGTCAAAAAAAAAAAGTCTTTCGTGTGAAAAAAAGTTTTTTTTTTTTTAAAGATCGTCTCTTCCCCCCCCCCCCCTTGAAAAGTGAACGGGTTGGTGAAATGCAAAAAACAAAGGGGGGGGGGGAGAGGAAAGAAGGAATTTCCCCTTCTCTGCAATTAATACATCCCGTAGCTGAAAGCTAGAGTCGCAAGAAGGGGTGGGCTTTGCTGAAAAGAGGATTTACCGGGAATACTTTGCACACCATTTCCAGCCTTGGTGAATAATCCTGGGGGGGGGAAAAACAACTGGAGAAGCAGAAACAATTTAAAAGTCACATTTCACTTAATCCTCAGTCCGGGTACATTCAGAACGGAAGGTTCCCTCCCACCACCCCAATTTTTTGTTTAAGTCTGATTGACTGCTTGTGGGTAGAGAAGTTGGCTTCAGACGCTAGAAATTCAAGAAGAGACTTTGGAAGTCGACTGTGGTGCGGGGAGGGAGAGCCGGCAGCAGGCACAATCCAATTTGGGTTGTAACAGGTGACGGGCAAAGCCGGTTGAGAAGGAATTCCTTTGGCCATAATGTTATTGTATTTTGTTTTTGGTTTTTTTACTAGTAAGGAAAGGGTGGAAAACAGAAACACGTGGGTGCAGTTCTGCTTTGAAAATTCTAGATTCTTCCTCCCTGGATCGCTGCGCCTTCTTTTCGGGATGCGTATCTCTCCCTGCAAAGGGTCTTAGCTAAACTTTCTTTCGAATTCTGTATGTTTAGGCACCAACGAGGTGGCATTCAGAACTTTGTCGCAGGCCACAAACAAACCAAAATCGCTGCTCTTCTTCTTCTTCTTCTTCTCTTCTTCTTCTTCTTCTTCTTCTTCTTCTTCTTCTTCTTCTTCTTCTTCTTCTTCTTCTTCTTCTTCTTCCTCTCCTCCTCCTCCTCCTCCTCTTTTTCTTCTCCTCCTTCTCCCTCTTCTTCTTCTTCTTCCTCCTCTTCCTCTTCCTCCTCCTTCCCCTTCCTCCTCCTCTTTTTCTTCTCCTTCTCCCTTCTTTCTTTTCTTCTTTCTTCTTCCTTCTCCTTCTCCTTGTCCTCCTCCTCCTCCTCCTTCTCCCTTCTTTCTTCTTTTTCCTTCTTCTTCCTTCTTCCTTCTTTTACTGAGGAGTAGAAATCGCCCAAAGAGGCATCTTAAACAAAACCTTGTCACGGTCAAACGAAAAATGGGAAGCGGTAAACGGGGCAGATTATTTACGGAGCCCTTTTCGAGAAAAGAAAGGCGAGAGCGGTTCCATCTGTTAGTGGGGAGACGGATCGAGGCCGCGCTGTAACAATGGCCAGGGAAAACGGGACGCAGGGCCAGCTTTGTAGGGAAACGTTTCGGAACAGAGCGGGGGAAACCCCTCGGCCTTTTCCGCTCGGCCCATCTGCCTTTCGCCCGGGCCGAACCTAGGAGGGACGCTTCCACGGCCTACGGGAGGAATCGCTTCTGAGCTGCTCGGCCTGGGAAAGAGGAGAGGCCTCCAGGCGCCCCTGTTCTGCTGCTGGCACGGAGGGGAAAGTTTTGAAAACTTGCCGGGAAGCAAATTGGAAAGAACCAATCCCTGTTTCTAAGCCCCCGAGAGCCCCTCCGGCTTCTCTGAAGGGGACTGAAGAGCTGGGCTTCGCAGCGAGGGGATGTCAGGACAGCCTGGGCGAGAAGGGCCTGGTCTGATCAACTCTCCTTTCTCTCGGATCGGGCGGGCATTGCAATAATCGCAGCGAGGCTGACGCAGAAGCCCACCGGAGGGACTGGGAAATGAGGCCCTCCCCTGCCCCTCTCGGTAGGCGCCAGTCCGTGGGAGAAATCAAACGCAGGCCAGAGCCCGGGCCGGCCCGACACGGCTCAAGTTCATGGACTCGAAGCCCGCCAGGAATACGAATTCCGTATATTCCATCCGTCGTCGGCGTCCTTCCTCCACCCAACTTTTGGAAAGGTTGAGGAAAGCGAGCTCCGGGCAACGGGGTAGAAGCCAGTCAAAACGCATCGAGGCCAACGCTCCTGTTTTAGGCCGGTGAAGTAGATGGAAGGTTCGTCTTCACCGTGAAGAGCTTTGACCGTTTCCATTTTCGGTACCGTCTCTTCGAACCGTGGCGCTGTCGAAAGCGAGAGCCCCCTCCCCTGGCCAGGAGTTGATCTCGAGCGAAGGGGGATCCTAGGACTGGCTGACCCCCTCAGGCCCCTGCGCGAACTTTCCTCCTCCAGCAGCCTCGGCTATCGACCCTCGGCCTCATCCTGAAGCGCTGAGCTCGGTCGGAGATCGCCGTGGATGCTGCCTTAAGTGCCTCCCCAACAAAGGAAGGCGGCTGCCCTCCCAGGGTACGCGGCGAAAGACCAGGCTTTGGAAAAACACACACACCACCCCCATTTGTTGGGCGTCCCTTCTGGGGCAAGAAGCACCAGCCAGCCACTACTCCGCCGAGGAAGCCGGCTGGTCGAGTCTGCTTTGGATCTCGGGAAGGCCGACGTTCCTCGGAGTGGGGAGGCGAGCCCCGGGAAAGGAGGAAGGCAGCCCCTGGGTGGTGGTGGGGCCTGCGGGTGGCGGCGCTTTTCCCTTCCGCCAGACTGGAGAGCGACCGGCGAAGCTCTCGCTGCTTGGGTGGCAAAGGGGACCCCGCCGCGGACTCCACTTCGGAGCCGCCTAACTTCTTTCAGCAGCCTTTGATGGTAATTGCAATAATCGAAGCTGCCAGGGAGCTTGACGCCATAGCGGGGGAGGGAGGGAGGAGAAAAGCCCCCCCCCCATACCCCTTCAGCTCGGACGTCCCGTCGAGGAACGCGCCGAGCCGGTTCCCTGCACCAAGCCAGGCCTTTCCCTCTCCCGCTTGACTGTGCTGGGCTGAGCCTGCCTGAAGGGAACCGAGCTTCCATCGCCTCCAACCCACCCACCCCAAATATCAGCCTCTTTCCTTATGTTCCCCAACCTGGGCTCCCGTGGCCGGCCTCCCCATCCCAAGAGAGTCTCCGCGAGGGAGAGGAAGGGGCTAAGCTTTCGAGGCGGGAGTTTGGGGAAAGGCGCCCGGTTTTAAGGCAGGCCTCCGTCTTGCTGTCCTCCCTCGGGGAGTTTGGAAGGGGGCCAAGGCCGGCTGGATGCCCCCCCCCTCTCTCTTTCCACCCACCCACCCCACCCCAAGCAAGGACCTCGCGTTTACCGCGTAGGTCGAGAAGAGGAGGCGGGCAAGGGCGCCGTCGAAAGAAAAAAATAAAAATAAAAGCCACCTGGAAAGTCGGGAGAATCGGAGCCGGCTGCGCTCCTGTGCCTGGGATTTGAAATCAAGGGGCTCATCCAAGAGAGGCTGCGGGCATCCGAGACCCCGCCGCCTTCGGGCGATCCCCTCGGGGCGCGCGTGTGTGTGACAGAGGGAGAGAGAAAGAGAGAGGGGGGGGGGCAGAGCAGCACCCAATTAGCCGGAGCGATAGACGGGAAGCAGCGCCGTTTGGAAGAATCCCAGCCGGCGTCAATGCAATCAGGGCAACGGCGCCTGTTTAATACAAACAGAATTAATGCCGCTTAATTAAAATATATTAGGGTAAGCTGTTGCAGAGTCTCCCCGAAATGAAAGGTAAAAACTGCCGCTGATTTGTCAATCGAAAACAACGTCCGTGTTGGAGAGCTCGGTGTGTTTCCAAGAGGTGTTTTCTGGGATGATTGCAGCCCTTTCGCAAAGAATCAGCTTCGCTCCGGCCTCCTCGGGCTGGAGGTGTGTGTGTGTGTGTGTGTATGTGTGTATGTGTGTGTGTCTTGGGTCTTCGGAAAAAGAGGGTCCAGAGTGACTGTTCCTCAAAGGGTTTCGGTCTTCAGCCTCCTTCTGTCGGGGTGGTGGTGCTGGGGAACCAGCCCCTGACGCCCTAAGGCTTATTAGGAACTTTTCGAAGGCGATCTTTGAGCAAGGAAGCTGCCGCAAATTGTCCCGGGATTAAAACTGCAGCCTTCCGCTTCAAACGAGCCCGCCTTGTTTGGACGGAGCGCCCCTGCAAACGGCGAAATGTACTTCAGAGGAGACCCGGTGGGACCATTCTGTGAGGTTTGGCAAGAAACGGGGCCTGCTCCGCTGAAGGTGGTTTGCAGGCCAAAATTAAACAACTCCCCATCTATTTGGTTATCTAGGAATTTAATTAATCCAAGTTCCAAATTGGGAGTTTTTAAAAATATTATGTTACAGGGACACAAGAAAGTTTTTGGAATTATCACCCACGATGTTCAAGTACGTTTCTGTAGAATTTTTTTTTTTTAATAGTACATTAATTCGTGTGGTCACTGGGCCCATGGAAAATTAGATTGATTATTTTTAAAATGGGAGAAGGCCCCTCCACAATATTTGGAAATAAGCTTGTGTTTTAATTTCATACCCAATTCATGTACTTCCCACGATGTGTACTTAAAAGTTTCGTCCCACCTTTGTTCCGTGAAATAAACTTATAAAGCAGGTCGCACTAAGAGTCAAAATATTTCTTGGCTTGGATCGCAAATGTTAAAATAGCCTTCCAGCACTGGAGCTGGATCGAGGAGCGGGGTGGGAGGAAGGCTTCGAATCCGAATTAGCTCCAGATATTTTATTCGGATCTCAAAAGTCCCGTTCGGGCCGCGATTGACTTTCTTTCGAATAAAACTAATCGAAGCTGAGGACGGGGTGGGAGGGACGGCCGGCCTCCCCTATATCTCCGACCAAAATTACCTCGATTTTATGAGTAGCGTTCACGGTGAGGTGAACTTTTGAAACCGCTTTAAGGGCACTGCCCGGATTGTGTGGTCCTCCTCGGAAAGGGAAGGAAAGTCAGAGGCGGGCTGGGCGGGACGGCAAAGGGATCCGAGGCAGCCCGAGTCGAGAAGGCGAGCCGGAGATTTGCATAAGGAAATGGGCCGGTTTGTCGGAGGTGACACTCAACACCAGGGGCTGGCACCGTTGCATGTCCGATTTGCTCTCTCCTCCTCCACACTTTTCGTCGAGAACTGTGGAAAGTCTGCCGAGGGACAGGGGGCGGGGCGAGGAGGAGGAGGAGGAGGAGGGGCAGCGGGGTGGGGGTGGGGAGTCGAGTGCTCTCCTCCGGAGCCTTTGTGTGCAATCCGAATTCCCATGCTACCCTTTTTGACGGGTCACTGGTGACCCAATAGGCAGGTGGCAAGGAAGGCGTGTAATTAGAGCGCTTGAGAAGCCAAGCTTGGCTTGGCCCGACTTTCCTGGACAACGCCTACTTCCAGCCACCCCTCCCTTTTTGCCCCAGGACACAACTTTACGCGGGGAAGGGGGGGGGGGGAACGGCTGCCAATTCCCCTCCCCCCCGCTTGGCTGGCCCAGCCCTGATCGCCACCTCCTCTTTTCTGACTCTTTCCCCCACCCCCGCCCGCCCGCCCGCCCAGGCGCCCCACCTAATCCCATTCCTCCACTCCGGGTTGTTGCAGAGAGCAGCTGTCGATTACATTTGGGAGTGGGGGGGGGGGGAGAAGCCGGCGGGCTTACGTTGATTGGAGGCAGTCAGATGAGTTTCCATTGATGGGGGCGACCATTAACTTAAGACTTTATCTAATGTCCTCATTGTCTGCTGGGGAGGCCTCGTTCGGCTTCTCCGAGTCTCCCGAGAGACGGATTTTTGACCTTGCCCTTCCCCACTCCGTCCGGGAAGCTCGCGCAGAGACTAACTCGGCTCAAGAAGCGTCAGTGACCCAATCGGCTCCGGAGAGGTTCGGATTCTTTCCTGCCACTCCCACCCCAACCCCCGGATCCCGGTCAATATAAAGGAGGGCGAGAAGAGAGTGTCGGTACCAAGTCCTCTTCCAGCTTGCTCAGCGCTTTCCATGCCCGGGTTTCCACTTGGCACTAAGCCACAATGTGGTTAGTTTGGTTTTGGTATCCAGTGTTGTGGGGATTCCTTCAGTTGTGGTTTACCAACTTGGGTTTATTATAGCTCAGGGCAAGCTCCGGGCCCATTCCGTTGTGGCTGCTTTGGCAATCTTCTTAACTTAACACCATTCTCTCTGACAACTCCGTCCCAAGACAGCGGGGTGGGTTTCACAAAGCAAATTTGCTTAGCAGGTTTGCTCGGAGGCACTTTATCCTCCAAACGTACCGCACCAAGGGTTCTTTCAATTGATTGCAGTCCTAGTATTCTCCATGCAAGTCCATTCTTTTTGTACAATAGGACTGAGCTCTAGGTATTCCTGGGCAGGATCTGATGGACAGGGTTGACTTGGGGCACGCTTGCTTTGAAATACAGTAAGCTCCTCCCTTATCTCTAAGCATCGGGTCTTGAAGCTGCCAATGGTTTCAACAATATGCTTCCACGTCTTCACTTGGCCAAAGTAAGCCAAGCACCTTCATTACTGCATTTCATCTCTAAGAAGTTGCAGGAGGTTCCAATAGAACTGAGATTAAGGAAGACTGAAATTGGGGTGGGGTGGGGGGGCATTTTATTCCCATTGAAGGCCAGGAACTTGGCCTTCCCTCAGCTCTGTGGGAAAGATGCTGCTTACTTAAAAGAGGAGTGTGGCTAAGGCAATCCTTGGTAGCGGCCAAGGTTTTTAGGCAACTGCTGTCAGATAGCAGGAATCCACATGGGAGATGAAAGCAAGCAGGGCAGAAAGGCAAGATTAATCCATCTTTGAGCAATTTCTGAAACCCCCATGGCCAGCAATGGATTAGAATTCCCATCCCATTGCCCTCCAAATAGTGTGGTCCTTGGTCGATGAGAATTGTAGCCCACCTTATTTTGAGGGCCTTCGGTTGGGAAAGGCAAGCACTCTAGAGAGTTAGTTAGAACCTGTGTCTTGAGAGCTAAGTGATGGAAGCCTATTGTCGAAATTAGCTCAGAACAACAGAAGAATGATTGTCAGGTTTAGGAGGCAGGTTGGGAAAAACTCCAGGGAGGAAAGGAAGAAGAGATTTGAAACAATTACTCTTGAAAAAACAACTAGTTGTTGGATCCCAGCCCTTTGGTTTTCAGCTGACTAATCTCGGCAGCAAATAGACTAAGTGAGAAGTGTTAGGCAGCGGAATCCATCAAATTTGACATGCTTTTCCCCCCCTGTAAACTTTCTGGCAATTGCAGGTTAATACTATAATCAGGATAAGTACCAATAAATCTGACATGAAGAAGGCAGGCGGAAATTTTGTTCCCGTGTTTGTTTTGAGTTAGTGACTCATTCAATGATAAAGGTCATTTGTATGAAACTTGAAACTTTCTGGCAGAATGTCCTCAGTAAGAAAGGGGCATTCCAGAACTCTGAATTTGGGGTGGGGGATGTGGTATGAGAACAAAACATGACTCCCAAGAATAAAGTGCGGCAAAGGTATGAAGGCAGAATTTGGATAAATGCTACCAGGCATCTTGAAGGGTTTCCAGCACAGCAGAAGAAAATACAGTGCTGAACCCAACCTAGCCAACCACTTTTTAGCCTAAGGTGTGGGGGGAAAGCCATCCCGAGCAGCTAGTTCAGAGTTCACTATGGGTAAGCAAGTTGTGGCAACAAAGGATGCACTGCATGAACCAAGAGGATGTGTTAATGGCAAATTAGTCTGGCACTTGAGGTAGGAAATCTCACCCTTTAGCTTTTCTCTGGCAGGCAAGATGCAAATGTAACGAATAACTGTGACTTTTTCAGGAGAAGTAAACACCTAAGGCAGGGGTCTCCAAACTTGGCAACTTTAAGCTATGTTGGCTGGGGATTTCTGGGAGTTGAAGTCCACAAGTATTAAAGTTGCCAAGTTTGGAGACCTCTGATCTAAGGGTAAAGCATCTATGTCACTTTACCAGCCTTGTTGGAAGAAGTCATTGTTGCTCTGCTAGAAGCATTGAAGCAGAATCCAACTGCTATCTGCCTTGGGTGCAGCAGTTACTTCTATGGTCAAGATAATCAGATTTGAAGGGGGCATCGACTTGTGACACTGCTGAAAGGATGGCTCATATTTGCTCCGAAATAAAGTGCAGAAATTGCAGCTTTTCTCAACAAATAAAGCATCAAGATGTTTAACAAAGACAACACATCTGTTTAGAAATACTATACAAGGGATTGTATTATATATTCAATGTTTTCATTTTCATGAGAAACTTTTTCAAGGTTAGTACTAATATCCATATGCAGATGAAGGCCATGTTCCTAAGGAAGTGTACTTAAAAACAAATCACTCTGAAATCCGTTAAATTGATAGTGAAATTGGGCTGCACAGACAATTTTTATGCAATTGGTGGGGTGTGGAAATAGTTTTGGAGAAATGCACCTTCAAATTCCTGCTCACCAAAACGTTTCTGGTGATCTTGAATAAATTATGCCCTTAGCCTAGCTCAGGATGTTTAGAGGTTAATAATGAAAGGCAAAAGGAGGAAATACGCACACCTCCTTAACTGATTAGAAATTAATTCAAGGTAGAGTAGCTGTAAAGTCTCAATATATGTTAGAACCTGGTTGGTTTTGTTTAGCAATGAAAGTTAGGGAGGGTTGAGCTTGGTTAGTATTTGGATGGGGAATCTCAGGTCTAGTAGTTAGGTTGTGAAATAGGCAGGAAATCCCCAAAAGTATCAGTGACAAAGTACTTCTGTACTGGGACCAAGAATGATGCATTAATGATGTAAGAAACATGACCAATGAAGATGCCTCCAGTCAAACTCAACTTGGAAGAGTCTTTACATTATCAGTGTAACCATCTTCCCAATCTGATGCTCTCCCAGCCTGTTGATTTTAATGCCGATCATCCGCTCCTTGTATAAGAATGACAGGTAGGTAGCCTAACAAAACTGGAGGTGGAAGATTAAGGAAACCTGCTTTAAACACATTGCTTTATGTATGTTCTTTGCATTAAGCGGGGCCACTTTCTGTTCTTACAGCAGATTTGCATCTGCTCCAAAGAGATTTATATTTCTGTGGATTCCATGGATTTGTGCTATTAGCAAAATAAACAACCTATTTCACTCTAAATCTCTATGGCTACCTTGATGCCAGCTCTGGTGCTTTATTGCTTCTAAACCGATCACTTTTTTCTATCTGTCTCTCCCACCTTTATTTTCAGGTCGGATTTTAGATATCCCATGTAAAGTGTGTGGCGACCGCAGCTCTGGCAAGCACTATGGGGTTTATGCCTGCGATGGATGCTCAGGGTTTTTCAAACGAAGCATCAGAAGGAATAGGACTTATGTCTGCAAATCTGGAAACCAGGTATTGTTAATACAGCACAATCTCTTGTCATCCACTCCCTGCAACAGAGTTTCCGTAGGGTTTGGGCAAAGTAATTATATATTACAGTGGAAATCTCAGTCACTTGGAGAGCTTGTTGACTTGATTTTTCAAAATAATGTATACTTAGCTGAGCACCAAATTTCTATCAACATACCAGAGTCTGTGACATGTCCAATAATGTTTGAACATTGTTTTATCAACGCAGATTTAAAAAACACACATCTTCAACACATCTCTGGTCCCCCTAAAATAAATTGTAGAGTCAGCAAGAGTGGGATGGATTCCCCTTGAAGCTTTTACTTTAAGATCCTGTCAAAGCTGGGCTACTTTAAAGATGCAATTCTGTGCACATTGAGCAGCAAGGAAAGTTGATGTAGTTAGCAAAATGTACAGCTCATGCACATGCATTTTGATTTAGAAGCAAATTTAGCTTAATTTGATCTTGCTTGCTTCAAATTACAGCTGTAATGCAGTCTTTTTGTACTGTAAAATTTCAGGCAAGGAAATATTTCAGGCAAGGAAATATTTCAGGCCAGGCTGAAATTCACAGCTTTAGCAGTCTTTTTGAAATTTTGAGGAGCTGGGTGAAGATGGCTACAGTATATAGGAATTTGGAGAATATACATATTCAAAATAAGTCCATGGGCTTTATAGTTGTAGAGCTAAAAGCACCAGGGTAATTCACTTCATTGACCTACCTAAATAGTTCTGAGTATATATCACCTATTGACTCATTGTCCCCTTAAAAGTGATTTCCTTTTCCTGGTGCCAGTTTGCCAATTGTTAAAATATTAGGAAGGAATTGATGTCCTGTGAGATGATTTATAGGCACTTGTGGGAAAAAATAGAAATCACAATTTAAGTGAAAACAGTTATCTCCTAAATTAACATGAAATGTGAGATTTACTCTCATGGTGACCTTGAGGAAACTTAGAAATTGGGGCCAACATTGTTATTGTTGCCAAGAAATAAAATACCCCTCAGTTATTCAAAGAAAAAGTGCAGAAGCTGAGTCTTCCAAAGACTTGGCTGCAGCTGTACTCCCACTCCAATTCAATATATTTGATTATAGAGAGGAGACGTTTACTAAATGGATTATTCACTCTAATCTAATTTTAATACATTGCAGGATTTTTTAAAAAAATCCTAGCTTAGTATACCAAACCAATAAGACAAGTATGACATTTAACACAAAATGGCTTGTGTGACCTAGATAGAACCTACCTGGGCAATTTTTTTTCCATTTCCATTAATGGAAAAAGTGTTTTTAGAATGTACTATACAGCTTATGGTCATTGGAACTGTAAAATTGGCCCAATTGTTTAAATATCTGAAGGTGATATTCTCCCAGAAGCCAGGAATAAGGTGTGTAATAAGCAAAATCTCCAAAGAGACGTTCTTGCATGGTGGAATTCTAGAGATGGAACAGGGTAACACCTGAGGTTTTCTTTTGGCAGATGGTGGACAAAATACAAAGGAAATTCTGGCAGATATTAACGGTACATCACCTTCAAAGCAATTTGTTATCTACTTCTTCCTTTACCTCAGTTTGATCTTTTGCACTGCATTTCAATCTCATCCCACCTCTACAAGTTCTTAGAGTTTGATCGCTAAGCACTTGAACCGATCAATGGACGGTTGCTCTTTGGCCCAGATTCTGTTCCCTGGAATCATGGCTGGAGCACTCAGTGATCTTTGTAGATCCACTGCAAGAGCCTAGGAGGATGTCCTCTTGTAACTAGGTAGCAGCTGTTATTGTAGTACAGCATTGTATTGTCAGTACAGCACAAGGATTGCTGAAAATAATAGAGTACGTTTTTGGTCCCCATAATGCCCCGGTCATTCCTTTTCTTTCAACCCTTTTTAAAAGTCCCAGTGCTTTTATCTTCTCATAATCAGTTTATCAAATAGGTTGCAAAACTGGGATCTTAGTTTCCCTGTGTGTGTTTTCTGTTATTTTCCTGTCCCATAATAATAGAAACTCCATTTTTAAAAGCGATGAACTTCTGAATCAGTTTTATTTGGAATAAAACAGCTGGGAAGAGCAATTGCCATGGTGTTTTTCCCAGCATGGGTTCTGGGAAAGTTTCCACTGATAATCCTCTTCTCTTGATCTTTTTCCCCCTTACCAGGTATGTGTCTTGCTCATATTTTCCTATAATTTCTCCTTTTCCTTAACACACACACAACATATGCACATACTCTTCCTCCCTTCCTCTCCCTTCAAACTCCTATGTAAGTAAAGTTAGACTTTATACGTCACACTTTTCAAAGTGATGTGAAAATGGAATTGTACAATCTCCAACTTTTTTCATTTCCTTCCATGTTATGAATAGTTGAACAGTTTCTGCCACAATTATTTTCTTAAGTTTATTAAAAGTGCAAGAAAACTCTCTTGTGATGGTAATTCTCATCTAGGTTAATTCTTCCAGTGCCATTTCCTTCACTTTCCAAATTTTCTTATTTGCACAGATTATTTTATGTAGCTATAGTCCAATGGAACTGTAGATTGTGAGCCTTTTTGCATTTGAACAGTATTTATGTGGGGCCAACTTACAAATTGTATGCAAAAGCATATAAAAGAAAGCCTTGTCTTTTTTTAACACTTTGAGCCATGGATAGGAGATTGCTTTATTTGGAGTAATTATTGAAAGACACATTGAGACCTGGTCTCTTTGAAACTGATCCACAAAGAGACATTTTCTTCATTTGAGGGAAATCCAGATCTTTAATAAGCATTTGAAATAAACAGTTAGGCCAGACAAGCAGCATCAGGATAGCTGCAAAAGTCAGAGAAGCAGGGGTTTTTCTCCTGCCTGTTTTTAGAAAATCATGTTCAATATCTCAATAAGATTCATAAAAGAGAAAAAATAACAGAGCTATTTTTCTCCTCCTCCTCCTTCTCCCTTTCCTCTTTCTTTGTCTTTTTTTGTCCCACATACACATTCTTTCAAAAAAAGAAAAAAAATAGGCAACTTTCTAATTTTTTTGCCCCCCAATAAAATACATTTCTCCTGCTGAAATCCAGAGGTGATTGGGTTCAAACAAAGGAGGTTAATTAAATGAAAGTTAAATTATTTTAATGAAAATCAAATAGTAGTAAATTTATTGAAAAGGAACTACTATTTAAGACGGCCTGGAAAAGTCAAAAATCCAGAGAAGAATTTATTGGAATTATTTGAATTGAAATTGGCTACTTTCTATGAAATTTAAAGATTCTAATCATTATTTCTAAATGTATATAGAGTAGCATGCTTCAGTTTTGAACTCCTTTGCTAAATGTGATATACCAATTCTTTTTTTGAAGTGACTTGGTAAAAAGTACTCAGGATTTTTTTTAAAGTCCATAGCAATGTGCTTAGTTACACTTTAAATGGCAGATGCAGTATTATATTTTTAAACTTTTCCTGAAAAACAAATCCTTGAATAGAAATATACCGTACAATTGTTACCTTCTTTATATTTATTTTTTGCTAAAGTGGGCAGACATCTCTACTTGTGTTGTAAAGTAGAATCTGACCTAAGGTAGATTGAAGAATCTCTACCATTTGTTCTGAACCTATTTTTTCTCCCATCATACTGTATTTCTCTTTACCCTCATACTGCCTCCCAGTTATACTGTTGGTTAGTTAACTATCATGAAACTTTGAGGGTGTGTGCGTGTGTTTGTGTGTGTGGTCATCTTACTTAAAACCAGAATGTTTGAGAACATAACTTTTTTTAAAGTGATAAAACCTAAACCTAATTTGAAGTTTTCCACTCTCTTCTTGAGGGAAGTTAAGGAGCCTGAATAAACCAGAAAGATCTTTAGGGAACTACCAAAAAATGAAAAGTTGAGAATTGGGAACTGTATATATCCAGCACCATCTATAAATGAATTTTACAAAACCAAGGTATTTGTAAAATATTGAGTGTTGCATCACTGCCTCCATGTGGGGCCAAGGATAATTTCAGTCTCTTCTGCTCATCCCTCCATTGCCCCAATTATAACCTGAGAAACTGACTTAAATATTTTTCCCCAGTTCATTAATGTTCATTTGGAGTTTATAGAAAGAAACCAAAGTAAGAGTGAAATGAGATTTACTTCTGTAGTCAGAGAGGTCTCTTAAGAACACTAGGCTCCCAAGGGCTACCATTGTCCAGACCAGTGTTTTGTTTTATTTTGAAAATTATGGAGGACTCCAAAAGAGCTTTGATTCTATGGATTATATTAATATTTATATTAAATTTTTTAAATGACATTTACTTCCACTATACTACAGCTTCCTGCCATCATTAGGTAGGTTTTAATGTTATATTATTTTTCAACATAGGTTGACAAATAATTCTGTTTTGGGGGGGGGATCTCTGAGAAGGTCTTGGGGCCCCGACTGCTCTAGATCAAAACTGAAGTTACGTCTCCTCTCACGGGAGACATATTGAGGCACATTGCCGAAGTTCATTTCCCATCAGCCCCCACCAGCACCGTCTGGGGTCAGGGGAGGCCAGTTTCTCCATTCCTGCTCAAAACCAACCTTCTCCCACAAGGCGCTCCTCCAACACGTTATTTAGGTGACCAGATCTCACCTGCCGCCAGCCTAGGATGGCGGGATCTGTTCATCCTCACCAGATGGTTTACAAAAAGGCGGAGGCTGCTCACCCCACCTTCCAGCGCTTGTTCCCTTTTCCCCTCCCTCGCCAAGCAAGTTACCGGGCGGACTTCGCTCTTCCCTTTAGAGCCCAGCAACCCGCGGTTATTTGAATTTCCGAGCCATGGTGTGCCAGGACCTCGGGTCCGCCGGGCTTCAGTTCTTCGGAGAGCCGCCGGCGAGTCCTTTCCGTTGCCGTCGAGGGCCAAGCGAGCCTCCTTGCAGGCGCGGGAAAGCCCCACCCCACCCCCGCCAGCCTTTTCTCCCCCCCCTCGCTCAATTCCTGGGCGGAATTCCCTTTGCAAGTCCCGGGCTCTTCGGAATGCAATCTCGGTGTGCGCGCCGGTTTGAAAGGGAGGCAATCCTCCAAGGCCAGAGGTCTCCAAACTTGACAACTTTAAGACCGGGGGACTTCAACACCCAGAATTCTCCAGCCAGCTATGCTGGCTGGGGAATTCTGGGAGTTGAAGTCCACTCGTCTTAAAGTTGCCAAGTTTGGAGACCTCTGCTCCGAAATAGACAGGCCTTAACAACTGCTCGGTTGCCTTAAGGCTCTTTTGGCGGCTGTAGGTGTGTGGGCGGGAGGTGAGGAAGTAGCTTGTCAAAGGAAACGGGCTCTACTTTTTAGTCAGGATTCCCATCTAAGCTCTGAATTCTTGAAGCACGATTTGGCCAAGCCAGAAACCGGCTGGATATCCACCCAGCAAAGCTAAACCGAATCCAGGCTAAGCCTTGAGGGGCGGGTGGGGAGGGGAGGAGGGGAGGAAGGCCTGTCTCCATTCCCTTTCTCTCTGCAGGAAAAGGAGCGTGTGAGGGGAGGGGGCTTTTCCAGCCACCTGCCCCCAGGCCCTCTCCCCTTTTCGCCCTTCTGCCGCTGATGCCCCGTTACTTACTGGTAGCGGCTGCTGGTAAGTGGCAGAGGCCGAGCAGCAGAAGCCAAGATCTTCCCGCAAAAAAAAAAAAAAAAATGCTTCGGCGCTTCGAATCAGCCTTCCATGGGAGCGAAGAAGCCCCACTGCCCGGAAATGCCTCCGATTCAGTCCGGCTTATTCCGAGGGCAGCGGAGGGAGGACTTTTCGGGGGGGGGGGCTCCCCGCTCCCCTCAGGATCGAACCCTCCAGGCGCAAAGTCTCTGGGTCGCCCGACGCCCGACGCGCCGAGGTCAGCTGTGCGCAGCTCAGGGGAAGTTTTCGCCCAGCTCAGCGAGCCTCCGAGCTGCCGTCTGTCCTACGAAAGTTGCGGGTTTAGGCTCCGAGAGGGTCTTAACGGGAGCAGCTCCTCCTTTCTCCAAGGTGGAAGCGAGGCCGAGCCGCAGGCAGCTTCTCAAGGAGCTGTAGCAGAGGGAGCTCGCCTTTGGTCTTCTGGGGGGCGTCCTTTCCCCTTACTCAGTCCCCCAACCTCCCCCACCCCAATCCGTGGCTTGGACGCTCTTCCCATGAACCTGTCCAAAAGTTACCCTCAGTGTTTAGGGACCAACAGACTAGAAGGGAAAGAGGCATGAAACTAGAAGTTTATGCATGTACAGGTAGTCCTCGACTTACAACACTTCACTTAGTGACTGTTCGGCGTTACAACAGCACTAGGAAAAAGTGACTTCTGACCAGGTTTCAGGCTTATGACTGTTGCCGCGTCCCCATGGTCACGTGATTTACATTCATATGCTTGACAACTGACTCTCATTTATGACGAGTTGCAGTGTCCCTGGATCATGGGATTCCCCTGTTGCAACGTTCAGACAAGGAAAATTAACATCCCGGTTACTAATTTAACAACTGCAACGATTCACTTAACGAATGTGGCAAGAAAATGTAGCAAAAACTCACTTGACAAATGTCTCACTTAGCAACAAAAACGTTGGGCTCCATTGTGGTCATAAGTCAAAGACTTCCTGTATTCCTACTCCAGGGATTGGTTTCTGTCACCTTAAATTTGAATTTTAATATACTCTCTCAACATAATCTCAATTTTTCTTCTTGATTCCATCATAACTAGAGCACTAAAAATCTCCACAGACCATTCTCATCCTGGTCATTCATGTTTCGAACTGTTACCATCAGGGAGATGTTATAGGTGTCTTAAAATGAGGACTAATAGACTGAGAAACAGTTTCTTTTCCAAGGCAATAATTGTCTTGAATTAAACAGCACATTTGTGATCTAGTATAGTGGCATTTTAAACTATTTAACTTACTAAATGTTTTAGATAGGTTTTAGACTCTGTTTTTAATTATTAATATTATTTTAATTATTTTAATTTTTAAAACTCTGTAGTGTGATTGTGATGTGGTTGGTGTTTGGGGCACTGTGCTGGAGTAGCTTTCAAATGTCATTGTATTCGTGGAATGCAATGACAATAAACGTAAATTCTAAATTCTAACTTCTTGGCATCCAGAATGCATGGGGCCTATGATCAGTGTGCCTCACTGCCCATTATAGAGCTAGATCTATTCTAGATCCCTTCTCTGAGTCTCTCTGCCAGCCAGTGGAGTTCTATGGACAGCTAACCCAATGCATGCAGTAGGTAATTGCTTCATCATAATTGAGTTTTGCTTAGATATCATGCATTTCTACCTGACAAAGCGTAGGATCCTTTCTAATGAAGTATTGACTGGCTGGAGAAATAGTGAGGCACCCACTCAGTCCAAGAGGCCTGAGCAGGCCTCCCTGCAAACCAAAACAACTCTTATCAGCAGCCTGGTATAATCCATCCACGTATGCTTCCCATTAAATAAAAACTCAAGGAGGAAAGCCTTATGGAGACATAAGAAGCTGGGAGGAAGACAGAAGTGTGAAGATGATGAGAACTTTTGAGTAGGCTATAATAGAAAGATGTTCAATTTCAGACTGATGAGTTAGTAGAGGGAGAACACAGCAGTCTTCTGATGAAAAGGAGATTTTTCAGGAGGTTTGGAAGGGAGCTGTCTTGGGTGCTGAAGGAAGCTCCTTGTCCTAATACCCTGTCAACATTTGTCAGTACTGTTATATAAAATTAAATTATAATGTTTCTGAGATGCTCTAGGTTGGGAAAAGCTGATCCACAGAGCTTCTACTACTAGTTGCAGACACCAGATTGGGGAATCGTGTGTGTGGTTCCCCCCTTTTTTTTTCCTTTGGGGATTTCCATTTGTGGAAAGCACCACTTTCCTTTTTTTGGAGTTAATCTAAAACAAATCTGTATTCTAGATCATGCATGTATTTGTGTGTGCATCAAAATACATTATCAAGCACCTTCCTATTCTATAAGTTGATTGTTGAGATTCACTTTTGTCCCTCCCTTTCACTTAAATATCTGTGTTTTAGGGAGGCTGTCCAGTGGACAAGACACATAGGAACCAATGCAGAGCATGTCGGCTGAAGAAATGCTTGGAAGTCAACATGAATAAAGATGGTATTTTTTGCATCCTTTCACATCCTTTCCTGAACCCCTATCATTGTTCAGATAATTTGCTTTTAGCATTCCTATATCTTTGTCTCAGTGTCTTTTGATAAGCAACAGTAGTTTGTTTCCTAATCTAAACCTATTATGAGACATTTGGCTTAATAATAGCTTTTCACAATGGTTTCCATTCAAACCCAGTGTTTACATATTTGATTGCCTATTTAGACCGAAATTCTAACATGCAGATAGTGAACTCAGTGGGACTTATTTTCAAGCATAGGATTCCACAAAAACTAAATGTGAGGAATATCAAGGTGATGTAGCAAGACCATATATGGGGAAATGGGGAGGATGAGGATTTTCCTGACTTGCCCATTGCCATTGTCTGAATGCTATTAATTAGATATCAACTTTGCAACCTCGACTTCTCACCACTCCATTCCACCCTATTGTTCTAGTGAGGGCCTCCCCCAACACTTTCCCAGAATCTTAGGTAATCAGTAGGAAACCAATACAGTTTCTTCTTCTGTAAGAATTTGATTTCTTTATGGCTCTTCATGACTTTTTAAGGACAGACTGAGCATATAAATAGTGCAGCGACCCCATCATTGCTGTTAGTGCCACACACAACCCAACTAGTTCCCATAGGAGGAACAAGTGCTACTTTCCTTCTCTGCCCTCTGTGCTTTCTCTTAATGTATTTGTGTCATGCTATCCTCAGTCACCGCTTCAAGAACTTCAGTCCCATCCAATCACCTCCAAATAATTTAATTCCCATTCATGTTTATGTTGTTCCCACAAATCATTAATTGATTAATTCATTAATTCATTTATTGCCTCAAACCATTTACAATTCTGGCATAGTAGAGCAAGGATAAAGTAGCTGCAGATTTGCTTCAAGATAAATTGCAAAATTAATTTTATTTTTTTATTCATTCAATTTCTGTGGCATAAATAGGGAACAAGTCCAATAACATTAAACAAATGAATTGAAATCTCAAACATGAACGCCTAAAGGATATCATCAAAAGCAATATTTGATTGACTGATTGCACTTCTACACATTACTTTTATTGTCACAGCATCAATGTGTAGTAAAAGTTATTTTTGTTCCCCCAAAACATGGTGCTTCAAAACTAGATTCCCTTTTTGTGATTATCTCCAACAACCCATTATATGAATACATGCCCCAAACTTGTTATTTTAAAACATTTTTAATGTTAATCCAAATAGGATATTCCCTATTGCTCCTATCAGGCTTATAATGAATCAGATATATTTCTTTTACTATTTTCCAATTATTATCTATTTTTCCATTTCTCTTGAGACCCCTGAGATTCCTTAATTTGTGCATTATTCAGTCTTGTACGCAACACAGAGTTATCAGAATATTCTGTATTCTATCCACTGAATATTTGAATTACTCCTCAGATATAATTATGTGCAGTTATCATTGAAGATTTAACTACTTAGTTAACACAAATTGTAAAATTCAGCTCATTGCGATCAGTCTGAAACAAGATCTTTGTCTATGATACAGAGAGCCTTATTTCTTAATCTCTCTTCTGTCTGTCCCTTTCTTCCCCGATATTAATAAATATTCCTCCCTGCTCTTCTTTAGGTCCCCTCATTAACTAAATCAAGGTCCCCCTTATAGCATGTGTTAAAATGTTGCTAATGCTTTCACTCTCAAATTGTTTTTTTTTCTAAACATCTGATGATACTTCAATAGGTTAGCAAATGATCAATTTGTCTTTGTAGATGACAGGCGATAGTCAGTGTTAAACTTGTTTTTACACAGACATGGTTCAATTTAAAGACACGTGTATACCATAGCAAATTATTTAAAACATGGTTATGTCTTCTCCTAATCTTCTCGTTGTTCCAGCTGTTCAACATGAAAGGGGGCCAAGAACATCTACCATCAGGAAACAAGTAGCTCTGTATTTCAGAGGACACAAACAAGATAATGGAAGCACTCCACACTTCTCCTCCGCAGCTCTACCTGCTCCAGCTTTCTTCACTGCAGTAACACAGCTGGAACCTCATAATCTAGAACTAGCCACAGTTTCTACGGCATCTGAAAGGCAGAATCTAGTTGGCTTAGCTCAGCCGACTCCAAAGGTTTGCTCCTTTCTTCTTTTTTATTATGGAGGAAATCCAACATTGTCCTAACAAGCTCCAGACAGAGAGAGCCAGCACTGCCCTCTTGACAAAGATTTCAAATGTTCTTCCATTGAATATTTTGTCCTTGTGCTGTGGTGGTTTCTTTTCTCTGAGCTGTAGTGTCACAATTCATCTGAACAAATAAACAATGGGAGTGCTTTTTTAAAAAAAAAATTTTTTTATCCTACCTAATTCCAAATGATTCTGGTGGTTCAGAGTATATACCAAAATAATATATCCAAAACAACCAACTAACCAGAAGCTCGCTAACTGTCAAAGAAATATTACTATTGAGATTAATAAAATATTGGAATTAATGAAGAGCACAGAAGTTCATTGCACCATGTCTTGTATTGGTTACTCTCTAGTAAACGTATTTAATACTGAGTTTAAATGACTAGTAAATTTTGACTACCAAATCTTAGACATGACTGTGGTGATTAACTTGTTGACATATGCTGTTTACTATATGTGGATAAGTTAATAATGACTAGTCTATTATTCTGCATGTTGGCTGTTTGCTAAGAAAAACTCTTAAATGCTTAGCCCAGTGCGGGATCATTGCTTAGCTCATTGAGGGATCACCTTAGGATGGTGCTTACGGGAGTTGCCATTGCACCCCTTCTGACATGTTGGGTTGAGACAGTAACAGAATGGAACAGAAAAGGGGGATTATGGGGATCCAATTATAATCAAACCTAATGAACTTGGTGTTATCCTCTGCACTTCTGCTATTTATTAAGTGTCCTTCATTTAATGCAAAGATTCAACTTTCTGGAGGCTTAACTTTTTGTAAGTTAAAAAAAATATTGGCCTTTAAAGTGAAGGGGTGTGACTAGTGATGTGATAACGCTGGAATGGGCAGGGCCAAGAGTTTTGCTCCCCCTGTTTTACATTTGGGAGAATGGGGGCCTTTTAAGGTACAAAATGCATACTACTGTATAACTCTTAGAGAACTTAAATTACCCATTTTGCTCCTTAACTCTTCTCAAAAATGAAAAAAGTGATAGAACACATCTTCCTACTCTGTATCTATAAAATCAACTCACAACATGAGCTGGACTTCTGGTTACTACACAGATACACTGATGTTGTTTTCTTGACAACCATCCATAAATAGTTTGTCATTACTTCTGCAACTTTTCAAACTTCCCAGTCAAATTTACAGCTTTTGGATTTCATTGTTGACTCCAAACCTATTTTTTTATTTTTTTAAAAATGCTAAGGATGGCTAGGTACTCCATAGCATTGCATATTTGCACATATCTGGCTTCTCTGTGTCTGTGTACATGTACCAAAATGCACCACTATGCACGAGCATGGGCATAAGCTCTCTGCAAGAAACACAACCCAGCATCAACTTCTAGCCTGTATTTTTTTTCCCCCAGGGAAAGAATGACCATTTAAGGTACAAACTGTACAGTCTCCTTAGCTGGTACCTGATTCATAGTAGACAGAGAGTGAATTGAGACAAAAGATAGAAATACAAGCTCACGGTTGGTTACCAAGCCTCTCCTTTCATTTTTCTTCTGTCCTGTTTAGACTTTATCTCTCTCTGAGAAATAGATTAAAGAATTAAGAAATATATTTGTTTAAATGGGTGCTTCTTTACCAACCATCGACTTTTAAAAACATTATTATTAGTATCCGCATGAAGTCAGTGGCACTCCCATGTACCTGTATGAAGTGGCCACGGAATCCGTCTGCGAGTCTGCAGCAAGGCTACTCTTCATGAGCATCAAGTGGGCTAAAAGTGTCCCGGCCTTTTCTACTCTCTCCTTACAAGATCAGGTAAACCTTACATGGGGTGGTGAGGAAGCGGGATGTGTGTGTGTGTGTGTGTGTGTGTGTGTGTGTGTGTGTGTTGCATTTCTTAGCCATCCTTCAAGGTTGATTTACTTCTTGGGATCAGTGGTGCTCTACTCACCAAATGAAGAGATTTGTGTGGTTTATTCCTCATCTTTTCCTTTGGCAAATATTCAAGCCAGCTCACAGATTTTTTTTAAAAAAAATAATAAAATCAATAATAAAAAAATTCATAGGGTGGCCAAAAGGTGTTGTGTCTGCCGGTTTCATAAACACTGAAAGGGGAGACGTTAAATGCAAAGAGAGAGGAAGGAACTCACTGCATTTGTTCTGAAGGCTGAGAAATTTTTGTGGGGGTTTGGGGCAGGCAGAGAATAGAGTTTTGTGTATGTGTGTGAGGCGAGGGAAAGGTAGCCAGTGGCCTCTGGCATGGAGCCTTGCAAATGCTGCCATGTACAGCCAGTGTATGGGGGAAGAGTAGCATGAGTCAGAAAGGGGTGGCTGAATACATTTGAGCGGGGAGGGTTATTCCCCATAGTGAGGAATGAACTAGTGTGAAACCTAGTCTGAAAAACTTGCTTGAGATCAGTTTTTTTCTTCTGTAGAAGAGAGCCTGGCTCGCCTGCTTAAAATATCTGGCATAGTGCAACAAGATTCCCTTTGCAAAGAGCCAGCTCACTGTGTAGCACCCCATGAAGGTGATTGACTGAGAGCTGTTGGCCATAAACTTGTGTTGCAATAGAAAATCAGGCTGGATGTTATTTGGCTTTATCTTTACATTTATTTTAAAGGATACAGAATATTAGAACAATAAATATATGGATTGCATATGTTTTTTAAAGGCTTTAAGGAAAAAATTCTGGCAAGTGGATTTTTAGGAAGAAGGAAAAACAAGGAATTTTTTAAAGCTCGATTAACCAAAAAGTCCACTCCATAGGGAGCAGATTGAGACTTGGGCAGTGGCCTCCAACAGTGGATAATGGGTAGAACAGCAATCCCTGCCAGTTCTCCTTTGGGAAATCCTCCTCTCCCACCTATAACACAATTTCTCTAAATTGGAAAACAGAACAGCCTGTTTGCATATCTTGTTCCCATTTCTTCTTTTCCTCCCAGTTTAATTTCCCTCCTACAGTGCGATGATTTCCAAAATAGCCAACTACATTTGAGCTTGATCTCAGCTTATATCATTTTGATTGGATCCAGAGTTCAATGGGGGCCTTCCCAAAATGAATTGTATTGGGATCCTCTGCAGCTGAACAGGTGTCACATAGCCCTTAATTCTTATTGACCAGGATTATGTGTCTTTCCTGTCTCCCATCAACTGCAACCCAAAATATAAGCAAGGCCAACTTTCTGGTAATCTAATGGGTTTGGTTAAGTTAGCTCAGTTTTTACAAAGTGGAAAGTGTTTTCTCTCTTTATCTTTTTAAGTAATCACATGTACCATGAATGATCATTGTTATACATAGTAAGTATTATGAGCTTTATTCAGCATCTGCTAGTATCTTTGTTGATTTCTGCTTTCTTAAGGATATAGTGCAGATACCTTATTAAATTAGTTTCCACCTTCCTATGTTTCTGTAGGCCTCCTTTTATAACATGACATTTACACAGATGATTTCTGTTAGATGTAGGATGCCTAAACTGAAAATTCAGATCCATTATCATCCTATGCCTTCATTGTGTATTTTAATGCAAATAAGAGGAAATTATTAATTTAATGGAAATAATCATATGAATGGTACTTTAACAAATTGCATTATATTTCAATTTCCCCCCAGCCCATTTATTCTATGCAGTGACACTCCCAGCATATTATTGAAAGGCCTAGCCTAGCATGTGGATGTGATTTTATTTGCTTCCTTATTATTAGGCTATCAAACCTGGGCTGCAAATATCAGAACAATCAGTAGATGGCAGCACAGAGGTAAGAGATTTATGTATCACTTTGCTGCCATCTGGTGACTGTTCAGGTTGTTGTAGCACAAATATGCTAGTTCAGTACATCTGGACCTCTCCAGAATGTATCACTTTCCAAAATCTCTCAGCTGTAAAAATGGTTTTTGAAATCCAGATAGGTGGACAGCACCAGAACATCTTCCAATGTAATTTTTCCACTGAGAAATACCTATGTATTATTGGCATGTCCATGTTAGGTGGAGGAATTCAGAGAAATAAGAGTCCCATCAAAATACTAGGAGTAGCTTACTGCAAATTAAACTTATCACTGAACAGATCTCTTTGAAATAGGCCTATTATCCATGTCAGGAATCAGATTATCCTGTCATTTTAAATGATCTGGCTGCATATCTAGCACTCAAAATTAAAGGCGAGTTTCATGAGTTGTTCGTGAAATTAATCCACCCTTTTAAAGCCCAAGGATTTCATTAACTGCACCATTATCCCCTCTAGGTTTTGAGACCAGACTGTGAGATGCAAAGTTTCAGCTTACTCCAAATTGACAACTACAGACTGCAATTGGGAGTATTTTTTTCTTCTATTGTTCTCCCACTTCTCTTAAATGCAGATTCTTATTTCAATAATTATAGTCAATAATAAGGGAGACAGAAAGAGTGACAGAGTTACTCTTCTGCTGTTACTAATGGGCTGTTTGAAGCTCAAGCTTCTGTACTAGGATGCAAACTTATTGAGTTTACTGGGAGTTATAAAGGCACAGCTATGCTTACGAGAATAACCTTACAATTGCTAGAAGTATATTCAGAAAGGGAAATATTTGCAAGGTGACCCCTACAGCATCTTGGCATGTGTTGGAGGGAAACAAATCTCTTCTTAAATAGCAATATCGCAGCAAATTAAAAGTCAACCACAAAGGCAATTAGCCACCTCTAAGTTCCACAAAAGAAGCCTGTCCCATCTTTTTTGGGCTTGAGGGCCACATTTTAATGTTTTTGTGAACAGTAACAACTGCTATGAAAAAGAAAATGTAAAGCGAGGGAGACCACATTATAGATAGAAACAAGGACAGGATTTGGTGCCATGGGATATTTTAAAAACATGTTGACTGCTCGCAAAAGATGCAAAATTAATATTCAAATGGTGGAGTTAAATGAGTTATTGAGGCCCTAAAAAGGGGGCCTGGATAGAAATAGGCATCCCTTTTCTGTAATCAGACAACAATGGTGGTAGAAGTTAAAGGATAACTATCAAACCATCAAAAAGGCTTCTTCTTTTCAGCTCCATGACTCAGTTACTCATAAAGGTGTCATGAGAACATAGAAATGTTCAGGTTTTCTACTCTTCCTAACCCAATAGGGATTTTGGGCAGCACCATGTCAGAGAAGTTAATTTAAAAAACCACCATGATTTCATCTAGCTTTTCAATGATCTGGTGGTTAAATCACATGGAAGTTTTCAAGGCAACATATTATTCGGTGGGGATGAGCAGCATTAGGAAATTTAGATATTTATTTATTTATACACACACATACACAGTGTTCTCCCCTTCTTTCAACCTTTCCTTTAAGGCAGGAAAGATGTCCCATTATTTCCAGTGACTATAACCAATAGGAAAACTGAGTACTGTGAGGGTTTTCATTGGATTTACAGTTAGAATTAGCTTTCTCCAATCTTGATTGAAGAAAGCAGTGGTAATCCATCATCCAGGAGCAACCTGTCCCATACAGAGGGAAGGATGCTACTGCCCAAAGAGAAGAGGTTCCCTGCTGATGCCAACAATGTTTGTATAGTGGTAATTTGCTTAGCCAATTTGGTCAATTTCACAAGAAAGCTGGATTGCAAAAGCAGAGATAATTGATTGAAGTTAACTCAGCTTCAAGAATACAAATCATGCTCTGTTCTGTTTGGCTCTAATGTATTATTAATGGCTGGAAAAGAAAGAGCCTGAATGAGTGACTGCAACTTTAGATAAAGCGTGGAGATATGGGCCAGTTGTTTAAGAGCTGACACGTGCTGTTTTTACACAGTATCTCCATGGGAAGTGATACCTTCAGAACATCATCCCAACGAACAGTTTCATAATCTTGGGAACTGCTAATATTTCTGGATGCTAACAGACTCTTCTTCTCAAAATGATAAAAGGATAACTAGAATAATCCAAGCTGGGGTGGGGTGGGGGAAAGAGTAAGTATGGGCATTTTACAGCCTTTTTTTTTTTCAAACAGCAAAAATTTACATGTTGAAATTGTTTACCAATCTATAAATTATACACCATGTTATATCGTACCTCTATTGTATGACAGCTGATGCTTTTGGAAGATGCTTGGAGAGAACTGTTTGTTCTAGGAATAGCACAATGGGCCATTCCAGTTGATGCTAACACTCTACTGGCTGTATCGGGTAAGAATTGCACAATTTAATGACTTTGTTATCCAAATTACCATAAAAATACATTATTGAAAACAAGACAACATGTAAAGAATACCAAATCCGTTCCAAACAATAGAGTATACCTGTCATTTATAAATCTATATTTAAATGCAAATAATGTTGTTTTGTTGCATTCATGACTGCTTGCATTGTCATTTAAATGCAAATTACTGTGTTTGTTATCATCCAAGAAAAGATTTTGTACTAACTTTCCGACAATATCGTCAGTTTTGTGTCGAAGCAGATCTGAGAAAGTAACAATGGCATGGCTATTGATACGCCTAAAAAAAAAAATCAATCTATCACAGTACTTCAAATGACTTATTAGTGTATTCATTTCACACATTTTTTCCAGGCATGAATGGTGACAACACAGATTCTCAAAAGCTGAATAAGATTATCTCAGAAATACAAGCATTGCAGGAGGTGGTGGCTCGATTTAGACAGCTTCGGTTAGATGCCACAGAATTTGCCTGCCTCAAATGTATTGTCACTTTCAAAGCAGGTAAGAAGAATATAAAGAAAGACTTACTAGCATGCATCAAGTCACTGTGCCCCGTAACTTGGTGACTTACCTCCAATTTTAAATTGCAGAACATCTTGAATGATCATGCTGCAAAAGCAAACAGTCCCCCCCATGCCCCACCAACTGAGGCAGCAGAGAGATTTCAGTGTGAAAAATGTGCCCCTCTAGCTTAGTTTAGTTTTATTTTACTTTAGTTTCAACCTAGTTGCTCTTTTAAGGAAGTAATTACAGGCATTGGAGAAATTAGCATATTAATATCAGTTCCTGTTTATATTAAGCAGGAAAGTTATATCCATATCAACACTTTGGCCTCAAAAGGAATCAAGTAATCCTGCAGAGGGGTTCAGCAAGAAGTAAAGGAAATGAGAAACTTGCCATCTGTAATGTATTGAAAAGCCCTATTTCTTTACATCCCAGTGATAACCCCATGGCTGCCTGCTTCGCATAGCGTGGGCGCTCAGCAGAAGTACACAGATAATGCAGAAACCATTCAAGCTCAGCTAAGGTCAGAGCTTCAGAATCTTGGAGTGTCAAGTTTGCCATCTGTTTGGCTGGTGTTTCAAAACTGGAATTTTGCAAACAAGCTGTAGCACTTTCTTAAAAGTTAAATGAAAATAAATAGAATTGTTTTTCCAGGCGAGTTGTCCTGCCAGTGCCCTCAAACCTAGAGACTGGGCTCCATTAATTTAGCGCTATTATGAAATTGCTAGCTAATGAAGTGCAACCATGCTGCCAAGATTGACTTGATTGTCCTGGTAAGATGCGAAGAGCGGTTATCTCACTGAGTAAGTGGACTGTCTGCTTGCAGTACCTACACACAGCGGTTCTGAACTGAGAAGTTTTAGGAATGCTGCCGCCATTGCAGCTCTTCAAGATGAAGCTCAGCTCACCCTGAATAGCTACATTCACACAAGGTAAGGATAACCTAGTCCTACCTTTGTAAGAAATAAATGCACCCTGGTTGTAGAGGTAGCCTTGTAAGAAGAAAAAGAAACTCAAAAGGAAGAAGCAACCTATGAAAGCAAGTTGCATTGTTTTGGCACTTAGAATGCTTCTTAAACACTTCCAGGTGAGCTGCCTCTGTCAGCTGGCTTTGATTCGGGAAAGAGACTTTCCTTTTAGTTTGATACTTTAATTCTGTTGGCATTTGGTGGCTTTCGGGACTCTACATTATAATGTATATATTTTAGTTATATTTATATTTATGTTATCTTGGTTTTTTTTTTTATAAATTAACTTAAATATTACCCATCACCACAATACAATCTCAGGAGAGTCACAATATACATAAATTTTTATAATAAAATCTCCTCTCCTCCCAAGCAGAGCAATTAATCTTTTTGGCTAAAGCCTTTTTTTTTTTGAGCAGCCTGCTCTGATATATAGGCTTACATGCTGACCCTGGATGTAGAAATAACTAATCGAGGGGCATCATTTCCTTTTCTGTTCAAAAGCACAATAAACCTGTAGAGTTGGCATAGAGTTGTTTTTATCAAGGGAAAGGATCTATAGCTTTAACATGGTTATCAATGTTATTTGTTGTTAGTAGGATTAACCTCCACATTTGGTTTCTAGGTATCCTACTCAGCCATGTCGCTTTGGGAAATTGCTGTTGCTCTTGCCAGCTTTACGTTCAATTAGTCCCTCTACGATAGAAGAAGTATTTTTCAAAAAAACAATTGGGAACGTGCCAATTACAAGACTGCTTTCAGATATGTATAAATCCAGTGACATATAGATCAGACACGAGGCAACAAAGAGAAGCCAGGTGATCATCTCTAAAGACCTTTTTAGCTAATGGAGAGCAAACATCAGATAATTCTACGAGAAATGGAATCCTGGAGACTTCTAATCCAACAAGAAAATCAATCAATAGTGATCATTTTGCAAGTTCGGGAGAAAATACCGTGACATATTAAAATGGAGCTCGATTGAACTTGACAGCTGTTCCCACCATTGCAGCCTTGACGCTGCCCGTTCCACTGTTGTTCCTAGATTCAGGTTGGGAAAGCCAGAGAGATGACAAGCTGAAGCAAAAGAATCTCTAGGGTTGGTTTATTCCATACTCTGAAAAGTTGGGTAACCAAACTTTGTTCTGTTGTAATGTGTCATGAGGTGGCCTTCAAAGATTTGTGTACAGTATATGTATGTTTTTTTTAACTAGTTCGTTGGTGAACCCTTTTTACAAGAAAGGAAACATTGAATACTAGGTTATCCAAACATTTATGTCAGTTATAACATAATAAAAGTGGCCTTTGCAATGAATTTTTAAGGGGTGTACTCTGGCAAATACCTTTTGAATTCAAATTTGCCAGGCCTGCTATTTAAGGTTCTTTTAAAACCAATGGTGGACTTCATGCCTAAATCTTGACATCATTTCACTTCAGTTTAATATGTCAGACAGAAGAGCTTTAAAAAGAGTTTTCCTTTAAAAAAAAAGAAAAGAAAAATACACATTAAGAGACTAAACAGCAAAACCAAATAAAAAAATGGAGAGGACTGACACAGCGAATTCATCGCTGTTCCACTGGCATAAGGCTGAAACCAAAGGCAATGATGCCCAAACTCTTTGTTAATGAGATGTATAAGAAGGGACCCATCTTACAAAAGAATGGAAAATATTATGAATTATTGAAAGAGCAGTTGATCAAACTTAACTATCTTTGAGACTCTCTAGTCTGCCTGATGCTGTGCTGGGAAATACATCATTCCACTTATGGGTCACATTGGCTAGGACTAGATGTTAAGATGGGGAAGGCTGTTGTAGATTTTTAATAAATAAATAAATATATATACATAAACCTCCAGGTCCATTAAAACCTTTCTCATATGCTTTCTAATCCTCACCACCCCAAGTACATTTATGAGCTGCTTAAGTTGATGAAAGTATTAAAATGTGTGTGTGTGTTGGGGGGGGGGGGGAAATAACCACTGTACTTTTCAAGGTTTTTGTTTTTAGGAAATAGCACTGAGGAAGGAAAATCAGCACTTGAAATATCTTAGAATGAATAAACTTCTCTTGTACAAAAGTGCATTAACTGATTTGTGAAGTTAAGGTTGTAACCATTGTATTTACAAAGAATAAAAAAATATATTAAATTTAAACTGGAATTACTATTAAGAATTGCTTCCCATTGATGCTAAATGCATATTCTTTATATTGTTATATTAACCCAAAAATATGAGATTGGCTCTTTGGTTTCTCAAGTACAACAATTGGCTTTAGCGTACACTTACCAAAGTTCTGGGAGAGTATGCCGCTCAGTACTGTGCTCAGAACAATCTACCAGGTTTAATACTGTATATCCCAATTCAACATCTTCCAAGGCGGATGAATTGAAGGGGAATGTTTTGTTTTTAAAGGAAGAAGCAGGCAATATTTATCTGACACCTGAATTATGCTAGCCAACTATATTTTAACCTGATAAACTGTACAGGTTTAACTCAGTTTAGTTTAAGGATTATATGCCATAAAACATAGAAAATCGGGCCAAATTGATTATTCGTGTTTAAGTTACTCTTGGGTAAGCAAGTTAACACAGCTAGCAGAACTGAAACTGGATTTTACACATATGCTTCTACGCAAAGTTAAAAACTGGGAAATTTACAAGCAAGCCATAGATAAAGTAAAGCAGTAAGCAAAATGAACACTGGACCTGATCCAGTATAATTGTGTCTCCAAACTCAAACAATTCCAACATTTAGAAAATAAAGCTACTCGGGCCCAGCATTTGACACTTCAGTAGTAAGCCAGTATTTGTGGAAGTTGGTCTATGTGCAATATTGTGCATACTTTCAAAAAAACATTTCTCAGCCTACTACAAAGAGGACCATTTAGTATATAGAGTACCTCCAGTTAAATCCTAGCTGGCAGAAGAAATTATTCTCAGAAATCAGTATAGTCCCTGAAATGGATCAGGGCCATAATATTGGAGTCTCACAATGGTGAAGTTTCTGTAACCAAATATTCAGACTTTCAAAGAGCCTGAGTTTGGTAGGAATGACAGCAAACTCCACAGATCAATTGGCAGCATTTGTCAGATGGCCCTAAAGCAAGGGTCCCCCCAAACTTGGCAACTTTCAGCAAAGCTACCTGGAGAATTCTGGGAATTGAAGTCCACAAGTTTTAAAGTTGTGGACAAGTCTGGGGAGCCCTGACTTAAAAGCCTCCTCCCTACACGGCTGAGTGTGGCCAAACATTGGTCCCTTTTTTGTATATGTTTAAGGACCCAATTTCACCTCAAAACATTCCTAAAATCCCTTTCCCAAGGACCTTTGGCAGCTATAGAATGTGGCCCTTAACATCTTGTGCAAAGTGTGGTAGAACTATCGAACTGTTGGAAATTGTGCATCCGTAATTTTGCCACAGTTGTGATTTATTAGCTTCTGTACTGAAAGCAACAATAGATGATTCTAACCCTACAATAATCCCTCACTGAAAAAAAAACATGATATACTGTATCTATCTTTTATTGGACCTGATTCTGTCTTTACTGGAAACAGCGTTTGGAATTTCAAATCAACTTGGGCTTCTCAGAGTTCTAACAAATTAAATTTAGTTTACTGTGAATGTTGCTCTCTTGAATAAAAACAAAATCTGTACTCTTGGCTCAAAATGTAATAAATGGCAGTTTCACCAACAGTATGCTATCTTTAGAAACTTTACCAAAAGAAATGTAAGTAGGGAACTCCAAAAGTCTGAATATCCATGTAGAACAGCCCATCGTATCCAAGTTAACTTAAGGATATATTTGATTGTAGACTTTCACCAAAGCAAGAATACCCATTGGATTATAGCTTCTTTTCCACTGAACGAAGTAAGGTAATATTAAACAATTCATATAAACAGATGGAAGATGCATCAAACTTCCAAAATATAAATCGGAACTGATAGTTGGTGTAATCCAGCCCAATTGCCTCCCCATCATCACAGCAGTAAAGGCATGCTAAATGCATTTCACTTTTTTATTTCAAAACAACTTTAGACAAATGATCTTAGTATACAAATCTTGATTTCTTTTTACACAATATAAAGATAGTTTCCTCATTGCTTCTCAGTACAAAGGTATTTGTTTTACCACTTAAGGTTACAACCTCAGAAGTGTTTATTTTACACAAGGGGATAATGAAACAACATTAGTCACCAAAATGTAGGTGCAACACTACTTATTTTACAGAAATATTCTAGTGTTTTAATCAAATAAAAGTGAACGTGCAACACCAGAACAGTGCAAGTTCAAGTAAGGCCAAGTCAGTAATCCCCACAAGGTCACTGCAAAGGAAGAAAAGAGGTTCAAAGTATTTAGATTTTTAAAAGCCATTTAATCAAACATCTGACAGCAGATTTACCTAAACTTCTTTAAAGCCATAAAATGAATGCAAAGACCAAGCAGTGCCATTAATATACCAAAAATTTCTTGTGCCAATTGGTCTGGAGCATGCTAAAACCTTAACTACAAATCTTGGACCATGTAAGTTAATCACTAACATTTACGCTGGTTAAAGTGTTGTGCAGCATTCAAGCATGTCTTATTTTCGATGGTGTGTAGCTTTTGTCTATTATTTCATCTTGCAAGAACATATGAAGACAACGTTCATTCTGAGCCAAAGGATGGCCTGCAACCCTGAAAATTAAAAATTAAAAAGGTTAGTCTTCAGAGGTGGCCATGTGTGCTGTAATAATAACTCCAAATTACTTTGTCAGCAACTAGCTTCTAAGCATTTTTTAAAAAGCCCAAAATTCTGCATTCTAGTTCTCTATCTTAATTAGGTAAGGTAGATAAAGGAGTCCCTGTGAATTTTACTCCGCTAGTTATTGCCAACTACAGGGGGGGATGCTAATCTTCATTTCAAGTCAACGCTTTCCTTCCCATCTGAACCTATTTATCTATTTGTATTTGCATGCTTTCAAACTGCTAGGTTGGCAGGAGCTGGAGTAAGGATGGGAATACACCCCGTCATGTGGCTCTCAGGTCTTGAACCTGAGCTGCTGGCTTTCCAGCCGACAAGCCCAGTGTTGTCTTAATGACTGAGCCACCATACCATCTCCTATCTTAATTAAGGAGGTGAAATTTTCTGCAAAGTATCAGTGAACAGGCCCACTGACCTATTTGTGATGGGATAAACAGAAAACAGACACAAGTCCAGCAAAAGTCAATTTAACCCCCTCCCCAAATTCCAGTGTATTTAAAAATACTGATTTTGATGCAGTGCCTTGTTGTTCATAATTCTGCAAAATTGTACTACATTCCCTTGGCAGCTTTTAAGCTATTATATCTAACCGAGGTTTGCCTCTTTTGAATTAATATAAGGCGCCAAGAATAAATTTATGAGATGGCAACTTCCAATAGGGTGAGGTCCTATGGGTCAACCTTGGTTTATTTAACTAATATTATTGACGAGGTTTATCAAAGAGAATTTGGCTGCAGCAAGAATGATTTCCTTCAGCAATGAAGTACCAAACTAAAAATGCAGTAGGAAAAGGAAGTTCTTGATAAACACACAGCACAAACCATCTCATTTCCAAGTTAGAAGGTTTATAGGGATCTTTTCTGAAGGCCAAATTAGCACACATGTATCTTTAATATCCTCTAGATTCTAGCATACAAATCTGTGCTGGGGATCATACTTGCAGTCAGAAATTATAACTAAATTGTTTGTTCGATGATGAGCACACTTATCTCCCCCAGCCTTATTTGTATGATGCTATCTTTACATGCTGCAATCTAAGCAATTTGCATACATTAAGAAACAAAACCCAGGTCACTACAAATTCTTCAATTTTTGCAGCAAGCATGTTAAGTGGCTGCCTACTGTTCAGCTTGGATATTGAAACTACTTCGCAGTTCATCCTGGAAAGTGGTTCAGAAGTCTTTAATAATGTAAACTGAGCTTTTCTTTATATTAGCGCAAGCTTCACTGGTCTTGAAAAGACTTAACAGGTCACTGTTAGATGTCAGGAGGTGTAACATATAATCTACTGGGATGTTAAAACCATTGCTAGGAACTCAGTCCAGTGTACCAGCATATTGTTCATTACTGAAGTTTCTGTTCAACACAAGAAACAGAATATCCCACTTACTTGTTTATGAATTGTTCAAGCCCCAACTTCCTCTCTTCTATAAAGGAATCATCAAATATCCCATCATCTCCTCTGAAAGGCAATTGGCGAAGAAAGGCTTTTCCAGGTAGAGGAGGTACAACCACCTAAAAAACAGTTGTTGGTATTTTTTATTTTAACTCTGTTATGCTAAAAATTAAAGCATCATCAACATTACCATTACCACCACCATCATTATTGCTGCGGCATAAAGAGCTCTGAAAATTCTCTAAGCGCTATAGAAAAAAATTCAGATTCATTCCCTTCCTTAGGAATGTGGCACCAAGATGATTTAGGGTGAAAATACATAATGTTCCAGGCTTAAACACAGCTGTTAGGAAGCAAGATGGCTTATAGTGTACGTGCTCTAATTATAACAAAACACCAGAATAAGTTGGCAGTCCTCCCTGCCATCAAAGCAACTGGAAACTCACAGTGCAAACTTTTGCACTGATAAATCATCATCCCGTATAGAAAAAAACTTTGTTGCCTCACCTTACTTTCTCTTTCTAGCTCACTTCGAAGCCATTCAAAATCACTGTATCGTCTCCTGACGCAAGACTCCTTCAATTTGAAGATTGGAAGATTTGTCTGAAAGAAACAAAGACCCACCACTCTTCATTCACTTGACTCAGTTAGCCAGTTTAAGAAGCATGGACTTCAACTTCTAGAAGGCCGGCTGGAGAATCCAGGGAGTGGAAGCCCACACTTTGTAAAGCTGCCAAGGTTCAGAAATCATTCAGCTATGACATCTGAGGGCTTAGCAATGTTGAAACAACATATGTTTATCCAGATATTACACTTCACATGGATCCCTCAGGTTAGGTGAGCAAACTGAAAGCAAAAAATTAATACAGGTGTAGGGAGCTAGAATAGAGTTAGAGCATCCTTTTTGTGGCTGTCCACCAAATATAAACAGTCCATCTTTCCTAGGCATTCAAAACACTTATCAGTCATATTTTGGAGCAGGAGGGGTGCAACAAATAAGACTAAAACGCACAAAGATACCATCATTTTATACAATGATCCTCATAAAATTTTAGTTTAATTGCAGGACAAAGAAATGAAGGCAAGGATTTAGGATAGGAGTGGCCATCCACAGCAGCTTCATTCACTGTAGTCAGTAAAGGAAATGTTGAATGATAACAGTTCTTGTGATTTAAGCCTTCCAAGTGTGTAAGATTTTATGTTGCCCAAATCTATGTTTACTTGGCCCCTTAAGAAGAAAGCAGGTCTTTTGTCACTATATTATTTGCATACTGTTGAAATAATAGCTCAAACATTCAAATAGCTTTCCCATGTGGATATTAAAAATATGGAGAACAAGATGGATTCTTCAAGCACCCTACATAACAATGAACCTAAGGCTGGGCAACAGATTGTCAGTACTGTCTTCACAGATCAACCCTTTAGGAAGCCATTATGCCTACCAGGCTCCATAGGGATTAAGAGAGTCAATGCAGTAATCAGAAACTACCCAAGGAGCCAAAGTTACATTCTCTTAATTAATCCAATTTTATAATATTATGTACAAGAGTGTGAACACTGGTGTTGGACCAGGAGCAGGGAGATGCAAATGCCGGGTCAACTTCAGCCTTGGAAGCTCATTGGGCGACTACAAGTCAGTCACTCAGTTCAACCTGTCTCACAAGACTGGGGTGGGGGTGGGGGGATAGGAGGAGGGAGCACCATCTATGTTGTTGAACTCCTACATGAAAGGTAAGATGTAACCTGATAAATAAGCAAAAATTTGAATAGATATAAATATTTCTCTACATTCCTTTGCCCGAGAGGCCACCATTTCCTTGCATGCTAGGACAAAGATAGCACAAGGATGAACTATTGGCTTCTCTCGTAGTAGAATATAGCACAGAATGTTTTATCACATAGCCAATTTTTACTAGAATGTTAACAGGAAGCTGCATTCAAATCCCTGCTACTGGTGATTTTTGCCCTAAAATTACACTATGTGTTTGGATTGAAAATGAAAACCCCTTTTAAGTTACTCAAGAAATCCCAAAAGTAGTTTAAAGACCCATCAATCATACATGTGCCCAATATGAAAACTGAAAAAACAGTGTTACATGCACTTAACACTTAGAGCAATAGAAATGTATCAAAATGAATTAAAATACTTTTTAATTTTCTACCTCTAGCCAAGTGTATGGCTAATGAGAAAGCTTATCATAAAAAGTCTGATACGCAATGTTTCAGGAGAAAAGCCCATGTTATCATATACTGCAATATCTGTTATGTGCAAGGCATGAAGCCCAAGCCAAGTTAGGAAGGCACCTGCATTTTCCCAGCTAAGTACAACACGATTTATTGTACTCATGCTTTACAAGAAATATAACCTTAAGAAGCTTCTTTATACTAGAAGTCATACTTGCTTTTGTGAAACTACTTTCACACCCCAATTAGGAAGCACCACTATACAGTTCCTTTGGAGCTCAAGGGAAAGATTCCCAGAAATTAAAAACAATGGATTACTGCGCTCTGATTTCACCTTTTAACTTATTAACAGAGTTCAACTCTCCAAAATAAGTCATTGTAAGTGTGTAAAGCCTGTACAGTTTTATGTTTTCTGCAGGTGAGATTTTACCTTTAACATTCCATTTGCTCGGGTTACCTAATCCTTCTTGTTAACTGCTCTTTTATTCAGCAAGTTAAGATTAAAACCTGAAAGGAACGCCTCAGAAATTCTTATTTCTTGGTGCGGAAGCATATAAAAGTTAATCTCCAAGCAAGACATAAAGGCTTAGTGGTACAGTGCTAAAGAAAAAAATGGAATTGGAACTTGCAGCTCTCCGTTTTTCTTAAACTCCCCAAACAATCATAATTATTCTCTACTGCATCTGACTTTTTTGTTATTTCAAAATAGTTTACTTCTGAAATACAAGCTGCTTGGAGGCAAACGTGTGAAAGTCTCTGAACTATAAACTTTTACACAGAGAGGGGGAGGGCAGGCAGGCAGACACAGACATAACATTTTACATTTACAAGGTTGTAAATTCATCCAAACTTATTACTAGTTCATTATATTTCTCCATTAGGCCTTTAATTATCTTTGTTTTTCATCTGATTCCACTATATTGGAGCCCTCATTCAGTATTATTGGAGTGGAAGGGAATTAAGATGAATTGTAATAATCCAATAATTTTTATAGCATTTTAAAATTCAGTGTGAAAACCATGGGAAGTGGAAATCTAGAACTGAGCAGTTAAAATGGAAAAATTCAGGAGTCTGATATCAAGTATCTGTCAAATGGTGTTGCATGCATAATTGACAAGAACTTTGAACCAGATATAAATATCCTACTTTACAAGGTAGAATAACATAGAATATGCTCTGTTTGCATGACTAAATTCTGTTTATTTTTGGAGCCTACGTAACAAGACTTACAGCTTTCTCTGAAGGGGAATATTGCATTTAATTTTTGAGTAACATGCTTAAGACCACATGACATAAAGTCAATAGAACCAGACAAACTTAAAATTAGTAGGTATGCTTTGAATACCTACGAATTTATCTTCCACATTTTCCACTTTGCAAATTATAATTCAGTGGCAATTGTGATGGCACCTAGGAGTCCTAAGAATTCTATCTATTTTCAAGACAGAATTACCCAGAATAAACATAATCAAAATAGCAGTAAGCTATAGTAGTTCTTGCACTAAGGAACTAATTAAAGAATAGTGAGGCTAAGAAACAACTATGATTTTTAATATTCTCCTCAAATATTCCTATTTTTTGTTTTTAAAATTTAAAGCAGATTTTAAAATATAATTGTTTTACAAAAATTGAATTTGGCTCAAAAATATTGCAGTGGATATTTTAGGAATTGTTTGATAACAATAGTACATAGCATATTAAACCACCTGTGCATTTCATTGATGAAATCACTAGGAAATAAATTATATTCTGAGACTTTGTGGCCGTTACTACATAGTAGGGATGACCATGTTTATTAGTGCTTATCTCTTTTATTCTCCATCACTACTATCAAAATGAAAGAATGATAAATAAATAGAGGATTCAGAGGGATGGAATTAGTTTAGATCAACAGTCTGAATATGAACGCAGAAAAAATGTGGACAAGAGAACCCTTAAAGAGTGAAATTTGACAGAGACCACACTTTTAAAAATCCAACATAATTTGGCATAATTTGAAACATCTAAATAGGAGAAAGGAAGGAAAGTAAAGGAATAAGCAAACCAAATACATTTCCATCCTTTGAGGAATTCATTTCTCGTTCTGAGTATACGTTGAGTTTCATGATCTTATGATAAAAGATGTCAGAGGAGGATACATTCAATCATGAGATTAATTGAAGATGATTTTTTTTCAGAGGAACTAGATGAATTGGTGATCGTATGGCACCATATCAAGATCTGCTGCTAAATTACATTTTAAGAATGTTCTTATCATATGATAAGATGCTCCAAAAGGAAATCAGAACATATATAAAATGTCCACTGGTTTATAAGAATGGAATATTTGGATTTCTTATTCCAATGTCTCATAAATAAGTAGATTTGACACCATCGCCTTCCTTCAGTTTCCTATAAAAATGGGTTACTGAGAGGTAACTCAATTCTAGATCTTCAAAAAGATCTAGAATCTGAAACTTCAGATCCAGCAATGGAATCTATCCAACAACAGGTGTTTAAGACAGATAAAGTGCCAACAAACACTCTGAGGATTTGCCTACTATTTTAAAGGTAGTTTTAATCCTTTAACATAACCTTTTTTAAAAGGAAAGGGTCAAATGCTTATCTACACCACAATTTTTTATCCATCTGCATCTCTCAAGATTAAATACCGATGCTATGTACAGTATCACTCAGCATACTGCTCCAAATCAGGAGGTAGTTTTTCAACCTGGATTGAATGTTGAAATTCTTGATTCCAGTGACCAACGTGATAGGAAATAAGCCAGAACATTTAAACATTTAAATATAATTACCTATCAAGCAATGCTTCTAAACAGTTTTGGAAAAGAAAGCAGTCAGCCATTATATTAGTGTTGCTCCCCTTCGTTTTCGTGTTGGTGCCAATGGGAAGGATATGATTGACTCAGCTGCCCATGCCAGAGCCAAAACAAGCTACCTTGTGGGCATATCACTATGGCCTTGGTATTTTCTTTCAAGAACTTGACTGAAGGGTCTCCTGGAACCGAACAAAGCTATGTAGTTTGCCAGTCTATTTCCCATCCACACAAAACATCTATCAGTCTTCTATAATGAATCCACAAACATACACAATCTGCAAAAAGATGACAGAAAATCCCACCCTTCTGAGAATTACATAGAAACATAGGCTGCTGGTCCTTTGGTCAAATAACAAAAACATCCTAGTAAGTACACTGGCAGAACAATCTATCGTTCTTCTGTCAGCTTCTTGACTAGAGTCAAGAGCGTCTCTGAAAGATGGCGCAAACCTCCCCTCCAACGACTTCTTCTTCCTTCGATGGCCACCAGAGTTATTATGCAAGTTGTTAATAAAAAGCTGGGATATATCCACTTGTTATACTTAAAGTACTCACACAAAATTAAACCTTGAACTCTGGACTGGGAAAGACATGAAGAATGTTAAAACATAACACCCAGAGAATCCCTGGGAATGTCCTTCTTTAATCATTTATTTATCTCAATCTCCCTAAGAGACTTCTGGGTTTTTTTTTTAAAATAAGCTGCAGTTTATTTTTAAATCAATCATACGTGTACCTGACTTTTTCAGGGACTTCGCAAGTAACATAATCCAAAACGTAATGTTTTGACAAGAGGCCCAAACACCAATGAACCAGGAAGATGATGGGATTGTCAATTAAGATACTGATTTACAAAAGCAGAATGGAAAAGGTCCACTGTCAGGAAAATTATAGTGATCGCCATAGCACTCAGGCTACCGCTGTACCAAAGAAAAGAATCTGATATGCCACTTGCATTGTGTAGACTTCTCATTTTACTTTACAGAAAAACTGTTCTCCTTTTGGGCAATTTCTTGAAGTCTATAGCACACCTGCAAGTAACACCCCCCCCGCCCAAAAAAATAAGTCTCGCTGAACAAAGACACTGTTACCATAGCACCAATTTGAAAAACAGACTATAGTAAATTCCATTGGCAACTCCACTGCCAGCAGAAAGTAGATACTACTAATATCTCACAAAATACCCCAAGAACCTTGTAAAGTCATGCTATTAAGGAAAATATATAGAACAATCAAAACAGCACATTTGGGGAAACACTACAGACACATTATGAAGCAGGTATATTAATGTTCTTTTACTGCCTCCTGCTGGTTAATTCCTTTTGGTTAATACTATTGGGATACACAACAAACTTCAGCAATGTTCTGAAGAAATGAAACTTCAAGGTTAATTTTAAGTATGAGAACAGACAAAATGCCTTAAGCATTTTTATTAATTGTCCTTTTGAAGAAACTAGAATGGTACAGAGGACAGAATGAGAAAGTAAATAAGTCACGGTATAATCATTTGTAGAAACAAGCATCAAAGATTCTTAATTCCCAAAGCAACATTACCTCCCAAGCGTCTGCATGAATAGGCACGTTTCTTAATAGTTGCCTAACCACAGTCTATGAACTAAGCTAACTTCCCCACAAGGGAATACCATAATCAGGCAGTCACAGCAAGACCCATGCTACCAAATATGAATAAATAGATAGATATGTTCACTTTTTTTGCCTAGATTCATGACTTTTCACATTTCTGTGTTAAATTTAATTTTGTTTTCATCCATTGTTCAAGCTTGTTTAGATCTTTATTATTTTTTCCTTTCAGCCACCACACTTAGCTTTGATCACCTGCAAATCTGATCAACATTCCCTCATCAATATTATTTATAAATATATTGAAAAGCACTGCTAGGTTCTGAACAGATCCCCGTGGTGTTCACTTCATTTGGGATGTTTTTCCAAGTAGATTTGATGCTGTTTATAACTACCCTTTAAGTATGATCTTTGATCTAACTGTGGACCCATCTAATGGTTAATCCATATCTGACCATTTTGTTAATAAGGATACTCTGTGAGTCCACACCATTTCCCGACCAACGAGGCTAATAACTCCATCACAAGAGGAGATCACATTAAACTGATATGGCTTGATCATCATAAATCTATGTTGGGGTTTAGGTTATTTGAATGTCTTGTTCATTAATATCCACATTCTGAATTGGGCAGCAAATCCAGTACTTTATGGTTGCTAGATGAATCAAATCAATTTCCCTATTTATTTATTTATTGCTGTTTCTAGAACATCTTCAATATAGAGGGCACTGCAGTAATTCAATAGAGAATTTACCAGGACATGGGTAACTGAAACCAGACTACCTTCATCCAAGGAAAATCTAAGCCTAGCTGCCCAGCTTAAGCTGGACATAGGTGGCCTCAATTGTTAGGTATACTTATCCCTGTAGTGACAGGTCTATACAGACGAAAGACATGTGATCACCTCCTCTGTAAGAGCATTATTTCATGTAGCGTACAGTATTTCTTCAATTCCCCATCCAACAACCATTTCTTCCAGATTAATTTTAATTATACACACTACAAGTGGTTACTACTACATGATTTCATTTTCCTTTAAGGTGTGATTTCATTAGGAGTTGGTCATATGAAGAGACGTTAAAATCTAGCCTCTATTTTTCTTACCTATGAGCTACTGCCACAAGGTTATCCAAGAAACAACAAGTATACCCACCTCATCTGGAGATACTTCAAAACGCTGCCAGCTCTTTGGCACTGCATTTGCTTGGTTCCACATTTTAGCTCTCCATCATTTTTGTCCAGTTGGATTCTGTTCCCCATTCCTTTTTTTTTTTGTAAATTTTATTTGAGTTTTTACAAAGAGAAAAAAAAATACAAATAAAACATCTTTTTTGAAAGTAGCATAATCCCGGGTTACATTTCTTCGTATAGACACAAATTCAGGTTCATGCTCATTTTTATATTCTATTCCATATCTTATTACTATTTTACATTTTCTGCATAGCTTCTCCCCTCTTTTAATTTTCTCAATTTTATTTTAATTATCTCATCTCAATTCAAATCATTGTATTTATATTTTTTTGTCTGTCCTGTTTCAATTATCTATTATCTTTTCTCATTAAACAAAATTTCTCCTGTAGTTACTGATTGGAGTATGACACCTTTATATCTTTTCTGTAAAGTTGTAACATTCAATGTAATACATAACTTCCATTCGGATTCTGCTTGGTACATTCTTAAAATACACACTGTATTCTTAAAAAAAGAAAAAATTATAAATGTATATAATTAAAACAACATTCCATTCCAATTCAATTCTATCATTAATATTAATATTCATTGAAGTCTTAACATTTTTAACATTACTTTTCAATTAAATAGCATATTTCTATGGGAACAATTATAAGCTTTCCATAGTTAATCCCCCCCTTCACATATTTTATAAAACATTAACTAATTAAAATGTTCCTGTTCCTTCCTAATTCAATTTTCTCATTTATTTTATTTCACTTATTTTATTCACAAACATTTCACTAAATTACACTATTTTATCCCTCATTTTAATCATACGTTGTTTCCAATTTTCTAAAGTTATTTCTATTACTAATATAACAATACAATCTTATGTACCTTTAGATTTTCACCCATTATCTCTAAATAGGTCCTGTTTCTCTATATCTTGCTCCAGTCCTTTGTAACTTCTTTTCCTTTCCTTCTTCCCTCTCTTCTTCTCTCTCCCCTTTTTACCCCCTTGTCTCTCTACCTCTATTTCTCTCTTCTGTATTCCCCTTTTCTGTTGCCTTCCAGTATTATACTTATTTTTTGAATTATTTTTCTTTTCTTTGGTCGTTTTTTTAAGTCTTAAATTCTCCATTCTCTTTCCCCACTTTCCTTTTTCTTTCCCACATAAAATTGCTTGTTCATTAAAGATGGCTTCTTCTTTGTCCCAGTCTTCTTGTTTTGCAGTCTTTTCTTGTTGTTTCTCATAGTTCCAAATCTCCATTTCTAAGAATTGAAAAACGAAGCCAAAAGAACCCTTTCTTTCTTGTGCATCTTCTTTGTACTTTTTAAGTTCCATTTTCAATTCATCCAGAAGTGGTGCCATTGTATAAATTTTTAAACAACTACCCGATTGATTTTAGTCATTCAAATATAATAACCAAGAATCCAAAGATCACCAAATAATCCAAATACAAGCAAGCTGTTTCTTTTTTGCTCTTTTTTTTCACTTTCTCTTCCTGGGGTTACTATTTAGTTGCAAAGTTTCAGTTAAAATGTATCTTTTAGAAGTCTTGAAGTTTTACTGTAGATTCTTTTTAATTCCAGGCAGTTCCTCCCTCTTCCAGATCCTGCCCTTATTCTTTTTCTCTCCCTTCCTGCTTATGAAAAAGAAAATTTTTAATGTCCAGAAATCTTTATTATCCCTTTGGCATTTTGTTTTATTTTCGGCTTAATTGCCTACTGATGTCAAAGTGGATTTTTCCGATTTCTTACTTAAGTCTCTTAGTTATCAGTATAGGGAAGGAGAGAGAAGGAAAAAAAAGCCAAACCTTTCCCTTTTCACTTTCCTTCGCTGCTTCCGACTCTTCTTTGGGAGCGATGTTATTTTTTGTAAGTTTAAATTCCAGGGTACCTTAGTTGTTGCTTTTACAATTTAACCCGGTCAGCCAAAACTTTCACTTCTTATCTTCCTCTTGCACATTCTTTTCCCGTCGAGTTCTCCTTTGTGGTGGCCATTTCTGACCACCGCTACAAACGCCTTCGGGAAAGGGAGTAATGGCCAGCTGAGGAGGAGAGATGCGGCTCTCCTCAACCCTGCTGGCGGTCTCCCCCCTCTTCACCACCTCTACGGGATGGCTTAGCCCCGAAACCAGCCGGCTTGGGGCACTCCAGCGGCAAGCCCAGACAGAAACTGCACACGATTGCGGATTTATGTCTGCTGCCGAAGAGACTTCAAACCGGAAGTTGTTCCCCATTCCCGATCTAACCATACTTGACCAGAAATACTCTCTCACTAATTGTATTTCTCCTTTCCAACACCAACTGAAGTAGGTTCCAAATGAGACTAATTCCGAGCAGGAGAGTATGAAGTAATCAAACCAGTTAATAAAAGCCACCATTCCCCCCCTTCTTTTTTTTTTTTTTTTTTTGGAGAAATGAGCAGCTGGTCTATGTTACATATTCTCAGCAAATGTGAATCTGAATAATCACATAAACAGAATATGAAACAGCCTTAGTTCAGGGAAAATCACCTAGCAGCAATTATTTGTGCTTCAAACTTTAGAGCTCAATTTGGAGATTAACAACTGGGATGATGAGAAGAACTTAATTTTCCAACTTCTCAATTGCAGACTAGTCTTTTAATATTACTGATGACAGTAGATGAATGAGCACAGATTGGACCTACTTGGTCTAGGGCGCCAGGCTAGATGCAGGAGACTGTGAGTTCAAGACCCATTTTAGCATGAAAGCCAGCTGGCTGACCTGACTATGTGAGGTGAGTTGAGAGTGTGACTGGCCTAAGGTCACTCTCTCTCAATCCAACCCACCTCACAGGGTTGTTCCTGAGGAGAAAACAGGAGGAAGGTGTGTAAGACATGTTTGAGTTATTTGTAAAAATAATAAAGGCAGGATACAAACAAACAAATATTTTGGCTATGAAAGCATTCTCTTTTAAGAACAGATCTCACATTCAAATAGCTAAAATCACCTCAGAATTAAAGGACTTCTTCTTCCCTAGATTGCTAACCATGATGTGTTTCTTCGTAGCTGGACAATACAAAAATGCAGGTGGTTGAGGAAGCTCAATTGACAGGAAACTTGGCCACACACAGTCTTAGTGTCAACTTGTAAAACATTCCTACATTTAATGTTTGCCCATGAACTTTACCATGATTAACTGTTATTTGATAATTTATTATTAATAACAGCTAACCTCAGTTTGTTGGAATTAAATAGTAATTCAAATCATTCTTATAGTAGTATTCATTATTTGTCTGTGATTTTATATGCTCAAGTAGTTAGAGTTGGAAATACAGAAACAGAACAAGATGACATTCAGTCAAATATAGATTTGCAGTGCAATCTGATCTTTTTTACCAGTGAGGGAGATAGACTGTAATCAGTTGCATTTATGAATATATGTACTTCTAAAACTAGAAAAGTTGCATGCGTGGCTTTGAAATATTTTGTAGAGAGCCTTCAAAATATTGGTCTATCTATGGAATATACAGTCTATTTCAATGGACTGTTGGGATCTGAAATGCTCTAAATCTAAAACATTCTGCCACTTTGAATTTTGGGATGGTAGAATACAAATGAAAGATTCCTTTTTTATTTATTTATTGTTGTTTAAAATTAATAACAGAAAAAGGAAAAAAAATAAAAGGAACAAATACAAAAATATATAAATTATTAAAAAAACAACATATGTCTGATTATTATATAAGATACGTATATGTTTTTGTTTGCACATACACAATCTTTGTATTAATAATTATAGAATTTTAACTGTTTACTGTTGACCAGCTGGAAGAGTTTGTGATCGGACATGAAGGCAGAGGCCGGCAAAGAGGCAAATTCCCACCTGGAGAAATACCCACACAAGCCTAAGGCGAATTCTATGGGTGGCAAATGAGGTTAAAATGCGCATTGTATGATTGTGTTTAACCTAATTTCAATCTTTGTATATTTTATGTCATTGCAGGGGTTTCTTTTCAAATAAGGAAGGGCAGCCTGTCAAGCTCGAAATTGACATATGTGTAGCCATTTTGGTTAGATTTAGTATATAGTATATACTCTTTTTCTTACTTTCTCTTTGGCGGTCACGGGGGAAGGGTTTTGGGCTTGCCACATTCCTAGGGGGGGAGGAGTGGAGATATATAGAGTTGTTTAGGCTAGGTCCGTGTTTGGCGAACCTATGGCATGCCTGCTGGAAGTGGCATGCTGAGCCACTTCTGCCAGCACACGAGAGTTCGCCTGAAAGATCCCCACTCCACATGCGTGCGCACCACCGCCACCCTACAGCTGACTGTCGGGTATCTTAAGGGCATGCGCAGGAGGGTGGGGGTGGATGGGAAACAAGCATGCATGCACAGAGATGCACGATGTGTGGGGGAATTGTGCGCTCATGTGCAGATGGATGTTGTGCACACATGCACAGATGCATGGCGTGTGGCAGGGGGTCACATGCACATGCGCAAATGGATGGCCCATGGCGGGGGGATCATGCATGTATGTGCAGATGTATGGCGTGCGGTGGGAGTTATCACATGCCCATGTGCAGACGTGCAGGGGGATTGTGCGTGCATGTGCAGGGTATGGGGGGTAGCACGCATTGCCTTCTGGGTGCTGGCACATGAGCGCACACACGCAATTATGGACACAGGAGCCGAAAAAGATTAGCCACCACTGGGCTAGTTGATTCTTCTTCCTGTGGGAAAATGAGCTGACCGTGCTCAGGCCCCTTAAGGTGCAGATTTATGACATCAAGCAACTCTGAATTACTTCTATTGGAGAATGTGACTTTGGGGGGTTGTTTTTAACTTCTAATATTGTGGGGTAACTCTGGGTTGTGTCAGATCCAGAATTACCACGGACTTTGCCAATTTGATGCTTTCTTAAATGAAAAAAATAGTCTTGGAAGAGGGACTTTGTTCTTTTCTTTTTAAATGGATTTCACCACTTGGAAACCTGACAGACTGTTAACTAGCAAATATCATCAGTTTTCCATTAGTTACCCCAAGGTTTTCAAAGAACAGGAACTGGCTTAATAGAAGCAAGGGATTTTTTTTTTTTTTTAAATGATGACCTTGTTAAAGGACCTTGTTTCCATTAGAAAGCAAGCCATAGCTATTTTATCACAACAGAAACCCAAAGCAATGCATGAAGTATTATTTTAGTCATTACCGGGTATTTACTTTGTTTCAGCTCTTTTCTATTTCAGCTAAAAATTCTAAAGTACAAGTGGAGTACATTGCTAATTTCTTTATCTCCCCAAGACTCCTTAAAACAAGAAGCCAAAAGGGTAATATGTGTTCAGATAGACTACTAAAACAACTTATCAATGAAGATATTTTGGATGGCATATTAAGACTTAACTACTTTTTTTAAACATTTGAGCATGAAAGAGTAATCCATTTCCTTTATATTAAAGTTATATACGTGAAGTGGTAAATATAATACCTAATAGCTTTTGAGTCTCTAATTTGAGCCTTGCTAAGAAAGGCAGGTTCCATTAGAAGTTTCAATGATAACTTTTAGTTAAATGAAGCAAAGATATCTGACCTTGTCTTTTGTGAAAGACAGGTACTCAAGCTATCTGCAGATTCATGTACTTGATATCAGTTATTTTCACAAAGCTTCCTAAGCTCTCAGAAATCAAGTGTAGTCTACAAATTAATTTTAGCCTTGGGATTCGGAGATACTTGCAACCCATAAGGTGCAGTCATAGACGACATCAAAGAAAGAAAGAAAAAAAAAACGACAGTTTGATAACTCAAGAACAAGGAAGAACAAATTCAGTAGTCATTCATCCTGAAGCTCAGCAGTATAGATACCAATATAAACAGCAGGGTAGCTTCAAAACCTGCCTTGCAAATCACAATGGCTGGACTTAACCCTTAACCCTTAATATTATGACTTAGAATGGTGTGTGAACCCAACATAAAATAGGAATGCAGGATATATTTAAAATGAGACATCATCCAAATTGTAACATGTAAATATACAGTATATAACCAAGCTGGGAAGAAACAAACAATTGTCCAGCTGAAATTAACACAGCATGATCCTCATACTCTAGAACCAAATTATCCGATAATCAAACGTTATTTCTACATTCTCATTAGGATATATAATTTCTGATACTCAGTGGCTCTAACAGCAGGGTAGCTGTGACTTTTACACACCATTCATTGAGATAGATGTTAAAAACCCTTGAATTACATGAAATGAACTTCCACTTACTATTTTTTGGTCTTTACAGTTTTGCAACTGCAAAATACTGTAACATGATCCCATGTTCACTTGCTAAGATTTTATTCATCTGTATTCTATCTTTGCCTTTGTTACACAGTGATCAATAAAACATTGAAAATATCACAAAAGAAATATCAAATCGTATGTCATTTTTAGATATGACACAAAGCTTGAAAAAGCCATATTAAATATTTCTATTTAAAAAGACATTTGTATAGCTGGAAATAATTTACAGATAGTTCTCACTTACCAGGGATAGGATTCTAACGGTTTGGACCAGTTCAGTAGAACCGGTTGTTATGATTCTCTGTAGTTTGGAGAACTGGTAAATCGGGCCTCTGGCTGGCACCGCCCCTCTCTCCACCCGCTTCCCTACTCCTTGCCCAGTTAATCCTTATCGCACATGCGCAACATCATGCGCATGCATGGCATACCTGCAACCTGCTTTTTCCCGCCTGCCAGGCCAGCCATTGCTGCCTGCCTTTTGCTGCGGCCCTGCCTGATCTGATAATCTCCCTGGGTAAGTGAGGCTCTGCAAGCCCTGGTCACCTTTCCCCACCACCACCACGACCCCCTCCACTGTTCCTTCCAGTTGGGTTAGGCTAATCCTAACCCCAACTGAGCAGCCCTGATCTGCCTGCTCACAGGTAAGCCTGCAAGTCGCGCTAGCCCCTGTCCCTGGACCTTGCCGGGGGGGCCCCACCATCCCCAGGTCCGGCTGGCTGGCTTCCCCACTGGTGTGGCCTTATCCTGGCGGAGGAGCTGGCTGGGGCCTAACTAACCATCATCCCCGGGCTTGGTTGGCTTCCCCACCGGTGTGGCCTCATCCTGCAGGTGGCACTGGCTGGGGCCTACCTATCTGCCCCCCCATCCCTGGGCTTGGCTGGCTGGCTAAGCCGCCATGTGGCACTCTTCCAGCTCTCCCTACCACATAGCGGCTGCGGCGCAGCAAGCTGCGTCAGCGGTGCTTCGACTGGTAGGGCAGGGACATGTCTGCCTCCTGTAAGCAGCATCGTCACCGCAACACCTCCGCTGCCTCTGCCCACTTCTCCCGGGAGCAAAACAAAAGGAAGCGGGCAGAGGTGGCAGAGGTGCTGTGGCAACAGCACTGCTTACGGGAGGCTACCAGCTCCCTGCCCTCCCAGTGGTGCTTTGGGAGGGCTTGGGGGGGGTGCTCCATAGCCCCACCACAGCACGCTGCCCGCAGAGGTAATTTGGGAGGACTAGGGGTTGTTCCCTGCCACCACCACCCCACTTTCTTCCTTTTTCCACTGCCCGCTGCTGACTGGAGCTTGCCAGATCATTCAGTTCATCCCAGACCTGGTGCGTGTGGGGGGGGGGGCAGGGAGAAAAAAAGGAAAGAAAGAGCAAGAAAGAAAGAGGGAGAGAAAGAAAGAAAGAAAGAAAGAAAGAAAGAAAGAAAGAAAGAAAGAAAGAAAGAGAGAGAGAGAGAAAGGGAAAGGAAGAAAGGAAGGGAATGAAAGAGAAAGAAAGAGACAACAAAGAGGAAGAAATAAATAAAAAGAAATAGAAAGGAAGGGAGAGACACTGTGATGTGTGCGTGAGAGACAAGAAAAGAAAGAAAGAGCAGGAAAGAAAGGGAGAAAGAGAAATAGGAAGAAAGAAAGAAATAGGAAGGGGAGAGAGAGAAAACTGTGCTATTATTTTTAATTCTTCTATTATGTATCATATATTAATATTTTACACTGTCCCTACACCTAAGGTGATTTTACTGCCTTTCTTTTGCCCAGATATCTTTCAGAGTTTACATGTCTATAGTCCAGAGCATAAATACATGTGTGTGTTTAAAAGAGCTGAAAGGGACTATGGAGGTAGTCCAACACTCTGCTCAGGCAGGAAAATGGAGGATTTAGATGTCCTGGGAAAGGTGTCAGAATAACACTTAGAAGGGATCTTGGGGGGGAACCCTATACCATTTCAGAGAAATGGCTGCCCACAGTCTTTTCTTAAAAACTTCCAGTGTTGGAGCACCCAGAACTTCTGTTGGCAATCAGTTCCATTGGTTAATGGTTCTCACTGTCAGGAAGTTTCTCCTTAGTCTTAGTTTGCTTCTCTCTTTGTTCAGTTTCCATCCATTGCTTCTTGTTTGCCTTCTGGTGCTTTGGAAGATACATTGCCCCCCCCCCCTCTTTCTGGCAGCCCCTTAAAAGCCTGTTGCCTATCACACTCTTGAGCAAAGCATGTGAGCCATTTCCTCCTTTCAGTGGTCCATGAAAGTACATCTATAGTATGTAGATAATAGTCAAAAAAAGGTGAACGTTTTTACAGTTGAGGCTGGGTGTGACAAGGAATGGCTGGGAGGGGAGGGGCCAGGTGAGGCACCCCTTGATGTGAGAGACATTGAGTTGGTCATGCCCACCCAGTCACATGACTACCATGCCACGCCCACAAATTAAGCCACGCCCACAGAACCAGTTGTTAGGAAATTTGAACCCCACCCTTGTCACTTACAAACCAAAATTGGGGACTGGCAACGGTCGCAAAGCAATATGGTTGTAAAGTGAAACATTACATGATCATACCAACATATGCTGTGGTCATTAAGCAAATCATCCACAATCATTAAAGTCGAACTGCAACTAGCAACTTCTTTCCAGCTTTCCCTCGATTTTCCTCATTGGAGGCCCACTGTGTGCAGGTCTTTGGGAGCAATCATGTGACCGTGGGACAATGCGACCATCAGAAATGTGTACCCAATGCACAATCATATAACTGTGGGGACACTGCTATGGCCACAACTTTAAAGACTGCTTGTAAATCTCTATCACCATCACAACTTTAAATGGTCACTGAACGAGCAAGCCAATTCAGTGAAGTCTCTCTCTCTCTCTTTCATATTTCTAAGCCATCCATTTCCCTCAGAAATTAATATTGAGCCTTAATTGTAAATAAACCCATCTTTAATTGAAGAATTCTTCAAGGCTCACTACAGTTGATAAATGGTTGAAAAAATAACACCTCTCATACTTTTAAGTATCATTACTCTAAAGAAAAGTTATGTTGGCTTTTGCAGAATCTAATATTTCGATGCAGTAATTCACACAGTCCATCTGCAGTACAGGTACTCCTCAAATTAATGAGTTCGGCTGCTTAGGAACCCCCAAAATTATGATAGACACCCCCATAAGGTATATACTCCCCAGTTCTGAAGCTGGCTTCCGTTGAGCCCCCCATGGAGGGCAAAAATGGCCTCCCCCAGGCTCCAGAGGTCCTCTGGAGGCTGAAAGTGGGCACTTCTGATATTTCCAGAAGGCCCGTTTTTCGGCTTCCAGAGGCTGCAGAGGCTTCCCTCGAGCCTCTGGGAGGCCGGAAATCAGCTCGAAGGCACATGCATATGCAGTGCAGATAAGGGGGCAGTGGGGGGTATTGCGCAAGCATGCACAGGGTGCGGGGTGCATTGCATTGTGGATGCCAGCACATGCGCGCTTTCAGCACACAAAAACAAAAAGGTTCACCATCATTGTCCTAGAACAAATACAACCAAATATCACAGTGGCAGTATTTAAAAAGAAAGCGTGGCAAGGCGGCTTCATCACAAGTTGCCATCTCGGTATTTTCTCATGTAGTTATAAAAATGCTGCATTGAACATAGAACAAAATATAGTTTTGGTCCACCTCATTATTTCCTACTCAGCATAACACAATTCGTTCAAGTTGTTAAGACACAAGTTTTCCCAATCACCCCATCCTTGTTTATTTAAACCCTTTAAAGGTAGTCCCTTGACTTAGGACAACTGAGCCCAAAATTTCTGTTGCTAAGCAAGACAATTGAGTTGCACTCCATTTTTGCTTTCTCCCCACAAGCAAATCACTTTAGTTGTTAAGTGAATCATGTGGTTGTTAAATGAAACAGGCTCCTCCCCATTAACTTTGCTTGGTGGAAACCAGCTGGGAAGGTTACAAATAGTGTTCACATGTCCCAGGACAGTGCAAACATCATAAATACATGTCAGTTGCCAAGTGCTCGAATTTCGATCATGAGACCATGGGAATGCTGCAGTGGTCGTAAGCCTGAAAAATGATCATAAGTCACTTTTTTTACAGCCATTGTAACTTTGAACAGGCACTAAACTAAACATAACTTTTGAGGAATAAAAATTGAGGAATACCTGTATTAGCTGCTCCTTTTAACCAACTCTGGTTAAACTAACAAAAGTTAAACCAGCGTATTAAAACTATAAAAACTAAATATGTTAAAAACAAAAACCTGGTGCCAAGTTAAACTTCTGTTGTGTAGTCACTTCATCTTATACTAACACTTGGAAGTAAAGCCAAGTCTACAGTGCTTTTCAGAAAGCTAAGAAAGCAGAGACCTGCCAAATTTCAGGGAGCGGGGTTACGACACAAAGTTCCCATAAGATGGCAACATTTAGGGATGCTCACCCTATCTGATCAGGTAGCATAGGTAGATGTCCTTGGGGTAGTGATGGTGAATTTGTGACGTGTGTCAAAGGTGACATGCCGCACATCAACAGTTAACAGCTTTAAAAACAGTGACTAGCATCTTGAATTTCACCTGGAAAAGAACTGGAAGCCAATGCGGCTCACATTTCAGACTATTTCATGGGCAAACCTAGGGACTCCATTATTGTCTACACCATTCTGGAAGTTGAAGTCCACAGGTCTTAAAGTTGCCAAGGTTGGAGACCCCTGGTCTACACTGTTGCATTTTAGACCAGTTGAAATTTCCAAGTGGTCTTCAAGGGCAACCTGATGTAGAGCTCATTGCAGTAATCCAAACAGAAGGTAACCAAGCATGAGTGACTCTGAGTCAGGCTTCCTGGGTCCAAGAAAGGGCACAATTGGAGCATTAAATGAACCTATGCAAAATCCCCCACCAAGCACAGTTACCACTGCTCTTGGGCAAGGGTCTTCAACCTTGACAAGTCTTAAAGTTGCCAAGGTTGGAGACCCCTGCTCTAGGGTCCCCAAATTGCACACCAGCTCAGTCCAGGTAAGTGCCACTCTGTCCAGAGTCAAAGATTACCCTATCTCAACTGATATAGTATTAACCAAAAGGCATGTCTTAAGTACACACATGAATCTTCTTTATCCACTCACACTCGGAGATAAGATATATTCCAAGTTCTTTCTAACTTCAGGAAACAATAAGCACACTAGTCAACAGATTTGGCTTATGTTACCATCTTCAACTTTTCTAGAAATGCGTGAATAGAAAAGATAAGGGATCAATGCCAGGATTATTTGCTTCATATCAAACTTACAATAAAGATAAACATCTAAAAGTACATTTACTTTATGATAATTTAAAGAACTGTACAACACGTATGATTGCCTATGGCATGTTGAAATATTTGTTTAAATGTATAACCTAAAAGCTTTGGTATTTAGGAGGTGAAGGACAGAACAAGTTATCAAAACAAGTTACTACCGTATTTAAGCAGTTTGTATGATCCAGGTGAAGGTCCTTATCTGTTATTTAATTTCTTTGAAGACATAAATCCTCCATAGCAAGAGTAAATAGACACACTGTTTAAAAACCAAATAGCCTTGAAATTATCTCTTCATGATCATGGAGATAAGATGAATGTGAGGTATCCACAACAGAATACATTCTCTTGATTAGTCTTTAACTTACAAACATGCAGGCAGCCAAGCAGAGAAATACCATTCAAAGGAAATAGTCATTAGGACAACACACATCCTTAACAAAGTCAAGCTGGACTTCCTTTTGTGGTACAAAAGAAACTGTGGACACACTAGAGTAAAGTGAAAAAAACAAACCTAAGTTTCTGTATTCAGAGGCAATTCTGACAAGTTTGGTGTCAGATAGTCAAACAACAGACAAACCACTATTTCCTTATAGGCATTCAGAGAACATTTTACTGGCCATTTTTCTAAAAAAAAAACATCTTGTCAAATGACTAGGAAATTTATACTCCTTTTTTATATAAGGATCTAGAACAAGAAATTTTCCTGATAATTTTCCAATGGCACTGAAGGTCCTGAAAATTTGAGAACCCAAGAAAAATCAGGAAAAAGAAACCCAGGGACTTTCTGCTTTTTCCAATGGAAAATTTGAAAGATTTTTATACTGAAAAGTTCTATATTTTCTTTTTTGAATGAGAAAAATGTTTTATTCACTAAAGTAAAAGATTACTGAAAGATTGCCATCAAATAGCAATACATTAATAAAGCATTGGATGTTTTTACTGTTTTATAAGTTTAGTTATAATGTAACATATTCTTTAATGTTGTCTGTATTATCCTTTTTAGTACAAAGATGCATTATTGTAACATGTACTAATATTTGCAATTTCACTTTTAGAAAATTATATTTGAAATCATTTACAATTGTACCCTCTTTCTGAGTACACAGGATTCTTTAATACAGGATGGATGTATTTGAGAATGTTACAAATAGGAGTAAAAGTTACAATGCAGACATGTAAATTGTGATACGTTTTGTGTTGTTTTTTTTTCCTTGGAGAACAAATTCAGAATTCCTGGAAAGATAATCTCCTACAGACAGTAACTCAAACACAGAAGTACTGTATCAGAAAGGGTGCGACCCATACAGAAGTGGGAGAAATCAGCTGAGGCTCTACTTTGCATAATTCTTATGCCAGATCAGCACATGGCTACAGCACAGACTAATGCAAAGCCAAAGCAAACCACATTTTGGGCAGAGGAGATAACAAATATGGAACTATGCAGTTGTTTTTTAATTTCCAAGCATTTGAAAAGTTCACCAATAACTGGGATCTTGACTTCACTTGAAGAATCCTGCTCCATGTGGCTTTTATCTAATTCATTTTGCATGGTAGAGTAGGCACAGAGTTCAAAGCTACTTCATCAAGCAGGATTCAAGACCGCTTTACTTTGAGCACAGTAAACTGTGTGCTCAAAGGGCAACCTATTTCATCTTTTGCGACCAGGAATCTCTCTTAGCCTCAATTAAGCAGGCCAGGGTGTGATAACGGAGAGAAACCCATCGGGGACCTAGAAGTTGGGGGGCATCTCATCTACAAACCTTGCCTAAAAGTGCTGGGCCCATAGAGACCACACTCCTAACCTGCCTTCTTGTGGGGAGGCAGGAGGAGAAGAAAATGAGAGAGTAAGGCGAACTCTTTTTAGCAGGAACCTTCCCCAGGAAAGGAGTGTACTAATGACCAGTACAAGGAGGGGAAGAGTAACGGGCCCTACAACCCCTTTGCCAACTCGATTCGATACCCCAGCTCGAAAAGCCACCCCCCCACCACACACACACCCCGTCCTCCCTAAAACCCAGCCCAGTCTCCTTTCTCTCCAGCCCTCCAAGGCAGCCGCCTCGCTGAGGTCTCTCACCTTGACTCTGACCTCGTAGGTGGTAAAGCGCCCCCGCCCAACCCCCACCGTCTGGGGGTTGGTGACGTCGATCTCCAGGAAGTTGCTCGGGGGCCCGTAAGCGTCGTTGAGGTTCTGCGGCTTGGTTATGAGGCGCCTGGTGTCGGCAACGGTCTCAGCCATTTCTCTCGCCCTCCGGCTTTTGCGCCTGACCAGTGGGGCGCAGCCGAGACGAGCCGCCGCCAAAAAGAGAGACCAGGGCGGGGTCCAGGGCCGAGGGAAGAGACAGGAGGTCGCTCGGCCGCTGGAACGCAAACCGCCCACCCCCTTATTTACGGGCGACCTGCCGCCGCGACGCCCCCGCCACACGCTCTGGCCCAGCCGCCGCCCGCGCACGGGTAGGTGGTGGTGATGATGGTTGAGGAGGAGGAAGCAGCCCTGCGCTTACGCAAAGCATCTTGGGTCTTGTAGTTTCCCCTTTGCCGGGGGGGGGGGCGAATGACGAGGCCCAGAGAGCCGCTCTCAAACTCTTAATTCCCGAAGTGCTCTCTAGTCCTGGCCAGGGAAGGTCAAAAGAGTACAAGAGAAACTTAAAGGCTTGCTTTTAGCAATCTCCGAACGGGGGAGGGTGAGGAAGGGCTACTCGGAAGCCGAAGGATGCTCATCTAAACTTGGAAATGTGCCTCAGGGAGAAGGCGGGAGCTGGGCTGCTCTCCTCGATATGTCCCTAGGATGCTTTGAATCAGAGCAACGTCAAAGTCTGGGTTGTAGACGTAAATGTATGGATATGTCATTAACGTGGGATGGAAAGTGGAAAGGTCCGTCGGGTTGTCAGCCCACCACTCTCAATAAGTGGGCCAGAGAATAACAGATAACCAGAGTTGGAAGGGACCTTGTAGGTCATCTAGTCCAACCCCCCCCCACCCACCCAAGCGGGAGACCCCACACCATTTCTGACAGATGGCAGTCCAATCTCTTCTTGAAAGTCTCAAATGATGGCACTCCCACAACTTCCAAGGGCAAGCTGTTCCATTGGTTGATTGTTCACTTAGTTGATTGTTGATTGAATGCAGCAGAGATTCATCCTATGCAGAAGGGAAAACGACAACTTTCGGGGTGTCTAATTCTGCTGGGCACAAGGCTACATTCTCCAGTTTGTGATTCACAGCCCCAGCCCCCCCAACCCCTCCCCCCAATTATACTGTAGGGAGGCCAGAGCTATGCTAGACCCCAGTTTAGAGGAGCAACCACAGTTAAGAACCTATCTTTTGTGTACCCTCTTCAATTCCTACCGTTTCTGTTAAATTTATTTTTAAAAAGAGGTTAATGGGGAAAGTGTAAATGGTAATCTAATTCTGCTACCTATTTGGAAGAGTAATATATGATCATCAAATGATATACAGTACTTGTATATTTGAAATACGTTATCTGTAAACAGCAGTATACAGTAAGTATATAGTAATGACATATACCTGACTCTGGAAAAAAGACAGATACTTTCATCACCTCTATAATTGCATGAAGCAGTTCAGAATTGTATACTTACTTGGAAGCCAGTGAAGTCACTTTTGATACATTCATCTGGATAATTTACACAGCCCAGTTTATGAATGGTGCAGTATTTCCTCACACTGCAAAACAGTGCCTGATTTCATGTACTATTCTAAGTTAGTGCTTTAGATTGATATATGAATCTAGCCAATTGATTCCTACTCTGCTCTTTTCCATCTGCTTTAAAAAAAATTACGGAAAGCAACAGAAGTGTGACATATGCTGATTGCTGTTAAAATGATTTTGAGTAGCTGCCATCAAGACAATTAACTTCCACAGAATGCAATTCATGTATGACACCTCTCTTCAAAGAACGCTAAGTTCATCATGCTCATGCAGCACCCTTCAGATTTTGAGGAAGGAAATGTAGTTAAGTCTTTCATCAGAATTCAGGAAAAAAAGGGCTGAATCAATGTTTTCAGTATACAATTTGGAGAACAAGCACTTTCACAGCATCTTAAAATTGCAACTTTTGAAATATTCACTTTGAGCCTAATATGATTCCTAGAAATAAATCAGAGTTGGGCCTGACCCAGCAAAAAGAGAAAGCACGTATGATATTTATTGTGGAAAAAGTGATACAGCTTAAAACCACCATTTTAGAATGGGAGAATAAAGCTAGTATTTTGTTGCTTGCAACTGATAGATTCAGCTTCTATCATCAGCTCTCACTATAATACATAAAAGTAAATTTATAAAAAGAAGCAGTTGTATTCATCAACCATTTGATCAAGAGTGCCCAAAGGCCAAAGAGAGTTAACTATTTGCTTTACTAGTCCTAGAGATTATCCTTCTTTACGCATAAATAAATATATAATCACCATGAGGAAACCTTAAGAAATTAACTCAATACAAGAAAAAGCTATCATTCAAGAAACCTGGCTCATTCACTGGAAAGTGCTGACTCCTAAATAGGACCTGTCTTAATAGTTCCCATATTTTTTAAAAAAGGGAATCAGAAACTTTTATCTAACTACCAGCCTAACAGCCTCCATGGCATCATTAACAATACCAAGCATTTATCTGTTAAGCTCCTGGTTTGGATGAATTCAGAAAATATATTGTGGAATAAATTGGATTTAGAAGTGACCATGCCCTCTTTGATCATGCTCTAATTTAACAACATCTGTCAGAAAAGTACACTTTTAAACCACAGACTTTTCTCTATGTACCTTTTGATCTAATTTGTAGGTCCAATCTATGATGCAAACTCCTCTATAGAGAGAAGACAGCTACTGCTTATCTATAAACATTATGATCAGTCTATCATAACAGATATAGATTCCAAGGATACAATGCCAATGAAATCCCTGTTCATCGACTTCAGCTGAAATATAACTTTGGCCTGTGATTAATTATTGTATCAATGTTCTAGTTGTAATTAGTGACTGTTCCTGCTCACCTATTTCAAATTTGCATATTTAAATTCTACTTTATGTTGAAGATATATTTGTACCTTTTTAACTCTGACTTAAACAAAGTACTTCAAAAGTTGGCTGATTATTGTGCCTTAGGGAAATACAAGGCCATTCCATTTGGGCTAAGGTTTTGTTGTGGCAAAAAGGCTACTGAAATCATAAAATGTCGTATTCTATTGCTCATTATTATGCTGGCACACATTCAGAATTAATAGCCCCACATATAAGTAAATTCTCCAGTCATTATGACTGCTTTTATTCAAATGTTACTCAATTGTTTTAAGTGTAATTAAATTTTCTTTAAAAATTCCCTCTGATACTTTTAGTGATTTGTGATTTGGCATATTGAATTTTATTATGTATGACTATTAGTCACAAGGATGTTTTTCACATTTTTAAAAAAGGCACTTTCATGAGTTTTGTAGTATTGAAATCTGGTTCAAATACACTTGAGTTTACTGCCAAACAAAACACAAGAAAATCGTAATAGGTGTGTATCTACATTCATATACACATATATTGAAAGTAGAGGAAATAACAAAATATAGCTGGAATTTTGCCATTTAATAGACAATGCAGTTAGTATACAGTACATTTCATTTGAGTTTAATTTAAAAGAAAGCTTCTATAAAAATACTTTTGCTTATGAAGTTAAAAAGTCACCATCAATGAAAAACATAGAGAAACCACATAATTAATTTATGATATAAAACCAGCCCTCTTAATATCTTCTTAATCACTTTAATATCTAAAAAAAGCAGAAGACGAGACAAATTTCCTTGTGGTGGGGATTCCACAATTTGCATGTTACAATCAAAAAGACCCTCAGTAAATAAATTAACAAGTATGATGCTTTTAACTCATTTGTTTAATTGGGTTCTCTTTATCTAGTTTTAAGATTTGTGTGAAGAAGATATCTTAGGTCACACTTATGCAGAAATATTAAAAATTCAAAAGGGTTCACACATCTTTAAGCATCACCATAAATAGCCAAATTTGCAGGGTCTACGGAAGATAATGGAAGCTGATGGGCTTATGAGACTGGAGAAAAGAATATATCTTGTATTTAACATCTGTCTTCTAAAGGCCACATAATGATTAGTGTCTCAGCCAATTTTGTATCTTTTTAACTAGTGTTTACTATTTGCCCTCCATGGTCACAACAGTGGATATACCAATATCAAATGAACTACAATCTACCACTTTATATGAGCATTAGTCAACTCTCCCTAATGTAACATGCTACTTCTCTGACACCATCAAATAAGCTATAGAATGATTAGAAATAAAAATGAAATTTGCCAAATTTATATAGGATTTACTTTCCATGTGGAGAACTGAAATAGAGCCGGGGTTTACTGCACACGAGAAGAACATAGCCATCAGGCCATTGAAAAAGAATGTGACCCCTCCCACTTGAAATTCAATTGTGTGTTCTTGACAATATTTTCTTTGGTGCAGAAAAGCTTGATATAGCTGGATTATATACGTGTATCATTCTCAGATACACAATTAAAAATGGTGCTTGCAGTGAAAAGATGTAGAGAAGATAAAGTAAACGTTGATAAGATGACATACCTATTCTCAATCTGTTCTTTACTTTCATTTCTATATTTAGCCTATATCATGTCTCATATGAATTCCCTAGCACTGTGATTGGAGCGATGTCAGAAGGGTCATATCAGCACCTGAGCAAAGGAGTTCATGATACGGACTTTATTCAGCATGCAAGAGTATGCAATTGTGTGAAAAGCAGGAGATGCGCATCACACACAAACATTCAATTTTTAGCCTGCTGGATTGCAGATCAAAAGGTTACAGAAAGGATTTATTAAGAACGAGTAGTGACAATTTAAATAAATCAGATGTTTTTGCCAAAGATTATGCTGTGATTTTCTCCAATTATTCCTGACATTTCACCCATTCATATCGTGATGAGAGTTAATAATGCAAAGAGAGGAAAAAAAGACTCTTGTCTCCTTGTTTATTCATTGTTCTCAAGGAGTTAAGCTGTTTATAGAGAGAAGTTATTTGTTATTTAAATCACTTTTTGCCAAAGTTGTTTATTCTCTGTTCAAGTATCTAAAAATATTGCTTTTAGCAAATATGCAAAGTCTTTTTGAAATGTCTGTGCAATTCATAGTGATTTGCACACTGGAGTTCATTGTTAAATGGGTCCAGGTGTTGACGAATTTAACATCTGAGTGAATTAACTTGTTAAAGCTTTAAAGAACACAAAGAAGAAACTTATTTTAAACCTCATAAAAATATGTGATACAATTAGTAACACTGCAATCTTTAAGCAAGTCTCATTTGAAGTACCTATGTGTACATTTATACAATAAATAACATACATTTTATGTTTTGTAATATAATCCTGAATTCTGTTGTATTAAATTTTATTTAGATTATTAATGTGCTTCAGTTTTTACTTTTCCCATTTCTAGATAAGTGGTGTGAGAAAAAGAACAAGAAACAGAGTTCACAAAATTAACCAGGCTTAAGATTTCTGTTTTATTGGAAATTTAAATGCATTTAATTTTTACTGAAATCAATGAGATAGTAAAGACCTTAATTTTAAAATTAAGACAGAATTCAGAATTCAGTTACTATTCACTAATTTAAAAAGTTTATATTGTATGAAGGTCATTATTAAATAACAAAATGAATGGAAATGCTATATAATATACAGAATTGACAGAACATGCAATGCCAAAGTTAGAAATAATAAGGATCAATATGTAGTTGTATTATATGGCTTAGCAAACAAAACTGAAGCAGGAGGCTAATTTATTAACTTCTTCCATTCTAATGATTTATTCAGAGTTTAAGATCTTCAAATAGCAAAAAAATAACATCACCAGAGGAGTACATAGAAATCAAATTGATGACATTATTGCTAAAATTAGGTGGAGCTTAGTTAAAGCATCAAAGACAGAGGCAGCTGCTGATTGTAGAACAGATCACAAACTTCATGTGTAAGTTCCTATAAAGCTAAAAAAGTAAGAAAGCCAACCACTTTCTATAATACAACGTTGAACCTGTTCAGGAAAAACATCAAAAATCAGATTGAAATCCTGAACTATGGAATGAAGTTAAGGAAGTAGCTAAAAAGAAATGTGAAAAGAGACTTGTCCAAAGATAAGGAAGGAACAAAGGAAACTGGAAGTGGGGGGGGACAGGAAACTAGAAGGTAGAGGATGAGAAGAACAAGGAAAAGAAGTAAAGGAAAGGAAGATAAAGATCTCAGGAAGGACCTTAAGGAAGAGTTTCAGAGAGTTGTTTGATGTCAGGCCCCAAACCAAAAAATGACCCAAGGTGGGTTATTTTGTTGTTTTCATACCTGTAGACAAAAACTTGCCAAACTGAGCACTTTGCTATCTGCACGTACCATATACTGTGTGACCTATTAGAGAGGGTCTGTGGCTTCATCTTCTTTCTTTCACACATAACATCTAGACTGAGTTGCTGTTTATTCCTCTGGAATGCACCACCTCCCTCCTAGAAATCCACCTCCTTACTACATTCCATCACATCAGTAGACTCAGGAAGCAGTATTGCATCTCTAAAGATACTGAAAATGGAAATAGCCATGAATAAACAGGAAAAGTGTTCCAAAGATGTCTGAACACAAAAGGAGATTCCAAACTGCTAAATGTTGGCAATGGATAGACAGCAACTGATTCAAAAATCAAAGAAAGATGTATTATATTGAAATAGTATACAAGAATGGTAAAGCAAGTGATATACAGCAAGAAGAAAACTACTCACAATATAAACTTTTTCATTTTAGTTGACTTAGTTTGTTCTACCAGCTATGTGTCTTTATTTATGTAAATAGAGACGGTGAAAGCCACACTGTTCTGTATTATCATTTCGGCTTAACCGATTAGATATTATAAAGGTGTGTTATGAATGCTATGCACTGTTTATTAAATAAAAATATACATTTATATGGTTTCCTATCATATATATATAAGATCAAGAGAAGTACTAAAACCACTCTATAAAGCCTTAGTAAGACCACGCCTAGAGTACTGCATCCAGTTTTGTTCACCACATTTTAAAAAAGATGTTGAGACTCTAGAAAAAGTGCAGAGAAGAGCAACCAGGATGATTAGGGTACTGGAGGTTAAAACATACAACGAATGGTTACAGGAACTGGGCTTGGCTAGTCTAGTAAAGAAAAGGACCAGGGGAGACATGATAGCGGTCTTCCAATATTTGAAGGGCTGCCATAAGGAGGAAGGGGTCAAGCTATTTTCTAAAGCGCCTGTAGTCCAAACAAGGAATAATGGATGGAAACTGAACATGGAGAGATTTAACCTGGAAATAAGGAGAAACTTTCTGACAGTGAGAACAATTAAGCAATGGAACAGCTTTCCCTCGGAAGTTGTGGGAGCGCCATCACTTGAGACTTTCAAGAAGAGATTGGACTGCCATTTGTCAGAAATGGTGTAGGGTCTGGGTCTCCCACTTGGGCGGGGGGTGGACTACAAGGTCCCTTCCAACTCTGATTATCTGTTAAATCTGTTAAATATATGACTCAGAGCAACTAACATAATAACAGAATAAAAATATAACCAATTACACACAGACATAAACACAAATAGAGATGCATTTTATATTAGTATGGTTAAGTACCGTATTTAGTACATATTGCTGATTAGAGAACAAACAAAAATATAGGATATCATCAAGAGAGTAAAAAATTGAAATGGAAATGGGCTGGTCACATAGGAAGAAGAACTGATGGCAGGTGGATCAAGGCAGTCATAGAATGGATCTCCCTTGATAAAAAGTGTCCATGAAAGAACTAAAACAAGATGGATCGATGACATCAGCAAATATTGCTGACTCAATTGGCAAAAGAAAGCTATCCTGCAGTGGATAATGGCTAAATGAGGACGATGATGACTGCTGTCCATCTCATATAGTGACTGTGAGTGCCATATAAAACAACCCAAATATATAAAACCCAATTAAAATACAGCCAAAATAAATTAAAAAGATTTTTAAAATGGCAAGAAAAAAAGCCATAGAGTGCATTCCAATTAACCATCATGTAACAACCTCACTGTTCCACTCCATCATGGGATCCTGAGGCCAGTTGACAAAACGATGTCTCAAGAGCCTTAAAAATATAAACTCACTGTACATTTCAAATATAGGGCTTGTTTTGCACGACATTCACAGAATTATGCACACTAGCTGGGTTATCCTACCACAGTACTTCAGTAAGTCAAAGACAGTCATAGGTTGGTCCCTGCATACGTAATATCAAATGCAATCACCGTGTACAACTCTTACTGACAAGACTTAAGATTCTGAAGAAACATGCAGGGGATGTTTAGATGCTGAAGCCCCACAAGAGAAAGTATTTCCTATCAGAGTAAATCGCATATAAAATATTGGAATTACTCATTAGTACCGTAGCACATCGGCACGTAATATTCAATACATGCCAAATTATACGCGTTAAGAATTGTGTAAGCCCTCAATCACTATTACGGACTCAGACGGATATGTGATCATAAACATGCCTTATTAAATTAAAAGAATGCCGTTCTTGTTCGTATCGACCCGACCAGGTTGAATACAAGCAGAAATACAACACTTCCCAGCATGCCTTTTGCATCCGGCTGCCTGCAGTCGCTTTGAGTGGAGTCACGTGTTGCATTCTAGAGCTCGTAGTCCGTGCAAAGGACGAGCCCCTAGTTTAAGGTGAAGGGGAAAGGAATCGGGCTAGCTGAGGAAAGAGGCTTTGGCGGAGCGGCTGTATCTGCTGCCAATAAAGTTACCTTCCAAAAAGGGAGGGGGGAAGGGCGGGAGGAAAGGAAGCACGTCAAGATGGCGGCTCCCGTGTCGCCCTTGGTTACTGGGCGCCGCCTGATAAAAGTTGCCATTCGACCCGCCGCTCTCATCCTAACGTGCTGGGCCCCGCGGAAAGGTTAGTGGCGTTTGGGTCTAGGACTAGGTCTAAGGACGTTCGAAGTTAGCCCGCGATCCTCTAGGGAGGATTAAGGCTCAGCTGGAAGGTCAGGTATTAAAGCGGCTCCCCTGGTTTCAAGCTCTGGTCGTGACTGTCAAGACCCCCAGTTAAAAATGCGGCTCGGCTTTTTTTCCTGCTCTTGAATCGCCAGGCATCGGCCTTTCGAAGTGTAACCGCGTGTTCCGAAGAGGAACGTCCAGCGGGTTTTAAGGTTCTGGATTGTCCCGTGAAAAGTTGACCATAAAAGCCGGCCGTTCTGCTAGCACTCTCCATTTTAAAACATACGGTCTCCAACCTCGGCAACTTTTAAGACTTGCGGACTTCAATTCCCAGAATTCCCCAGCCAGCTTGGCCGCTGTGCCAAGCTTGGGAATTCTGGGAGTTGAAGTCCACAAGCCTTCAAAGCTATCAAGGGTTGGAGATCCTCTGGCCTAAGGATTTTAGGCCCCTTTAAGGATGTGCTTCAATTTTATTTCTCTCTTTTAAAAAGTTTTTTTTTTAATTTTTAAACACATCAGTATCGTTTCATGGACGGTGAGGTGTCTGAGTGTCATTCATTTTGATACAAAAATAGTATTGATACAATGAGAATTACTACATTAATCAGGGTTACATGGTCTAATATTACACATAACTATCAGCACATAATCCTTCATTTTTCAATATTTGCTACATCCTTCTGATAGTACTAGCATTATTTTTGAGCATACATGATAACAACTTTTTTCAAATTCTGATCTTAACCTCCAGTATTCACTTTAAACATGTTAAGTAACAATAGTGTTAAGTATAACAATATTCCCCCTATTTCTATTTTTTTTTCTGTTCTAATTTTTAGTGTGGCCAATCTTGAGAATTACTACATTAATCAGACTTACATGGTCTACTGTTGTAACTACATAACTACATAACTCTATTGGCACATAGTCCATTTTTCAATTGTTCAATATTTGCTACACCCTTCTAATAGTACTAGCATTATTTTTGAGCATACCTAATAACACCCTTTTTAAAACTCTAATCTTAACCCCTAATATTCATTTTAAATGTGTTAACTAAAATATGTATATTCCCCCTATTTCTAATTTTTTATCCTAATTTTTATTACGGCCAATCGTATTTTTTAAAAAAGAAAAATCCTTCCTATCCATCATCTCTCATCCTTTTGGAAATTTCACTTCTTCTCTTTTTGACTTGCGTCCCATACTCCTCCCTCGGGTCCTTATTTACATCTTTCTTATTCAGCCCAACCATTATTTCCATCCTCAAAATTTCCATTTTATTTATCATTTGTAATGGAGAGCTGATTTAATACTTAACACTTGTTAGTGTGTACTGATTATTCTTTAGAAGTGTCTCTTTATATACAGCTTGCTAATAGGATATTGTACAGCTCTGCACAAATCCTTTTGCCCCCAGCAACCCTACTTCAGGAGCGCCTTTTAAAGCCCTTCGAGATGCTGCCTAGTTATGTTAACATCAGTGAATCAAATTTAAAACATAAACCAGGAGGATCAAGCAAACTGTATTATGTTTTAATATGTTGTATAATGTTGGTTTTGTGTCCAAGTAGATTAAAAAAAAATATTCTGGTCCTGGACTGAGCATTGATGTCAGATCACACAGATCTCTCTGTGGATTTTTTAAATAGTCATTACCTTTATAGTTGTGGAGCTCTTGTCCTAATGGAAAATTGGTTCAACACTAGGAACTGCTGGTTTATCTCCAGTAAGACTAAGTAGCAATAGCAATAGCATTTAGACTTATATACCACTTCACAGTGCTTTACAGCCTTCTCTAAGCAGTTTTACAGAGTCAGCATATTGCCTCCTTAACATTTTTCACAAAATATTGATGTACTTTGCAGCTATTTTGGTAAACTGTCCAGTTGTCATATTGTATACACAAGTGATAAATACATATATTCAAGCATGTTTTATTGCAAGGGATGCATGATAAAAACTTCTGGGAAGTTATAAGTTTGCAAGCATAGCAATAAGTCCTATGTGCTATAAGTCAGTTACAATGCACATACTGTGATTATGGAGTAAAAACAGCACTGGTATCTGCATGCATGGTATTTGCATGTATGTTTTTGTCTTGTAGTTACACTATTCTTGCTAGTAGATACTGCTGTAGGAAATTGATGCACTTTAACTGACTTGGATAATGTGTGCTTTTCTATTGGTTAATTTTAATTTGCACAAACATAGAAGAATATTTACAGATCTCCAAAATTATATTTAACTTTTCACACAGGGAAACCTTTTAGATAACAGATTCATTTTCTTTCCTACCATAGCCAAGATTTGGACAGGCCTGAATTCCATCCTACACAATCTGTTTACTCATAAGATTCTAGGTTTTAAAATAAGGAATGCATGTTAAATTATGTGGAATTTATAAAAAGTAGATTAGGGTGCATATGTCAGAATCTTTCATACTTCAGATGTTTCTGGGTCAGTGTTAGCTGATTCAGAATATGCGTTCTTAAAAATATAGGAACTTGCAGAATTAGTCTATATCTAGTACAGTGTTTTTCAACCTTGGCAGGTTTAAGATGTGAGGACTTCAACTCCCAGAATTTCCCAGCCAGCCAAACTTAATACTTCAGTGCCAATTATTATAAGATGCATTCTTATTCTGAGAAGAGCAAGAGTCAAAGGTAGTGTCATTCTGATCCATAATCTGATTTATTCAGCATGTGTCTGTCTCTTCGTTATTCTCTGCTTTTCTACCAATTCCTTTTCCCTCTTTCTGTGTTCTCATTATCTGCTTACCAGGGTAGGGATAGTTCTAAAAGTTTGAAAAGAAAATACTTGGTGTACATATGTAGGAAAGAAAAGCTATAGTAGTGCTCAAAAAAAGGAACTAGAATAAAAAATTGCTATACTTTAGCATAAAGTAATGAAGTTGGTTTTTTGGGGGGGACATAAATAGCAGAAATAGTGGTACAGGAAGCAGCTTCTGTAAGGAGCAGGACCAACCAGTGGATGCGAATGACCATCAGAAGTACGATATGCAGATAGTGATACTTAATCACTGGAAGAACAACTATTTCAATCACTAGCAGCAGAAGCAGGCAGCGTCAAGACTCCCAATTGAAAATAAGGCAAGAAGCTGGAGTTTTGAAGAGAATAAATGAAACAACTAAGGTCTTGCTGTACACAGAGATAGCTAATCTCAACTATCTATATCTTTAACTCCTTATTCAAAAATTGACTCATTGATGGTTTAGCAAGATTAGTCTCTTTACTATAGTAAAGATTAGTCTCTTTACTCTAGAGACAGTCATGATTTAGCAAGATAAGTCTCTTTACTATAGATGAGTGAACTTGTATGCATACAGAACATAAACTGTATTATACAGAAATCAAAGTCCTCACACGATATTTAATCTATACCTCTCGGTTTAAATTCTAGGCGTTTCCCTCCTTCCTTTCCAATTCAATGAATATTTGGGCTATTCTCTTTCTGGACCTGTAGTGCATCTGATTTGTGAGAGGAAAATTTTCTCTAGTACAGGAACCAATGGTTCTTACCTTGGCAGCTTTATTGCCAGAAGGATGGATGTTGAGGAACAGATACCAAAGTCTAGAAAGATCACCATCTTTTCCTGGCAATTCTTACTGGTAGTGGGGGAACCAGAAAGGAATAGCTGCACCATAGCTTTGGAAGATCTAGAAAAGAATCGGAAGAACTTTGGAGCTCCTGCATAGGCAGGGTCCTTTTTGTCTATAGAAGACAACGACAAAACAAGGATAACTGTTTTAGAGGGATTAACCCTCTTAATTAAAAATCAGCAAGAATATTAGCTTATAAACTTCATGCGTTTATTATGTACATACCAAGGCTCCAGATATGGAAAATAACTCTGAAATCTTGATATAGTAAGATAAAACAAGACTTAAATCTTTTGGAAAGATTTTTGTGATTGAAATATTCAAGGGTACAACTTAAAGGTAAAAGAAACCACAAGCAATGAGAAGCAGAGTCACAATATATGTTAAAAATGACATTTATGCAGAAATATAAAAGGAATAGACTAATAGTATAGATCCCCCATCATGGAGAAGATGTGGATGATATTTTTCAAAAAAGAAATTGAAGAGGTGTGCAGTACAAATAATAGATTTAATTGTCCTGTATCTGTTTGAAGATATCCTGCCAAGAATGGTCATTTGAGGAAACTTCTGTATTGTCTAAAGGACAACTTTCTCTTTAAGAACTCAGAGGAATCGATAAAAGAGATGTGCCAATCAAGAGAGGGGATTTATTTTGTGTCAAGTTACTATATCTGCTACCGGTACTTGATAAAAAACAAGAAAGGTCTTACTAGATTGCCAGCAGTGAGAGTTATCAGACAAATGGGCATGAGAAGAGGGTATTTTATGCATTCACCCAATAATCTCTGGGGAAAATAATCATCAGAAGGTTATTGGAAAATCTTAAAACATTTATTTCTTTAGCCTGCTTCTAAGATATATTTTTAGGGAACTTCTATGGCTTCTGGATTTTAGTATTTTCAAGTAGGATATTATATATACACATTATCTTTCAAATTTTGATAATTAAGAATGTATTTTGGACTATTTTATAAGCTGTCTTGGTGAGTTCATATCTGCAAAGGTAGTCTAAAATTGTGATGTATAAATCGCGTAAGTTATGTGAAATTATAAATCTTTAGCTGAACTCTATATTATTTAAAGGTGAAGCATAAAAAGTATAAATCCTGGGAATTATAGCTACTGTATATTGGTTTGATGTCTATCTCTAGTAGTTACCCTGATTATGTCTTCTTAAAGATAAATCCTATTGTGTTAGAACACACAATCAAGATGTGAACAATTTGTAGCTGGGTTTAGTAAGGATGTCCTAGGCAAAAGAAGCCAGTTTAGTTTAATGGTGAGAAGAGAATATGTAGAATATTTCAAAAGCCTTGAATTATTGAGAGATAACTGTTTTTTTTGAGGTTTAGATTAATTTATAGGAAGGAACATTAATTCAAAATCAAGATAATCTTATTCATCACAATCTTATGAATTATTTAGCACTAGAAAAGATGGTAATAGAAAGGGAGATCCTCTAGAATAACAATTCAAAAATTTTAATAAAGTTATTAGTTATTTATGTAAAAAGGTGGGAGTGCGATGGCTCCACGGTTAAAGATGCTGAGCTTGTAAGCTAGAAAGCTGACAGCCCGAGTTCAAGACCCAAGTGTGGTATGCGGTAAGCTCCCGTTACTTGTCCCAGCTCCTGCTCACCTATTAGTTCAAAAGCATGCAAATGCAAGTATATAAATAGGTACCATTTCAGTGGGAAGGTAAAAGCATTCATGTGCCTTGGGGTATAGTCATGCCGGCCACATGACCATGGAAATGTCTTCAGAGAGCATTGGCTCCTTTGGCTAGGAAATAGAGATAAGCAGTGCTCCTTAGAGTCTGACACAACTGGACAGAGGAAACCTTTAATTTTATATGAAAAAGTAACAACTCTTTGTTTTCTAATAACATATAAAATATATTGATATGTATGTTTTAATCCCTAATTTGTGGTGTCATAGAAAATATCCATCATCTCAATGGCCCAATGAAAGACAGCATACATTGTATATATTGTACATGTCAGAGTGAGATGAATGTAGCTGAATGTAGTACACTGAATATGCATTTAGTAATGTTAAATGATGAAGATCATTTTTGCTTTGCATGCTTGCGTTCATGAAGAACACATCAGAAATCTGCAGAAATTTCTGGCTGTACAAATACTGTGTATTATTACATACTGCACTTATTGTAGGTGGTGGGGGTTCTGTTGTGTATTTAAGAACTTTAAGTTATATGTAGAAAGTCTTGGAATAGTAGTGGAATTTATAATTGTTATTTTTTACATTTCATGTTCTTCTGAATGGTGCAGAAGGCTCACAAGTTATTTGTTAATGGGGGAGTGAATTGGACTTAGATAGTGTTTCTCAATCTTAGCCGCTGGAAAATGGGTGGACTTCAGACTCCCAGAACTCTGGCTGGGGAATGCTGGGAATTGAAGTCCATCCAATTTCAAGCAGCCAAGATTGAAAAACACTAGAAAAAATGGCTTGCTCAAAGTTACCACTGATGACTTTATGAGAGCCAGTTTGATGTAGTGATTAAGGTCTTGGCCAAGAAACGAGAAGATTGTGAATTCCCACCTTAGGCAGGAAGGCCAACCTTGGGCCAGTTACACTCTCTCACTCCAACCCACCTCACAGGATTGTTGTTGTGGAGAAAATAGGAGAAGGAAAGTGCATTAAGTATTTTTGCTGTCTTGAGTTATAAAAATCATAAAGGTGGGATAAAAATAAATCAGTGAGCAAGGGATTTGATCAGAGTTTCTCATTTCAGCCCACTAATTTATTATATAAGAATAAGACTGAGTCTTTGGGTTTTGTTTTTTTTAAGAGAACAGTAAATAAATGTTTCTCTCATGTCATATAGCATATACAGTTCAGGTAGCAGAGAAAGCTGCCAGCGGTGGACTAGCAGATGCTAATTCGAAAGCCTTATTGCTTTGCAATGGACCTTTAGAACATTATGAATTCCTTACCAAAGTGGAGCAGCTGAGGAATGATGAACAGCAAAGGAAAGTCATGCAGTGCCTGCAGAAGTTACACGAAAGTCTTAAAGGCTACAACCTCAGTCCAAAACACATATTCTCAAAGGTAACATTCTTCTGTTATGCATTTTTGCAGCAGATTTGGTGTCTGGTTCACATGCTTTTTCTGAATTTGGTTGCAACAGCTCTGTAAATAATGTTACTTAATTATCTCACTTCATGCCTAAGAGATTGAGACTGAGAAGATAAGACAAAACAACAAGGCTGAGTATCAGGAATAGTAATAATTATTTGATGGCAGTCAAGGTATAAATAAGATTGATATTTTTAATTCTCCCCAATGCAATTAAATTTAGCAAACTTTACTGACTGCGATATTTTCATGAGAAATATTGTGCTATCAAATTGATCTGTACCCTATATTCAGTTCCTAAATAAAACAAATTTGGAACAAGTTATTAATAATAATTTACCAATTTTTGCTAGAATAAAACTCAGTTTCCACTGTTCTAAACTTGAAATATACTTAAGCGATGTGTTATTATTACCTGAATAACACTGTTTATTGTTGTGTCTCCAAGAATGCACACATTCTATAGAAGATTTTGGATTGTTCAATCTTTAATATGTGTAGTGTAGAAGGTAGTATCCTGAACCTACAAAGAGTTCTTTGCCAGAAGGTGGCAGAGTCATACTGTAATCTGAAGAAAATAGTTCAGATTTTTGTGCTTTGCTGTACTTATTCTAGTTGCTTTTAACATTTCTTTTTGGTAAAAACCTGCAAGTTTTGTCCTCTAGTACTAGACTGGACAGAGGAAAACACCAGAAGCCTCTGCAAAATTAATCCATTAATCAATATCCATTGATGAAAAATTAACCTACAGGATAATGTGAAAGAAATGAACATGAGGCAAGAAGTAAGAATACCAGGCAAAATCGATGAAATGAATTGGGTAGAAATCAGCAGACAAAGACAGTAAAGAGGAGCCTATTAGATAAATTTAGCACTGCCAAATAGTATGCAACAGTGTTCCCTCATCTGAGAGCTTATTCATATTTGCTGCTGAATAAGTTGCAGTTCTTGGATAGGTTGCAGTTTGAACTTCAGGCCCTTATGTAAAAAAACCAGACCTCTTCATATCAGGCTGGTATAATGGAGAATATGTTGATGTTTTAATTAAAAAAAAAACATGATTTAAAAATACCACTGCAGATACTGTAGGAATTATTTTTGAAGACATAAACTTTGGAAAAAGTATATCATTTACTTATTTTGGGGGGGGAAATCGGCAGCAGGCAAGCGGGAGGGATCAAGTGGGGAATTAGCCTTGAGTCATTGTATATTTGCAAGAGACTTAGGAATGCCCCCCCCTCCCCCCCCCAATTTCATGTGGCTTTGTACCCAAGGAAGGGCAAGCAACCTGGAAAGATTCTTCTATTATAGGTAGGATAGACTTATGATTGCAATTGAGTCCAAAATTTCTGTTGTTAAGTGAGCTTTGCCCCATTTTATGGCCTTTCTTGCCTCAGTTGTTAAGTGAATCACTGCAGTTGATAAGTTAATAACCCAGTTGTTAAGTGAATCTGGTTTTCCCATTGACTTTGCTGGTCAGAAGGTTGCAAAAGGCGATCCCATGACCTTGGGACACAGCAACCGTCATAAGTATGAACCAGTTGCCAAGCGTCTGAATTGTGGTCTCGTAACCAGGGGTCTGCTACAGAGGTCATGACTGTGAAAAACGGTCCTAAGTCCCTTTTTCAGTGCCGTTATAACTTTGAACGGTCACAAACTGAATTGTTTTAAGTTGAGGACTGCCTGTTGTTAACCTGAACATTTCACATCTGGATCTGCTTGCTTGCCCCTGACAATTTTATATATACCACACTGCTAATGTTTTTGAGTATTTTAAGTATACTTGATCTAGTGGGAATATGCAAATTTGTATATCTTATTTAAAAAGCAAATGTGTTTATTTTAAGGGGAGATTTATTATCTCCTTTTCCCTGCTCCCAAGTCAGTTCTGGAAATGGACCATTAACGCTTCGCTTCCTCAACAAACTTTTCTGTAGAAATCTCCCCTCCAACTTATCCATGAGTAAAAGATTCAGCTGATACTTTTAACCAGCATCCTTCTGGCAACCAAAAAAACTTTTAGCACCAATACACAAGCTGCTTCTGGTTGCGGTCTTTCCTTTACCCTAACTCTGACATGCTGCAGATGGGGGAAGAGATGATAATGTTAGAGAAGTGATCCAGAACAAGGTTTCAACTCAAGCTAAATTGAATTTCTTATTTACATAAGTAACTTACAAGAGTTCATTTAATGACTGTTCACAGTTACACTGAAAAAAGGTGAGTCATGACCATTTTCCACATGACCATTGCAGCATCCGCATGGTCAAAATTCAGATGCTTAGCAACTGACTCATATTTATGACGGTTGCAGTGTCCCAGGTTCATGGGATACCCTTTTGTGACCTTCTGACAAGCAAAGTGAATGGGGAAGCCAAATTCAATTAACAAACAGGTTACTCACTTATGACTTGCAGTGATTCAGTTAACAACTGTGGCAAGAAAGGCCATAAAATGGGGCAAAATTCACTTAACAACTATCTCATTTAGCAAGAGAGACATTGGGTTCAATTGTAATAAGTTGAGGACTGTCTGTATATTTGCACTAATTGCTCCCTTGATGCGTTGCGGGTCCCACTACCGGGATGAATCAGTCAGCTGACGACCTGCACCCAGGCAGACTGTCCGGGCGGGCTCCTCCTAGTGGCAAAGATGACAGCGACACAAAGGTTTCTTTTGGTGAGAGGAAGCCCAGATAGTACTACGCACCTCTCTTTTATTGTGCAGCAAGCGGGGGGTTATGTTACACATGAGGAAGTTAGACAGGAATAGGGAATATTGCCATATATGGCTACACCTTATGCTATAGCCAATTCACGTTTTACACGTTGCTGTTCCATAGTGTCGCCCTATATGTGTATTGTATGTGTATTGGGTTTTCTGTGTACATGACTTCCTACTGATGTGTCATGATATTGCAACACTCCCTTAAGTTTTAAATATTTTTTTCTATTTCTGTTCCATAAAAATTATGGGCTGATAGCACTTTTTCAGGGGTATATTAGGATCATATCCATGAGTCTGGAGAACTCCAAGCATCCTAAGTGTCCTGCGTTGTGCATCTTAATTTATAACTAGAATGAGCCATTTCTGAATATATTAGGCATCCCTGACTAAATTGTATATTTCAGTGAATTATTAGGCGAACACAAGCTGGTAATACCCTCCCCATGCTACAAAGGTAAACGTGACATCTTCCCGGAAATTCGAATGGATATGTATTTTTTGTGTGGAATTATTTAGATTAAGAAAACAATGAATATAGCACATAAAAAAGTTTGGATAGCTTTTTAATCAGAACTTTGTAACACCTGCTTTAGCAGAAATAAACAGCTCTTCTCTGAATGTTTCTGTTCTAGCTTTTGGCATTTTTCCCATTCTTCTTTACAAACTCTGCTAATTCAGAAATATTCTTGGATTTTACCAATATGTACATTTTGTCCTTGAGTTCTCCCATAGATTTCAATGTGTTAGAGTATAGTCATGAACTGGAATAGAGCATGGTAACAAGGTCAGCCAATGAATAGGCACAGCAACTAAGTCAGCCAATGAGGATAGTTTGGAAACTGAAACTAAAAGTAGCCTAGGCGTGGCTCTGTTGTTAAGCTCTTCAGCTCTGAAGCTATGTTGACCTCTGAGTCTGACTATTGAAGATAAAACTAACTTGCTTGCTTGCTGAAGACTGAAGCTAAGCTCTGAATTTGCAAAATGTTTCTGTTTGAGTTTGCTCCATGTTGGAGAAATCTACAACTGGTTTGTAAAATCTACTTGTGTTTATAAAGATGTTAAATGAAGCATCAGCCGCCTGGGTTTATTTTTCTGTCACTGAATTATCGCTGCAAAACTCTCAATACAATGCTATTCAGACGGGGACTGTGAAGGCCACACTGAAACCTTTATCTTTTTTTCCCCCTCAAAATAATTCCTTGTCGATTTGAAACATGTTTCAGATTTTTTCCTGAACGAAATATTCAGACATCTTTTAGTTCAGGATTCTTCACTGATTGTGGACATTAGTTTCTATTTTTATATTTAGTTGACTCAACTCTTGAAAAATACCAAAGATGAATGTGTATTCATACCTTCGACATTTCTCTCTCCCCCACAAAAGAAGACTAGACTAAAATAATAACTTATTAAACTTAATTTCCATTAATGTAATGTATTTCATTATAAAATTCATGATCTTATTTGGCATATACAAATCATTCTTAAACGTAGAAATTGCTTTCACAAATTGTCACATGTGTAGCAGAAAGGAAAAAAAGGGGAGAACTAAGAAGGGGATGAGAAAGAAGAAAACTAATTTTCCAGAGGAGGAGATGAAAAGAGGAAGGGAGAACAACAAAGAATGAATGAAGCAGTAACTGGACCAAAAGAAGAAGAGAATTGCAAAATGTTACATTATATTCACAGGACAATGAGAGCTTTCCAAGCAGCGGCAGCAGCGGAGTCTACAGCCACACGCACCTCCTGCCCATTCCTTTTTTTCCAACAAATTCTTCTGATTTTATCAGCAAGCAAAAGGGTCTTCTTGCCTACTGAGCAGGTAGAAGAGAAATAGGAGATTTTTCTCTCCTTTCTGAGATTCCTGAGAGTTGTTTTTTTTTTTCTCCTGAAGAAATGGAGATGAATCCCAGCTGTCCAGTACCATGTTTCTTTCTTTTATACTCTGAACTGAGGAAGCTTCTTGGATGAAAAACGAAGGAGGAAACCAGGAAAGTCCTGTTGCCTTTTGAGAAGCACATGTGGGGCATTAAACAGAAATAAATAAATAAATTTATTGAATTTATATACTGGCCAAGTTTCAATGACTTGTGGCAGAGATGGGTATAGCCATAAAGTTCATTGCCTCATAGGTTCATCCCAAGTAATCATTGGCTCAACACATGGACAGAACTGGTTATTATATGGACCTTTTCTTCTTCTAGTTTTGGGGTTTCAGGGCAGTTGTGGCTTTATCTGTCTTTATCTGTCTCTAGTTTACTTGTTGTGCTGCAGTTATGGGGCTATCTGAATACGGAGGGTAACACCTTTACCAAGTTGTATATTTTAATTGCTTCTTAGTCCAAATGAAATTAACAGCCACCTAAGATGACTGTGGAACTGAAGATGACTGATGGATCTGGATAGTTTCCAGAGGACTCTTGGGAAAGTTTCCCAGTGATTTAGCAATTACCTGTCTAGCATTAGGAGGAGACTGGGGTCTAAAAGAAGTTGCCCCTCAAGCAGCCTCTCTCTGTAAACCGATGCTGGGTTACTCCTTCTTTTTCTGAGGAGTTCCAGGAGATGAGGCAACGTAAGCAATTCCTAGAGCCCTGGTGGAGGTAGAATAAAAAAGAATGTGACTGAACACAAATATGGACCGTAGTGATAAAGAGAAGTGTGAGATGGACATAAAAATGAATCAACAGACTTTTGATAATCTGATCCATAGGATGATTTATTAGGGAAAATACTGCAGTATGGATCCCCTTACTCCAAAACCATTTTTAGGAGAAAAGGAGACACTCCCTTTTAGTGAATACAGCTTATATAGGTTTATCAAATCACATGGTTACTTAACACTTCCTGTTTCCCATATATGAACGTTATACAACATTTTCATAAGAAAGTTCCAACCTTCCATGGAAAACTCCCAACATTCTCATTATAGTCAGATTTCCTGTTATTCAAATTCCAGAAGATTATAAGAAAACCATTAATGTGACATCTAATGTCAGAGCACCCCAGCACATACCTCTTAACTTATGCCAAGTACATAGTTTTGCAATCTTGTATAATTTCTAGCAGAAAGCACATTACATAAATGTTTTGAGCTTTAAAATTTCAGACTGCGAACACAAAATGACTTCAGTTCGGCTCTTTACATTCTCAGGTGTAATAACCAAATTTTCACCTATAACAAGAAGCAAAAACCTTTGCTGAAATTTAGATGGGGCAGTGCATCACCTGGTCTTTTCAGACTTTGTAGTAGCCTTTGATACCCTCAATGATGGTATCTTTCTGAAGCATCTGCAAGAATTGTAGCTACTGTTTTACAGTGGTTTTGCTTCTTCAAAAGGTGGTTGTATTTGTTGGGACGGGAAGATGAGAGATGGGCTTGAAAGGTGTTACCCCTCCCCTTTCTTTAATATTTCTTTATTTTATTATTTATTTATTTGATTTATTTGATTTGTCAATCGCTTACAAGATAATAAATATAAGTATAAACATGAGTAAGAATACAGGAAATGGGTACGAATAAATAGGGACAATAGGACAGGGATAGTAGGCACGATTGTGCATTTATGCACGCCCTTTATAGACTTCTTAGGAATGGGGTGAGGTTAATAGTGGTTAGTTTGAGGTTAAAGGAGTGGGGGTTAGAGGATGTAACAACAGAGTCAGGTAGTACATTCCAGGCATTGACCACTCTGTTGCTTAAGTTGTACTTTCTGCAATCAAGTTTGGAGCAGTTAACATTAATAAATAATTAATAAATGTAAATTAACATTTACATATTGGGAGGGGTCATGTAGATTTGGGGTGAGGTACATTCAGTTTGCTGATTCTATTTAATTATAAGGTTTTGTCTAGAGGCTATCAGTGTGGATGAGAGAAAATGAGCTAAAATTGAACCCTAGAACCTGAAGTTGCTTTTTGTCCATCACCTTCTATCAGTTTCAGTGGTCTTTCTTGAAGGAGGTAGCACTATTCTTGAGATAACAAATCTATTACTTTTTTGGGGGGGGAGGGGAGGGGGCTTTTGCAAAAGCAAGGACAGGTTGTGCCCCAAAGACTTTTGCCCACTCTGGCTGTTGTGACTTGGAGCAGTTGTTCAGAGAATTATTCTCTCATCATGATGCATATACTTCAATGCATTCCTCATGGGGTTTGAAGACCACCCAGAAACTGCAACTGCAAGATACAGAGACCTGTGTGTCATAGATATTGAATAGTGTGTTTGTGCAACGCTGGTATCGTGGGCCTTGCACTGGCTGCCAGTAGGCTTCTGGATGCGGTTTAAAAGCTGGTTTTAACGTATAAAATGATACCTGGCATAATATGTTCAGGAGTGTCTCCTCCAACTGGATTCAACATATCTAAGGTGTCTTTCTCAAGAGAAACTGCTAGTAATGCTTTATTTTTGAGAAGTGGGCAGGAGGTTGTGGTGTGGAGGTGCTGTTCCTACATGATAACCTGTTCCTCTGGAATGGTATCCCAGTGCAAGTAAGATTGGTTCCATCAGTAATAAGCTTCCAGAAGCTACCTGAAACAGAGTTAATCTGAAGGCTTTGGGTGAATTGTGAGGGTTGTGTTATTTTCATTTTAATTTAACCTAATTTTAATTGCATTTTCTGTGGATATTTTCATTGTGATATTTTGTTGTGAATCTTCAAGAGCTGAAAAATGTGAATATCTATGTATGTATGTATGTATGTATACACACACACGTGTGTGTGTGTATGTGTGTGTGTATGGTATTCAGCTTTGTTCGGGTATTTTCCCACGTCATTATAGTTGTGCTTTTAAAGTTGTAGCAACGTTTTGGCAGAATCTCATCTGCCATCATCAGGCTTCTATATTTTGTTCGTCTGTGAGTCAGACTTTCACAGCCGTTTCTGTTTTAAATTTGGTGCTAGCCTACGCTGTGCCAGAATGGTTTTTTCTTCATCCTGATTGGTTGGGAGTCTTGGTCTGTGTTTATTGGTCTTGGAGTTTGCTGTGTTCTGCTTGATTGGTGTTTCTAATATCTTCTGTCTGTTTTTTGGCTCTTTTTGTATCTTGATTGGCTGGCAACATTGTGTTTCCTGTATTGGAGGCTTTTAGTGCAGCTTGGCTCTGAGTAAATGGACGGCCATCTTTTATTAGGAAGCTAGGTTTCATCTGGGTGCCTGGTTGGGGTGTGTTTGAACTGGAGGTATTGGGGGGAGTCTGTTTGTGCGCAGGTGTTTGGCTGGCTTGTGGTGTGGAGATTTTTTTGTTTGAGAGTGCAGACTTCCAGATAATTGACAGTCTGGTGGAGTCATCTCTAAAGCATGAATAGAAGAGATGACTCCATATATGTCATAAATAAACCACTGAAAAGATAATCTGTTTACATGTAATTTCTATATAATTTTCACTATAGAATTATTCAAAATGCTCAACCTACTGGGCTTGAAAAGATATTAAAAAGAATATTTAGGGTTTTTGTCCTTTCCAATTTCCCTTATTGTGTGTTTGATCAACCAAAATAATATTTGAGCTTTCAAGCAGCAGAGCAGGCTTTGTTCTTTTAATGCAGTAGTTGAATTGAGTCTGGAAGCTATATTGACTTTGCAATGAATATATCATGTTGTTTTCCTATTTTGCTTTTATCCAGGAAGATAAAATATAATTATTTTCTTAATTTACAGCTTTTTACAAGACGTAAATCTCCAAAAGGCCTTTATATCTATGGTGATGTTGGTAAGTTGAAAGATTTTAACTGAAACATGGCCAATTTTGTTTTAGCATATTTGCACACTTTTCCAGATTTATAGCTAACTAATAAGCTAACTTTCTTTTCCAATGACAGCAATGAGATTAAATAGAACAAAGCACCCCAGGCTGAGCTACTAATGACCTGTATTTAGTTTGCTTTGACATTACAGAGCAAATCAAGAGTTGGAGCAATGTCAGGTAATGAAACGGATCAACATAGTGTGCTTTGTGATATGAAATCCCTGGACCCTGTGAGCCTTGATTGCATATGGCAGGGAGGGCTCTTGTTTTGATGCCCTTGTTATGTGGAAGGGGGATTTTAGTTGAGTTGAATACTTGGTCTGACAGAAAGATGTATTTATGACTAATCTATTTTTTAAAAAAGAACGGAGATATTCTCATTTATTTTTAACGAATAATGCTCAGTGTATTTCAGACAGAAACAATGAGTGCATTTGTTGATTTTGATATTATATTTTAGATATAATACAAATGATCTTGCCCATGTTAGTTGAAGTCTTGCTTCAAAGATAATGATTTTGTACTGTTCAGATCATGATTATGATTTCATTAGCTTAATGCTAATGAACAGTCATTACTGTAATCAGTACATAGTGTTTTAAATTAACAACCTGTTGGGTATGTGTGTTTTTATTTGAAGGCACAGGAAAGACAATGGTGATGGACATATTTTATTCTCATCTACAAGTAGAAAGAAAAAAGAGAGTCCATTTCCATGGCTTCATGCTTGATGTGCATAAAAGTAAGTTTAAATCTTTCTGGTACAATACAGTATGTTAACAGGTATCTTCCGTGTTATCTGTCATCCTTTTTTTCTTCTTAATTCTCTGTTTGGCACCCGCTGGAAGACTGTCAGTTGAAAGCCGAAAAGAAAGGAATTAACATAGACTGTATGGGGAAGTGTTCAACCTGATTTTTCAGTTAGAATAGAGCTGTCTTGCAACACCCCTAGGAATTGATTGAGGGAAAACATTGAGGATTTGAGTTAGTAGGCTTCATTTTCCTTGAGTAAGTACCAGTGGACAGTCAATCACTTATTTAATTCATTGGTACTTATTTGCATGATTAAAAATCCAGAGCATCTGCTGGAAAATGGTGATATGTGGTCTTGCAACACTTATAGAGAGAGATTGAACAATATTGTGAAAACACCGAAACTTTTTACAATAGTCAGCAGCAAGTGAAGAGTGAACTTGTGTTATAATGTATTTGTTGGTCTTTCAGTTGCCATAAGGCCCTGATTTAAAAGTTGAATAGCAAAAAGATGTCATGTCAAGTTGAAGGTGGAACAGGATAGGAAAAGGTAACTGAAACTTGACTGATTTCCACCAACTACTGTATACACACACACGTGCGCACGCGCACACTCTTAGTGTTCTGACTATTGGCTGAATTCTTGGGGTACCAAAGAATATTTACATCCTGCCTATATTGTATCAGCATTTGTAAACCTAAATAAGGGAAAAGTTAGCATGGACCATCCTTCTCAGTGCCAGAAAAAAAATATTTTCCATAATGAACTCTCCAGTAAAATTGCTCTTTGCAAATATACAGTTTTTTGTGTAATACATGACATAGTAAATGAAATAGATGGTACAATGTACATGTTATTCGTTTATTTAGAAACTAGAGGTGAAGATTTAGTTAGCTATTTTAATGTACAAAGACCTTCTATTTTCCATTTTATTAACATTTAGTTTTTAAAGCTTCCTAGTCTTTTTTAAGCTTTCCTTGTTTTTCCTTTATTTCCTTGTTCTCATTTCTTTGTATTTGCTCTAGTCCGTGAACTTAAATTTGTTTCTCAACAGTATACAACAATATCAACATAGACAATGTGTTTTTAATATATACTTACATAGAGAAAGAAACTAAACTAAATAATATGTGTTGTTGGATAATATCTTGACCCCCTTTATGATATTCTGGATATATTGCAAAGAGGGAAAAAGCCATGGGATGCTGCATGAATCAAGGACACCCACTGGATGGGAAAATGCTTTGTAGTTGTAATTGTTTTTCTAAAATTGAAAGAATGGAATTAGCACAGAATTACTGCGAAAACAAGTTACTTCTATTAACACGTAAATATAACCTTTGTTTTGAGTCTATTTCCAACATGTTTACTAAGTATCTTGCAAAATGTTCACTTCAGGAATCCATTGCCTTAAACAGCATCTGCCAAAAAGAAAAGCTGGATTAATGGCTAAATCATATGATCCAATAGCTCCTATAGCTGATGAAATCAGTGAGGAAGCTTGTCTCTTGTGTTTTGATGAATTTCAGGTAAGTAAGAATATATTATAAGAAATACACATTCCTTTCATCCTGGGGAAAAAAGATGTCTGGTAGCAATTTTTTTTACTGTTAATAACTTTATATGCTGAAGGTTTCTTTTTAATTTTTTCTCATTGAAACATTTATTTATTCATATAAATGGAGAAGCAAAATTTGTCACAGTTAATATGATCTTGAATGCATAAAATTTTAGATGCGTGTAAATAGCATTATTATATCAGTGCTATCTGCTAAACCGGAATCTTTTTCGAAAATTCACAGTCTGGTTTATATTACACTTTACATTCAATTTTAAAATATTGTTAATCGTACATTCTGCATATACAACATAGACTGTATTTCTGTATATCTAAATAAGTGTGTCTATATTATTAGTATGTGGACATATTGTATTTCTATGCGTACACATACATATGGACATATACACATACATGCATACATACAAACACCATTCATATTACAATTTCTCCAATTGAGTCTTTGCTTTAATCGTATATTTTGGAAATAATTGAGCTCCTACCGCCCATATTTTATCCACATTCTCATAGATTCTGGCCTATGTTGCTCCAGATTAAAATTGTCAGTGTAAGCAAAGATTTAATTTTTACATGTAACCTTCTCAATAGTCAAAATTTAATTCTGCGTAGACATTCATAGGTTATTTATTTATATTGTTTTAACTTGTTTTCTTTTAAAAATAAAATAGGTTAATTAAATCTTACAAGTTACTTTTTCATATGCCAAACCTTTATTTAAGATGAAAGTAATCACTATGTATAAAAGAATTGGGACCAGGAAATGCCTAACCCACTCTGTGCCCTGCAACACGGAAAAATAAATGACAAACATTGGGGGAGGGGAAAATTTATCAAAGAAAATAAGAGCATAAAGCTACTCTGGCTAAGCCCTAGGAGGAAGATGAGAATTAAAGTAAAATAAATAAATTTTCCGGGATTATTAAAAGGAAACATCCTAGTGGGGGAATAGTTTTTGTGGGGGGAAAAACTCCCCTGCAAAGTTTCCGGCCATTGTAACATTTGTGTGTGTGTCTGTGTGTGTGATTGTGTGCGCATGTGCACACTTTTAAGTCAACTTTTTGATTCCTGACAAATACTTGGATTAGCGCTAGCTCTAGAAGTGGTTTGCTATTGCCTCCTTCCTAAGGTTTAGAAAAAGTGACTGGCTCAAGGTCACCCAGATGGCTTTTTTCCCTAAAGTAGGACTAGAACTCACAGTATCCTAGTTTCTAGCCTGAGGCCTTACTCTCTATACCAAACTAATTCTCTCCTTTTAACATTGCAATTTAAAATGTGACATCCAGTATTCTGATTTTCTTAGAGTCTCAATTATTATGGACAGTACTGATACTACTTTGTAGTTTTTCTTGCATTGCAGTCATAGAACAGTTGAGAATATTTTTGGAAGAAGAAAATAGCTGTGTTCAAGCAGTGAATGGATTTCTGAATTGAAGTGCATTCTTTTTTCCGTGTTTAATGAAGTATTTCCATTTCATAACTTCCCTATTCCACAAAGCCCTTTGTTAATCTTGAGGATGCATCTTTATGCTTTAAAGCTGAAAGCAGGATTTTCTGCAATTTTTAGTTGACAGAAGAAATTGTCAATTTGGTTTCAGTTTGGAAGTTTAAGATGCCTAGGTCAAAGTTCTCCTTTTAGTTGGTTGGATATAGTTGGTTGGATATATGGGGAATTCTTGCCACTTCTGCTCTACGATATATCACTCTCTCTCTCTCTCTCTCTCTCTCTCTATATATATATATATATATATATATATATATATTTCTACTTGGCATGTGAAAATCCACAGCTGGGTTAATAGTAATCAAGGTGGCACAAGGCAATCAAATGTGTTTGTTTCCTGACAGGTGATAAATCTGTTGAGGAGTTCATCATTAAAGTCCTTATAATCCCATTGTGTCCCTAGCATATCCTGCTACTGAGCTACAGACCACTTGTAAATGACCAGTAGAGAATAGGGAATATGATAAGTAGCTTGAATTAGCCAAAAGCAAATTACACCAGTCTAGCCTAATTTCCTCCTTTGATACAAAACTGGCATAGTGGGCTATGGAGATGTAGTATGTGTAATATACCTTGACTTTAAGCCTTGGATACTGTTGAGTGGATATCGGTGGTAAGCTTTAGAGTGCATAGCCAGCGTGTATTAATGGACCATCACAAAGATGAAATTTAATGGTTTTAATGAATTACATAGATGAGTAGATATTTCAAAGGTAGTGATGGTAGATCTGAATTTTGGGCAAACCATACTAATAACAGAAACAACATTAGATTTTCTATTATACAAAAATTTATTATAAGAAATATATGAGCAAAATATTTCATCTTGTACTTAACAAATGCAAAGATAAAAAATAAATTATGCCACAATGCCTATTAAAATTAATTGTCTGATTTTAAAAAAAGTTTTCCTCTCACACATTTTTGGAGGTGAAAATTTGAAATCTAGAATTTCCTTTAAATTTCTCTTTGGTATACACCATATTTTTATCACTTTTATTCATACTTGAATTTACTCTAGAAGAAGCTCCTTGTTTAGTTCTCTTTTCCCATGAACAAGACAATTATTCCTATAAAATTCTTTGCAAGTTTAGCTTTGTTTTCTTTTACTATTTTCTTGCAACAATGTCTTTATCACACTACACATTGTACAACCTCTCTCATCCTCTTAGCAATATCTCTGTTTTTCTCTTCTACAGCATTTTCATTCCTCATCCTTATACCCTGCATTTTTCATACTTTCTATCAATATAAATCCAAACACTTCTGTAGCACTCTGTAACACGATTCTTTTAACTTTATTTCCTTCTATTCACTTCCCATTCATTTTGTGGCTAAAGTAATCTATCTCCTAATACTTTTTTCCATAAAACATTCAAACATTCTTTTCTAGTTCCTCAGATCAACTCAGCTTAACAAAGCTCAACTTAGGTCTCCTTCCGTTCCGTCCCCTCCTCTCCCCTCCACCATAGGTCTCACATTCGGAAACTGAATGTGGAGTTCACCAAAGAATATCCATTCTTAATACTTATTACATCTCTGAATGCCCAATCATTTTATTTTATCATCTAATTTTCATCCATTCACATCACCCAAGAAAATAATTTTTCCACTGAATCACATTCACTCAGACTGTTGCACATTTTTTTTCCTGGAACTTATCCCTATTTTTCCCTTATCAGTTTTTATTGGAATGTAAGTTCCAATTAACAACCTGTGGTTTCCTACTTTTATATGCATTCACCTTAACTTACATCACATTAATTCATTTTTCACATATATACATTTAGCCCTTTCATTCATAATTAAATACATTCTTAACTTCTTTAAATGTATTCATAAGCTTCACTTTAAAAGGACAGACCACCATTACTCAAATCTATTACTGTACACTCTTTATTTTCCTCATAGTTTCACAGACACATAATGTATCTATTTCCTCTTTTTTAATATACATAGTACAGTAGATCCCTGTCCTAAATGAACTGAAGCTTCATTAAACTTTGCATTTGTGATGACGGGGGGAGTGGGGCGGATACAACATAAACAGTCACAAAAACCTGGTGAAGCCCCTTTTATTCCTTAACATTGCTTCCAAGCTCCAAATATCCTTGACAGAAGACAAAAACTCCCACACAAGCAGTTACAAGAAGAAGGGAAAAACACAAACCAGGCAAGATAAGGGCTGGAGGACATCCACAGATAACAGAACACACACTGGGAAGGACAGCAAACTTGGAGAGGAACCATAAACTAGAGATATTTCCATGCTTTGTTTCCTACGCATGTCCGTCCTCTTATTCAGTTCTCACACCTGCAGCCCATGAAGAGGATCAAGGCCCTCTCCTCCCGAGTAGACCACGTCTCTCCCTTATCTGCTCCTCCCTGCGTGCCCTAGAATGGAGAAGGGATGGGCTGCCTCCTCTGACTGCTCATCTGGCTTCTGCCCTTCCCCAGCCTCCTCCACAACCTCCAAGAGCCACACTTCCACTCCCTGTGGGCTGTTTGTCCTCTCTCTCAGAGTCAGTCTCCACCAGGGGCATGACAGCATTATTTACAAGTAGCATGAGATATAACTCTGCTGTTCTGTCTTCTCACTCATGCCACATTGTGTGCCTCAAAGTTGAATAGCTGTGGAGTATTGCCTCACCTTTCCGATTCTGCAGTCCAGCAAACTAGTATTTTTGTGATACTTTTCTTTCACTGGCTTAAGAACAAAACCTGATGCTTCAGTTGCCTTAGTTCAAGTATTTGTTGCTGGATATTGATAAGATATTCTGAAAATGCATTAAAGCATTTACAGTATTTATTTACTGGTTTGTTTTTTTTCATGAAACCGTTGATAACTTTGTTAAGCATGGCTTCCTTTTATGATACTAGGTTGTTCAAACATAGAAAAAAATGGGATTCGTGCATTTGGACCTGCTGCAGATTTCTTCTTAAAATTTGTCCTTTGCCAAGTCTGGAGACTTGAGTTTGCTTGGGCTGAAGGCAATTGTCTAGAGTAAAGTGGTAATGCCATAGTTAGTCCAAAAATGCTTGCCCCTCTCTAAGATTTTTTCTTTCAAAAGGGCAACTAGACAAGAAAGTCCAGTTTCCTTTTGAAAGAAAGCACTTTTGGGATAACCATGATCTACATGACTGAGAATCTCCATTGACATTTGCCCCTCTCTAGATCAGTGGTGGGATTCAATTTTTTTTACTACCGGTTCTGTGGGCGTGGCTTGGTGGGCGTGGCAGGGGACGGATACTGTAAAATCTCCAGTCAGAGGTGGTAATTGCTGGTTCTCCGAACTACTCAAAATTTCCACTACCGGTTCTCCAGAACTGGTCAGAACCTGCTGAATACCACCTATGCTCTAGATTCAGGAAAGAGAAGCAGAGCTGTAGTTTTATAGCAGAAACTGAGTGACTGGCTGGTCCTTTTGGTATCACCCCACTTTCTCTCTCTCTCTCTCTCTCTCTCTTCCCAATCCCCAAACAGTATTGCATTAAAATAGGCTTATCTTTAAAGAAACAAAAAGAAGAACAAGTGCTTGATTTAGCACATGGGCACTTTTCACCATAAAATGGTACACAGCCTTCCAGCAATGTTATGGTGGGAGGGGGAGGGGGTGGCTAATGGCTGTGCCAACCTTCAGTTCACACTATGCACGCCTGTCATTTCAGATGTGAAACTCTAAGAAAATCAAGCTCACCCAGCTGCTTATGGACCAACTGTGAGTCCTCCTTTTGGTTACACTGCCTTAGTCTGATGTCACGTTCTATATCTCTACTTTTTTTAAAAAAAACAGGCATTTCAGACATGAAACAGCTTTATTTTCATATAAATTGCAAGAAAAGAGTGATTGGGCTTGGGATCCAGGATACTTGTAAAGAGGAAATTAATATTGTTATATACTGTAAGACAAGCAAAACGAACAATTTTAAATACTTAGTAGGAGCAAGTTTCATTAAATGCAGGGGGACCTCTGAGTAAAAATGTCTAAGATTGCACTGTTACACTCCTGTTTTTTTATAACACTAATTATTACTTATATATACTTATGTTTACTATTCATTCCAAGAAATTGTACCAATCAAAGGATAACTGGGGTTCAGGTACTCAGACACATACATTATTTAGATTAAAAAAAACTTATGTGAGAAGAAAGCAGCTCTAGGTCATACAAATCTTTTCTCTTAAATGCAAATGAAATTTCACCATTCTCCCCATTAGCAGACATCTCTTATTGGTAATTTGTATTCTTTTCTTTTGTTCACATCATAATGAATGCTGAGCACAGGCAGAACCTGAGCTTTGAGATGCTTTCACTTTTGTCTTCCTCTCCAAAGCTACAGAGGATCAAAAGGACATAAATTGGCATTCAATATCCCAAATGACTCTTGCTTCTTCTTTTTAATTATGTAACTTAAAAAATAATCAGTTTTGGTAGACAAGTAGATTTAAATTCTGCAAGAGCAAAACACCAACGATGTCCTCGTTGTGTTTTCTCTGGTCATAAACCTTTCTCTATGGAATGTTCCAAGCTGCAATGCTTTATCGGAAGTGTTCCTTTGGGAAATTAAATAAGTCCTGATGCGTATAGTTTTCTATTTGTCAAGTGGAAGACTTTTTTTCCCTCCCTGTCTTATTTTACCTGTTTCAGAGGTCTCATCAAAATGGATACCTGCTTTTAGCTACCTAATGCCTTTCTGTTTTTGTTTTTGTTTCTGACTGACAGGTGCAAAGACGCTAAGTTTTGATTTGTTAGATTGTAGTTTTCTTCAGTGTCTCTCTCCATTTGTAGTTATCTGCCTGCTCATTCTAAGAAAATAGTCAATTATCTAAAAGATGTATAACTTGATTTAGGGAGAGCAGTTTCCAAAGGCAGAAGCGTGGAACAACACTCTGTGTAAAAGTTTCCTAGGTTCAGGGTGGGAATAGTTGTGAGGTTTGGGGTGGAAATGTTTTTTTCTCAGCCTGTTTTATTATGTTCCTTTTTTATATTAGTAGTATTCATCTGGTGAATTTACATATTTAAGTGAAGTTCTGCATATAATAAGATTAGTGTCTTTAGCACAGCTGTAATAATTTTGACGAACAATAAGTGGGGAAGTGAAAATCCTCAGACAAAAGTTTCTTTTTGTCATGAATTGTTGCTCTCCATTCTTCATTTAAGAGAGAGAGTGTGTGTCTCTGTGTGAGAGAGAATGATTTGTGTCTGAAGGTTAGAAGAGGCTGACTGTGCTGGAACTGACTGCAGTGCCTTTTTGATTATTCATGGACAGTAATAGAAGGCACTTAAAAAGAACAATGAAATTGCTTATTTTTTTGTGATGGGCCATCTGTTGAATTGTTTTGTGTAACAATCGCACAATAGTATCTATGTCATATCGTTCTATTTTCAACAGCAGCTGATGATGTATACTTGGCCACTTGTCCTATTTTCTAAAAGTCCCATGACCATTTAAAGTCACCTTTAAAGTGAACCTTTTCTAGAAAGGTAATAGAAATGTAGAGCAGCTGGTGTGTATTTTCTTTCCTGATCTTCTGGCAGGTCTGTGTTTCAAACTAACAAGCTTTTTAAATCTTAAATCTCAACTGGAGTTTTAGAATGGAAGTTAACCAGAATTGTTCAGCAATCTGGAATAAAGACTTGTTTTGAGAAAAGATTGCTACATACTCCCTGCTTATTATTTCCCGTCCCACCCACATTTTTTCTTCAAGTGGCAACATAGAATCTTTTGCCTTTGAACCAACAAACCTCTCTTCTGACTAACAAGACAAAAAAAAAACCTCAAAGCAAATTGGATGCAGCTTTGTCAATTGTACAAGTCAAGATTTGCTTTTGACAATAATAGTATTGTCTTCTTCAGGTCACAGATATCGCTGATGCTATGATTCTCAAACAGCTTTTTGAAAACCTGTTCCAAAACGGTGTCATCGTTGTAGCCACATCAAACAGGCCACCAGAAGGTAATAATGAATAATATGCTGATCCTGGCTTTTTCAACGAAAGTACAGTTAAAATATCTTAAATTGACTGTACGTTGATCTCTTTCTGGTTAACATCCGTCTCTTTTACCAGGTTCATACTTTTAGGTGTTATGTTAAGATCTAACTCTATGTCATACATTAAATTCTTTCTTGGTTTCTATTAAAAGTCATAAAAATAAATGATATTAACGTGCATTGAGTGGGATCTAAAGTAGAAAGAACTGCACTCTCAGAAAGACATTTTCTGTTAGCATAGTTCTCTTTTTCTGAATGAAAGTCCCTTCAGTTCCTGGAGTAATCAAAGGTAGATTCAAGTACTCTTTCCTTAAAGCGTTCAAGAACCAATTGTCCTTTGAAACAAAAAGGTAAGAAATAGAAGTAGCAGGGCAAAGTAGTTAGAGCAGGGGTCGCCAATCTTTTGGACCTCAGGGACTACCAAACTCATAATTTTAAATCCTGGGGATCAGTAATATGAATTTTGATCTAATCTAACCTCTCTCCCTCCCCCCCCTCTTTCTTTCTCTCTCTCACACACACCCAAACACACAGAGGCAGGGGTGGGATTCAGACGTCTTAACAACAGGTTCTGTGGGTGTGGTCTAATTTGTGGGTGTGGCTTGGTGGTCATGTGACTGGCTGGGCATGGCTTGTATGTAAATATTATAAATATTTATATAAATATTGAATTTTTATTAAAAAAAGAGCAACTTTTACCCCAAATCAGGCAAAGCACGCAGGCAGATTGAGTTGCTCACAGAATCACAGATTCACTTAGAGAGATCTGTGTTTCTGCGATCGACTAGCTGAGTCTGCAACTGAATAATAGAACCTTTAGTCCCAAGGGAGGTTCGGCTCTGCTTAAAAACAGAGCCGAAGATCTAAAGATTAGCTAGAAAACAAGAAATCCAACAATTTCCTACTTCCTAGCTAATCTAAACCTCCCAGCACAGCAGAACAGCTGATGGTCAGAAAAAGGAAAAATAGCAACTTAGCAGGCAAGTTTGCCAGGCAAGGAGTGAATGGGCAGGGAGGGAGGGAGGGCCATGTGGGCAGCGCAGCCTTGTGTTCCTGTGCAGCTTGGGGGTGACCTTTCTCTGTGGACCACCAAAATTTTTCTATGGACCACCAGTGGGCTGTGGACCACCAGTTGGCGACCGCTGACTTAGAGGAAGAACAACAGAGTTATCAGTACGTAGCTTCTCCCTGTACAAAGGGGAAGGAAAGCATGTATTGCCCGTAACTCCTTAAAAGACATATAATTAATATAAAATAGGAAAAAATAAATTATGCTAGGAAAATAGCACAGCGAATGCAAAGTATTATAGAATATTTAACCTGAAGTCAATAATATTCTAAAGTTAAGTACGCAGAAAGACACAAAATGTGCGGGTATTTATATATTTAGATATGTTTCGTAAGTTGCCTCTGCTCTCAGCTCTAAGCTGCTTGGGCCATTCACAATAATAGCCAGTGAGAATACAAGAGGAAATAATAACAGAATCCATTAACCACTTAAGCATCTTGCATTTTTCTCATTCAGGATTATGCTTTCAACAGCCTAGTCCACTTCAGCTCATGAAAGATTATACCATAATATATTGTTTAGTATTTAAGGTAATGTAAAACTATCATCTGAAAGTAGCGTCCTGTTTGTTGATGGCTAGAATGGGATGGGAACCAGTATCCTTTGAAATACTATTACAATACAATTCTCAGCATACAGATAATTGAACTACTCATTCAACTACAGCTTGAAGTTATAACGGTGCTGAATGAGTGGTGGTTGTGACCAGTTCTCAAAGTTCCAGCCATCCCAGAATCCCTCCAGTCACATGATTGCAAGTTGGAAGCTTGGCAGTCAGCTGACAAGATGGTTTCAGCATCCACATGATCACATTTGTGACTTCCCTGTCAATTTCCCACAAGCAAAGTCAATGACTCCCACAATCCTGGGGATCTCATGCCTTGTAGGATGTGTCGGCCTGCACTGTCATGCAAGAGTGGCTGGTCTGTTATGCTTATGTAGTGCTGCAGCACCCACCGGTGCCCTCTCCTTCACCTGGAAGGAGCCATCTCTGTGCTCACGCTGCACTGACCATCTGCACACCATCCCATGCCTGGTAATAATGACACTCCCCCCAACCTGGCCATGCCTGTACTATGGCCTGGACTTAGCTGCCTGCTAATCGGCTTGAAAGCCACCCTGGAATTGCGACTTCTGCTAGTTTTCTCATTGATTTTTCTCATTGGAAGCCAGCATGAAGTTGTGAGGAGGGCCTCCCTTAACAATTATGATCCTTGCTTAACGATGACAATGGAGAGTACTAGGATTGCTTTCGCTAAGGGATGTAGTTAAGTGATGTCACACTTTACAATTGCATCACTTAGTGGTGGAAATTCTGGCCCCAGTTACCATAGTTAAGTGAGAACCACCTGTACCTCAGTTTTGAGCTTGCTGATTCGGGTTGTTGGAAACTGAAAGGCTTGCCACTGAACTAGAGCTAAGCCAACTACTATTGCTAAATATATTCGTAAGTTAACAGCTGCTACGCATCACTGGTTGGAATGAAATCCCTACTGGCCAAACAGGTTTTATGTAGTATGTTATTCTGCTTGATTCTTTTTAGCCTATATAGTTTTACTATCTTCATTAGATCTATTTCAAAATCTTAGAAATATTTGTATTTATATTTTATGTTTCAAATTTATATGCCATTCTTAAAAGCATAGTTTAGTAATTGAGTCCAGTCATCGAAAATAAAATGGTGTGTTATCTTCATCAAACTGAATTACAACTTGTTTGTAATTATACACATTAAATTGTGTTTTGAACATAAACAAGAATCATAATAGTTGCTGAAGAATTGGCATGCGGTAATGTGACCCTACTGCTTCATTTCTGCCAAGTGGCAAAGCTGCTTTTTTCTGTTTATATATGCTACTAAAATTCGTACGTGAAACTGTGCATCACCCGGCAAAACTTTTTCAACCCAGATACCTCAAACGGACTTGCTTACAGAGTGTGTCCAAAATCTGGAGACCTGTGACTCCCGTGGAATTAAAATTTCATAAATTAAAAAAACATTTTATAACATAAAATTACCATTAAGCATTTTATGACACAATACAAAAGTCATAAAACATTTCCTGTAGTCAACTCCTGATGTTTGACTGTGCTCTACAGTTCATCATGTCTACTTTCAAGGCAGACTCATCTTGGAAATATCTCCTTGAATTTTGAAGAATTTTTCCAGTACATTAGCAGCTCTGTCATTGTGGAAGGCATTGAGGAATCTGGTGTCTCTGAAACTGAGGACCCAAATGGGTCATAGATTATCTAATACAGCTAAACCTGTTACACTCTAATGAATGTAGCCCTAGAATACATATTCATAAGTTTTGGTCTTTATTTATGAGAGCATAAATCCAAAACCTGTAGAAAGTCCCAGTTTTTTTTAAAAAAAGTATGTATTTATTTGTATCTTATTTTTATTATTTTTACAAATAACTTTTAGCCAAATGATGATAGTGAAGAGTATCAAAGAATACTCTCTCAAACCAGAAGATGCAAGACATAGAAATGGAGTCAGGAGACCCCTGAAAATTGCAAACTTGAGTGAGAAGCTACTGTGACTTCAAGAGTTTCCTTGCCTGACATTATTATTCTTTCCTAACACTCATTATTATTTCTGTCTTCCCCCAAGTCATGTTTATAATGGATTGATATTAGAAAAGCATTAGAATTGCATGCTTGATGTCAAAAACGCAAAACAGATATAAGAATCCTCCAAATTCCTTAATTATTTTTCTTGGGATCACTAATAAATTAAAATTGTGTTCAGTATCGATATATTTATAGCGCTGGATAGGGAACTGTTGAAACCACTGTCTTTTCCAACTACTTGTGATCTGTATTTAGAATTGGATTATAAAATATCCTTTCATATGTTATGTTGCCCTGTAAAGGAATAGATTATAAGCAAAAAGTTGAGAAACTAATCTGCCTACAGCTGTTCCTGGTATCTAAAGCTTTTATATAGATATAGCCTATCCCAAATAATGTACCAAATCTGGTAGGTGGTGTTATCTGGATACTTAATTGATTCAAATTTAGGATATATTCCCAAGATTTGGTTTCTGTTCCAGAAGTCAACATGGCTATCAAATCCCTAAGAATACAGGTTGTCCTTGATTTAAGACTGGTGGCTTAGTGACTATTCAGAGTTACGATGGACCTCCCTGGGGATACTTGTGACCCAGTTCCGAAGTTCCAATAGTAGTCCCTCCCAGTCACATGACTGCATATTGAATGCTCAGCAGTCAGCCCATGTTTAATGGTCATTTGCAGCATCCCATGATCATGTGATCGCAATTCACAACAGTTGTGCTGAAAATCAGCATTTATTTCCAGTTTTAAGCAAAATGCTCATAATGAACAATGGGTTGACTTTATGATCACAGGGTTTGCTTAACGACAATCACAAAAAAGGTCATGAAATCAGGTTGGTGAGGTGTGTGAACCACTTTATAATAATCATGCCTAATGACCATGATGGGTAGACTCCATTCCAGTCATAAGTAGAGGACTACCTGCAGTAAGTAGCTATGTAATTTCCCTTTTTCGTTCTTTTGATTTTTATTGGCCAGTTTGAATTACTTGTATTTTGCTGTGGGATTGCAGATAAGACCTACAAAGTGTATTTTATATTTTACTAGCCAATAATCCAGTGTTGCCTGGGTATTTATTTATCCCAATAAATAAGACAGGAAAATCCTGTAGTCAGGACTCACACTTTGTACAGTCTCTTGCGCAGTGTTGCAAGTCTTCTATTCCTCTCCTTAGGAGTTTGTTGTCTATGCAGGTGTTTCATTTTTTTGATTGCACTTGGCCAATCGCCTGACGTTTCCTTGGAGGGCTGAGAGGGCGCCCCCTTGTGGAGTACTGTGAAGCTGTTACCATAGCAAGTCCACTGTGCTGTACAGTAGAAGTCATTTTAAGGCACACACAGACCCCAGGGGTGCTAGGGGGGGGGTCTTACCCCCACAGTATTTGTTTCCAGAGGGTAAATCATCTATGTACCAAGTTTGGTTGAAATTGCTTGAGGCATTCCAGAGTTATGCTGGAATACACACACACACACACACACACACATACACACACACACACACACACACACACACACACACACACTCATTTTTATATAGATTGATAGATTATTACCCATTCCAATATACTTTGCTAGCCTATTTATTCTTATAGTAATGTTTGCTGTTTGGAATGTTTGGTTGGAGGACACAACCACGTGTAAATACACCAAGAATTGCTTGGTTGTAAAAGTTAAGTTATATATCCTGTGTGTGGATGCTGGCTGCATCTGTAATAGCAGCCTGGTAGTTTTATCTCTACCCAAGGCATAAGTGGAGACAGATGCCTTGGATGGAGACAAAACTGCCAGACTTGCTTTCTGAATGCCAAAGATTATGCTATTACAATGCTGCGTGCCATTTTAATTATTTAATTTTTGTAGCATTTTTGCAAAGAAAATGCTACAAAATAAGGCAATGATAACAATGTACAGTAAATACAGTTGCATTTTCTGTTTTTTAAAGAAAATTTGGTGCTATGTACTTTGTGGAAATAATAACTTTAATTTTCTTGTATGTTACAGTATCTCCCTATCGAACTCTGAAACGTTTATAATATTAGCAATTGTGTTGAAGTTGATATAATGCTTCTGCTATCAATTATATCATTTTTAGTTTGGAGTGAAATTAACAATGTTTTTTTTTTCTTTTTGGTCCTTGAACATAAGCAATATAATAATAGAGAATTTTCGCAAAAGGACGCAGCAAAGATAACACAATATGTTTTCTTTCAGATCTCTATAAAAATGGGCTCCAGAGAGTTAACTTTGTGCCATTCATTGCTATACTAAAGGTAATAAATATATTTTTAAAAAACTATTTTTAAAAAAGTTAGTAAGCATTAGGGAGGATATGTAAGCAAGCATGAAAAAGCCAGAAGAAGGAATGGCAATAAAATATAGATGAATAAACGAAGAGCTATAATAGAGATAAAATTTTCAAGTATAACATTACCAGTAAATAACTGAATGTATTATATCACTTTAGCAGAGTAAAAATCACTATCAAACTTTAAACCAAAAATGAATATCAAGAATTGTGGTCAACACAGTATGAATCATATTGCAATCTATTTTACTAAATAGCTGTTCTATTTTTGATATCTTGTGAAACCAAAATGTAAATTCTATACATTGAGAAACCCACATTTCTTGATATGGTATAAATTTGTGAATTACTTTTAAAAGGGGGCGTTAATTTAGACATCAATGTGTATTTCCATAACTTAGTAAGCCATTCTTCCTTTGATGGGATCAGATGATCTTTCTGGTAAAAAATAATATGAAGCATTTATTTTTGTTAACATGGCTTTGTTTTTGCTTTTTGTTTTTTTTTGTTGTTGGAGAACTAACTTTTAAAAAATTACTATAGTGAATATGGCTCCCCAAATTCCTGTTTTCTTATTATATGCAAAAGAAGCAAGGGAGAAAGAATTTAGATAACTGTGCGGTTGGTTTGATGCATGACTAGATTGTGGCTTCCCAAATTTCATTGACTACTTCTGTGTTTAAAATACTACCAGGAATGAGAAGGGGGAACTTACAGCAGAACAGGTACAGATGGTCCTTAACTTACAACCATTCATTTTAGTGAGCATTATGACCATTGCAGCATCCCCATGGTCAGTGTGATCAAAATCTGGAAGCTTGGCAACTGGCATGTATTTATGACTGTTGCAGTGTCCTGGTGTCATGTGATCACCTTTTGTGATCTTCTGACAAGCAAAGCCAATGGGGAAGCTAGATTCTGTTAAAAATCATGTTACTAACATAACAACCGCAGTGATTGACTTAACACCAATGTTAAGAAAAGTAAAATGGGACAAAACTCACTTAACAATGGAAATGTTGGGCTCAGTTGTGGTCCCAAGTCAAGAACTACCTATGCTCAGTTCCAATTCATTTAAACGAGGCCTCATAAAAATTCAATGTAAATTCAACAAGGTCTCACACAGGTTTAAGAGACCTAGCATTAGATTCTTTTGTTACTGATTGCTGATAACCTACTATAATAATCTAGTATTTCAGTACAATCTGGGAAAACTTTTTTTTTCCCACCTCTGATATTTAGCAATGTGCCTCTAAAATATGTATATATCTATCTATGTGTTTTTGTAGATTTTCACAGGTACAGGTATGCAGGTCTTGGCATGTTCAGGTCTTTTACACGGAAAAAGACCCAAATACACGCCAAGACCTGCACATTTATCTATGTATGTATATGTGTACAATGATTTTGATCAATACAAAAATATCAGTAAATACTATTATATAGGGGATGGTATTGCATTTATATATTTAAATCTTTTCTTTGAAAATTATTGAGATTTTAAAATGCTTTATTTGGTTGAACCGTCTCCATATAAAGTAAAGCGATTAAAGGGATAATATTTTTAATAAGTGCTTCCTACAGTTGAAGTAATCAGCAGCACATGATTTCTATGGATGATATAAATTCATGAAATTGTGTAGAAGATGCTAAAGTCTGCAGCCACTTTTATATTAACTGAAATCAGTGGGGCATCTTTTTTCTGAGTTAGCATATTGGGTCAGTTGTGGGACCCAAATAAACCATCTTCTGTGTGTGGGGGTTTCTTTGAATTTTATGTTTTGTGGTCTGTATAATGACCTAATTTCACTTGAGCTCTGGCTATCCTTGAACTTCTCCTTCATCTCTTATTATCGTTTAAGTAGTAGCAATGCAGTTGCGTATTTCCCTGGAAATCAGTTGTGTTTCATTTTATGAAACTTGTCTTTGAATATATTTTAGATTAGGTTATTGGCTTTACAACAGCGCTGGCTTTATCCCTACTAAATTATTATTTTTGACGGTCTGAAACTTGTTAGGGATAATAAAGTATATTTAACTACCGTTCTTTTGAGTCAAGAATGGTTCTCTCTATAACAGGCTGGCAAATTCTGAGCCATTTGAGGGCAAAACCGCATCTTTTAGCCCCAGTGAGAAAATATAAAATGTTTCTGATTGTGTGTTCTGCCTTTGTCGGGCCACCTGTGTAAGGCTGAACAAATTTGTTTCTTCTGATTTCTTTAAAAAAGTCATTCTGGTGATTAAACTGATTTGTCAGTTAATTCTGTTCTAAGGCGGCGATAGCCTAGTAGCTTTCAGTACACTGAATAGTCTAAAGTTGCTTTTGTGGTCAGTGTCAGCACCCTGACCTCTGCTAAGCTGTCACCTGAGTCAGAATTCCTGGGATTAAGTCTTTGATATTGTGATGTCTTCACTTATCTATTGACTTTTTCAGTGCTGAAGATGTTAGGCCTTTTGATTTCTTTCTTAGTGAGAAGCCAAGCAAGTCTTCAATAGAAGTCTTTCTTTCCCAAGCTTTGGCAGTTGTAAACTCTGTCTTTCTCTTTTCTCTGTATTAATTAAATGGATTACTTTTGGGATATACAATGCAGTTCCGTTGTTGGGAATCACTGAGCTTAATATAATAATAAAAAAAAGAGGCTCTGTGTGTGTCTATACACATGCAGGCATACAAACTCACGAACGCAATAAAATGTTAGAATAGGTTTTGACTTAGATCCAAGTTAAACTACATAGCTCTGTTCTGCGACTGCTTTTAACGTGATCTCATCTTAAGCATTTTGTCTGAAAGCACCTATGCTTTAGCCTACAAAATTAGAACTCCAGACTTTCGTTTGCTCCTCTAAAAGGTTTCCTTCCTATAGAATGGGAATCAAGAGCACATTGAATGCATTTATTCATTTTGTCTCTTCTAGAACCACAACACAAATTAAATATTCAAGAACCAGGCAACAGTTTTTAAAACATTTGGACTCAATGCAGTTATTTTGAAACTATAGAAAAGTAAATTGCGTCTGTATGTAAGGGTGTATGTAAGTGCCAATTATTTTTCCCCGGGCCATTGTTTGGCCGTACTTCATTTTTCAAAACAAATTATCACCTAATGTTAAAATAATTGCGGCAAACTCTTAACATTCTCTTCCCTTTTTATTTTAATATTAATGACTCCTTTAATCCTGCTTCGGCAAATTAACTCTTTGGTTCAAACAAGTTACGCACATTTTGGAACAGCTACCTAATAAGTGTTTTTCTTCAGGTATTGGGATGTGTTTGCTTAATTAGCATATGGCACTTGCAATTCAGTGTGAAATAAAGCTGAGCCCCATCTTTCTGTATAGCCCATTCCCCAAAGTCTCAGCCAGTTAATAAAGTTTGTAAGGGCTTTATCACAGGCTCCAGGAAGGTCCACAGAGAAGAACATTAATCCAATAAACATTTCATTGAGCTCATGAAAAGAAAGCATCAGGAGAAGAGAAGCTCCTGAAGAAGAAAAGCATATCATTGACCATTTTCCTCATGCAGAATTGTTAGAAATTTGCCAGATTAAGAAAAAGAGTGTTCAAATTTAGCAGCTAAATTGTGTTAAGAATAATGGGAATAGTTTGAACCTTACATGGTGAATATTCAAAAAAGCCACAACTGTTTTCTTCAAAGACTTACTGTGGAGCTGGATGGACAGGGCAAGAGGAGGTTGTGAGAAACCCAAATAGCAAATAACAGTGGTTGAAAGTTGAGGGAGGAGGGGAGGAATAGATAATTAGGTATAATTAGTGTGTATGAATTGTTGTCTCCCTGCCCTTGGCTTGAATAAATTTGGAAGGAACAAATCCAAGTGGCAAAACTGCTTTGATGTAAGAGGAGTCATTGTGGCTTGGCAGCATAAAGGCAGTGTTTTATACTTCTTTCATAATGGTTGTGATACAGAAAGGCTGAATGCACTGTGCACCCCCCCCCAACACCCCTCCCCTGTCAGTCTGCTTTACAGCAGGACTTTTGGATTCCCTTGAAACAAAATGCAGCAGAAGTTTTCAGTTGTGGGTAATGAGGTACTGGACCTCATCAGAGTTAGGCATAAGCCATCCTTAGCCTTTGGCTTAGATCTTAATCACTTTTGTATTGTGGGAAAGCTAGTTTCCAAAATCAACACGCCTTTCTTCATTTTTTTTTCCACCCTTCCCGTTTGAATCTTTAGCAAAAGGAAAGACCAATGCAGAAAAGTGCAAGTCCGAGTTTAAAGAGTGGGAATCTAGTGAGAATATTTCGTTCTAAGTAGAAGTACATCAGAATAGTGTATTTACATACTTGTATCAGTCAAATCTTTTAATATCTGACAGTTTTATTCTAACATATGCTATCGACCATATTCGCTTCTACTTAGTTGAATAATGTTAAGAAATCTGAAAATAGATTTCTATATGCTCCTTGTGTGAAAAATGTGAATACTTTTATGGATAATTCAAAATATCCCATCAAAGATCAAGATTTCATTAACATGTTGTACCTGAACCAAAAAACGTCCCAAGAAATCTGGAAGTACCTTATAGTTGCAATTTTTTTGTTTTTTTTTACATTGCAAATTTTACAATCTTTGTTAATATATTAATTGCTATTAATATATGCTTCTATGTAGGAACAATCAGCAAAATATCCAATTAGAATTAGAAACTAATTCAGAAGCTAAATGTATTCAGCTGAGATTCCAGAGAACAATACTGTTTTGGAAAAGAAACCTTTTTCATTCTGTACAGATCTGTATTATTTTAATATATAAGGAATGAATCAATCGAACTATCAAACAATAGTTCAAGCAATTTGAAAACTTTTTGTAAATATCAAGAAATGCTAATATGATTTAATTAGCCCATGGAGGACTCATTATTTTTCATTTTGTCATCAAACTCCGCAACTTAGCAAACAGAACCATCAGTTTGCTATCTTTCTTTGCTCAAAGATTTAATCCATTTAGGATGTTTTTTTAGATTTCTGGTGTTCAAAAATACAGAGCTAAACCGTTACATTAAGGAATACCATGAGTTTTTCAGCATGAGCTTGCCATGCTTTAGAGTTGCTGTTATTAGGAAAAGGAAACGAGTGTTTCATTTAACCCTTTGAGGGCTTATTATATAGAACAAGTAGCCTTTTGTACTTGAAGTTGTACACTCTGAAAAAAGCAACACCTGAATATCTCAGAAGCTTGGATAATTATGCCCAATTGTGTTTTTGCTGGTATAGGTCACAGGAAATTCACTTGGGGTAGAGTCTCTACAAAGCTAAGATATATGCAGATTTTCTGTTGTTGGATTGTGTAAAAATTATTTACTGTTAATACTTGCATAAAGGTTAGAAAGGTTGATGAAGTGATATTTAGTATTGCTTTACTATTCACTGTGTGTCAGGATGTAATTATGACTGATTCATGGAACTGTCTTCGGAACGAACCATCTTTATTAAAATGCTGATCAAGATAAGAGCTGACAGTAATAAAGAATAGAACATTTTAGTCTTGTTGCTTTTCAGTGATTGCTAATTACCCCAGAGGTCATGTATAGTGCCTGGGAGGATTCATTGACATTATTTTCTTTTAAGTCTGCTGTTTGAACAACATCAGAACATGAAGACAAAGACTAAGTGCACATTGAACAATAGTTTGACCAAGTTTTTTATTTCACAAAATGCTGGATGATTCGTCTTTTTCTGTTTTTTTTCTGTTGTTGTTTTTTTTTGGTTATAGAGATGTAGGTTCTCCTGAGAAGGGAAAAATCTTTATTTTAAAGAATTTTTACCTTAATTATATCCATCGCAGTCATCACAAGGTCAAATGCATGAGGAAGAAACAATATATTGCTACTCTCCGATTGTTTGCCATGAGCGAAGCATAACACAATCTTTTTCCTGTGACTTTGGTTATCACATAAATCAGAATCTTTGGTCTTTTGATCAGATTAAAAGATGCATTTTACCTACTACATTCAGGTGGAGCTTTTGCACAGCGTATGCTATGTGTAGAATTGAAGTATGTGACCACCAGTTATATTTTAAGTCCAAAAGAAAGAGAAGAAAGATTCTCAGGAGTTAAGATTAATTGGTAAAAGATATGAAGGATGGGCAATGAGGCAAACCGTGGGTTAGATTAACTAGCACAAAACACGAAGGGAAATGGAAGGAATCAATGGGATCCAGAGTCTTATTGCACTGTGGAAATCATCCCACTTAATCATTTACTCAGAATGTACTACTTAGTGAAAGAGAGGGAGAAACAGTATTTGCAAGTCCTACTTCCTTCAGCCGTCTTCCATTGCAAAGCTTACATGATTTAAAACAATTCTAGTGATAGAAGAAACCTTTTTCTTTGCAATAGAATTTTGTTTGACTTTATTCAATTTGTTTGGTCAGAAATACTTAAAACTCAGGAAGTATAATAGGATGTGGTTTTAATCAGCTTACTTGTTTTTATGCAATAAGCCATATTCAAGAGAATACATAATGTCAGAACAGAAGAGTAACAAAATTAATGGATTTTTCTCTACCCCAAACTACACTAAGAATCTGGGAATGGTTGGTTATCGGAGGAAAATTTATCTCTTGACAATCACTAACTTTTAGTCACTTATCAGTCCAACAACAACCATAAAGATACTTTTTTCCAGGATTTACCCTGTTCCAAAAATCTTAGCTGCTGAAGCAAAAATGTGTTATCTCTGAGCTCTGCATATAATTCGGTCATCAAGCTGATCCTTTATAGGGCCTATGGAATCTTTTCTAAAATCATATAAAAATAATTGAGCTCAAGATAGTATCTTATCACTAAAGCTACAACAGTGAATCTTGGGAATTTGAACAAGAATTTCTTAACTATTAGCCATTTATAATATAAAAATCAAATGCATTTGAAATTTAATAGCTATTTAATAGCTATAATCACAATTGAGCATCATGCCTTTACTGCGTTAGAAGGTTACTTACCAAAATTTCTGGAACCAATGTCTTGCTCTCTTTTAAGATTCAGGTAGTTATTTACATTTGCTGCTATATATTTTCATCCATTTTAATCTACAGTTTAATCTACAGTGTTTGTACATTATACAAATTATAATCAAAGGAATTTTGTCAACTCCACAATGGAAATAGTTTTTCCTACAGTAGAGACAAGGAAGAGGATGTGCCATCATACGAACGAATGCCCATCTCCATCAATAGGATTCATGCATTGCCATTTCTTTAGATTAGCACCCAAAATGCTGTTTTCCCAACCAGAACCAAAACTATACTTGTTGCCTTACAGGGTAGTAAATTCAGTAAATTTTATTTATTCCCATGGCATTTAATTCCAGGGTTTCCCATATATTCTGAACCTTCTTGATGTGTTAATCTGCATCTTGTGTTAAGTTCAAGTTAATGTTGCCCATAATCAGAGGTTAAAGGAACTCTAGGCAGTCTAAAATATCGTAGAGGACTAGGTTCCCTTTCCTTATCCTTTAATGAAGTTTGATGAATCTGATTTATGCACTGCAAGATGTAAATTAAATTCTTATTTTGTTTATTGCATTATCTATACTTTCTCTTATTACTAAAAATCCAGCATCACTGACAACCAGGTTTTCTAGTCTTCTTTGGAGGGTCTTTGAAAAACTGTAAAAATATGATTGATTTTCTCTTGAAGATGTACTACTGCTGTGCTAGCACTGTTATTGTGTGTTGGTTCACTTCTGGAAAACTTGACTCTGCCTATTGACCTAGGGAATATTTATCACAATTGAGAGCAGGGGTGTCAAACTTGCAGCCCACAGGCCGGATGTGTCACACGCTGGCCACGCCCACCCATTTTAGCAAAGGGGGGGAAGTCACAATACATCACAATGTGACCGCTGCAAGTTTGACACCCCTGACCTAGAGGCTAGCAATAACAAGTCTATTCATTGTAATTATGGAAGGAATGCTATCCTTCAAGAGAAGATCAAAAATCTTTCCCTTGATGAATCAAGACACAATCCACAGCACTGCTGATTCTGCTATATTGCAATATAAAGGAAAACCTTCCTGTTGATATATTTAACATATTTAAAATAAGTAGTCCGTTGAAAGCCACTGCTATTTGATGGAGAAAAAAATTCATTCAATAGCAATATTAGCAATATTAACTTAAAACACCGCTATGTTTGTTACTCATATAATATTATTTCTACCTTTTTAAGCTGAAGGGAAAGCTTTATAAATAGGTTTTGTCTTTCAAAAGAAAAGACAAAACAATTTTGGGGGTATGCTTGGTGCGTGTGACAGAACTTTTTTAAATATCCTAATTAAATTTTAGAATATGATTGACATATTCTAAATATGTCATACTATGCCATGTAGAAGTAATAAGACAACACCCAATAATTTGAATAGCTGAATAATTCATAGACTTGAGGCTAAATGAGGTAAGAAGTTACAGTACATATATGTGAAAGTGGAATTGTTTCTTTGGCCACTACATGCAAGTTCTGCCATTTGGCTATGCTACCAATTCAGAGGGAACAAGAAAGAGTAGGCTTTTAACACTATTAGATAACATACAATTATATCAAGATTTTAATGTAAACCAACTGTATTAGGATTGTAGCTTTGAAAATTAAAGACAAAAAATACAAAGACTCCCGTTAAAAGTTCTTTAGCTGCTGATTAGGGATCCCTAATGGTGATTAGTGAGTATGGAATGCAATCATGCCTGTAGGCTTTAATCAGTCCTACACTAGAGAAGTCAGTTACCCAAAGAGAGACCCAATTAATACATGTGTTGTTTCTGTTGGATGTATTATTTTTAAAAGTTAAAAAAGAATAGATGGCAGGAAGATACGCAACAAAGCACAAATCGGGGCATGGGTTGAAACTTTGGGGAAAATATCAGCTTTTTGTTTAGAAAATAATGTTTGATATCGCACTTATTTTATTGTTTTGGTAATCAACGTAGAGCCCCAGTGTCGGCTGTTATTTTAAAAGGCATAAGAATTCCATATATGCTTTTGTGAGCAAGTTTCTGATATGCAAGTTTTATTTATACAGGTTATTTGCCTTAAATGTGCTTTTTTTGTGTGGGGGGGGCGGAGTACTAATGTTATGTAAGTACTAATTTTGGGGCACAGTTTTGTTGTTGTTGGGAGTACAACAAACACAAAGTTACATCTGCAGCATCTGATTATAAGAAGTAATGTCATCTTTCTTTTGTTTCGCTGCTCAGAAATACTGCAACACCATCCAACTGGATTCTGGAATAGACTACAGGAAGCGTGCATTGCCTGCTGCAGGAAAGCTGTACTACCTGTAGGTAGAAACTAAGACTGACTCTGTGCATTTTATTACAGTCATAACAACTTTTAAATGGGGAGGAAAACGGAACCAAGTTGGTCCCATAGTCAATGGCTATGACATTGTTCATACCATCAGATAATATTTCCAGTATCTCCAGTAACCTCTTTTTCAAATCTGTAACTGAATTAAGACTAAATAGAAGGGGGGGGGGGAGGTGTGGTGCTTGCAGAATGGAAGTGACAGGTGGTTATAAAGCAATGAGTATCCTCTTGCAAAGAGTGTTCAATTCCCTGGTAAATAAACGAGCATCCTTATTGTAGTAAAATAATTATTTATACAAATAGGGGCTCATTTACTATTTGGTGTTAACATTTGGGGATTCAAAACTTGGTCTTATTTTGACAGAGGATTTGCTTGTATCTAAGATGTTGATTGACTTCAGAATTCTGTATTTCTGATAATGATAAAAATGAAGCTATAATAGAACTATCAGTACAATTTATCTGCATAGCTCTTGATTTCTTCTTTCCCTAACGATAGTTTCCTCTCAGAGCAGTTTGTGAATACAAGTATATGTGACATAAAGTTGTTCCAACATCTGAAACAAAAAGTGGTTTTAATCAAGCCAACAGAAAAATAAATCATCTTCTGGCTTTTAGTATGGTATTGTTTTATACGACTTTAAGGATTTAAAAATTTTGTTCTCCACTAGCAAAAAGAGCAGTCCTAATCCAACTCTGTATTCTTTCCTTTGGACTATCTATACTACTATTTAAATACCCTAGAAATATGTATTTTTGGTGAGCAATAAATAAGTACCTTTAATACAGGCAGCCCTCAATGATTATTATTGAGTCCAAAATTATTGTTGCTAAGCAAGACAATTGCTAAGTGAGTTTTGCCCCATTTACAACTTTTCTTGCCATAGTTATTCAGTGAATCCCTGCAGTTGTTAAGTTAATAAAATGGTTTTTACTTGAATCTGGTTTACCCATTGATTTTGCTTGTCAGAAGGTTGCAAAAGTAACACATGAGCCCAGGACATGGCAATTGTCATAAATATGCATCAGTTGCCAAGCATCTGAATTTTGATCACATGACCAATGGTTGCAATGGTAATAAGTGTGAAAAACAGTCATAAGTCCCTTTTTTCAGTGCTGTTGTAACTTCGAACAGTCGCTAAACGTTGTAAGTTGAAGATTGCCTGTATTACCATCTAACCCACCAATAGATTTCCCATAGCAGATTTTTGGAAGGAGGCATTCTAAGATGTAGTACAGTGGTTCTCAAACCTTTTCAGTCCACCGCCCCCTTGGTGCTACAAACTCATCCTCAGTGCCCCCCACCCCAGGGGTGGGATTCAAATTTCTTAACAACTGGCTCTGTGGGTGTGGCCTAATTTGTGGGTGCGGCTTGGTGGTCATGTGACTGCCTGGGCATGGCTTAGTGGTCACGTGATTGGGTGGGTGTGGTTTGGTGGTCATGTGACTGGGTGGGCATGGCCAGGTGGTTTGCTGGTCATGTGACTGGCAAACCAAATATAAGTGGTCCTCACTTAATGGCTGGTTGCATAGGAAGTGTTCTAATTTATGACTGACATCCCCAGAGCTACTTGACCTGTTTTTGGAGTTTTGACAGCCATGCGCAGGCGCGCGCGTGCGCACACACACACACACACACACTCCCTTCTAATCCTGCTGGAGCAGGTGGTTGGACTAGATATCTCCTTCACTTTCTCCTCTCTTTTCTTTTCTTTTCTTTTCTTCTCTTTTCTTTCTTTCTGTCCCTTCCCTCCACCCCACCTTCTTTGTCTATCCCTTGTCTTCCTTTCTCTCTCCCTTTTTATTTCCCTTTTCTCTTTCTTTTCTTTGTCTCTTCTCTCTCTCTTTCTCTCTTTCTTCCCCCTCTCTTTCTCTTTCTCTCTCTCCCTCCATATCCCATTCACTTTCTCCTCCCTCCCTCCCACTTTCTTTCTTTCTCTCTCTTTTTCTCTCTCTCTTTTCTCTTTCTCTCGTTCCCTCTCTCTATCTTTCTTTCTGTCCCTTCCTTCCATCCCCCCTCTTTCTTTGTCTATCCCTTTTCTTCCTTTCTTTTCCTTTCTCTCCCTTTTTCTTTCTTTACTTTCTTTTCTGTTCCTTCTCTCTCTCTTTCCCTCTCTTTCTCTCTTTCCCTCTCTCTCTCTTTTTCTCTTTCCCCCTCTCTCTTTCTTTTCTCTCTCTCTCTTTTTCTCTTTCCCTTTTTCTCTATCCCTTCCTTAACCTATCTACCTATTTTCTGCCCAGGCAGGCGTGGCCTAATCTTTTAAAGGCCTGAGCTAATCCTGCATCACCCCATTTGCCCTTTCAGAGGCCCCGTCCCTTAATCTCCCCTTTTCTTTCCCCATAACCGCCTCTTTCGTGATCCCATGGCCGTGACTTTACCTTCTTCCTGCGGCTGGCTGCCAGGGAAGGCAAGACAGGGATGAGCCATTATTGTTGCTGGGCTCCCCGCCAGCCCACGTCGCCCTTGTCACGAATGCTTGCAGCTGCCACGTGTTTTTTTCGGTGTGGCTGGGCTGCCGCCACACCAAAAAAACCACACGGCAACTGGAGGCTTTTTGCATTGAAAATTACTAACCTCCACTTCTCCAACACACTGCTGCAGCTGCATTCTAGGTGCCAGCCCCGCAGGTCCACCCCATTGAGCCCGCTGCACTGGAGGGACTTGCCCAAGCAAGTCCGAGCAGAGTGGTGCAGCAGTCAATGGGGTGAGCCTGCATGGCCAGCACCTAGAACACGGCGGCGGCAGTGCGTTGGACTCCAGCTGCACCGAAAAAAAACCACGTGGCATCTAGATGCTTTTTGCAGCGAAAATTACTGACCTCTGGCTTTGCTTACTCCGCTTCTCCAACACGCTGCTGTGGCCGTCAGCGATTGTTGCACATGCGTGCGATCTCATGCATGCGCAATAAGGACTGACTGGGCAGGGAACAGAGGAACGGGTGGAGAGGAGCAGGGCCAGCCAGGGGCCTGTTTTACCGGTTCTCCAAACTATCGGGAATGGTAACGAACCGGTAGAATCCCACCCCTGAATTGCTCCCTGTGAGGGGCCCACCTCCAGCACTCGTCTGCCCCCTCCCTTGCCTCTTAGCCCTCCCCTAAGACATCTCACTGCCCCCCAGGGGGCGGTACCGCCCACTTTGGAAACCACTGGTGTAGTATATATACTGTAGATACTTGGGAGAAAGAATCCATAGAACTGGCATGCAAGAATGATAGGGTGCTAATTTTTATGTAGCACACTTAATAAACATATTTCTTACGTGTAATTTGTCCCAGAGATGTTGGGATTATCACCATCAGCCCAATACATCACAGTTGTCACCAAGCATAATTTGTGTGGGCATGAAAGGCTGCAATAGTAAGGAATCATGAAGGTGATGCTACCCTTAAGACCTGGGAACCAATGTGACATTGTGATGAAGATGTTGGATGAAGACAAGGGATATACACAGTCCAGTCTACACTCAACAGTAGAGGCCACTGGATGATTTGGACCATTCACTTTCTTTTTATACAGTCAATGTGATTAAGTTTTTGTTTTGGAGAAAAATTAAGGAGGGAACATCATATATATGCTGCATGAGCTAAATGCAAATCTAACGGAATAAATAAATAATTATGCCTCTCAGTATTGGTTATCAAGGAGTGGCCAAGATATTTTGCCATCTAAGGATGAAGAGAAAAGAAGAAAATTGTTCTTTTCTACTCTTTTCCAAGTAGCAGTGTGAGGGAGTAAGCTTTAGGTAGGTAGGTAGATGTGTGTGTGTGTGTGTATGTCAATTCTGCTTTTATTATTTTTATAAATAACTCAAGGTGGCAAACATATCCAATATACTTTTCTCCTATTTTCCCCACAACAACAACCCTGTGAGGTGGGTTGGGCTGAGAGAAAGTGACTGGCCCAAGGTTACCCAAGCTGGCTTTCAAGGCTAAGGTGGGACTATCATTTACTGTTTCTTGCTTTTTACCTGGGGTCTTAATTACTAGACCAAACTACCTGTGCTTTGGAAAAGCAGCTGCAGCCAGGAAAAAGTGCTTCCTCCCCCAGATAGTCTTGGATTGCACCACAGTCCTGGATCCCACTTCTGCCACCAGTTGTGAGGGTTATTTGTTCTCCAAGGATTGAACACACCACAGCATAGCAAATCATAGCTTGTGGTCTCGGCATTTGAATGGTTGTCCTCTTGCCTAATAGTTGATAATAACTGCCAATCTCCAGGTGTAGCTTCCGTTTCCCAGTCTGTATGCCATTTGCTATGACCTTTCCAGAGAGGTGGGAGGGGGGAAGGGAAAGGGAGAGAGAGAGAGATTTTTTTTCATTCTATCTTAGCATTTGTTTGTATAAGCTCAAAAGACTGGGGGGGGGGAGGGAACTCTCGATATCAGCACATCCTCAAAAACTTCAGGCTGTGGCTGTGTCCAGCCTTTGGAGACCAAAGACCCCTCACAGACAGTTGAGGAAATAAAAATTGTGAATACTTCTCTACTTCCAGGAAGTAAAAATGCAATGATGTAATAGTATGTACATTGACATGGCAATTTATTGTCTTTTATCAAAAAGGCTATCCCAGTTCAGGACATGTGTCTAAGTTTGCATAATGGATGACGTTGAAACACAACTTCTAGTTCTACCGATGGATGTCCCAGAGGCATCTGATAGGAAATCTGGCTTGGAAATTTCAGCAGCTGCTGTTAACATTTTAAATTTTGAGCGCCTTCTAAAATTTTAAGCAAAATATTACATAACTTATTTTTTTAATTGGTAAAAAGAACTATAAATATTGGGTGACTTCTTATTAAAAGTAAAAAAAGACTTCTTTTGATAGACTCCTTGAATATATCAACTAAATTATATTCAGAAGAGTTATAAATATTCTAAATTGTCTTAGAGTTGTAATCTTGATTCTAGATGCCAGTAGCCAGCAGAAGAGAGATCGGTTTTACTCCAATTTGTTTCAAGTGTTGTGAGTGTTATGAATGCACATAATTCCAAAAGGTTCCCTCTCAGATGTCAGTCAGCTTTTACCTTTTTTGTAAGATATAGACAGGACTCTGCCCGTCTCATTGTATGCATATATCGCATGGATGGCCTTGCTTGCATTGTTATATTAATGGAGACAGCTTGAAATGTAGAAGTCTTTCAGTGAATGTAAATAAAATGAAATTATCTACCTGAGAGTTAATGTTCTCTGCTTTTTAAGTGAATTCTAAATCTAATGTTTGTATTTACAACATAACATCCTGTTCGTTCTCTCTCTGTCTCTCTCTCTTATATGGGCAGAAAGCTAAGCAAGCTCAGGCAGCTGTTTGATGTTGGCTTCAAGTGTTATTAATTTTATATTCTATTATTCTTTTCACTGTAGCACAAGTGAAGCTGATGTGGAGGCTGTCATGGATAAGTTGTTTGATGAGCTGGCTCAAAAACAAAATGATTGTACGTAAGTTAATTTCTCTTGAAAGAGAATACATTTAGAACACAATGCCCAATCTCCACTGACCAATTAATAAGTTCTACTGCTTTATATGGGTTGATGCCACACTCAAATGGCAGTCATTGTATCAGCATTTTGTCTAATTTATGTGTTGAATCATGTGCTATTATTCATCAAGCTATGCATTTCCTATCTGTAAGAGATGAGTTTTATAGTAATTATCCAGACAAGATTGAGTCTTTGTTCATGTTCCCATAGTAACTAGACCAAGGATTTTAAAAGTACAAGGCAGAGGACTGAGAGTGAATAAAGCATGTGGAACCATTGCAGACTTCACATTTGAAGAGCTGTGCGACAAAGTGAGTACACCATCAAGCCTGGTTGGGCTTTTCAGGTCTGTTTTGATCCTATCCCTGCTCCAAATAAGCCTTCAGATCTCCTTTGAGTTTATAACAACCACCACAACTGAATTGCAAAGTAGAACTATAAACACTAACAAGATGAAAAAGCAGGTACAGGATGTTTCTCTTCAAAGTAACCTGTGATATTTAACGTCAGTGCCTTTTTTTAAAAAAAAAAAAAGAGTCTGTTGATGCATTAATACCTCAGACCTAGGTGTTTTTATGAATCAGACCAAAAGACCTCCTAGATTCTAGAACATTCCATTTTTAGCAGTGGACAATATTTTGCAAGAAGGAAGACCTTTTTTGGTTTATGAAAACATCTGGCTTTTTGAGCAATATGTACTGGTTGTCAAGGTGAGTGGGCAGTCCCAAACTGCTACCACAAAACCTCTTTGAAAGCCAAATTGGGGAAGTTAAAGGCAGAAACATCATTTGAATATACAGGATAGTTTAATGTTTTGACAAAACAGCCAAAGGAGAGTAAAATAAATAATTTACGTTCATACTGAGCCTTGCTGATACAAATAATACCTGTTCTTCCCACCTGCACATCAGGTAGGCAATTTGTGTGCTTTAATGAACCTAGCAATTATGATTTGTAAACCACGGCTTATTCAATAAAACAAGCTGACTTAGTCTAAACCCAGCCATATATCTCTCTGGATGACTTCTAAACTCCTAAACTCATCTTCTCTGACGAAGGCTCTGGATATGCAGAGAAAGGGCAATGTCTGCTTCTTTGCTGCCCATGGTATACAAGTTGCTTTGACTGAAAAATAGTTACTAGGAAAGTAGCCTTGATGAGCACTGAGACTATGAGAGATGTTAGGAACAATCAACAGGCAGAAGTCATATCTCTCAGTCCTGTTTTTGACATTTAAAAGCCTACAGGTAAAAGTGGCTTTATCTTGGACTTTCAATACTGCAGAGGGCATCGTCAAAATACATGTTTAAATTGATATAACAAAACACACAGAAAAAAAGTGTCTGTCTGTCTGTCTATCTATCTATCTATCTATCTATCTATCCATCCATCCATCCATCCATCCACACAGACAAACCCAATACACAAGGCTGAGGATGGCAGATGAGATTCTGCCGAAATGTTGCTACAACTTTAAAAGCACAACTATAATGACACGGGAAAATACCCGAACAAAGCTGAATACCATACATATAAATACCCGTGAAAACATACATACATATATATATATTTTCGTAGATTTTCATGGGTAATGTATGTCCAGATGTCCGCCTACCAGACATCTGGAAATTAGCCCTCACCAACAAACGAGTCCCAGCCACGAAAACCAACACCAGACCCAAAACAACACGAGACACCACCGCCAATCCCCCTCATCAGACCCAGGCCCAAACCCATCCTATAAACGAAGGACAACCACCATCCAGAAACCAGACCACGGCTGCATCGCCAGCTGTCACACACCCCCGACCCCAAAACCAAACAACCTGACACATGCCAAGAACACAGACCCAGACTCCAAACTTGAAGCCAGACCAAAACCCAGAATGCTACCTCACAGCCACCTGCTCAGGATATCACATCAGACAACTCAGGAAATTATACCACAAGAACTCAAGAAGTTGCAACACAGCAAATGACCCAAGAAATCACAACACAAGACCCAGGATACCACAACAAAAGAACTTGCAAGGCCATCACACAACCTGTTACCCAAGTCGTTAAAACATGGGAGGCTAATGGAAAAAAGATCACTACAAAACAAACGACCCAGGAGATTACAGCACAAGATCAAGGATATCTCCACAGCAAAACTCACAAGGCCATCACACAGCCCATTATACCAACATCAACTCCATCAACCAATCAAGAGGCAGCAGCGCAGCCAACCAGCCCAGCACACCAGCGCCCCCCCCCTCCCCAGTATTTATAGAGACGGCAGCTCCGATCACACACTGCCTGCACTGGCACGAAGCCAAAAGCACCAGCCTGAAGATGGCGAGTTGGACCTCGCCGAAACATAGGCAAGATACTCTTAATCTTACATAGGAAAAGACCTGAACACACCTAGACCTACACACACACACATATATATATATATAAACAATGTAGAAATTATCCTTAACTTACAACCATAATTGGTCCTGGCAGTTAAGTTTTGATGGTCGTAAAGCAGCTCACCATGTGACTAGATCCATTTTATGACTTTTTTGTGGCAGTCATTAAACTTATTGTTCGCTATGGGCCAGATTTTACCAGAAACCAGAAGTAAACGCTGAATTTGGGCAAAAACATCCTAAATCGCAGTCATGTAACCATGGAATGCTGCAAATATCTCTCAATATGGATGGGTTTCTGAGCACCCAAAATGCGGTCATGTGACTGTGTGGAGGCGACATCGGTACTTCAAAACCTGTAAATCTTTGAGAGAGAGTCCATTGTAATTTCAAATAGTTGGTGAACAACCGGATATAAGTTGACTGTATGCCTCCAGTGTTACCACATTATTTGTGGGGGAAATCCTCATGACATTAGTTCCTTTCATTTGTTCAGAAGACTGGTTTAGAAAGATCTTGCTTTAAAAAAAAAAGAGTAATTCCTTTAAGATTTTTCTTTATGAGGTTCACTGTATTTCAGGGCAGTGTGCCTGTAAGCTCAGAAATAGAGGCTGACTTTTTCTTTAAAATATCATAAACATACTATTTTTTTAATCAAAGTGTTAGAAAATGTAAGAATTGAAAGTACTAATTGAGATTAATATTAATAATATGCCACATTTTCTCCCTTGTGAGAATGTGTTCCTTAAGTCTGCTGATATTCAGTTTCTGCTATTTTTTGACTTCATAATTATATTTGGAAACTGCTATGCTGTTAATACATGACTAAATTCAGATTCCTGCCAATCTGTAGTTTAGTGTAAATTAACTGGTCATACATGAACAAACTGGAACAGGCTTCAGTCTTTCTGCATTTATATGCCAGAAGGACTATGAAAACATCCACTTTTTAAATCTCAATTCTGTCCATCAAATTCTGATATGGAATATTTTTTTATAAGGGCTTGTCAGAGCAGCAGTTCCATGTTTGTTTCTTTTAGTCATAGTTATAGCTAAGCACAGTTACTTAAATTAAAATTATGGATCTCTGATAGGTGAGAGTTTTTTAATCTTTCTCTAGGTTTCATAGAAAAAAATGGAATATAAGAGGCCAAAGCTGACAGTGGCTTGACATAATTAGTCATGGAGTTCCAAATAATTATATAGGAAATGATGACTGAATGTGGCTGCTAGATATATTTATAAATGTTTATTTGCCCATGAGTACATTTTTTTGCAACAACTTAACAGCTAAGTTATTATGCTCACTAAAAACTAGTGTTTTCATATCAAACCCATTGATTTAAGGTTTTATTCAGTATGTGTAATTTAATTTAAAAGCTATTAATCTATGTTTATTAAAAAGTTATCATGGTCTAAAATATAAATGAAGCCTATATCTTGGATTTGTAAAGAAGAAGCCCAGAAAAATTGATAATAACATCCACTCTATACTTCTGTGGCTACTTCTTTAAATAACAAAACCCTTGAAACTATAGTCTGTGTAGCAAATACTGCCCTCTGATGGTAGCAACAACTTTTTAATATAATTATGCTTGAGCAGAGATTACTGTTTCCCATTAAGAATAGAGTGGACTTACTGATGCAGACTCAGTAATGATCTTAAGAATGAGGAAACCAATACCTGTTTGTTTCCTTTTTTCCATTTATAGACGCTTCTTCTAACAATACTACTCTAATAAAGTGTACAGTTTTTTAAAAAAAACAACAGCACAAACATTAGATATGCACCTATCCATATGTGTGTGTATGTATATATACTATATATGTATGTGTGTGTGTGTATGTGTGTATGTATACACACACACACACACACACACACACACACACATATACATACATACGATGGTTGCTTATGGTGGAGAGAATTGGTAGCCAATATTAGCTCCAACCAAATGTAAGCTCCTCCTCAGCAGATAAGTTTTTTTTTTTTTAATTCATGCCTGTCAGCCATCTATCAGGGATGCTTTAATCTGGATTCCTAAATTGTGCAGGAAATTGGACTTTGGCCTGAATGAACCCCTCCAAGATTATGATTCTAAAATAAGACATGCATATGTTATAAGTCTGAGTTCTACATTTTATTGATTTGTTTGCTCTTTTATTGGTATTGAGGGGGAATAATCTGAAAACTAAGGGCTTGTTCACCAGCAACCTTAAGAAATGCATCTAGAGCCCTCTAGTTATGCTGGTGCTTAAAGTAAATTTAAAAAATTGATTCTATAATTACAGGAATGTTTTTATCATTGACAATAATTGTGAAATGTTTATGATTGCAAAATCGACACAATTGCCTCCTTCGTTATATTCTCTGTCCAAACGATGATGCTGGAGATGCTTCCTATAAAATTAGTTTGCAATATTCAAATTGCAATATTCAATAACTCTTATTCTTGCCATCTTAACAGAAGTAATCAATTCTAAATAAAATAGAGATCTGTTCTAAATAAAATGGAGGAACTTCAGAGTGCTGAAACCAATAATTGCCTTGCCTATTAGAACAATAAGTAAGTCTGGATGTAAATTTTCTTAGCTCTAAATAAATAGCATAGCACAGATAAAAGGAATAGTAGTACTTCCTTCAGTTTTCTGTTCTTTCATAATGATTTTTTAAGCTCATAGTGCTGTTGATGAATAATTCCACTGCAAAGGAGAAGGCTGTCACTTTCTTCAGATGTAAAAACACTCAAAGCTATCACCATCCTAATATGGCACTAATAGAAAGATATCTATTGCTCATTATTTCCAAGAATGCTTTAATATATACCTCTAAAAATAACTTGAACAGAGATAATGACAGTTGTACTTTTGTTAACTTGGCAGTTAAATTGAAAAGGGAATCACTTAGATTGTAGGCTAAAATGGGCTAACTGATGAGGCTGAACTGCCATAAATGAATTTGGAGTTAGCCTAATGTTAATAAAATCCTATTTCTCCATAATAAGGATTATCAGAAGAAATAGCTACAGCAGACTCTCACATCATCCATCTTTTCTATGGTAGCAAAAAGACAGAAAACCAACTTGTAAATCACAAACGATGCAGGAAAGTTGGCAATTTCTTTTCTCTATTAACGTCTAAAAGTTAAAAAGTCATAAAATTAATTTAAGTGTGAAATAGGGGCTGGCCGGTGAGTGTTTACCAATTTTAATCAGAGAATTGCAAGAAAGGACTGGGAAGGATGAGCATAATGATACAAAAGTCTAATATCAATGGAGCATGATTCCTATAATTGTTATCTTTTTAAATAGTACACATACATTCATTTTCTACAGTGTGTTATAGACATATGGATAACAGATAACAGATAATCAGAGTTGGAAGGGACCTTATAGGTCACCTAGTCCAACCCCCCGCCCAAGAATGGTGTCAGAAACACCATTTCTGACAAATGGCAGTCCAATCTCTTCTTGAAAGTCTCAAGTAATGGCGCTCCCACAACTTCTGAGGGAAGCTGTTCCATTGGTTGGTTGTTCTTGGTTTGGCTTGGGAACCTGTCAAATTCCAAACATTAGTAAACTAAAACTCACTATGTTAGTCGATGTAACTATTGCTGGCTAAGGTTGCTGGCTTTATAATTTTGTCACATCCAAAGGGCCACAGCTGTAGGTCTCTCCAATGATTATAAAAAGGGGAAACAATGTGTCGTGCAATCTCCTCTGAAACTTGAATTGGAAATTAACATTCAAAGAAGGTACCTGAATTGCACTGAGTATTCAGGTCAAACACATTGGCTATTTACAGAGCATTACATGACTTAAGAAACATTTTCTTAAATGTATGCTATTAGAAGAGAACAGCATGTTCTTCACAGAGGTGATATTTTCATAAAGGCACACATTTTCATAACGGCACACCACCATTACAAGCTCTATGCAGCCTACAATACTGGACTAATCCTTCAGAGAAAACAAGTTCTGGATTCCAGATAGGTTCAGTAATTTGTCTGGCTCTTTCAAGAAAATTGCAATGTTTTTCAAGAACATATACCCAGAGATTATACAATTATACAGATTTTCCACAACTGCTGAATAAGGATAGTTTCAGTATATTCACGGCACTATTAAGAGTCAAAGCATCAGTATTCTAGATTCAAACCCTTTTTGCTGTCAGTTAAAAATTCTCTGGGAGTGTAATTGAGAAGGACACCTGGGTAAAATTTTGGAAACTGCTTGAAGTTAAAACATGATCTTGATTCTGCCCCTTTGTTGATGCAGCCTAGGATTGTGTTGGATTTTTTGGCAGTTGGAGCACATGGCTGGCTCATATTTAAATGATAGTCCACTAGGACTCCTAGATCCCTCTTGCCAGTTACTGTTGTTGAGCCAAGTTCCGCCTATTCTATACCTGTCCATTTTTTTCTTGCCTAAGTGTAAGTCCTTACTTTTCTCTACATATTAATTTCATTTTGTTAGCTACGGCTCAGTATTCATGTCTGTTGAGATCTGTCTGAATCTTGGGCCTGTATTCTGGGGTTTTAGCTATTCTGGCCAGCTTGGTACTGTTTGCAAATTTGATTGATTCCCCCTCTGGGCACACTTTGTCAGTAATAGGAGGAAGAAGAAGATGAAGGTCAGCCATGGGTGACTGGGCCAGTGGAGCACAGGGCTGTGGGAATGTCTGAGGCTTTAACCTATGGCATTTGGGTGACTGGCTACAGCACAGGTCTTCAGACAGCACTCACTGAGTCTAGAGCTGAAGCAATGGCCCATGGGTGATAGCAGCTGGCTGACACTGCTGAAGGCCCTGGACCTCTGATTCAACTGTGAAACTGCCAACAAGTGCCACTGTGTAGGGCAGCCAAAAGGGCAGAGGTGGTGAGGGGAGTTGAAACTCACTGGCAGTTGTAATGGTGATCTGGTTTCCGGGCAGCCAGATGTTTATCATATGATCATGGGCTGCTGCAACAGCCTTCAGGGACCAGACATACCTATGGTTCATTGCTGCCACCACTTCAACAGTCACTAAACGAATAGTCATTAACCAAGGATTACCTGTTAACCGAGGATTTTTACCTTTTGCTTCAGAAACAGTTGTGAAAGGCAAGCTGTATTAGTCCAGGATGATCCAAATAAAAAAAAGATTCTGGTGATGTAAATGATGTTTTGCTATCCTTACGCCTTCATTTTTCTTTCAGCCTTATCCTACTTTATTATAGTATAGATATGGGGAATAAAGGAAAAACATGCTTTTAATCAATTTTAATCTAATTGATGTGCATCAATCAGAGCAAATGTGCATGTTTATTCAAATCCATATATTTAATTTCCCCCCTCCTTTTCCGAGGAAGAAGCAAAATGGAAAACCATTTGATTGATTAGGACAAGAAGAGCAAATTTAAACAGAAAACAGCCTTTTTGCCTTTTGAAAAGTAGCTGTCAATCTACTGATTTCTTGCGTCTTAATTCCCATTTCAGCCTCTTGGAGCCAGTGATTATTTGGAAATATCCAAGAATTTTGACTTGGTTTTTGTTCATAATATACCTCTCTTTACAATGGCAAAAAGAACCCAAGCTCGACGCTTCATCACTCTCATTGATACTTTTTATGAAAAAAAGGTAGGCATTTGTTTTTTCAGGTTCTTATGAGATGAATGCATCTTGAATTATCTTGGAAATGCTGAATGTTAATTAATTAATTAATACCTGGCAAAATGCATCAGCATATATTCATTGATCACACTGCATTACCATGTGAGCTATTAAAGCCTTGACTATTAAGATTAATGTGTTGTCTAATTGAATTTAAATTACTGCATTTTCTCCTTTAGCTGCTAGCCGCTATTAAAATTTACAATGGCTCAGTGGTTAAAGACAGCCCAGGTTTGAGAACCGAGCTTTGCAGAATGGGGTGAGCTCCCAATACTTGCCCCAGCTCCTGCCCACCTAGCAGTTTTAAAGCATGCAAATACAAGTAGATAAATAGGCACCCCTTTGGTGGGAAGGGATTTACCTTCCTTTCTGGAGAGAGAGAGAGGTGAGGAAAGGAGAGGAGAGGAGAGGAGAGGAGAGGAGAGAAGAGAAGAGAAGAGAAGAGAAGAGAAGAGAAGAGAAGAGAAGGAAACAAATATTTCCTTGGTGCTACTGTCATTGTAGCCCATAAGAACCCTTTTTAACAGTTTTTTTTCATGGACATACGATGGGAGAGATCAGTCTATCTCTGTTCCATGTCAGTTTTCTGTTTTTAAGGTGCATTCATAGGATTATTTTCTTCTGTTTTCAGATGAATCTATGGGTTTTTTAAAAAAATGGTTGTGCAAAATTGTGTCTTTAAATGTGTGTCTCTAAATGTATTTTCTCCCAAGATAGTATGTTTAATTATATTTCATTTGAATATATATGCATTTTAATTTTTAATTGCGTGTGAGGTGAGAATTACTTTGAAATGGGGAGATGGTCTGATTATGTTGTTATCCATACATGACCCCCGAAAATGCAAATGAGTTCTGTTTAGGTCAGAATAAAATTCCCAACATCCTGGCTTCTATTAATAATTCCCCCTCAGCAGAGAGCAGTGCACAAATATAACCCTTTTCCTATTGAACAAAGTAGGAGCATCTGAAAGGAAGCAAGTAGGCTAATATTTGCTTCTCCGAAATCCAGCAAATGCATCCATAGTGAGACTGCAATTAAAGGAAAAGCTGTTTAATGACTGTCTTTCAGAGTCTTGACATATTTATTACAATAACTCAGAAGAGCTAAGGGAAAGAAACTAACCAACTATTTCCATTCTGAGATAAATCTCATAAGGACAAATAATGTTAGTTGTGTAAAAGAATCCATAATGATACTTCTGTCCTCAAGCATTGTCTAATTAGCATTTATTCTTACCTCAAAATTAAAAAAAGAGGGTTACCTCTCTGTTTTAAATTAACAAGAATCACCTGCAGCTATATTTAAGGCATCTAGATCATTTACGAAAGTCCCAATCTCTTTGCAAAGGGATTTCTTCTTTCTATGACCCTTCCTGGAAGGACAGCAGAATAGTATGTCACATACTGTAGTCATTCCAGAAGTACTGAAGAAGAAAAAAAAGTGTGCTTTCCAAAAAGTGTAGTGCTGTTATTAGCCTGATGCAATTTTTCAAAGGTTAAATCTGAAAAGATTTCCTTGACTTGCACATTAGGAAAAAAAAATGCAATTGCTCTGCATCTCTATCCTGCCGACAAGTATTTTGTCAGGAAGTTTTGGTTTAATTGACTGAAAAATGCTGCACCTGTAAGATGTCACACTACCAAAATGGGTAGTAGAATGAAGCAGGCATTCAAGAATCGAGGAAACCCTCCTGAGGAGATTCTAAGGAGTTCTGGTTTGCTTTCCAGTGTTTTGGAGCTCTTGGACAGCTGGATCTAAAAGTTTTCATATTTGAAGGAAACATAATGTCTGGATGTTTGGCATTACCGAATGAAGGTGTGAGTGTGTGTGTGTATCTTAGACCTATATTTCAACAGCTGTCCATAGAAGTTGACAGGGACTATGGGTAGCTATCCTACATGCTTCCTTGCTTTCTTGGTTTTATCCCTGGACTGAAAGGTTTTGGAATCCCTCATCTGATTTTTCCTGCATCCTAATAATGTATAAAAAAAAACTAAATGAAAACATATTCCTATTTAAATTTGATTTAGTGATGATTTAGAGTGATGGCCTGATATATAAATAAAATAAGTACTTTTTTGATTGAGTTTGAAATAGCAATTCAGTATCTAGTGTATTTTTGTTTCTTTATTTTAAAAGCTATTACAGAAGTAAGATAAATAATAAAAATATTTTAATATTAAAAGTTATTTGTGACTGAATGGCAGGGCCACCTCTATACTCTTCTGCATTGTTAAGGAGTGCCATGCATACCATCAGAAACAGAAAGCAGTTGTTATAAATGAACTTTCAAAAGTATTCCGCTTAAAAACAAAAGAAAATAAAGAGGGTTGAGAGATGCAATGGAGAAATAAGAACTCTTAAGTGATGAACTTCAGTCATTTTTCTTTGTTCCAGGTGCGTCTTATTTGCTCTGCATCAGCTCCCCTCCAGAGTATATTTATTCAAGCGGATCATGATAGTGGACTGGATGAGAAAAGGGTATTGATGGATGATTTGGGGTTGAGCCAGGTAAGCACTATGAACATCCTTTGTTGGAAGAGAACATAATTGTTTGGGTCTGCGTGCTGGCATTATTATAAAACAAAAAAAAAACATTTAGAGGGTCATTCTGTAGCCTTCCTGCAGGTTCAGTGTAGCATTTTTTCTTCTGCCGTAATTTAAGGTAATGTTATTTATTCATGGGTTAGGATCCATAAATGTCCACAAATCTAAGAGTATATTTCTAATGCATTGAAAATATTGGGTCAACTGTTACAAGTTCCTCAAGTGCAATTCATTGTACTTGTTTTACTCAAGACATTCAGCTGTGTATCAGTTTGAAGCTCTGTTAGAATAAGGAGCATCTATGTGTCTTTTTTTCTTTAGATTCACATGGAAGAGAGCTGATACACAACATCTCCTACAATATGCGTACAAAACAAAAACCCACCGCAGTCGTTCATAAATATTCATTAATGCGCAATATCTTTTTGTGAATCCTTTATCATTCCCTCCCCCCCAGTTATTTATTGCAGAGTGAGCATTCTTGAGTTAACTGCTGCATATGAAAAATTACTACTAGCATTTCCCAATGAAAATAGATTTCATGGACAGTAAGTACTACATTTGCTAAGCTGCTGAAAGGTTACAAAAGGATTGTTCCTGTCACTCACCTGTGCCTTTCTTGGTAAAGGTCATCAGGGCTGCAGAACTCCAAAACGATACCTATACAGGTGGCTTTCTTCAAGAGAGCCTGGACCCTTATCTCTATAAAGCCTTATGCTGACTTTGCACCCAAATCCTGGAGTTTGTGGGTGCCATCAAGCTATTGAATCTAACCCTTTGCTCAGAGGAGGAATTCAAATGGAAACATTCCCAACCAATGGCTGTCCAGCCTCCATTTGAAATCTCCAGGGATTTGTGGAGGAAAAATATTTTTCCTCCTGAAAAACAAAGGTAGGTCAAATTGCTTTGATAAGTGTTTTTGAAACATTGATATGATAAAAACGCCAGACTTACTAGCTCAGAGGATTTTTAGTAACTTATTGTCAAAAATTGACTCTGTATCATTTACAGTAGAACCAATGTAATCAATCAGTTAAGCAAAGCTATTTCTAATCAAGGTTGATAACTGCTAAAGAAAGGTTCAGATTTATTCTTAGATATTATCTAATTACTTCGGATATTAATGTTTAAAATATTTGCATGTCTCCTTAAGATCTCATCTCCCTTCAAGTGTTATATCCAATGTTTTTGTATATTTTCCAATGTAATTTTAAATGTTTTTATCTTGATGTTTTGTTTATTTAATGAAAATGCAAAAAGACAAAAAGGCTCAGACCCTATTGCTAATTAGGGCTGTGTTCCAATTTGGTGGGGACTTTAACCCTGACACGGAATAAGGCAGTGCTGAATACTTTCCACACAGGACAAAGGCATTTAAGATGCCCTTAAAATCCTTCATGTGTCTCCATTTCTATATGTACTTCACTCACTCAGTTCACTGGAAAGGACAGGGTAACAAACTCAAAAGGGGACTTTTCCCTCCAGAAAGTACCATATGGCATATGTTCTGCAACACCTTGGTCAAGCATCAGATTTGAAACAGGTTTATCACCAGATGATCTCTTCTGACAATTTGCCCCAATCCCAGCAGGTTTGGAGCAGGCTTTGAGTTCATGAGAATGGAGAGAGCAATGGATGTATATTCACTGACACAAGCAATCTTTGTCCACTGTTGTCCAGGTCCTCTTTTATAAAGTTGCTTATGTGGCAGGGTTATTGCCCGCACACCAACTGTTCTGTTTTTCTAACTTCCTCATTCTCTTCCTCACTTGTTCTTACTTCAGCTCATATTCTTCATCTCTTACTACCGTTCCCTCAAAATGTAATACTGGGAATGCAACAAAAATGGTCTGGACAGGTAGTTAAAGAAGTTTTTTTAAAAAAATTAGTACCTGATACCCTCTCCACTGTTTCCTGTGAAATTTGGGATTTGGCCCTTCTAACCATCCTGCTTACCTGAAAGGTAATTCCACTCCAGTGAAGTGTAAAAAACAAAGACATGGATACATTTTTTTATATTTCTGCCCTCCCCACACTCCGTGTTAGGTTTTATTTATTTATTTAGTGTATGGCATCTACAGAGATCCTGCAACCACAGATATATAACACTGATAAAACACATTATACATACCCAAATAAAGCATCAACACACACACATATATAAAGTTTGGGAGTGTTTATAAAATAATAGGAGTTGAAGCTCCGTTGCCTGTTAATGTTTCAGAAACTGGAGTAAGTAGAGATGATATGGATACAAGTGAGGCCCTTTGAGCCAAGGATCCAGTTGCAAAGTGGTTTGGTGGCCTGTGTGTCTTCATCTTCATTATAGGTTGTCCTCATTTAGTGGCAACTTGATTATTAAGTGAAGTGGTTACTAAGTTCTTTACACACGGTGTAAAGCTCATAAACGTAGGGAGTGATCATAAAGTTGCTTTTTCATCACTGTCTTAGCTGCAAATGGTTGTTAAACAAGTGCGATCTGTACTAAAGAATTCTTTGTCTTGCTGTGCAGTGGAATTTCATTACTGAGGACCCAGTCAAGATGTTTTTTCTGTCTCAGAATTCCTGTATTTTTCTTTTTACGTGTCTCTAGGATTCAGCTGAAGCACTTTCTATGTTCACGGGAGAAGAAGAGATATTTGCCTTTCAACGGACTATCTCGCGACTTACCGAAATGCAGACAGAGCAATACTGGAAAGATGGGGATCGAAGCAAAAAAAAGTTGCAGCCGGAAGGTTAAAAATAAAGAGTAACTGAAAAGAAAAAGGGCTTTTTAAAGAGGCACATTAACTAACTTGAAACTTTGTGTATCATGTTAGTTTTAAAAACTACAGCATTATTTACTGGCCCCCTTTAATGCCAATCTATAGATATAACTTTATTCAATCTAGCATGAAAACTTTATTGACCAAATAGAAAATTTCCTTTTAACTGATAATGATGACAGGAAAAATAGGTAAAACATATTTATTATTGGCCATAACGCATTGTTGTTTGAACAAATAAAAGATACAAGGTAGAAACATTAAGTGCATATTTTGAACCTATCAAACGCTGTTCTATTGTTGGAAAATAAAATATACAAATGTATCTGGAGCATCCCTGATTTTTAAAAATCATTTTCTTTTAGGTAGCAATTGAAAAATTCATATACATTCACGAAGTCCCCTGGGTAACACTAATTCCACTTGCCACTTAATATGTAGCGCTTCTGTTTTTCTGCTGCCAGAGTATGTTCAAGTGATACAGATTCCTCTATTATTTATTTGTTCATCATATTTACTGTATATAGCCACCCATCTCTCAGACAAGTGACTCTGAGTGACATATAATAAAGCTAAAAACAGTATATGCAAACAAATATTAACATTATGCTCTCTGCTAGATTTGGTGGAATGGGCAGATGTAATCCAGAGGATGGATGATCCCTCAAATAACCCTCAGATACATATTAATTGATATCACATTTTTCCTATTCCTTTTCTTCACCATCCCATACTCTGATACACCGTATCTGTGTTGAAAGACAAAGTTACCTTTCAAATAATTCTAGCACGTTTAGCTCTTGACAGATTCATTCACTGTCAATGCATTTCCCAGCATTGCTTGACTCCCATGACAAGGAATTGAGCAACACCCTGATACACTCAACTTGAATAGTGGAGAGATGCTACCAGGGTGGGGTTTTTTTTTTCCACATCTGGAATTTTTATGCCCATGGCCTCCCAACCGGACAAAAACAATACTTAGGTTCTATTGAAATATAAGCATTCAAAGCATGACATTCAGAGCAAGCAAATGACAGGAAAGGAAAAAGCGTGATTAGCATGCTGTAGATTGGCATGACATTACAGGTAGTTGCTCCGCAGCTTTGCAACCTCTGAATAAAGCAACTCTTTCTGGGCCCTTTTATACATTCCTGTGGAGCAATCAGTCCAGATCTGGGAGTGTGCAGCTGTTGCAGAAGGCTAACCCAGACTTAGTACTTTGTGAGAAAAGGTATTTAATTATTGCTATAATTATTGTGATTGCAAATATTGAAAAATTAGGGACACACCTGTAATATGTGAGATTTATGGCAGCCATTGCACAAAACACCTCTATCCCAAAATTAAAATAATGATTTATCTTCATAGTTATAAAAGGTTTTTTTTAATTTAATGAGTGAAAATAGTAATATATTACTTTAAAAGTGTTTTTCTTTAGAAATCACGGCCTTTAATGTATTATATTTTGGTACTACATTAAACTTACTTAAATATAATTTGGTGTGTATAAATTTAATAACTAAAGAGCAATTTATTTCCCAAATATAGTAACCATCTCAACATTCATCTCAAGCATTCTTGATCCCAATTATCAGAATCTAAAAATATCTGACTCCATTATTTCAAAATTAGTACCTATCTTTTTGTTTCTATTATGTGAGAATTCATGTTGTTTTTTTTCAATAAGGCTTCAGAACAATCTAGGACCTTATTATAACTAAAAACTACATGCAATCATAGTAATCACATCTAGGGCATCGTTGCACCTTAAAATAAGGTTCCAGAATCCAACCTAATCAGATAGATACATGAAGTTTAATTCTAATTTGGTTACAACTGTACAACTTCTGTTTTCATTGCAGTACACTGACAGGGCAAGTTCTCTGAAAGTTTCAATATTCTTATTCTGTTCATCTTTATTACTTTTTGTTTTTCTTTGTGCTTTAGATAAGACTCTTGGAGCAAGGACCCTTTAAAAATAATGTTAATCCCACTCTGCAACTGAATATTAAGCAGCAAGCCATATGGTCAAGTATGGCTCCCTTATCAATACAGGATAGGAATGGCTTGATTTTTTGAAGCACATCTGATCTTTCTTCATTGTTTTTTTTTTAATTTTATTGGTTTTTTAAAAGCAAATATAAACAAACAAAACATAAAAACATCAAGCTATCTTCCATAGGTGTACATACAGTGTGCTAGTTGGTTTACAAAATGTTTTGTGCTTCCATTTCGTAGTCTTCAATTACAATTACATTGCATATAATCTCATATTTTCAATCAAAAATTAAATACCTTAGTATCATTATTAATCAATCATTTGACTATATTTTTATTCATTCATGTTTTACAAGGTAATCATAATTTACTTAGTTTATTTTATAACAGTTCATATTATCATCCCAAATCTATCCTAAAATCATTTTGTAGATATAATAAGAAAGAAGTACATCTTTATATATTTATTATTTTCTAAAAGTCTATATATTTCATTACTGTATTTTATTGTCTAACCATTGATAGAAAAGATCCCAAATTTTATAAAATTGTTTATCCTCTTGTTCTCTAATTTCAAATGTCAATCTGTTCATTTCAGCACATTCCAATATTTTCTTAATAATTTCCTCCTGTGATGGTATTTTCTCATTTTTCCAGTTTTTAGCAAATACAATCCTAGCTGCTGTTAATACATTTACAATCAGGTATTTCAAGTCTTTACTATATATTTCAGGTAAAATTCCCAATAAAAACATCTCTGGTTTCAAGTCTATGTTTTTTTGTCATTTTTCCAACCACATGTGGATTTTAGTCCAGTATTTTTTAGCATCCGCACAAGTCCACCACATATGGTAATATGAGCCAGGTGTCTGATGACATTTCCAACATTTTTTGGATTTATTCTTGAACATTCTTGCTATTCTTGTCGGGGAAAATGCCACCTGTAAAACATCTTATACAAATTTTCTTTATATGCTGTTGACATTGTCATCTTATAATTTTGAGACCACAGTTTTTGCCATTTCTCTAAATCAATCCCATATCCAAAATTCTTCCCCCTTCTTATCTTTCTTCATTGTTACCAAGTTGCAGTATAAACATTTGAGATGATTGTTGATTTATTGCCAAAAGAATCAAATATATGTTTATATGTAGGATGAACTTAACCTGACTTCTGATCTTCTGATATTGGACCGTTTCTTGGACAAAAAAAAATCTTTATTCAGTCTTGGAGACCTTTTTATCAACATCTTTTGTTTAACTTTGATATTTCATACATTATGAAGAAATAAATGATTCATTTTATACTCTGCTCTTGATAGAGACTAGCAAGAATCCTCTGATTTTGAGGATAAAAAAGATGGTTCAGTCAGGAGTTTGATTTTTATAAAGGTATAGGAATGGAAGAATAATAACCTAAAATATATTAATAATTTATATTATGGTTGTAATTTGTATAAATTAAATTACGCCCAGCATTTTAAAAGATTGTGAAACTATTTAATAGAAGGAGGAATGGTGGCTAATGAGAACTCACATTTTGTTTTGCAAAAGCTCTGAGTCTGTTTCTGGATGGAGATTATTCATAGAACTGCAATGGCTCACTAACTCATGGCCCATGCAACATCCTTTGAATCTGTTTTTTCTCCCTGTTCTTGTTGCATTTTTTTCACAAGAGTGAAAGAATCATCTTCTTCCATGTCTCTAAAGTTTAAAATGCCAAAACCTTAAAATGCCAGAATAAAGCCTCCTTCTTGGTTTTGTCATTGGCCAAAAATAAGTCATTATTGGCACATGTTTCTAATGGGAGCTGATGTACCAGACGGGCCAGGGTCCGTGTCGCTCCACATTCACATAGCATGTTGTCCACTCAGAGCCTCAACATGAGCATGTTGGTTTTACATTTAGCCACTCCAACTCTCAACCTATTCAGGGTCCTCCAAATAGTATAAGGGAGGTCAGATCCTTCAGCCATATCCTCCTTTAATGTTATTCCTTACTCAATGGCCTCCTTCCTCCATCTTTTAATTCAATTTTGTTCTTGTGTGCCCTCAAGAATGCTTGCTCATGCCATAAAGGTGTTCCTAAATCTGAGTCATTTCTTACCTTTTTTTCAAAATTAATATTTTAATCAGTGCTAATTACTTTGCTATTTATGTATTTAATTTTTATTCCACCTTTGATAGCTCTAGATGATGTACATACTTAATGCATAAACCTCTGATTTTCATCACAATGGGATCGGGGGACTGAGAGTGATTGGCCCTAAGTCACCCAGATGGCTTTAACTGTGCCAAAGGTATACTTTAGTTGTCAGGATTTGGCTTAGTGTGATGTGTGATACCTGCCAGTATGATTTATAGCTGAAAATTATGTGATTCAAACCACTCTGGCTGGTTCAAACTATGGCTCTGTGAGTCAGCCAATGAGTTTTTCCATATTGTGTCTCTTGTAATATAATGATGCTACTTAAAACTAATTTAAAAAAACATTTGCAATCCTCCACCTTTTAACAAAGTAGTTAATAAAAATGGTTAATAAAGTGTTTTTAATGATTTTCTGAGACCTTGCAAGCATTTGCTATTTATTGATCATGCCATACTATGATCCCTGTGGCTACAGTTAAGCATTGGAGAAAAGGTCCAGAATAAATGTAAACATTAGAAAATGACATTGACATTAATGGCAAAGGCTTATAGGATGTTGCCATCCATGTAGGCTAGCTTCAATATTAAAAGATAATTATGGTCTTTTATTAATTATTTAACAGGAATATTTTATTTCTTAAATCTCCTCAGTTCTCAGAAGAGAGCACTTTTCAAATACTTTATTTACTAGTAATCATGTTAGAGATGAATTTGAAATTTGAATTTGTGGCTTTCCAGATGTTGGATTGCAATGTCCGTTCTGTAACCACTGGCTATCCTGACTAGGTCCAAGGAGAGTTGCCTTCTTGCAGCACTCAGAAAGGTATAGGTTGCCCACTCCTGCTGTGTCAATGTAGAGTTTTATGCTTTGTTCTCTTTATGATTTCTGGAGTGCAGTAGAAAAGTACACTTCCATACCATCCCACTCTGAGAGAAAAATTATAACTTGACATTTTTTTTGGTTACACCAGATTCTTAAATCTGGATGAAAAATAAAATTATGGATAACACTTCAGCCTCCCTGAGGGTAAGAATAAATGATGATGAAGAAGAAAGGAGAAAGAAGGAGAAGGAGAAGGAGAAGGAGAAGGAGAAGGAGAAGGAGAAGGAGAAGAAGAAGGAGAAGAAGAAGAAGAAGAAGAAGAAGAAGAAGAAGAAGAAGAAGAAGAAGAAGAAGAAGAAGAAGAAGAAGAAGAAGAAGAGACTCAGAACCTGTTGAGCTTAAGTGCTGCACTGAAAAGGGAGGGAAAAATGAGTGTGGTGGCTGAGGGAAAGTTGAAGGCCATGGCAATAGCTGTTGAACCTTCCTGTATAAACCCCCCATCCTTCAAATGGTCTTGAACTAGCTCACTGGCCAGGCAGAAAATGGAATAACAAGAGAAAGGAAAGGGAATTAGATGTTCTAAAGAAGAAGGAGCTGCCTAAACCCCTTGGCTGAAACTGCCAGCCTAACTTGTCTGTTTAAAGGAAGATCAAATGCCATTAACTGCCAACACAGCTTATCTTTTTGGTTGGACGTTTTAATTTGATACGATAGTTTGAAAGCTTCAAACTTCACGGGAGACTGTTATAAAGCTATGCTCCTAAAGCTTCAGGCACTGGAAGGAATAAATGTAACTGAACCTTCTACACCCTGGTGTATCTACTTTTTGCTTTCTGGCACCTGCAACTAGTACTGTAGTTCGTCCCTCTCTGCCTAAAGTAGTCACTACCATATCTCTGGATATTTCTCCCATGAGACTATTTATGCATGATTCATCTATATTGGCTGATGCTGCAATTTATCTTCCCCCCCTCATCAAATCTGAACAAATGTAAAAAAAATTGAACATAGAATACCTGGATGTTCTTGTCAGGTGTATAAAGAAAGGAAAATTCTTCCCAGGAAAATGTGGAAGTATATGTGGTCTGGACTGTCATCTTACTACAAAGAGAGAAGCTACTTCAATATCATATATATATAGTCTAATCCAGGGCTGTCAAATTTGGGGGGCAGATGAGTCACGCGCTGGCCACACCCACAACTGGTTTAGCAAAGGGGGAAAAAGTCACAAAATGTCATGTATTGTGATGTTTGATACCCCTGGTCTAGTCCAATCAGTTTTATCCACAGTTAACAAACAAAATTTAAAAAGCCCTTCGTTTATGGTTCAGAGCTGCAAAGAACACTGAAATAGTATCACCCTGAAATATTTTAAAGTTATATATATTTAAATTAATGTTCCTAAACTGTTATTGTATTATAATCTCTGATCCAGCTTGTAGAATAATATATTAACATTGGGGATATCTAGATGCAGAGGCATATGTTGGCATCTAGCACCACCCAGTGTTCATTGTCTACAATAGAGTTATTTTACATCTCTGCTGATACTATATTTTACTTGAGGCACAATCCAGTTAATATTTGAATAAAAAGATCAGCCTTGAACATTGTAATATTTAACTATGATTGTTCTACACCAATGTTCTACACCTAACATGACAATTTTGAGACTCCTCCTTTGTGTCTGTTGTTGTCTTCACTAGTGGTGGTGTGGTATTTATGGCAGCGATTTTAGCAACTTTAAAATGTACTGGCTGGGAAATTTTGGAAGTTGAAGTCTACATTTTAAAGTTTCCAAAGCTGATAGACATCGATCAATAGGTGCAAAAGCTGTAGACAATACAATTCAATACAATACAATGTTGCGGTAGAAAATAAGAAACTAATGCAACTAATTTCTTGACATCTCTGTCAGCAAACACAAGAGTAGACTTCAACAGGACTTAGTACTTAGGTTTACATAAAGTATCATGGAAAGGGTTGTTTGCCAGATCCAATACTGTCAAGATGTAGCCACAATGGTGTGCTGTGTAACATACATTAAAGATAGGCAAAGCTTCAATCACGTTATCACAATCACAAATATGACATATTTGGCCACGCTCTCCTAGCTCTTTGAGTTTGACTTTAGTGAATCCAGCCACTGTGGCACATAAATCATGGCTTATGGCTTAGCAAGTAAAGAGCAAAATAATTATGAGAGCCAGTTTGGTCTAGTGGTTAAAGCATGGGCAAGAAAGCAGGAGACCATGAGTTCAAGTTCTGCCTTAGCCATGAAAGCTAGCTGGGCCAGTCATTCTCTCTCAGCCAACCCACCTCACAGGGTGGTTGTGGGGAAAATAGGAGGAAGGAGTATTAAGTATATTGGCTGCCGTGAGTTATTTGTAAAAATAATATTAGTGGAACACTAATTAATTAAATAAAATGTGATTAAAAGAGGTTATTGCATGGTCATTTTTTAAATTTTTATTTCCCAAACCAGCAATCTGCAGCTCTGGATGGCTTACCAAGGATTCCAAAAAAAAAAAAAAAAAAGACTTTTTAAAAATCATATCATTAAAAGACAGCCATGTCAAGGAAGAAAAAAAAACACTTTAAAGAACTTTAGTTGCATCAACTAGGCATCATTCTTAACAGGGCCAGCCAGAACAGAGCCTCTGAGGAGAACCACTACCATCACTGCCTTCTTGAAAGGCAACAGAGTCAGGGCTGTATAGGCTTCGGAGGAGATACTATTCTACAGGTGAGCCACAGCAACACAGAAGTATGGCTCTCATCCAGTGGCGCTGTTTTATTGATAAAGCTTGGCCGATACAGCTCTGTCCAATTTTATATAGCAGGCAGAGTCAATGATAAAAAGGTGATACTACAAGTGTCCCTGAACCCTAAATCAATATGAATATGTATTATCCACATGGAAGATATGCTTCCAAGTACTAGTAGTGGGGGAACTTCACCAAAAAGATATTTTTGCCATATTTTTGCCTTACTTATACTGGGAGCTGATAGCGGGAACACTGGGGCTCTGCTTAAGTTTCTTAATCAGGGTTGTGAAATTCATGATGTCATGGCAGCGTCATGTGACATATCGTGACTTTTCCCCCCTTCTCTAAACCAGGCGTGGGCGGAGCCAGTGCATGACGCATCAGGCCATGGGCAGGGTGTTTGACAGCTCTGTTCTAGATGCTGTTCTGACACCTGTGATTAGAATTAGTATCCTGCAATTGTGATTGTCCTTAATTGTTATCTCACAGCGAGATGGGCAGCAGACAAATTTAATAAATAATAATAATCCAGGCTGAACATCTGGCTGACTGCGATGAACCATAATAATAAAATCCTCAGCAGCTGCAGGAAAAATACTGGGTGGTGAGTGTGTAAACATGATTACTTATATTGACTTGGAATATTACAACAAAAGTATGAGAACATTGTGGGTTCAGTTTAGTATTGTGCCTCCATGAAACTAAAATGCCTGCTGACTAATACATTCTGTTTGAAGCTACAATCTGGAGATGGGTGATCCAAGACAGTTCAGTGAAACATTTCCTTGTTTATTGAAGACAACCCTTGTTTGACTTCAGCTATCAGCTTTAGTAGCAGACAGCAGACATATGTTTTTAATTCTTCCTTGTAAGGTTCTTTTTATGGACAAAAGTTAAGGAAAAACAAAGTGATGGCCAAATTACTTCATCCCATCAGGGACATTAAAAAATATGTCAACTTCCAGGAATAGGTTATCTGATGGCCTCCTAATGCTTAAATGTTTGATGTCCATCGGGTACACTACAGGTAGTCCTCGACTTACAACAGTTCATTTAAGAGCTGCGGTGGCACAGTGGTTAGAATGCGATATTGCAAGCTACTTCTGCTGACTGCCGGCTGCCTGCAATTTGGCAGTTTGAATCTCACCAGGCTCAAGCCTTCCATCCTTCCAAGATCGGCAAAACGAGGACTCAGATTGTGGAGGCAATATGCTGATTTTGTAAACCACTTAGAGAGGGCCGTAAAAGCACCGTGAAGGGTTATATAAGTCTAAGAGCTGTTGCTACTGCTATTTAGTAACTGTTCAAAGTTACAATGGCATTGAAAAAAGGGACTTATGACCAATTTTTCACACCTAAAACCATCGTAGCATCCCCATGGTCACATGATTTACATTTGGATGCTTGACACTGACTCGCATTTATGACTCACATTTATGAGGGTTGTAGCATCCCGGGGTCACCTTCTGCAACCTTCTGACAAGCACTCAATGGGGAAACCAGATTGTGATGACCCGGAGTATAACACAAACATAACAAAATCCAAAATGTAAATAAATGTCCTTTAATGCCTCCAACTTGGCCCCACTGTTCAATAATTCTCAGTTGGAGATAAAACTTATTCAAAAATAGTCTTCAAAAGAAAGCAATACAGTTCGAACTTAATGAGCAGATAGAGGTGAAATAAAAAACTAAAACAAACTACAATGAAGGAATTTCCACAATGGACCAGGATAAGTAATTACCAACTTCAAGGAGATAACAAGGCACAGTCTGTTGGAAGGACGCCAACCAAGATAACTTCAGCCCAATATAAAACATGCTTTGCTTCTAGCAACACTGTGTTTTAACCGTCTCTCTTACATACTAATCTCTCCAGCTGTGACTAATGAGGGGGATCATGGCCACTTCCTCTCTCGTAAGCCAAGTTGTTTCCTTCTCCATTCCTCCCTGCGTGTCCTAGAAGAGGGGATAGGCCTGGTTCTTCCTCTGACTGCTCAACCAGCCTCTGCCCTTCTCCAGCCTCCTCCACAACCTCTGGAGCCACACCTCCACTCCCTGTTGGCTGTTCCTCCTCTCCCACAGAGTCTGACTCTAACAAGGGCATGACACAGATTCACTTAACAACCGTGTTACTAATTTAATAACTGCAGTGATTCACTTAACAAATGTGGCAAAAGAAGTCATAAACTGGGGCAAAACTCACTTAACAAATGTCTCACAAAAGTTCTGGACTCCGTTATGGTCGTAAGATGAGGCCTGTCTGTAGTTTGACCACACCACGGGAGGAGCTGCCCTTCAAAATATCCAGAGGGTTCCAAATCAATTACCCCTTTTCTGGCTTCTTCCCTTTGTTTTCTCTCTTCACAACTGAATTCATTTGTGGGAGAGACAACTATTTTCTCAGATTCTAGAACTCCCTCAACAGACCCACCAGTCAATTTAACAAAGATCTGTTTTAATATTAATATTATTTCAATGATAGCTTTCAGGCTAGTAGAACTATCCTCTCTTCAATCAATCATTCAGCATGTGGTTTTGCTGCTATGCAATTCTTTATCACTTTACAGTACTCCATAACAATAAAAAATGTTATTTAATATAAGAAATCTCTAGGTTATGTTGAAATGTTTTATTTTAACATTTGTTTAAAATAAATGTTTATTAAACTTAATAAATTTATATGTCACCCATCTCACAGTTCAAAGCAACTCTAGGCAGCTTAGAATGTAATAAATCAAATATAAAAATAAATGATAATTATAAAAACAGATTAAAATTACAAAGCTCTGGGCTACTCTGAGAGTATTTTTCCACTTTGAAATGTAACCTATACATTCATATTAAAAAAATTGTTTTAATTGAAAAACACTGTAAATATGTAAAAACACTGTAAATATGTTTGCATATACTTTTTTTTCCCCAACCCTTGGAGATCTGTCCATCCCATCAAAATTTTACAGTGCGCAAGCAGAAAATTCATGACATGGTTCCTTACTGTAGTTCAAAGTAGGAAATGCCAAAACTGTAATCTGAGCACAACAGTAAGTTTAATGTAGTTTTAAAATAAACAAAAAGCCAGCTGCAGAGGGGAAGAAAAATGGTAAAAGTTATTCTTGCTAGCTCTGCTCTTTTTGCGTTCCTGCAAAGCAACAGTGTTCATTTGGCTGTGGTTCATCAAAACAATAAGCAAACCTGCCTTTTTTTTTTTTAATGTTCCGCTCACTATTTTTAGTTGTGGTTTCTTTCACTTCCTTTTTCATTTACATTACACTGTTGTGGTGTTTTTTCTCTACTGTGTTTTTTAACAAGGACCACAAACTGAACATCAAAGGACAGTGTTATATTTATTCTATCCTATTCTCTTTAAGTCTCTTTAGAGGCTGTGTGTTCCCCAGGGGATTCCCATCCCAGAAAGTGTTACCTTTGTTTAAGTAAAGACAATTGTGGCCTCACTTACCTTGAGATCAGTTCTGACGTATCAGCAGTTAATTGGTTGACTAACCTATCTGAGTTTATACTCCAGGATATATACAATTGATACAATTACGAGAAGAAATGCCTTTATCTTAAATCAACAGAAATTTATCTGCACATTTGAAGCAGGCCACAAGATGGCAGAGTCCAATCACTCTATTTCAGGAAACATCCCTTTGGACTGCATGAAGCATGAAGAGATTGTTTGTATCCTTATTTTATCTTGACATTTAGTAGTCCTATCAAATAGCCTATTCACCCTGGTAGGTTAAAATAGCATGGTACACTGTTTCTATAACCAGCAGTAAAGGAGGTAGCACGACAAACAGTCTGAATATTACTCTGAGAATATGTTGTTTTCTTTAAATACAGACACATTATTTTGTAAATCAATGGCTGGCCAGGCAAAGTTTTTATTTTAAAATGGAGTTTGTAAAAAAGTATTTATAATCAAAGTCTTGACTTTGTTTTTTTCTCCTGATCTTGTGTTACTTGACCCACAAAGAAGAGTTACAAGGCAGCAATGATTGCAGGGTATGGTGGGAGGAAAAAAGTCAAGATGGCAGCCCCAATGGTGCAAATGAAGTGTTGCATATAAAAAATAGACCAAGCTTTCATTGCATCATTGTGGCTGCCATTTTGGCTTTTTTTGCCGCACCCTATAGACAATCTAGACAGGACTCTGAAAAGGAGCAAAGCAGCTATTATCCAGTCCAGGGAAGGGGTTAATTTACCTCTCAAACTGTGAGACGTGAGGGAGCTAACTGCTTAATCTTCTAATTAAGTGACTACACAGAATTAAGATTAAATTTGGATACTTTGCATGTTTTGCTCTAATCTGCCCTTTTTAGCAGGATAGTGGATTCTTCATACTTTTATACTGCATCCTGTGGCTTGTTTCCAGACTGCTTTCGCCTTTTTCTCAAATGCCCTTCTCTTTGTCCTCTCTCTTTGCTCATACAGAGTTACTTTAAAATATCTCCCTCATTCCAGGACCTCTCTGTATCAACTAGGCCTTTGGGAAACTGAGTACCTTTGGATCAGCTTGAAGAAAGCTACTTTAGCATATCCATGGTGAATATATGATTGCCAGATGTTCAGACTGGATTTAGCATTTTTGTCCTTCCCAAGGACCTGGTATAGGCAGAGGATGTTGTTTCTTATTATTAAAGATATTGCTGGGGTAACCTGTTGCAAGTAAAGCTGTCTTTTGCAATTGACCAGTGGTGCTTTGGTCAATTCCAATCAATGGTGTTCAAATGGTGCTCCAGGTGTTTTGGGATTGTGTCTAAGGTACCTATTACTGTCAGTGTTATCTTTGCTTTCTTTTGCCACATAATTTTACTTCAGTTTTCATAATTTTTTCCCTCCAATTCTCTCTCTTCTCTTCTGCTGTCTCCAGGTATTAAAGTATCTACTATCCAGACTTTTCTGACTTTCTACAGAAGTTGTTCAGCCTGAGGTGTTATTGTGTAGCAGTTGCTTCCGTGTTTGAATTTTAAAGTCCTAGAGCATTTTAGTTACTTCATTTTTTATTACTTTGTCTATTTGGTGGGCCCAGTTCTTGTTTGCAAGCAAGTGGTGTTTCTTGCAGATATTCCAATCTACCATTGTTGCTACTTTGTCATGTTGTTGTTTGCAGTCTGTGCCATTTTCTTGCAGCAGCTAAGTAGGTGGTGCACTGTTTCTTCAGTTTCTTTAAAGAGATGACATTTTCTGTCTGCTGTTATTATTTAAAAAATACCCCATCCTATAGAAAATATTGCCTGGTTTGATTTAAAAATGAAAGTGCAGGATTTGTGTATTTAAAAAATCAGTGTAAAAAGCAGAATAGTTTGCAAGTTCTAAGACAAAAAGGTATTTGTATTTTTTTTTCCAGAACGCCCTTGATTTTAGGTACTGGAGATAGCAGAAATACATCCTGCCTTGTGTTTCCTTCTCTTTCTCTAGAATCCTGTCAGCCTCTCTTATGAACAACTGCCATCCTGTATTCTTAAAAGATGGAAATATGGTCAGGTATCTGGATGAGAAAGAACAACTGAAGCACTGGGTGCAATGCTTCACTTTTCCTATATTCCAACAGAGATCTACAGCTTATCTGAGAACATTGAATACAAACAAGGTAGACACAATGTTAGGAATTCAGTTATGTCAGCAGAGTATCTGCAGAGAAGCAATTCTGTGGTCCAAGTTGGACTGTAGAAGCTACGCAATCCCAGGAATATAATCTATTTTGCATTTAAAGAAAATATAACCTACCAAATAGATGTTGCAGCCTTTAGAGGAGGCTCAGAAAATCTGGGAGAAGTCATCAAGTATCAAATATGTTTTCTCAACAGAAAACAAAGACAAACCCTTATACTGGCAAAACAAATATAGATTTTAAAAACACACCCATATCATTATTATTATAATAATAGAGTTGGAAGAGATACTGGAGATCTTCTAGTCCAACTCCTTGCTTGAGAATGAGACCCTATACAATTTCAGACAAATGATTGTCCAGTGTCTTTTTGAAAGCCTCCAGTGGACAGAGCACCCACAACTTTTGAAGGCAAGCTGTTCTATTGGTTGATTGCTCTCACTGGTGGGAAATTTCTCCTTAGTTGTAGATTGCTTCTCTCCTTGGTTAGTTTCCAACCATTGTTTCTTGCTTTTTGTTTCAGAACCACACCAGAACAACTAGACACAAGAACAGTTTTTCCCCCAAACACCATCACTCTGCTAAACAAATAATTCCCTCAACACTGTCTAACTCAGAGGTGGGATTCAAGTTTTTTTTTTACTACCGGTTCTGTGGGTGTGGCTTGGTGGGCGTGGCAGGGGAAGGAGACTATAAAATCTCCAGTCAGGAGTAGCATTTGCCAGTTTTCTGAACTATTCAAAATTTCCGCTACCGGTTCTCCAGAACTGGTCAGAACTTGCTGAATATCACCTCTGGTCCTACTATTTACAAAGTCTATTACTGTTAATTTTCTCATCACTCCTTATCACCCATCCCCTCCCACTTGTGACTGTATGATGGTAACTTTGTCGCTTGTCCTTTGTCCTTACGAGCTATATTAACTGTTTCCTGTATGATTTCATTGCTTATTGTACCTTATGACTATCATGAAGTGTTGTACCTGATTATTCTTGACTCTTGATGAATGTATCTTTTCTTTTAGGTACACTGAGAGCATTTGCATCAAAACAAATTCCTTGTGTGTCCAATCACACTTGGCCAATAAAGAATTCTATTCTATTCTTTGCCTTTTGATGCTTTGGAAAATAGTTTGACTTCCTCATCCTGGTAGGAGCCCCTCAAATATTGGAAAAGTGCTATCATGTCACCCCAGTCCGTCTTTTCATTGGACTAGACATACCCACTTCCTGCCCCCTTCATATGTTTTGGCCTCCAGCCTCCTAATCATCCTTGTTGCTCTTCTCTGTACTCTTTCCAGAATCTCAACATCTTTTGTGTATTGTGGTGATCAATAACAACAATAACAACATCAGTAACAACAACCTCCAGGAAATCTCAATTATATCAATCCCCACTGTTTTGCGCATCAAACAAAATACAAAGCAAGAAAAAAAATTGTTCCCTGGCCTGAAAATTGTGCCTAATGGAGGCTGAGTTATTTCCCATCAAGAGCTTAGGGAAAGATATACTTAGTTAGTATACTTTCAACTCATCAAATTGGTTTGAAGACTGTTCTGAGCAACACAGCAAAAATGCATATGGGCGGAAGTGAAATGGCCCCCAAAGATCTGCAGATAAATTGTTATTTAAGCCTACTTCTGGCAACTCGCAGCTAGTCTTTTTTATTTGCCACAGTTGTTCAGCGTCCTTTTATCTGTCTGAGGTATTTCCCCCCCACTCCTCTTTTGTAAGAGGTTGACTCCTTTTGTGGCTCACCAAGAGACCTGCCTCTGCCTTGCAGAGCAAGCTGGCTGGTTTCAGAGTTTCCTTCCTCAGACAAAGAAATGTCAGGTGGCAAGAGACTGTCTGCCAAAGGTCTACAAGGGAACAATGTTATGGCAGCACTTTGTGTACAGTACTTCTTCTTTTTTTTGAACTAATAACCATTAAGCCAGCCCTGCCCATGGCTGTTTTCCACTTTGCTCTGTACCATCACAACAACAGACCTGAGAAGGTTACCTTTATACATAAATCTCTCCCACTAAAGCCTCTGGTTTTGTATTTAAACTTCATCTATTTAGCAATACAATAGGCGTGTGAAACCAGATATGGGAGACAGCAAAGCTAGGGAACCATTCAATAGCTATCCATTGCACAAAACCCAGCTGGTGGAGTTGCCAGCCTTGCAAACTTCTGGCCAAGAGGATATTTGTTCAGACAAGCTAAGAGCACAAAGCTTTGTCTATCATGCAGCTAAGAGTTAACCTTTAGATCTTAATTGAATAAAAAAGAAAGAAAGAAAAAGAAATGCCAGGGTCAAAAGGATTTTATTCCCTCCTGGTACAAATGCTCTCAAACATGCCAGCAACACAAGATGATTAAGAATGAAAATGCACTAGTGGATGTACCTTAACTTTGGCTGCTTAGCCAACCAGAACAGGGCCAACACTTGTTTTCACAGGCTGTTTGGAATTACAGGGACAAGAAAGTCAACATCCTTATTCCTGGCCCTGTCATGAAAAATGTAGTCTGTTCATTTTTTGCAGAGGAAGCTGTGATTAGAATCAAATTATACTTTTATTGTAATCCAGAACATTACCATGGAAAAATAAAATAAGAGCTGATTGTCAAGATAGAGGGATGCCTGCAGGGGTGGGATGCTACCGGTTCTGCCCAGTTCTATAGAACCGGTAGTTCTCAAGAGCAGCAGACAGAGAACCGGTTCTGTGTTTGCTGCTGTTTGGCCCACCCGCCCACCCGGGCTCTTCCCTGACCTTTATGTCCTGCTTTTTCAACCTCAGCTGCTTTATGTGGCACAGCTGTGGTTGAAAAAGCAGGAAAATAGTGTTTTTTTTTAAACGCTGCGCACCCACGCACAGCTCTTATCAGCTGTCCGGGTGGCACAGTTTTAGGTTTATTACACGTGTGCGTAGTGCATGTCTGGTGCACGTGCTTGCAAATCACACATGTGTGTGCAAAACATAATCACCAAACCAGTAGTAACACTGTTTGAATCCCACCCCTGGATGTCTGGAATAATAATAAGCTGGATAAGAGTCCTAAAAATTAAAGGCTGGAGGTTCTGTTACCGGACACTTCATCCGAATGAGGTGAGGAACAATCACTTCATTGTCTAATGCTTAAAGAGCAGATTTCTAAAAATCTAAAGATCAGGAAATTTGAAAGCTACCTGGAACAGCAAAGTGAGACGCTATGAAATTCTTGTCAGTTTTGAAGCCTGCTCTGTGAGTGTGTTTTTCCCCACCTCTTATTTTCTTTCCAAACTGTGCTTTGACAGTGTGTTCTTCTGCAAGTGTACTGATGGCAACTTCCAAAATTTCCAAACTAGCAGAGCCTCTAGCACAGGGGTGTCAAACTCAAAGCCCATGGGCCGGATCCAGCCCGTGGGGTGCTTAGATCTGGCCCACCAGGGCTGCCCTGGAAACAGAGAAGGACTGGCCCGCAGTGCCTCTGCCAGTGAAAACGGAACTCGGGAGGGCTGCATGTGGCCCTCATGGGATCCATTTTCGGCTGCAAAAACGGAGCCCGGGGAGGCCATCGCGGTCAAAAACGGAGCCTGGGTGGACCATGTGCAGCCTCCCTGGGCTCCGTTTTTGCTGGCAGAGGGCTGCAGAAGACTGTTGAGGCCAAAAACAGAGTGACATTGAGTTGGCCATGCCCCTCTGGCCACATCCATCCCGGCCATACCCATCCCGGCCATGACCCCCCCCCAGTCCCCTGAGGTCAAGCACGACCCTGGTGCGGCCCTCAATGAAATTGAGTTTGACACCCCTGCTCTAGCGTTCCCAGACTGCAGAGGATCAGTGTGGGAAGATTCTTCTGGATAAGAAGACATTTCAGTTATGTCACCCTCTAAAGATCATATGTTTCATCGGTTCATAGTTTATGGCTTCTTAGTTCTATGATAGAAAATCAGATGGCTCCACTACACAGCTGCCAGCTTTACCTCCCCAAACCTGACTCTTCTGTGTCAGCTTCCAAGTGTTCCCCTGTTCCTGCTGTCCTTGCAGTGCCAAGCGCTCCCCACAACCAGCCAGGGCCTTCTCCAGCTAGCCAACAAGAGAGTGCAATCACCCTGTGGGCAGCCTTTGAGTAAAACAAAGATCAGCCATTGTGAGGGGCAACTGCTCAGTCAAAACTTCCCAGGGCAGAGTTATGGGGGGGGGTGGGGTCTCATATTGCTATCATGGCAGCAGCAAGGCCAATAAAGAGGCAGTTCCTGTAGATCCCAAATATTTAGTAGTACAAAGTGGAAAGTTCAAAGGGACATGGTGGCTCAGGGGCTAAGACGCTGAGCTTGTTGATTAGAAAGGTTTGCAGTTTGGTGGTTTGAATCCCTAGCGCCGCGTAACGGAGTGAGCTCCCATTACTTGTCCCAGCTTCTGCCAATCTAGCAATTTCAAAGCATGTAAAAATGCAAGTAGAAAAATAGGGACCCCTTTGGTGGGAAGGTAACAGCGTTCTGTGCGTCTTCGGCATTTAGTCATGACAGCCACATGGCCACGGAGACGTCATCAGACAGTGCTGGCTCTTCGGCTTTGTAATGGAGATGAGCACCACCCCTTAGAGGCGGAAATGACTAGCACGTATGTACGAGGGGAACCCTTACCTTCACCTTACAAAGTGGAACAGCTGAAACACCTGTTGAAGCAGCTCCATTTCTGAAGAACAGAAGTCTTCTGGAGACATGAGAGTTCCTTGCAAATGTGTGGAAGAGGCCAGAGTTGGAATAATGGATTCTTAGAAATTAGCCAGTTCTTATGGAAACTGGAATTCAACAACAACAACAAAAAAAACCCAAACCTACTAATATTTAGAAGCTGACCTCATGTGCAGTTTAATTGTTAAACAATGAAAGGATTTGTTTTTTTGGTCCACTGTGTCTGGTTATCCTGTGAGCATGTGCCAATGGTTCTGATCTTTTTATCAGGCCTAACAAAGTTACAGAAAAAGTCATATTTTATATATGTTTGAGGCCAAAAGCACTTCCTCTGAAATGGATGTCAACAAAAGCTTTGGCTTCCTTGTTCCTTTGTAAAATTCTTTTCTACACTGTAAGGAATACATAAAGCACAAATCCCAGCTGAACCAAGTATTGAAACTTGAACCTAACTCTGTTTGTTCCATATCTCTTCTTCGTTTGTGCAATCATGTGTGTGTTTACTCAGATGAAAAGACTGCTATGTTACATTGGTGTTACTTCAAGTAAGGTGTCCTGAAAACTGTGGCTTTTCAAATACCATTCTCCACAGAAGCAGCAGCTTCATCTAAGACCCAGACACTGTTCCCAGATTGCCACTATAATCCCAGGCTTTCATTAGTCTGGGCTCAGCTATGTGGATGAATCTTAAAATATCTCTTTTTCAAGCTGTAACCTAGACTTTGAGTGGTGTCTTGTGGGAACAACTTCTAGCAGCCTCTGCCTCTCAACTTCTTCTCTTTTTCAGCTACTAAGCCATCAAACTTCAATGGAGCAGAAGAATGGATTTGTAGTTAATGACAAGTGTCTATTTCAATGTAGCAATTGAAGAATGGGTGTGGATCGCTGGATATTGATTTTGGCACTCCCCCATTTATCAACTTGAAGGAGGTCTGACTGCCTCACAGAAAGTTCTCAATGGCTTCAATGAAAACAATCACGGGCCATTGCAAGAATGTTCGTGAATATCTGGGAAATAGTAACAGCAATGGCTATGTGCAAGAGCTCTGTGCTTACTTCGAAGTAAGACTCACAGATTTAAACAACTTATACACAGGCAGCTACATCAATTCATGGAACATGAAGAAGGCTTACTTTTGAATGCCTCAGAATTACTTAGGCTGAGCTCTCATATCACACCAACAAGCCATAATGGTACTTTTTTTAATTTAGCATTACCAGGCACTGTGGTTGATTATGGCTTAGCATGCTATATGAAGACAGCCAATTTAATTATATTAATCAAACCACAATTAAGCAATTCACAATTCTAAGTGAAGTCATAACTTCACTAGAAATAAGGCAAACAAGATTTGTTATGCTTTGAATGTTACTATGGTATGGCAGGAATCTCCTTCTGGGAAAGGGGCAGATATCTGCCAACCTCTTTTGAAGGTTAACATCTGGATACAAGGCTGATGCCATTTCCTCTCCTTTGAGATAGGATTTGCTCAATCTTTGCACTATTCAGGTCACTGATATGAGTTTCCTAAAGAATGTTTACAAGCAAATAACAGATCTCTCTCCTCTTTGTTGTAACAAGCCATAAAGGTAAACTATGACAAAAAGAATAAGAAAAGAATAAAAACAAAAATAACTATATCAAATCAATACTATAAATTAGATTTATAGGTTATTCATTACAAAACTCTGCATAACATGAACTTAAGAAGGAAAAAAAGTGGAAAACATGAAAATAAATAGAAATGTTTATCTGAAGGAAAGAGGCCCCAATAAGTTCAACATCTTGTCCTTGAACAAATATACAGATTTTATTATATTAGTGTAAGTACAGCAATCTCCAACCTTTCTGGCTCGAATCTTTCTGACCTGCAGCGATGGTGGCAGTGGGGGGCGGGGGGGGAGGATGGTTTGTACACATGCTCTCTGCTTGTGCAAATGGAGCTTTGCACAGTCATCTGCTGCTTGAGCAGCTTGGTTCCAACGGGCCAGGGACCAGTACCGGGTCATGGACCAGGAGTTGGGGACACCTGGTGTAGTATATATCTGAATGTCCAATGAGCACATTAACCCATATATTGAAAGTGACATCAAAGATCATCTAAAACTGAGCTGTTATGGTAGTCCAATTGCGAAGTTATTTTTGCATTTATATTCGAGTTTTCCTCGAGAGAATGTAAATATATGGATGTCTCCCCTCCACATCTGTTTCATCATTCTTCCCACTGCTGACAAGGCAACTGCTGGCTCTCTTCACAAGCATCATGTGTGGCCTCATGAAGGCCTAATACAAGTAGTCCTCAATTATGACCACAACTGAGCCCAACATTTCTGTTGCTAAGTGAGACAGTTGATAATTGAATTTTGCCCCATCTTATGACCTTTTGTGATGACCCAGGGTGGGATACAAAACAAACACAGTCACAGAAAACAGGTGAAGCCCCTTTTATTCCTTCACTTTGCTTCCAAGATCCAAATATTCTTGACAGAAGGCAAACAACTCCCCCACACACAGTTACATGAAGAAGGAAAAAGCAACGCAAACCAGGCAAGATAAGGGCTGGAGGATGTCCACAGATAACACACACTGGAAAGGACGCCAAACTCAGAGAGGAACTATAAGCTAGAGATAGTTCCACACTTTGTTTCCAGCATTTGCCCATACACAGGTCCATCCTCTTATTCAGTTCTCACACCTGCAGCCCATGAAGAGGATCAAGGCCCTCTCCTCCTGAGTAGACCATGTCTCTCTCTTATCCTCTCCTCCCTGCGTGCCCTAGGATGGAGAGGGGATGGGCCTGGGTCCTCCTCTGACTGCTCAGCCGGCCTCTGCCCTTCCCCAGCCTCCTCCACAACCTCCGGAGCCACACTTCCACTCCCTGTCAGTTGTTCCTCCTCTCCCTCAGAGTCAGTCTCCACCAGGGGCATGAAACCTTTCTTGCCACAGTTGTTAAGTGAAATTCTTGCAGTTGGAAAGTTAGTCACATGGTTATTAAGTGAATCTTGTTTATCCATTGTCTTTGCTTGCCAGAAGGTCGCAAAAGGGGATCACATGGACTCTGGGACACTGCAACCTTCATCAATTGCCAGGTGTCTGAATTTTGATCGTATGACCATTGGGATGCTGCAACATCATAAGTCATCTTTTCACTGCCGTTTAACTTTGAATGGCCACTAAATGAACTGTTGTAAGTCAGGGACTATCTGTAAAGGACCAGCTCAGTTAAAGGGGGAAGAAAAAAACCCCCCGGTAGCATCACATTATATTAAAAATAATGTGGCTATTTTTCATATTAACCCTGGATATTTGGAATCATGTTTATGCATAATACTAAGCCATAATGGAAATATTCACTTATCACATGGAACCAAAAGCCAAGAACAGCTAAGTGACAACTTGAAGACCATTATGTGAAGTTAAGAAACAAATTAATCCTGCTCCACAAAAGCAGTAATGAAAATGGGTTTGCAGGCAAGCAGCTGGAACTCCAAAAATAAGAGTGAAATAGGCTCACACTTTTTGCCTTCAAAATAGCAAAAGGTGTTAGATATAGATATAGACCAAAACTGTGCATATCTCTAAGGGGAAGATTTTTTTGTGGGGTGTTCTATTCTCTGAGTGGCTGAGACAGTAAAGTCTTGAATGTTGAAGGCAATCTACTGGGCTTTTTTAGGCTAGAAAAGTCTTTGGTATATAGCAATAGCACTTCGACTTATATACCGCTTCACAGTGCCTTAGAGCCCTCTGTAAGCAGTTTATAGAGTCAGCATATTACCCCCAACAATCTGGCTCCTCATTTTACCGACCTCAGAAGGATGGAAGACCGAGTCAACCTTAAACCTGGTGAGATTTGAACTGCCAAATTGCAGGCAGCCGGCAGTGGCAGAAGTAGCCTGCATTAGCCCGCAGTACTGCATTCTAACCACTGCACCACCACAGCTAAGTATAACCTCACTCAACAGGAAATAAATTAACCTAAGTTTTTGTTTCTCACAATTGCAAAAGAAGTCATGTTTCTTCTATTTAGGTCCATGGGAAATGGAGAATTAGAGCTTTTCTCAAGTTGATAACTTGCAGGTATTAGACTACAATTTCCATCAATATATAGGATGATATGGCCAAGTATACAGAAGCAGCCCTCGATTTACGATGACAATTGAGCCCAAAATTTATGTTGCTACATGAAAATTTTGTTAAGTGAGTTTTGCCCCATTTTACGACCTTTCTTGCCACGGTTGTTAAGTTAGTAACACTGTTTCTAAGTGAATCTGGCTTCCCCATTGACTTTGCTTGTCAGAAGATCACAAAAGGCGATTACATGATGGTGGGACACTGCAACCGTCATAAATATGAGTCAGTTGCCAAGTGGCCAAATGTAAATCACATGACTATGAGGAATAGGGATGTTGCAATGATCATAAGTGTGAAAAATGGTCATAAGTCACTTTTTGCAGTGCCGTTGTAACTTTGAATGAACTTTGAGGACTACCTGTATATGGGAATGTGGGGAGGGTCATCAATTTTGGAAAAGATATAATTGAAAAATATTATTTAACATACCCCAACAAAGCAAAGCAAAGCAGAAATATCTGTGCTTGCCTGATTCCTCTCAGACCATATTTGCTACATACGTAGAAAACCACAAAAACAATGAACAGATTTTATGAGCAATGCTTGTTTAATTACAAACACACACACACATATGTTTAGACGTGTATTAAATGTTTTTTGCAGAAAGCTGGAATCATGACTCTCTTTCGGTTGTTAGATTTTAATCATTTCAGAGATATTCTTGTTGTTACACTATGATTGGGTGATCAAGCATGTTACATTCTACACTAGGGTATTTGATGCCTCCTCCAGAAGATTTTCTGCATTCCCTTAGTACACAAAATGATATCATAAAAGACAGAATACAACCTGCAAAGTAACCAAGGACACCATATGGTCTACATTTTCCAAAGCAGCATGTCCGTTTTGGAATTTGTCTTTAATTTTCCAATTAGAAGGCTTGGAATAAATTTCCTAACACAAGGACAGGAGAACTCAGACTTAGAGATCGGACAAACAGGAGCTTTCTTGCTGTCATATGTTACACTTGAGCAACTACCAGGAAACCACCTCAGCTGGGATGGTTTAAGGCTTCCTCCCGTTAGAAATGGCTATGACAACAAACCAAATAGAGGATGCGCTTCTTTCAGCCTTTGGGGCTTGAACATATGTCAGCTCTAAATTACACCCCCACCCCACTTTCCCACTCAATTTGTGAAGACAACCCATTTTAAAAGAACAGATTTTTGCACTTCTCCACCTAATTCTTCCACAACAAATGTTTTACTTGTGCTTCCCCCACCCCCCCACACTCCAAGTGTGTGGGTTGATGCAGTCTTGTTAAAGTTATGCCTTTAGAAGCTACTAATATCAATCACATTATTCCTTTGCTGCACCAAAGAGATAAAACAAAGCAAGAACAAAATGTTTAAAAATATTATAGACTTTTTAAAAAAATGAATAATTAGAAGATCAGAATTGTTGGCTTCTCAGAAAGTGTTTCTCAGCCTTGCATCTTCTAAGTCTCTGAGAAGCCAACAGTTCTGATTTTCTAATTATTAAATTTTGAACATCTACAATCACAGAGCAATAATGGATGAATTCACACATCACAACAGCAAAGAGTGTTTCTCCTGGGATTCTACGCCCTTGCAACTCTTATTGAAACTTCCCTGTTCCTTCACCTACTCACCAAAACTACTCATTTTCAATTGGGTCAGAATTAGTTTCTATTCGAAAGAAACAACATACAGCCTTTTAGACAACCTACAACATTAAAAATAAAATGAAAAACAAACCTTCAATTGTAAAAAGCAAATTCTGGAAATCTAAAAAGGAGGAAAGAGAAAGCTACACATTACTATCACGTGTTCCCCAACAAAACAGCCTCCTATAAAAACCTGCCTGTTTTTTCCCCCCGCATTGATATTGGGGAAACCAAAAAAATTTGGATGCTATACAGGTAGTCTTTGATTTACAATACAACCTGGACTGGAATTTGCATCTTAAGTCACTGCAGTCATAAGTTGAGTCACCTGCCACTACAAGCATTTTTACAGTAGTTATTATGCAAATCCAACTTCCCTTAATGGGAATTTTTGGCTGTAAATTGGCAATAAAGCTCATAAATTTATGTGATGTGATCGCAGGACATTGCAGCTAAACATGAATGCGAGCCATTCGCCAAGCATCTGAATTGTAATCACATGACTGCAGATGTGGTGTGACGTGAAGTACAGGTAGTCCTCGACTTACATCAGTTCATTTAGTGAACGTTCGAAGTTACAATGGCACTGAAAAAAAGACGACCATTTTTCAGAGTTATGACCTTTGCAGCATCCCCATAATCATGTGATCAAAGTTCCGATGCTTGGCAACTGGCTCATATTTCTGACCATTGCAGTGTCAGGTGATCCCCTTTTGCAACCTTCTGACAAGCGAAGTCAATGGGGAAACCAGATTCACTTAACAACCAAGTTAGCAACTTTTCAGCTGCAGTGATTCACTTAACAACTGGCAGGAAAGGTTGTAAAATGGGGCAAAACTCACTTAACAAATGTCTCGCTTAATAACAAAAAATTTGGACTCAGTTGTGGATGTAAGTCGAGGACTATCTGTATAAGTACAGGTTTTAAGTCATTTTTTTCCAAGGCTGTGGCAACTTTTAACTATTGTTAAACAAATGGTCATGAACTGAGACTACCTATACTGCCCCCTACAGATAGAAAAACCCCCTGCTGGATTGTTTAAGTGCTGCTATGACAGAAGGAAACCATACATATTCTCTTTCCAGATAAGCAATGTCTGCCAAGCACAGAAATGGAATAAGAAATAGTAAGTCAAAGAAATAAGAAACATGAGATTGAAAATAGTGAAAAGGAAACACATGTATACCTAAGTCATTCACCGTATTTCACTATACCTCTTTTTTTAAAGAAAGAAAAATAATTTCTCAAAAAAGCTATGAAGTAACTGGTTCACTTCCTTTCAAACTTGACACCTCACATTCTGTACAGAGCATGGTACTACTGTAGTTGGTAAGTTCACAAAACATGCCAAGAACTAAAGTAAACAAATCAATGGCTAATTTCACACAATCTAGATCAGAAGTCCCCAAATGTGGCAGCTTTTAAGACTTGTGGACTTCAAGACTTATGGACTTCAGTTGAAGTCCACAAGTCTTAAAGTTGCCAAGTTTGGAGACCTCTGATCTAGATTATGATTTTGAGTTAAATGCAAACATGGTCAATGACTGTACAAACATGATTTGATTCCAAAGGTAGAAATGCCAACAATGTGATTGGGTCAGAGAAAGAAAAAATTGCAACTATGGGAAAACTGCGCTTCAGCCATTCTTATCTCTTTGGATGACAAACCTCATGAAAGACCAAATAGTCATGGGACTGGGTTTCCAGTGAGGCTAGTGTCAATTTGTACATGTGCTACTCATTTTGCGCCCATGTTGATATCAATTTCAGTGACGTGAATAGCCCCACTAAGATCATTTCCAATGCAATGATATATTTACAGAACATGTTTATATTTGACATTTCAGGCTCTAAATGTACAAACTATCCAACCAAATGTTTAAAAAGACAGCTATAATAAAAATGTAAGCACGGCCAAACAGATAGAAAGCAGAATTAAAATAGCTGTTGTTCAGGAGAGAAATATTCCAAAATTTTCAAGCAACTTTGCTTGGCAATGGCACCGAACAGCCAATTAAATCATAATCAAATGAAACCCCCAGGAAAGAAATGTCAGGCACACTGGCCATGAGGGCATTTATGGAAGCATCAGTGCAGGAGGGCCAAGAGAGAACTGCAGGGACTTCTGTGAATGTCCAAGCAGGCCACAGCCAAGCTAAATGGACTGAACCCACATACTGCACAAAATAGGTTAATTATAATTAACTGACTAGATTGGATTCCTGCAACCCAAATCATAACCGTGATCTAATAAACGTGTTCCTGAGCCAATGGGTGAATAAAACAAACCACATTATAGCTTATAAAAATTGCATTTATCAAGCTACTGCATGAACATATTTTGAATCGACAATGTTAGTGAAAACTAAATGGAGAAAAAGGTTCTCTGCAGATGTCCTCCTGAGTAGCATAATGTATCTTAAGGTAAACTCTCCTTGATTGAAAAAGTCCAGGTGACTTTACAGATATGTTCACATACATTTCTTAGCAAAAATGATGGGCTGTCTGCTAAAATAAAGCAAAGTCATACACGCACTCGAAAGTAAATCAGGAAGCCTGTAATTGTGGGGTCTGTCTGGCAAGAACAAAGAATTCTTATCCACAGGAAATATGCATGTGTAAATCTTGTAACAATCCTGGCTAATTAGAAAGCTGATAAAAATAGACAACTTGCAAACCTCAGCTAAAAGTTAAGTATAGAGATGGACTGCAGCAAATTAAATGTGTATTGGATAATTCCTAGGGCCTTCATTAGCTACGACTTGGGAATAGGGACAGCTAGAGACCAATAGAATGAATTGTAGAATTATTATTAAAATGTTTATTAGATGATATTTCTTATTAGCTCACTTTGTCCCACCTTCTCCTTTAGTGAAAATGTATTAAGCTTACTCAATCCTTTGTTCTTGGCTCTTGGCATTTTGACCAGGAGCCCTTTTCCTTGGAATACTCTAATAAAAAGCAATCAGAAAACCTGCACCTTGTGTCTGGCATCCATCATTGGCTTCGGTACCAGGCTCAAACCCGAACTGGGGACAACAAAAATATGAACGTCATTTACAGCCTTCTGGATAGTTTTTTTAAACTTCCCAGTTCAACCTACAGCTCTAGGGTTTATCCAATGGTGCCCATCCAAGTTCCATTCTGCTTAACCTGATCAACCATGGGCTGCCATCTAGTTGGGCCAATTCCTTTTCAACAATATATAGAAGAATAGAATAGTTTATTGGCCAAGTGTGACTGAACACACAAGGAATTTGTCTTGGTGTAAATATTCTCAGTATACATACAAGAAAAGATACATTCATCAAGACTCGAGAATCGTAAGGTATGACAGTTAATGATAGTCATAGGGTACAATAAGCAATCAAATCATACTAGGAAAGTCAATATAAATCGTAAGGATACAAGTGACAAAGTTACAGTCATACACTCACAAATCGGAGGGGGGTGATAAGGAGTGATGAGAAGATTAACAGTAATAGCAGTGCAGACTTTGTAATAGTTGAACAGTGTTAAGGGAATTATTTGTTTAGCAGAGTGATGGCATTTGGGAAAAAACTGTTCTTGTGTCTAGTTGTTCTGGTGTGCAGTGCTCTATTGCATCGTTTTGAGGGAAGGAGTTGAAACAGTTTATGTCCTGGATGTGAGGGGTCTGTAAATATTTTCACAGCCCTCTTTTTGACTAATGCAGTATACAGGTCCTTAATTGAAGGCAGGTGGGTAGTAATTGTTTTTTTCTGCAGTCCTAATTATCCTCCGAAGTCTGTGTCTGTCCTGTTGGGTTGCAGAACCAATCCAGACAGTTATAGAAGTGCAGATGATAGACTCATTAATTCCTCTGTAGAACTGTATGAGCAGCGCCTTGGGCAGTTTGAGCTGAGTTGGAGCAGAAAGAACGTTCTTTTTTGTGCTTTTTTTGATGGTATAATTTGAAGAGACAGAAATAGGATTAATCTATATTGCTTGAAAAACTGGAAGTCAAACATTATGTATGGCAACAAAGTGAGTATGAATGTAGTTTGCTTCCTGTAAGAAGAAATTATCCTAAATTCTGGCGGGAGACCTTTGACCTGTGGTATAATTTCAATAACTTTTCAAAGAAACCCCAAAAGGGGTGTTTCTGCCTACTTTCCCCACAACTCTTACAACGATCATCACCCCTGGGCACTCTCCTCACATTACTCCCAAAAGGGGAAGGGACCCACAAACGACACAAACAGGCACACAGCATGATTCCATGCTCTTTGCTTTATTGAAGTATTGACACTGCTGTATAAAAACAAATGTGAGGGGTCTCCAAATGAAGACAGACCACAAAACGTAAGGAGGATGGCACCATTTATCATCAGAAAAAGATGAAATGAGATGAAGTATGAATGCCTAATACATTCTCTTCTGGATGTGCTCCTGTAATCCCCAGACACATGGGAGGTGGGGAGAATAACAAACCTTGAAATTGATAAACTTGGGGAGCATGTTGAAAGATGAAGGGGCCTCTGTACTATTTTGAAAGGTCAATCTTAAAGGATTATCAGGAAATTGGCCTCCCCCACCCCGCCGCCCAAAACTAGCATTTTTCTGGTGCAGCATCCGAGCGAGGTGCATATGCGGTTGGTTCAGCTTTAGGCCGTGGGCAACCCAAGGGCCCACCCAACCAGCAATCAGGGCAACTGAAGTAGATTTCCGCTGCAGGCACCTGAGCCTGCACGTTTTCCTGCGAGGCTTTTGTCCCTCAGAGGCCCTCGACCCCACGTGATCCGCACAGCCTGGCATGAGGTGATGTGCATCCTTCTTCCCTCCGATCCGCGGCCTGGAGGAAGAATGCTCTGTCATCTCACGGGCTTTGCATGCCCACGCAACAGGAGGACGCCGTTTCCCAGTCAACTCTCTTCCTCAACCCTGGACGACCCGCTGCTTACGGGACAAGCAAACCAGCTCTGCGCCACCATTCTCGTCTCCCCTCTGCCCCCCGCCCCCCTGAATGCCCGGGGAAGGTCAAGTAGGCTCATCGCCTATGACCTGCTTCGCCCGCTTTGCTGCCTTTGACCACCCCACACCGCCCGACAACTTCGAACCGCTCGTGGCTCGCCTAGGATAAAAGCCCGCTAAGCTTTTTGGCAAGCCGCGGGACGAGCCACAAGCCAAACCCAAGCCGCGCCACGCGCTCATTTCTCCCGAGCAGCGCGAGGGCGCCGGGCAAAAGGTTCCCTCGCCCTGCCATCCCCTCACCCTCCACCTCTTTCCCCCCAGATCCCGCTCGGGATGAATTGTACTCGATTGTTTATTGTTTTGTAGTGGGCGGGGGAGGGATGAGCTTGGCCCGGCCAATCCCCGGCGCTGCGTCGTAAGATCGACGGCAGCTTTCGAGCCCGGGCGAAAGGAGGGCGGGGTCCGATGGTCACGCGCTCGGTTAGAGAATGACATCATCGCTTAGCGCGCGGCAACCGAGCTTGGTAGCCGGGGCGGGGCCGGAAGGCGGAGCCTGCGGTGGCGGGAGGAAGGACCTCGGGGTTGGGAGGGCGAAAGGAGGCGGGGCTTTAAGCGAATGGGGTTGGCTCGCGAGTCGCGCGGGGAGTTACTTTCCCGCGCTCCCTCTTTCTCTCGCGCCTGTGGGCGCGCGGCGCGTGGGGTGGAAACCTGCTCTGTGGGCGGGGGGGGGGGCGCGAAACTTGGAGGAGACCCGCTTGACGAAATCCCCCTTGCAAAGTCTCCGAGGATGAGCGCGAGAAGCGCGTGTCTGCCCCCCCCCCAGACCCGTGTCCCACCCAGTTCCTCAGAAGGCGGGTGCCCTTGATAAGCCTGCGAGACCGGACTCCCGGAGCCATCCAGACGGCCGTATCTTCCCCCTCTTCTGTCTCTGCCTGGGAACCACCAGCAGAAGAAAGTTAGAGGCTAGTAACAAGAGGGGGAGGCGCCGGTAGCGCCAGATTGGCCCTTCAAATTAAGTCTTCCGCCAATGATCGCTTCCCCAGCTCTTCTCTTGCCTGACCCAAACGCGAAGGAGTTGCACGGATGCCTTTTTTTTTCCTTCTTTTTTTTGCAAGGGTTTCAGGATCCTGGTGTGTATGTGTGTGTGTCTTGCTTGGCCTTTGCCGAAGCTTTAACTTCGCTGCTTCAAAGCGCCAAGGCAAAACGGAGCGTCTTCTGATTGCTGCGTGAAATACTTGGGAGTATGCGGGGCGCTAATGGTTAATAATCACGCCGTAATCGGACATTCATCAAAGATGATTGTTCCTATTTTAAGTGTGAGCACACTGAGACCGGAACTGGTTTGGTTACTTGTGCAAGGTCACGTAGTTGGGTATTGCACAAAGCGAGGCACAGCATAATAAAGTACAGTATGTGTTTCCTAGTCCAGGAGACTGGCTGCCACCTAGTCCTTTCCTCCAACCCCTGTGAAAGAAGCAGGTCAATCACATCCACAACACAGTCCTTTCAACAGTTCCAAGAAGGCTCCACTGCCCACTCAGGTGACACAGATAAACCTCCAACTGGCCTTAAAGACTTGCTAAAAGAATGCAAATGTCCAGCTCTCTGCAAGGAGTATAAATCCTTCCATTCCCCACCATCCTGTAAGAGCTGGAGAAGCTTCCTGGATAAGAAGCAAAAAGTCTTCAAAGAAAAACCAGGAAGTCCAGTTGCTGCTTGAAAAAGCACCTTTGGGACAACCATGACCCGGATGACTGAGAATCTCCATAGACAGGTCAATTACATACTAAAAGCTCTGGCTACAGACTCTCCCAGATTTTCTTCTACCGTAAGCGCTGTTACCGTAAGCGCTGTTAGAATAAGGTAGTTAGAATAATCAAAAAAGGCTCACAATTATTTTAAAAGGCCATTACTGTAACCTCCCATATTTCAGATGAATATAGTGAGTGACAGACCTAAAAGCTCAAGTGTGTAAGCTCATCCACAAGTTGCACTTCATCACAAAATATATATGGAATAGAATAGAACAGAACAGAATACTTTATTGGCCAAGTGTGATTGGACACACAAGGAATTTGTCTTGATGTAAATACTCTCAGTATACATAAAGAAAAGGTACATTAGATAAGAATCAAGAATCATAACGTACAACACTTAATGATAGTCATAGGGTACAATCAACAATCAAATCATACTAGGAAACAGTCAATATAAATCGTAAGGATACAAGCAACAAAGTTACAGTTCTACAATCACAAGTAGGAGGGGATGGATGATGAGTGATGAGAAGATTTACAGTAATAGTGTACACTTTGTAAATAGTTGAACGGTGTTGAGGGAATTATTTGTTTAACAGAGTGATGGCTTTTGGGGAAAAACTGTTCTTGTGTCTATAGATCACTAGTGCAGGGCTCTATAGCGTCGTTTTGAGGGAAGGAGTTGAAACAGTTTATGTCCAAGATGTGAGGGGTCTGTAAATATTTTCAGTCCTCTTTTTGACTCATGCAGTGTACAGGTCCTCAATTGAAGGCAGGTGGGTAATAATTGTTTTTTCTGCAGTCCTAATTATCCTCTGAAGTCTGTGTCTGTCCTTTTGGATTGCAGAACCAAACCAGACAGTTATAGAGGTGCAGATGATAGATAAATAGTGGTAAAATGAATATTTTTCAGTAAATCTTAGAAGAAAGGCTAGCCAAATCATAACCATTCTCTGTTTGGATTGCAGAAGTGAAATGTAATGCTTTAAGTACTCTTAATGCTGTGTTTTTATCTGAATGAATCAAAGATTAAATATTGAAATCTTAAAATGAATTGGGAAAGGAGATCTCTCAACCCAATTCCATCCCTCATCATCTAGACCAGGGGTGTCAAACTGGTGGCTCGTGCACTGGATGCGTCACGCATAGGCCACACCTACCCCAGCTCCACGAACGAGAAAAATGGAAAAATCACATGATACAACATGCCACAGCAAGTTTGACACCCATGATCTAATCATCTAATCAAATCTAATCATAGCTGTAGCTGTAAACATGTTACTTCTAAGAGCTACAATAAGAAACAATGTATGCGTAATTGTGATAGAAAACAATTCCTTTCAGTAATTGGCCAACAACACTATTGTGAATAATTTTTAAAAATCATTACTTGGGAATTTTACTGGTACAACCTTCTTGGAGATTGCAAACCTACTCAGCCTCTCCCAGCCATTTTCTATCAAAAATTGTAATGCTTATTAGAAAAACTGGGTCATCCCATAATATCAGGCTGTCAAATATTTGAGTGATTTAAAATAGGAAAATTTCTGAAGGGCAATTAGCCAACACTGTCATATTGGCCTCAGGACATGAGATGAAAGTACTTTGCTTTCCTGTTTCCCTCCCTCATCCCATTCCTGCTTTTATTTCTATGGCACTTAATGATTGCCACATGCCATATTTAGCAATAGTATGTTTAGCCCTGATTTACTGAATAAACTATATTTGTTTATTCAAGCAAATCACATTATGATTTGGATGATTCAGGCTTCTATATGTACAAACCATCACTTATGGGCCTGTTCCATCATTGCAATACAGTGCTCTTCACCCTGTTCTGTATTCTGTACAGTGGTGGATTTGTAAGTTGTACAGATGCAGATCGATAAACTCAACAAGACGTCCATAACAAGGTACATTTATTGGTTCATCAGGTATCCTCATAACTCACATTTGTGACGAAGTTGTTCTTTAATGACCAATCCTTTGTATATCTGTCTTGTAGGTAAAAAGATGGTTTATCTCCTATCCTTTTTCTCCCATCTTGTAACAAGGGTGGTGTGGAAGTTGTGGCTGGAATGGTACTGCTTGTGGATTGAGTGTGGCAGGTGTCGGCAGTGGCATGTCTACTTGTGGAGTAATCGTAGTGATCACTGGTGGGCTAATTTGCTTACCTGGTAGGCCATGAGACGTTGGAGTAGGGTTGCTGGTGCTGGGAAGAGAATCTTGGACCTTAGTACGTACAACATCAGTTGGGGGAGGTTTGCTGTTGGTGGGAAGTGAATCTCGTACTTTAGGTCATACAACGTCAGTTGTGTGACTGACGTGTAGAGTTTGTGGTTGAGATTTATCCCTGTACTTCCCTGATTGTGGGAGACTGCTAGGCAACTGAGGCGGTTCCATCTGCTCGTTTTGTAGCGAGTGCTGCTTGTCCACGTAGGCCTTGACCCGTGTATCTGGGCTCTCTTCCAACTCTTCGAGGATGAATTGGAGGGAGGTGATGTCAGCCATCTTCCGCCATGCTGCGGCACATGCTGCCTTTGTTGCGGCGTCTCTTTGCTATTCAGCCAACTCCAATTTGGCCTGCACTTTGGCCATTTCTGTCTGTTGAGTGGCCTGGGCTTTGGCCTGTTGAGCCGCTATTTCAGCCTGTTGAGCCACTATTGCCACCTTCTGCCATGTTACCTCCTCTGTGGTGCGTAGCTTTGCGTCTGCTACTGCAGCTTCTACTCAGTTTCTGTAGCCCGTTTGGCATAACTTGCTGCTTTGGAGGCCTTAGATGCACCGCTATGATGGGAGGATGCTCTGGAAGGATGGTGAGAGCTGGCAGCAGAGAATTGGTGCGAGACACTGGAAACTGCTTGCGATCTAGCCAGTTTGGGATGGAGGGAGGAGGCTTTCTTTGAGTGGTGGGAAGAAGCTGCTTGTGATTGAGAATTGTAGCTTCAGTTTCTTATTTCCTTAGACCACAAGAAGAGATTACCTTGAGTTCCTTCATCTGCATTTGAAAATCTGGATCCTCCCTTTGTTTTACAAATTGGCTTTTTAGGAGTTGTAATTTGAGACACAGCTCTTCTTTTGCTGAAGAGAAAAGAAGGGGGAATTTGCCCCTTCCTGGCTTGATATGAAGACAAAGGAATCCAGCCTCAGTAGAGGAGGAGGAAAAAAAAGGGTCAAAGGAGACAAATTTGATTGCCTTTGAAAGCCAGAGCATAGGATATTTGAAAAGTCTCTTGTGTAAAAGGGGAAGGGGGGATTTTTGCCCCCTCCCTGCAATTCAAACTGAGGCACAGGACTTAGCATTCTACATTCACTCCTGGCTTCAACCTTACTTTGCTTTATCACAAGTACAAATTAACTCTCTTTATACTGATGGGCTTCAGGACTTCAAATTAATCATCTTTTTACTGTTCTGTATTCTGTACAGTGGTGGATTTGTAAGCTGTACAGATGCAGATCGATAAACTCAACAAGACGTCCATAACAAAGTACATTTATTGGTTCATCAGGTATCCTCTTAACTCACATTTGTGATGAAGTTGTTCTTTAATGACCAATCCTTTGTATATCTGTCTTGTAGGTAAAAAGATAGTTTATCTCCTATCCTTTTTCTCCCATCTTGTAACGATAGAAGTAGAACAGTTACTACAAGTCCATGAGTTTAGCCAAGAGTGAGGAAAACTCCTCCTACCCATCGAGGGTCAATTTAATGACCAATCAGGATTACAGATGTAGTCACGTGATATGGATTACATTTCCCAGGATACCTTAGCTACAGTTACCATAATGCATTCCCTTAAGGGGACAGCTCACAACTGCTACCTAACTATCCAAATCCCATTAACTCTAAACTGACTGGACAGCACACACCCATTCTTGAACTGCCACAAAACAATGTCATTGTAAAATCTGCTCTTTCTGTTGCCAATCCCTAGGCTACATTTATCTCGCTTTATTCCTTAGCCCACTTGTGAGATATAGTTAAAATAGTGTAAAATAAAGAAAGACACCAAAATATAGCAGAACAGAAATAACTCCAGACTGCCATCATTATTTAACTAGGCTGAACCCTGCCAAGTTGAAAAACGTAATTGGAGGAGATATAGTGAATGTAACAAAAACTAGGGAAACTAGCAGATAAGAAAAAAAAAGTTCAACAGAATTTCACAGTTTCTGGACATTACAATCAGGTAAAGCAGGGTGGCTGGTTCATTAAAAAGTAAAATGCTCACAAATGCCCATTTCAGAATACTGTTAGAGTGTGCCATCTTCCCCCCGCCCCCAAATAAGGATGGATCTTGTGCTCCTTGCTGTAGAGAAATTGATTTGAAAAATGGTATTTCAAAATTTTCCAGACAGAAAGTGGTAATAGAAGAGAAAGGACTGGTGGAAATTTGCTAGTGGCCAGAAGAGAAGAACCAGCATATTCCCAAAAGACACTTGTCAAACATACCCATACTTCTAAGTAAATGGGTTCCAGATGAAGTGATACAGATTTTACACATATTGAAGCTTGGTGGAATAATATTGGTTTAAAGGGGGAAATGCTTCTTATATATTGTTGGATAGAGAAGGCGTCTGGCCAGTGTCTAATTAAGCAGGAACATGGAGGATTGACAAGGGCCTCATAGTTACATTGCAAATAGCATCAAAACCAACCCATATTTCCATTTCTATCCCCTCTCTCAAAGAGGTATAGATTCCCTGCTCCCCTCTTGCACAGAAATACAATAGCTGCCTTACTGAACACGCGTTTCTTAGGCATTGGATAAAATTTGTCTAGTAATAATTGAATTGTGTTGGTTGCAGACAAATACCTCTGCACCAGTTTTATCTGGAAGCATTGAGTACTGCAATTTAAGGAGAGGGAGGCCTCTGCCAATACAACATCTTAATCACTACGCCAAATAGGTGTATTTATAACATCACTTTTGTTTATTATTTGCATGAATTATTTGGACTGTGATACAATTGGCGCTTACTCAAAATAGTTACCGTGTTTCTCATATAATAAGGCCGGGTCTTTTTTTTTTTTTTTTGAACCCCCCAAAATGGCTATGCTGTCTTTTCGGGGATGACTTAATTCCCCCCCTTGCATCTTCGGGTGGGTGGCGACGGCTTGGATGTTGACCTCGGCGTTGGTGGGGCACTTTGTATCGGGGTCAACGCAGGCAGCACCATATCCGGGTGTGCAACAAAAGTACTTCCTAACAGCAAGCCCCCCCACCATTCCCCCCATTTCGCATGTTTTAATATAGGCCTTAATTTAGGGGGAGGGGCTTAATTTCATTTCATGCCTATAAAACATGCTGGGACTTCCTATTGGGGGAGGCCGTATTGTTGGAGAAACAGGGTACATTATTTGTTTCCTATGCACATGAAATTTAACCACCTTCATAAACTCCCCTGTTTTATGTCAATAAAGCAGATAATTCTGAACAAATATTAATTTACAAGTAAATTATCAGCAGTCGGTGAGGATTTTGATGAAAGAAATCCATATCTATGGGATTTTTTATTAGATTTAACAGATAATCAGAGTTGGAAGGGACCTTGTAGGTCATCTCGTCCAACCTCCCACCCAAGCAGGAGACCCTACACCATTTCTGGCAAATGGCATATAATACCCTGAGAACTACAAGTTGAATGAGAACCTGTGAAAACCTTACCAAGTTTTAAAAACTTGAATACAGTAGTAATAGCTTTACAAAATGGCAATTAAAGTTGGCACGTATATGCAATCCCATGAAAGGAAGTACCTGCTGCCATCTGGATGCATGACACATTTTAACAGACAAAGCTAATGAGGTTTGGACTTTTCCCCTCTGTGAAACGATCTCCATCCATCCGCGAGTGGTCAGAACAATTTCCTAACACGAAATTTACTATCCAGTTTACTATTCCCTGACTTGCCTATAGCCTCTCTTTTATGTCACTGAATTTCCTCCCGAGTAATAGGTGGGGCAAAGCTGGAACAAAGCTAAGATTTTCAACTGTATGTGTTGAAACTGCTTTCAGACAACAGCAATAATGGGCAAAGGGGGAAAAATGGCTTTAGCCTCAATACCAATAAGAATGCCTCATGGATGAAATAGGGAAGAGACAGAGGTTCTATCATGGGGGCACAGTAAAAAAAAACAATTGCTAGGACATATTTTCCCTGTGGATGGGTGTAAGAAAAAGTAGGGAAAGTGCCTTTTTCAGGGTTTCACTGTTGTATTCACAAAGTATTGTTTAAAAACTATCCTTTCACAGCCAAGTGTGCTCCAGATGCATTGAAATCTTCCATAATCCCTATCTAACATCTGAAATCCAGCACATCTGGAGGCATTATATTGGGGAAAGCTACTTTAAAAAGAGAATTTTCTAAAAGAAACAACCCCTTGGGAAGTGAGTTTAATCTTTAAAAATAATAAGAAAATCATTTTATTGTTTTAAAGAGAGTCAAATTAAAATTAAAACGTTTTAAGAAATGTTTATTTAAAAAATATCAGAAAGCAGATAACTATGTTTTAACTAGGGTCATCTCCAATAGGATTGTCAAATGATATATAAACTGTACCGGAGACATGCAGCCCAGTTGAATGCATGTATTCAGAGATAAGAAGTAAACATCTTCAGTATGTCCAAAATCTAGAGTTTGTCTCAATTATTAATCACATATGAGCTCGCGTTCTTGAAAATATCTTAGATTTTTGGTGATCTAAAATACGTCGTGAAAAACTTACATCTATAAACTTCACTGGAACACACGTTAATAATAATGTGATAATTTGTTCTTAATCGACGAAATATTGTAACGAAATCTAAGGTCTTAGCTTTTAGTGGCTGAAAATTGAGCTGATGTGATTGCCAAAATAAAATGTGTTCATATGTTTCTGTAGGAGATGTTATAATGTGTAATATTTTCCTACTAAAAGTAATGATAAATCATGGTTATGCAAAATGTAATTGCCTAGCCAGTTGTATTTACACATATTTCATGACCTGATGATGTTCTAAAGTTTTCCTACTCAGTTTGATTTTAGGGTGATTTGGTACTTGGCAATTAACCTCCCTCACCTCAGGCATTCTGGGTGTAATTGTTTAAGAAAAATATGCAGAGGAATAGGTGGAATATCATTTTACTGCAAGGAAACCTTCCCTGGTTGAGGCCTGTATGTATGTTAAGATTTTATTGCCAGCATAGCCTTCGCCTGGGTCCACATTTGAACAGTCACATCATTCTCTAGTAATTCTGAAGTTCTAGACCAGCCTTTGTTATAGGACCAATTAATCAAGACATCTGACTAAAAAGTGGAAATAGAAAATAAATGTCTAAAGTTAATCTACCAATTAAGAAAGACAATGTTTCTATTTCAAAGTTAAAAGTGGCCTCATCCTTCTGACTGGTTACATACATATCTTTGGCTTAACACATCTTAGAAATGGCTCGATAGAATACACAGTAGTGGAAAGATCTTTGCAAAAGAAAAGGCACTGATGTTTTTCCAAGCCACCCGTGCTTCGTTATAAAACGAGAGAACTGCAAAATTTTGCTCGCTATCTTAATATAGGACAGAGTGATCAACATAGACCTGCAGGTTTTATGTATTCTAAAAGTCTCTGCTAAGGTCAGGGGAATAGAATTTAAAAAAAAAAAAGCGAAATATAATGCCGGAGAGCCGTAGAGGTACATCATCGTGTTTTGTTTTGTTTTAACTGCAATCGAGAAAATTGATTTTCGGAATGTATTTTTTAAACGCGTTCCTCTTTATGCCCAGGTTTTTGGTTGCAACATCGTACACGGCTAGTTCAATCCCATCAGCGCTTTGCTGGCGGCGGAGGAATTAAAAGAAAGATGCTCCGAGAAAGGCGCCAAGTTGGCTGACGGACCCTCAGCCAGCCGGGCGGGTGCGTATGTAGTACTGAGAGCCGGAGCTCTCGCCCCTTCGCCCGCCTCCTTTGTGGGCGGGGATCAGCTGCGACGGGGTTAGGTTGCGTCTCCCTGCGTGTGTCTATAACTTTGTGTTGCCGCTCCTGGTTGTTAGGAGAAGGAATGTGGAAGTCGGCGGAGGGGAAGGCGACAGGTTGCTTGAGGGAACGGCGGCAGCTCCAGGGTGCCTCTTCCGCCGCTGCTCCGCCACTTGCTTTCTCTCCGGGGAGGGAGCGTGCTGCCAACGGCGGGGGTTGCCCCCTCCTTTTAATGCTCCTTCTGCTACTTAAAGTGGAACGGCTCGAAAATCAAGAATCCTGCAGCAGCAGCAGCAGCAGCAGCAGCAGCGGTAGAATCGGCGCCTCGTTTTCCTCCCGTGCACTTGGAGCTGGGTTTTCCGCCTGCCCAACGGGTCCGGCTTTAAAGCTTCGCCTCCGAGACGGCTGCTTCTCGCTTGTGCTCCTTCCGTTCGGCCCCTTGCCTGCTTGACCTCTCGCCCTGCCTCTTCTTCTTTTTTTCTGGCCGACGCTTGCTTTCTTTTTTAAATGACTTGAGTGGAGGGGGAGGGGGGGAAACTGTCAAGATGGCAGCAGGAGCGAGGAGGTTATGAATGTGGTTGGTGCCGAGGCTGGAACGAAACCTCGGGAGCCCGCGGAGGACTTGGGTTTCCGGACCTGTTGGAAGGTCGGCGATTGGACTTGTTTGAATTCTCCGCGTCACTTTCTTTTTACGCCGAGGGAGAGGATTTAAAAGAAGGAGAAGGGAGAAGAAGGACGGGCGTTTTAAGTTTTCCTCTCCTTGCTCCAATATATATACATACATATATATATATATAAAGACTGGCTTCTCTTCCTTCACCGCTTTCGGATTTTTCTTTTCTTTCCTTTTTTGTTTTTCTTCCCCGAGGAGGAATCAAGAGCGATCACAAATGGGGCAGCCGCGATCGGATGGGTTGTTGTTAAGGCTTCGGTGCTCTCCGTGAAGACGTTGGGAAGTCGGTGAGAAGAAGGACTTGTAAAAGAGCGAAGGCGTCCATCAAACCAGCAACGGAGAGACTCGCGAACATCTCTTTTTTAAAAAAAAAACCACCAATAATAATAATAATAATGGTGATGCGGGGGGTCGCGTGAATTGGGGGGGGGATCTCTTTAATAGCTACAGAGCGATGCTATTGGACGACTCCGACGCGTAGCGAAAGATAAACAAACGCGCGGGCGCAGAGCCGCGATTTGATTCCAGCTCCGCCGTCTTTGGAAATGCTTCCCAAATCGGTCAGCCTCAAAGGGCAGCGGAAAGAGCGCTAACCTGCAACCAGGAGACCCCCGGATCGCTTGCGGATCGCCTTAGAACTTTTCCTTTCGCGGGAGCGGGAGGCGAGCGAGAGGTGGCGGGCAGGAAGGAGGCGGCCGGACCTTGAATGGAGAGCGGCGTGCTCGCTCCAGCTCGCTAATCTCTAGCAGGGAGCTGGGCGAGGAGAAAGGACCGGAGCGTGGATCGGGATCCCGTCTGACAGCGGGAAAGGACAGGAGGGATCGCCTCAAAAGCGGGGGGGGAGGCCAAGATGGCTGAAGTGTCTCCCCCCGCGCCCTTGTCCCCTCTGGACGTGGAGCTGGACCCGGAGTTCGAGCCCCAGAGCCGTCCTCGCTCCTGTACGTGGCCCCTGCAAAGGCCCGAGCTTCAAACGAGCCCGGCCAAGCCTTCGGGAGACGCGGCCGCCGACGCCGCCTCCATGATTCCCGAGGAGGACGACGACGCTGACGATGAGGAGCAAGGGGGCACCTCAACCGCCGGCCTCTCCGTCTCCGGCGGTGCCAGCGAGGCTCTTGCTTCGGAGGACACGGCCCGTCTGCTGGTTCCCTTTTCCGGGCTGCCCGGGGAGGGAGCTGGCGCCTCTGCGTTGAGCGGCGGGCAGCAGCCTCAGCCAGTGGCGGCGGGAACAGCGGCCGCGCCGCGGAAATGTTCGTCCCGGAGAAACGCGTGGGGGAACTTATCGTACGCGGACCTGATCACCCGCGCCATTCAGAGCTCGCCGGAGAAGCGCCTCACCCTGTCCCAAATCTACGAGTGGATGGTGCGCTGCGTGCCCTACTTCAAGGATAAGGGCGACAGCAACAGCTCGGCTGGCTGGAAGGTAAGCGGGGACTGCGAAAATAATAATTTATCTTTTAAAATAAAACACAAAAAAAACCCAAAACTTGGTGTGCGGAGGGGGTGGGCGGCGCATGAAAGGGTGGCCGGAGTTTTGCGGAGCGAATGGACGCGTGGATCGTCCAGCCACGGGTGGGCTCTTGCCAGCCTCACATCTTTCCCGGGTCCTAATTAGTGCTTGAGATGAATGGAAGATCCGCTTTCCCCTGGGGGAGGACGGGACATGCGGCATCTGCCGGTGTCCCCCACCCCACCCCCCTTTCCGAGGTTCTGGATGCAACCTCAGAATTACATTTGGTCGCCGGTTTTTCGAAAGGGCAGGAAAAATACTTCTGCAACCTTTTCTTCAAAAACAAAAACAAAAGCAAAACAAAAAAAAACCCTATGATTTTAACGGAGAATAAAGAGGTGCAAGCCGGTTAAAGAATATCCCATTTTGATCCATTCAACTGACCAGCTAAGATGGGTTGCACTCATACAATAAATAAAAGGTGATTTGTAATTATCACTCGGGACCACTTTTTGACACAAGTAGACCGAAAAAGCTTTTTTTAAAAAAGTGGATGTTGCCATAACAAGAGGCGCTTTCCTCCTCCTGTGGCGCGCAACAAATAAACTAAAGACTGTTTCCATTATTAGTTCAGGCTGGTTGTCAAATGTGAGTTTAAAAAGTGCTTATTACTGAATGAAAGATGATCGGACAGCTTCCCTGTATGGAGCAGCACTTTGTGCCCTGTCAAAGGATTTAGTTCAGGCTTATGCCACGCAACCATTGCAGGACCAGTGAAGATAACACGAGGTGCACAACTGCTGCTCTGTTATCAGCCCAGAAAGAAGATCAGTTCCTTCCCAAGAAGTGGGTTGCGCTGGGTCCTCCGTGGATATTTCCAGAGGGGTATCTTCTTCACAATGCCTTTAGGTTTGCTCTTAATTTCTAGGAATGATGTCTAATTCATCTTATTCTGCCTGGTGCATTTTCTCAGACAGAGACTGACTGTTAGTGACATTGGTAAAGACAAAACACTAGGTACGGTGAAAAGAATAATTCTGTGATGTAATTCCCTCTTCTCCATTGCTATGTACTCTCTAGCCTCAGCTGCTGTTCCCTAGTCTTAGCTGAGCTGAATATAATCTGCAACTGTCAGCAGTGAAGTAGGCAGCTTCTAACTTACTATATCAGCAATGAGCATGTTAGGTGGTATCGATAAAATTTCAAAGCTTGCTCCCAGTGTTGCTTTGCATTAAAAAAGAGAGATAGAGATGGAAGGTATATTATAATATCTGTCAAGTTTAGATGGTTGTGAATGCATGCATGTGCATTTTGTGAGTTGTTATTTGGCAACATAGAGAATTGATTCCCACTCCCCCATTTTAATTGCTCTATGATGACATAGAGCACACTCAGGTTCCGAAGTTATTCACACTTGAAATCTTTTCTTCTTGTTCTTGTTAAAAGGACTTTAAGTTGCTGATATTTTCTTATGCCGTTAACAGGTCCTGTATATATTTAGCCTATGGAAGAGATGATTGAGTGGGATATGATAGCAGTATCTAAGAGGTTGTAATGTAGGAGGAGTGGGTTTTATTTTTCTATTGCTCAAGGTGCAAAATTAGAACAGGTATGTTAAAACTACAGGTAGTCTTTGACTTACAACAGTTTGTTTAGTGACCATTCAAAGTTACGAAGGGACTGAAAAAAGTGACAAGACCATTTTTCACAGTTATGACCTTTGCAGCACCCCCATGAACAGGAGATCACAATTCAGATGCTTGGCAACTGGTTCATATTTATGAAGGTTGCAATGACCCAAAGTCATGTGATAACCTCTTGTGACCTTCTGACAAACAAAGTCAATGGGGGAGCCAGATTCACTTAATGACCAAGTTACTAATTTATCAACTGCAGTGACTCACTTAACTGAGGAAAGAATGGGGCAAAACTCACTTAACAACATAAATTTTGGGCTGAGTTGTCGTAATTCGAGGACTACCTGCACAAAGAAGTTGGTTTATCCTAGACATCAGGAGGATATTCATAACCGGACGAGCAATCAGCCCGTAGACCAGCCTGTCTTATGAAGTATTGAGTTCTCCCTTATTGGGATCTTCAAGATTGGCTAGATGGTCATCTTCAGAGATGCTCTAGTGAATCCTGCTATGAAGCAGGGGTTGGATTGGATGATCTCCAAGATGTATTACCTTTTGATACTATGACTATAGGATGCTGTATCCACTGTTTATTTCAGAATTTAAATATATTCGCAGGTAAAAAATGAAACATAAGAAATGTAAATAGAGATGCCTTTTTTAAAAAGTGATAAATACAGCCACAAGAGTTGCAAAAGTGTAATAGTAATCAATTTAAAAATCTAGAAGTAAAGTATTTTGCTTGGTTACTTCAGGGAAACATTGGTAGCTATCTAAGAGTGAGAGAGGTTCTCTCTTATATGGTCTTATTATACGTTATATATTTTAATTAATTTTATTGATTTGTATCCCACCTTTATTATTTTTAGGGCAGACATACTCAACACACTTCCTCTTCCTATTTTCCCCACAGCAACAACCCTGTGAGTGAGCAGAAAGAGAACGAATGGCTCTAAGTCAACTAGCTGGGCTTTCATGGCTAAGATCAGAAACTCACAGTCTCTTGCTTTCTAGCCTGGTGCCTTAACCATTAGACCACACTGCCTCTATATTCTTGTTTAAACTATGCACGTTTCTGTCAGGGAAAGGAATTTACTTTTCTAAAAAAAAACAAATAATGTAAAAAAGTTGAACTTGCAACATAACTCTGTAACAAATAGTTGATATACACAACTTTTTCTGGTAACAGTTTACTGGTGAATTGGTATTGAGAATGGAACACTATCATGGTTTTATTGATTTTTTAAATTTTAAATCCATGTACTGCTGTTGCAAAGCATGCTCTTTTACATATATAACATGCAGGTAGTTGTATCAAAGGTAGTTTAATTTCATTCAGCCCAAAATGGCATTAAATGGGCTTCTGATTTGATCCCTGCTGCTTTGGAAACAAATTCATTTTGGGGAAGGCCTTATGAGACATGATAGACTATATATATGCTCCACTGACTTACATAGGAATAGCTTCATAATGTCAGGCTGTATAGTTGAAGAGTGTGTGTGTATTTGCTATTGAGCATATCCTTCACATGAAGAAATGGAGTACTAGATTCCTTTTCACCATTTGGATTTTTTTTTAAAGAAAAAAATGTTTTAGACACAGCAACGTACAGCCCGTCTCTTGCCTGCCATTTCTCTTTTTGAAACATCCATGGCCTTTTCCAAGTTCAAATGTTTGTTTTAAGTACAGTAGCTAAAATGCTGCTGATTTCAAGAATAAACCTAGGATTATTAAGTGCCTTACTTTCTGTGCCATTCCTTTGCTCAAGATTACAATTTTTTTCAAAGAAGTTTTTATAAAGTAGACAGTGAAATAGCTCTCGATCTTTTCAAGTGTTTATGTATTATAGCATTTGCCCTTTAAGGCATGTCTGTATGTGGTTCCGTGTTAAAATAAATCTTAAATGCGCTCTTCCCACAGCTCACGTCCCACTCTTACATCAGTGCAATCATTCTGAGGCACATACATGGTGGGAAAAAAAGAATTACCAACATAGGGCCCTACTGGGGAATTTGCAGTTCTAGAGATACTGCTGAACAACAATATCCAATATTTTTTCCCGTTGAATATAATTGCTAGGACTGCAGAGAGCTATACTTCACCAATATCCCATTAGCTCTGTGCCTTTGTCAAAGAAGAACAATATTGTGGAGTAGCAAGAAGTCTGATGAGATTTATGTTCAAATCTCACATAGTCACAAAACTTGACTGTGTGACCTTTTCTTCATTTTTTTTAAATTATGCCTGACCTCACATGTTTGTTGTGAAGTTAAACTGCATAGAGCAACAGCAATGTACTTCAAGGTGCTTATGGCCCATTCCACTTCACACCAGTCAGCCATCATAGATTGGAAATGATGTAATTCCACTTTTTGAAGAAGTACGGAATGAAATCATAATGCTGTAATAAATGCTCTGTACTCTTCTGTCTAACTATACTTCCTCTTTTTGTTATCTAGGCAGTGGCTTTCATTATAATAAAGATAAAAGTTGCAGTTGAGTCTCCTTGCACAGAACTTGCTTGCGCAGACATTGTACTATAATATACCTCAAGTCTGAAAGCCAAATATATCATCTTTGATATTGGTCCTAGTCAAAATCTATGGGGGACCATGACATTTGAGAAATCAGCATATCAGTCTTATTTCTTGTCTTGATATGCCTTGAAGATTTTGTATTCTATGGTGAAATTGTCTGAGTTTTTTCATAACATTCATTAAAAAAAGGACTTTGTTTTGATTTGTGTTTTATATTTTAACGCTGGTGATATTTGAGGATACTTTATTTTAAAAAGAGTTAGCATGTAGAAACTTGGAAAGAAAACATAATATGCTATAAGATAAATTTCACTGCAATATAAAAAAGAATAATGTCATTACTCAATCATGATTTTACTGGCCCGATAGAGATCCTCTGTTCCAAAAATGGAAACAGCTAAATATTGGGAGGCATATAGCACCTACTACAAAAAGTTTAATGAAACCATATGTTAATTGCCTTAGGTTGTGTGTTCTTTTTGAGGATCTTCACTTTATGGGACCAAAGAAGACTACATTTACACAGTGGAAATAAGTAATTTGGAAATTCGTTACAGATTATATTTCTATTACTAACCTATATGACTCTCAATTTTTCAGTCCGGCACCCAAAAGAAATTCAAGTGCAAATGAAGAATTTCTATAGGTCCAAAATGTGCATAATTTCTATAGTCGGAGAAGTATGGATAATTTGCTGTATCATTTTGGTTCTGTGGGAACGTTATAGAAATGAAAGAACAAAACTTTAAAACCTTTGGAAAGCTATGTCACAGTATATATATTTCTGTTTTTGTATTTTTATACTCATTTCCATGTAGAAGAGTGGCTTGTGCAGGTAATAAGAATCAGAAATGTGATCCAAAAATCCTCTTTAAGAGTTTAGGTCCAGGTTGGGAAAAAATGCTTTTCTAGTTGGCATTATTCTAAAAATGTCAGTTGTGGAGTAATAGGTTGGAACCTTATCTGTAATAACAAACTTAGCCTTAAACTTCTGGTTTAAAATTCTGGGAATTAATCCCAATACATCTGGATAACATTAGGCTTACATTAATTAGATACTAATATTAATTAGATAATTGAATATAACTGAAAACTAATAGTCAGTTTAAAGTTTTAAAGTGATATTGATTTCACCCATGAGTGTTCAAACTAACTAAAATGTCTCGAAGTCCAATCTTCAAACTCATGTTAGTTCCAAAATTTCTCAGTGACTTCACATATGCTCATACTTGAAGATGAAATCAAGTGATAAATGCAAACAACTCATCCTCCTTCCACCATGTTCCAGTTTTTATGTGTCCTGGTAGTCTCAAAACTGAATTTAACCCATTTTGCAAAACCAGCATTTTCTAAGCAATACAAATGAATGCAAACTCCTTTGGACTAAGTCAAGGTAAAAACTAATTTGAATTGCACTCCACTCCTAGTAATTTTAATGGACTTGTCCATGTGCTTTTTTTTTGGCAACAACAACACAAATTTACCATTCTTTTACAATTTTCTAGTTAGCTGCAACCCTGTAATTTTATGTCTCCCATTCAAGTACTAACCATATCCAACCCTACTTAGTTTCTTTTAAGATCAGCCAAAGCTAGCTAGATCTTGCATCTATCTGGTCTTTTTCAAACATTGCTTTTGGGAGAAACAAATAGCTGGGCAATCAAAATAAGATTTAAAGCAATTTATTAGATTCAGATGTAGGTGATAGTAGTAAGTCAGCAGAAGCAGTCTTGATTCCTCTGCTATCGACAACAAACCCTTTTAACACACACACAAATATAAACATATACTCACAAAGATATATATCCCACATGCCCCATATAGAATGATGCAAATGGAATAGGTTTATGTTTTAGGATAAAGGAAAATACTCAGAAATTGAGCTGTAGTAGTTCCTAGCATTCTATGTTTATCTGTTGACTTTTTTTAATACATAGGAAATAATTAAACAATAACATTAAATTGATAAATCTGATGGGGTATTTTGAAAGGGGTCTGCATTTGAGTTTTGTATTTTGAAAAGATATCGTTCATTTAGAATTATTTACCTGAAAGTGTCTGTAGTTCTTACCCATTCTGGGTTGGCTTTATAAAAATTAAACCTTTATACTTTCTAATGTCATGTATCAAGCTCTTCAGTGAGGAAGTTATTGTAATATAGAATAATTACTGATAAATCTTTATTAAGAATGTGTGAGTGGTTTCAGTATTGAAAGTGAATTGGCTTAGGGTTATCATTGTTACTATATACTACTCTGGAATGGTGCTTGATATTTTGCTGTATTTATTGCCTCCTAAAATTAATTTCCATCCATCTACTAAATGTCTATATGTAGAGGGTTTGTGGCAGCACCTGACTGGGCTTATCTGGGCTTGAAAGCTAAGCAGGGTGGAGTTTAGTTAGTATTGGGTGGGTTACCTCTAGGAAATCCTATTATTGTGAGGGTTAGTAAAAACATACAAGAAGGCAATGGCAAACCAATTCCCTGTGATTGCTGAGAGACAACAAGGAGTGTTTGCTTAAAGGCATTGTGGTCAAGCTCAAGTCCAAGGAAATCTTGTTACTCTTCCATGTAGCATGTTAGCCTTGGTTTCTTTGTATCCACATGGTTTTTCTTTTTATCTGTAAGCTACTTAAAATCATCAGTGATTTTAAAATTGGATGGATAAGTAGATAAAGGCACGAGGAGATGTGTGTAGGCTGCTGTCATTTGTACTTTTATCTATTCTGCAATTAAGAGGTGAATAAAAGAAATAAGTGAATAATGCAAAGAACCAAATGAAAGTAGATGTTGGAATATACATGTTACGCATAATAGTAATGCATGAGTATTAAGGCTTGTGTAGATCCCCCCCCCCCAATATTCCAGAATATATGGACATTTTACTTAAAGTATGTGAATAGAGAAAGAGCACCTTTAGAATTGGATGAGCTGGTTCAATACAGGAAATTGTATGACACTTTATTAACCCACTCATTGTTTTCTTAGTGAGTAATCTAATCCATTGTTATCCCTATAATACTAGATATCCTATGCATCAGGCATTCCTAATTGATGCCATCTTACATAACTGATAGACCTGTAATATCTAACTGTTGCTTACTTACTTAGAATAAGGGATTGAATGCTAATTTGTTACTGCAGACTTTTCAAATATGGTATCATGCTCTAGGTAAAGATTCCAATTTATTATAATTATTATTGTTATTGTTATTCATTAAACATGAAACTCAGTCAACTGAACATTTAAAAAGGTATTACAAATATCATTGACTGGCTCTGATAGTTGCTACAGGTTGCTACCAGCATCCTAGGTATTAACCAAATATCTTCTTATGGTATCAACCAAGTACATTACTATTGTTGTTGTTGTTGCTGCTGCTGCTAATTACCCACCCTTCGTGTCTTTTCAGGCCTGGAGTACCTGTCTGATACTGTGCTAGAATTTGAAATGTTCTTAAGCTTAATGTTTGTGAGTTAATACCCCAACCCCGTTGATGGGCCATCTGCTAAAATAATGGGGACAACACCGTCTTAGTCAGAAACGGGAGGGAAAAACTCATATCAGGCAGACTTTTGTCAATTTCAAATAGAGCTATCATGATGTAAAATATTTTTCCCATATTCTTTGCAATTTGTAGGTTATTTGTCATGGGATCTTCATTAGATATCCTGACCCTGAATGAAGTTATGGTTACAGGGATGTAATATTGATACTGTTGGATCCATTATTCTATCAGAGATTCAGGATCAATCAAGGGCTATGGAGCACAACACAATGGGCTATTCAGTTTCCAGGTTCTGTATAAACCTTGAAAAACAGAGCTGTTACTTTAAGAGTTATCATAACTTTAATGAAGAGAGGAGCAGTGCTTGAGTGTGGTCCAAAGCACTTCTGGATTATTTCAAAGCAGATCTGTTGCTTATGCAGTATTCTTTATTTATACTGAATAAATTTAGTTGGCATGTGGACATAATTAAAAGGGGTGCAGCATATTAACTTTTTTTAATGTGCATTAGAAACATGTTGGCACTTACCTAATTGGCGTGTTGGCTTTGTAATAAGAGAGCAGTAATTATTCATAGTAGGTTGTAAGACATTACTTCTCTTGTAAATGTCCAGTTTATTCACCAACAAGCCAATCCTTCTATGCCCTGTAGAACTTTAGATAACTATTATTGCTTGATGGCTATGCACAACAAAGCTACCCAGTAAATCTCTCCAAATCTCTCCTGCCATCTACATTCTACTAAACATATGTGGAAGCTATTTTAACACTCACCTACAGATTTCCAACTCTCCCACAGTGATTTATTTATATGACTCAGTATCTGCACACTCTTCTGAATAGCTGATGAGGGTAAAAGGAGAAAGTGTCTTCTTTCCTAAAAACTGCATATGCTGGCCATGTTTTCCCTTTTGTTAATTTCATGTGTTTTGGCTTGTTGGCCTTATTTGCACACGTTTTTGTGTGATTGTCAGTGCTATTTTATTCACTGTGGTTTTGCTGAGTGAGTATTCGGAGTGAGTTTTTATAATGAGGACAACAATATTCTCCTTAGAATATTTTACAAAATATTAAAATTAAAACAATTGACCATGAGCACTCTTGCCTAGAAAGGAAAACAAAGAGGTAAACTAAATGATGAAAAAGAGATCTTATTCTACTTTAAGGAGAACTCAGAAGTAGCAGTAAAGATGGCCATCTTTTCACAGACAAATTTAGATTAGTAGATCAAAGAAACATCTTCAGCTGTTGTCTTGTTATTATTGGAATGTACATATACAACTTGCTCTTCTGTAAGCAAATCCACGCACCAGGCAAAATCAGGATAAGAGGGAATGCTTAAAAATTCTCCAGAATCATTTGATTTTTGTTTGAATTGCCCATTAATGGACATCACTTGGGTAACAGTGCCATCTCTCATTTGATGAAGTGCCATATTTGCTGCATGAACAGGGCTCTATATTTAATTAGCTGTACAAGAAAAATAATTCATTGTTTCAGAACTTAGAAGCAAATTACTTGCTATGTGTTTCATTTTTGCATCATAAACTTAACTATTCTATACTAGATACTGTTATCTTTATTGTAAGACATAAAGGCTAACAGCTGATAATTGTCTTTTAAAATAAAACTTCATTTTTTAAAGGATATCATGCCAAGGGCATCTTGTGTTTCAGTTATGACTTGATACATTGTAATGAGTAACATGGGTGGTGTTCCACTATGTATCAGAACAAAATATAGATGCTAAGCATAAGGGAAATCCAGAAAAATATTTTGCAGTACAAACACAAACATGTAATTATTTATCCTCTGTAATGAAGATTTGCCTTTGGGCTAATAAAGGAGAATCTTTCCAAATGTTTTGCTCTTCAGTAGATATGAAACATATAACTTTGTAAGTATACATATATATTTGGGCTTGTAAATCAATGTGTAAATCAATCAATCAATCTAAATTTTGATTTATATTTTCTCTTTTATTCTGTTACAAAACAATATTAAAAAGTTAAAATCACAGATTAAAATGAAATTGATGGTACCTTACCAACTGATTTGTTTAGTAACAGTTCAAAGTTATGCTGGTATTTAATAAACAGCTGTGCAACCAATCCTCGCTTTTAAAACTATCTCAGTGTTGCTTGGTCAGCATTGCTTAGTCATTTGATAGCCATTTTCTTGCTTCCCAGCTAGCTTGCAACAAGCAGAAAGATTGTGGAAGCATAATTGTAAGTTGTGATCATGTGATGTTTTGCTTAATGACCCCAGTGACTTGTTTAACAACCAACTGGGAAGTGATGTCACAATTCTGCTATGGTCATGTGATTTTTTTCCACTTAAATTACTTTTGAATTACTGCTTCTTAAATTACTGGTCCCAATTGTGACAGCTAAGCAAGGACTACCTGTACTGGAATTATTTAACAAAAGCTTGTGACAGTTTTATAGACTTTAGAGGCTGGGAGAGTGGGGCTGAAAGCAACTCCTGAGGAATGTATTGCGGAGCCTGATCCTAGCTGAGGAGGAGGAGGCTCTGTCCTTCATGCCACAAAGTTGGGCCTCTCTTAGGTTGTTCCCAGGCTGTTTTGCATATGCCTGCAGGATTTGCTTTTGTAGCCAGTAGCAAGGTTGGCAATGGCAGAAGCAGTTCTTAGTTTCTCCATTACATAATACTCTGATGGTCAGCATGAACAGCTGAAGTTGCCCCTTATATAAAATTGGCAAACGGCAGGCCTTTCAGTGCAGGGATCATGTGATCCACGTACTTTGTACTGATTGGGATCCTGGATGCCCCATTTTGTTCCAACTTTCAGCTCTTGTTGAAGGATAAATCCCAACTGACAGCACATTACTGCATAAGATGGGGTGTAACCAAGGTGTGGAGAAAAAAAAATCCAAATCCAATTAGCATAAGCAAGGTAGCTGATAGATGAAACGCAGTGGTAGAAAGGAAGTTCTCATCACAGTCGCCATCAATCACTTCATGAAGATCAGAAACACTCCTAGGTGGCAAACCTGCTTTTACAGGAAGGGTGCAGCTCTATCCAAAACAGGCTGAACCTCAATCCTCAACTCCAGTTTTCTCATTACCACCAGCCTCCTCTCTTGTCTGGATTTAATTTAAGCTTATTTCCTTATTCAGCTGATTACATTCAAGGGTATCTGTTGTTTCCTTAGAAATGAATGGCAAGGAATAATAGAACTGGGCATCATTTGCATACTGACCCAGAACCCTAGTTGAGTTCTCTGAAGCAGTTTCATGCAGAGGTTGCATTGGGGCAAGATGGGATGCCATAGATGGTGTGTGTGTGTGTGTGTGTGTGTGTGTGCATGTGTCTAGGTGTTGAATATTAGTCTATCTTGCACTTGAACCTGACAAATGACAGAAATTTGGAAACTGCTTTTAAGGCTGCCTTTTTGCAAATTCTGGGTAATTGTTTAAGAGTGCTTCTCAAATTAATAGGAAAGTATATATTGTACAGTACATCTCACTTCTGTTCTTTGAATAATCACATTGGTTCTTATAAAGCCACAGGCATGAGCTGAACTGTGGAAAATCTCTTGGGGCTTCACCTTCACCTAAACTCCTATTTAGGCCAGTTTAGGCAACTTTCTCGCTTAAAGCATGTTGGAATTTGCAATGGTTGCTCATAAAATACCTGTAAGCATTCGTTTCCAATATGAAATCCTACTTTTGGGGAGCAGAAACTTGAAAATAATTTCCTTAGCTTATTATAACAATATAGAGTAACTTCCAGTTTAAATTTGTGATGTTTAAGCTAAAAGAGACAGTATACCATACAAAGACAATGTTAAGCTTTGAAACTAGAAATGATTATTGTTGGGAATTCCAACAGTGAAGTTAGTTAGATACTAAACTGTATATAAAGATTTGGTGAAAGTCTTTGGCTTGGTGGAAGTAATATATTAATATAATACTTAAAATGCACTCTTAACATTGTACCACTGTAGAGCTTTCCTTTTTTGAAAAAAGCCTATTCATTGCTAATTTGTATGAATGCATCTTATATAGGTCTCTCTCTCTCTCTCTCTCTCTCTCTCTCTCTCTCTCTCTCAATGATAGGTGCAGTTAAAAGATAAAATGGTCTGGTATAGTAGGCATTCACTCTTCTGAAGACTCTTAAAGTGTTAATCATGTTTGAATAAAGATGACTCTTGGGCAGCATAATGTAAACAGAACCTTAAGATAGGAGTTATCGTCTCTACATTTGTTGGTAGGAGGCACATGTCAAGATTTTGATAAGTACTGAACATACTGAGTGGCTTTCCTGATAAATTGAACTTTGTGAGTCTGGGTTTCTTTGATACAGTTTTAATTTTGCCCCATGATCTCTGTATATTGAAGTGCCTGATCACTTCAGAAATTTTCTTTAAAAGTATGTTTAAAATTTATAATTGGATTGTCAGGTGAAGAGTAATTTAAAGCAGTGTATCTTAACCTTGGCCACTTGAAAATGTGTGGACTTCAATTTGCCAAGGTTGAGAAACTGGTTTAAAGAAATGACAAGTGATCATTTTCTTTACATTTTAAAGAAGACTTTCTTTTAGAAAAACACAATGAAAAATTGCAAAGAAAATCACACATTTTAGAGGGATTCAGTTTTAAAAATTAAGGTATTCTGCTATGTATTATTGATGTAATGGCAATAGAGATTGGCAATAGAGACAATATAATTCTGTATTGCAATTTACCATAGCCATTCTGCTTTTTATAAAGGTCTACTGAGTTTCTTTAAAGGAGAACTACCAGATATAAACATCAATAATCCAGATAACCGTTTGATTGACAGTGAAAAAAAATGCAGTACTCTAAACTCTTGGATACCTAGTTATTGATCAGCATTTTGCAACCAAGATGTAGAAGTTTTACACAAAAGGGCTTTGCTTTTATTCTTAGACTTCTCCAAGAGTTAACTACAGTATTATTATTATTTTACTGAATTCAATTAAAATGCAAAAAGAAGAAGGGGAGTAGATATATATCATCTTTAAAGCTGGTTACAATTTGATGTGTTTTACAGATTTCTTAACAGAGAAGAAATATGTATTGAGTTCAGTGGGATTTATTTTTAATTTGTATTTATATTGTATTTGTACTGAAATGCTGTTATTTAAGTTTATTTTAATGTAATTCATATTGCAGATAAATCTATTAAAAAGTTTGTTTGGTTTGAGTTATATAAACCAATCCATTATGGTTTGCAGATTAAGCTAGGTTGCTTGTTGCGTCATACACACCTGGACATCTGTGCCTCCTTAAAGAAGGCATGACTCCATACAGCACTCTTAAATATTACACATCTTCTCAGTATTCTAAACTTTATTTCTTAGTGAGCATTATATGCATTAGATATTAGTATATCTTAAATGGGTAAAAGTACATTAGAAATCAATATTTTCTAAAATATTCCAGGTTCTTTTTTTAACTTGAGAACATTTTTGCAAACAGTTAAATATTTTGTACATTTTTGTGTGTTTCTTGGTATATAGGACATTTAGGTGTTTTGCCTTGATAAAATGTAAACTAATTGATTATCAGAAATCTTGATATTCTGAACTTTTCCACTACTCATTTGAGTCTCGCTTTATTCTAGTAGACCTAGTTATCAGAAGCTGTGTGGGGAGGGAAGGGAGAATCCTATGTAAGTGTGTTCAAAAGTTCCTTCTCTGCCTCCTCCTCCCTCTACTGAGAAAACGATGATAATAGAATAGTTTGTGTCAGAGTGAATCTGGACTGTATTTTGCCTTTGACTCCACCCATTTTTTTTAAAATGCAGCTTATTTTTAATGCAGCAGTGGGGAGGGAAATCACACATGACAATATTAGGGCCATTTTCTCTTTATTGTGAACAGTAAAATAACGTGCCTCTTCCATAATGACCCTGTGAATTTATGCATTTCTTGTGTGCATTCATGCTGTTCTATTTATGCCTCTATGCCTGGCTATTACTGACTAATATGCTGTTCCTTCCAGCTTTTTGTCTAGATTAGGAACTGAAATGTGGCAACCAGTTTTGGAAAGGGGAACATGTTAACTGGATATATTTTCAACATCTCTTTAGAAACCTGAGAAGATACACCTTGGTTCTTAGTCATCAACCTCTTTTTCCAACTCTGTCGATACACTTGGAAGTGTTTTAAGACTAAAATCCTGAGGTTTTGGAGCATTTGGCAGTTAGGGATCTTCCTTCCAATTGGTTTGTGAGGGCAAATCTATAGTTCCAGGCTGAATTCTCATGAAGCCACAGTTGTTGAAAAAAAAATTGGATGGTGTGACACAACATGCACTGTATGTACAAGAGGAATAAAAGAACAACGGAGTTGGAAGGGACCCTGAAGATCTTCTAGTCCAACTCCTGCTCAGGCAAGAAACCCTATACCCATATTTGATTCATCATCTTGCTGATTTTGATTCATGGGATTTAGGGGAAAGAGAATAGATCACAGGATCGGCATCATAGAAATGATTCTGCCAGCTAATTTCAGAAATAAGATTGCAATTGGAATTTGCCATCTCGCAGTTATTACTTTGTTGTCTAGAGGCAATTGACTTGACATTTTTTTTCCGTTAAAATCTCTCATATACATGCATATTATGCATATGCCAAACCTCCACCATTTGGAGTGCTGCATAAGTTTGCATGAGACATGCAAGCCTCAATTTTTGCATCGTTGTTCTAGAAGATTCCTTCCAACAATAATTAGCTGTTTTCCTTGTAGAAATATATATTTTAATTATGTATAATTCTGCACAAGAAAGCTTTTAAAAATTAGTTTCTGTGGATTCCACCTCCTAGCTGCAAATACTACTTTTGACTTAGGGATGAAAAGAGGCACCCAACATAGCTATTCTGAATTATTTTCACAATCCTGTGGCTGCATCGGTGTAAAAAAGATTATTTTTTTCAACCAGCCATTGAAATTCTAATTTCAGGTATTCATAGATTGAATACACAATTATATGTATTTTCCTTTTTGCAAATCCAATTAAATTTTATTTGCTGTACTTAAAAATGGTATCTTAGAAAAACTGTTGTTTAAGATGGCAAGCATGCGTGCCTGTTTACTGACTTTAGTATTTGTGGATTAGAGTAATTAGAGCAAACAGTGGAATATCAGCATATGTTGGTTAGCTGCAAGAGGAAACCACGCCACTGTACATATTGAGTGTCCTATATTTGGCTCGATCTCAAAAGCCTCAAAAGAAATGGGCTAAGAATGCAGAGTTCTCACAGAATTTTGTGGCTCTGTTCATACAGTGTGCTGAACTATATTTTGATCTAATTGGGGGTTGTCAAATAAGCCATGGTGGCTGGGTTTCACACAACCTTCTATGTTATAAATCATTCTTCCCTCCCACTATTATTTTCTCCCTCTTTCCTCCAAATAATTCAGTCTGATGCTCTTCATTATAATTTTGGTTTAGAGCATACTGCCATCCCCTTTTGAGGAATAAATTGAAATTCATTATAATGAAGCATAATCTTCTCACCTTTTTGGAACTCTGGGATATATCTGAGACCACATAGTCAAGACTCTGTTCCAAGAAAACTTTATTTTTTAAAGTATTTTTTTAGGACTTGAAAGCAGCTTGTTCATTTGGGGAATTTACACCTAAAAATAGTCTTCTTGGATTATTCATTCTACTGAAGGATATGCATCTCACATATTTTATTGTTTTATTTAATGAAAGTCTTCTATAAAACAGTTTGTTTTTTCCTATTCAGAAAATGTGATCGCCACATAGCTGCCCTTAATTTTCGACTAATAAATGCAAGCTATCAAAGATCTAGAAATATATTTCTAAGGATTGGTGTATTTTGCACTTAAGAATAAACTTGTATGAACTTACTCCTAATGATATCACACACATAAACTGTGAACTGCCATTTGCACTTCTACAAATACATAAATAGAAATATCTGTGGTAGTCAGGAAAGAATCCAGTTTCCTTCACTTCATGCTGTCTGTACTTTTTAATCAGCAAAAAGTATCTGGATTTATATACATGGGCATATGGTATACACATCTGTACATCATTTACAAAGTATGCATCATAATCCCCCTCCTTTTTTTGCATTTTGAAATCAGGTCTACATAGATTTGTTTGGACCACAGACCCTAACACTAATAAAGTTTGCAGTAAAAACCCAGGAACACAAAATTCAAGTTTCATCAATCATAAAAATCATTAACTTTATGTTCACTTTTTAAAAATTAGTTTTCTACTTGTTTGAATTGGATTTGTATATCAGAGTCAACCATAAAAGGCTGACTGTAAGTAATATATTGCATTAATGTTCTACATTAGGCTTTTGACTCCTCCTAAACAGTAAATGGTTTTCAAACTAAATATCTATGGTTTGGCAATGTTATGCCATATGAATACAGAATGCACATTATTATTTCTAACTACCACAAATTCCAGAGTCTAACTCTGGCTTTCAGTAGATTGTCTTAAGGTTAACAGATCCATCTAAACTAAACCATGAAGAAGGCCATTCTGTATTCAGATAGCTTGCAAGATTTCACTACTTGTGTTTTTTTTAAAACACATTATCACAAAAGATAATGCAATATAAGTCTTAACAGCTTCATTTCTTCAGGGTCTCAAAAGTATTTAGGCCTTTCTTGTAATGACTATTATGGATAGCAAAATGGCATTTGTTGAAACAACACAAAAGAGACATTACTCCCCTACAGTGTAGCTAGACAACTGTGTTCATGTTACCTTCTAGTCCTTGAGTCAGCAGAAAACAGTGCCAACATAAATTGCATTGCCCCGACTGCTAAGCCTGTTCTGATTCAGAAAACACTAGTGGTGCTGCCCTCACAGTTTTAATGCAGGAAAAGTTAAGGAAAGCAACCGGTGGATTCACTTGGCTTTGTTTGCCCTCTTACCAAGCACCAACTGCTGATGAGAAAAACAGCATCAATAGCTCTCCATAATATTGGGTGGGATAGATAAATAAAGGAGAGTATTGTAACTCAGGGTTGAAATGAGGAGTCCTTGGTGCTTTCTGAGCTTGGATGGTTGGGTTCTTCAGATGCCTCATCAAACAAGGTAACATAATCAGTGCTAGTCTTGGGATACTTAGGATGAGGATTTAGCTCCCTTTAAAAATTTGCACATGTGATAGGTTGCAGGTATGGTTTTCCTTAACTTTTCCTGCATTTTGCTCTGCTATGTTTTCAGAGTTTTCCACTGACCTGCAACAACTTAGACCAGTGGCCCCCAACCTTTTGGGCACCAGGGGACTGGTTCTGTGGAGAGAGATTTTTCCATGGACCAGAGGGTCTAGTGTTCCTTTGCCCCCAAACCATGTCCAGGGGTGGGATTCTACCAGTTTGGGTGAACCAGATGTTAAGTTTCCATCTGGTTCACTGAACTGGTATTTCAACCAACTGGCTGGCCCCACCCACTCCTCCCTTCCTAGGAGTCTCCACGTGGCCCATTTTCCATGCAGGTAAGTGCAGAGTCCACACAAAGGCTCTGGGATGGGGTAAAACAGGCCTGTTTCCAGCTTTAAGGGGAGGCCATTTTCACCCTCACAGAAGCCCAGGAGGAGACCTCCGGACCCTTGGGAAGGTGAAAAACAGCCCTCCCCGAAAAACCGGAAGTTGCAAAACGGGCTTGTTTCCGGCTTCCAGTGGGCCTCCAGAGCCCAGGGCAGGCTTTTTTTGACCTCTCAGAGGCCCGAGGGTCTGGCCTTCCCCGGGCCTCTGGGAGGGCGAAAACAGCCTGCCCTGGGCTCACTGGAAGCCGGAAACAGGCCTGTTTCCAGATTTTTGGGAGTTCCAGTAGGCCACGCCCATCATGGCTATGCCCACCCAGAAACCAGGTTGCTGGGATTTTTGAATCCCACCCCTGACCATGTCCCACACTAACCTAGCTGACAAATTCTAGAAAACTGGATAAACCAGGAATACCGCTCCTTAGTAAATCACCAGCACAGAAGAGGGTTCTGGGATAATAAAAGTCGGTTACAAAGACATGTTTTGGGACTAGGCGGATGAGCTATGATTGTTTAATAAAAGTAGTTATGTAGATTTCATACCTATGAGAATATTTAACTCTGTAAGAATGGGCAAAGTATGAAATAGCCCTTCACTTTTACCAGGTAAGTTTTATTATCAAATCTAATGCCCTAGTCATATTTTTTGCTATCAGAAACATTAAATAAGTTTTTAAACTGTATGCATTTTGCATCAAGATGATACCCAGATGAGTAGTCCAAGTCTCATTCTATACTTTCTTATAGGGAAGTTGGTCAGTAATAGATACATCAAAAGTATGCAAATAATGATAAATGACTTCAAATGTAGTACAGTATTCTTAGAAATTTGGAAAGAGAAAAAAAGTGCATGAAAAATGCCTGTAATGGTTAAACCACTATCATCTTGTTCAATGTCTGGGAAGAGACTAAATTCACATCATACTGAGACATGGCTTGTTTGACACGGTTTACTGGATAAACCATAGTTGGCTTCATTTATACCATACACTGACCCATAAACCGCATTATGATTTATCTTGCAGTATGGCATTATGGATAAAGTGTGTTAGCAATTAGAATTGCGAAAGTTTTAGAACACTTATGGTTTAGACAAGAATGTTATTTGGTTCAAGCTTCTGGCCCACTGTGCACAGCCAACTGCTTTCGGGAAGCCCACAAAATAGTATTTTGTTCAGTTATGGTAATAAGAAGGTTTTATTCCAGTTTATTCCTCTGATACTATAGTTAGCTATAGCCAAGACTGGAGGCATGGTTTTGAAAGGTTGAAAAGAGATATGGTAGGTAAGAGTTAACAATTGTATCAGGTTGACCTCTGGTAAGATGTTCTTGTACCAATTTGGGTCATATTGGAAGAGGGAGTTCAACAATGTCAAAATGATGGGAACAACCGGGTGGTTGAAACTCAGCTCTTTTTAATGTGTGTCAGATATGTCTCACACATTTAAAGGGGGCGGGACTTAAGTCATTTGGTGTTGAAGCCTTCCCATTGGAACACCTATTCTGTTATAATGATTGCTATAAAAATGATATAAAAAGATGCTATAGTATGACAATGTGATAAGAGAAAATTAGACACTTGTCAAAAAATGTTTATTAATAAGTTGCTTTTCCATGAAATTTAGGGGGGAAATTCTTCAAATGATTAACAGCAGATAAATGCTCTCCCTGATGATCTCATTATCAGAGGTCAGGAGGGTATTAATTACACCTGGTTAAGGTTAAGAAGCAGGACAATTAAAAACAAGTTCATAAGATTTGACAACATCATCACATTCTTTGTAGGTTTGGAACACCATGACCTAGAGTATCGGTCATTGGGCAATTCAGAAATATAAATAGAGAAAAGAACATTGAATTGGCTGGGAGAAAATATTCCTCTGGGGCTTTTCTGACAGTTGTGTGGAAGTTGCATTATTGACTGAAGCTAAGAATGTGGATTGAGGCAACCAATAAATGATAGGAGTATATTCATATAAATAACTAATATGTCACTTTAAGTAGTATTCATCTCTGTTCATTATTCTATTGTAAAACTATTGCTTTGACTATATAGCTAAGCTTTTCTGCTTTTTTAAGCCACATTCAAACAAAATTGTTTATCGATAACAGTGCATCTGTAGATTTGTTTAGTATTGCTAGAAATTATTTTTGAAAAGCTGTGGCAAATATGGAAACATGTACAAGGAATACATAGATGTTTGAATTGGAATGTAATATATGTATATGTAATATATGTATACAATATATGTATGTGCTCTCTTGGGCATATATCAAGCCCAAAGCATATTTCAAAAATGTGATTTTTGTAAGTTTTCACTAACAAGCAATAAACATAGACCTCATAGTCTTATTTTCTTTGATAAAGTAGGTCTTATTAGTATGGCATAAGTCTTAAACCATTGGGATGAGTTCTATTAGAAGGCTAATTGAATATACACCCAGAGAAATTATCCCATTGGTCCAGGCTAAGATATCAAGTTGCTGGTGATATCCAATCGAAAACCTCTCACAATTATGGTGAAATAAATTCCTAATAAATACACAATTAAATATATTCTAGTCTGTGGCTAACTCTATCTGGGGGATGTAAGGTGGGAACGATCAAGCTTAGATTGAATCCCTGCAGGATGCTATTTGTCCTGGGTCACTCTCACCTCCAAGTTGGCTCCAGATGGGGGTGAGATTGCCCCTGAAAAGATCAGCTGTATGAATTGTAATTTCTCCTGGATTTGGAACTTGTGCTTGCGTAACAAGTGGAACCAGTGGCCAGCTGAGTGTTTGCCTGACTTTGGCTGATGTACCAGTTGAAACTGTTTTTGAAGCAGATGGTCCTGGCAACAGTAAGATCCTTATTATCTGCAGATCAGATTATTGAAATATGCTGCAGTTGAGAATGTCTGTGAAGATGACTCAAGAACTTCAGGTGGTGCAAAATTCAACAGCCCACTTGCAGTTTGGTAAAAGGCATGTTAGCAGTATTACATCAGTGTTGTGAGCGCAACAGCATTGATTCCCTCAGAGTCCAATTCAAAATTCTGGTCAGATGCTTTAAGACTACATTATTTGGTCCAGGCTACTTAGGGACTCTTCCAAAGGAGAATTTTCCTGTCCTATGCATTCAGTTCATGAAGGTGGAGTTGTGGAATCCTATTCTTGGGAAGTTAGACAGACGACAGTAAAGAAACAAACATATTCGGCCATTCATCCAGTCAGATTACTGCCTTGTCCAACTTTTGTAATTTTTAATTTATACTACATTATATTAACTCAATTTTAATGGTTGTTTTATTGCTTTGAGATTATTGAAAGCACCTTAAGTCTATCGATTTGATGGAATATAAAGTTATGTAATAAATTAATAAATATGTATATTAGTATTGCATTTTGGAGACCCCTTTGTTAAAGAATCTAGGTCAGGGCCGCCAACCTTTTGGACCTCAGGGACTACCAAACTCATAATTTTAAATCCCAGGGACCACTAACTGGTTCTGTGGGTGTGGCCTAATTTGTGGGTGTGGCTTGGTGGTCATGTGACTGGCTGGGCATGGCTTTTATGTAAATATAAGTATATAAATATTGAATTTTTTATTTTAAAAAAGGAGCAACTTTTACCCAAAATCAGGTAAAGCAGGCAGGCAGATTGAGTTGCTCGCAGAATCACAGATTCATTCAGAAATCTATCTGCCATTGGCTATCTCCGTCTGTCACATAAAATTTGCTTGCAAGCAAACTCATAAAATTAACTCACAACACACCATGTATGTAAATATTGAATTTTTTTATTTAAAAAAAGAGCAACTTTTACCCAAAATCAGGCAAAGCAGGCAGGCAGATTGAGTTGCTCACAGAATCACAGATTCATTCAGTGAACTATCTATCTGCCATCGGCTAGCTCAGTCTCTCAAATTTGCTTGCTGTGAGTCTGCACTGATTAATAGAACCTTCAGTCCTAGGGGAGCTTTGGCTGTGCTTAAAAACAGAGCCGGATATCTAAATATTAGCTAGAAAGCAAGAAATCCAAACAATCTAAATCTCTCAGCACAGCAGAACAGATGATGGTCGGAAAAAGCAAAAATAGCAACTTAGCAGGAAAGTTTGCCGGGTAAGGAATGAGTGGGCGGGGAAGGTTCCCTCAGGCCATGTGGGCGGTTTCTGCACAGCCTGGATTAATTGCTTTGGAGGGTGCTCTGGGGGGTGACATTTCTCTGCGGCCCACCAAAATTTTCTCACGGCGCACTAGTGGGCCACGGCCCACTGGTTGGCGACCGCTGATCTAGGTTACTCTATATTTTGGAGTTTTGCCTGTGGAAATTCAGAAGCACTCCAATAACCTACAGATCCCAAGAGATTTCTGATAGATGGTCATTCCACAAACATAAAAAGTTTTTCAAGCATGGCAAAGAAAAAATTTCCAGCCCCTTCCAATTTGACATTTTTTCATTGTTCTTTGTTGAGGTATATGATTTTTAGTTATTATGTTTCTTTTGTCTTATCATTTATTTTAGCTACATCGTCCATAGAGAATTATTTTCGTAATCAAATGAGCCAGTTACAAATAATAAATAAACTTTCTAAGCATTACATGTGAGTCAGGTCACTAGTCTTAAGGCAGCATTTATTTATTCTAATAGTATACCAACACTTCTGGCAAAGCCAACCTACAGCATGAATATATAAGCATAGCATTATATGCTAATTGTGGGCAGCTTTTTAAATATGGGTGTATTGGAATGGACTACTGTGAAACATTTTTACACTATCCAGGAAACAAGATTTAAAATGAAATATGAAACACTAAAATGAAAATCAGGACAGGGAGGTGCTAAGGTTGTATCCAATTCCCTCAGCTATTTAACTTAGAAGGGGCGTTGGTTCTTACCTGATACGCTTCTTTTCATGGAGCTGTCGAGAGCGTCCAGGTTGGGAGGAGCTCCAGTCTCGGCTCTTACAGGCTGAGCTTGAAATTGAGGAACGCCCCTCACCGTCACGTGGTCCTCGGGCGCTCCCCAGGTTTTTGCGCAGACGAGAAGGAAGGTCCTGTTCTCATCACACTCAGGAAAAAGAAATATATTAGATTGCTCGGTCGAACAGCCAGATTTCCCACCAGGCGGCCTACGGGTGGGGCTGGAGCGCTCTCGACAGCTCCATGAAAAGAAGCGTATCAGGTAAGAACCAACGCCCCTTTTCCATTGAGCTGTCTCGGCGTCCAGGTTGGGACATACCAAAGCTTGGCTAGTCCTGCGGGTGGGGCCCGTCTGGTATAGAATCTCTCCTGGGACCCTGAAGACCCGGCTGGAAGGCATGCCCAACAGGAGGAACCCCTGGAGGTTGGAATGTCTCAACAAGGGGCCTAAAGAGGAGGCGGAGCTGTCCAGAAGGCAGTCCCGCCAAGGAGGCCAACAGATGTGCACTGGAACCGTGATTCAAGAGACTGGGAAGGTCGACCCGTGTTGGGAATTCCCCTGGGAGAACTCTGGGACAGAGAGGAGGAGGGGAGGAGGGGCCCCTCTGCTAGGATCAGGAAGGCCCGGGAACCAATTGCCTGGACGTGGCGAGTTCCTGGAACAGCGGCCTGCCCGGGAGCCAGGTTCGGTTCCGCCCAATGGCGAGGCGGACGACTTTACTCAAGGGCCCAGCTGGCCGAGGGCTGCCTTGTCTGGGGATAAAAGTAGTAGTGAAGGCTAGAGATCTGTGTGAGGACTGGGAGCGCAAGGAGGGGCCCCAGCTAGCATTGGATGGGGGTAGATGTGTTGCCGACCAGTCGCCCAGGGCAGGGTGAGGGGGACAAGAGTGCTCCTGGGGTAGGAGCCTGTTGCAGACAGGGGTTAGAGGTCGGAGTAGAAATTGGCCTTCTCGCACTCCTTCCTCTCTCTCCTTTTTTTTTTTTTTTTTTAAAGCAAGCGCCTGGGGCGACTGCATTATCGGGAGCAGCCGGAGCGAACCTCTCCCGGATCCCGGGAGGGCTTCCTGGAAGAGTTACCTCCGGACCCATCCGGCTCCGCTCGGTAGGGAGATCTGTAGGGAGAGGATCGGTAGTATCTGGAAAAGGAGGAGGAATGGGAAGAACCCTGGCGAGGAGAGGGAGAGGAACCTCTGAAGTCAGACCTCCTAGAGAGGGAAGGGAGGTACTTGCGCTTGTTCGGGTCTCGGCCAGGAATGGGTCGAGAACCGGTCCAAATAACTTCCCCCAGAGATGGGGGCTGATGCTAACTTAGTCTTGTTTTTAACGTCCGCTTGCCAGTGGCGGAGCCAAAGTAGACGAGCGGGCGGTAACCTGGGGCGAAATGGCCTGGTGGAGAATTTTGCCGCCTGGAAGGTGGCGTCTGCAGCTTCGGCGCGGCCAGGATCTTGGCAATGTCCTGGTGCGCCCTGAGATTGGCTGCGGGAACATGCTGCTTGAGCTGCTGGAGCCACTTGATGGAAGACCTGGTGAAAAAGACGCGGCAGTGGAGGCCCTGACTGCCCAGGTGTCAGAGAGGTGAGCGCGGCACAGGGCCAGTTCAGCTCGCTTGTCCTCGGGCTGGAGAGCATCGAGTGAGTCGCTGGGAGTAGAGCGGGAAGCCAGGCCTGCGGGCTCGTCCACGGGGAGGATCGAGCAGGGTGGAGAACTGCGGTTCCAGGTTAAAAACCGCTTGTCCTGGGCGTTGGGGGAGGGGGCCCCGAGGAGGCCAACTGCCTAGAGACCATGTCTGAGAATATGGGCGGGACAGGATCACCTCAGTTTCCACCACGGGCTGAGAGAAGAGAGAGTCGGGAGGAACCCCTGCCGCCGCTGGTGGGGGAGGGGTTCAGGCCCAAGGTAGTCCTGGCTTTGAACAGGAGGGACCTAAATAGGTGCGGTTTAAAGAGCCCTAAAAGCGGGCTGGCCTGGAGAGGCCCTCGTCCTCCGACATGTCCCCCTCTAGGGGCCTGTTCCCGAAAAGAGTTCGCTGCCTATGAGGGACCCCATGTCAAGGTCCTGCTCGTCCCCAAAGAGGAAGGGTCCCCGGGTTCTTGGGCCTCCATCCCCTCTATCTCCAAAGGTAAGGTTAAGTCCCCTTGGGAGTTGCCTGACCAAGCGAGGCCGCTGATCCTAGGGCCTCGGGGCCGCAGGCCGAGAAGCCAGACCGGCCAGCTGCTGCATCTGTTGCGCTACCCTTTGCCGGATGGCCAGTTCCATAGCCTGCATTAGGTTTTGGGTATTTCCGCCATGGGGGGTGGGTGAGACTCCTCCGGGTGCAGTTCTACAGCAGTGGTGGGCAAGGTGACCTCAGGGGCCTGTCCAGGCTGTGGGGAAGAAGCAGAAGCAGGAGAGGAGGGGAGAGGAGGATGGGTGGAGGTTGATGGAGGCGGAAGGGTCCCGGGCACAGAGCTTGACTCATGAGAGCGTCTGTCAATTTCCCTTCGAGGCCCTGTGTCGCCTGAGGCATCCCTTTGGGAAGCTTTGGATGGTTCCTGTGCCTGTTTGCGCAGGTGGTGGGATTAGCCTTGGCCTTCAGAGAAGTGCCACGAGAGGTATTGTCGTCTGCCATCTGGAGAGGAGAGAAAAAGGAAAAAATTTCCTGGTTAATGCGGCGGTTAACGGGTCTGGGTACAGCCTAAGCAGAGGCTGGAACTCCCAGTGCTCGTATTGCACCCCCTTTTTGTCAAGGCAACAGAATTGTTCTGCAAGCGTGTTGGGCAGTAGGGCCTAGCCGGGGCCAATCAGCCAGAATGAACGCCAAGCTGTCCCTGCCGGGCGAACCGGGGAAGGGACCTAGGCAGGATTGCAAGGTATTTGAGCAGTCCCAGGATCTGCCCAGGAGTCAGGGAAACAATGCGGCCTACTGGTAGGCCTCAGATAAAACCAATGACCCTGGGGCGCAGGTAGAAGGAATAATGTAAGCTGAAACCAGGTCTGGATGCGGCCTACATGGAGGCCGGGAATCCCAGCGCACGTTCCACGCCCCCTTTTAGTCAAAAAAAATTTTCTGTTTAAAATAGAGGTTTGGTACGAACCAGGGCCTAGCTCAGAGACCAATCAGCCAGAAGGTGAAGCGCCAGGCAGCTACCCCTGCCGGACGGACCGGGGAAGGGGTGGGGGGCAGAGCTGCTACTTCGCCTGCTGGGGAAAAGGCTGCAGGGCCAACGGGCCCTATTTCTGCAGGAGGCCTGTCGGTAGAATGAAAGACAGGCTGAGACGTGGGAGTCCCAGGCTGCCTAATGATCAGTTAAGGCTGCGGCCTGTAAAGGGCCTCTAGTAATGGCGGACGGCCATGCGGCCACTCACAAGATGGCGGCCGTTCCAGGGCACACCCAAGATGGCGGACGCCACAGGGGGCCCAAGATGGAGGCCGCAAGTAACGGAGGCAGCCCCAGCGGCGGTAAACTCCCAGGGAAAAATAGAGAAATTGACCCTTTGGGAGAACCAGGAAGCGTACCCTGGGCTAGATGGCGTTCGCGGGGGAACGGCGGCTAAAGCGAGAGAGGCAGGCAGAAAGCAGGCGGCCTCGCGCGGAGCGATTAGGCGGCAAACGAGCGGTGGGGGGCAGCGCTCGGCGCTCGTTTTCTCCCCTTAAGGAAACAGTTCAGATGTTAAAAACACTCCCTGGGAGTTCAAACCTGAGTTCCTGCGCTGCCTGCCGGTGATCCACGTAGAAAGCGATGAGAGGAAGAGGCCTAGAATGCTGAACGACCGGAGCAAAAGAAAAACAGCCTGTTTGCCACGAGGCTGAGCAAAAAACTGGGGAGCGCCCGAGGACCACGTGACGGTGAGGCGTTCCTCAATTTCAAGCTCAGCCTGTAAGAGCCGAGACTGGAGCTCCTCCCAACCTGGACGCTCGAGACAGCTCAATGGAAAATAGAGCATGTCATGAGAAATACTCAACTAGAAGAAAGATATACATAGATATACTTCTGGATTTGGGGAATTAAATGTACTATAGCAATGGGACATGACATGCTGTGTAGATTCTAGTCCTGAATAGATTTACTTCAGAGAAGGTACACTTACCTTTCCTTTGGAGCCAGGTGCCTCCAGACCTGGTGTTAATATGCAGTCACCATGTCTCATTGATGAGACATTGATGTCTCATTAGAGATTGGTTCGGGTATTCTTGTTTTTCTCTTTCTTACATTTTCTGCTGCAGCTTCCATAGTTTCTCTTTTGGAATAAGGAAGAAAAGACAGAAAAGAGACGTAGTTCCTTATGATTGATACTCAGCTGTAGAGGACTATTGAATGACCTTATGTTTAAATAGAGGTAGTCCTCGACTTACATCCACAATTGAGCCCAAAATTTCTGTTGTTAAGTGACATTTGTTAAGTGAGGTTTGCCCCATCTTATGACCTTTCTGGCCTCAGTTGTTAATTGAATCACTGCAGTTTATAAGTAAGTAGCCCATTTGTAAAGTGAATCTTGCTTCCCCATTGACTTTGCTTGTCAGAAAGTTGCAAAAGGTAATCCCATGACCTTGGGACACAGCAACCGTCATAAATATGAGTCAGTTGCCAAGCCAATTGTCAGTTGTGAATTATGATCATGAGGATGCTGCAGAGGTTGTAACTGTGAAATACAGTAATAAGTCACTTTTTTCAGCTTTTTTGAAATGAACCAAATGAACTGTTGTAAGTTGAGGACTAACTGCCTTTTTCCTTTAAAAAAAAAAGTTTTCTAGCCCCTCTTCCCTCATAGTGATTGTACTGTAGTTAAAAACTGAGAAACATCTGAGGCCTGTGCTTCATAAGTTTTTTTTTAACAAGCGATCATATTTAGTGATGTGTGTATACATATAAACAAGGAGAACATTGTTTACTTCCTCTGTAAGTCCTGGGACATTCAGTACTATGAAGTATGATACGCTTGCATAAACATAGGACAGATTTATCTCTCTCTCTTATCTTTGCTTTCCAGTCTTGGAAAGTGATTAATCTGCAACCACACATTTTGTTCTTAGATTGTACATATTATTGCCTGTTTTTTTCCCTATTATAAATTGACAGAAAGTTTCTGTGTTAGTCAAAGAGGACAGAGAACCTGGATCTGTTCTTAAATGTTGAATTTAAGAGAAAAGCTTGAATCCCACTTTAAGAAAGTTTTGTTTCTGATATTTGTCCTCCAGCTCATCTATTTCCAGGTTCATCATTTGACTTCCTCCCATTTTTTTTTACTCCAAAATTGCACATTTTTTGAAAACTTTAGTCTTTAAAAAGTTGATATTTATCATGCACAATTAATTAGTGTTTAACATTTTGTATGATTGCATAATTTATAGTTCCTTGTCCTACACTTTCTGGGAATTCCTGAAATGTATGATATACGCAGCTAAGTATACTTGTTTCCTTTCTCTCTAACATGGGCACTCCATTAATGTCTTTGGGTGTTTCCTTTTGAAAGGGAATAGCACAGCATTATTTATCTTGAATGTATCATGTTATTAGGCATGGTCTGGTTTATTTGTATATTTTATTTAATTGTGTATATTAATTTATTATAATAATGGGTGAAAAATATGGGCGATACTTTCGTAAGGCCTTGAAGACATAATTCGGTCACCTGGCTTGGGTATCTGATTGTGTGGTTGTGGTAAATGCTCTTGGTGGATTTTCTACCTTGACAGTTGACTTTAGTTTGGTGGTTTTCATATTGTTTCTTATTTTTCATATAGTTAATTTTGTTAGCTAATCAGAGTCATGAAATTGAGATATGTGGCCATATAAATTGGAATAAAATGAACAAATCAATCCATAATATATATGCCACATATTCACAAAGAATGCATGATTTATACTTCTTCCTTTCTGTTGTATAACCCACCGTTTGTTGTTATGGAAATTTCATATAAGGCAGAACTCCTTATTCACAGTGAGCTGGTAAAGGCATATAATACAGGTCCACAAAGGGAAGTTTGAGTAAGGCAGGAATAGAATACTGATTTTTCTCAGTGTTATAATACTAACTCTACTCTGTTTTCTTTTTCAAAAATTACACTGGTATTGTATATTTCTTTTCTTTCCCCCGATACAACTTTCCCCCATGTTCTACAGGGCACACTAAAGTGAAATAAAAAAACAGGCAGATTTTTATGTAACTTAACTTTCCTCTAGGAGAATTGCTTCCAGTTAACCATGCCCAGTTCTGTTTTTAAATATTTTAAACTATTCTATATGACATTTCTGATTTTCTAACAAGGAAGTTCTATAACTAGCTAGCAGGTTGTGGGGAAAGCAGTAAAAGAGAGTTAAGGGTGTACACTGTACATGTGTTTGTGAATTTATAATAAGAACTTGTAATTGTGAAACTGTTCAACCTCTGATTGTAGTCCGGTAACCTGAAAGAGATTACAAAACCCATCGTGAAAGAAGGCAAACTATTGGCTTGGGATATATTATCAATATGAATAAGAAAATAACAAAGTTGGAAGGGATCCTGAAGGTATTCTAGTCCAACCTCCTGCGCAGGAAAGAAACCCTATATACCGTTTCAGACAAACTATTGCCCAATCGCTTCTTTAAAACCTCCAGTGTTGGAGCGTTTATAACTTCTGGAGGGAAGTCATTCCACTGATTAATTATTCTAACTGTCAGAAAATTTCTCCTTGGTTCCAGGTTGGTTTTCTCCTTGATCAGTTTCTATCCATTGCTTCTTGTCCTGCCTTCAGGTGCTTTGAAGAATAGGTGGACCCCCTTTTCTTTGGGCCTCTCAAATATTGGAACCCTGCTATCAAGTCACCCCTAGTCCTTCTTTTCACTAGACTAGACGTATTAACTTTATTCTCTCTTGCAAATTAAGTTGTAAATCTGGCAAACCTGTATTCCAGCTAATTCAGTATTATACTAACTAGTTTTAGACAGAGGACTTTCCAAATTTTGCCTGGCATGGCAATCAAGCCAAAGTTTACAAAATAATACATTCATCTACAATTTAAACAGCAGCAGTAATCCTAATGTAGCAAGCTGGTTTGTTAGGGAGAAAACTGAATTACGATCTTTTTTTCCCTGACATTTAATTTGTTGTATTATGAGATTAATGGAAGAACACCTAATCATGTGAGTCAGCCCAGAAGTGCCACAGCCGAGACATACCTATGGCATTTACCTGCATGGCCTGCATAGACTTTCTATGATGGCTTGCCATTCTATAGTTATATGCTAAAGCAGTGATGTCCGATTTATAGCCATGAAGATACTGTGAGCGCCAGTATGTATGTATGATACAGTATGTCGGCCACACTACTGATGCCAACTCTGCATCAGAACTGCAGCACATGTGGCTAGAATTAGGGGAGAAATTGTGCGCATATGGCACAAGATTTTCATCTTTCTCTTCTTTCCTCACAATACATTTTGTCATCCAGCTTCCAAAGTATCAGACAAGAATAAAGAATAAAAACAAAAAAACAAACAAAAACCTTTCCTGAAATTTCAACCAGTGTGATATTCTTTTAAGACTTAATATTGGGGTCATTCAGATATCACAGGACTTTGCTGGCAAAACTTTGGCTTTATATATTGGTCCTTTGGAGTTGTAGTGGTCCACAAAAAAAGAGAAGACTGAGAATGATTATGCTAAAGAAAGAAAAGAGAGCAGCTTGTATTCAGACATGCCTTAGGTTTTCTTATGAGAAAATATGAGTGTGTGATTATATTGCCTTTTGTTCAGATTTAGGAAGAACAAGTCTAAACTGACATGAAACATGGCTACTGTTACAGTGATTATTTTAGGTAGGCAACTGTTACCAAAAGATGTCAGCTGTGCCTGTCAGTCCCAATTGAGTTGTGTCCTTCCTCATCTCATAATGAAGATTGATTCTTATGGCACTTTACTGATCTCTGTTTAGCTGCTATCTATGTTTTGAATAGTCTGCTGAATAGGAAGTACAGTATACAATTGCAGCAAAACTAATACTTCATGTTTTTTACCAAAAATCTTTTGATAGACTTGTAGAGGTGGATGGCTGATTGTCAGTGAATAGAAAGTGACATCTTGATGGGTGACACCAAACTCTAAGGATTAGGATTTAGACCCAATTAACAAGATTTTAATCTGTGTGATTTATAGTCCATTGACATTTGGATCAATTCAATTGTTCAAATAGGTTCTTAAAAACCTGAAGCAGCATGTACACATTGTTTCATTTTTAAATTGTGTAAAAGAAATTTTAAAAAGTCTTTTTGAAAGTTTTCCCAAAAAATAGCTTGGCCTCAAAACTGCCTGTGGTGTTAACCTCTCCATGTGGGGTTGCCTTGAAAACATGCCAAAGATTACAACTGTGGGACCAGAGCTGTAGCAAGTACAAAAGAAAGACAGTGGCCATGAAAGAATTTGAAAGAGGCAGATTTTTAAAAGATGTCCTTATGACATTTGGCAAGGATATTCACTCATGGTTGACATTGTGTGATACTTTATGAATATTCTGTCTTGCATTGCTGTGGGTCACTCAACTCTTTATATAATCTTAACTGAATTAATGTGTGGCTATCTTTGAGTGCAGATAGTTGAACAACTCACAGATATATGTTGCTAACATAAAGGAAAAAATTGGGTGAGACCCAATTTTTGTTTGTTATAATTTTTTTTTAAATAATGCCAGGCTGATTAATACCAACTGTAATGCATGTTCATAGATTGAATGAGCTAAGGAAAAAAAAAAACCTCAGATTTTCTGGTTGTCTTTCTTGCTTTGGTGTGTTTTCCACTGTTGCTGTTGATTTCCTGTTAATAAACATTACTTTGGATGGCTGTGCAGTCTGGCTTGGCACTAGAGTCTTCTATGCTGAGAGTTAATGTCTTATTTGGGTCTTTCTGAAGATTTCACCCACACTGCTGCTTTTGTTCCTCTATCTGCCTCTTCCATTAGCTCTTGCAGCAGGGAAAGTAGACCTGATGATGCTTTGTTGGCTGTTTTCACACAAGCTTTTATTGGTCTCCTCCCCTTTGCCCCATTGGCCAACAGCTTTTAGCTCAGCTCAGCTGACAGGGAGTTGATATAGGTTAGTATAGCAATGTAGAATTGACTTGTTCTCATTCCAGAATTCAGCTTTGTTTAATCTGGCATCTTTCCAGCTCTATAAAGCCTCTACCCTTCACTCCTATGCAACAAGAGAACAGCACAGAACAAAGCTTTAGAGATAGGCAACATTTTACTTATGGTAATATATGTGTATTGGAGAGAGACAATTTAGCCATTTCCCCTCCTAGGAATGAAGAGTTTAAAATACAGAAACAACTTAAATTTACACATATATTTTAGGCTGTTTTTTTCATGCAGAAAAAATGTAAGGGTTGCTATTGAGCAAAGGGGACATTGTGTTAGAATTCTTTCAAAATAAACCCAAGGAAAATTTTAAAGAGTTGGCATATAAGTTTGATACATTGGCCAATTCAGCCAACTTTAGGAGCTTAAGCCGCTTGCTGCTCCCTCCACCCCAAATATATCTGAAACCAAAATCAGGTCACTAGCTCAAAAGTTCATTTTGGTGCAGTGAGAAAACAAAGCTTTGAACCTTCTGTTTACTGTCGGCACATGCCTTGCAGTTTAAGAGCTGGCCCTCATTTAAACAGGTGAAGTTTTTATTGCTTCCATTACAGGCACAGTCAATTCTATGGACTGGATATAAATATCTTCTAGCTGGGCCTCTGGAATATTGATTTTACCTACTGAATGTGTGTCCAAAAGAGGCTCTAATCATTCTGCATTTGAGATGTCAGTTTGAGGGAAAAGGCGGTATTACTTTAAGCTCTAAATTCAAAAGGCTCTTCTTAGGCTTGAATGTTGGGGCCTGTCTAACAAAATGATGTTCAATTTTGAAAAACGTAAGGTTCCACATTTAGGCAGGAAAAACTTGATGCCAAGGTACAAAATAGGTGGTATCTGGATTAGCAGGGGTTCCTGCAAGAAGGATCCAGGTGTCTTGGTAAATCATAGATTAAACATAAGATAACAATGCACCACTGTTGTTAATGTATACTTTTGGAAAGCCTCAATAGAGGTATGCTGTTAAGGTTACGTCCTAAGATACCACGTTGGATGATGCATTAGGCAGATCACACCTGGAATATTGTGCTCAGTTGTGGTTGCCACAATACAAAAAAAAATGGTGAGGGAATGGAAAAAGTGCAGAGAAGAGCAGCTGAAATGGTAAGGGAGAGGGGCTGAAGGCTAAATCGTACACATATCTGTGAATGGAATTCAATATTTTTAGTGTAAAGAAAAGAAAGGAAGGGATTGTGGATTTATTCTCCACCTGAGTGTAAGACAAGAGCCAGTGGGTGAAGCTTCAGAGGGAGGTCAAACTTGAGGAATTTCCTGACTGAAATTTATTAAGCAATGGAATAGCCTGTCTCCTGATATTGTGGGTATTCCATTGCCAGAAGTTTCAAGAGAAAATTGGACAGGTATTTGAGATTGTATCTTGGGTAGAGATTACCCTAGAATATTTCAGAGGTTTTTCTCTTCCTATGATGCTGTCATTCTAAAAAGCAAGCCTGCATGGGAGCACTGAGAAGAGCCACCAAAAATAATTCAAAAAGTCATTTATACTATTATAGCATACATTTTCAAGAGTTGTGTACCTCCACAGCATTGTAAGAGGAGGTCTCCTATGGATTTTTTGTTATAAGATCCTTTTTCCAAGATTCCTCAGGCTGAGCATAGTTGTATAGTTGAAAGTCGTAGAAATTATGTAATTATGGGAACTGACCCACAGGGTGCTTAGATCTGGCCTGCGGGGCCACCCTGGAAACAGCAAAGGACTGGCCCACAGGGCCTCTGCCAGCAAAAATTGGTTCTCAATCTTCATTTTTGCTGGCAGAGGTTGCAGGAGGGTGTCCCAGCCGAAAACGGAGATTGGGAGCCTGTTTTCATTGGCAGAGGCATCACAGGCCGGTCCTTCACTGTTTCCAGGGTGGCCCTGCAGGCCAGATCTAAGCACCCTATGGGTCAGTTCCCATAATTACATAATTTCTACAAGTAGACTTTCAACTATACAACTGGCCAGTTTTGGCCTGCGGGCCTTGAGTTTGACACCCCTGCCCTAAAACAAGCTTAAAACCTGTAAAAGGCAGTTAGACAAAAGTCCGACAGGTTTTTTTTTGTAAGAAAGCCCAGAATGGGTGAACACATACACACATATTTTCTGCTGAGAGAAAATGGGGCCATTACAGAATAATCCATATTCTTGATTTTCAGCAGCCAGCAGATGAGAGAGTAGGGCATTTGGTTTCTAGAACTGGAATTTATCATTTACATAAGCTTGTCCTAAGACATTTAGGACTTTTATTGGCTAAAACCAGCACCTCAAACTAAATATAATCCCTTGCAAGTAACCAGTGAAACTGAAGCAGAGATCCAGCCTACTACAATGTTTACACAATAGGATTTCTGCCCGCCCCACCACACAAAAAAAAGAACAATTGCCAAAGAATATGGTGAGGGGATCATTTTATATATTCTGACAGGATCACAAGTTGTTGAAAGAAAAGAAATAGGCAGAAGGTACATGTTGTAGAATTGCTTCTACAGCGCACAGACGAGTCACCTGAAGATTAGTTGCTACTTGGGAGGGATGTTTACCTAGGCATTTATCCTTTTTTAAGAACACTTAAACATGGATTTTCTAGAACATTTAAACAGTGTTTTTCTTTCCTGGTCTAGTTACCACTCCATTTCATTTTCTTCCCCATCTTCTCTTGCCACTGCAACTGCCGATTTCATCCCTACCTATTCATTGTTGTTCTCCTCTTACAAGGGTCTCTATGTGAAAGTGATTAATGAGTGTGAGCGAAAATGTGTGTTATGCATAGATGGGATCAATCTGTTTTTTGTTTGGTTAATTTATTCTGTGAGCAACTAATTTTAATAGGCAATTAATAGGAAGTTATTCTGACCTTGCCCTTTTTTGGAATGTGGTTTCCAGCAGATCTATGTATATATGTACATATGTATATGCACATACATTACAAGACCAAGATTGCTTCACTGGAGTCACCACTTTGTGTTGAGAAGATGGGAGAGCTGGTCAGTGCAAAGATTTTTAGTACGTATTTTTAGTTTATTTTCCTGATTATGCTTACTTTGTGGAGTGAACTTAAATTTAGGGTCTTCATCCTTTCAAAGAAAAATGTAGTATAGTCAAAATGTGTGGATAGTGCTGTCAATTTCTACAAGACTTAATCCATTCTTAAGGCAAGCCACATATAAAATGCCTTATAACAATGTGTCTTGCAGGTAAGTATGGTGTTTAGTATAAAACCAAAGCTTTTCTTCAATTAGCAGTGAAGCCAATGAATACCTGAAAGTGGTTTAAAAAAACCAAAACTCTTCTCCAGCTACTACAAACAGTTGCATTTCCATAAAAAGCTGGAATCCAGAATGTCCTAAGCTATAAGCCTGACCATTTAAGACCACTATATCTTACCTAGAACCAATTGTATCTGAATAGTGGATTTTTCATCTCGTAGCAGTTGCACCCTGCCCAAATTAAATATCTGTTTGTTTATTTTTGCAATACCACGTCCCATTAAAAATCCTGAAGCAGTTTGGAATACATTTCATCTTTTTCAACCTTCATGAAATTAGATGAGGTGAGATAGAAAAGCACATGGGATCAGTTTAATTGGTTCCCCAGAGTAATTTATGAACTGCAATTTTATTTGCAGCAGGTGAAAAGAGGAGGGCATCAGGACCCCATTTCAGAGTAGCAGAGTGAGTCGTTGAATTCTTCCATTCCCAAAATAAATTTGTGTAAAATGTTATTAAGCTATATTTTAGTTAGCTTATTATTTGACTCTTTCATTTTATCTCTTTCACCCATTGTATTGCATTTATGGAATGTAAGACTGATGGAAACTGTTGTATAGCATCTATAGGTATATCATCACTAACCGCCAAGAAAGATATTCTAGGGCTACTACTACAATTGAACTATAGACAAATTCTTGTTTATGCAGCACAGAAAATAATATGCACTTTGATGATTAAGTTTTTCATTGTACAGATGTAAAGAGAATAATAATAAGTAATGAAAAATGAAGAAGCAAAAGTGCTCTGGGACTTTAGAATTCAAACAACAAACAACTGCCATAAAAAACCCTAGGAGTAATAATTGCCAGTAAGAAAGACAAAAAGTACCTGGAGAAAGACAAAATAGTACCTGGAGACAACAGAAGAGAAGAGAAAGAACCTGGATAAAGTAACAAAATACTGGCCTGCAAATAGAAATAGAACGACTGTGGCAAAAGAAAGCAAAGGTAATATCAATAGTTTATAGGTGCCTTGAGCATAATCCTAAAATATCTGGAGCACCACTTGAACATCACCAGTATTGACAAAATCATCGCTGAATTGCAAAAGGCAGCTTTACTTGGAACAGCTTACATCCTGCAATGGTATCTTTAACCCTATCAAACAACAACGTCTGCCAATGGCAAGTCCTTGGGAAGGACTCAGTAGGTGGATAAAGATGCCAAATCCAGTGTAAACATCTGGCTGGCCGTTCAACCAATCATAATAATAAAGAACTAGAAATTTTTCTGGAAGTTATGTTGTCTCTGAGAGTTTCTAACTGTCTCCAAAAGTGTCTTTGTTTATTTGAACTTTTCAACTAAAGTTTAAAAAACTACATGTTTAAATAATTGTTAAGCATTAACAGGCTAAATAAGTTAATAACCTCAGTCCAGCGGACAAAAAGTGTTTTGGAACTCAATGGCTAGGTTTTAACTGCATACTTATCCATGAAATCCCCTGTCCTAAAGACTAGGCGCTGTAATCTGTATCAACTGTAATTTTTAAACATTATTTTAAAGCCTTCCACTGCATGTATTTAGACTAATCTAATCTAGAGTGTACCCAAATATAAATGACAAAGGCCAGACCTTTATCTTGAGGGAAAAGCTAGAATAGCTGACAGAGCTGAAAAAGACATTCCGTGTGACAACTCGTTATGTCCCAGTACTGTTAAGAGTAAGTTGATTCTTTGGGGATATTTAGGTATTTATTTGTACAGATTTATATAGTTCAGTGATGGTGAACCTTTTTGTTGTGGTGTGCCGAAAGCACAAGAGAGAGAAATAGCGTGTGCGTGCGTGTGCTGGCACCCACAATGCAATGTGCCCCACCCACCCCTGTGCATGCAGGTGCAACACCCCACCTCGCACCCTTACCTGCACTGCGCATACGCGCGCCTCCCAGCTGATTTTTGGGCCATTTGAGGCCATTTTCGCCCTCCCGGAGGCTGAAGGGGAACCTCTGCAGCCCCAGGAGGCCGAAAGACGGGCCTTCCGGAAATAGAGGAAGTGCCTGTTTTGAGCCTCCGGAGGGCCTCTGTAGTCTTGGGAGGCTGAAAATGGGCCCGTTTCTGCACTTCCGGTATTTCTGGAAGGCCTGTTTTTCGGCCTCCCGAGGCTGCAGAGGTTTCCCTCGAGCCTCCAGAAGGGCGAAAACGGCCTCAAGCGGGCCAGAAATCAGTTGGAAGGCGCACGCATGCGCAGCACAGGTAATTTTGGCTGGGGCTCTGAGTGCCACCTGTGATTTATGACTGTTTTTCAAAGTTATGACATTTGTAGCAGCCCTATGATCATGTGATCAAAATTTAGATGCTTAGCAATTGGTTCATATTTATGACCGTTGCTATGTCCCAAGGCCATGTGATCCCTTTTGAGACCTTCTGACAAGCAAAGTCAATGGGGAAGACAGATTCACTTAACGACTGGGTTACTAACTTATCAACTGCAGTGTTTCACTTAACAACTGTGGCAAGAAAGGTCATAAAATGGGGAAAATTCACTTATCAAATGCCTCACTTAACAAAAGAAATTTTGGGCTCAATTGTGGTCATAAGCCGAGGACTAGCTGTAATAAGTTAAATCTCAATCGAATCCAGATACATGATGGAAACTGCATGGGAGTCATTCACATTTTAAAGTATATGCTGTTAAAGCACAAGAATCTCATCTCACGCATGCTAGGATATAAGCAGGTACATGCTACATATTTCACATTAGCCTGTTAAAAAGAGTGAAACAGCACATGGCAGTATCTGGCTGATTTTGTCTAGGATTGGAAGCTAAGTAGATTTAGCCTTGATTATAACTTGGTCTGAGAGAAGTCCGGAGAATGTCAGAGCTACTGGCAAAACTGGCAATAGAGAAGTATTTCAGAGCTAATGGCAAACCATTTCAATATTGTTCCCAGGAAAACTGCATGGTCATGTCCCTAGAGTTGTAAAGTATCTAGCTCAACTTCAAAGGTTTTACATTTATTAGTTATTTTAGTGAGAATTGGTGGTTTAAAATGCTAAAGTTCCAGGTTTAGTCGTTGAACAGATTGCATCTTTGCTTTGTCTGAGTCCTTAGACAGCAGACAACAATACAGGCTAAATGTGCATAACCTAGAATTTACTTCTAGAATTCTAAAAATAGAATTTCCTTGGACCCAGCTACACTGCTACGTAGTACTGTTGGGGGAGAAGATAATACTTTTCTCAATACTTTAGAATATTTGTAAGTCAGAATCTTGGTTGGAAGAATTTATACTAGTGAGACAGAAGAGTATTTTTTAAAAAATAAATTCTAGTATAGTTAGCCATAATATAATTTGGTTTTAACATGTTTATGTGAATACAGCCAATTTTATTCAATAAGCCATAACTAAATATAATGATTTCAACATGTGTGAACTGTGCCATAACTTGGTTAGCTGAGCTTTTTTCTTTTGACTTTTAAATGGATTAGATTGTTTTCTCTGCAGAAATTGGGCTCTTTCTCTAGATAAGCTTCTCCACTTGATGAAATCCAGATTAGTTGGACTTTGACCATAACTCCCCCCCTCCATTAATATGATCTTTATCCTTTAACCTTGTTGACCAGTAGGACATAAGTTGAGGAGAGCTGATTTGGACACTGATAACCCGTGGAAACGGTTTCCAAATATTTATCTTTGAAATGCAATCCAAGGTGCTATTTCCAACATGTCTTAAAGATTATTTTCTCCATGTACCTTACATTTCAGTCACTAAATAAATTGATAGGATAGGTTGCCATCTTTTGAGCTGTTTTCTTCCAGTGAGTTTTGAGTCAGGACTGATAAAAAGAAATAGTACTACAGGATGCAGTAATGGTAGCAAAAGGTGGTGGTTGTTATTTGCTAAGTTGTGTCCGACCCATCACAACCCCATGCACAATGTTCCTCCAGGCCTCCTTGTCTTCTACCATCTCCCAGAGTCCATTTAAACTCATGCCAACTGGACTCACTGGAGAAGAGCCTAATGCTAGGAACGGTTGGGGGCAAAAGAAGAGGGCTTTAAAAGGAAGTGCACAGATATAAGAACAAAAGGCTTATGAATAGCTATTAAACAAGATGCCTGCTTCAGGGGCAGTATGTTTCTCAATGCTGATTGCTGGATAATTGAAGGAAAAATGTTCTCAGGTTTTCAATGTGGGAATCATCACCTTTAATCATCAGGTTGAGAACAGGATACAGGACAAAGTAATATTCTTATAACCAGAACTTCTTACACTTCATTGATACCTCCCAATTATCAAATTTCCTCACTCTGCAATTCACCATAGCTAAAGCATCTGTCTTTTGCATATATAATTTTATTAAGAATTTGATTACATAAAATTAAAAAAAGAAAGAATAGAATGAAGGGGCAAAGCGTGCAAGAAAAAAGCAGAAAAGAGAAGAAAAAGTAAGAATATAATAAAGAGAAAAGAAATATATCAAGAAGTTATCTTCATCACAAAAAGTAGAAACAAATTTAATGACTCTTCACTCCTTCTAAGGCTACAAATATTTATCTCTTCATACCATAATATTTTCACTCCTGGGGTCAGCAGAGAAGTCATAAATGGTTATTAGAAGTAACAGTCTGTCTTGTTTTAACCTTGATTAAGTAAACCAACTTTATACTCCTTCCTGATAATAGTCATTAATTTTAGTTTATCAAATATCTGTAATGTCAGAGAACTTGATTTCTGTTCATTTGTTTTTGTTCCATTGCATAGAGTTCTTCAAGGCTTTAACAACCCTCTTTTATAAATCTAGTAGGAAAAAAATTGTCCAGTCCACCCTTTCGGTTTGTCATTTGATTTCCGCCTTTAAATTTTAAAATCTCAGCCAGTGTCTTTTGCAGATCCTGTGAAACATTCAATTCTAAGTCATTCTCTAGCTTGTCAGTTGTAAATCTACTTCCAATACTGTATATATTTTTTTGGTTAAAATTTGTTCTACATCTGTCATTTCTTCAATAATATCTTTTTGATATAGTCGATCCATAGAAGAAGACATCATTACTGACATTGTTGATACTGTGATATTTCTATTTCCATTTTTCAAACAACATCTTCAGTATTTTCATTGGTATAACATTTTGCAACATTTTACAGGTTGTAAATCTTTCTTCTACCTAAAACTTTAGTCCCCTCTAAGGTCCAGTTTTTGAAATCATGAAATTGTTTCTCTTTATTTTGCCTTATAAAAACCAGAACAGAATATATTTCTACAAGAAGTTGTTTGTTCTTTATAATTAAGTTCAAAATCTTACCGTAAAAATATTAGCATTCCAATTTTATCTATTTACTGGTATATAACCTTTTAAGATCAAAATCTTACTTAGCTTTTTCCTGTGTATTTAGTTTTTTTTTTAAAATAAATCTAATGATTAAGACTTTGATTTGGGTGTCTGTTTATGCCACCTATCTCCCCTATAAAGCGACCTTTGGTTCAGGATTTTCTTTTGTTCAGGACTGAAGATGTTTTCAAACTTTTCCATCTGAAGGTTTTTAATAACTTAGAAGTAGTTAATGAGCAATTTTCAAAAGGGAATAGAAAGTGAGGTTTGTAAACTTGAAAAATATGCCCTTTAAAAGTTTCTGCTGCAGTTGTGAGAAAGATGACTAATTACGCTGTCTCCTGGTGCTCAGACCCATGGAAAACTGCTGTCCTGCAGTCTCTTCAAAAGGAGCAGGCTTCTTGGAGCACTTGTGGACAATCTCCTGTCCTCTCCTTATCCAGAGAGGTTAGGTTTTCCAGCAGACTCCTCCAGCGAATGACACTATTCTGAAGGCTAAAATGCTTGCTAGCTTTCTAGCCTTAGGAAGATTGGAAAGCTGGCTTATGCCATTTTGAACCCCAGAAAGATTTCTAACCTACAGGATGATTGTATTCTTGCAATTGTTCTCATGATGGTTTGAAAGGCCCTTGGTCTCACGTTGGCTGGGTACGCTTGCACTTACAGGAAAGGCTTAAGGTAAGTGGACCTGGGCAGGGAGAGGGCATGAGCCTCCTGGGCTTGATGTGGCAGGGAGAGGGCCCTCCATCCAGTGTTCTGCTTAATGATTGCAATTGGCATCTTGCTTAATGACCACGTCAGTAAACAATTGAGATTCTGGTTCTGATTGTGGTCATAAGACGAAAACTACCTTTACAATTCTTGTTGTTGTGATATAGGGAGGAAGTGGATTCCCCAGGAAGGAGGGGGTTGTTGCCTTGTAGAAGAGTAAGGGGCAATTTAGCACAGAGATCCTGTGTGAAAGAAAGGAGGTGACGAGAGCCCCTCCCTAATTGAGTTCATTGAGTATATTCTAGATGCAGATACCAGAATCCTCAATCTGGCAAGATTTTAGCTATAGATGTGAAATAATAAAGAACTCAGCTTGGAAGACTTGCCATGTGTTATTCTTGCTTTTGGGCCTGACGGTTGTTGAATAAAATGCAAAAATTCAAAATCCATGCTGTCCTTAACATCCAGGGTTACTAGAACTATATCATGTGAGGCAGCAAATGCTATTGGTCTCCAAAATAATTCTGTATTACTGTAGATGCAAAACTGATAAATATTTGGGCTGGAATTCTTATCTTCTCAGCTGAGAACGATGTTGTTTTTAAATGTCAGCTTCAGTGGCTGTCAGATGATTAGAGTGAACTTACATATATTTTAATAGTGGGCATATGCAAGTGAGCATTGCCCAGAATTTGTTTTCTGTTGGATTTTGTTTTGTTTACTGTTAATTGAATGAGAACATCAGTTAACTTACTAGAGTTGGTTTGAAGCACGTTTGGCTAGGCTATAATAAGATCCCCAAATATGGAGAAACTGTGATTTAAAGTAGATGGCAAGTATGATGCAACTGCCATTAGAACCAGCAAATATTTTATGTGTTTTATTAAAACTATTTTTATTTGCAGAAGGAGTTTTTCCTCTTCTTCAGCCTTTTGTATCCCTCATGTGGCTGTCTTAACCTTTTGGAAGAAATCAGGGGAGGGCGATTATTGTGGAAGGACCACTTAATAACTTGACAGACGCATCTTTCTAAATTATATTTATAAATTAGAATTGTAACATTCTAAGAGGAACAACTTAAACTTGTTTTACATATAAATTGGAACCATGAGTATAGTTTAAAACATAAGTGACCAACAACATTTATATACTGTGTGTACATACAGGGCGTCCTTGACTTATGATTGTTTAAGCAATGGTTCAAAGTTACAGCAGCCTTGGAAAAAGTGTCCTTGCACTTATGACCATTGTACCATCCCAAAGGTCAAGAGATTGCTTGGTAACCAGGTCACATTTATGGTGGGTTACAGCATCCTGCGGGCACATGACCATGGTTTGTGGCATTCCCAGCTGGTTTCTGACAAAAAAGAAAGAAAGCAATTAGGGAAATTGGATTTGCCTATTGACTACACAATTCACTTAATGACTTCAATAAAAATAGTCATAAAATCAAGTTCGTTCCCTTGTTGGTTGGTTTTATGACTGCCCTGACTTATGACAGGATTTCTGATCCCAAGTGTGATTGTAAGTCAAGGACTACCTGCATATACCATATGTATTTAAGTTACTGGGTGCCTGACTTTCAAATACTTGGGCAGTGTACAACTAAAAAATTAACATGTATCTATGCAATTATAGATGTACATCCAGTTTTGGTCACCATGATGTAAAAAAGATGTCAAGACTCTAGAAAGAGTGCAGAGAAGAATAACAAAGATAATTAGGGGACTGGAAGCTAAAACAAGATAGCAGTGCTGTAATGTTTGCCACAAAGAATAGGGAGTCAGAACTCACTTAACTAATGTCTCACTTAACAACAGAACTTTTGGGCTTAGTTGTGGTTGTAAGTCGAGGACTACCTATAATAATGCCACATCAGTTTAAATTCACTACACCCTTTTCCTTCCAACAATAGTGGAATTTAGCTGCATTCACCAAATGAGAGTAATTTGTGATCATATTGTTGGGAGCCATTTGATAAAACTCTGATATTCTGATATCCTAAAATATTTTGCAACCAGAGGTCATGGCTGATTTAAAACAAAAACAGATTAAAGATCTAATTTCTTAAATATTTGAAATGTTGTAGGTCTGATTTATTGTGGAATCCTGTGCATGTGTACCAGAACTTTTATATATGTTTTATTTATTAATTCTCCATCCTCAGTCTATAGCAAGGTCTAAGGAGACCAATAAAGACTCAAAGCAATTATTGAGTTAAAGTAAGTTGAGGATTTCTATTTCTATTGTAGAGAAAAAAAAATCCTGGAAAATTGTATGGGAATGATATATATGGAAATTATGTTTCTTGGTTTGTTTATATTGCAGCTAGAGAAGCTATTATAAAATTACCTTTAGAAAGTGTACATTTCAGCATGTGCTCAGTATCCAATAAAAAGTATGAGAAATCATTGAATTTCATTGTGAAATGAAAGTACATCACCTTGGCTTCCTGGGGGAGGAAGGATGTGAGGGAGAGGGAGGGGAGACAGACAGACAGACAGACAGACAGACTGACAGACGGACACATAGACAGACAGACAGAAGCAGTATTGTATTGGCAAGGGGTATGTCATTAATGCATAACACATTATAAATAACAATAGAAAGACAATATAAATAACATCCAGATTTACATGGAGAAATTGCTCTGGTGGTATTATGGCTTCCTTTTCTTATCTGTGAATAATAATAAATGTGTATTTGCAAAAGATGACTGTCTTAAAGTAGGGTGGCAGATTTGCAAGAAGATTTGTATGTACGTTTTGTACTAAAGCATGTTTAAATTAAAATATCTACTCCTCAGTGTAGGTTTTTCTTTATAATTTCCTTTCCTATAATGAAGAATTATGTAGTTTTTCCTACTTGAAAAGTGCTTGTGTATGATGATCTGCCCTTAGATAAAACAATCAAGAATACATAGACCAGCTGGATAGTTGAGCATGCTCTGTGGTTTCATGTTTCCATGATTTATTCTAAAATGGCACCCTGTCACTGCAGTCAGGAACTTTACTCAAAAGAGCCTCCACCATCTCTGCCCACTTTTGTGGACAGCCGCACATTTACTGTGGTTGTTTGAAGAAGCAAAGCTCACATGATCTGTGCTGTGGATAATAAAACACTATGAAAGCAGTTGTTTGCTTACTCTTGGTTTGAAGAAATAGGCTACAGGCCTCAAGACAGTGTCACAAGAATGGGTAGATACTACTGTATAGTTTTGCTTCAGTTGTGAACAATTGTTGAGGACTCCGAACAAAACATTTGTATTGAGCCCAGGTAGTTTTGTCTATTTTCTGCTCTTAGAGAGATGAGAAATTAGACCAGTTTTCTACAGGAACTGGAAAAAAAAAAAGGGAACTTAGTGGCCGGATGCTGTCTGTGGGTCTCTCAGGCTTCTCAAACCTTAAATTGACCAGCGTTTTATTTTTTGCTCATTAGTGTTCTGACACAAGGAACAAAGTGTTATCTTTTTTTTAAAAGAAGCTATGTGTTTCTATTTTGATCTTTTTAAAAAAGTGGTACAGCTATAAGCTGATGACATTTTTAGACTTATTATAGGCCAGACACATTTCTAGATCCATTGAGTAAGTCTTAATTGGTAGAGGTGAGCATGCTTCTAAGGCTTTCGACTGAATAAGGTTGAAAAGTGCATAACTTTCATCAATTCAGCCCCTATCTTTGGTTATTATTAATTATTCTTTGCATTTTTTAATCATTTTTGCGAGATTTTGCAACTGTAGGCTAAGGTTGGCTTTTTCTTAAAATAAAATAAATATAAAGTAATTATAATAGTATACATTATAGTCATATTCTACAGAAAATTCAAGTAATTTCCATCATCATAAAAGTTTGATGAGCTGTGAATAAATGCAATATAATGGCCATGATGGCCAGAATCCAGGCAGGCTGCATTCTGTTTTGATTAGTTATGGCAGGAGAAACTTGTCATACCACTTTATAATGTCTTGGTAAGGCCACACTTGGAATTCTGCATCCAGTTTTGGTCGCCACAATATAAAAAAGATTTTGAGATTCTAGAAAGTGTGCAGAGTAGAGCAACAAAGATGATTAAGAAACTGGAGGCTAAAACATACAAAAGAACAGTTGCTGGAATTGGATATGTCTAGTTTAATGAAAAGAAGGACTAGGGATGACATGATAGCAGTGTTCTGATATCTCAGGGGTTGCCACGAAGAAGAGGAAGTCAAGCTATTCTCCAAAGCACCTGAGGGCAGGACAAGAAGCAATGGGTGGAAACTAATCAAGGAGGGAAGCAACCTAGAACTAAAGAGAAATTTCCTGACAGAACAATTAATGAATGCAACAAGTTGCCTCCAGAATTTTTGAATGCTCCAACATTGGAAGTTTTTAAGAAGAAATTGGACAACCATTTATCTGAAATGGTATAGGGTCTCCTGCTTGAGCAGGGGGTTTGACTAGAAGACCTCCAAGGTCCCTTCCAATTCTGTTATTCTATTCTATTCTATTCTATTCTATTCTATTCTATTCTATTCTATTCTATTCTGTTCTATTCTATATGTAACCTTGTGTGCTATGAAGCACTTTCTTCTATTTCTGTGCTCAGTTTAATAAGCCATAGTTTGGGTGGAGTTGCTGAAATTTAGGACTGTTTACAAAATTCTTACAACTTAATTTGTAACTAATTGAATTAAGGCAGGACCAAATGGATGGGAGATAGACATAGAATGAATGGTAGATGTTAAACAACAAAGGCACCCAAGGAAAGTAGAGAGGAGAAACACTGTAAGGCAAAGAAATAAGAGAATGTAAATAGGAAGTACTACAGATGGAGACAGGAGAATATCCTAAATCTTAACCACGAGGACTATAGGTAGGCCTTGGTGTGCTCTCTAACTGGCACCTCTCGGGCACAATATCAGAATTTGGATTTATTGTGAGGTTCATAAATAAGATGCTTTTTCAAGATTGCATCTACAATGTAATTTACAAAATCCATCCCACTCACAACTATCCAAATGTTATACTTAGGTTCCTTTGGGCGAAGAGTTTTCTTGTTGAAATTTCCTTACCTTGTCTCTTCTTTTTTGGAGAAACAAGGAAGTTCTACTTAGTGAATTAAAGCATGCATGGTTGCGGTTTTTGAGAATATTTAAACAATAGCAATTTAATTTAACCATAATTTGTTCAATAATCCAGAATGAGAAGGTTCTACATGTAACATACTAATTTGTAATCCATGGGCTAATTTATGAGCTGCCCAGGATTGCATTTTACTTCTTGACCATAGTAGTCCTGCCAGGAACTGTTGTAAGTCATGACCGTCATAAAATGAGTCATCATGTGACCAAACTGATTTTATGACACTTATTTGCAGCAGTTACTAAATGAGCATGCTGGTTGTTAAGCGAACCCATTGTTCCCCATGTAGCATTTATTCTGAAAACAGGAAACAAATGCCGGTTTTCAGCAAAAATGTTGTAAATTGAAGCAATGTGACCACAGGATGCAGCAAACAGTCATAAATGCCCAGCATCCAAAATGTGGTCATACACATGAGGAGCAGATGGCTGTCAAACTTTGGAATGGGGGAGTCTAGTATAACTTTGGTCACTAAACAACTGGCCGTAGGTCAAGGACTACCTGTACATGTAGCAAACTGGTATAAGATATATTTCCATAAGTGGCATCCCAAACTATCTTCTGCTGTTGCTGAACCAGTTTTTAAAAAATGACTTTCAAGTTTTAAGTAATCTTTTCTATGATTTAAAACATGTGCAGACTTTAGTGAGCAAGGTAAAGCTCTTGATCTGAATTATTTTAAATAACAAAATAATTATATTAATGTATGCGATATATGGTGTGTATGTGTGTGTGTGTGTAAATATGTGTATAAATGATGAAGCTTTCCACCAAGCAGACAGAATAGAACATTCAGGGCAAGGATGGAAAGGTGAAATAACAAGGCCCTCTTCTATAGTTTTAAATCTAATTCTGCTTGGGTTTCTGTTCTTTAAATTCCTCCACTGAGTATATTTTGGTGCCAACAAAACTGCATGGAATTTCTGAGAAAATAGAATTAAGGCAAATTACTTACAAATTAATTACACCCTTAATTTCTTTGTCCTTGCAGTAATATAGAGGGTCTTGAGACTGAAAATGGGTAACTGAAAATGCAAGTAGGTTTTTGGGTGGTGGGAGGGAGGGGATGAACAGGCGGGAAGGAGGACAGGAAAAAAGAAAAGACGGCAGTATATAAGATTGTTTTTCTTTCCACTGAGCCTTCCGAAATGACGTGAAGTACCGTAGTTTTGAATTCACTGAGCAATGAGAACAGGACGAGAAGTAAAATACAGTATGTGTGTGAAAAATACAGCCGAAATCTCCTTTTACTTTTTAGGCAAGAAGCAACTGTTTGTCCTTTGGAAGGAGTGTAATAAACAATTCCATCATAATGAATCTTCTCTTTTCTTTGCGTGCAGTTGTCACTAGAGATTTGTAACTTTTTTTTTTTTTGCTTCATTGTTCCCTAGTCAATGTGTATACATTCAGTGGTGCCAGAATTAAGATGAAGCTTGCCTGTTTCAATAAGGCTGCTTTGTTGTAAAAATGGCAATACTTGCATAGAAGTTGGACTGGCTCCAAAGGAGCTTGCAGGATAGACAGCAGTACTATTGTCACACAAACTCTTTTATTACTTACAATCAGCCTTTTCTCAAAAGAGGTTTCTTTTCTTTTTTCTAGCTCATCCCATTCCCAAATCAGTGGGAAAAAAATATCACTTGAATGCTCATTGTGTGTACTATGTAGCTGTGAGTTTTAAAAGTAAGTTTGATTGTTGAGTACATTATGAATATGTTGATGCTAATCTAGCCTATGGCAACTTTCTTGTCTATGTAATTTTACTGACTTTTGTTTATTTTTGTGGTTGATTTGAATATTGAGAACCAAGTGTTCTCTCCAGGCTTCTGCATGAAGGCGTTTTGTAAGTAGATTGCAATTGTCCCAGAGTAACACCTCAAAGGAAAATAACAAGTTCAACATGTAAGTCGTGTTTTGAAATAGGAGAGTCCATATATTTTCCCCTTTTGTCATGCTACGCGAGTAGTTATAGTTAGTCCCTGTTTTACAATGCGCTGATTGTGTACATTACACACAAATATTATATTAATCCATAATTTGTTTTACCAAGATAGGTTCAGCAAGGCCTGAACCTAACAAATTATGCTAAATCATAAACTATGGTTTATAAGTCATATTGGCTAGGTTTACACAACCAAAAGAGAACAAATCTTGTTATAAAAAAATGTAATTGATAAAAGTCTCTCCCTACATATATGATCATTACATCTCATCATGACTATGGAGATTTTCAATCATCCAGGTCATAGTTGTCCCAAAGGTGATTTTTCAAGAGCTGAAGAAACTCCTTGGATGAGAAGCAAAACACCTTCAAAGAAAAACAGAAACGTCCAGTATCCTCTTGAAAAAGCACCTTTGGGACGATCTCATCATGAGATAATTTTAGTTCCCTTGATATACGTTATGCTAACTCGAGGTTTCTTTAATGTGGTTAACAAAACCACTACATGTATCAACCGTGATTCTATTTTAGCACAATATATCAATTGAGCTACTACTACCAAATGAAACATGATGCAAGACAACAGTTTTTTCCCCCTGAAGAAGAATATCCCTGGAAAACATTCTTGTAAGTGAAATATACATCACATATATTCATGTATAACAACAGTGCAACTGATGAAGGTGGCTAAATGTAATGGAAGGAAATGAAATCTTTCACCTTGAGTGAGATACAGCAAATAAAGTAATGATTCAATTATTGTCTTATTATTGACACTGTGAGAGCCAGTTTGGTATAGAGCTGTGATGGTGAATCTATGGCACATGTGCCAGAGGTGGCATGTAGAGCCCTCTCTGGGCACATGAGCCATCGCCTCAATTCAGCTCTGCCGTGCATGCGCGCGCCTCCCACTGGCCAGCTGGTCTTCGGGTCTCTGCCGTGCATGCACGGGGGCACATGCATGGTGGGGGGGCACATGTGTGGGGTCACACATGCATGCATGGGGTCATGGGGGGCACATGGGGGTTGTGTGGCACATGCGCAGGGCGCATGTGAGGGGTGCAAGTTTGCATTACATTTTGAGAGTGCGGGTGCTTGCATTCTTCGGGCATTCGGTGCCGAAAAGGTTAGCCATCACTGGTATAGAGGTTAAGGCACCCTACTTGAAAACAGGTGATAGTGAACACTAGTCCCACCCTAGGCGGAAAACCAGCTCGATGGCCTTGGACTAATCCCACTCTCTCGGCCCTAGGAAGGAGGCAATAATAAACTACTTCTGAAAAACTTGGCCATAAAAAAATGCAGGGATTTGTGCAGGCAATCTCTGAAAATCAGACGTGAAAAAAAGAATTAGCTGTATAGGTAGTCCTCAACTTACGACCACAGTTGAGCCCAAAATTTCTGATGTTAAGTGAGACATTTTTTAAGTGAGTTTTGCCCCATTTAACAACCTTTCTTGCCACAGTTAAGTAAAACACAGTTAAGTTAGTAACACGGTTGTTAAGTGAATCTGGCTTCCCCTTTGATTTTGCTTGTCAGAAGATTGCAAAAGGGGATTGCATGATCTTGGTCATAAGTAGAAACCAGTTGCCAAGCATCCGAATTTTGATCACGCGATCATGGGGATATTACAAAGGTTGTAAGTGTGAAAAATGGTCATATATGTATGCATATTTATAGCTTGGTACTCATTCATACGGAGAATTAGTATTCTTTTGAGATTTTGCTATATTGAAGACAATGAGGGCTAGAGTTACTTTGTCTTGACATTACTTTTATGAAAAAGCAACTATGGATGCCGACTGCTTCTCAATCCTACAACATTGGTTTTACTTAGAAAAATTGGAATCTTGAACAGATTTTTTGAGAGAAAATAGTTGTGGAAAAAGTGTTAAGCATCCTCTTCCCTTTAAATTGATGCACATTTTCCATCCGTTTATTCCTGCTGTCATCTCTCTTTTTTTTATTAAAAAAAAGTATATGAAAATTATACACAATTATGTATGTATATTTTGTGCATGCAGATCTTTCTTTATTTTTGGTTTAACAATTTTTACATGCTGACCTAGACAAAGAGTTTCTAATGATGATAAACCTTACTCTGAAAAACCAGGTTTATAGCTTGGGGTTCCCCCTGAACTCATTTCTGGAAGCGTAAATAGACTTAACTTCAATCACTCAGTCCTAACTTCCTGAGTTAACTTCTGTAGTGTGGTCTCTAATGTTGGGCTCTTTTTGAAGCCTATTTGGAAACTTCATTTGGATCAGAATGCCACCCCCAAGAAGACAAACATTGCACTAATCTTGCAATGGTTATATTGATCGAGGCATAAATGGCTAGTTCTGTCCTTTATAGCCGTTAATATTTTGGGTCCAAGTTATTTAAAAGTTTGCTACATTAAAATGAATCTGCCTGTGTTTTAAAACCAGAGGCTCAGCTTATAAGGCTTATCTCAAAGATCAGTAAACTTTGTGGATAACCACAGTCTTTTTCATGTCACATTTTGGAGTTTAGCCCCTCTTAAAAAGAGGTTTAAATACATTTCCTCTATCCTTGTCTTGATTTTTTTTTACAAAATGGCAGTAACTTCTCACAGATACTTTGGAGTTATACTTTATGCAAAAGTGTTTTCATGTATTACAGTACATGAAATACATAAGATGAAGTTGTAATGTGGTTTACTTTTGGCTTTGTGTCATGTAGGAACCCATTCATTAGGAATTAATGCATTTGTAAATCTAGCCACTGTGTTTAAAATGGGTGTGAACACATTATTCAAAAAGGAACTAAATATGTCAAGTACCTTTCTAATTTAATGCTGGAAAACATTTTGTTCTTCCAACTCAACACATTTGATACTTTGGTTGGCAGGATAAAACACAAAAGTGGGCTAACCCACAGCATTTTCATCAACACGCATTTCTAAAATACTAAATGTTAAATCAATCTATTTGATAAGACAAATTTGCTTATCTAGAAAGGACATTCTGATAATTTTGGGAATTGAAGTTTCTATATCTGAAGGTTGATCCAGATGAGCAGAATTTATTATACTTCCAAAATGTACTTGAAATGGAGACTTAAAAGTATAAGAGTACACTGACAACATAATGAAACAGATTTCCTCATTGATCTTGAACATTGTCATTGACCTTAATGAAGATCCATTTGAAGAACTGGGTCTCCATAATTTGCAGAATTTTAGATTATAAATGTGTTCCTTTTGACTTCATAACAATCTCTAAATTAAAATTGAAATCATGATTTTTAAGATAATAAGTTATTGAGCAGCAGAAAATAGCATTGTCCTAAAAATCTCTGGCATTGTCTCTCTAGTCATAATATATTTTTGCAGCAAGACAAATCTCACTAAAAAGGGGTAAATAAGGAATATTTCTATACTGTGGGTTGGTTAATCCTTTTGTCCCATCTACTTTTTCTAGTTAATGTAATACAATACCTGAAAGGACCACACTATCCAAAAACTACCATAGAAATTTATCTTACATCTTGGCATAACAGTAAGTCCTTACCTCTATTAATATTAGAAGCGTATTTTTTAAAATCATATATTTTTTGAAGACCAATGCATAAAAGTAATTAACAGAGGACTAATATCATGAGCACATGAAATATGTTGTTCTGAACTTTCAAGATTTTGTATTAGTGGGATTAGTTAAATTAGTAAATTAGCATATCTAATATCTTGGATTGTATTTTGTAAATATGATTTGTAAAAGCCACAATATGGTTGGTTGGTTTTGTGCTCTCTCTTTCTCTCTCTCTCTCTCTCTTTCTCTTTCTCTCTCCTTGTGTGTGTGTGTGTGTGTGTGTGTGTGTGTGTATTTACACAGAGGCACTAAGATTTTATAAATCAAGGTTTATGACTTAATGTGCTGTATGAATCCAATTAACTGCAGTTGTGAAACCATAGTTTAGCATAACATATAAGCAAAGTCAATGTATAACTAATTTATTTGTAAAATGTAATGTAGATTATTTGGCTTGGCATAAACATAGCATGTTTATTGTTTTTGGCTAAGCATGATAGACAAGCATTCCATTATAGATTAGAATTATGTTTAAACCAAGCTACTGTCAGTTTTTCAACAAATCATGGTTTAAGAAATAATGACAGTGTTATATGTGACTCACTGTCTTTATACTCAGAATTTTTAGATGCCTAAAATAAAAAAGGGAAAGAGAGCTTACTTAGCAAAGGGTGTTGTTGCATTCGCCTGAAAATGGAATATAGACAAAATAGTTGTTTCTTGCAGTATTTCTCTTTTCACTTTCTGATGAAAGACAAGCTGACTAAAAAGAATTATTTTACTGATTCTTGGAGGGAACCACATGCCAAATCCTTAATAGTTGTGGGCACTCAGGGCAGAGTGTTCAGCGATCATATCAGTTCCAAAAAATGGGAGTAAGAAGCATTAGAACAAGAGTATCTCTGTTGATTAGACTAAATGCTTTTGAGATATTATAGACAAATTATTTCTTCTGGGAATCTGGTGCAACCATTCTCATTTAGGACTTCTGTACCACAGGAAATTTATCTTTAGCTATTTATAACGTGCAGAATATACTCTTGGTCTGAGAGGCAGTTTGTGAAGAAGGTCATTTAGGAGAATGCCTTGTCCTTTATTATGTGATTTCTTGGGGCAAGATCATTTTTTTTCTCAAGAAAATACTGATATTGTTTATAAAGTAGGGATCACATTAGCAGAGATAGCATAAACTGTATATAATATGAACGCCTTTAAGATTTTCCTAGCAGAGACACACACAGGTACCTTCTACAGGTACAGGTTGCAGAGGGAATTTGTGGGTGCATTGATGCCATTCTCCTAAATGATTTGAGGCCAGTTGGGTTATTTTCAAAAGGAATAAATGTAATATTTTATTGTTTTTGTTCATCGTACCTAACAAAAAACTCAGAGCTGTAGGGTCTGAAAGGGTCTTCTCCTTTTTGACCTCTCTGAGGATAGGAAGCAAAAGCTTGAGAGTTTGATGTAGGTTGGAAATAAGCTTCTAGCCTGGACTAACGTTACTTAAAAGGTTTGTCCTATGGTTTATAACTTAAATGGATATGACTATTGAAGAATGACTGAGGCATAGGGAATGTGTCTTCAGCAACTGAAGCTGGAGTGCAGGATAGCCCACTAAATCTATATCACAGAAGGGAATTTGTAAGATTTTTTTGTATGCAAAGTACTGTTCCAGCACTACCCTTCTTAAATGGAGTTGTATATAGGCCTTTTTAAAAAAATATCCTGAATCATGGGAAAAACGGTATGTAAGATTTTTCAATTCATAGAAACATCTCCCAAACCACCAGATCAGATCTGCAACTTTAGAAAGAAAACATATGATAAATCTCTGTTAGCCTATCCTAAAATAAAAGGTGTGTTGCCTCCTTAAAGGTTATATATTCAGGAATACAAAAGGAAGCTTTTCTTTGGTTTTACTAATTACTTGTAAACAACTATTTTTGGAGTTAATAATTAACCATAAATAGGAAACACACTTTATAAATATATATATACATTGACAGTGCTCCTGACATCATTTTTGGATCAATAATTCAGTTCTGAGACCTTAGGTTATCTAATATGCCCCCTCCTACGTGAAAAAGAAATATCCCCCAGTCTATTATAACTCAACCTGAACTAAATATTCAGGTTAAAACACTCCTAAAGTGATTTGGTTTGGGATAACCCCAAATGCTAGGGCTGCAAAACATATGCACAGCACTTCCTTCCTTCTTTCTTTTTCTTTTTTTCAATCATCCCATTCATTCGATGTATAGGCCATCCCAATCTATTATGCCTTTAAGCAGAAAAATGGTAGAAAAGAACTAATTTTCTATATTGCTTTGCTGACTTTTAGTTGTCCAGATTTCTGCGGTCCAGATATAATAAACTTTATCACAAGCTGCCCACCTTTTTTTAAAAAAAATAAATCTTAGGTAGTCCTGTTTGGAATTCTATATTGTTTGGTCTTCTTTCAAAGGAGCCTTTTTTTTTTCCTACCACAGGAATAAATCTTCATACAAGGAGTGAATAGACAAAATTACTACATAATGCTAGGGCATGAATTAATGAAATGCCTTTCTGAAAAATAATCTGGACAATTCCAGCATTGCTTTATGATGCAAATTGTGCTGATAGGTAACATTCTCTAACACTCTCATCATTTATCTATGAATCAAATGAAAGTGCCTTTATCAGATAATTTTGCTCCTTGACTGCAAAACATGATGCCTTGGTAAAGATCCATTTGGACTTCTGCTGCCTGTATGCATTAAATAAGGAATTATGACATAAATTTTTGTTTTGCTTTTATGGAGAGGATTGATGAGTCTCATTTCATGAATGTTAATCAGACCATTTGTGTTCAGACATTAAGCTATTTCTTATATAACTGTCACTTAATACAGAGTGAGTGCATTTGACCTTTGCCAGTCCCACTTTGGTTCTGTCACATCTACAGTACCTTATGCAGCTCTTTTCTATTGAGAGGTTAATATCACTTGATTACAGATAAAGGCAAGAATCTACATAAGCCTGGCACTCAGTCAGGAGAGTGTGATTCACATTTTAATTTGGTGTGGTTAACCATTCAGTCTCTTTCTGAGGTTCGAGAACCCAATTCGTGAGTTCCGATGCTTTTGTAAAGATTGTTGATGATACCAATCAGTTCTTGAATATGGTCCATTATTCTATTGGTTTAACAAAGCAATTTTGCTTGAGAACTTGTCTGGTGCACTGACTGGAGCCTTGTCTAGGACCCAAGAGAGACTGTTTCAAATCACTAGGTGACTAGTAAATACCTTTTATGGCCACAGACCACCAAGACTTAATTCAGGATTTAAATTGTAACATTGCTTCAAGTCTTTGCAGACACCTTGTGACAACATCGGGCTCTCCCACCCTCAGGATCTACAGACCACAAGTTGAGAATTAGTAACTTAGAGTAAAGTGTTAACACTTTCAACACCTTTCTGTTATGAAAGGAGGATGAGGGGAGCCCAAAAATTCCTGGAGAAAAGGTGATAGGAATGAGATTGTCAGTAGGTCAAAAGTGATATCCTCAAAAATGGTGCCAATTGCTGCATTATTCCAAATCAGCCTTTTCAGTATAAGATCAGATGAACTAGTTCATATTTGAATATTTGGTAGAACTAAAGAGTTTTAAAAATCAGAATGAATTAGTTTTGAAAGAAGAAAGAAAGCATGTGCATGGTTATTATGCAGCTATGTTACACGTTTGCTGTCTTAGCTATGTTTTACATTTATCCTAAGATATTTGCTGGTCATCTTGGAGTGGCAGAAAATCTCCCTCAGTCTTGAGTTGCTTAATGCAGACATAACATTTAACTCTATTTTATTCATCATGCAATTGTGCTATGTCTTGCATATTACTTAGCCCCAACTCCTAGTACCAAAATATTAGTGTGTAATATGCAGTGTAGAAACTTAGGTATTTGTTTAACCATAGTCAAACATTATGCATACACAGGTTTAGGAAGACTAATATGGTCATCCCTGCAAGATAACATTTGACATGGCAAAATCTAGAGTGACAATAAAGTGGGGGAAAAGGATGTTTGCATTGTGTTTTATTTTTTGCTACAGTTGCTTTGTGGGTGAGTTGTGTCTCTGTACGGTATCTTGAAGTTTCACAGTAAACAGCAAATACTAGTTTCTCCTTTACTCTCACCTTTAGAATTATTTCCATGAAAAGCACAGCTAAAAGCTTTGTATAAAGTGAATTTCTGGCAATGAGATTTGTTCATCTGATAAACGGTTAGAGCATGGCGGGATGTGGGAAATTAGTTTGAGGGAGGTGTCAGTGGGAGGGAATAATCCATTCATCTCATTTTTGATTGTTTTACAAATTAACCAGGAAATTGAGCATAAACCTTCAAAAATGAGTCAATGCCCCTTTCTTTCGTCCCTTGTACTTCATATTTTCTTTCCCCTTTTCTCTTTTCTTCCCTTAATTTCCTACTTTTCTTTTTCTTTGTATTTTATACATTGATAAAACAATAAAAGTTTATGTATATATAAATGAGGTAACATCCTTATCAAGACACATCTATACATCTTTAGTTAAACTGATGTAATTAGTTGTAACTGATGTTTACCTTAGCAGTAGATATAAGTCTCTTTGTATTCAAAAGTGTTTTTTGGTTTAGGCTACCCCATAGACTCGTGCTGAGAATCTCAGTTTCTGTGGTTAGCGGGAACAGAGAGCAGCACATTTTCTCTAAAGTAAAAAATCAGAACAGTTTTTCTTCTGGGCTTTCTTGGTTCTTTTCCGTGGTTCCTGCATAACAGCAATATAGGCATAATCAGCTTGTGCTTCTTCCAACAGACAAATTGGATGACTTGGCATGAAGCCAGCATTCATGAACAAATGAGAAAGGATAAACGCTGCATCTTCCCTTACTCGGGTAACTGGAATGGATGAAATAGGATTGAGAAAATATACAGTAATTGGGCTCATCCTGTGGTTGGTGAATCACCTGGCTCTAGTGTAATAAATGTTGCTCCATTCAGGAGAGTTCATTCCCTGCTCTACTGAGTGCCAGGAATAGCTTAGGGAAAAGGAATTTATTGACAGTTCATCTCCCAGCATGCATGTTGTACAAAGCTCTCATTTTCCTTGCTTTGGTTTATTTCAAGATGCAGATTAAAGGTATCTAAAATGAGTGGGTTAGGATACATGCACTTATCCAAGTGGATGAGATCTTCCATTTTTAAAATAAACGTTCCAATTAGAATCTGATGCATTTTGTTTGTATTTTGTAAGAGAATACATTAGAGCTTCATGCTAGCTTTAAAAAAACAACTACATAACACAGGAAAACATGAGTCATTTTTTTAAACGATTTCTCGTATGATGGACTGAATCAAATTAGGTTTTTGTCTTTATTTTTGTTTTGTCTTTCAAAAAGGACTTTACTAGGCATCAGAAACATATGTGGGTCATAACAAGAATTGGTTCCCTGTTGTTGGCATTTGAGACAAAGACTTGTCAAAAAGACAAGGTCAGACCTGGGATAAGTACATGTGGATCCAAGAGCCAAATTCCCTTCATTAAACTTTAAACTACTTAACAAAAGATATGTATGCATGTATGTGGAATATAAAGTAATGTTAAAATAAATAATAATGATGGGATAAAAAGAAAAAGTCTGGAAAAGTAATAAACAACAGAACTCCAAAAAACAGATCACATTGCTTAAAAACTCTTCTTCCATGCCTTTTAATATTTAAATTAGTTCTTTTGAATAACAAACAGTACATATCAATAATCAATTGAATGCAGACCAAAAGATTCCTCCTTTCAGTATCATATAAGTCTTTTAACCAGAGCCTGTGCCCAGAAAAATCCATTTTTTAATGTTTAATAGATTCCAAAGTATGAATATTTAAGAACAGTGATTGATCTGGAGTCATATTCCCTCATACAAACTTTAATGAATAAAGAGGTTGCATTATATCTACAACCCACTTTCTTCCACATATATCACTAAGGTCAAAGGACTCCTACGGAGGGCAGGAGTTTAACTGCTGGATGTTGCAGTTCAAAAGTACATCTATATTCGGTACTTACTTCTGAACTAACCAGTTCTATACTTTCATGAGCAAGATGAGTCTTTTACATTAATTTTATAAGATATATTTAATTTCCCCATGTATACCTTACAAACAGTTTTACAGGAGTTTTGTTGCCTGAATCCTTCTGAACAATTTATGTTTAAAGATATAAATGTATTATATTTAAAATTGCATTTTGGAAGCTTTTTAAAGCATGCCCCATTACAGCAGTGATAAAGAAAATGAATGCAGACCAATTCTAATACCTGTATATTTTATTAATGTAAATGTTGTACAAGTAATCTGTTTATAGCAGGTGATAACTTTCACTAAAAATGAATATAATCTAAACCATAGTCTATGAACTATAGATGATATTTGGACAAGCCTTTATTAGTTCAGAAAAAGATACAAGGAATGAAACTTTTAAAACTTTTTATAGCAAAGATAAGATGTTTTGGTCAAGGTTTCCTCTGTAAATGCATGTGCTATTTTCCAATACTTGAATTATATTTGTCAAACAGAAATGCAGTTTGCTATTGTAGTATAACATGGAGAATGGAATAGAAAAAAAGTGTATCTGAAAATGACTATTAATATTGCTTTTGGTTGAGTTTTATAAAATGGGATATAGCCAGGGATGGGATCTGACCAGTATAACTACTGGTTCTGTTGCTGTGCGTCGTGTGAGTGCAATTTACAACCTGCTGAGCTGCCCCAGACAGCTGAGCAGTGCTGTATGCAAGTGCGCAGCGGTTGGAAAAGCCCTTTTTTCCTGCTTTTTCATCCGTAGCTGTGTCGCGCAAAACAGCTGTGGTTGAAAAAGCAGGAAATAAAGGTCAGATAAGAGCCTGGGCGGGTGCGTGGGCCAAAACAGCAGCAGACGTAGAACCGGTTCTATGTATGCTCTATGTCTGCTGCTTTTCAGAACTACCGGTTCTACAGAAGTGAACAGAACTGGTAGAATCCCACCCCTGAATATAGCCATAAAGAACCATCCAAATATCTAGCATTACTACTTGTGGAATTGCTCCCTTTTTTATTTAACATACTAGTTTTACTTACTGGCCTGTTCTAATATAGCGCCATATATAAGAATTTTTTGTTGTAGTTCAAAAGTCCAATGAGCTATTGTCTATATTTGACTTTTCTATTTGTGCCATTTCCTATTCTTAAGGAAATATTTTCTGTGTTGACATTGCAAGGAGAAACATTTTTTACTCTTTCTGAGAGGTTCTCTAAGCTTAGAAGCCTGGCTTGTTTCCTAGAACTTGTTTGCTTGTATACAACAAATTCCACCCACAGCACCCCATTTTGTCAAGGATGCATTTACTGGACTTCATTTAGTGTGTAATAATACATAGCACCTCCATAAGTTTTTTTTTTAATTACATAACAAAGAAAACTAGAATTCTGTGTCATCAGCAATACCTTATTCCTGCCATATCCCAAGAACGACATGTTGAGTTACTTTACAGTAGTTTTTTGTTTTTGTTTTTTCCCTATAGACAGAATCTTGTCTAACAAAAACAATGTGTGTGTGTGTGTGTGTGTGTGTGTGTGTGTGTGTGTGTTTGTACCTCTTTGCCTTCTGGAAAGCAGCCCCTCTCTTTTGGGAATCCAGATTACATTCCACCACAATTGCAAATCCCTGGATTTTATCTCCCACTTCTCTGTAACTTCCTATGAAAGTTAACAATTATGGATGGATAGTTGTTCACCAGTCTTCTGATACAACAGGCTAACACCCACTGAGCAGGAAGTGGGTGCCTGTCTTCCCACATAGATTGTCCAAAGCACATATTGTTTCAGCGATAAAACACTGAATTTATCCATGTTGATATGGAAAAAGTTTTCTGAAAAGAAGCAATAAAAAACCCTTTAAAGGGCCATAAAGAGATTAATGGGAGGAAACAAAAAAGTTCATCATTTTCATATCATTTCCAGTTTATTCATTCCGCAGCATTTGGTAAACAAACTGGGTCTATTAGGTTTTAATACTCTTTTATGTAATTGGATACTGGATTTCCTTATTGATAGGCCCCAATTTGTGCGAATTGGAAGAAAAGTTTTCAATGCCATCTCCTTGAATACAGGTTCCCTACAGGGCTATGTCTTGAGTCCGCTACTGTTCACCTCGATGACCCACGACTGCTGTGTCAAATCTGCTACGAATCATATTGTGAATATGCAGATGCCACGGCAATGATGGGTCTTATCAGGGATGACAATGAAGATGCTTATAGGAAGAGGTAAAGGCTTTGGTGGAGTCGTGCAATAAAAGTAACTTGGTTCTAAATGTTAATAAAACAAAGGAGATTATCGTAGATTTTAGAAAGATCTGGCATGGTCATGCTCCACTCAGTATCAAGGATGCAGCTGTAAAAGTGGTCAACAGTATTAAGTATCTGGGGGTGCAGATAACTAACAATCTGAACTGGTCTTTCCACACATCATCCTTAGTGAAGCATGCAAGCCAACACCTGCATTTCCTGCGTCAGATAGGAGAGCACACCTTTCTCCTTCTGTCCTGGCCACTTTTTACAGAGGCACGATTGAAAGCACTTAATGAACTGCATTGCTGTTTGATTTGGTGGCTGTACTGCCTCAGAGAGAAAGTCCATTCAGAGAGTGGTAAGGGCAACCAAGAAGATTAGAGGAAGCTCTCTTCCTGTCATTCAGAATACTGCTTATAAGTGCTATGTACTTAGAGCTCAAATAATTTTTAGAGACCCCCCACACCCATTTCACGGTCTGTTTATGTTGCTCCCTCAGGGAAGAGGTTTTGAAGTATTTCTAGCAGGACTACCAGGTTCTATAAACACCTTTGTTCCCTATGCCATCCATCTGGAAAACTTGCAAGATTTTTTTTTCTCTCGCCATGTACATGTACATATCCGAACTAGACTGTGTTGTTTCTCTGTGTCATATAATATATGTAAGTACATGCATAGTTTTGTAATTTATTTACTTAGTCATGTTTATGTAATGTATATTGGAAGTGGTGACCCTTTGAGAGCTGTATGCAGTGAAATTTCATTTTCATATATGCCAATTAGTGTACATTCAAAGTGACAATAACGTTATTCTAAGTTCTGTGTTTCAGGGCAGCAACAAATGAGACATACAAGTTCTTTTCATTGCTTAATAAGCCAAGCAAAGACCTAGCATATTAGTATTTTTTTTAAATTTAGTATGCATGTATTGTATGTATCAGTGTAGTACAATATTTCTTTTTCCCCATAAAACAAACCCCCTGGAAGGTAAATTGGACTAAAGCTACCCAGTAAAACTTCGTTGATGAGGTGGGACTAGAACCTGGGCCTCTCTGATGTCATTCCAGTGTTTTAACCACCACATCACACTGACTTGTGCAAAACAACTTTAATACAGGAGAGCCAGTTTGGTTTAGTGGTTAAGGCACCCAGGCTAGAAACTTCTAGTCCTGCCTTAAGCATGAAATCTGGCTAGGTGACTTTGAACCAGTCATTCTTTTTCATCCCAATTCGCCTCACAGTTGTTGTTGTTGTTGTTAAATGGGGAGTAAGGAAGAGTATTAGGTATGTTTGCCACCTTATTTACAAAAATGATAAAGGAAGGATTTAAAAAATTAAAAATAAATAAAACATGCACTTGGTATATTGATTGTAATGTCCTTTCCTCATTTTTACAGAATACTGCTGAATAAAGAACTCGTATGTTAGTGTAAAGGGTGGACTAGCTCTAAACCTAGGTTGACTTACATGGAATTTAATTTGGAACAGAATGGTAGAGTTCATATTTTGAGAGTGAGGCACTTAACGTGTTAGTTGAAAGAAGAGGGATTTATTTGCTACAGTTGGAGGTAATTATAAATAACAACTTCCATAATTCTCTAGCCTGAATGGCCAGTGGGGAGACATGGGAGAACCTGTTCCTTCTTCTCAGGGCTTCCTTATCCGGGATGCAAAGCTCCAGAAAACTACTAGATGTCTAAGAGTTAGAAATCTTTTCTGTCATCTAGTGGTCATCTGGAATTTGTCGTCCCCCCCCTCCCGCCCACCCCACAAAAAATGCTGTCTGGATTATTATGGGAGTTGTAGTTTGATATATCTAAAGAGCACCAAGAAGTATTCTGGCTGAGAACAAATCCCCTTTCAGAGATAAGTACACATAATTCATGTCAGTCAGGTCTTTCAACTTAGATGTAGCAAAGAAATCTAAACCATGCTGAGTAGGTGAAAAAGATACTTATATCAACAATAAAAAAGTTCAAGGTTTGAGACTTCTCCATCTGTTGTCTATTCAGTTCTGCATTTTTTTGGTCTAAAAAGTTTCAGGAGTACTTTCAGAGAACACACTTCTGTTTTGACCCTTTGCCTGTTGACTGAGAAGCATTTTTGTGAGGACCTGCTTCCAGATGGAGGAGCTCTAAGCCAGGGGTCCCAAAACTTGGCAACTTTAAGACTTGTGGACTTCAACTCCCAGAATTCAGCATAGCTGGCTGGAGAATTCTGGGAATTGAAGTCCATAAGTCTTAAAGTTGCCAAGGTTGGAAAGCTCTGATCTAAGCAGTTTCTTCTTTCTAACTTAAAAAATAAGCACTAAGAAAATACAGGTGAGTTACAAATGGGAACCATTGCTGTCCAGACTCGGTTTATCACCTGTTCCATATTTCAAGGATTTTTTTTCTTTATTTAGAATTAAAATATAACATTCCTTTTCTAATTAATAAGGAACATTATTACCATATGCATTTGAAGTCTCAGATAAGTATATATAAATACATTAAATAAGTAATAGCATATTTTAGTGGAAATATTGATATTCTGAGGCTTTTTAATATGTCACTTTGAGTTTTAAAGCATGCTCGTTATTTTGGATCTCTTCAAGTGGCATGGCTATCTGGAAGTAGGAATTAATTAAAGATTTTGCAATAGATTGTTATATAGCATTTTCAGTGGGAATATTAATCTCCTAGAGGAAAGTCAGAATAGACATCTAACAAATACAATAGAATAACAATGGGAACCATAAAAATGTCATTCCTACTGATAAGTTTCCTTGGTTAAATATGTCGCATTGGTATGTTTTATTCTTAGCCCAATTCCAGTTTTCCCTTTCTGGATGTGATGTTAAACAATGTGATATTATCCTAACTCATAGTGTTTTGAGTAGAAATTGATTATTTGTAACTATTACTATGTAAAGTTTGGGATGGCCTTTCGCTGGCCAAAGACTGAATAATGGAAGTATTGTGGATTTTTAAACAATTTACTCTAATATCCTTCTGCCTTAGTTATATGCAGATTTAATTTAGGATTCTACTTAACTTATTTTGTTCTCCCGGCTGCTTTGTAAAATTTTGGTTCTGGGCAGCAATGAAGAACTTCTAAATAACTTGGATGAACAAATATAATTTCAGTGGAATGTATGAATGACCTTGGGGAAAGAAAGGAAGAGAAGCTGCCTAGGAAACAATCAGGCAAAAAAGCAGGAGTCCACAGTTGCTTAAGGGTCAGAGAAAGAAATGCAGGAAACACCCAGACTAATGGACAAGTAGTTAAAAGTGAGGTGAGAAGTTTGTGCCTACAGACTTGCAAGATTCTGTTAATATAGTCCTCTAATAAAGTAGAATTAGTTTATCTTGTCATGTTTCCTGTCTGATTTGCCTGGAAGAGCATGCTCTGGGTCCCATCTATTACAGAATGTCATCTGGCAAGGCCCAGGAAGACCATCCATCAGAGATGAGATCAATCCCAATCCTGTTGGCTTTTTGCAAGGCCTTAAATGTGTGGTTTTGTCGTCAGGCATAAGGATCTGGATGTATGACAGAGCCCCTGGAGTGGTTATGTTAATTTATTGGTGGTGTTTTTGTTTTTGTTTTGGCTCCTGATTGTATTTGTGACTTGTTTCCACTGTTCTATGTTTTTGTATAGTTTTTAACTGTTAACCACCCAGACTTAAGAATTAGACATGGGTGGCTATATATATAACTTGAAATAAATTAATCTAATTTCTTTGAATGTTATTTTTCAATAAGGCACCACCAACTAATTTCACAAAAGGTGATGTGAAAAAAAAAGTTCCATTCTGATTGCAGCCCTCTAACATTATGATGCACCATTATGACATATTTGTGCTAGTACAGTTGGTGTTGAATATCAGTTATGTAATGTATTCTACTGCATCTCCTATACAGCGTATCAAAAACACGTCATCACGGTGGCATCATGTTACATATCGGGACTTTTTCCCCCTTAGCCAAACTGTGGCCAGTGCGTGACGCATCCAGACCAGGGACCGGGAGTTTGATAGCCTTGTCCTATAAGGAAGCTGTTAGAAAACCACTTGATTTTCAAAGTGTTTGCCATTGTGTTTCTTCTATTTGTTATTCTAAATCTGTATCCCAAGCTTCTTTTAAGCCTAAAGGCTCTTCTCCAGTTCTAATAAATCCAACATTTTTTCAGATAGTTCCTTTGAATTGAGAAGGGCGATTAATAATTTTTCAAAAGTAGTTGAACAAGGAGATGCTGACTCTTGTATTTTTTGGTTATTCAAAAAGGATTTAAGTTAGAGTATGTTAGCAAAGAGAGATGGGGAACGTATTTGTAGCTAAATCTCCTTTACAGCATAGGATTTTATTATTATTGTAGAAATCTCTTATTCTACTGCTGCTGAAATCTCTTTTAGACTTCAGTTGTGTTGACCTCTCCTGATTAGAGAATCCTGGGGGTCCCAGTAAAGGTGTTAGAGAGAAGATGTTATCAAAGCTGAGTATCTTTTTTTCCCCTCAAACCTAAAATGTAGCTTTTGTGAACGTAATACTGATGCCTATTTTTTTAAAATATCTTATTTTTTATTGGTTGCTAGGAGTTAAAAATGACTCAATGGCACATTCATTCAGTCAATTTTTTTTTAAGTGTTTTGAAGAGAAAACATCTGACTGTGTGCTATTTTTAGTTGTGTACATTGTCTTGTTGGATCTTCCACTGTGGAGGAATAATATGACCAAATATACTGCCTAAGTAGTGTTAATAACACTTTATAAACAAGATGAAGTGTTAATACTACTTTATAATGCCTTGGTAAGATCACATTTGAAATACTGAATCCAGTTTTGGTCACCACAATATAAAAAAGTTGTTGAGATCTAGAAGAGTGCCGAGAAGAGCAACAAAGATGATTAGGGGATTGGAGGCAAAAAACTTATGAAGAATGACTGCAGGAATTGGGTATGTCTAGTTTAATGAAACGAAGGACTAAGGGTGACACGATAGCAGTCTTACAATATCTCAGGGGCTGCCACAAAGAAGAAGGAGTCAAGCTATTCTCCAAAGCACCTGAGGACAGGACAAGAAGCAATGGGTGGAAACTAATCAAGGAGAGATGCAACCTAGAACTAAGGAGAAATTTCCTGACAGAACAATTAATCACTGGAATGACTTGTTTCTAGAAGTTGTGGGTGCCCAACACTGGAGGTTTTTAAGAAAAGATTGGACAACCATTTGTCTGAAATGGTATAGGGTTGGAGGTTGGATTAGAAGACCTATGAGAGGTCCCTTCCATCTCTGTTATTCTGTTCCGTAGTATAATTTTTCAGAAGAAATTCCCTATCCAATTTTTTCCTGAGACCTATATATAATGCTTATATTCTTTTTTTTTCATGTTGCAATAAAAAGACCAATTCTCCTATGAGCTACTCAGAGCATCCAGTAGTGGGAGGTGCTTCAGTCTCTGCATTCTTAGGCTGAGCTTGAATTGAGGAATGCTCCTCCTCCTCCATGTGACTCCACTCAGCGTTCCCCAGTTTTTGCTCAGCCTCGTGCAAGACAGGCTGTGTTTTTTCCTTAGCTCCTTGGCCGAAACAGAACTTCGATCCAAAAACTCAAATTGAGTGTTCAGCAGGTTTGACTCCTTCTTCTCTTTAGCCTCTGCGCAAGTTTAGAGTTTGAATTAACTAGGGGAAGCGCCGTTGTGCCCCCAGGAAGGCGGCGGGAGGCTCCGTAGCGGCTTCGCGCTGCCTCCCCATAGCTGGATCGTTTCACTCTGCCTTATTGTTTACCGCTCCATTTGCCTTCGTCCTTTGCCTTAGTGGTTTGTGTTTTCCTTTCAGTTTTGAGTCGTATCGTTGTTTCCCCCCTCCCCAAACGCCAAATTAAGTAGAGAAGGGCTAATCTTTCCTTTTTCTGGCCGCCTTCGAATTAAGAGCCTCGACTTTGTTATTCTGGCAGGAAGCCGCCGCTGAGGAGCGCGCCAAGCAATCATTGCTGGCAGACGCCATTTTAAGCATCACCTCATGGCTGCGTGCCCCTTTCTGGCTATTACTGTGCTGTGTGTGGAAGATAGACTCGAAGTGGCAGGATCCCTTCTGGATTCTGGAGTCATTTAACCTCGTTTTGGCAAATTGCACTCAAGGTTATTTTCTCTTCATTAATGTTTCTGTTGGCTTAACCCTCACACCTTAATCCTCAGCGGCATAGCAGCAAGCACCCAGGCCTGTGTCAGCCTGTGCAAATAAGCTGCTGTAGGCATTCGATATTTGGCTGATTGGTTTGTTTGTTCTATAAACACTGAGGTTATATATATATACCTCTGCTCTTAGGAGCAATAATCCAACAACTGTACCAGCAATATTATAATAATATAAGCATAATAATAATAACAATACATTTCTTGACAGTATAATATTTTAATTCACTAAAATATTATCACTGGGATACGACTCATTGTACATATATGTATCTATATCTCTATATTTTTATATATATATATATTTATATAGGCACAAAAAAAGGTGGGGGACGTAAATACTTTATCAGGGCAACCGTTCTTGCCTCAGATAAGACCCTGGGCGTGCCAACCGCCCCACCTTGAATTTCTAGCCTATTACTGCAATATATATATAAATTATTAAAATGGCAGATGGTAACACCTCCAAAGGTCCTTCATTGAAGGCAAAAGCCAAGACTCATCATTTGTGCAAGCAGGCTAAAGAGACCTCCAAAGCTTCCCAGAGGGATGCCTTAAGGCGCCACAAGGCCCTGTAAAAGGAAATTGATAAGCTCACCAAGGAAGCTCTCACGGTGCCTCAGGTTTTCCCATCCTCCAGTCTGTCTACCTCTGCTCAACCACCACCCCCTCTAGATCTTTCCCTCTCCCCCAGGCGCAGCTTGCCCTCACAAGGACAACAGGTTCAGGTTCCTGGAACACCGGCTAGAAGGGCTCCAGAAGCCACCTTCACCCCCAACAGCCACTGGCTTCCCTCAAGAGGATTGCCTCATTGAGGAGGTCCCAGAAAGAGTAAGAACCTGGATGGAGCTGGCTATTCGCCAGACTTTAACAAGCAACCAGGCCTAGTCATTATCCAGTGATTTCTGACCAAGAGTCTCACTCACTAAGATCCTTGCCCAGTCAGACCAACATCAAGCTCAGGTATACTTGCAGAGGGAGACCCCCCTTCAAGGGTGGGAGGAGGAGGAGGAGGAAGAGGGAGAATTGGACCAGATCATGGAAGCAGACGAGTTCGATTTGGGGTCCATGCACGATAGCGAACCCCTATCAGAGGCAGATCCCTTAGAAGGGGAAATGTCTGAGGACAAGGGGCTTATCCCTGATCAGCCTGCTTTCAGGTCGCACCTCTTCAAATCCCTGTTATTCAAGGCCAAGAACATTTCAGGCCTAAGTAAGCAATCACCAGCCGACACCCCGGCACCCTTAACGGAGGGTCCAGAGGACCTAATCTTTAACCAGCCCGTTGTTGAGGCTGAGGTTATCCCAGTTCCACCCATCTTTTCCGATCTGGTGCAGAAACAGCTGGCTTCTGCAGTGGTTTACCCAGCCCCATCTGGTCACGCCAAAAAGTATTTTAATTTGGACCCAGAATTTTCAAAATTACTAAGTACCCCTGAGGTAGACGAGCCCATAGTGGGCTTAGCATCCTCCTCGACTCCAAGTGATGCGCTGGAGGCCCTAAAGCCAGAGGAAAAGCAGGCTGAGCTAGCTGGCGCAGGGCACATCAATCGGACGCATGGGCCATTAGATCGGCTACGGCCGCATCTTTCTTCACAAGGTCATCTAATCGATGGCTTCGCCAGCTGAAACAACACGTCCCTACATCGAACATCAGGGCGTACCAGGACGTTGCAAAGCTCACTGCTGCAGCCGAGTTTTCTGCTGATGCCACATACCACGCAGTTAAGTTTTCTGCGAGAGCAATCACATCACATGTCACAACCCGTCGTTTACTCTGGCTAAAACACTGGCAAGCAGACTTTAAGAATAAAGCCAAACTGGCCTCCTCCCCCATTGTGGGAGACAAATTGTTTGGCCCTTCCCTGGACCCCTTACTAATGGAGAGCCGCAGTAAGAAAAAATTTCTCCCCTCCCTTTCACGAAGATCAGACTTCAGAAATCCCCAGCCCTTTCGGAGAGGATCCTTTCGGCCCTTCTATCAGGCTCCCTTCTCCCCCAGGTATCAGAGGCCCCCATTGTTCAGATCAGGACAACCCCAGGATAGATTCGATTCGGGAGACAGGAGCAGAAGGGGCAGTCAATACAAAAGGGCCTTTCGGGGAGCAGGAAGCAGGCCTTTCCGATGACCAAGATAGATCAAGGGACACTCTCCCCATTGGCAGACGCCTTAAGTTATTCGCGAGCCAATGAGACTCCTCTACCTCTGATTCTTGGGTCAGAGACACCGTCAGATTTGGACTTGCTCTCGAGTTTCAATCCACTCCCCCAGATTTCCCCATGTCCTCCTTCCAGAGACCTGATTAAGCGTAATCTAATGGATTCCGCTATCTAACATCTCCAAAACCTAAGAGCCATCCAACCAGCAGCGACCGAGCAACGAGGATGGGGCTTTTACTCTCATCTTTTTGTTGTACCAAAACATTCGGGGGGTGGAGAGCGATTTTAGATTTAAAACAACTCAACCATTTCCTGATATATCGCAAATTTAAAATGCATGCCCTACAATCCATATTGCTAGGCATCAGACAAGAGGATGTGCTCACGTCCATAGATTTGACGGAGGCGTACCTACGTATCGCCATTCGGCCTTCCCATTATAAGTTTTTAAGGTTCTGCTACAATAATCATCACTTTGAATACGTGGCCCTTCCCTTTGGATTAGCCTCTGCCCCCAGGACCTTTACCAAGGTCCTTGCAGCACTCGCTGCCCATCTCAGGAACATCCCCGTTCGTCTTCAACGTTATCTGGATGACATTTTAATACTGTCCCCTTCTACCCACCAAGCAGTAAGGGACACTCAGGCCACTCTAAAGTCTCTCCAAGAGCATGGGTTTCTAATAAATTGGAAGAAGTGTCAATTATCCCCATTGACTCGAATAACTAATTTAGGGGCAGTTATTGATACTGTGGAAGGCAAGGTCTATCTGTCTTCGGATAGACTACTTAGTATCCAAAAATCCTTTAAGGAGATCAGATGTCTTAGGAAGGTGGCCTTACTGGATCTGTCAAAATTATTGGGTAAAATGATATCATGCATTTCTATTGTTCCCTGAGCCTGTCTACACACCAGATCCCTCCAGTGGTTCCTGCTTCCGTACCAGAGATCTGGCAGAAGCAACTCGAAACACATGGTCAGGGTACCTCCCAAGGTCCTCATGTCCCTTCTCTGGTTGTCCAAACCGGTCATCAACAAAGGCTGTCTCTTCAAGGAGCCTCAAAGGCTTACTATCACCACAGATGCCAGTGTATTTGGATGGGGCGCTCACGTACAGTCACTCACATCCCAGGGCAGATGGTCTGCAATAGAACAGCTGTGCAGCATAAACTGGCTGGAACTTCGTGCTGTACACCTGGCCCTTTGCAGCTTCCTCCCCCAGGTACACGGTCAACACATTCTTATTCTAACAGACAATGTGACAGCCAAAGCTCACATAAACAAACAAGGGGGCACACAATCAATACAATTAATGAGGGAAGACGAGTGCCTGTGTCGCTGGGCGGAGAACAATCTTCTTTCCATCAAGGCAGAGCACATCTCGGACCTGTCAAATATACAAGCAGACTGACTAAGCAGGGCCACCATAGACCAGTCAGAGTGGCGCCTCCATCCATCCCTGTTCAAGGAAGCAGCAAGGATATTTGGGCAACCGGTGGTGGACCTATTTGCCTCCTTCCTCAATGCTCAGCTCCTGAGATTCTTCTCAAGGTACCCATCCCAAGGGGTGGAGAATTACAACACACTCCGCTGCCAATGGCCCACAGGGCTCTTGTATGCATTCCCCCCACTAGCACTGGTGCCCACAGGGCTCTTGTTTGCATTCCCCCCACTAGCACTGGTGCCCAGGGTCATCCAGAAGTTGTTACACGAGAAAGCGGAATTGCTCCTAGTGGCACCTCATTGGCCCAGACGGCCATGGTTTGCAGACTTTCACAGCCTCTCGGAAAGCCCCTCCCTGGAGAATCCCACCAGACAGGATCTCACTATCTCAGGGGCCCCTCCTACACCCAGACCCTCAATGGTTTCAGTTGACCGTCTGGAGGTTGAGCGGAGCAGTTTGAAAAGCGAAAAGCTCTCCAACAAGGTCATCAACACTATTCTAGCTGCCAGACGATCCTCAACCATTCGGATTTACAACGCCACATGGTCCATTTTCTGTAAATGGTGTAGCAAGTTCCAAATTAACCCCATTTCTCCTTCTGTCGCTCAGATTTTAGAATTCCTTCAGGAGGGACTTGACAAGGGGCTGTCTCCTAATACGCTGAAATGACAGGTAGCTGCACTGACATCGGTTCTTGCTTGTGAGGGTCTCAGTTCCCTCTCTCATCACCCTCGTATACGGGCCTTTCTTAGAGGGGCCACCAATTTACGCCCCCCAGCAGTGCACCATTACCCCACCTGGGACCTCAACAAGGTCCTTCGTTCCCTCACCAAAGAACCTTTCAGACCTTTGAGGGAGTCAGGTCTCCAATTTTTGACATACAAGGTAGTTTTCCTTGTAGATATCACCTCCGCTCATTGCATATTGGAAATCGCAGCCTTGTCTGACAGACAAGATCTCTGCATTTTTCATACCGATAGGGTGGTCCTCCATCCTGATCCCACATTTATGCCCAAGGTCAATTCGGCTTTCCATAGAGCACAAGAGCTCATCCTTCCAAATTTTTGTCCCAGGCTATCACAGGAAATGGAAAGGCAATGGCCCAAGCTTGATGTAAGGTGCGCTCTGCGAATCTATATCAAGCGTACAGAGTCCTTCAGGAAATCGGAGGCCTTATTTATTTTCTTTCAGCCCAAAACACAGGGTCACAAGGTATCACCGTCCACCATAGGCCGTTGGATAAGAATGGCAATAGCTAGGTCATATCAGTCACAAGCTCTGCAGGTGCCCAGAGGCATAACTTCTCATTCAACTAGGAGTGCGGCAACTTCGGCAGCTTGGGACACTCAGGCACCAATAACTGAAATCTGCTGGGCGGCGACTTGGGCTTCCCCATCACCTTTCATTAGACATTAGATTGATGTGTTTACCTCTGCGGAGGCCTCATTTGGCAGACGGGTTCTGCAACGGGTTTTCAGGAACCCTGAGGAGATTCCGGACCAGACGGAGTCCCTCCCGTAGGACAGGCCAAGCTTTGGTATGTCCCACTACTGGATGCTCTGAGCAGCTCAAAGGAGAAGGGGTGTTGGTACTTACCTGATACACCCGTTCTCTTTGAGCTGCAAAGAGCATCCAGCCCCACCCTTTTTTTTTTTTTTTTCTGTCTGGTGGGGTCTTGTTTCGGCCAATGAACCTTTTAGGTAGTTAGAATGAGAGCATTTATTCCTCTCGTCTTCGCAAAACTGGGGAACGCTGCGTGGAGTCAAGTGGAGGAGGAGAAGCGTTCCTCAATTCAAGCTCAGCCTAAGAATGCGGAGACTGAAGCACCTCCCACTACTGGATGCTCTTCGCAGCTCAAAGAGAACGGGCATATCAGGTGAATACCAATGCCCCTTCTTCTTTGCCATAATGTTAATATTTTATACAGCATTTTTACTGGAAGACTTTGAAATAAAAAAACATCAATTTTGAAAGAGCCATTATTTCAGCTGCTGCAATTTGACACAGATTAAAATTTTCCCAACATTTTCATTCATTTTTTATTTTTGCATATTAGCATGAAATTATTATCAAACATTTCATTAATTTATTTGTGAAATTAATACCTAGATATTTGAAAGGTTTCATTTCCATGTTTTTTTTAATGCTGGCTGTCTTTCTTTGTAGTTTACGGGAGTTATGGAAGAATAGCAATTGTGACTTTTGAAAATTTACTGTTAATCCTGCAAGATGTACTTCTGCACAGCCTTCCAAAGCCATTTTAACATATTTTCCACCAGAATTTGCAAAAGTCAACATAATATCATCCACAAATAAATTTAATAGATAATATCTATATCCTACTTTCATCCTTTAAGTTCCTTATTGCTATGAACACTTACTCTTAATGTTACTATAATGCGGTTAAATAGTAAGATACATAATGGACTGCTTGGTAGACCTTGAGACTAGGAATTGTTCAGAATCATAATTATTCATTCTTATGGGAACATTGGTAATATTATAAATTTGATCTATTGTGTTGAAAAAGTAATTGTCATACTGAAATATTTTAAAAGATAGTTCTTTCATGCAAACCAATCCTTAAAGATATCCAATGAGCATATTGTTAAAGAAGATGTATCTTTAAGTAGAGTTTATAATCAGAATTTAATCTCTTAGAAAAGTGTTAAAATAGAAATGAGAATATGTCAGGGTTGGGTTTTTTTCAAAACAGTAGCAAGTATTTGACTCTGTATGGCTATATAAGAGGAAAGAAAGAACAAGTTTGCGGTCTGGGATGAAAAAGAAACCCATATTCTCTTGGGTTTGCTTCATAATTTGTACTGTGGTTTTAAAATGTGTTTAGTGGATATTCTATGACAGTGTCTGCCCCTTTTTTAATGTTAATTGCTTGCACTATTTTTGTTTGACTCAGCAATTTTGAAGAGTACATACTGTGCCACTGTGATGACAAAAAGGGAGAAAAAGCAAGTTTGAATGAAGGGAATGACAACAAGCAGATAGTCTTCATTCTCAAAATGGGATTAGAGAAATCTGATCTCTCTTTATTTGATACCTAGATTTGATATTGCACAATTCTTCAGATCCTTCTGCCTCTGACCCCCTCAAGTACAAACTATGTACAGAAATAAAAAAGGATCTGTGGTCTTCTCTTCTCTTCCCCTTCCCTTTCATTTTCGTTTTTAGCACTTGACTTTTATGTTTGTCTTTTGTTTTCCACCTAGTATACAGCTAACAAAAACAGGGATAGCCTTATTATAGCCTTATAAGAAAATATTATTTAGAAATAATGAAATAAATATCAGTGGTTATGTATTATCAGTAGTTAGGATGTATATCAAAAGTGTGATGTGATAATCATCTTCCAGTATAATTGGGCATTATTAAATATAATCAACTACTTTAATATATAATTTTTATTAAGAACTTTATAAAGATAAAAACTAGCAAGTACTAACACAAGATAAAAAGAAAAGAGAAGGAAGAACAAAGAAAAAGAATCAAAAGTGCAAAAGTAAAAATAAGACAAAAAATAGAAGTTGTTTTCAATTTCCTTTATGGAGAGTATAATTACAAATGCAAAATGACCTCTTATTTCATGGTTGCAAAAACAAACTGTCTTTTCTGGCATCTGTTTTTTTTTTTAACCAACTACCGTACTATTTTTGCAACAGATAAAGTACATATTTTCTTGCAGTTACCAATATAAACAGAATTAGATCCAGACTTGAAAACTTTAATTGAAGTAGGCCAGAAAAAACCCCATGTCTCTTTTATACATGTTATATGAACTTCTGGCTGCATTGTTAAATTTTTATTTAAAACAAAAAATTGAGGCAGGAAATATACAAAGGCTGTAGTATAAACCTTAAACAGGTTTTCTGTAGGTTTTAGGAAAAAAATAACATATAACCGCATATTCAAAAAGAGAAAACCTTCCTACTCCATCTGTATGACATGTTTCTATCCATCACCATTCTGTCCCTCACCCAGGCTTCAAATGCAGTTAATCATCCCTAATCTAAAGTTAAATATGGGAATTTCCAGAACTCTAAAGCCTTTGTGAGGTCTACATGCCAGGGAAGAGCTGTGATTAACCAAACTAATTCCAAAATCACCACAAACCAGGACAGTTATTTATAAACTCATCATTTCTTTTAGTTGGAAACAATATCTTACTGTTGCCTTCTTATTGTAGCAACCGCAAATCTACATGTTCCATCTTTCCCAGCCCCCAGTTGATGGTGGAGAACTACTTTACTCAGTTTATTCTTGTTCTGAAATTGTTTTTAAAGACCTAAAAAGAAACAGGAATGATCTGGGGTCAGCAATTTCTCTTGGTCATTCTGCTTCTCTTCCACTCCCTAATTTTTTAGTTATAAAAGACCTCTGGCCTAAATTGCAATTGTACAAGGCCAATATCTTTACTATCAGCTAAAACTTGGAGAGAGAGATTTTTGGGAAATTTTGCTGACTAATTTTTTTTTTTAAATCCCACCTCAGCTCCATCTCTTCTAACTTTTTGTGTAGGTCACATTTTCCAGGTTATTTTATATTTTCTCTGAATCATAAACCCTGAACATTTACTTAGATACTTGTTTTGTCTTCATTAGTATGTGACCTTTCTCATATTTATGACTTCCTCTGAGGCTCTCTTATTTTGTAATGTAAAGACAGCTGAACTGGCAGTGCCAAGGACCTTTTTACTATTGTTATAGCTGGTATTATAGCACAGAAATCTAAAACTTATTTTGCTTCAATTATTTCTCATAGGTAACTACATTAATGATTTTCTTAAAATTGCCTTCTCAGTCCAGCAAATTCCACTTCAGTTTGCCAGCTTGAGCACTTCTGTTTGTCTTGCTTTGTTCAAAGATTGTAATAAAAAAGATATATTCCAGTCCAGTTTTTACTGGCTCCATTGCTTGCTTGCTTGCTTGCTTGCTTCCTTCCTTCCTTCCTTCCTCTCTCTCTTTCTCTCTTTCTCCCTTTCTCCCTCTCCCCCCTCTCTCACACACACCACAGAAAAACACACACAACACACCATACACAGACTTGAAACAGATATACATGCAATCAGTGTTCTTTAAGCAGTTTAACAAAAACTTAAGAATAAAAAACAGGAAAAATAAGCAATAAAAGATGGAACATACACACAGAATGAATAAATTTTGGTTAGTTGCGCCTACATTTATGTTTAAGGCAGAGTTTCAGTACCTGACTGAATGTGCATGAAGAGTTCTTTGAGACTCTAATAACCACATGGTATAATTCTTACAATTCTTATTATTTTGAAGAGTTTTACTGTAGAAATAAATGTAATAGGAAAATAGGGTATACTTCTTGTTTTACATAAATGTAAAGCATGCTTCTGTTCAGTAAGCAAGAAATAACACTGACAAAACAAATATGATCTGAAAATATACTTTTAATCCAAAGATAATAAATATTAGTAATAAATTTTTTTTTACACTTCACACAAGTTTTCAGCTACATTCTGAAAGTATAAATACTTGAAGTTGTATGGTAAGTTATCACATAAAAAATGCGTGAATTGATTGGATGTTTGCTTCAACCTCTTTTCAGTCCTTTGTAAAGGGGAAAGATCAAAATTGGAAGGATAGTATTATTTATTTGTTTAACATGCTTTTGTAGACCTACATGAGCCAATATATAGATCCTAAGTATTTTCAGTAATAAGCCTTAAAGTGCACAAGTAAAGACTAAATTCATTCTAAATACTGTATAGTGAACTCAGTTTCTCCAACATAATTGAAAATACTGTTACTACAGGAGTATATAATCAAATAATTAACTTGTTTCATGATGTTAAAGTTGAATTAAAAAAATATGAATTTTAATGTATATATTTTATGCATTTTCCCCCTTTTAACTGTATTGCTTTTGTCCACTTTCATGTGGCTAGAAGTACCATCATCCAAACCACTGACTAGGCAATAGATCTGTGGGCAAAAGGGGATCAGTGTGTTAATCCACAAGAGTGCAAGACAACAGTTGTCAGTTAGGAAAGATTTTCCTGCATTAGGAAAATCACAATGTCAAGACATGGTCTAGACAGGACGAAAGGAGGTTTCTGGGTACTGTGGGTCATAATCTGTTCAGTGACTATCCTCACACACCTAACTGAATCATACAGTAGTGCGTGGTTTCTTCAGTTTTGGCTTAGTGTATTTATGAATCCAGCTAATAGAAGCTTGTTTTTGAATAAACCATGGCTTACTACTGTTTATGAAGCCAATACCTGCCGAAATATGGAGTAGACTAGGGGAAAGAATTAATAAAACCATTTAATGCTGTAACCTTGCAAGGATTTTAAGTCACAGCCCCAGATTTTACACAAGGAATAAACACAACTTGAAACACAGATGGTTTAATATGTAATGTTGCAAGTGAACAGACAGCCTTTAAGTATCCCACCTTTCAATTTGGGAGTAGTTGAGATTGGTAGAGAGATTTAGGCAGATTGTAAAAACAAATTGAAGGTCTATAAAGGGGAAGTAATTACAGCATGATTAAGGGTTTCAGCAGAGGTGGAGCAACTTATGGACCAATTCTGGCAGCGTTTTTCAGCTGTTGAAAATCTGACAATTATAGACTAGACCGATAGATGGTTTGGAGATCAAGGATGAGTGGAAGTTTGAGTGAGGAAACATTAAGGCTGATGTAAGTATAATTCTAGTGGATAAGGCTGCATGGAGAACAACTTACTATTGGCTATAAATATTTATTTACTTGCTGAACCTTTCATTTGCTGAATAGTTGGGCTTAACTGGAAGGTGGGAAGCAAATTGATAGGAATAAATTAGATTGAGAAATGTAACCCTAGACTCGGGAGCCATCTCCATAAAAGTAAGCATGCACATTTTTCCTCTCAAGAATTTTGCCAAACAAATCCTTAACATTACTGAAGAGTTTCCAGAGTTTATAATACATTAGTCCCTTTTCTCATACTCACTACACCTACCCAATAGCTTTTATTGTTTATATATTTAACAGGCTAGCTAAGAAAAACTCGGGAAATCATTTTTCCAAACCACCAAGGAATAGATAACTTCATCTTGAGCAAGGTTGACTAAAGGATCTGAATCTGAAATTTCAACAAATATTGGTTGTGGAGATAATGGCCCATTGGGTTCTTTTGAACAGTTTATTTACACTTGGTTCACACTAATAAATAACTGCAAAAACAGATGCTCACTCAGAAATAAAATGGGTTTATTAAACATCTTGTTTGAATATCTATAAAGCCAGATTTTATGGAATGATCATTCTCTTCCAGGAAAATAGAACAGTATGACTTCTTTTGATTTTACTTTTTCCACCTATGACCTCATTCTCATCCTATATATTTTATTCTGTTAGATCAGGGGTGTCAAACTGGTGGCTCGGGGGCCAGATGTGTCACGTGCAGGCCATGCCCACCCCACGCCCACGATACAGCAACGTGATGCAGCGAGTTTGACACCCGTGTGTTAGTTAGATGTAGCATCTAAAACTACATTAAATATTAAAGAATGACTTCTATAACTCAAATATCATGAGAAATAATTATGGCTCTCCCTCTCCTCCTTTTTATGTGACTTTTTAAAAAAGATTTGAAATATCAGTGAAGCCTGTGAAGGACAATCAAGAAAAAAATCAGATCGTTATTGTTGCTGGATGTGTCTACCTTACTAAATATTCATTTTTAAAAAATCACAAATTCCCACATAAATAACAATACCGTTTTAAATAAAAAAAAATCTGTCATCAAAGGCTCGTAAGTAAACTCTGCACCCAGGTTATAAGAAGACAGGTGCAATCAGGAACTGCTAATTTGCTAAAGAACAGGAAGTGGTAGAAATAGTTTCTATTTCTAAATAGAAATGCTTTTAAATTGAAGAAGATTCAAAGTGAGGTTGTTGAAAGGGATTCGGGGTCCTGATATCTCAATTAAAATGTATGTTGATTTAAAAAAAAACCCAAATACTTTGGAGCCATTTATTGAAAATAAAGCAGCCCAAATTGTAATGGTGGTATAATCTCTCTGGTGAGACTTGGATTTGGAACCATGTACATACCACAGTTGAAAAAGGAAGTCATAAAGCTGCAAAAGCTACAGAAAAAGGCCAGGTTTGGAGGGGGATGCCTGATTAAATGCTAGAGTAGCTCTGATAAGGAAAGTCAAGAACACACAGGGAAAATTTGCTTTGACAGAAGGCAGATAAGGGAAGATATAAAATTATGAATGATACGGAATATGCTAGCAGAGAAAATTTTCTGCTGCATACATTTTTAAAAGTGAAGTCATTTATGAATAATAAATTCAGAGAGAGATTCAAGAGTGATAAAAGGAAGCAGTTTATTGCAAAACATGGAGTTAAAAAGTGGCATCTATTGCTTTCGGAGGTGATGGCCATCAATTTAGATGATTTCAAAAAGGAGCCAGGCAGATTCAAGGAGAGTAAGGCAACCTTATCTTGAGGTCTGTTCATCAGCTCCAGGATCATAAGCAACATACCGGTAGTCCTCGCTTAATGACCGGTTATTTTATAATCAGTCAATGTTAGGACAGCTGTGAAATGGGTGCTTTATGGTCCATAAGGCACTTCTGGTTGTTGTAAATTGTCATTTCCTCCCTAATAGTAAGTTGGGTGGGTCAGCTTTACAATCAATCATGTTGTTCAATAATCATGTGATTGCGATTCATGATGGTTTTTTGCTAGTTTCTAGCATTTTTTGCCAATTTCCAGACAAAAAAATGCCTATTCAAATAAATGGATATGCTTAATACCGCCCTGACAAAAACCTGGTGAGTTTCTCAACTTACCTCCATAATGACTGGTGACCATAATTCTCGGCTCAATTACAGTTGTACATTGAAGTCTACTTGTACCTTAAATAACAACTGATGGCGAATAAAGTCATCAATCTCCTGTCCATGTTTGAGATTTCTTTGTATGCATTTAGGACATATGGGACAGAAAATGCTGGACTGGATGACCAATGGATTGATTCAGAAATGACTTCTATTCATCGTATATTGTACTTACTTTTGGAAACACACCTTTTATAATTAAAATAACCAGTTCTTCCATCCAACCAAAGTATTCCTATCACAATTGTGGTGTTTCTTTCCTTACTGTTTATTGTTTTGAACTGGCTAGATAGGTTAAAACCAGAATAGCTGTTGTGCTTTGCCCTTACAGTAGAAATGGTGACTGCTTTAAGTTGTGAATGCTCAGAGGTGCCGTGTGGAAGGAACAATATAAGTGGCTTGTTCTGAGCATCCTGGCATTCCTCTTCTATTGCAGGACACAGGTGCATCATTTTTCATTTCCTTTGTTTTAAGAAATATTTTGAATCAGTAATTTCAATTAACTTAAGCGACAGCAATCCAGGCAGTCCTGGTTGTTGTCAAACCTCCAGATTCCATGTGGATTGTGAGGTGAGAAGTGGAAAGAGACTCAGGTAAAGAGTGCAGGGGGTGCCATAGTGGGGTGGAGGCCCACAATTGAGCCCAACATTTATGTTGCTAAGTGAGACAGTTGTTAAGTGAGTTTTCCCCATTTTGCGACTTTTCTTACCACAGTTGTTAAGTGCATCACTGCAGTTGATAAGTTAGTAACAAGGTTTTTAAGTGAATCTGGCTTCCCCATTGATTTTGCTTGTCAAAAGGTTGCAAAAGGTGGTCACATGACCTTTGAACACAGCAATGGTCATAGGGATGAATCAGTTGTCAAACATCTGAATGTTGATCACATGAACATAAAGATGTTGCAATGGTCATAAGTGTGAAAAATGGTCATGTCACTTTTTCAGCGCTGTATTAACTTTGAACGGTCACTAAATGAACTCTTGTAAGTTGAGAGTTCATTCAAACCTGTATTATTTTCTAACTTTTTACCCTTTTGTTTTATTGATAAAGAAATAGATGGATTGTGCCTTAAACAGAGTTGACCCTCCATCACCTATCACTTGACTATTTGAATGTTCCTTCCCTCTTTCTTTACATTGTTAACTATATAAACATTATAATTCTATATTCCCGGGTCAGTAGATAACCATCACTGATCTTATATTTCTGAATTTTATGGTGGCCAGATTCCTGTTTATATGTATTTATTGAAAATGTTTAGATGTTATCCATAAAACACTGTATGCCTTGCCCCCTCCAAGCTGTTAGTATCATTGGTACCAGCTGTGGTAGGTCACCACCTGTAATTTGTCATCTAGAAAGGAGTTGGAGAAGACAGTGCCTTGGCAAGCTTCAGTTGCTTATGTCAGTCATGGTTATAATTCTTACAATAATATGCATAATAACAGGCTGTGTTTAAGATGCAGGGCTTCTTGTTAGTATAGATGATAAGGCTTGTTTGTAATGAAGGGCAGTGAATCGCCTTAATTTATGTTGTGCACTTTTTTTCTTTTCAAGCCTGCATGTCCTGTCATTTAGGCAAATGTTGTCTTTCTTATTGGGAGAAAAAGAAAAGAGCTGCATTATTGTGCCATGAAGAACTACCGAAGCAGCAATGCCACTATAGGCCACCACTTGCTGAGTGACATGATCATTCTTAATCACAAACTAGTAATGGCAGATAGATAGAGATAGATAGATAGATAGATAGATAGATAGATAGGGTCCAATTTCATTTTAAAGTCAATCTTAGAATATTTATTTGCTTTGATTCTTTCTGAGAACTCTTAATAAAAGAATATTGACAATTATGTCCCTCTGCCATCAGTGTTCTTGATTTTAGATTGTACTGCCCTAGTTATTTCTAGTTATTAAGGTAGGTTAATTATTTGCGTTTTCTTATCTATAAAATACTTCTTATGCTGAGACCCACAAGAATGTTTTTAGGTACAACCTGGATTTGTGTCTATTCCGTATTCTCAATATCGCATGTCTAATATAGTTATTTTTAAAATCAACATTAACCTTAAATGTATTACACTGTAAATGTCCATGCCACCAAAATCTCAAGTCATGTCCTTCTAACTCTAAAAGTCTTCTATTTCCCAGCAACATCCACTTTTAATCAAAACTAAACAGCAATCTGAAAAATACAATTTCGAATCAAGTAAACCCAGTTTTTCTCTGCATCCTGTAATATTTTATATGTAATTACATTTTTCCCTTGCTGTACAAATTTAGATATATCTTTTTGCCACTATTTAAAATGGTACATCAGTGTCCAAGCAAGTATTGCCTGAAACAAAACCATCAGTCTCTAAGCAGACATTCATTATTCTCCCCATCAATGACAATAGTAATTTCTCCCATCTTAACATACCTGTTTTTAATTCCAAGTCTCAATATAATTATTTTGAAATAATGTGCAATTCATACTTAAGAGCATGAAGTTTGATTCCTAGTGACCATGTAGATAGATTTTTTTCCACGACAATCTACCCCTGATCTGTTCTTTCCAATCTCCCAACAGTGGCATTCATTGTCATTGTACCTGCCTTCATCTTTCTTCTGGTCATCCTCTTTTTCTATTTTCTTCCACCTTTACCACAATTAGAGCCTTTTCAGAGAGCTGGGTCTTTGCATAATGTGTCCAATGTAGGATAAATTGAGCTTGGTCATTTATGCCTCAAGTGAGAACCGCAGGTTGATTTGCTCAATGATCCATCAGTTTGTTTTCTATGGTATACTAAGGAGTCTTCTCCAACCTCAAAATTCAAAGGCATAAATACTCTTTCTATCCCGCTCCTTTAAAGTCCAACTTTTACTTCCATAGATTGTCAGAAGGTTTGCACAATTCTAATCTTTGTAGACATAGCTATACCACAACATTTGAATATATTTTCCAAGGCCTTCATGGTTGCTTTACCTAGTGCTAGTCTGGGGTATATTTATTATTGACTGCTTGTTTCTTTACTATTGATGATTGATCCTAAAATGTAGTAGCTATCCATCAGTTTTATATCTTTGCTGTCCATTCTGAGACTGGTTGTTCTATCTGTTATCAATTGTTTTGTCTATTTTATATTTAATCTTAGTCTCGTTTTTTCACTGTGCTCTTTGACCTTTAGTAGTAGCGACACACACAAACACCCCCCTGTTTGTAATATATTTGCCAAAAGTCATAGTTTAAAAAAACCAGGACAAAAAGCAAAAAATTACCAATTACTAATTAAGAATAATACTTGTACATGGTATTTTTATAAACTCAATTGATCTTCTATTTACCTATACTTTATTATTCAGAAAAGACATATCCACATACAGGTAGTCCTCAACTTACAAGTTTGTTTAGTGACTGTTCAAAGTTACAAATGGCACTGAAAAAAGTTACTTATGACCATTTTTCACACTTATGAACGTTGCAGCATCCCCATGGTCATGAGATCAACATTTGTATGCTCGGCAACTGACTCATATTTATGACAATTACCAAATCCCTGAGTCATGTGATCACCCTTTGCGACCTTCTGACAATCATAGTCAATGGTGAAGATATATTCACTTTACAACCATATTACTAACTTAACAACTGCAGTGATTCACTTAACAACTGTGGCAAGAAAGATAGTAAAATGGGGAAAACTCACTTAACAACTGCCTGACTTAGCAATAGAAATTTTGGGATCAATTGTGGTTGTAAGTTGAAGATTACTTGTATATATTTCCTTCCATCCTTCCAGAAAAGAACTGAAGAGGAAGAGAAGATTGGCAAACTGCATTGGGAAGAGAAGTGGGAAATAAAATTATGTGAGGGGAAGAAATTAGCAAATAAAAGGATAAAAAAAGAGACACACAGAGAAAAGACACTGCTGTGGCATTAAAAAAAGAATAAATTTTGCCAGGCAAACAAACAACTACCAACCTTCAAAGACCATCTGTAGCTGTGTTTGCATCTCTGTCTACTCATCTCAGCTCATGTAGAACACCTCTCCCAATTAATTTGTAATTAACTGGTAATAATAACTTACGTAATGGCCAGTTCCCAGACAGATAAGGATCCAGGAGACAGACCAGGCAATAAAAAGAAACTGAGGAAGACTATCCATATGTATTTTGGATATATGCCCCTTGTAGATGGGAAATAGTTTAATTGTTTCACTTCTTGTAATCATCTCTTTTTTCTTAATAAATCTAGTAAGTATAATATATAATTTCACCAAATGAATCTCACAAATTTATTTCTAGAAAAGGTGGGAATTCCAGTTTTTGAACATTATTATTGGAAAAGAGTAAATTATGCTATGCATATTACAGTTAAGAAGTCATGGGACATTTTTAAACTCCTGAGCCTAAAATCCTATGATTGGCAGAGGGAATCATGCTATTACATCATTAGTAACTCTGGCTGTGCTGGACCTTCTTTCATCTGTCAAAGTTTTTGAAAGGAGCTGATGACTCCCAACTGAGACTTGCTAAAACTCAGAGAAACTCAGGATGTTACGTAATTTTTTTTCCCCATTGCAACATTTTTGTTGGCCTTTCCTTCTCAGAAAGCTATAAACTTTGAAATATGGACAGGAAAACCTGAAAGATTCCAAACTCACCCTATTGTCATCCACTGTTGACAATGACTGCTAAAAACTGAAGATATGGTTTCTTACCATGTGGTGGTAAGATACAGATAAAAAACATAAGTCCTAAAATTGGAATATCATAATTAAAAAATAAAGAAATTCTCCAAATCTCTCTCTTTAAAAAATATTTCTGGCCATAAGGACAATGAACCAGACCAATCTAAGGCAACTTCCTGTGATTGCAGTTACTTTACCTTAGAGACGCCACACTTATTACAAAGACCTAAACTCTTCTAGGGTAAAAAGTATGAAAGAAAATCTTTTACAGTTTTAAAAGAGAAGCCTGCGTTCACTTTTAACTTAGGAAAGACCTGCCAAATACCAGAAGTTTGCCAAATACTGGTGCTAGATGGTTCCTGGGGGTAAATCCCAATCTATCACTTTTTAAATATTTTGTTTTATTTTATTCTAGCTTTTTAGTAACCACTTAAGCTTGGAGGAATGCATAAATCAAAACAGTTTTGGCAGCCAGTCTATGTGCATTGGAAAGAAAACGTTAGATTACTTTTCCTTTTTCTCATGTTCCTTGCTTGTTTATTTCGGATGCTGTATATGTATATCATTTGCTGTAATCCAAAAACTCAAGCCCAAGTTCTTTCCTTTCATTTCTCTTGAGCAGAGTTGCTGTGCTTTATCGCAGGGAGTCTGAGAAATGATCTCGATGGCTTGTGGTAGCTCTGTTTTTTGTCACGTATTGCCACAACCAGCATCATATCAAATTAAAATGTCCTGATTCTGAGAGCAGAGCAGGGAGCAAAAGAAAAGCATTTGTGCTCACAGATCAGATGCCACATAAGGAGAAGGAAGCCCTGCCTGTGCTATACTGCCTTGTTAATTGTCAGGGATTCTTTCTTGCAAGTATAGATTACTTTGGCACATAGGGAACAGCCCAGGATTTAAAACTATTTGAAATGCAAATATTACCATCATGATGTGCATATGGGATATATACATATTTGTGAAGCCATCAACATAATTCCAAAATGGATCCATTTGAAATTAGGTTGTATAAGAGACAATCTTTTTTTATGAGCTCTGTAGATTTGTAATCACAAACCCTGCTTGGCATGCATAGACTACTCCAATTACACAGATATGAGTAATGGCTGTTGCTTTTTCTTTCTTTCTTCCTTAATCATAACCATTTACAGTTCTTTTTCTTTCCAAGTTGTAAATAAGGAGAAACATGTGAATGCCCAGGAGAAGAGAGTTATAGAGGAAGGGGGGGAAAAAACCCCACCCTAAACTAAAAGGTATTGTCCTTAAAATTATTCAAGAGTAATTTGGAAGTCCATGAAAATATCTTTTAAAATCCCATCAATATTTTTTATGGCCGATGCCTCAGTAAATTGAATAACTAGAAACTCATCCAGTGAATACATGGAAAGTAGAGTTTGGACCAAATTCTGAGATGAAAAGACAGAATGTTAAGCTTCCAAAGCTCTGTCTCTTAGCAATTCGTCATAGATGAATTGCAAAAAAATACTTTCCTTAAATTCCTTCTGAAGTGTTCAGCACTTGGATTTAGAGAGATCTTTCCTAGTTTCTGGAATTGCTGCAGAAAACAAACATCATGCCTTTTTTTAATTTTATTTCCCCCAGCCATCAGAATAGAGCAAGGAGCGGGGAACCTCTGTCCTTCCTATTGTGTTAGGTATTTGTCCTCCATTCTCCTGTATCACAGGAGTAGAGATCTCTGGGATTGCCAAGTGCTATGCAACACTTCCATAAAAGGCAGAAATGTTGAGAGCATCTCCGATCGCTTCAGCCTTTTCCAGGCTCATCATGGAATTAGAGCAAATGTTGCCCTTACTGATTTCTCCAGCATAGCAGAGGATTCAAAGAGATTGTTAAAGCCCTAAGCCAGATTTAATTACTAAGCATCTCTGGGTTTATATCTGTTTCTCATATTCAGGAAAAGAGCTGAGAATATATATATAAATGAGGGACCTGGGCATCTTCCCTCTTTGTTTTAAGTCTCACCTAGTGGTGAGCAAGTGAAAGCCCATGGCATAAGACATCTACATCGCTGCCATTTTACTCTAGTTCTGATAGACAAGACAAAAGAAGTGAAATATAAAAAGGAAAATAAACCTTATCACAAGAGGAAGCCATGCTGCTTATGATGCCCATCAATAGTGCCCACCAATAGTGGGCACATACTTGCATTGGAAAAAGAAGGAGGTATTTCTTTTCAATGAGCCGTGTAGATTTGTAATCACAAATATTGCTTGGCATACATAAGAGCTGCCTTCTCTTTTATTTTTCTTATTTGCAGACATACAAATAATGTCAGATCTTTTGAGAAAGCAGCTGAGAAAAAGTCTTCTGTAACTCTTCCAGCTGCAAAGGAAAAGATAAAATATAAGATTGGATCAAGGCAAGGTTGCTGTTTCTTTCTTTACCATTTTCATTGTTAAGTATAAATAGATTACATTACTACTCATACACACATATAGATAAATACGTATTACATACAAGGGGTATACGGAAATCTTGATCGCATTCGTGTCAGAAGCACCGAGGTATAAGCACCACCAATAGAAGAAACGTTTAACTTAACAGTTTCATGAAGAATTAAAGAGTTAAAGATTTGCCAGTCTAACAAAGACTCGGGGATATCTGAATATTTTTTAAATTATGTCTCCAAAATAGGAAGCAATATAGTTAAATCCTGGCTTGCTTAACATGCTGTTAAAACCTGGATTAAATGCAATTTCTTATTTCCACCATTCCATATGTGAACAGAAGCAATAATGATGTGCTAATTTAATAGAGGAGTCGGGTGTCAGAAAATAAATGTAAAACAGTAGGACTACGTAAATCCTAGATAGGTCAAATCTTGCAGCCCTTAGTCATAGTTTTCTATGCAAGCCCTTCTTGCAGCCCTTAGTCATAGTTTTATGAAGCCATTTGGAGATCCACCCAACTTTCCTGCCCATCCAGGTAATCAACCTAATTAGCTATTTGTCAAAGAAAATGTCTCTGATTTTCAAAGGTTATGGGAATAAAATTGCAACCAGGAAGAAGCTTTATTAGTTCCTCCACTCTTTCAACAACCTTGCTGAAAACTACTTGTTTACTATTGCCTTTCGGAGAGGGAAAGCAGCAGTCTGCAACAGGACGCACATACAAATCCCAGGAAATCTGCTTAAAGGGCTGAATTCTCACTGCTGCTTACTTCCTTTTTTGAGCAATACTGCTGAGCTATACTGAAAGTATATATAGCTTGTTTATCTGGATGCATCTATTTGTGGTTCATTACCCAATAGTAGATATAGCCCTAAGGTGAAAAAGATTGTTAAGCCTTGATATAAATTATAAGTAGTGGTGGCGTAAGGCAAAACTACTTCTGTGACATGGAATGAAACTCAAATCAACTTTTGGTGATTACATGGGTAAATATTTGGTATCTCACCTTAATGTTAGATATAACTTACAGTATTTTTCTTCCACGGACTACTCTGTTATTTCTTTGAACCTATCTGACCACTGATCCAGTGTTTTAGCCTCATTTACTTTACTATTTGCCAAACATATTTTTTTTCAGTCCATCATTTGCTCATTTCACATCTTCAAAGTATCTGAGTTTCTATTCACTGACTGCTGAAGGAAACAGACTTATTTGGTTCAGGACTTACTGGTTAGCTATTTTTGCAGACAGTGGCGCTTAATAATGTTCTCCAGATCCATATTTTGAAGTCATCTGCTGTCTTTCTTAGTGTTTAGCATTTATAGACATACATTACCATTGTTATTTTTTAAAAAATGATGTTGATCTTTGTTTTCATATAAATATCTTTATGTTATCTAATTTTGTCCTAAATTAGGACAAAATTAATTTTCTTTTTATTTCTCTTTGCATGTTGTGCAACTTTATAGCTCAGCCAAGAAAGCAAAATTAGCTACCATCTTTTGCCATCTATAAGTTTTCTCAGCAGGCACTTAACAAAACTTGGTCATATTAATATTAACCCCATGTTTTTCTCATTTCAATTTTCACTTTTACAATAACACTTTCATAATGACAACAAAATGATGATGTCTGCTTATCTCAAACTATCAGTGTTAAGACTCCAGTTTTGTTTCCAGCTTTCTAATCATGACAACACACACATATTATATACACCTATACCTATACCTACCTACCTACCTACCTACCTACCTATCTATGGTATTCAGCTTTGTTTGGGTATTTTCCCATGTCTTAAAAGTTGTGCTTTTAAACTTGTAGCGAGATTTCAGCAGAATCTCATCTGCCATCATCAGGCTCGTGTGTGGGGTTCGTCTTCATCATGCGTGTCAGGCTTTTGCAGCAGTTTTTGTTTTAAATTTGGTGCTAGCCTCGTGCTTTTTTGAATGGTATATATATACATACATACATACATACATACATACATACATATATGGCATTCAGCTTTGTTCGGGTATTTTCCCACGTCATTGTAGTTGTGCTTTTAAAGTTATACAGAAGCCTGATGATGGCAGATGGGATTCTGCCGTAACGTTGCTACAACTTTAAAAGCACAACTACAATGACGTGGGAGAATACCCGAACAAAGCCGAATGCCATATATATATATATATATATATAAATTTATAAGTATATATATATATTTGTTTTTACATCATTTTAATTCAGTTATTATAGTAGTTTCTTGTTCTGTATAAAGGTTCCTCATGAGGTCTTGCTATAGACAATAAACCAAATATAAACCTCTTTTTCATATTCTGTTGCTGTCTTCATTAACCATCTTGATTTAGCTGCCTGCTTTCATGCCACTGTTGTGTCCAATTTTGAGTCTTGCCTGTTCCTATACATTTCTATATATCATTATTTCTTTTTTATAAGATATGCAGCAAAACCTGTCATGTAAAGCAATGTTTCAGTAGCTGCCCATTGTTTTGCATTTCCCTTTTTGTATAAAGGAATTATACAGTGATATTTTCCAAGCTCTAAGTTTATTAGTCTTCCATGTTCATTGACAACAGCTTTCGTCATTTAAGTGCTTCTTCTTTTGCATCTTTAAAGAGTTCAGTAGGTATTTCCATCCATGTCCTTTGTTTCCTATGTGGCAACTGATCTATTTCCTCTCCTGTTTTGGTTTCTAATAGAGTCAGTTCTAGAATATATACTTTTACTTCAAAGGTTTATATCATTCTGTCATCCTGTTTGTAAAGCAGATCAGTACTATATAGTCTTAATATCTTCATTTAGCCTTATTTGCCTTTCTCAGCTCTCCACGATTTCTCTGAAGTATTCCTATTGCAGCTATAAGTTTTCTTGTGGCTTCCCTGAACTGTAACTCATTTGTCTTTCCTTGTTATTCTCCTTGATTTGTTCACATACTTGCCTTTCCTTTCTTGATGTGGAGAGTTAACGTTCAGATGTTGTACATCATTCATGGTGCTCAAGGCTTTCTCATCTTTCTTTTGGATATCATGATAGCCTGTATTCAAAGCTGCTTTTATATTTTCCTCTTTGAAAATTCGGGATTTCATTTTTCAGCTTTGGTTTTCAGAGTGTCTCTTATCTCTTCCATGGTTCCTCAGGTTCTTTTTCATCTATTCTAAGCATATGGAATCTGTTTATTTCATTGGTCTTTTATTTTGACTGTATGTTCTCCTAGATAAATGTTGCTAGTGTACTTATTCTTTAATTTTTTATATATATTTAACCTACAATATTCACAGCCTGTCCCTCAGTCTTCTTCATTTTCTGTTTTCTGTTATGTAGTTGAAGTAGACATTATATTGTTCATGCAGTGATATCAGTGTATAGAATCTACGTTATGTTACTTAAACCAGACAATATCAAACAGTTCAGTATTAAGCTATCTCTTTTTTGCATTTCAAATCATTCCTGTAAATCAGATTTATCAGTCTTTTGCATTCCTGCAACCATTAGTAACACCGTCTCCTTTCTTAATGTTCCATTTAATGATTCTCATCATTTGCCAAAAATTTTCTTTGTGTTTTCTACCATTGTAGTAGGTGCTGATGCTTGTTTAATATGTTTACTGGAAATATACTAATTGTAATGGGTATGATCTTTTTATAGCCAAGTATGTCTTATAGGTAGTTTCAGGTTAAGGAAGGATAAAAAAAAATTGTTAAGTTATAGTTAGCTTTTCCTACTATAAATTTGGTTCTGAAAATCTGAAGTGGCATTTCCTTCACTGTGAGTAGTATCTACTGTGCTGCATATCTAGTATTTAGCAGTGGAAGAAGATACATCTGCAAATGTATATACATTAAAATATTTCAGACTGCCTTTGGAACATGGTTACATCTAACTTTTCTTTGGGAAAATTTAGTCCCTATTTCAACCCTAACCCTTCATGCCTGTTACAATTCCCTGGTTGCTCCAGGTTGGGTACATTCATTCTCAAATTTTACCTGTCTGTAATATTGCAAGTTCTAACATGGTTTGGACTCTTGATAAGAAAAAGCACTACAGGTAGTCCTTGACTTACAACAGTTCGTTTAATAACTATTTGAAATTACAAGGGAACTGGAAAAAATGACTTATGACCATTTTTAAAACCATTGCAGCATCCCCAAAGCCATGTGATCAAAATTCAGACACTTGGCAGCTGACTCATATTCATGATGGTTGAAGTGTCCTGGGGTCATGTGATCACTTTTTGCGATCTTCTGATAACCAGAGTCAATGGAGAAAACCAAGTTCACTTAACAACCATGTTGCTATCTCAACCATTGCAATGATTCACTTAACAACTATGGCAAGAAAGGTCTTAAAATGGGGCAAAATTCACTTAACAAATGTCTCACTTATCAACATAAATTTTGGGCTCAATTGTGATCATAATTCGAGAATTACCTGTATAATGTTCTAGAAGCCATACAGAATGGTTTATAAATTACAATTGCTAAATGTATATGTAAGTGCACAAAGATGTACAGCACAGTGGAATGTGGCAGTGTCGAATAGTTCTGAGTTATGCAAGTTGAGAGCCAGTTTGGTCTGGTGGTTAAGGCAGCAGGCTAGGAATCTGAGTTCTGTCACCCCTCAGGCATGAAAGCCAGTTGGGTGACTTTGATTCGATCAGCCTCTCTCAGCTCAACACACTTTGCAGGATTGTTGTTGTGTGGAAATAGGAAAAGAAAAGCATATCACCGTCTTGGCCTGTTTACAAAAATAATAAAAATGGGCTAAAAATAAATACATGAATACATGAAATAAAGTGCATAGATTTTGCTCTTTTGAAATTTATATAGTTTTATCAAGCTTTCTAAAAATACTATATTAATAAAATTCCCTCTTTGTTTACTTCTTTGGTCTGACTTTTGAAGACTTTTTATCATATTATAATGTTGTGAAAATTATTTATCCCTTTGTATATCATGTATCAGCTAATGTTTGTTAAGAAAAAGGGAAACTATATATCTTGTATGTATCACTTCCAGATCTGACTTGCACAAATTCAGAAAATGACTAGATAGCAGCAGAGAGGTACAAAACCTCTAACCTTCTGCCATATGTTGATCATCTGTGCCATTGTTTTCTCACATATTCAGCATTAACATTTTTCAATCATTCTTATCTGTGTTTTGTTTCTTGGCTATGAATGTTATATAAAGGATATTACAGAACTGTCCTGCTTATTTTATTAGGAGATATAATTTATATGAGATTTTGTAAGTTTTGCTTTTCTTGCAATAACTGTTTATCTTTTGTGGTTAAACAAGATATTTCAAATCCCATTTCAAAATTAGACTCCATATTGGAGGCCATCTGGGAATTGCATTGCTCCAGAATTGTTAAATTGTTCTCTGTTTTCTAAATCATAAAACATTGTTACCCTGTTATTACCTTTTGGGGGTTCTTACTTTCATTCATTCATTCATTCATTCATTACATACATACATACATACATACATACATACATACATACATACATATGCAGCAACCAAAGGCCTTCGTATCACATTTCAGACATTTTCTCTTTCCCAATTTCATTATGTCTATGATCATTTTGGGGGTAAATCTCATTGGATATGAGGTTACTTTACATCACACACCAGTATTCCACTACTGTTGTGTATGAAATTATAGAATCCAGAGGAGACTGATTGGCCATTAGCCTCACAGCCCTGTACAGTGCAAGAGATTCACTGAATGCTGTTGCATTCACCCTCTACTGTATTTCAAAACCTTCACCAAGGAAGAGCTGATTACCTACTTAGAGGATTAGATTAATTGTGAAATTATTGTTAATAAGTTTCCTACAATTAACCAGTAAAGAGCAGGTCTTTGCTTTCTTCACTGTGCCAATTCTGCCATCCAAGTATTGAAACAATCCTATTTGGTTTCTCTTGGGAATTTTTTTTTGTATAGTCCTACTGTTAGAACCTATATAGCTTAAATCCAAAGTTTGCAAGGAAGAACCAAAAGTGATTGACTGCATTCCAACATTATGCCAACATTATGCCTTCTTTGGTTTAAAGGATGCTTATAGATGTTGTTTAGCCTCTTGAACTCATCAGGTGAAGAGAACCTATCACGTCTTTGAGCAAAGTTAATCTATTCTGTGAATAATTGTATCAGGCATCAGTCTTAAAAACTCGAATACTATTGATTTATTATGTGCTTGTTTGGTTTTAGTTTAGTACGTTAGATAGATTTACTCTTTGTAACTTAGTGTTTGTTTCTTAGCTTTGGTGTCACTGAAGTCACTGAGGTTTATTTAATAAATCATAGTTAAGCAGCATTTCATATAATCTGTAAACATCTATGTAACATACTGTTTTCAGAAGAATTTCGTATGATACAAAAATGTAGAAATGTAATAATAATTATAAAAACAAATTAAAAACTTGTGGCATTTGTTTTGATTTGATGGGTTTTTAAAAATAAATCTTATATTTTAGGTTCTTGTCTATCTAAGTGATAACTTTAAAATTAATAGTTTTTAGAAATGCATATTGAAAAACAACATTTAAATACTAGCTGTTCTTTTTCTTTCCAAAGAGTTATAAATATAGCTCAAATGTTTTTGTCTGATGGCAATTGAACTGTATCAGATTTTAAATTCCACCGTGTTTTTTTAAAAATCAGATTATATGCTCTGTTCAGTGATATACTAACTGCATGTTTGAAATTGCATGGAAGAAGGGTTCCTGTTTCAGATTACTATCCATAAAAGAAATACCGTATCTAAGGAAATTCAGGAGACTTAAAACCTCTAGTAAAAGAACAATCATGCCATGCAAATTGTTGATGGACCTGCACAAACCTGCTGATGCATGGTTGCTTTATACTATATACACTATATCTAATGAGTCACATGCTTACTAAATCCAATCTCTAAATGCCAAAGTTATTAGGTTCAACTCAAGGAAGCTAATTAATACAATCTTTTGCTGAACTAGCATTTCAATATTAACTGAGATTGTTGAAATAATCTTCAAAATGTTGAGCTTCAGTCAGTGAAGAACAAATTACATCTAGCTCATTAAAATTAATGGGATCCGTGTATATAAATTTATCATTACAGAGCATCATGTTTAATGACCAATTCTAGTACTTTCTGCAAGAACTGAATACCAATACAAATATTTTTCTTCCTTCAAACATGTGGAATTAATCATTTTAACATTAACTTCTACTTCTTTAAGGAAATCTACCCTTGATAATTTGATGTTGTTTCCAGTTTATTTACTTTCCTGACCTAAAAGCCACTTCCCCCTTGCATCAGTTATGCATGGTCAGTTACATCCATACTCCTGAATATCAATTTTTTGAAGTAGAACAGAACCTCGCTTTCTGTGGTCAACTGCCATATCTCTGATACTGTAGAGGTGGGAGAATATTACTTAGGACACAGTAGCAGTACAGATAGCTAGAATGTGAATTCTGAAAACTTCACTCTTATAACATTTTGCTTATGTGATTGCTAAGCGTATCGACACTAAAAGATACACATTTATGCAATTTAATGTGTTTTAGAGGTTTTTTCCCCCCTTTTGTTTATTGTACTTTATTGGATTCATGTTTTGATATTATAGTTAATAACTGATTTGTTTGATCCCACTGTATTTGTTTCCGTTTCTTTTTGTATATTATTTTCTATCCATTTCTAGGGTTGACACTAACCTTGATTTGTTGAATCTTGGTTTGTTGGATGATTTCAGATAATATACAAACTATAAATCATAGTTCCCAAATCACAGTAATTGGGGATCATATACAGGTAGTCCTTGGCTTACAAAAGTTCACTTAGTGACCAGGGGTGGAATTCAACTTTTTTCACTAACGCTTCTGTGGGCATGGCTTGGTGGCCATGGTGTGGCTTGGTGGGCATGAGAGGGGAAGATTTCTGCAAAATCCCATTCCCTTCCCTTCCCACCCCATCCCACTAACCTGCTTTCCAGCTCCGTTCTCCTATGCAGGGCAACAAAAGAAGACCCAGCCAATCAGCTGGGACTTGGGAGGCAGAGAATAGATGGGGGTGGAGCCAGCCAGAGGTGGTATTTGCCGGTTCTCTGAACTACTCAAAATTTCCGCTACCAGTTCTCCAGAACTGGTCAGAACCTGCTGAATACCACCTCTCTTAGTGACTGAAGTTACAACAGCACTGAAAAAAGTGACTTATGACCATTCACACTTATCCCCATTGCCAAGTGATTTACATTTGGATGCTTGACAACTGACACATATTTATGACGGTTGCAGTGTCCTGTGGTCATGTGATCCCCTTTTGTGATCTTCTGATAAGCAAAGTCAACAGGGAAGCCAAATTCACTTAACAACCATGTGACTAATTTAACAACTGCAGTGATTCACTTAACAAAAGTGGCAAAAAAGGTCGTAAAATGGGGAAAGGCTCACTAAACAAACTTCTCACTTAGCAACATAAATTTTGGGCCCAATTGTAACTCGAGGACTATTTGTATTGAACAAAATCAAACCAACCACATTGTAGCATAGCATTACAGATGAACTCAACAGAAACCCATAAATTCATCAGTCAAAGGAAAATAAATTATGACCCATAAGGTTTACATGGGATCAGTCTTGTGATCTGTGCAGGCTGGAGATGTGTGAAAATGCCAAAGTGATACCTGTGAACAAGGGAGACATACACTTTTGCATTTACTCAATGTATCGTTCCTTATACCTGCTTTCTCCTCTCTGGTGACCCCTGGATGGGCACCATAATCCCCATCATTGCCAACTCCTCCTTGAATTAACCTGTAGGGTAAAAATCTGATATTATATCCTTAAAACGTCCCTTATCATCTCTTTGGGATAGTTTCTAGAGCACGTAAAGTATGGAAAGCCTAACAATGTAACCTGACATTTTATGTATAAAGTAGTACATAATTATAGAGAAATGTTATTTCCAGTTGCTATTCTTCAGATTTCTAGGAGAACAAGTCCATAAAGTCATGTTACAAAACCTGTGTGTGATGTATAACTTGGTTGCTCTGGTTGATGTAGCATATGGACATCACATTTTACCCATGAAGTGTATTTAGGATCAAGCTCTTTCAGACTTTGCTGACACACTGGCTTGATTAGTTTTACTATTTGCTCCTTTCCCATGAATATACAGCATTTCCTGCCAGAGAGTAGCTAGAGTTTAGTCACAATTTCCAAAAGTAGGTAGATTTCATAACAGGAAAGCTCGTTCTGACTCATCTCTGTAATCTTTCGCATTAAAAGTATCATTGAGGTCTTGAAAGAAATTGCAGGGACATAACACTAAAGGAGAAATGTGAGTCCTTCTTACGTTCCTTCCTTGAAAAGGAATAATCCGAATAGGAAAATAATTGAATATGTATATATAAAAGCTTGTTTGGACAATGTAGTCAGCAGAAATTTAATTCCGCTTTTGTAAATTCAGCTCTCCGTGTACATATCTTTGATGTTTAAGAGCATCTTAAACTTAAGTTGTCCTTAAATTTTCATTTTCAACACACAACCTTTGCTGAGGATCTTTTATTAATATATATCAGCCTCTTTCAATATCCAGTTAATATGTTTCTCTGGTGTTGTTATATTCCATAGCTGGAATTCAATGCACTCTCTTCATATGCTAGAAGCATTTATTATAAAAAGGAAAAAGCCATATGACCATTAGGGTAATAAATGACCCAAATCCATTTTGAGGCAATACCCGGATTAGGACAACTGAAAGTTTAAGATTAGGGGATGGGGTTTCTGTGCTTTAACCAAGGTCTTCATTGAGTAAGATGATTAAATATTAAGAAGCAACAAAAAGGAGCTGGGGTCAGGGAATGATGCAGTGGATGTCCAGATCATGCCTGCAGTAGGTTAATCTCAGCTGATTGGGAAAATCTGCAGAGAAGCAAATTAGATCTTCAAAAGCATATGAACGATGGTAGTATATACTTAGAGGGCTCATAAATGAGTCATTGTTGCACACCATATGCACTCCCTTTTTAAAATTAAAAAAAAAATCAGCAGTTGTAGCTTACAAAGGCACGCATCTCTCCTCTTTATTTTGCAGTCCGGAGGCTTTGTGCTCCACTACCAATACTATTGATGCTACTATGTGAGCTATTTAAATGCATCTCAGATATGCTTTTGATGAAGTTATAGAAAAGCAGCTGTCACAAATGAAGATAAAACAAAGGAGATGCAGGGGGGAGGGGAAGAAAAGATAGGTAGGAATACCTAGAAATAGAAGAATGGAAACTGGTGTGTCCTCTATTCTAAGCACCCATAGATTTTGGCCATTCTGTATTCTAAATGCTGCTGTAGGAAGTGATTGTATAATTTTAGCCTCTACAGTCTTTGTTTGGCCAACCGGTATTTAGGCAAGGCAGCTATCATTCACACCAGAGGTGGTATTCAGCAGATCCTGACCAGTTCTGGAGAACCGTTAGTGGAAATTTTGAGTAGTTCGGAGAACCGGCAAATACCTCCTCTGACAGGAGATTTTACAGTAATCCTTCCCCTGCCACGCCCACCAAGCCACGCCCACAGAACCGTTAGTAAAAAAAATTCAATCCCACCACTGATTCACACGTGTTATAAAAACCATGTATTTTATTACATTTATCACAAAACATGAAAGATACAATTTAGGAAAAAATTAACCAGTTGCCATTAGCTGGATTAAAATAGCTTAGTAACATCCCTGCCCATACCTTATTGCATACTGCATACTTACTGCAGTATTTTTCAAAGTACAACCTGGGGACATCCAAGGGGTCTATGAAATCAAAATGAATTGCCACCCTACGTTGAAAAATAATACAATATTAAAATCCCATCAAATAAGAAGAGATGGTGGCAGAGAATGTGTCGATCTTAAGTTTTAATATGGTAAATATCAATAAACATAACCCATAGGAACAAAAGCTCTTTTGAGGCCATCCATAATTTTTGGCCACCAAAGGAAGGACTCGCTGGAGAAGAGCCTATTGCTGGGAAAGATTGAGGGCAATAGAAGAAGGGGACGACAGAGAATGAGGTGGCTGGATGGAGTCACTGAAGCAGTAGGCGTGAGCTTAAATGGACTCCAGAAGATGGTAGAGGACAGGAAGGCCTGGAGGAACGTTGTCCATGGGGTCGTGATGGGTCAGACAGGACTTCACAACTAACATGAAAAAATAATTTTTGACAATGGAAAGTGGTCGTGAGAGAAGAAAAGTTAAAGAAACACTACTTTATTGCCTCGGGGGTGAATATTAAAACACAGATTTAGCAGCTGTATAGCCTAAGAAATATCAAACATGTTAAGAGCTAGAATTTCCTTTTTCAGACACCATTGAACTCTGCGCTCCTGATTAATTTCTTAATCTTAAGAACTGCCGAGTAGACCGCCTTACAGTTTAATTCCCGCAAAGGTTCTCAATTGGAACTGGATTGAGGCCTTGAATGGCCTGCAGTCCGAAGAGTTGCTCTGAAACAGACCTTGCAACAGGTGCTTCTTTATTTGCTTGCTTCTGGGGAATGACCCTTGCCCCTGTCCCTTTGAATTCTACAGCCACAAGCTCTCTCCCCTTCCTTCAATATTCTAAATTATTTTTCTTAAGCTTCTTTTGTTATGCGGAAAGCAGCCCCTGATGATATTGGAAACTCAGTGCATTGCATTGGAATACTCGCAAGAATTCCAGTGTGCAGAAATCGCAAATACACACTTACAGCCTGTATTATCAGGTCTTGCTGGAGGGCTTGGTCAAAAGATGTTGTACTGGGTAAAAAGTTGGGGGGGGAAGGGAATCCGCAAGAGTTGGTTCCAGTGTCCAAGTGTGTGCCGGAAGTGCAGGTTTGGTGGAGTAGAATGGAATGGAATGGAATGTTCTCTGTAGTTTTCCAAGAACAAAAACAGCTGGGCAAGAAGCTACCGAGACGGTTTCTAACTTTGAAAAATAAACGCCACACCACTGTTTAACCATTGCCATCTCTGCTCATAAAGCTCTATTTGGAATGTTTCTTTTGACGGGAAGAAACAGTTCTTTGTTTCTTATTTTCCCCCCTCCTTCCCTCCCTCCTTTCATCTTTGTTGCTCCTCCACTCATTTTTGATCAGCCTTTTGAAAAATTCAGCATTGGGGTATTTTTATGGTGATGTTTTGCTCGTGTTTTCTTTCTCCCATCATCCCCCACCTCTCCTGCCCCCACACCTACATTTCCCAGTGGGGAAAAAATAAAATAAATGGCAAGCATCGTTCTCACTATGCAGAACAAATGTTACTTATTAGAAGTCTCCTGCGGTCAGCGGATGGCTGTCTATAGGGTAGCTGGAAGTGGTGCGGCTAACTGAAAGTCGAATGTGTTCAGCCAATTCTCAGATGCTGTATTTTCAGCTGGGGATGGGGTTGTTATTTATCATAGTAATTTAGAATAATATCATTAAAGAGAGGGGGGGAAGGGGGAGAGGGGGGGAGAGAGAGACCAGATTGATTTAGATCAGGGGTCTCCAACCTTGGCCACTTTAAGCCTGGAGGACTTCAACTCCCAGGAATTCCCCAGCCAGCAAATTCTGGGAGTTGAGGTCCTCCAGGCTTAAAGTGGCCAAGGTTGGAGACCCCTGATTTAGATATTCTGACCATGATTCTGGTTGTACACATTTGGTTACAATGAGTTGCCTCGTGTATGTCAGAAGACACTTCCAAGGAATTAAAAAATTAAACTGCAACTATATAGAGGACACTTGTTATTCATTCATTGTTTAAACTTTTAGACAACTCCCCAAATAATGAATAATGTTGTGATAATTTTTAGATATATCATCTGAAAACCCAGCTTTCTGGAAAAGGCTCTCATTCAAGGAAAAGTGGAAGGGAAGGGAAGAAAGAGACAACCACTAACAAGGCATCAGTGAATCCATTGTTGAGAGACCTAAAAGAACAGGTTAAGGATAAACCATCGTGGAGAAAATCTATCTCTGTGGTTGCCAGGAATTGAAATGACTTGGTGGCTCATAATCAAACAATCAATGAATCAATAGTAATAATTAAGATAATGGCATTAAAATAGTGACATTAAAATGAACACAACATAAAAAGGCATTGGTAAGATCCAAGGCAGCAACTATAGAGTCCAGTACAATTTAAGCAAAGTCAAATTGGACTTGAAAATTTAAGAGCATTCTGAAAAAGAGCTCTTCACTTGGTGTATAGTATTTGTGTGAAGAGGGAAACTCTTGGGTGAGGCTCCATATGCAGGGAATTCAGGTATGGCAACCAGTGGGACCTCAATTTATAATCTGCTTTACATCTCTTAACAACAGAGATACTTTAAGATAATGACAATATGTGAAAGTCAGACTGTAAAGATGCCTTAAGACAGTCCCATAATCCATATAGCTCAGTATTTTTCCAGCTCTGTTGAGTTTTATCTCTGATTGTCTCCAAAGGTCTTGTTGATTGTATGGGATAGAAAGAGTACAAGGGTTTTGGTTTTTTTTTTTTTTTTGGCAGCTGAGGTCAGGTAGGTTATGTGTATCTTTCCTTCAGTAAGGATAAGTTTTATGTGTGTGTTTCAGTGTTTCCTCAAATCCACTGTCTGATGCTACATATAGGCCCTGAAGGGAGAAAAAAAAAGATGTCAGCTGTAGTTCTCAGACATCCCAGGTTGTGCCTTCAGTATTCCAAAACTATACTTCTAAGTTATTTTATTACCTCATAGAATTGGCTCTGTAGCAGTGATGGGATTCAAAAAAATTTTTATTACCGGTTCTGTGGGCGTGGGTTGGTGGGCGTGGCAGGGGACAGATACTACAAAATCCCCATTCCCTCCCCACCTCACTAACCTGCTTTCCAGCTCCGTTCTCCTGTGCAGGGCAACAAAAGAAGATCCAGCCGATCAGCTGGGGCTTGGGGGGACAGAGAATAAATGGGGGCAGGGCCAGTCAGAAGTGGGATTTGCCGGTTCTCTTAACTACTCAAAATTTCTACTACCGGTTCTACTGGTCAGAACCTGCTGAATACCACTTCTGCTCTGAAGGCATTCTTACCACAAAAAAAAAAAAAATGGTGAGTGGCTACAGCCCAGTATTTCGAAAGGACGTTCTCTGCCTTGCTCCTGCCAAGACACAGACCAGCTGTGGGTTAGAGAGGAGTATCCTGAAGGATTAAGAGATGGTGGAAAGCAACCTTTCCTATTCTCTGTTTGATAGGTATTCAATGTCCATCATTGTGGCCATGTTGAGAATAGACAAAGTTGCCACTTTGTAAGACTGCCTAACATATGCTGTCAGGATTATAATTTATAATTATAATTTATAAATTCATAATTTATAATCCTGACAGCACATATTAGGCAGTCTTAAAAATTATAATTTATGTGAAGAAAGGAAAAGGGGAAGATATGGAGAGATACTAACACTAAAGTAAAACAAAGACATTAGTGACAAACTATACTGTTCGTTTGTTTATTCAAGTTTCTATACCATCTGACTCACAAATAACCTTGCCTGTATCAATTATTGCAAAGATTGGGATATTAAGTGAAAATAGCTCAATGTAATCCTCTAAATTTAAGACATTGGGCTAGAAACCAGAAATTCAAAATCCATATTAGCCATAAAAGCAGCTGAGTGACTTGGGGCCTCAGCTCAAAGAAGAAGACAGTGGCAAACCACTTTTAAAATCTTGCTAAGAAAAATGCAGGGATTGCTCAGGCAGTCATCAGGCACCAACACTGACTTGGGTCCAGGTATAATTCTCTAAAGTCAAAAGGTTTTAACAGTCAATTCCGGTAAGGGGAAAACTGAAATGCCTCGTACGTTTTCTTGTGGCATGTTTCCCAACCACCCACTGTCCCCTTTCAGCAAACAAGAAAGCAGTTTAAGATACTTTTAGTACCTACATTTCTCAAGCATGCAAGTGTTTATACCAACAAAAATTATAAATTAATATGTTTGTCTGATAATGTTAGCAATTAAAAGAATTAAGGTAGAGCTGAAAGAGGTACCCAGTTGTAAATTGAGCTAAATTAGAATCATAACTCTTCAGGGTGTCTCTCTAGAACAGATAATAAGTGACTGGGCTGAATTGAAAAATGGATAAAAGGCCACTAAGCCCATGCGGTGTACCTTTCCTCACAGACCAAGCTATAACTCTTCTTCCACAGTCAGCCTCTCATGCTTTATTATAAAATGGGACTGGGAGAGGGGGAAATGCTGAGAACAAAAACATCAAAGTGTCCTTTTCATTCATTTATGCCTCTATCCATTTGTTGATTCATTTCTGAAAGATCTGCAAGAAAAATACCGAATACAGATTTTAATTTAACTGTTGTATTAAGGTAAGACAATGTGCTTTTCAGAGGCAAGGCTATAATGCTCAATAAACTACAGAAATGTACTTAACCTGTCATGTTCATTACCTCCAATCCCTTGGATCCCTTCAAGTTTAGTAGCATTATTAGAAAGAATAAATTGTTTGCTGGACTCTCTCTCCTTCCAGCACTTCTCTCTACTAACATGAGAATACTTACGAGCATTTCTTATAATAATTTCTTACTTCCTTATCCCCCTGTTGCTTGCCTTCCATTATGTTATGTCCTTGGGACTAGTTGAAGTCCCCAACCTGGTCCGTTCTTTGAGCAGGAGCGTTAGCAGCTCCCATTGGTTGGCTCCGTTTGACAGTCGGCTATAAAAGCCGGCTGTTGAGTTGAGCCAGCCGCTGTTCGCTGGGCAAGTCTGCATTGTTAGCTAGCAGACACGACAGCCCCTTATTCTTGAATAAAGCCAGTTATTAGAATACTCTGGTCTATGCCTCTCATTCCTCGATCTACAACACATTACACCTGTACTCCTACTTTCTGCTTTGACTTTAACCCCCAATAAATACGTTTATCCATTGTACGAGGTGCAATGACAATAAAGTAAAGTAAAGTAAACTTATTTTGGGAGTGGTGTCAAAGTAGTTCTAAGCAGACACATTGGTCTGCTATGTGGGGATGTACCTTACTTCTTTAAGGCACAGTTTTCCAATCTTTTCAGCCTTGTAGATCAGCAGGGGAAGAGAGGGGATGGTTCTGTGTAAGTGAACTCACTCACCCACATCTCACGTAAATAGGGATGTGCATGCACACACTTGCCCTCCACTTCTGTAGCCCAGTTCTGAACCGCTCAAGGCCTGGTAGTGGGCTGTGTGGTGCAGGGGTTGGGGACCCTAGCTTTAAGGTCAGTCAGGCTAAGGGAAGGCAAATTAGTGTCCTTCTCTGGACATCATGGTCATAGATCATTCTAGGGAGCTTGGAGTTCAAATCGCTCATCCCTGGATGTCCATTGTTCAGTTGTTGTCTCTCAGCCAATTTATTTCACAGGAGTATATTCCACCATGAACTGATTTTCAAACAAGATATGATATAAGTGTAATAAATATTTTGTATTGTCTCTGTGTTCAAAGCTTTAGAATAAAACTTTGAAAATAGAGCCTTTTCCCTTATATTTTAGACCTTAAGGTGTTTTATTTCTCTTCAGAGCTGAAATGAATTTCTTTCTTGCTCCAGCAAAAAGATGGTCCGCCGGTCATTTCTTGAAAACTTAATCATCACCTCCCACCCCTGTCATAAAGGTGCCCACCTTTTGTTGCTCCACATTAGAAAATAGTATTGTTCTGACTTCTGCCAATGCAAGCCAGGCCGAGTAGACACCCGTCACACTCCCATCCACTGTGCCCCTATTGGCTTGAGGGTGCTGTGATAGGAATGCTGCCTCCCTTTCAGACCCTGTGATGGAATGAACACTGCGACCTGGGCTTTTGGCCTGCCTGTCTGCCACATATATTGGGGACTTTCCTTTCCCTGTTCTTGACTTCCCCTCTCCAAGCTTCTGTTTCATTGGACAACCATGTTCAGGAATGGAATGGTTAAGAGGCCATTTTTTAAAAATGTGAAATTTAAGAGTTTTGCCCTTTTCTTCTCCTTCAGCTCGCATTAAAAATTTACAGCTGTGGGAGGCTCCCTCCCTCCCTCCCTTCCTTCCTTCCCTCCTTTCCTTCCTCAGTTGAATAACTTAATACTGTAGTAGAACCACAAGTTCAGATATATATCAGTGACCTGGAAGGGAGATGTCTGGAAATGTTATTTAAAAACAATATAAATATGAAAGTAAAATAATTTCCATAATAAAGATGAATACTGGTGCCCAATGCATTTAGAGAATTTTTCCACTAGATCATTTTTTCAGTGCTTCTAAGTTACTTTTACCCCTGCTTATCCTGCTCAGAAAGCCATTCAAGAAGGTTAAAACAAGCACTCAGAGTAACTAATCAGAAGCTGCTCCTATTAATCACTTCCAAATCATGTATTGTGAAAAGACATATTGCAAGACTTACTTTAATTGTTTGTATCTAGTTGAAGAACATACAGCACGCTGGAACTCTTTCTTTCGCATTGCAAATTGGACTGGGGTATTAAATTTACAGAGTCAATCATACAAGGATTCCATATCCAACAGCTGTATCTCATCTTGCTAATCTGTAGGTTTATTTTTAAAAATATTGGGTGGGGGTGTTTTTAAGAGAAGTCACACAGTTCTTCTCCCCCCCCCCCCAGCAAATGGATTCCTTGTTGTGTTGTGGAGAGTGATAAATTGATACCACATGTCCCTTCCAGACAAAAAGCCTCTGTACTCCAGGCGAGGTGCATGCAGCTGGTGTCTGAATTAATGGGCAAGTCCCATAAGGTAAACACAGCGTGGAAGGGACTGAAACAGAAACTGAGCTCAGAAGAGTGAGGAAATTTTTGTAGAAAAGGATCTGCCAATGTTCCTAAACTAAAGAAATAAAGAACAAATAGAACTCGGAAATATGAGAAGCAGTGGTTCTGATCAAGTCAGCAAAACTGTAAACAGCCTGAGTAAAACATATTCCTTGGTCTTCTACTGTCCTTATAAAACTTATGAATGAACACGGCAAAGCACATGCTGTGCATACATTTCATTATTTGTAACAGGATAGGTAATCCCACTAAGGAGTGTTCCTTATGATTGGGAGAATGGACACATGTTTTCTGTGGGGATGTAATTAACAATAGCACTTGGGCTTATATACCGCTTTCCAGTGCTTTCCAACCCTCTCTAAGCAGTTTACAGAGTCAGCATATTGCCCCCAACTATCTCGGTCCTCATTTGACCAACCTCAGAATGATGGAAGGCTGAGTCAACCTTGAGCTGGTTAGAATCGAACTACTGGCAGCTGGCAGAATTAGCCTGCAATGCTGCATTCTAACCACTGCACTACTAGGGCTCATAACATGTATAATTAACATGTATAATAACCTTTGCCTTTCTCTTTCTGCTACCATTTTGTCTAATATTTCTTCTGCAAAGCTTCAGTTTATATTTCAAAGAAAATCTTCATTGGTGCTGGTGGGACATTCCTTTCTATGCATATGACAATCTTAGAGAGGAACTCAAATTCCCAAAACTGCTCAGGCTGCTTGGTAGCTGTTGTTGACATAACATACTATGCACATTGGCCCTAGAAGTTATGCTAAATGCACCGTGCCTAGAAGCATGGCGGAGAGGGATCCCCAGTACTTCTGATCTTTGGGACAGATTTGATCCCATGATGGAATGTTGCACTTGAATGTTGAAATGCAGGAACTTTATATGAGATAGCGGAGGCCATATTTAGCTTGAAAGGGAACTATAGTAGTGTTCATTCAGATTGACTCAGGTTTCAATCTTTATAAATGCAGGGGAAGGCAGTGTATATTAGTTTTAAGAAACTAATTCATTCAACAATCACCTAGTATTGCCCATCAGCAAGAAACAACATAAGTAACAATTACTATGAAGTAAGAAAATGAATATGAAGTGGGGGGTTTTTATCACTAGCTACTTTTGTGTGAGGAAGAAATTGGACAAAACCATAACCAAAGCTACTAAAGTTAGACTTGTCTATTACAATAAGGTGTTAGTTTCTTCTTCCACTGAGAAAAGTCACCCATAACCAAAACCCAGGATTTGATAGATAGGGGGGTTAGCTTTAGGTAAAGTCTCAAGTCTTACAGTTGTAATAGCTTGCTTTTTGTCACTCAGGCTAAATGCATTTGAACTGTGTCTTAATCTGAATATTTGTTGGGTAAAAGCTTGACACTTTGACACATAGTAGTTGCATTAATGCTCCAAAATTCAGTAAATTGTATAAGATTTTCATCAAACTCTTGTGTAGATAATTATTATTACTTTTAATGTTTTTATTCTTAGATGACTGAAAGGTTTTGAGAGCTTACACATAGATGGAGGTACACAGTAGTGTTATAATCCTTCTGGTTAAAAGAAAAAACCCTCACTCATTGAAAATCTGTATGCACCCATTAGCGTATTTGCAGAGCTTGGAACCAAAGCCATAAACTGGCAAAGTTAAAAGAAAACACTCCAGAGCTTTTTACTTTATTGAAGGCGTGCAAATGCCACAAAGGGAGAGTGGCATTTGGTATGTATTTGCTTGAAGTGATAATTTATTTTATTTACTTCTTTGTCAAATTTATGTGGCTGCCCATCTTATGAAAAAGCTATTCTAGGCAGCAGACAACAATATATATCTGCTGTGATCAAGAGAAAAAATCCTGGCTTGGAATTTTATTACTATTTTTCCCTTTACTGGACCTGGCCTTAGACAAAACATTTTTTCTGTACTTAAACGATGAATAAAAAGCACGTAGACTGCATGTCTTTGCACACCCCAGATGTTTTTCATTAACTTAATGTCATCCTGCTTCTTTATGTCAGATGTAGCAATGCCAATGTGAATCATCGAGCTTGAATGACAATCCCCGTTGTACATCATAAAATAGGGTTTTTTAAAAAAAAAAAAACCAGCAATTTGCAAATTCTTACTATCCTGTTTTCAAAAACATGTTTTCAAAAGCATTTCACTTTTCCACATGGATATGATCCACATCTGCCAGTAGTTTTTAAGTATCTCCTCACATTTCAACAGACTGGCTCTTACTGTGGTTTCCTCAAGATTCTTATCTCCAAAATACTTTAAGATTTTGACACGCACAATACAAAGCTGCTTGTTTTAATTGTTAAAGTAACAAGGACCAACTTTGCAAGCAGCCATCCAGGACTTGCAAATGACATGGCTGCTTTAGCAATCTGAAAAGAGAGGCCTAGGCCTCTGTGCTGTGTAAAGAAGTAGCTTTGCATTGCACAATTGGAGTATATTTGAGGTATACAGACTGTAATCCTACCAGTCTCATCTTCCTTTGGGTGTGTCCAGACAAAGGGTTGTCGCAGTAACAACCACAAGACATTCTGCCTTTGCCACCTTTCCCAACTTAATCTGCCTTTCCCTTTATTTATTTTTTTTCTGATATGGTAATTAAAATAATTAAAAGAAATGGTGGGAATATGCAGGAGGTTAATTATTGGAAGAAATCTTCCAGTCAGTTCTCTGAAAAATTCTGAGTGTGGTGGTTTGATATTTGACAATAAAAGCCTTATCTGGGAGTCTTCCCTCTGCCACTTTTTTTTATAAACTATAAACCTAAAGTACATCTCAATGGAATGGTTGGAAATAGCTTTTAAACTAGCAGCGCTTGTCTCTTGCAACCATGAGTTCCTTCTAGTATGACCCTCAATGGCATGCTGATTTGAGGGCAATGGGTTTTCTCCTCTCAGTGGTGTTTTGACTTCGTGCATTTCTTATGGCAATTGACTAGAATTTGGTTTGCTCAACTCTTTCATATCCACTAGTAAAAACCACACAGTTGGTGATTGTGCTATATATAATTGTTTTTCTCTTTGGAAACTTACAGCAATGGCTCAAGGTAGAATATTAACCAAGTTAGTTTGCTCAGACACCACTAAAGGAAAAGGGAAGATGAGAAAAAAATACTAATAAACATAGTTGTTGCTATTTACAGAAGATCATTAGGTTACAACATGTCAAACAGGTTTACTTTGCATTTTCAGTTTGTACACTAAGATTTAAAAATAAGCAAGTTGCAGAACTGGTTCTTGACTATAAGTACTTAGGATCATAGGATATCTATATTAATTATCCTGATTTTCTATGCATATGATTACTTTAGCAACTATTTTAATGGGAGGCTTTTTAAATAAAAGCTAGAGATTCTCTTTAAGCTAATGAACATAAAGTAAGAGAATCTGTTTAGAAAACTACACTAAATCACCAAAGCCATGTGCTTGCAACAGTAGCATCAGTACTAAATGTTCTTTCTCATGAAAGGGCTTATCAATACGTTCATTAGATTCAGGCCATGCTTTTTATCACGATTCCTATTCTAAATTCTATGTTTATTCTAGTGTCTGAACAACCTATTAAAAACTAGAGAAGTAATAGCAATAATGGAAGTCCCAAAGGTGCTTTTTCAGGAGGCAACTGGACTTTCTTGTTTTGTCTTTGAAGACATTTTGCTTCTTATCCAGGAAGCTTCTTCAGCTCTGACAGGATAGTTCCTCCACTATCCTGTCAGAGCTGAAGAAGCTTATTGGCTGAGAAGCGAAATGTCTTCAAAGACAAAACAAGAAAGTCCAGTTGCCTCTTGAAAAAGCACCTTTGAGATAACTGAGAATCTCTACAGACTTTTAGCAATAATGGAAGTTTTTTTTTCTTTATGCTTTTTATGTCTTGAGTATTATATTGAATAACGGCATTTCCTTGACATATTCTAAATTTTGGGGGGTTTTGTGTGTTGTCTTTGCAGAACTCAATCAGACACAACTTGTCACTTCACAGTCGATTCATCAGGGTACAGAATGAAGGAACTGGGAAAAGCTCGTGGTGGATGATCAACCCCGATGGAGGAAAAGGAGGGAAAGCGCCACGCAGACGGGCTGTATCGATGGACAACAGCAACAAATACACAAAGAGCCGAGGACGAGCAGCTAAGAAAAAAGCAGCCCTTCAAGTTGCCCAGGAGACAAGTGACGACAGCCCCACCCAGCTATCCAAGTGGCCTGGTAGCCCAACCTCCCGTAGCAGTGATGAACTGGATGCATGGACAGATTTCCGGTCTCGTACCAACTCGAATGCCAGTACAATAAGTGGCCGCCTGTCACCAATATTGGCAAGCACTGAGCTAGATGAGGTGCAGGATGATGATGCTCCCCTTTCTCCCATGTTGTACAGTAGCTCACCCAGCATGTCCCCATCAGTGAGCAAGCCCTCTAACGTTGAGCTGCCTAGGTTGACTGACATGGCAGGCACGATGAACCTGAACGATGGCTTGACAGATAATCTTATGGATGACCTCCTGGACAATATAACCCTTCCCTCTTCCCAGCAGTCACCCACAGGAGGTCTTATGCAGAGAAGCTCAAGCTTTCCATACGGCTCCAAAGGTTCAGGGCTTGGTTCTCCATCCAGTAGTTTCAACAATGCTGTGTTTGGTCCATCATCTCTGAATTCTCTCCGTCAGTCTCCCATGCAAACCATCCAAGAGAACAAGCAAGCTACGTTTTCTTCCATTTCACACTACAATAACCAAACTCTGCAGGATCTGCTGGCATCGGATTCACATAGCCACAGTGATGTCATGATGACTCAGTCTGATCCACTCATGTCACAAGCTAGCACCGCTGTGTCTGCCCAAAACGCCCGCAGGAATATTATGCTTCGAAATGATCCAATGATGTCGTTTGCTGCTCAACCTAGTCAGAGCTCTTTGACCAATCAGAACCTGCTCCACCACCAGCATCAATCCCAGAATTCCTCTCTCAGTGGCAGCCGTGCCTTGTCAAATTCTGCCGGTACTATGGGCTTAAGTGACACCAACCTTGGATCAGCAAAACACCAGCAACAGCCACCTGCCAACCAGTCTATGCAATCACTTTCTGACTCCCTCTCAGGCTATGCCAACAGTGTGAGCCTTCCGGTCATGGGGCACGATAAATTCCCCAGTGATTTGGATCTGGATATTTTCAACGGGAGCTTGGAATGCGACATGGAGTCCATTATCCGCAGTGAACTCATGGATGCAGATGGATTGGATTTTAATTTTGATTCCCTCATCTCAGCCCAGAATGTTGTTACACTGAATGTGGGAAACTTCACTGGTGCTAAGCAAGCTTCATCACAGAGTTGGGTTCCAGGCTGAAGGATTTATGCAAAGAGGGGAAAATGGGCAAAGCAGGTTAGCAATGTTTAGTCTGTTGCATTCGGTACTGTACTTGACAATATGTAACTATAGCCTTTAAAGTGGACAAGTACAGCTTTTACAGCAAACATTCAGACCTAGCTAAGGATTAGATTAAAGCTTAGCAATGATAATAGTTTCCCATAGAAATGACTCAAGGCTGATTTAATTTCAGTCTTCACCATTGTGTTCTATGAGCATACTATATTGAAAGATGTAATCCATTCCCAAACCCGACCCACTATTAACTCCTGCATGCATGTTGAAACTTTTCAGAAAACTGGTGTGTGTGTGTATGTGTGTGTGTGTGTGGCTCCTCTTACTTGGTGATTGTTCTATCATTTCCAAAAAAAAATCACTGCATGGGATTTTGTTAGTGTGATGTTAGTTCCAACTTGCATCATTATGGGGTAAATCATTAAGCTAAATTGCTATCTACCAACCCATCCTTAAATTGACAAACAAACAAACAAACAAACAAAACCACTATATTAGAACAACATTTGCTGTTCGCATTGCCAACCTTTATTCTGCCTCTCACCTGTCTTGTTTTGATGCACTGTTGGACAGTAGAGTCCTGATTTTCCATGTGAGGAGCAAGGAGAGACCTGGCTTTGCTGCCCTTTCTCTTCTGCGTATCACCAACCATCAAGGACGCTATCTGATAGTCACAGCGCCAGACCAGAAATGGGCAGGTCCACCTCTTAACACCTCACTCTGTTGTAACTTAAGCTGAGTAGGTTTGTGTGTTTTTTTTAAAAAACAAACAAACATCATAATTACAGAGGGTAATGAGCTGCTGCTTTTTTGTTTAAGATTTCTATCCCCTTCTCCTCCTTTACATTCTTTATATAGATAATAAGTGATGACTTCATGCTCGGTTAGGGAGGCAAGGAGGAAGGGCTGGTCATTCATCCCACTGTTTTCCTATCTCGGCCTTGTGCTAAACTGATAGGGGTCATGCTGCCTGAACAATCTTCTGCTTTTGCAGGCTCTGCTAAACCAGCAGCACGACACATTCACCTTTAGGAAGACCAAGCAGAATGATGGCGGACAAGATTGGCGGGGGAGGGGAAGGAGTGTGCCCATTATTAACCTGGAGCAGCCAATGAGAGTTTCTCTTAACTGCACCTGCTACTGGTCATCTTACTTCACCCCGATATAAATGGTGGCAAAGCACAACAGCTGTTGCTGGATGCTCTTGGCTAAAGAGGAAAAACATCATTGTAACACTTCAGCTAAGAAGGTCTTAAATCTGCCTCAGTCCTAGGTTGCCAATGAGAGAAAAGCAACGTCATCACGAGGAGACAGTAGAAAAAAGATGTTGCCAAGTCATGGTTGTATTATTGTTAGGTGCAAGTGGGAAAAGGCCTTAAGGGGAAAGTGAATTAAGGAAGAAGCCCAAAAAGTTATGGATATAGATCTTATCACCAAAGTAGTTTCTGAAATAAATTCACATTTTCCGATCTTATAGGCAGGCAATCTCATCCTAGCTACTTTGGATGAATCTGGGGCCACGTATGTTATCATTCATTTATTTTCTCCTGTCAGAAGTAAAGATACTGTAAACAATTACAATTACCAAGTGAGAATCAATATTGCACATTGTTTTTCTTGTCAAACTGCTTCCCAAAGTTACTTTTCCACTCAGATAAGAACCTAGCATCCTGTGACAAGATTATGTGACTCTTTTACTTTGCAGTAATAGCTAATGCTTTGAAAAAAGAAATTAAGCCTTCAGAGTAGAATATTGGGGGAAGAAATTGATTTCTATGATTTTGAACAAAGAAAAAGCAGTTGTACAGTCTGTAATAAAATTTTGGGGGTTACCCTTGCCAATATCATTTATCAAATTTAGGTGTACTCTGAAGATATTATTTGTATTCCATAATAACTTGCTGACATTTTCACATAAACTGGTTTGGGGCCAGTTTGGGTTTGACAAAAAAAAATGTCTGAAATATTGTAAGTAGCATAGTATTCGATCATATATAGTATGATTTTTAAGAGGACTACAAATTCCCTGTGGCATGCAGTTTAATACTGTAATCCTTGGCTAAAAATGCTAAGAGGGAATGCAGCCATGATTATCAAATTCCTATCAAAGAATGCTCAGGTAGATTTTCAAGAAGACTAAGCATTATATTGATCTCTCCTGCTTAGAGTTGCCAGTATTTTGACTGGCAAAAAGTTTTCACCTCTCATTTCCTCCAGTAAGCAATGTTGTTGGCAAAAATACTTTTGTCATTTCATTTTTCATAGCATGAAAGTAGAATGAGGTACCAGAAAAGAAAAAGTGATTGTTCCATCATGAAAATGTAATCATCTCTTAGCATAGAGTTAGCCTGCCTGCCTGTCTTCTTTCTTCCCTTCCTTTCTTCCTTCCTTCCTCCCTCCTTCCCTCCCACAAAGGAATAAGTTCCATTGAACCCAACAGGATTTTTAGCAGAATAAACAAATAGGAGTCACTATTTATTCTTCAAAACTAAAACCAATCTACATGAACATTACGCATAATATATATTTATAATTTATATCTTAAATCTGTATATTTACAGTAAAGCGAAGAGAAAAACAAAAATATTGTGGTTGTAATTTAAAGCCATTTAGGAAAACCACAATAATGTTGATTAGCCCATATTGTAGCATCAATTGTAGCATGATTTGCCAGCAATATTCATTCAAAAGCATACATGTCAGCGCTAGAGAAAAACACAGAAGAAGGTGAACCAATTATTATATTTTATATTATATTTTATGTGACTTGATTCATTAACTGACTCCCAACCCTCTCCTTGAAATATACAGAGTTGCTAAAATTTTCTCTCATTGGTCTTACAGTAGTTATGTGTAAAAGATAAAATCAGCAGTCTCTTTTACTGCTTTGCAGAAATTCCAATTTCCTTTTTTTCCTTTTCATTCCAGAGAATCAATGAGAACTTTAGGGATGGGATTATATAGTACATGGTCCTGAAAAACCACTCATCAAGGGCCAGGGATAAGTTGACAAATTATTTTGTGGGCATAATACACTATAGGCTTTCAGTTATTGGAGATTTTCTCTGTGCTTTTCTGAAGGCCATTATGTTCATAAGATTCAAGAAAGATAATTGGAAACTGGCTGTTCCTACCGTTGCCAAAATTACGGAATAGCATAGGATGACAGCATTGCTGGATATTTTTAGAGCAAGCAGAGCAACATTGGGTGGAGTTCATAATGCGTTCACTTTTGTATCAAACTGACTTAGGCTCATATTGTAAAACATTGTTCTTTTTCTGTGAATATTTGTCACAGTTTAACGTTAGGATTTCAAATTTGTTTTCCTTCTCCATTTTGAATCGCTAAGATTTTTCAAGAGTGCTTTTAGTAATAATGCTTTTTTCTTGGAAATAATCAAGCCTTTAAGATTGCTATTTTCCAAGTTAGCAAAGTACGGCAAAACAAAGACTAACGCTAGACTTTCCTGGAAACTATTGCCATGATTTTAATTAACTCGGCTACTAAAAACGAATGTCCTGTGCTTCATTCTTCCATGCAGGGTTCCATTTATGGTAATTTATGGTATGCTAGAGGAGGTAGGAAGGGCAGCGATTAAATCCTTGCATGTCATAAATATCTTCTGGATGTGGCTGTAACAATTGTACTCTAAATTGTTTCATTTTAATTCAGTTTTCAGTTCAGGTTGATTGAAAGGTATTGGCTACTTTGTGTGGCAATTTGTTACTAATGACCAACAGCTGCATGCTTTTCAGATTCATTCTATGAGTAGGAGTAACCATCCAACCATAGTAACAACCCTCCAAGAGTTGTTAGGAATTTGGAACAGTCCAATGCCCTGGCTGATGATACCCTAAAAGTTTGTGGATGATGGAGCTATATTAATTTTACTGGCTCACCGAAGAGGCCAGGAATTAAAACATTATGCTTTACCCAATTGTATGAGTAGAAGCACTGAGAGGAAATGACCGGATCATTGTGTTCATAAAAAATTGCACAAGCAGAAAACTAAGTGTTGCCTTTTTGCAACATATCATGGAGTTACACAGTATTGAGAATTCTTCATGAACGAATTGAAATACATTTAATTTTAAAATGTAGAATAATTGAGTTGGTATATTCCACAAATTAAATATTATATTTGCTCCAACTTAACACCTTCTACCTTATGCCTACTTAAGAGATCCTGGAGAAATATTATCTAGCTTTTGACTCACCTGTTAAAAGATGGTCATGACCTGTGCTTCCATTTTTAATTTGCTTTTGAACATTTTATCCTTAGGTATTGAAAAAGAGTAAAAGAATTGGCAGCTGAGTGATCTTTGCCAAAATTGCTTGTGTTCACATATAAATCAAGCCATGTAGTAATTTCCTTGTGGCTCAGAAGCATGCATGAATTTAGCCAGCATTTGTTTGGCTTTAGGAGCTCAGTATGGCATTTGAAAATCCACCCCATACATCTGTATTGCTTGCTATTGAATATGTATTGTAATTAATACATTATAATAACTGCAGACCTACACTAACATGCATTTTACAAATATCCTCCCCTATGTACCTTGCTAGACTGACCTGTATTATGCAAAGAGAGCATAGTATTTATTGCATGCTTCGTGTATATAATCTTTCTTCTTTTTTATTTGGCATCTTCCAGTCTTTTTAATTTTTTATCTGCTCTTCATTTAAAATAATGTTTTTCTAATCTTCCCGGAGAAGTAATTGAATTTGAGGAGGACTGCAAGGGTTTGATTTATGGGAGAATCTTTTATTACACTTTTCCTCTTGAGCTGTCTATTATTAAGCATCTTGGGGGCTTTGTATGTCCTATGACACATCACAACAGTGTTGGCTCCTTTTAAATGATTTGTCTTGGCTTTCTGACCTGTCAAATTCATTTAACAACATTAGCAAATGAGAGTTCTTCATGACAGGAAGAATTGCTTTCATGATAACCATAATAAAGATATATGCTTCCCCAGACAACAGAGGAAGAAAAACAATGCTAGGAATGCATATAGCAGAAAGGAGGGGCTGATTATCCTCTGGAATAACAAATTGGAAATATAAAGGCTAATTCTGTAGCCTGTTTTTATTAATATTTGTTCATTTTGAATGGTTCATGTCAAATGTAACATTCTTATTTAGAGGACACAGTTTATTCAAGCAGTGTCGCCTTCATACAATCAGTGTTCAAATCTGTGCACCTTTATAGATTAACTTGGAATCTTTGAACTGAGACACTAGGTTTTTTTTCCTTCTGTCTCCTTTTCAATGAAGGTCCACTTTTCCTCTATTAAGAATGGTATACAAAGTAGTTTGCAGTTGCTCTTGTTCAGCACATCCTCATAAATTAATTTTTTCTTGCATTTTATTTTTTTAATACAAGGGGAAGAGACTAGCATGCCTAAGACATTCAGAGAGTTTCATGGTTGATAGGAAATCATAACTGTATAATACTACAGCAGGAAATTAAGCTATTCTTAAATCAACATGCTCTTTAAAGGGCTGTTTGGAAAAATACTGATGTTTTAGACTAGAGTATAAAATATTAGTGGAAAACTAATTCCATATGGACATACAAATATGTTCATGCTAATATTTATAAGCTGTGGAAATAGAAGTCTAATTTAGAATTCCTCTAAATTACTGTTATTGTGAATCCATCTATATCATTCAACCATATCAGTAAACTTTAGACAATAACACTGAATAAACTAAACAATTGAACTGCTCTAAGGTAATTGGTATTAATAAAACCATCTAGTGAGAGACATAAATCAAACAATCAAGCATATAAATCAATAGAAATAATTTGTGGGTTGAACACAATTTATTAATATATAACCTGTTTTATCCCTGACAATGGAGAGAAAAAACACAATTGTACTTCCTGGGTTTTCTGTCATACACTATAATCTTACTATGCACGAAGATCACCTTTTCCTAAGAATGTAGCATAAAATGTTAGGACTTTCCTGTTGGTGGGCTGAAACTCAATTTTACTTGCAGTACATTTACTATTTATTTCACTTTGGACAACATTAGGGGCTCATCTTTCTTTTTTAACTATTGTAATTTCTAATACGTCATAATTAAAGATTGCAGGAACTAAATGGAATGCTAATCTACATCATTAGTATTTTAAGGACTTTTTCTTTGCCACTTATGTTGAATTCCAAATGAACATTGTGGAATGAATTTCGATGATCACTTATAGCTTTTGAGGTCAAGCTGCATAAATATAGGCTACTCCAGAGGTCTCCAAACTTGGCAACTTTAAGACTTGTGGACTTCAACTCCCAGACTTCCTCAGCCAGTACAGCTGGTCTAGTCAGAGTATTGTTTTACTCCACTGGATTGGGTTGGATTGAATTAAGCATGGTGGCATACCATAGTTTGCTAGCTACTTCTTTTACTCATGTGTGTTTTATCAACTCATTATTAATTGTCTGTCTGTCTGTCTGTCTGTCTGTCTGTCTGTCTATCTATCTATCTATCTATCTATCTATCTATCTATCTATCTATCTGAATCTGCCCTGTCCAGTTCATATGGACTCTGATCAAGTCACCCTATGTGAATTGATCCTGTAAATCAGCCCCACTTTTGTGATTGTATTTAGGGTCTCTTGGGATGTTCAAATCAAAAAAAGTGCTTAAAGACAACAGGTGATGCTGCCTTTTGGGAAGGACCAGGGATGGGATTCAGTTTTTTTATCAACCGGTGCTGTGGGCGTGGCTTAGTTGGTGGGTGTGGCTTGGTGGTCATGTGACTGGGTGGGTGTGGCCAACTCGATATCACTCATGTCAAGGGGCACTTCTCCTCATCTGGCCTCTCATGACAGTGGGGATGCTGCAATGGTCATAAGTGTGAAAAATGGTCATAAGTCACTTTTTTCATTGCCATTGTAACTTTGAATGGTCATTAAATGAACTGTTATAAGTCAAGGATTACGTGTACAAAAATACAAAAAGCTTCTTTGCTTGCAAAAAGCTGTCCTAAATACCAATCATTAGATTAAAAATACCTGCAAGCCAGAGTTACAAATCAGACAGGGTGCCAGAGCACCTTGAGGAATGAAAATAGTTAAAATGCAGTGATAACTATCAAGCAGCCATCTCTTGCTCATAAAGTGAAACCCTTTAGCAGAGAGGCCATTTAAGCTCTCCAGAAAAAGCACACCCAAGAAAAGCAATCCTTAGATCCATTTGCACCACTTAAAGATACCAGCTGGTCTCACTCACCACACAAGATATCCTAAGGAAATCATCCATATTTAAGGAAAGATCATATGCCCCCCAGAAAGGCAGTAAAAAAAATCAGTGCCAAGCTTGCATCCTGCCTCTTGGAAGTATACCCCAAAAGGACAGTGCCAGATACCACTGAAGCAGTGAAGGGACACCCCCTCCCCAGATAGAAAAAGAAACCATGAGGCAGGAAAAAATTCAAACACAATACAAATAATTAAATCACAACAGTAGCTGTTTCTTGTTGAAGCTGAATAAGGAAAACTATCCCATCAATAAACACAGGATTAAACCTTCACCAAAAACCAGTTTAGACCAAAACTCAGAAAGGGTATGTAAACTCACGTTTGAATGTCAATCTTTCTAGCTAGCCAAGAAGCCTGTTGAATGTCACTCATTTTGGTTCCCTGTCACTAAAGCTTTGCTTCATTATTCAATTATTTCTTCAAAGTGCTGATTGTCCAGGGAAGTATTTCCTTCTAACAGCAGTGTAAAAATCTTAAAACAACCCTTTCCCTTTAAGAAAGCCAAGCCCCCAAAGCTCCGGAGACAGGTAGTCTAGGCATTCTGGCAAGAATGTAATAAGCATGGGGAAAAAACAAAAGGAGACTGCTTCTAACTACAGGTTCTCCGAACTGCTTAGAGAGTTAACAGGGGGTTCTATAAAATGGTACAGAACCAGTAGAATCTCACCCCTGGGAAGAACTTTGTAAGTTAAGAGATAGAGCAAGGTGCAGTTGTTGGTGCTGAAGGCCACAGAGCTTTCCAGTACTGCCTAGTACAGATATAGAAGCTAATGGATTAGGGGAAAGTATTAATCACCAAAGCTCTTACAAAATTAACTGAAAAATCTTTTGGCCATTGCTTTTCCCTCTCCTTCTGAAAATCTGCTTAGATTTACAATAGTAGTAGATGCTCTTAGCTACGATTTTCATTATATATGCATGTTTTATTGAATGCTTCATCCACCGAGGATATTATTGTTGCTGTAAGTGTGCACACACAAAAATACTTGGAGTTTAGTGTTTTTTTTCTGGTTAGTTTTCTGGTAACCATATTGAAGATCATCATACCGAGTTTCAATATTCAGGTTGGCTTCAAGCCTGAGGCAGTTAATAAGGCCATATAGTCTTCCCAAAAAAAAATTATTGAACATTTTTATATTGATGAAAGACAAATATAGAAATTTGTAAAGAGAAAAAAAGAAGAAATGAAGACAATACAGTTAAAGAAAAGTTAATTGAAGATGTATTTTCCTAACATCTCTGACCTTCTGTATAGCAGTTACAAACTCATAATCTCTCTTCCCTCTTTTACATTACAATAATCTCTTTAGGTCCTTATTCAGTCTTTTTTTCAATCATCAAATCCAGAAATCAACATTTCGTTTGTTTTCCATCTTCAGTATAACATCTATAAAAGTTTCTAGTCTTGTATAAAAGTACTTACTGTTTTATAAATTACTTCTTTTATTATAAAATTCACTATTGTATAAAACTCCCTGAGCAGACAGGTCACTTTTGCCATATCTGTTAATTTTGCTGCCTTCAGAAATCCATTCATCCATTGTGGGTATTTGAATATTTCTCTATCTTTGTACACACAAATCGTCCCCGACTTACAACAGCTCATTTAGTGACCACTCAAAGTTACAACAGCAGTGAAGAAAAAGGACTTCTTGTGACTGTTCTTCACACTTATGACCCTTGCAGCATTCCTACGGTCATGTGATGACGCTTGAGGTGCTTGACATATTTATGAGGCGCTTGGCATATTTATGATGGTTGCAGTGTCTGGGTCTGGGGTCTGCAACCTTAAACACTCAAAGAGCTATTTGGGCCTGTTTCCCACAGAAAAGAAAACACCGGGAGCCAATAATTTAACAACCGGTGTGACTGGGTGGGCGTGGCCAGTTCAACATCACTCACTTCCACCCAGTCATCTCCTGCTCTGGAATATGAAGCAAGTCTCCATCCCCTGCCATCACCCTTACCTTCTCAGCCCAGGTGAGGAGTGATGGGGAGGGGTGGGCACAGCCAGTGGTGGGATCAGCCAATGGAGCTGCAGCAGGGGACTGAAAGAGCCGCATGTGGCTCCAGAGCTGCAGGTTGCAGAACCCTGAGTCTGGTTCACATGATTACCTTTGGTGACCTTCTGACCAGCAAAGTCAGTGGGGAAGCCAGATTCACTCAACAACTATGTTACTAACTTAACAAACTGCAGTGATTCACTTAACAACTGTGGCAAGAAAAGTCATAAACTGGGGCAACATTAGTTTAACAAATGTCTCACTTAGGAGCAGAAATTTCAGGCTCAATTGTGGTCGTAAGTAGAAGACTTCCTGTAATAGTGTTGCTACAGTGACCATATATAAAATTGCCCAAAATTTAACTTGAAGCACTGGCTTAACCTTAAATGAACAATGTTCAGACATAATGTTTTGTATTCTTAAGCTAAGTATATGTTAGGAAACTCAAAGAAAACTCTTTCCTTCTTTATTCTTTCTCTCAACTTAATTATCAGTTCTTGTTGGTGTTTACCTTTCTTGTTTAAAAATTTAATAACATTATTATTAAAAATAGGAAACCTATAGAAATATATATTTTTGGTTTGCATTTCTTGAAAGCTCAGGAGATTTGGCCCCAAACTGAGCTAAAATGTTAATTTAAGGATATTTCAGGAAGCCGTGCTGCTTGTTTCTTAGGCCCTTAAGCCCCGTTCCCACATTGTTTAACTAGAAACCTGCAATTTCCTCTAATGAATTTTTGTATTAGAAAGGAATGCATAGAACATGGTTTTTTTCCCTGAAATTTGCTTAAATGATCTTATCTTAGAATCCAACGCAAAGGGTGATATTGAGTCCGTCCCACAGTAATGGAGATACCGTAAATTAGTCATAAAGAATCTACATTGCACACAAGAGACAAAGAATTTATTGAAAGGGAGCTTCCAGAATTTCGCAAAATCTTTCCCAGTGGCCTGCTTGAGAATCTTACAAATGAAAACAGCAGAACATCCAGTTAAAACTCATCAGGTAGCACCATTGTGGACTAAAGCAACTGAGAAGTATTGTGTCTGAGAAGATACAAATTTTCTGTCTATAACATTGTATTTGTAATATCCCAGCCAGAGGTATGAGATTCAAAAATGTGTAAATAAGTGAGGAGAAATGCAGGGATCCTTGCAACAGCTGTTGAAGAATGATTTCATTTCCCAACTCGTTCACAGCAAGCAATTTCCGAGGACAACAGATAGAGCAGGCAAAAAGTAGTAGAAGGCAAAGAAGTCTTTTTCACTATTATTCATATTCATTCAAATAGCACCTGATTTTCCTTCCTACGCCTCCCCTTTTCTTTAGGAGTGAGGAGAAAATGTTTCACTGGCTGACTGGCGGTTGTACCCTCAATGTTTATGTTAATTTTCAATATGTTGTTTTTCAAACCATTTTACATTGATCAAAACAATAAGAATTAGTGGGATGCAAGCTGATCATAATACATAATCTGTGTTATACACCTTGAAAAAGGAGTGATTTTGCCTTCCAAAACCAATCCATAGTTGCCCTCTCCAGAATCACCTCTCATTTTCTCACCCTCTCATCCATCCCCAAGCTAATGGAGTTTAGCAGGTAACTGTGAATTCTTTGGCCTGCAAATTTTGTAGGACTCCTTAGAATATCTCTCCCAGTCAGCATCCAGAGAGCATCAAAACTATCAGTTTTGCTCTACCTCTTTGATTGAAGAAAACAGCAAATGGCCCTCAGAAAGTCAAATGAGGTTGGTGGATTCTAGGGAGAAGGTGAAAGAGATTCATTCTGTGTGATGAGGCAGAAAGCAATGGGATGAAATGTCAAAAGATTTCTCCCCAAAATTGAATCAAGGGGACTAATGCAGTTCTAGGATAAGTCAAGGTACATAAGAATTAACAGATGTATCCTCATGGGTGAACAAATATTTACCATATTCTAAGCAGAATTCTTGTTAACCAACCCAACTCTCTGATGCTTACATTTGGTCTTGTAACAAATTGTTTTAAAATGTAAGAGAGGAAAAAATGGTGTGGGGGGGGGATTAACAATGAAGTTTGACTACACCAATATGCAATATTTATTCTTCTTCTTCAGTCTTGTCTGCCAGAATTCTTACAGGATGCATTTGAAAGTAGTTGTCATTCTTGAAGGTGTGCCCTTTGTATTTAAGGTATAGCTAAGGCAGCTAAAGTGTGAAAAACAGAACTGCGCATAATTGTGTAATGTCTGAAGCTGTTTATTAAATGTGTATGCTCCCAGAAGCACAGCTTATAAAGAATATTACGTATTACAGTTTGCATAACTCTGTTCATTTACTAGGAACCCTCGAGCCAAAACATTATTATATATTTATTAATAGAACTCTTCCATTATTTCCTAATTAAAAACAACAACAATCATCCTAGAGCTAGGATATAATAATCAGTCTTGGGTTGTACTAATATATTGTCATCGCTTTTACACACCAGTGTCAAAGATAACTGCAAAATAACAAATTTGGGTTTCCTCAAGATGACTTGAAAATTTCTGGAAGTTCATGCTTAGGACTATTTGCTTTCTTCAACCGTCTGTGGGTAATGACTAGATAAATGTTATATTATCCCTTTTTTCTTTTTCTTTCCAGGCCCTTCATCCAACATGAATCCTAAAGAAAAAAAAATCCTTGCCAAAATCAACTGTCAGCAAAGACAGGGATATCGTTTACAGCATTTGTGAACCCTGCATTCTTTTCCTAATGAAACAGAGACTGTTAGCGAGCCCCAGAACTTGAGGAAAGAACTGACTTATCTGGAACTGAACTCATTTTGAAGTATGCAAATTTTTCTTACTGTAGGGTGATCCACCACCAACTTGAGAATATGTTGGTTCAGCCACCATTCTGTTTCAGAACACTGTGTAGTCTTTACAGTAATGTGCTTGTCAATCAGTATATGGTGTTCCAAAATGGTGATGGGTTGCAGGATGCTTTTAGGTTGGCTTTTGTTCTTCAGGGTTTTCCCCAGCCCACTTTTCTTAAGGGGTGAGAGATGCTCCCCCCACCCTTCTGTGAAATTCTTTACTTGCTCCCTTCTAACGTGCCAATTCCTCATGAAAATTAAATACACAACAATAGGCTTGAAATATCAACAGCACTTGAATTACCAATACAGTTTCCAGCTGTATTAAACTATTGCAGCAACACAAGTGACGAGTATGGTGGCACTTTAAAGGCTTAGCAAATTCGGTATGACATGGATTGGGCTCTAAGATAAGATGGTAAGGGACAGCGAGGAATGGCAAAAAGGGGAGAGAGAAATGCAATGCAAGAAGTACCAATGCCCTCTGCATTTTGTTTCTATCTTCAGGATAGCATTCCAGGTATGCAACCACAGAGGGTGTCATGAAATGTTGCTCTTTAAAATGCCACTGAACTCTTTATGGACTCCTGCAATCATTAGAGTACAACCAACCAACTGAATTCAAGAGTTAGTTTGAAAGACAACTAAACGTTTGTATTTGCTTTGGTGTTTTAATGTGGGGATTGGCTAGCTAACTCATTAGTTCTCAACTAATCCCTACAATTCTCCAACCAAATATTTTCCTAATCTTGTACATGTTTCTTTTTATTTTTGGTACCAAGAGAGGGTGGATTTTACCTCACAAAATTAGCTACCACTAGTGTTACATCCTAACCAAGGTTCAGTTGGTGTGAGGGGAAAAGGGCATTTCGTTGTGGGGAAAATCAGTAACTCTATCTAAATCTAGTCTAAGTTTATGCAAGCAATTTTGCCCAAATGCTGCAGTAAATTTTTGCTTTTTTGTTTGTCCCCATAGCTTAGCAATTGGCCAATCTGAGGTGCATTGTTTACCACTTGCCAAATATAACCACATAGAAGGCAATGGCTTGCTTTCAAATTATTACTCTTATTAATAATAACAACACAAAACCTAAAAGAAAAAAATGAGTATATTGCATGAGAACAGAGTTTTATGTATCTGTAATATCCAAGGCTTGGATGATTTTTTTCATTCATAATCATTTATTCATCTTTTTCTTCCTTATTCTTTTCCTCTTGTGATACATGGTGGAAACTGGAAAAAAGGTGGTTAGGAAGGAGACACAGAGAGGGAAAATCCATACCGAGAGCTTTTCATAGGAGCGTAGATTGTAACTGGATAAATTCCATTGAAAAACAAAGTAGTTTTTATATATTTTGCTTATAGGGATTTCTTTTTGTAAATTTATATAGTAATAATGACTGAAAGTTATGGTGCTGTGCAAGTCCTGTTTAATTACTTTTTATTGGTATTTTTCATGTGAAGGAGGGGCAAAGAAGGCAAGAAAGAAATAGGGGAAAACCTGATGGTACGTTTTAATTTTTTTTTTTTAATTTTATTTTAATGGTGTGAAGACACTTTGGCTTAGGACAACATATACATATTTCTCCAAAGTGATATATGAAGAACTTTTTTTGGCATAAAAGCAGAATGCATATAAATATATAAATATATTTTATTATGTACAGAAACAGATCATTATGCATGATTGTTAAGAGAACAGACTAGCATTTTAACCCAAAGTCTCAGTGCATGAGTTTCCACCAGCACGTGAATCATGTACCTGCGTGGTGTGATTCCTCTCAGCTGCCACCTTTCACTGCGCGTGCACATGCAGGCATTCAAGCACATTCACACACACACACACACACACACATTCATTGGTGGGCCCTATATTGCTCTTCTTTTCCAACTTCTGAGGTAATATTGGTGAAATAACAGCTCCTTGTGTGATGAAAGTTTTGTTTTGTACAGTAGCTGCCTCCTCCTTGTGCTGCGCTATTCTCTAGGAGAACACATAAAGTCCACCATGCAGTTCATAACTTGATGACAATTCTGTGCTGTTGTGGTTCTAAATAGCTCATAGAATATACACTTTCAAACTAGTTAAATGATTTTTATCGTTTTCCAAATAAATACAGACTATTTTTTTAATAATTAAGGTGGTATATTTGTCTATGGCAGGGCATAGTTTATCATGTTTCTTTAATTATATACCACCAATGTGTGTGCTTGTTCTTCACATTGGAAAGGGCTTCCCTGAAAGGAATACCTTATAAAAATGTCATCTGTTCCAGGGGCTTAAGAAAAGTATTGACTTATCTTGAGAGACTCAGTTACAGGTACCTATTACCAAAGCTAGTTAAGAATGTGCTCACATGCCTTTACTAAATATGAGTATCTGGCACGTCATTATATGTGAATTAAGCCAATGATGATATTTTGGGATGTTTGTTGTTATTTTGTTCTTTGAAATGGAAATGTATGTGGTGATGGACAATTTATTTCCAAGTTTCTGTCTTGTCTTCTCAACAGAAACTCTGTGCATAAAAAAAGATCTGGTACTGTACAAAGTTTATGGTTTCCTCTACTTTGACTGGGTTTCCTTTCAATACTTGAAAATGCAACATATCAGGAAGCTGATGCAGAAAAAGGAATAGATTTTTCATTTCTCAGCTCTAATTTTAATCAGGTGACCAGGATGCAATGACACCAAAATGACAGCCTGTGTGCAGTGACATCATCACACAAATGCCATGATTATGTACTTGCATTTCAACATCTGACACAAGTACATAAGATGCAATCTTTCTATGATATTGCCACATCTATTTTGTCATCCCACCCCCACCCCTGGATGATTAATGGACACAAAACAAAGAACTATATTTGTAACTTGGCCATAATTTATGCAGGATTTAAATCCCGTTGATTTCAATCAAATTCAGTACTCACCATAAATACCAGTAAGGCTTTGAGACTGTCCTGAGATTAAAGTCCTATTAAACCCAATATGACATTACAGTAAGCATGCATTAATCAGATCGCACATTTGTAATAGTAAGCAGTTAATGGTGCTGTTGTATTTGCGGATGCTCGCATATAGATTACAATAGGAAAACCTCCATCCTCTTAGTTAGCATCTGTACTTGTTTAAATATTTTTATTTTAATCATACAAAGCAAACTGGGGAGCGGGGAAGAACCCAAGTGAAGTGATAGCGCACGAACATTTATGGAACATGTTCTAGGTTCTGCCCTAAAGCATCCTTGGGAACATGCTACCCATCAATGGCAAATAATATTGACCTATATAAATCCTTGGCTTGATGCGATGTAAGACAGCTGCAACCTGAATTTTTGTAGTTCCTTGAGAGAGGGTTGTTGGGGAACAATCAGGCACATATTAAAAGTGATGATGATGGCAACAAAGAATCCTTTGCGGGGAGAAGGGCAAAATTACAAACCTCTTCAGCCAGGTTAGTGGTACTACAGGCAATTTGGTAACAGTGGCTTCAGCAGGATAAATTCAGATCCTAGGATCCCAGTGGATGACAACAGCAATAAAAGTGCATTCTTTGTGGGGGGAACCCACTAGTTTGAAATTCAGATGCTATTAGAGTCAATATGGGCAAATGTAAGCCTCATTCTATCCAGGTTCACCCACAAGTGTCTCAGGGGTTATAGAAATGTTTCCCAAACCATCGGCCTCCCTCTGAATTAGACTGCGCTTCACAGCATTTGAACTAACAGGCTCATGACTAGGCTGACTGGCAAGTAAAGAGACCAAGCTAGGGAACATAGTATGCTGCACTATTTTCTCAGTCATGTAAAGCAATTGCATGGAAATCCATCGATTTGCTCTGTGTCATTTCTTTTCCTATTGTCTGTCCCTCTGCCTCTCACAATATAAATAACCACATTTGAAGTACTGTCCCCAACTGGGAACCCAATGGCAAACTTTGGCTCTCAAGGATACTTGCTAGCCAATGGAGTGCTGCTTATAGCCTTAAGCTTTCTGTATTCTCTTTTGCCAGTAGGATGGCCACAAAATATACAGTGACAACCCAATTTTCTTCCCTAGTTATAAGTATGCTGTTTCTATTGGCCTAAAGGAGTCAGGTGCTAGACAAAAGCAAGCAACCAATAAATCCTCAGATACTGGTCTAGTTCAGGTATAATACTAAACCAAGGATTCGAGGCTGTGTATGGCCCACAGGTCAAATGGCAATATGTCACATATTAGGAGGCTTTTATTAAGAGGAAGAAAATAATCAGTCACTCAGATCAAAAAGGTTTATGCCGATCTGCATTAAATTATGGCTTAGCATTACAGGAATGGGCTGTCATGAACATTCCTTCCTCCTGACCAGCTTGTGGAATACATCATGGCTTACCATCACATTTTTAAATCCAAGAAGTCTGCATAATTTGGTCCTTGTTTGTTTGCATAAGCATGGTGTGAATAAATCCGTTTTTAAGTTGGGATCAGGTAGAACACCCCCATTTATACATTTACATCTATGTCACTTTTTCCACACCAAATTGAAAATCTCTAATGGATGAAAACATTGTGAACAATGAGCGGAAAGCTGCTTAACTCCCTCACTTTGTGCAGGAAAGAAGAGCAAGGAAGAGATACCTTCCAGATGTATGGGGAACAACAGCTTCCAGAATTCCCCAATCAGCCAATAAACATATTGGTTGGGAGCTCTCATTGGCACTGTGCTGATTTGTACAGTACAAATCAGAATTCCTAACCAATGGGTTTTAAACCCCAAAATTTTAAATTTGGGCATCAAGCCAAATGATGGCATGTTTCTTTCACTGAAAGCCAATTCTGTTGCTTGGGATCCTTTTTACAATGAAGCTCCATCTTTTAAAAGGCAAATGTCAGCCCCTAACCTCATAGTGCAGTAGTCCCAAAGCTCCATGTAAATGATTTTGAGTTTGCGAAGCATGTATCGCCCAAACTGTCCATCAATTAATGCGTAAGGTTCACTTCTGAACATTTTTGAGTACTCTAGTGCTATAAAGCACTTAAGCATGAGATCACACTCTTGAGGAGTTTCTTTTTTATGTACATAAGTCCATTATTCTAAGACTGTTGGTTGATTAGTGGGACTGTCCCTGTAAAATAGAATCAAATAAATAGCTCCCATCACCCTAATTTTTGAATTATGAACCCATTAAAAATTGAAATAAGGGTTGGCACAGAAACACAAGCATTTTTTTTTTAGCTGCTTTCTGAATAGTTCATACCATTCTCTTTTTAGATTGCATCTTTTTTCTAAAGTGTAAGTTAACCTGCTGCCCATTATATCTATCTTAAGAAAAAAAAATGGAATAGGTTGCTTTTGAAAACGACATAACTTCTTGGCAGTCAATTGCCGGTTCATTACATTCTTTGCATGATGTGCATCAGAAATATCAGCTGATAAGGAAGGGGACCAGATTATTGTACATTTTGGCTTCATGTATGAAATTTTTTTAATTAAAAAAAAAGTTGTATGAGTGGACAAAACATGTATACAGTATCTGTAAACTGTCTTGTCTGGATTATTTCTTTCACTGTTGAGCCACATTCTTTTGAAGAATATATTCTATCACTGCCTTAGTACATGGCCATCTTTTACAGGGGTACACAATTTTTACTTTTTGTATGAGCTACTTTCATTTGAAAGTTGGCACTGTCATAAATTTAGAGGAGGCTTTTCTCAAACCAAATGCTGACATGGGTGAATATACTACCTTACTACATAACAATTGGATGTCAGTTTGATTTGGAAATCTTTCCCTTTTGCAAATGAACTAGTGGTGCAGAGCTTAACTCCACTTGATGTTAGTAGATATTGCCTTGTGTACTCCATTCTCAACAGTAATCTAGTTTGTAAAATAAAGTGTGATGCATGTAAATAAAGCATAATGGATCTCTATGCTGAAAGTATAGACTCATTTGTCTTTTATTTAGTTTGTGTTTGTGGAAATCAGATCTCTTCAGAGAGAGAGAGAAAGAAAGAAAATAATTCCTGGGTAGAATGCATCACTTGTTGTTATATTTAATATCATTCTCATGGTTAATATGTCTAGTGAAAAACAAACACATTGACTGATACTGTAATTCTGTGGAAGGAACTAACCTTTTCACTACTTACAATTTTACACTTCCTGCATGTTGAAAGCAGAAAGAGGACCTACTGTTTTCCATTTATATGCTTATTTTTTATTTTTAGCTGAAGTCATTAAGATTTGGATTCCAATCCCACATTGGTTTGCTGAAGTACCATGATAATCTATATAACTCTCCCATTTCATAGACTCATTCCCCTTGAATAAGGTAAGAATGGCAAAACTCCTTAGAAGACTTGGATGAATGAAATTAGGAAAAATGCACCGAATGTCATCTGATGGAATTGGGGCATTGAATATAGTCCTGAAGATGTTTACTTTCGATGGTTAACACAAAAAGTATCAAAATGGTATAGCTTCTTTTCCAGGAGATAGCAAGTTGACCTTTGCTATATTTCTATAGTACAAAATGTTTAGTTCAAATATTGAAATAATGTAAGTGAAACATTTAGCCTTACCACATCAGGACTTTACACATGCATCAGCTTTTCACAGGCTTCAAATGGCTTTGATAGTCTCCTTCCACCAAGTTGTGTCCTCATGGCCTTGAGGTATGTTTGACATTGACCTAGCTCCATACCCAGGTGGCTCAAAACACATAGATGGGTTTTTTTTTTAGCATCTTCTCTCAAGATGCTTTGGATGAGACCTCAGGGATGTGAGGTTGTGTAATGAAAGGCAAATGTGCTGAAGGAGTTGTAAAAGAAATGATTAAATTAGGTCTAATGAAAAGTTGAAAAAAGTCACTGAGCTCAAATACCCTAAGTTGCTAGGCAAATATTTGAATAATGTGCCATAAATATTTAAGAACATGATATGGGAGACCCTATCCAAATCTTGCTTCATCTGGGTTGTACTTCTGAGTTGTACTTTTCTACAATTTTCAGCTTTATTGATCTAGTTATATTATTATTATTATTATAGGCTTGTTAGTCATATCTGTAAATAAAAGTATAAAGTGTTCTGAAAATGCTAAAGCAACATGAAAACACACTGTGTGTTCTATCTTCCATATATTCTCAAATAGGCAGTGGGCCTTCTTGTCTTCTCTCTCTGTTGCCCCAACCAAGGAGAGAGTGGAAAAATAGGCTAACCTGAACCTTCTGTAAATTTTTACTTATAGATTGGTAGCTACCAGCACTTGTGTATTAATAGTGGAGGGAAGGTTGTGATGAAAACTCTGCTGGTGGTAGTGTATTCTATCACAAGGGTCACCCAAACCAGACAGGTCTTAGCCAGATTAAGTGTATCCATCAACCCATTTAATATGATGAGAAAACAAAAAAAGAATCCTATACAGGATTGGTGGTTACCAGGTGAACAAGGATCAACATCAGATGTTAAGAGTTCCTGAGCATCTTCAGTAAATGGGCAGTGGGATCCAGGAGCTGCTGTGCAACTAGGGACTAGTTTTATAAGATTATTGGAAGAACAATCACAGACAAGACAAAAGTATGCTATGTTTGAAAATTGTGCCATTATGGTCTTATCAATAGGGTCCAACAAAGCATGGATGCTTGAAGGGAATGTTTGAACATTGGAAAAAATTTATCCAGGCTCAAAAATTCATTATCAAAAATAAAATATTCAGGGATACAGAGCTGGAAGGCATTCAGAAAAATAGTGAAAAATTGTGAAAATAGAAGACCTTGAAACAATAGTAGAAAAAAAACCAGATAATAATTGCAAATATAAAGGAAAAAGCTGATATGAACTACAGAAATTATAATTTAGAAGTAATAACAGAGCCAGTACATGCCAGCACTGAAACAACCAGTGAACTGAGCCCTTGACAAGAAGAATTAAAAGAGAAAATTATGACACATCTAGGATTGCCAGTAGAAAGAGAACCGCCAATACTGAAAGTAAGGCCCCAAAAAGCAAAAGTGTCATCTTCTAGGGTGACTCATTTACCTACTTTACTATTTGTCATTGCCGTGATCCCACTTTTAACAATTTTGAAGAAAACCATTTTTGGCTTCCAAAACAGGAAAAAACGTGAACAAAATCTCACATTTGCTTTATACAGATGATCTGAAGCTTTATAGAAAATCAGAAATCAAGATCCAGTTACTGACAAATACCTAAGAATTTTTAGCAAAGATATAACAATGAAATTTGGTCTGGAGAAATACGCTACAGTAGCAATAAGCAGGATAAAATCAAACCACCAGGAGCCACCAAGTTGAAGCCTACAAGTATCTGAGCATTTTACAGATGGATAACATGAAGCATGGACAATTAAACACGTGATTAAAATACTCCTATTTAAATAGATCATTAATATAAGCACTTACAACAGTCACACATTGCGTGGTAATGTAGTTGGCTCAGTTTAGCTCAATGAATTGTTTGAACCTAATTGTGATCTGTAAATCATAACTGATGATTTAGGATTTTTATGCAGAAATCACCTGATTGTGGCTTATTCAACATATGATTGAACAAGAAATGTCAGAATCCAGTCAGTGTAACATCAGAGCCATAGACTGTCATAGGAATATATATATTGCCACAGTATGACATCCTTGGCCAGCTGATAGGATCCAAATATGATTCTGCTTCGTTGAAGGCATACGCTTGTGTGGCTTGTTCCAGTGGCAAAAACTGATGCTTAATTCAAGCTGACCCTGTCCACACTAGCAATCAATTTGCATAAGGAATACTACAGACCGTAACAAAAGTTATGCTTCTCTACCAAGGAAAATCCTCACATGACATCTAAGGTAATATTATGTGACACAAATTCTCCATTGCAGATGAAATAACTGCTGTCAGCTACAATGTGGATTCAGCCAAGTTAGGACTTGACATTGCAAATACTGCTCATTAAACATACCCTGGAAAGTTGTACAAAAAGGGGTGAGGTCTTGTCTGCTATGATGGTACACCCAATAACATACCATCTTTGGTAGTAAAAAAAATAACTTCCATTTCTTCCCATGTTTGTTTGCCTATTATTGCATTTCTGAATCATATAATAAGCAGAATTCTTCCTCTTGATCTACTAATAAAATTGTATTGGACCTAATTTGCCACTTAATAAATGTAGTATTTGAGGTAGCATCAACCACAATAATAAAGTTTCACTTCAATTTATAGACATAAAATATTTTTAATTTGTTTTATTGTTTTCATATGAGAGGGAGGGAAGAAGGAAGGAAGGAAGGAAAAAGACAAAACTGAGAACAAATTACAAAAAGGAAATCATTTGGGCAATTTTTAACATTAAAGCTTGAATACACAAAATAATAATTCTCCATCAATGACATCAGTAGAAAGCCCATTAATAAACCAAGAGCAAACATTCAAATCAATAAATTTTGGGCTGTGGTATCTTTCCAATGCAGAAAAAAAAATCTTTCATTCTGCCCCTCCTACTTGATAAATCATTCTACATATTGTGAAAAATTACCAATTCTGGTTGTCTAATTCAAAAATACATTTACAATTTTTAACAGTGCTGATCTCTGAAACATTGTATCAAGAAATGTGTGATAATTACAATGAGCAAACAGTGGGATCAGCCCATATGAAATTTGTATTCTCTTCCAGCAGAATAAAGTTGACAGTCACTCCTTTCAAACATTTCGTGAGATGTCTAGACCAGCGGTCGCCAACCATCTGGACCTCATGGACCACCAATCTCATAATTTTAAATCCCAGGGACCACTAGCCAGCTCTGTGGGTTTGGCCTAATTTGTGGGAGTGGCTTGGTGATCATGTGACTGGCTGGGCATGGCTTGTATGTAAATATTATAAATATTTATGTAAATATTGATTTTTTTTAATAAAAAAGCAACTTTTACCCCAAATCAGGCAAAGCAGGCAGGCAGATTGAGTTGCTCACAGAATCACAGATTCATTCAAAAATCTATCTGCCATTGGCTACCTGAGTCTGTCACATAAAATTTGCTTGCCGTGAGTCTGCACTGAATAATAGAACCTTCAGTTCTAAGGGAGGTTTGGCTGTGCTTAAAAGCAGAGCCAAAGATCTAAAGACTAGCTAGAAAGCAAGAAATCCAACCATTTCCTTCCTCCTAGCTAATCTAAATCTCCCGCACAGCAGAACAGCCGATGGTAGGAAAAATAGCAATTTAGCAGGCAAGTTTGCCAGGTAAGAAGTGAGTGGACAGGGAGGGTTCCCGCGGGCCATGTGGGCAGCACAGCCTTGTGTTTCTGCACAGCCTGGATTAATTGCTTTGGGGGGATGCTCTGGGGGGTGAGATTTCTCTGCGTCCCACCAAAATTTTCTTGTGGCCCACCAGTGGGCCACAGCCCACCAGTTGGGGACTGCTGGTCTAGAAAACATGAGAAATCATCTTTTATTGAGTCAACCCATCGAAAAATTATAAGGCACAAGCTACAATAAGAAAATTTTAAATTTTTTCACTATTGATTTGTTAATATGGGAAAGCATCATTCTTTATTCCAACATTCTTGCAAATAAATATTCACCTTAGCAATACTCTTATTGTTTATTTTGAAATGTTTAGAATAATTCAAAATGCATTTTAATGTTGATAGTAATTCAGGAGTTCTAAAGATTGTTGCTGCGTTTGATCAAATTGTGAAAGGAAGAAATATTTTAATTAAATATCCTGTCATTTTGTAATTTTATGCAATCCAAGTTCCTCTTGCAATAACTCAGAAGATATAAAAAAGTTGATTTGGGAATAAGCTGACTAAAATATCAATATTTTATATTAATATTAATATTAATTTAAATATTTAAAATTAATTTAAATATTAATAAAATATAAATAACCCTCGACTTGATTTTTCTACTTTATAAAAAGACCACCTGCAGTTTTTAAGTTGAATGTAAAAGTTCCTCTTAGACTGATAATGTTCAAGCAACCATTCTGTAAATAATTTGCTACTGTATGTAGACTTCCCAAAAAATCCAAACATTTTACCAATTTGCATAAAATTAGTTAATGCCTAAGTATATCTCTAAATAAGTAATCCTGCAATACTACTGTTATATTTGTATTTATAACATTTATAGTTCCTTATAAAGTCAGTGGGATTTTTAACCATCTATTTATGTCCATTTTAATCTGAAATTTAAAATTTTATGTATTTACATTGAAAAATGAGGAAAAATGCCTTGGAATTACTTTTCTCAGATAATTAAAATAATCCTAGCAACAACTGAATCCCTAATTACTACAAATTTTATATTTAAGACCACAGGCTTGAGTTTATAACTTGGCCTACCCCAGTTACTGTGACCTAATAAATTATGAAACCATTGTATAATATAAATACATAATTATCAGAACATTTCTGAAATATTTTCTGACATTTGAAATGTAAATCGATGTTTTCCATATTAAATTAATAATAAAAGATAGCAGGATATCTTTGACTAGTTCCACAAAATATATTGAGAGAAGGAAATGAAATTCTATTTATAATTATAGCAAAGGAACAGAGTGCCACCAATTAATGAAAAGGAGGAAATCCACATATCAAAATACAGTATATAAAATCCACATTTTATCAAATGTACTATATCAAAGGCTTTTTCTGCAAAATCCAAAATCACTACTGAATTCCTATTTTTCAGCATGTATATACGCAGATTGTCACATTGTAATCTAACAATATCAGATTCTTGTAAACTTTTATAGAATGAGATTATGCAGAATGGATAATATCTGTAATCAACATAACAGGGACTATCAATTACATTGCAGCAATGTAAATATAATAAATAAAATTGAATGATAGCTTGCCTAGTCAGCAGGGTTATTACCAGTCTTCAAAATCACAATTATATAAGCATCACTGAAGGAGGTTGGAAAAGAATTATGAAGATGACAGTTCTAAACCTCCAATGTAATAGTCAACCTATTAAACATTGTGAACTTAAATCTGGTCTTTATCCAAATTACATGTAACAAAATATTTTTTTCCTGAAATTTGCCAGCAGTTGTGAAGATTAGTTGTAAAGATTGCCAGCAGTTTCAAGATACACAAACTGTGTTGTGGCCTCCTTCTTCCAATATTATGTGATGTAAGTATCAGTTCAACATATGCCACATTCAACATGTCACATCATACTTGGTGGCATAATCATCCAGACTGAGCATCTCCTGTTTTCATAGATGTTATGTTATGTTTTAATTCAAAGATATGAAGATACATCTAAGTACAGACCTTGATCATGCCTAATTTTAGGAACAGCAAGATTATATACCGATGTATTAATTTCTTCCCCAGTTACCTTTGACTTAGTGTTCCATTGTTAAGTATATACATTTATTGCATCAGAATTGTTATTTATTTTACTTGATCATAACTAGTAATACCATTGGCAATTATTTCAGCTGAGAAGTTAGTAATTTACCATATTTTTCACCTCACTTGCAGTTTCTTTGTTTTTATGCTTGTGATGGCGAATCTATGGCACACATGCCACAAGTGGCACGCAGAGCCATTTGTGCTGGCACGCGAGCTGCAGGCAAACTTATCTCACTGCGCATGCACACGCCTCACAGCTGATTTTTTTGGGGGGGTTGGTTGGTTTGAGGCTTGGAAAGAGCCTCTGCAAAGCTTTTCAGGCCAAATTATAGGCCCATTTCGTCACTTCTTATAATATCAGAAGTGACAAAACAGGCCTATAATTCGGCCTGGAAAGCCTTGCAGAGGCTTTTTCTTAAGCCTCTGGGAGGCCAAAAAAGGCCTCAAACCAGCTTAAAAAAATCAGATGTGAGGCGCAGAGCAGGTAAGGGAGTGGGAGTGGGGGAAATTGTGCATGCATGCTCAGGAGGCGTGGGGATGGGGGTGCACATTGCATTCTGGGTGCTGGCACGCGAATGTGTGCATGCTGGCATGCAGGCAATTTTTGGCACAGGAGCCCCAAAAGGTTAGCTACCACTGTTTTATGCAGTTCAAGGAATATTCTGTTTCAAGTGCCTAAAGGGAATTAAATTTCCATTCAGCCTTCATAAACCTTTATATAATTCTGGTGCAGGTCATCTTTCAAGCATGGGCCAAAGTTCCTTGCCCATTTCCTCCATAGTTTTATGCCCATTTCCTCCATAGTTTTGTGCTTAACCTTTTGATTCTCCGTGAGGGATAACCAATAGTATCACGCATATCTGCCTTTGAGGCATCTCAAGAGGTCAGCATTCATGGCAAATTGGCCCCTCGGTTTTCTAAAGATGAACTTTGTCAGCTACAACTTGTGGTTTGGTGATTCATGAGTTCACTTGAGGACTTTGACTTGTCTGTCTGCAAGTGACAATGCTAATCTTTTGTGCATTTTTAGCCCCCTGTGTTTCCTCATTGCCATGTAATGTTTGAAGAAGGAGGCTGTGACATAGAGCATGTGGGTCTTGGAGCTGATTTAATCTTCACAAACCTCCAGCAAATTTCTGAAAAATGATTTTGTTACGTATATTTTGGATAAAGCCCAGAGTTAAATCCACAAGCAATTTAAGCCTGCATATTTTGATTTCAGATTATCCTGGTAATAAGACAAAAACTAGTTATACCACAATGCTTGGACACAAGCCAGTTTTACACCCATTTACGTCAATGGAACTAATGTAATTTAAATCTAGACATTCCAGTATAATTAGGTTTGTGAATCAGGTTGTTACGCAGAGATGTCAATGACAAAAAATATCTCAGCCCAAATATTTTAACTCAGCCAGTTCATTAACTCAATTGTCCAAGCTTAAAATTCTGTGTTGTTTAAAAAATAAACAGGAAAATAATCCAAAACTTTCTTGTCTTCTATACTGGTCATAAAAATGAATAATTATTCCTGTGATCTAGTTGGAGTGATTAGGCTGCGTCACTTAAAAAAATGTAGCCAGGTCAATTTAATTGCTGAGGATCAAAATTAATTCCTTCCAAAATAGTTTGGTTTGACCTTCTTCCATTTGCTTATTAATTTTGTCCTTAATAGCTCACCTTGATGGGCATATGAAGACAGGAAACACTAGAGCACACTTCTCTATGTTTTATAGTGATCAAACCAAACCCAGGCAACGTCAACAGCAAAATGAATTAACCCCAGTAAAGAGAAACTGTAACTGCCCTGACAGGTTCTTCCACAACATGTATCTTCAGCTGTCTATCCTGTGAACTGACAAAGTTCAAACAGATGTGAGGAAAGCACCATAATCTAGACGTCACCTCCAAACATTTCATATCATCAAGGAAACCAGGGCACAGAGCTGTGAGAAAGAAGTTACACATTCAATTGGCAATGGAGTGAGAATTAATGAATTAAAGAATTGCCTATCCTTTCACAAAAAATGAGTAGCAAGAAACGCTTGAGATGTTTTAGACAAAGACCTTGGTCTTCAGTGATTTCGGATCTGACAATAATTTGTGCCAATTTTCTGGTAAAAGCTTGAAAATGGCTTGGTGATTTGATGTCAATAAACTCTCTTGCCTTTGTGGATAAGTGAGAAACATGGTAGTTATTGGTGAACTGGCTCTTAGTAGGACATATCCATGAGTATGACAACAGCATTAATATCTGTCCCATTGACAAGAAAGTCAACAGACACTCAACCACAGCTTGATAAGTCTCTTGTAATTCAATTCTGCTGCATCCTCATTCAAGGCAGAACATACATAGATAAGAAAGACCTCTGCAAATCATTGCATTGCTCCGTTTTCAACATGAAGATGCAAGCCCTTTGTATACCTGCGGTGATTGTGGTAGTGTTTCTTTTCCTGCTCTTTCCATATGAATAGCCATTTTGTCTTGAAGCTGGGTGGTTTTGCTTGCTGACCAAACTGACATGTCTATCCAGAGAAACTCTGGCTATGGACTACAAACAGTTGCAACAGATCACAAGCTCTCTGAGTTGACTTTGACTTTCTACCTTGTGAATATCCGCTCTTTTTGCCAGAGCTAGATTTTGGTATCTATGGAAGGGGCAGTAGTATTTTCAATGAAAAAACACTAAGTAGACAAGAACCACACAACTAATCCTAAGGAGCCTTGGTAATGCAGTGGTTCGAATGCAATATTGCAGGCAAACTCTGCCCACAGCGTGAAGCTCGATCCTGACCGGCTCAAGGTTGACTCAGCCTTCCATCCTTCCAAAGTCAGTAAAATGAGGACCTAGGTTGTTGGGGGCAATGTGCTGAGTTTGTAAACTGCTCAGAGAGTTCTGTAAACCCACTATGAAAGTGCTATATAAGTTGTTGTGGCTTTATGAGCTCAGCCCAACTCTATCGATCAAATGGAAAGTGCTCCAAATGATGCTTGGGGCTGAATGAAGCAACGTGGGTTAACCAACACTGAATCTCAGGTATGAGCCTTAAACATAACTTGCCAGTAGGAAGAAAATGGAAGTCTTTAAGCTGGTGTGGCTTCTGCTAATTAAATAATAAAATCAGAATCACTGATCTCATTCAGGTAAGTGCTTGATTTTTTTTATATCAAAATAGAGTAGTGATTAATGTACACGTCTCAACCTTCATATGTGGTCTGGAATTCCCATCATCCCCAGCCAAGTTGGCCAAGAGCTCCTTTCCATGCACATCCATGAGAGGACATCATGACATCAAAGTGATGACATGCACATTATGATATCATATATGTTCATTTAATTTGTCTCAGTTGTGTCATATGAGATGACTGAGGTTAATTACATCGTTTCATTATTGTACAAGGATGACAGGCCATGGGTATAATCAATTCTCTCCACGAGTGCCTATGCCCCCTTTTTCTCGTACACTCATGCATTGATCTGATACTGATAGTGCAAAGGGAAAGAGGCTGTGTTTACACAACACATGTATCTATATGTTAACGGAGCCATGCTTGAAGAACTCTATTGCAGGGGGGGCAGTTTTTACATAACCCACTGAAAAGAAACTAACTATATGGGATACATTCAGAAAACACACCAAGCTAAAAGCGTGGTTGTCTAGTTGGTGCTCTGGTAAGTCCTGAAAATTCAATGTAAAAATGTTGTAGTTGTAAGGAAGATGAGTAGTTGTTGGGCTCTTGTGCTCCAGCCTATACACAATTATTTGGGGGCAAAGCAGCTAGGGTTGTTTCAATACCCTCTGCAAGGAAACAAGCTTTTCCAGTGAAAGAAGACCACGTGAACAAAACATAACCGTCCAGAGGTCCATAGAACATGGTCTAGGAGGGTATTGAAAGTGAAGATCAATACCACTTGCAGTGCAGCATAATTCCCAAAGGTTCAGATGTCAGTTGGAGAGCAAGAAAAACATTCCTGAGTGTGAGAGGTGATCAGCAACGGAGCACACTGCCTTAGGAGATGGTGAGTTACTGGAAGTATTTAAAGGTCTGTTGGGCATGCTTAGGAGTGGTTTCCTGTGCAACAGGGCAAGAGGTTAGATTAAATGATCTCCTATCTTGGAGCTTAGGGTCAAATTTATATTTGCAGAATCTTTGTAAAAGCCTGATCTCATCCTGCTTCCTATCCTGCTCATGAGAGTAGCAACAAAACAAGAGTTACTTCAGTCCCCACAATGTCCCATTTAATGGACTGCTGGACCATTAAAAAGGAACTTATCCCCCAATAGAAAAGAAGCAGGAATGGAATTCAGATCTCCCATCAATCATGCAATAGATCCTTTATTGCTACATCAGAGCCACACTGGACTTTTCTCTGAAACAAGCGCATTTCGCCAATGCCCTGATCCAGATGCTCCTGATTGGCCCATAAGAACTCCCATTTATTGTTCACGATAGGATTTAATGGAAGACAATAGAGTAATTGTTGCTCATTGCTTCTTCTTCTTGTCCTACCAGGGTGTGCATCTGCTTCTGGTCATATATGTGGCTAGCTGATATATAGCTAATCTAAGCATTTCCTTTATAAGAAACTAAATCTGTGTGAATATACAGAATCTTTTTTAAAAAAAGTTGTGGTAAATATAGACAGAACCTTAGCAACTCTGCATTGTAAATAAAACAGGCAGGCAGGCCATGTAAAAAAAAATATCCAGAAAAGGAAAGAAAAATAAATCAAGACTATTCTTACACCAATTAGTAACTATTTCACACAGTAGATGTTAGGACAAACTGGACTCAAAAGTCTTCATTCTGTTCATTCCAGATTTCTCATGTTATCCTCCAAGCTCTTAACCTCATTTTCCCTCCTTCTCTTGCTCTCCTCCCTTCCTCTCGCTCTCTTTTCACCGTAATCTTTTAAATAGTGCCTCATCAGCAAATCTGCTGTTCCAAACCTGCCTTGCCAAGAGGCCGCTTGTCTTTGCAGTGTTTGGACACGCTGGGAGAACAAGAACTCCTTGCACATGGCCCACAGGCTCTTGTGCAAAAGAGGAAGGAAGGATTATCTTCTGAAGGTTTGGACTCAAAAACATCGCTAGACGTACAACAACATACCCAAACACATCATGCAAGCACACCCAATATCTATCACTGGATATCCCTTCCTCAAACCCTCAAGAATAATTACTGATTTTTCTTTTCTTTCCAGGCTTCCCTGTCACTATCCTTACATGACCTTAGAAGCTGGTACAAAAAAAATGACCTTCTGCTGCCCCCTATCTCTACATCTTTAGGATTATGACAGTGGGTTGTTCAAGAAGAGAATGAAAGAAAACATAGGACTCTATCATGTGTCCAATTTGAGCTATGTGCTTCATTCTCATTTGGTGACACACCTGTTTGAACAAACATATTTTTTTCTCATTGCTTCTCCTACACAAAGAATCTATTACAATGTTTTCCCCCCTAGTTATTCATGAAGTGATCTGTCTGTCTTGTCTTCTTCTCCAATTATTTGGGTATTGTATAAATGTGAGAGTGTGTGGAGACATGTGTGTATGCACGTATGTGTAAGCATATGGAATCAATTATCTTGTACTTAGACAAGAATTATTTTTCTTCCTGCCTCTTGTTCTTTCCAACTTCTCTGCTGTTCATTTAATGAAAACGGTAAAAGGCAGGAGAAACCCAATAATCTGATTTTTGAAAAGAAGTCTGCAAATGGTCTATATAAGGTTTGAAAATGTCATGCATTCTATTCGGTTTCTGTGCAAGGCTTAGGTAATTCTCAGAAAGCACAAAAGACCTATATTTGTAGGGTGTGCTGGTGTGTAAAAATAGGCTCCTCACGCATAGAAGCACTGCACTGACAAGACTGGAGCTGTGTCCTTCTGTCCTGACTGTACCATCGGGCTTACCAAGCCTTAAGAAACTGAGCCAATTAATTTAACTGTTGGCTCAGCTCCTGCTCCAACTGAATGCCACAAAGACAGTTTTGCAAAGGTAGTTGTAGAGAGCCTAGCATTTTAATTTTTGGAAGTCTTTCCGCATCTTTTCATCCAGCTCCTGGGATTTTCTTCCTCCCTCTTATAATCAAGGCAATGTGGCATCTAGCCATCATCCTTCCATCCTTCATCCTTGGATTAGGGGACATCTTTGCTACATTGTCACTTCTACAGAGCTCAAGGTCCCTTCCATTTGTGCTTTCTTTAAAAAAAACGAAAAGATGAATAAAAGTGTTGGTGAGGGTCAATTTCCCACCCAATTTTGCATCGGTCAGTTGGTGACCTGCTGGCTGGCTAGAAAATAGCAGTGAAGGTACCTGCATAGTAATACAAAACTTCTGCCAAACATCTGAGGAATAATATGAATGGCTGGGCAGAAATGCTCTTTGATCTATTCTTGAGGGTTGGCAGAAGAAAAGGAAAGACCTGTATTTAACCCTATCTCTTTGTAAAGTCCCATGCATCCGGAAATTCTTTGAGAAATTAATTCAGAGGAACTGAAAACAACTTGAAGATATCTGACACCTTTTTGACAGCTACAGGTCTGGTAAAAATTGCTCATGTATTGGGTCCTAGCAATACCGGTGAGGAATAAAGAGGCTGGTGTGTGACCAGACCAGAACCACATTCCAGAACATTAATGAAAAAGGTGGCATGGGTGTATGTGAGCTGCCTGACACAAAGCAGCCCAGCCCATCCTTTGGGTGTGGTTGCTTCTGCCTCTGACGTACTTCTCTCCAACTAAGAAGTGTTGACCACAGATCGTATCAGTTTCTTCCTGCTACCTAACAAAACCAATCTCTTCGCTATCCTTTCCAGTCAACTCCCCACTCTTCCAACTGGCCTACAATTCCAGGAAGAAAAAAGGCAATGACAGTTGGCATCAGGGACAAGTGCTTGGATCACAGACAATGGCATACCCATCTTCATTTCACATACGAGCAGGGAAAGATGCCTTCGGAATCAGCTTCTCCTTTGCTCAAATTAATGACTGTCTTTGGACAACAATCCAACCTATATCTCACCTTCCCAATTAGGACATGGCAAATCCATAGCTGAGTTTCTCCCATTGAGTCTTCCCCCTCCCTGGCTTTGAGTCTTTCTTCCTCCTCAAGTTAGAACAAGAGTAAGATCCACCTAGCAGACCTGTTTTTTGGGGTCTAGGACAACTTGCCATGGAAAACTCATCATGGCCAACTTGCCATGGCTAACTCACCACAGCCAAGTCGCTCACCAACTTGCTACAGTCAACTTGCCGCAAGACAAAAATTACATAATATTAAAGAAATGATGGAATAGAATCATTAAAGAAAGGATGCAAAAGGAGGGACAAAATGAAATGTGAATGATAAAAAATTAAAATAATTTGTAAATCATTTTAAATAATTAAATTGAATTGCTGAATTGTTCTGTGGCGAGTTGGCTGTGGCAAGTTGGCCCCGGTAAGTTATCCCATTCCATGTTTTTTCAACCTTGGAACCATGACCTGAGTAGAAGATTGGGATCCCTGGAAAAGGTGATGGAAAGTGCACCTATTTCCCTTATCACAGAAATCTGTTGAATGAAAGCAAGGGATTACTGTTTATTGGTATCTGAAGAAATTATCTGAATAGCTGGTGATCACCATTGGCTGCATTCAATATCTAGTGCTATCCCCATAGTTCCCATTGCTGGCTTTTGACCTAGAAATCAAAGTAGGCATTACTATTGGCTGTAAAAGTGTCATCGCCCATCACTTTATACTGACAGATTAACCATTCTATTTTGAACAAAGGCAAAATGGACTTTTTGAATAAAGATGAAAAAAGAAACACCAACAAACGTGTGATTTTTGGCTTGTTGATTTGATAGGATATATTATATGATATGATATGATATTATTATATTACAAGAGTAATATGATGTACTTTAGACAGGTTAAAATATATTTATACTCATAGCTGCTGTGAAGCACCACTTTATATCTTTTTCTTTTCTTTTCTGGTTTTCTTCAAATTTTTTTCTTTTTTTGCACTCTTTACTTTTATATCCTTTTTCTTTTTGTTCCTTATTTATATATTAGTTTGTTACTTTTATCTTCTGGTAGAAAAGTTTCAATAAAAGTAATATATAAACAAAAAATAGCAAGTGAGTAATAAAAAAAGGAATTAAATTATTCATTGCACCAGAGCCATCAATAAAGTAATAAAAACAAATTCCTTAAAAAGCCCAGACTTTTAGAACTGGAATCAGGTAATCTTTTCTTGGGTAAATAATGACTGTAGGAGTTGTAGTAAACCTCTTTTATTAGTCAATTGACCACATCAAAACAATGGGTGTCAACCACAATAAGCAACAATAAAATAAGGTAAGATACGGTAAAATAAGATAAAATAAAATAAGGTAAGATAAAATAGAGATAAAAGAATGAGATAACATAGTGTAAGATAAAATAGTCCATACATGCTTGTTCCTCTTTTAATCTTTGGAATCTTATAATAAGAGCATTTAATTTTCATTCTTTTAATACTGAGCAACTGATCTGTTCAGGACTGACAAAATCTGATCGATTCAGAAGTGTAAATCCCACTAGATACTTTTTTAAAAAATCTCCCAGATGCTACATAGAAGGAATGCTAATATGTGTTTCTTCTAAACAGGGGTCTTCAAACTTGAGAGCTTTAAGACTTGTGGACTTCAACTCCCAGAATTCTTCCTCCAGTCATGTTAGCTCAGGAATTCTGGGGGTTGAAGTCCACAAGTCTTAAACTTGCCAAGTTTGAAGACCCTTGTTCTAAAAGATGGGCAGCAAAAATCAGATGTTAAATGTTTATAATGATGGGAATAAGACACTCTGTTGTTATGGTCTCAATATATGGTTCCTTCAACTAGTATTGGTAAAGACTGAGTTCTTTCTGGAGCAGGGGTCGCCAACCTTTTGGACTTCAGGGACCACCAAACTCATAATTTTAAATCCCAGGGACCACTAACTAGTTCTGTGGGTTTGGCTTAATTTGTGGGAGTGGCTTGGTGGTCATGTGACTGGCTGGGCACAGCTTGTATGTAAATATTATAAATATTTATGTAAATATTGATTTTTTTTAATAAAAAAAGCAACTTTTACCCAAAATCAGGCAAAGCAGGCAGGCAGATTGAGTTGCTCACAGTATCACAGATTCATTCAGAGACCTATCTGTCATCGGCTACCTGAGTCTGTCACATAAAATTTGTTCGCCGTCAGTTCTAAGAGAGGTTCGGCTGTGCTTAAAAGCAGAGCTGAAGATCTAAAGACTAGCCAAAAAGCAAAAAATCCAACCATTTCCTGCTTCCTAGCTAATCTAAATCTCCCAGCACAGTAGAACAGCTGGTGGTCAGAAAAAATAGCAATTTAGGCAGGTTTGCCGGGTAAGGAGTGAGTGGGTGGGGAGGGTTCCTGCAGGCCATGTGGGCGGCTCAGCCTTGTGTTTCTGCACAGCCTGGATTAATTGCTTTGGGAGGATGCTCTGGTGGTGAGATTTCTTTGCGGCCCACCAAAATTTTCTTGCAGCCCACTGGTGGGCCATGGCCCACCGGTTGGTGACTGCTGTTCTTGAGCATGTAATTCTCAGTTATTTCTGTTTCTGGTGGTCCATAAATGCATGTTTTCTCATATACACTTCATGGAATCATCTATATTTAAACATAGAACGTAGCTTCTCAAATCTTGCTTTGTTAAAGGCTATTTAATGGGAATTTATGGTAACCTATTGCCAAGTATTTTTCTGTTTGGAGACATTTAATTATTGGCTATTTCAAAAATCTGATGTCTGTAAGTGACTCAATATTGGTTTGGATATTAATGTCCAAAGTATTTATTTGAATATTGCCTTGGCCTGATGTCCAGCTGAGAATAGATTGAGAAGTCAAGCTGCATTGAGAAGCCAAGCTGTGAGCTGTGAGGTGATTTTGAGACTTTGATGCATCCAAGTGGTGTGTTGAAGTGTCCCCATCTGTTCCTCAAAGCTAATTTCTGGTAGTTTGTCAGGTTCTATTGGAAAATCATCCACAGTAGTTAAAGATTTTGATTACTGTTAGACAATAAATGGAGTGGTGGCTTATTGCAGTGTATTCCTGTTGATCTCCAGAATAAAACTTTAAAAATGTGTTTGATTTTGATAGACCCCACACAATTCTACACCATAAATTAGCACTTATATGATTTTTGCCTAATGGACCTGTATAATGGGGGGGGGGAAGGGGTGAGATTCAAATTTCTTAACAACCAGTTCTGTGGGTGTGGCCTAATTTGTGGGTGTGGCTTAGTGGTCATGTGACCGGGTGGGTGTGACTTGCTGACTGGGCATGGCTTGGTGGTCATATGACTGGGTGGGCATGGCTTGTATGTAAACATAAATATTTATGTAAATATTGATTTTTTTTTATAAAAAAGAGGAACTTTTACCCAAAAGCAGGCAAAGCAGGCAGGCAGATTAAGTTGCTCACAGAATCACAGATTCACTTAAAGATCTATCTATCTGCAATCGGCTATCTGAGTCTGTCACATAAAATTTGCTTGCAAGCAAACTCATAAAATGTGCCAACAAACTCACAAAATTAACTCACAACACACCAAGTATGTAAATATTTTTTTTTTTTATAAAAAAGAGCAACTTTTACCCAAAAGCAAGCCAAGCAGGCAGGCAGATTGAATTGCTCACAGAATCACATTTTCGCTTAGAGATCTATCTATATGCAATCGGCTACCAGTCTGTGACATAAAATTTTCTTGCAAGCAAACTCACAAAATTAACTCACAACACACCATGTATGTAAATATTGAATTTTTTATTTAAAAAAAAAGAACAACTTTTACCCCAAAGCAGGCAGAGCAGGCAGGCAGATTAAGTTGCTCACAGAATCACAGATTCACTTAGAGATCTATCTATCTGCAATCGGCTACCTGAGTCTGCATTGAAAAGCTCCAGTCCTAAAGAAGGTTTGGCTCTGCTTTTAGATTAGCTAGAAAGCAAGAAATCCAAGGATTTCCTGCTTTCTAGCTAATCTAAATCTCCTGGCAGAGCAGAACAGCTAATGGTCAGGGAAGAAAAAAAGGAAAAATAGCAACTTACCAAATCAGGCAACTTAGAAGGCTCACATGCCAGGTAAGGAGTGAGTGGGTGGGGAGGGGTGGGCCCAGACAGTGGGGAGATTTGCCGGTTCTTTGAACTGGGTTCTCTGAACTGGGTTCGATTTGCTGGTTCTCCGAACTGGGGACAATCATGAATGCAGCGTTTTCAAGAAATCATCAGCTCTGCCACCTGTACAGCTGACAAGCGCTGCGCTTGGGTGCGCAGTGTTTGAAAATCCTCTTGTTTCCTGTTTTTTCAACCTCAGCTGTACTGTGCAAAGCAGCTGAGGAGGGAAAAGCAGGGAATAAAGGGCAGCCTAGAGCCCGGGCAGAAAATATAAATATCTACATAAATATTTATAATATTTACATACAAGCCATGCCCACCTAGTCACATGACCACCAAGCCATGCCCACCCAGCAAGCCACATCTACCCAGTCACATGACCACCAAGCCACACCCACAAATTAGGCCACACCCACAGAACCAGTTGTTAAGAAATTTGAATCCCACCCCTGGTTATAACTGAGTAATTTAATTAGCATTTTAGAACTTGCTGTGGTCTTTATTGAACTTTATTTGAAGTGGTTAGCCCCAGATCTCCTGTTTGTAAATAATGACTCCTAAATATGAGAAAGGCACTGTTCTATAGGCTTCCCTTTCAAGTGCCAGTTGTATTTGACCCAATGTTTTCCAAAAACCATTATTTTGGAATTAGTTTTATTAATCTTCAAGCAATTAGAAGTGAAAATCTAATTCCCCCACTAGTCTTCTCAGCTCTACTTGTAAATATGCCATCAGAACCATGTCATTTGTCTGTGTTTGTTAAGGCTCTTTTGCATGTGAACATTGCTACAGTAGAGATGTTATTGCCATAAAGTTGGGTCTAAGATGAGTTGAAGTCTGCCCATCTTAAAGTTGCTGGGTTGAGAAATGCCGGAATGGAGGGTCTTTACCAGGACTGGGTTCTATATTTAGTTTGGCCAGTTTGTTCCATAAGGCGTCTCTATTACATTGAATGCTGTGCTCAGATCTACAGAAGATGTAAACAGGTGTTTACTATCTGTTGCATATTTAATAATAAATTAGTGTGGAACAAAACAGATATACTATGGAGTGCCCAGATCTGAATCCAGTCTGTATTTCCACGAATAAGTTTTGCTCAATCACTCAATTCTTGATTTTTCTCAAGAGATGTTTTGCATACATCTTACCTCTTATATCAATAAGGCTTATAGGTTTGTAATTTTTACAGTCTTCCTTGCCACATACTTTATGTATGGGAGCTGTAACGGAGCATTCCCCATCCTTCAATGATATAGCCAATGTTGTCTATATAAGTAAACAGCCCTGCCAGAAGTGGAGCCGGCCAGTCAATATGTGTCCTGAACAGTTCAGAGGGTGTGGGAAAGTTAGTTGTAAGTATTCAGGTTACTGTTTTCTCCTAGACATTTTTAATTGAGCAAAAACAAAACATATGTAAACGTTTACTTTAAACTGAGGGGACATGATGGCTCAGTGGTTAAAAATGCTGAGCTTGTCACCTGTGAGGGGTTAGCTCCCACAACTTGCCCCATGTCCCACTCACCTAGCAGTTCGAAAGCACACAAGTAGATAAATAGGTACCACTTCAGTGGGAAGGTAATTGCATTTTGTGCACCGTGGTGTATGGTCACATTAGACACATGACTACCGTAGTGTCTTCGGATAATGCTGGCTCCCTCAGCCAAGAAACGGAGATGACCGCCCCCTAGAGTCAGACACAACTAGCCTGGGGAAACCTTTAGACTTCAGAGGATAATTAGGACTGCAGAAAAAACAATTACTACCCAGTTGCCTTCAATCGAGGACCTGTATACTGCACGAGTCAAAAAGAGGGCTGTGAAAATATTTACAGACCCTTCACATCTCGGACATAAATTGTTTCAACTCCTTCCCTCAAAGCAACACTATAGAGCACTGCACACCAGAACAGAACAGAACAGACACAAGAACAGTTTTTCCCTGAAAGCCATCACTCTGCTTAACAAATAATTCCCTCAACACTGTTCAATTATTACAAAGTCTGCGCTGCTATTATTATTAATCTTCTCATCACTCTTTATCACTCATCCCCTCCCACTTGTGATTGTAAGACTGTAACTTTGTCGCTTGTATCCTTACGATTTATATTGACTGTTTCCTAGTATGAATTGATTGTTGATTGTACCCTATGACTATCATTAAGTGTTGTACATTATGATTCTTGATTCTTAATAAATATATCTTTTCTTTATGTATACTGAGAGTATTTACACCAAGACAAATTCCTTGTGTGTCCAGTCACACTTGGCCAATAAAGTATTCTATTCTATTCTATTCTATTCTATTCTATTCTATTCTATTCTATTTACCTTGATTTTAAACTGTATACCCTTTTGAGCTGCAGTCAAGTAAAATAGTTCCTAACAATTTAAAATAACAAAAGCAAAGAAATATCAACTGTGTTAAAGCATCAATCACATGACAGAAAATATAATCAGGTTAAACATCCTAATTATAATGAAAAGAAAAAGGAGAGGGGAAGGGAACGAAAGGAAATTGTTTGTAATATATGTGTATGTGTTATTCACAGCAACTTACTAATTTTCTTTACGTTGTTAGCTTTCTGAAGTTGGATTTCACTTAAAATAGGATATCTATTTTAATACATTGAGTGTTTTTGGGGAAGCAAGCATGAATGGGCCTTCTTTGGAACAGAGTCTAAAATATTCTGGTGGTGGTGGTAGTGAAAATGAGAAGCCAAAAGGCTGAAATGCTGATGAAGGGAAGGAGAGAGTCCCTGAGAGAATCCTCTCCAAGGCCCTTTTGGTCTTCAGTGGCCAAAATGATGGCCATCAAGGCTATCGACTTAAGGATGGCATAGTTCTGAATTGGGTCTGCAAAAAATCAGCCAAAAAAAAAATCACATCCTATACTGTATATTTGCAGTGGCAGAACCAGAACGCATTCCTGTAACGCATTCAACCAGTGTGATTTTTTCACAGTTTCTCTACAATAACCTTCTAATTTGGTGCAGGATTTTCCCCAAATACCCTGTCAAATGGATCCATTTCATAAATCATAATTTTCTTCAAAATGCAAAGAAAATGCACTTCAAATACAGTATAAGAGAAGGAGGGAAAGGATAAAACTGCATTTCTTAGGGTTCCAGAAGACTTTATTAACCTGTACCTTTGGCTGCCAATAAATACTAGATGATTTCAAATGTATTTTCTGGATTTATCAGCTGTAATTATCTTTTATCTCATCCTTGTCCTTCTTACTGCGCTGAAAGAGCCTACAATTTCATGCCATTTTCAAGGATAATGTTTCCTACTATTGAAGGCACAGAAGTGAAATAGCTTTAGGAGACAGCAGTGTTTATGCCAATAATATTTGATTAGGCCTAATTGATGCAATGATTATCAAAAGTTCACTAAATGGGAAAACCAGGGAAATGTGTTTTGCAAGCCATTTTCTCATTTAGATGTTGCCCTTCTCTTTGTCTCTGGCAGGCCATATATTCCTATCTTATAAATGCCATTTGCTGTTTCCATGAAGAATGAAAATGCAAGACATTAAGGGATTACCTGTTGTCTGTCATAGCATAAATACTTGAGGGTTTTTTGGGGGGTGGGGGGGGGGGTTAGCAATATAACCAGATGCAAAATAACCAAACATTATAACAGTTATAATAATTTCTTAAGTGCATTTTCTTCATGAGCTGTTTTACCTAAGACATTTTATACATGATCAGAGAAATATACAGAGAAGAAAAGAATTTTGAAAATAGTCTTACTGCTGATTTGTCTTTTTCTTAGGGAAACTATAGCCAATCCTTATTTGGAGAATAGATGATTATTTATAGTGTTATTCCATTTCATGTAATTTTAAATGGGCATGCTGCTTTTCAACACTACGTTTTCCCAGAATAGCTTGCAACACATTTAAATCACCAAATAAAACACTGAAACAATCAAAATACATCATAAAACACTATAATTTTAATATATGATGTTAAAATAATGATGAAATAACATAGCTTAAAAGTTCTTCCACACTACACAAATTTAAAATTAACATATTAATTGATTTATCCTAACTAAACCGTAACAGCTGCAGTTATATTCCAGCTCTGTTTTCAATAAAGAAAAGGCAAAATCTATGGAAGAACCTTATTTATTTTTAATTGGGGCATTGTTGCTGTGGTTGTTGCCTTAAGAGAAATTGATAATATTCAATCACCAAAATAAAAAATACATTCCTGCAGTTTAAGCACTAAAATTAAGGTTGTCTCATGTTGACAGAAGCTGCAGAAAGCCAGAAAAAGAGACACTAAAATTGATTACATAGGAAACGTGCTGGATATTATTGTGCAATCATACAAATTGTGCTTGTAGAATATGAAGGGAAACAGCAGCACTGTCCTGGTTTATTCCCTGGTACATCCCATTGAACAAAGTACGGTTTACAGGTTAGTAAGAATACACTGTATTGGGGACTGATGCTGAGAGGGATGGATTAAAATGTTCCACGCCTGTGATGGCGAACCTATGGTACACCTGCCAGAGATGGCATGTCAGCTGTTGCCCCAGTTCAGCTCCTGCTGGCCAGCTGGTTTTTGGGTCTCTGCTGCGAATGCACGGGGGACTGGGTGCCTGAGTGTGGGTTGGGGCGCATCTGCGGGGATGCGTGCGCATGCACAGGGTGCATGCACAGGGAAGTGGGCATGGCACATGAATGGGAGACATGCGCACATTGCACTTTGGGGATGTGCACACACATGCACTTTGGGCACTTGGTTAAAGGCCAAGCAGTTTTTGAACTGTTCTTTAGATATCTACAGAAATATTTAAACTAAAATCCATACAGGTCAGCATGAAATACATCAGTAGGGTCCCTTGGACTTCCTCAGAATTATGAAATACCTGACTGTAAGAGAAGAGTTGAGTCAATTTCTGAAGTTTTGTAACTTGCTGTATCTATGGCCATTTTTATAGGATTGTTTTAAAATGTGGTGCCATTGTGGGCTGGTCACAGGGGACCAGGTTCAAGTAATTATCTTAATTTTTGAAGGGGAAAGAATTTTGTAGGGGAAAGAAGAGTGGAAGATGATTTTGTGACTCATAGTTACTGCAAGTAAGAACCGAATTTTTATTTCACTGTAGACACACATTCATGGAAACAACACGAGGTGTCTAGTTTTTATAACATAGTTCCATGTCTCGCATCAAGATTTATTTAGGCAACAGCAGGGAGAGTTTTAGCCATTTCTGTATGTTTTTCTTGTTGTGAGCATCAGGACATCTTTGTACTTGGTTTAATACTGTAATTTGAAGAATGGTTTCATTCCTGTTCACTTATAGTACACTAAAACAGGAAAACATTGCTTTTCCCAATTTCTGACACTTGATCCTTTCTTCTTTCTCTTTACTATTTCACGATTTTGTACCAGTTTTATCTTTTGGGAACATTGCTCTTTTTATTGTGGTGTGAAAACAACATCATATGCTCTTGATTTCTTTCTCCTCCCGTTTCACAAAGCCACCAGTTTGTTCTCCTTTTCCATCAGAAAACATCCATCTCTTCTCCAAAGTAACCATCTTTTTGATATATTGAGCTCAATCACCATTTCTCAATTGTGGTTTGTTGAATGAACTACAGTGCAGAGAGGTCATTGACTAAGCCAAACCATAAAACAAGCAAACTTGGGGGGTTTAAATGGGTTAACAATCAAGAGGGGAATGTCAAAACCTAACGAATGTCAATTGTGTGGAAATGAACTGTTAACTGTGTGTTGCAGAAAAAGTCAACAGACTCTTCTACCCCAGTTGTCCTGCCTCAAGCAGATCTTGGTGAATAAGTGTAACTAAATTTAAGTGGGATTTACTACTTTTGAGTAGACACAAAATTGCATTACTTGCCTGTTCGAATTGTTTTGAGACTAAAACAGGGGAGGTTTTATCAGAGACCTGACATATTATTGTCTTTAAAGGAAGCATGGAAAGTAGAAGTAAAACTCCTTGATTAGCTCTCCAAACAATGTTCACAAACAACGGTTCTCCTCAGCAAAGTTCTACCACACAACCAGTATTTTCAGCACTTTGCTGAAAACTTGTTACCTATTCATTTGGTTTGTACCCAGCACATTCCTGTGCTGGCTGAGGAATTCTGGGAGTTGAAGTCCACAAGTCTTAAAGTTGCCAAGGTTGGAGATCGCTGTTCTAAAAGGCAGGTGCTGCAGCAGAAAAGGCTCTCCTCCTAGGTCCCATCAGATGACATTCCTTACTATGGTAGACAGGATCCTTACCTCCATGCCTCCCTTGCCGGACCTGATATTCCACAATTTAAAGCAGTAAAATTTAAAGCAGTGTAGATTCATTTCCCTTTCCCTCCAGCATTAAATGATGCTACTCACACGTTGGGCCATGTGTCCTGTTTTGAACCAGGTCACTAAGCTTGTTTAAGAAGTCTGGGGTAAAGCAATTGCAAATTAGGATAACAAATAATGACCCCAGTCTTGCTACCTTGGAGGCTTTGTCAAGCTTTCCTAGACGCATTGGAATTACAGTTTTACTACCTATTAACTGTTTGGCAAAGAAAAGGAAGTTGGAATCTTTGTGTTCCTTTGCTGAGCAGTGAGGACTTTGGAAATGAGGGAGCACATATAAGATGCCAGAGGAATAGTGGTTTGAACTATTCACAATGTCGGTCAAAAGTAAAAGCATGAGTCGTAGGAATTGTAGCTATTTTTATGGATGCCATGCAATAAACTTGTATTCTTTTACGTGGAAAAGCCTATTTTTCTTCCTTGAAGCTAACTGGAAGGGCATGATTAGTGATTTGGACACCGGTGATCTTAAGTGTATTTTTTTAACCTCCACCATCTTGGAGAGAAAAGGCTGAAAAAGTTAGGAGTGCTGATGCTAAACTCTGAGAGCTCAGCTGCTGACAGTGCTAAAGCTGATCACTAATATTAGAGGTACTTTACAGCAATTACGACATTATATGCCAGTTTTGCCATCCTCTTGCTTCTCACTATTTAATCTCCCTTGGTATTGTTTTTTAATGGAAGTACCGTCTGGGACGGTAAATCCTTCCAGAACCTTTTGAAATATTAATTAAAAAGAGCATTATTCATTGTAAGACTTTAATAACTACATTTTTGTTACTAATTATTGCAAATTTACTCTGCTTTCCTGAATATCAGTTATCTCTGAATTTGGCACTCTTTTTATGTTGCAACAGAAATGTTTAATACAAATTGAGAGAACATGCTTTTTATTGTACTCGCTTCGGTTCTGTTTCATATCAAATCTGCTACCTGACAGCACGATCTTGTGAAGTGATAGCACAAACTGTAATTTTTATTCCTGTAGTTAGTGATTCTTGAAATTAATTCCATTAAGAGCTCATCTGTTTTCAGGTTGTCAGGAATGGAACTTTATTTTAGAGGCTGTTACTGGGCATTAGCATACAATGAAAACTGTATATTGGATACTTTGTTTTCCAGAGGCCTCAGATATATAGTGTGCAAAAAAAAAAAAAAAAGATTAGAAAAAGAGGACCTTCTGGTTTCTCCTGAAGTACTAATATAAAAGTGCATTTATTTTTAGAAGTCACACGTGCATTACATTATCTCTGTTTAAAAGATCATAGACTGTGATCTACATTACTATTTAAAACTTGTAAAGAAATTATTTCTACTAATTCTTTCTCCACTTAATTCCCAGGAATAGAACAAATAAAATGTGAATAAGAACCAAATTATAGCTGCCTTCAGTTTTCAAAGATCATAATATCAATGTTAATTAGGCTGTTTTATCAACCTGTGTAACACAGACTGACATTTCAAATTCTGTTCTTTCTTTTGCCTGTCAAGTTAGACCGGGTTGACATTTTGTGGTATTTCCTGATTTAGAACGGCAACATTATTTAGTTGATCACATTCTTAAGACAAGGAAATACAGGTTAATCTAGCAAATGGTTCAGTGTGCAGAACATATTAGGTTAAAATGTGATTAGCTAGCTTGTGGCTCAATGTGTTGTGTGAATCCAGCCAGTGTGGTTACTTTATTGTTCATGTAATCAGCAAACTCAGAAAACTGAATAATAGCACAGCCACTGATGTGATGCTTCATTCTTTCTTCTGCTCCTGTTTTCCATTTCCTTTGACTGAATTCATGGATCATGTTAAGCAATGGCTGACCAACCATGATTTATTAAATAAGGCATGATTTGTGTGAGTCCATACAGCTCAATAAAACTTCAATCACAGTTTATATATCACATGACTAGGTCAGGGCGGATGCATCACACACTGGCCACGCCCACAACTGCTTTAATGAAGGGGGAAAAAGTCTCAATACATCATATGATGCCGCCGTGACAATGTGAATTTGACACTTCTGGACTAGGTGGAGAAAACATGTTGAAGTACACATACAAAACTATATTTAAGCTTAGCTGAAATTCAGTGTATCATATCAGAAGTGGCCTGAAGTTCTTTGTTAAGGCTACCAAAATGCAGTATTATGGTGGCCAGTAGACTACATAGATGCTACCAATTCCCAAATTATTTATTACAAATGTTTCTATATCACCTCAATAAAAATCACTCTAAGTACCAGTTGTATAATGGGGGGGATCTCATTGCTTTTGAAATGCTGTCCGTGGTCTTCAGTCATATGTAGATAATTCCATTGGTTTGAGATATTCCCATTTTCATTTCTAACCAAAACAACTAAAAAATGTCTCTATGGACATAAAATTGTTTTTGAATGTGCACAGGTTGAATAGGTTTTTGTAATAGTCTTTCATTCCACTTATTTATCATGTTCTTTCTTTTTCCATTACCAAACAATGGAGTACCATGCTTATCCAGGTTGCATTTAATTCTGCTCAAAATAGGGTAGAAAAAGTCTCTTCCAGTTCCAAAGTAAATCTAGATGCATTTCACTGAGCAGAAGTACAAGAAATTATCACTTTTAAAGATCTGACTTGTGTTATAGTAAGAGGCCAGGAAATCAGCCTCTGACAACCTGCATTCAGCCATTGCTTCCTTCTGACTCTTCATACATTCACAGAAACACTTTGCAGATAAGTACAAACTGCGAGAGAAAAGAACACTTTCTGGTAAGAAAGTTAGAAAAAGGGATCAGAGGTGGGTTCTAAAAAAAAAAGACAGAAACTGGGAGGAAAAAAATGGAAAGAGAACTTGGACAGTGTGTCCATGCAGCATGGATGGCACAAAGAAAAATGGATGCAGACAGTGTTACACTATCCCAAGATTTCTTATTGGTTTCAATAAAAAGCAATATTGGTTGCTGGATCTAAATTGGACTGGCCTGTATTAAAATGTGGAAGACTTGTTAATTTAAGCAAAAATCTGAAGAACTTTGCTGACGGGAAGATTTGGATGAAATCTGGGAGATTTTACCTACTCAATCCAAATGACATACCAGGGATCCCAGAACATTCTGTCAGTCTGAATGCTGAAAACAGAGCATGTGCCAGGCTCGTAGAGAAAGAAGGCTGGCCAGTATATATTTAGCCCTTTCCTTATCTCTAAAGTAGGATGTAAATAGAGAGGAGTGCAATTATAAATAGCCCATATGCACAAGCAAATTGGAGCAACATTATAGCTTGCAATCACATATGCAGTTAAAGAAATCATATGATATCCAGATGTAGAGAAGCAATTGAAAAAGACAATGGCATCACTGGGTGGTATGGGAAAACAAAAAAAACACTTTGGAATGCAATTAGCTCGTTATATTCTTCTTGCAGAACTTACACTGGAGGAACTAAAGCTAATGTTGTTAGCTTTTCTTAATAAAGAAAAAAAAAGTTTAAAAAAATAGCAGAGGAAGCTAATTTTACTATGTCACTCATCAGATCCTATGAACCCTCATATTCCAGTTAAACAAAACTGAGAATGATTGGAACCGTCTTTTCATTTTGATCATTTGTTTCTCTTGTTTAAAAACCAAACTTGTATCAGTCCAAAATTTAAAACTCTCTTATTCTTATAGAATATGACTGCAGATGGTATGGAATTCAGTATAAAAACTAAAATGTTATTTTAAAAAGCTGACACAAAACCCCCCGTAATTTTATCAAATTCTGATTTAAAAAAAAAAAAAAATACAGCCATTCAGGGAATTTCCATGATCACAAATTCAAGACACATTGCTTGAGATCTTTGTATCTCGTTTTGAATGAATTCTCTAAATTGGTCTAGCTCTAATTGGGTCCTTTTCTATAAAAGGAGAATGGCCTGAGAACCCTCCACATTTTAAAATCTTATTAATTTTTTATGAATTAGCAGGATAATATCACTAGTAACCCTCCTTTTCTTCTATTTCTTTCCTCTCGATCAACATTTTATGACGTTTGTATAGCTGACGCAGAAGTTTGTAACTTATTTTGTAGGGGTCTGCCCTTGAAAATGACTTGGAAGCACCAGCTGGCATAGGAGGCAGCTGTCTGCTTGCCCGCCAACACTAATCAGTCCAGCAGAATAATATCTATTTCGGAGAAGCTGCATTGATTGCCAGGCGGCTTCAGTTCAAGCAGGGAGTTGCAGTCTTTAAAGTCCTTGCTGACTTGGGTCCTTGTTCTCTTTGGGACCATCTCCTTCAGAATCTGCCTTCTCTACATAGTGAGTAGCCAAGAATGTAGGCTATGGGTGCCCGTCCTTAGAGAGATCAGGGGAAGGAACCCAGTACATAATATTCTCAATGGCAAACCCTTAATTAACCCCAAGGTTAGATTAGCTTCCATCCTTTTATCTTAATAGAAGCAGGTAAAACCCTCATTTCATAGGGCATTTAGTGAGGGACTCTTGAAATGAGAACACTAACAGGCCTTGTTTTCACAGTGCAGAGTTGTTTTGATGGATGTTTTAATGCATGCATACTGTTAGCCCCCTAGTTATATGAGTAAATGGCATTCAAATATGAATACTTCAGTTTATTATTTTTAACTTGGCTACTCTTACTAAATTAATGAAAATAAATTACAGGCACAACTTTTTCTGTTCTCTTTCATTGTATCAGAACTGTTTGCCACCATACACAGGTAGTCCTTGACTTACAACAGTTCATTTTAGTGACCACAGTTACAACGGCACTGAAAAAAGTGACTTGTGACCATTTTTCACACTTAACGACCATTGCAACAGCCCCATGGTCACATGATCAAAATTCAGACATTTGGCAACGGATTCATATTAATGACGGTTGCGGTGTCTCCGGGGTCAAGTGACCTTCTGCCAAGCAAAGTCAATGGGGAAGCCAGGTTAAACTTAACAACCTTGTTACTAACGTTAACAACTGTAGGGATTTGCTTAACAACGGTAGTAAGAAAGGTCGCAAAATGGGGCAGAACTCACCTAACTAATGTCTCATTTAGCAACAGAAATTTTGGGCTCAATTGTAGTCTTAAGTTGAAAACCACCTGTATTCTGAACAAAGTTTGGTGAAAATAGTGTGGGAATGACTGCTGCATTTGATCTTTTTTTTTTAAGAAAAGGATGAGGTCTTCTTTTGGGCTAAAGTTCAGCAAGACACAGTCATGGATTCTATGGATTCCATTCCATCAGGATTCAACCTTAGGAAAATGGCTAAAGGGACATGTTCCCGAACAATAATTAGAGTATGTTCTTCTCATTCCGAACATTGTTGATCAAGGAGATCACAACTTGTAGCAGTATTTTGGTGTCCAATAGAGTAAAATAGCAGCTCTTTGGTTCATTTGTTTTGAAAGTACTCTGCTGGTTGTTCATTACATTTTTGGTTAGAAATTGAGATCATATAACTTGAGAAAACATGGTATATTTTTCCATATGGCATAAAGTTTCCCCAAAATGGTACAATCTGTATAGATGTTTTTCTTGTCAGAATGACAGAAGCAGCTGTAAAAGAGACATATTATGAAATATGCCATTTTAATTTGGGTAACAGCATGAATATAAATACTGAATTCTTAAGGAACATGGCAGTTTAAAAGCCTATAGCTTCCTTTTTTCCCCAACCACTTTCTATAAAGCTTGTAAATTAAAACATAATCCTTAAGCAAGCTTCCAGACTACATGTGTGTGAAAAGATACATGTGCATGAAAAGATGCACCTTCCTTTGTGCCAATTTGTCATATATTTGTTTTAACCCCCAAGGCATTATTACAGATCAATTTTTACTTATGGGAAGGGAATGGAATGGTTTTGAAATGTGAAAAACATACTTCAGGAACACAAAGAAGAGAAAACAAAAATGTTCAATGAAATTGTGTAAAGAAAAAAGGGATAATACCCATTTCTTTGGGCACATTTTTATAGATTTCACCAGAAAGGTTCATACAGTACACCTGCCTTTATCTTGGAAGTCATTCAGGTAGGATTCAAACCTTACTCATAAAATTTTGCTGGCATTGTGTGATAAAAGTCAAAGTATATATTCTCTTGAATTATGGAATTGAACAATTGGACAATGTAAATAGATTCTCCCTGCTTTTACTAAGGCCAAAAAGTAATTATCATACCACTGGAAGCATTAAATGTATGACTCCATTGACTCAATGCACTGAAGACCTGATTACACTTGCCACCTATGAATGGATTGCCTATAGATGTATGCTGCCAATTTACAGTAGGTTAGTACTTGACAATAAGTAAGCTTCATTATATAGCTCCAGATTCAGAATCCTCCCTCATTAATTGGTACCATAATAGCATTTTCTGTATCGGAATTAAAGAACTCCATAGAAAATTTCCAAATGAAGAATTTATTTTCTGAAAATATTTTCTAAATATATCAACTATAATTATTCTCAGAATATAAATTAATCTGGGAATAATATTCATTTTTAAATATTTCATTCTTTCATCACTGTAAATTATACTGCAAAGACTGTTCAATCAACTGTTCCGATCTTTCATGCACTGTTAAACTTTTGAGACCAAGAAAATAAAATTGTCTACTACCCTCACTTCTTTGCCATAAGCTGTAAATTTATTAAATATTGTTATGTAAATTCACATTACTTTGGTTGTCTTAATATTTAACCTTATTCCAGGTGTTCACTTTATATTTCTATTTTGATAATTAACACTTCTCAGTCTTCCTTATATTTGGCTAATAAAGTGGAATTGTCTTTGCACTGTTTCAACATACATTTCTTCTAATAGCTCTCATCTCTTTTTTTGCATAATTTGAAAATTATTTTATTAAAACTTTGAAACAAGAAGATAAAAAGTAGCACAAAAGCAAAAGGAATAAATCAAAGAAAAAGTAAATAGTGCAAAACAAGAAAAAATGAAAACTAGGAAAGAAATTTTTTTTAAAGAAATTGTTTTCAATATTCTTCACAGCAATTATAAGTACAAACATATTTTAAACTCTGTCTAAATTTATATCGTATTCTTCTTCTTTCTATATCCTATCTAATCAAAACCATAGATCACAAATTCATTTAGGTGCTTTCAATCAACCAGATATCTTTTATATAGGCAAAGAAGTCAATTCATCCATTTCAGTAAAAACTGACAATTCCACCAAGCATTTCTCTAGGAAGGGTTGTGTTGAATCTTTCCATCTTTATGCATATGGTAATCTTGCTTTCATAATCATACAATGAAATAATCTTTTATGGGATTTTTCTAACTGTTTATCCATTAGTCCTAAAAGGAAAAGTTCTGGTTTTAATTGAATCTTGATCGTTAAAATCCTCTATACCAAGGTATGTATTTGAATCCATTTTAAAAAAGCTTTTTTATATCTCAACAAAACTATGATAAAATGTCCCTTTATGTTGTTCACATTTCAAAGATACATTTGAAGCACTTTTACACATTCTAGAAAATTTCTCTTGTATCATGTACCAATGGAATATCATTTATATAAAAATTCTCTTTGAAGTTATAATATGGTATAAATTTCAGCCTCTTTAATCACTTATTTTCCCATCGATCCATCTGTATACTATAACCAAAATTCTTAACCCCCTTTTATCATACATTGATTAACCTGTTCTTCCTGTTTCAAATTTCAACAACAGTTTATACATTTTAGCAATTAATGTTTATCATAGGTACACAATTGTATTTCAAATTCTTACTTTGCTCCATATAATAAGTCTTTTTATTCATTTTAAGTCTTTCGGATAACTGTAAATGGGAAAACCATTGACATACTATACTATGCTACTAATTGTTCTGCTGGTTTGATTTTAAATTCCTTCTTTGGTTGTTTTCCAAAGATGTTTTCAGATACAACCTGGGTTTATATCTATTCCATATTCTCAAGGTGATGTCTAATACAATTATTTTAATACCTACATTAATTTTAACTTTATCATAGCATAAATATTAATTTCATCCAAACTTTAGGTTGTGACCTTTTAACTGTAAAAGTATCTTGTTTTTCAGCAATATCAATTCTTTCATTCAGAAAAACAACCTCCAGCGAAGTACAATTTCAAATCCAGGAAAGCCAAGCCTCTTTTCCTTTGCATCTTGTAACACTTTATATTTTAACTTGTGGTTTGTTTGTTTTTTTGCCATATAAATGTAGATATTTATTTTTGCCATTGTTTAAAATTGTTAGGAATATAAGTCACCTAACAGGTATTTGGGTTAGAAATATATAAGCCAAGATAGACATTTTAATACTGTCTCTTTGGGAGCATGCTAAAAACTTCAATTACTGATGATATAGCATTAATCACCAAAACTGAACAAGAAGCTACTGAGATAATTTCACTATTGGAAAATAAATTTAAGATAAAACAGTTAGGAGAAATCAAACAATATCTTGGTTTAAAGATAGATAGAATTAGGGGATGATACAAAATCTCACAGACAGATAAAATTAACCAATTACTAAAAAGTTATAAAATGGAACTTTGTAAGCTGGCTAAAACACTGATGAGCCAGTTTAGCCATAGTGATGTTCAAAGTCTATATCGGGTACTGCTGTATTATTGGGAAAAGCATTGATTGGATGGAGATCTATTAGACAGAAACATCTAAGTTTATCAACAGTGGAGGCTGAATTCTCATGTTTGTCTTTATTATGTACAGATTTAGTTTTGTATAAACAATTATTAATTGATATGGGAATTAACGTAACAGATCCTATTGCTATTTACGAAGATAACCAATCAGCAATACAGATGGCTTCAAATACTCTGTTAAAGTAAGAACTAAACACACAGATTTAAGATATTTAAATGTGAGACAATGTGTGCAAAGTAAGATGATTAAGCTAGAATACTGTATGTCAGAAAACAATATAGCAGATCATTTTACAAAGGCCCAAGGCTCTATAAAGCATAAGGCGTGCTGTGAAGATTATGGACTTAGAATGTAAGGTTGTATATATTGTCTTACCCAAAAGGGGAGAATGTTAGGAATATGTCACTTAACAGGTATTTGGCTTAGAAATATATAAGCCAAGATAGACATTTTAATACTGTCTCTTTAAGAGCATGCTAAAAACTGAACAGCCATAAGATGGAGCCAGAAACCTGGTTTGTTTTAGTCTGAGTCTCAGTGTGAGTGTCTCTCTGTTTCCTTCTGTTGGAAAGTATTGCCGTTGCTCCATTTCTTCTAATTGACTGATATTACTGGATTTAATGTAAGTCTATTGCTGAACTGTTTTTGACACTGGACTTTGATATTTGGATTATCCCTGGATTGAAAAACTGACTGATTTACCTGTGAATGATTTTGGATTGCTTATTTTGGACTTTGCTTAAACCTTTCTGAAAGTAAAAACCTACATTTACTGTACAGTGTTTCTGTGTACTGTGTGTGTATTATTCAAACACTTCTCTCAAATACGTCTCCCTGTATGCGCTCATTCTCCTCACGGGGAATTACCTCAACAAAAATGGTGCATTGTCAAAACTAGTATTGTCTTAAATACATTCTAGGCAAAATATTCATTTTTAATCACAGAAATTCTTTCCAGCACTAACAATTTTAATTTCTTCTATGTTAATATATCTTTTTCACAATGTCTTAATACTATTGTTTTGAAATAACATACAATTCATATTTAGCACAGTAATATCCAAGTATTTACTTTTTTCTCAAATCTTAATACCAGTTTTCTCCATCAGTTCTATTTGATCTTCTAATTTCATATTTATGTTAATATCTTTGTCTTCTGATTATTAATCTTGAAATTTGCTAATGTACCAAATTCCCTTAATTCTTCCATTGCCACTTCATCTAGTGAATCTTCTCCTTTAATTTTCCCATTCCTACTCCATCTAATAATGGATCTTCTACAACAAATAGCAATAGTACTTAGATTTATTTACCACTTCATAGTGCTTTATAGGCCTCTCTAAGTGGTTTACAGAGTCAGCATATTGCCCCCAACAATGTCTTCTATGTATATGTTTCCTTTTTAATCTTAACTCCCATAATTCACTGCTATTGTTTTATGTCTCTATTCAATACCTCAAGAACCAAAACAAACAAAAAGCAGACAATAGACATCCTGGTCTTGTACCTTTTTAAATCTAACATTATTTTATTAGTTTTCTATTAACAATTATTTCTGCTTTTTGAGAGTATAAATTGACCTTACCTACCTAATAACATTATTTCCAAGGTTCATATGTTCCAGAATTCTAAGCAAAAAAAAATCCAATTCAAATTGTCAAATGCCTTCTCTGCATCTATCAATGCAGATTGTTTTTCATTATGTTGCTCCAGCTATTGCAGAATATTAATATTTCTAACATTAACTTGTAATTGCCTTTTATGTAAAAACCTTCATTGTCTTCATTAATAAAATCCTGCAAAATTATTGTTAGTCTTTCAGTCAAAACAGTTTGTAATCATTATTCAATAAAGATATTGGTTGATAATTTCTTGTTAAAGTCGAATCTTGTCCCTCATTAGTAACATTATAATAGTCTCTTTCCAACTATCAGGAATCTTTCCATTCTGCAAAATAATATATCTTGACTTTTGTATAAGGTCCCAATCCATGGTGGGATTCAAATATTTTTACCACTGGTTCGGTGGGCGTGGCTTGGGGGGTGCACTTTGCGCACGTGCATACTTTGCATGCACGCTTGCATCAAATGCGCACTTTGCGCAGGCAAAGAGGCATTTGTGCAGGCACAGAAGTGTTCTAACTCACCTCCTGCAAGCCTGCATGATCCCGGTCACTTCAGCAGCTGCCATGCAGCACTCTTCTGTGCTATGCAAAGCAGCTGCACTTCAAATTCAGAGGATAAAGGTGAGTATGGGAGCCCAGGTGGGCAGGTGGGCCCAACAGCAGAATGGTAGAGAGAACTGGTTTGGTCTCCACTGCTCGTTGCTGCTACCGGCTCGGCAGAACTGAATTGGGACCACTGTCCCAATCCCAATTTAGGAAATCAATAGAGACTTGCCAATCTTTTCTCTACATATCTTCTCCATGTTCTTCTAGAATTGTTCTAAATCTTAAGCATTTTTTTCCTCTAAGTTCCAGTAATGGCAAACTGTCCAAATCCTTTTCTCCAACTCTCTTTATAACTTCCATCCTACTTCCCCAAATTTCCACTTTGTCAATAATTTGTTTGAAATCTATAGCCAGTTGCCTTAAAAGATTTTTCAATTTTCTTTTTTCTTTTCTTACAAAATTGTATTGAATAAACATTAAAAACATTGAACACAGTATGACTTTCCTGACAAGTTATTTTGCCATACATACTACAACATGAAACCACGTACAACAGTTGATCTCCTATAGATTTTTCATTTTTTTAAATTACTTTCTGATCTTTTTTCATCCCTGCAAATCTTTCTTCCTTTTTGCCTTTTTAACTTTTTACCAAATTGTGCAAACAATTTCTGCAATAAATCTGATGAAATGCCCTTATCTGTAAGTTCTTCCAACGGACCCCCATGTCCTTCTCCCAATTTGGTAGTTTTCCTGGTGGGAGCCATGGTAAGAAAGTGAAAGGATGTTAATTATTACAGATAAAGTAAAACAAATTTTTTTTCTGTTTTGTTCTCCCCATATTTAATGCTTTAAATATTAAATACTTTATATTTAAATAATATTTAAATATTAAATACTTTAAATAGAAACAACCAATTGTTTCTTCATATTCAGTCATACAGTCCAGTTCATGTTGCTCTTATCATCTTGTTTTGTAAAATTCATCCATTATTACTATCCTTAAAAATAAACCATCAATATTTCCACAAATATCTAATTTGTTACTCTAATTAATGTTTCTATTTTCAAAGGAAGTTTTATCAGAAAAAATAGTTTGTTTGTTTTTTAAATCATTGTCCCCCTTGTCCGTGTGAAACTTTCTTATATCACACTCTTGTTAAGCTTTTTTAAATTAAAATCCTCTAAGAAAGCAGGATTTTATTTTTCTCTTCTTCAATTTCAAAAAGAAGGCACTCATAGACTCTTTGATCTTCAATGCTATTTGGAATATCTTTCGTGTTGTAAAGCAATTAAATTGTATAGTGATTAAGAAGGTGAGGCTTTTGCAAGGTCAAAAGACTATATAGGTTACATGGCAATTTAGGGCACACTGTAAATCCCTTAACTCCCAAGCCGCTTGACTCACAATTGACCGTAAGAAAGTAATGTCCTGCAGCCTCCTTGAGAGAAGCAGCTCTTCCAGAGCTTGTGTGGGTGATCCCCTAATTTCTCTTTCCTCTGGAGAAATTTCTATCAACCAGAATCATCTCCTGCTTGGCAATTCCACTGCTGGGCTGCCTCTGCTTGCACAGTCGCTCGTAAAGACATCTAACCAGCTGTAACACTCACCCAGAAGCCCCTACAAACTCACATCTCTATCACTTCTCATGCTGTGTATATTCACTGCGTAGATTATGAGGACAATAAGCATCTTTGTTTCACTCCCTTCCATATTCTAAAGTGTTCTGTTTTTGTCCAGATTACATTTTTATGAAGGCTTCTTGCTCACTGTAAAAATTCCCTAGAAGATTAATCAGGTGTTCTATCATGCTCACCAACCTTAACATACATGCTAGCGTGATTCAAGCAGTTCAAGTACCACAGCATCCAGGGGACGAAACAGATAAGATTATGGTCGAAGTAACCGTTAAAACCTTGCTATTCTGGGGGCCTGCCGTATTCTTGTTCTACAAGTGGGGTGGGGGGGCTTTCATTGTAATGTTGTAACCACCACCTTGTCTTTGACCCACCCCTGCATATCCTGTTTGTCAAAGGCTTCTCAATGAAGCAAAGATAAATCTCCTCCATGCATTGTCTTCATTTCTCATGCCCCTCTGCCTTTTCTAAAGCCTGATTCTTTGGCGGCGGGGGAGTTATTTTTGCATGGTTTTACTCTTCTTTGTAAATTTTAAGCAACATTCCACTTACAAGCAAGGCCAAAATTAAATAAACGAAATTATATCAAAGAAGTTAAGACTATTATTATACAGCTTTGTTCACATTTGTTGTAAGATAACCTTTATTGTCATGTTTTTTTTCTCTGGGCACTCTGGCACACATTAAAAAATGAAATTCTGTTGCCTGCTCTTTGTAAGCGTTACATAGATGTTACTCTACAGGCTTAAATATTTTAAATATGTTCATATCTCATCTATTCTGGATGCTTCCATATTTGACAGCTACTCCATTGCTGGTTATTCCTCACTTTTTATTGGGGATGGTTCCAGAATCTTTCATCTTTCCTTCATCCTATAATCCTGTTCATAATGTGTTTCTTTACATCTTTTTTTAAAATAATTTGCCTCTATTAGATCTCTTCCATAATTACTCTTTAAGTATTCCTTACATAGATCTTAAGTTTTCCTATGATTCTTCTGATCTTCTTAAAAAGATCTTTCACTTTTTCTATTGTTACATTCCTTCGCATGTTAACATTCTTGCTGAAGATGTCTTAGTCTTTGTTGCTGGATATTGGGTGTTTGCAGTCAGTCACTATCCAGAGCTTTGTTTTTCCCTCGCTGTCATGCTGGCTTGTTCTTCCAGTCACTAAGATGTTTCTTCTCTTTAAAAGGTTGGTTTGGTTTGTTTCTTTAGTATGTACAGTGTCTCTTCCCATTGCTTTTCAGTTGCTTTTTCACATATGTTAACCATATGGAGCTTATTTCTAACATTGATCTTATATTCTGATTGCATATTTTCTAGGTCATACATTAATGGCACATCTGCTGTCTATAATTCTCAAAGTTTAACCTACATACTCAACACCAATAATTAATGGTTTGTCAATAATCTGCCCCCGAAGTATCTGGCTGACTGGATTGTACTTCTTCATCTCTTGTATCCTATTATGCAATTGATTTGGTTCCACTGTTGTCACACTGCATGTAAAGCCTGTATTATATTCCTCAAAGCAATATAAGCATTAATGACAATAAGCAAAAAAAAAAATCTCTTCTCAAACCCCTATTAATCTATCTCCTATGTATTGTATTTTATATAATTTTATACAAAAATTGTACTGAATACAGAATTCTTCAATAGTTTCCTCCACTGCCTCTGCAGTACCATAGGTTATATACATTTACTGATGCTTACCAGATATCTACTACTCTCAACAGATGTGCTGTATATCTTATTGGTTTCTAGCTTAGCATGTACTTAGCAATATCCTTTTAGAATAGGGTTTTGTAGCCCTTCCGTTGTGACTTTATTCCTTCAAAAGGATTCATGAACAGTATATTCTCTGGCACCGGACGAAGAAAGAAAAACAGCAGTTTCTCATTGTTGCACTTTAGCCGTTGACCCCAATACTCCCGCTACACGATTCCAGGGGACTTGATACTATTTAGAGCATTGGGACAGTGATGTTGGGAACTGCAGACTGAAGAAAGAACTGGTATGTGTTGCTGTTGGAAAACTTCTGGATTCGGATTTTTCCACAAATAATAATTTAAAAAAAAACAGTAAGACTGGATTATCCAGTGCAAAAAATTGATCAGGGGCAAGCCCTGAAAAAAATTAAATTCACAGAATAATTTTGGGGTGTGGGAGATCTTGCTCGTGGCTTATTTTTAACAATTTACTTGAGTAATTTCCATCTTGTCCTTGTATCACAGGTTGTTCCGGTATAGTATGACCTTCAATCTATACGGTGATCAGAAGGAAAATAAAAATCATGGTTTTGATAGACCATACAGTTACCTTCTACAAAAACGTAAAAATAGAACAGTGGGACAATGTTGACAATTTAAAGAGCGGATACAAAAACAGCTTTGACTTAGAGATGCAATTATCATCAAATTACAATTCCCAGAATTTGAGCTAGTGGTTTAGTTAGTATAGTTGATATTTTATAAATTCTCTGATCATCTTTTTCAGGCCCAAGCTATTCTTCATCTTCATTGCTCACATACTGTCCAGGAAATTAGCAACACTTGTCCAGGCCAATTGTCCAGGTTCAGAAATTATGCTTTTTGGCCATGACATACTGCAGTTGAGATCTCTCCACAGGATTAGGCTCTTATGAGTTGCCTAGAGAAGTATTTGAAGAAGGAAAAAAAGCACCTATGCCTTCAATTAAAAACCAAGCAATCCCTTATCAGGAGTCATGGATTTTCTGAAGAGCATCAGTAGTGATTTCTAGAGCTTGCAACCAGTGTTCACACTTGGCACAAGGCTGCCTTTCCCTTTGCTATTCAAACTGTATTCTTTTGCTTGTTCTCACCAGTCCTGAACTCATCCAAGTGACTGATTCTTTCAGAATTTCCCCCATCAGCCCCTTTTGCCTGGGGAACAGAGACCAGCCTTGTCAAGGGGCTGCTAAATGAAGTGGAGGGTTCACTGGCAGAGTGTGAGAAATTTCTCAGCAGCTATTCAAGGCCATGGACCAGGTGCACCCACTTCCCCAGCACTAAGGAGCTGCTACCGCCTCATATTGAGCTGCCAAAAAATTGTTTACTCTCTGGTAGCAAAACAACATTGTTTACTTTATGGGGGAAAATAGTGAAGGCACAAAGTGTTTCAAACACACCAAGAGCTTCACAAACCTTCTTGTGTCCTGCAACACTGAAAGCATTAAGGCAAAAAAGAATGCCTGCCTGCAAATGTGTACGTACACACACAGAGAGAACGAACACCCGATATAAAACAAGGTTCTTCTCTTTGGCAGCAGTGTTCTGGAACACATTAAATGTAAGAAAGGGAAAAACAGAGGCTTAAATGGAGAGCAGCATTTCTTTATTTATCACTTGGGTTCTACAATAGCTACCTTTGTACAAGAGCAACCCTGCTGCCTCATCAAGACATGCCTGCTTTCTGATGAAGAAAAGCCCATCTGCATCCAGTATATTAGAGACTGTTTTAAATTAAGATACAAGTTTTGTTCTTTTGTGACTATTCTTCATATATTGATGCCAAATTATTGTCAGTTTAGGTGGTCTGCTGAATAATTAAAAGTCAACTATGAGCTGCCTGAGGGGAGGTTTAAGATGTGCTTTGGGTTTTAAAGAGAGTCATGCCTCCCAGGGACCCTTCCCTTCATGGCTGCTTGGTATAAGTTCAGCTCCTTTTTAGCCTTACAGACTGGCTCCTGTGGTTGAGTGTGTGGTCCAAACTGTAGCTAAAAGGAGGCCACTCCAACCTGTCTACTTTTGCCACCAGTTCACAGCTACTGAAGAATCCATTCAATATTTCACCGGTATGTGTAGTCTCACCTGAGAAAATTGGAGATACGGTCATTATTCTTTCTTCAAGGGTCCAAAAGTGAGAACATTTGTCTACCCACAAGGAAATGGAAGACTTGACCAGCTTCTGCACAATTAGCAATTTTTGAACGTTGTGTTTCCCCTCTTCTCTGATCTTCAAGTCAGTTTCAAGGGCATGAAGGCATCTCCTATGGTCCCTAGGGAAAGCTGACTCTTGAACAGATTGCTCTGGAACATAAAAGATTAGGCAATTCTTATTTCTGAAATTGTTCGTGCCACTCTAATTCAATGACATTTTACACCCTGCAGTGTTTGGTACAAGACGACTTTCTAAATTGCTGCCTGTTTCTAAGTTTGTTTTATTATAGATCCCAAGTAGTCTACCCACAAGTCACATGAATGCATCCTGATATTTTTGGGCAGGTTGCCTCTGGATTTGCCACCAAAATTGCATAGTAGCATAGGCTGGGATCATATATCCCCTGCTTATGCTTTTTCTATGGCCTCCACCAGAGATTTTCAATGAAAGATTGAATTAAATGTAGAAATTTGCAGACCAAAGCATAAATAGATGATGAAGAAGAAATCATCTCTATGGGGGGAAATGTGATTTTTATTCCAATTACATCCCCAGTTACTTTGGCCACATGCGCTTTTCCACAACACATTCTGTGAACTTCAGAAAAGATTATGCATAGCAAGTTAGAGATGTGCTATGGGAGAAAAAGGACAACATATGAAGTTTTTATGTATATCTTTTTAAACTTAAGTTTTGGGAGAAAAAAAATCCAGTATTAATCTTAGACTGCATCTTGGGGTTTTTTTTTTTGAGATACACAAATTGGTGGTGTACTGGTTGCATGTGTATGCCTGCATTTTAAATTTATATCAATAATTCAGAGCATTGTTAAGAAAAAAATACACTGTGATTAATCTCATGCTTTTCTCTTGGTTTATTTGGAAGCATCAGGTTGGACAGGATATCGGGATTATTCATATAGCTTAGCCCCTTATAGATTTATTTTCTTCTGGTGATGATGATGAAATGAGACAGAGATCTTTAGATTTGCCACATTGGGTGACTGATGGACCCCATGGGGCTCCAAAGGAAATTTTGGGTTTTCCCCTGAGAATCTGTTGGGTCCTTCAGACAAGGCTTTGGTTGTACCCTGGAGTAGGTGGATGACTGAGACCTTGAACCAGATTGTTCCTGTGCAGCATTTTTCTATGTCCCAATCCCACGGAGGGAATACCAGAAGCAATCCCCGAAGTGACTTTGGAAAAAGACAAAGTAAATCCAACTAGACACAAGAGGCCACATTCAGGCCAACATTGTGACAACAATCAGCATTTGTGACCCTGCTTAAGAGTGACCCGTACCTTTTTTGGGAGGCCAGGCCACAGGTAAAGTTTCTCAATATCTTATCAGTTAAGATATTGAATTCCTTGACAAGAAACCAAGGGAAGGCAAAATCATTTGGATTTGCCCGAGTAATTTGTTCTACCTTCTCCCATTTGATGTCCTTCAGAAGAACTATTGTAATATCTCTTATAAATTAAGGAAGCTTGGGGGAAGCTTAATTAAAATTAGTTTTCTTATGACCTTTCATAGCTGGCTAGTTTCTGCTGCCCCCTGTCTTTAAATAGAACAAAGCTTGTTGAACTAAACTGCACCATCGGTGAGTGTGAAACCGAGAACAGTAAATTCCATTAAGTGCATAAATAAGGTGCATATATGGTTCAATATATTCAGAATAGCTGACCAAATAATAAAAATGAACATGCTTATAACAGTTTATCCTATACAATAGCTACTATGACTTTGATTCTGATGGTCCTCTGAGCTAATAGTGTGTGCATAGGTAGATGCAATATTAATTTTCTATTATAAAACGGAATAAATGCAATTTAATATATGAATTAATTTTATAGATTCAAAAGTGCTACAATTTTATTTATGTTGATAGGTTATGTTTTATACTATAAGTGCACTTTCAAATATAGTACATGTACTCAAAAGAAGTTTCCATTGAATTCAGGGACTCTTTCTTCCAAGTAAATTGGTATGAGATTACAGCCTCAATGCAACAGTTTAATTCAGTACTGCAAAGAGAGCAACCCTACAGTAAAAACAAGGACAGCTATGTTATTTTGTGCATTGCACACACTTGCACTGCAAGATTGGGAATTCTGAACCACCTACTTTTTTAAATATTTGTTGATAAAATGTTTTTAAAAGTTGATCTTATTTGAAGTATATGATTTCATATCACTTTCATACAGTTCATAAAAATATTATTTAAATTATTCTTACAAACTTAACCTAGGAATTAATTTCACTCGGGAACTAAATCTATATAAAATTGCATAGGACTAGCAGACTGATATGGAAGACACATAAGCATTAAATTCAGCCTAAATAAATCACAGCAGAAACCTATGAGAAAGGAAACAGGAAATATTTCTCTTCTAAAATGATGTGTTTTTCCTTCTCTTGTTAATTTTATAAATTCTAATTATTTGTGTATCTCAGAATAATAATGCTTTATATAAACTAACATAATCAAATGGATTGCATTCAAAATTGCAGTCTTAATCTTTTATTCCCAATAATATTTGCTTTACCACGTTAAAATAAATTTCAAGATACTTATGCACACCATTTTTTATAGACTAAACCCAAAAGAAATATGGAATCCATGATTCTCATTATTACTTTATTTTACTTTTCAAAGCACCCTGGAAATCTTGAAGCCATTCGATAATTGGGGTAGCAGAACTATCAAAGTAATTTTATTTCAATTTGCTTCTTCAAGATTATTTCTTCTAAGGTGATATCCACAATCTATTAGAACAATTTTATCTGCATATGCATACGTAGATAAAAACCATTAACTTTCTATCATCAATGTCATTCTTCGCTTTAAAAAAAAACTTGTTGAAATTTTTAAAAAGGATGATGAGCACTAACTATGTTATTTGGCAAGCTGGAAAGGAAGCATTAGAAGAAACATTAAAAGTGTGGTTTTGGGTTTCAACCTGGAATATTTTTGAGAGAAATCTATATACCTTGTTTAATATTCAAACTACAATTCCTTATAGGAGCTCCGTTTACTTTATTGCATCAAGTGAATATAATTGTCCTTGATACAAATTCCTGAAACAAATTGAGCTCGCAAAGATATTCTCAAATTTAAAAAAAATCTGTGGAAGAAAATAATTATATTAATTTAGCCATCCAATAACTGTTGTATTTCGGGAAAAATGCTATGGTTCCCAAAGAATTACAATTTGAAGTAAGATACTATGGTGAAAAAGAAAAGATGCAGTAGTGATAAGAAATCCAAAGCCCATTTTGTACTATTTCAATATGACGAAGATGATTCTGGAGAGCAACCTTACTACACACTACCCCTTGCTTGAATCTAGGAGTCAAACATCGTTTGTGATATACAGTTAAGGTCATCCGTTCAATATCAAAATTATAACTGACGTATCTAAAATTATGGGCACAGCTGAAGTAGAATTATAGGGATTATAGCCAAAAATATTACATTTTCAAGCTTGCCCATTATGACAACAATGTGTTTTTGTCTTACTCTGTCTATACAGAAAGAATGAAGTGAGAACAATATTGGCTGGGAACTTTTATAATGAACTAACGCGCCTGAATTCCCAGGTCTAGCAGCAAATATAAAAGGATGTTAGCATTAATTGTTGTTGCTATTGTTCAGTGTGTTTGTGTGTGTGTGTGTGAGTAATCACTATTAGAAAACAAGGGAAGAAAATTAAACTAGAAAAGTGAGGCATAAGTGTGCAGTTGCAGTAGAAGCTGAAGGCTGGTAGCTATTTTTTGTTCAATCCTGGATACAATTGTTCTAAGTTTTATTTTAATTAAATTGCCAGATCAAAGTTTCACAATTGCAGAGACTGATAACAAAAATGCTTTTAGAGTACCGTATATATTTATTTTTCATTGTTAAAATACAGAGCTGTTATCCTTTTTAAAATGCTTTTAACTCTTAAACACTATTTAGCCCAACTAGATAGATATTTTATCCTCCATAATGTTTCCTTATCAACTCTAATCCACATTTTGAAACTATAGCAATTTGCACTAAAATTTATCATCACAATTTCCAGATTTCTTAGTTTGATTTATATATACATAAGCAAATACATTAAAACACCATTGTTTTAAATGTTTTTGAAAAAACAGGAATTCATTAAATCGTATGAACTGAACTTTAAAATATTTTTTAAAAATGAGTTTCGATTAAAGCTAAAGCATGCATAAAAATTAGGTACAACTAATTTTTTTAGAAGGTTTTTCAAAGCATGGCACTATTGCATGTAATTGGAAGAAGCTAATATAAAAGCAAATCAATGTAAAGGTTTAAACTGTTACCAGTTTTTGAGAGTAAATACTGGGATGCATATGGATATAATATACAATAAGTTGTGTTATTTTTTATCATAAACCTGAATTTAATATGTTGTAACACAGCTGTAAACATATTGACTGTATGGATATATAGTACAAAAATGAAATCAGTAACTGAAGAACATGATTTTTTTTAAATGCATATGACCAAAAAGAAAAAATTACAATATATCACATGTTCAATTTCCAATATACCAATGAACAGCAGCTAAAAATTTAGTAATTAATTCTGTGCAGGACATGTGGATCAAAAAGATGATAAATAAGAAGAAATGTATCACAGCAAATCTGGCAATTTGTTGAGCTATGTTGGATATTTCTCGAATAGTTCTGGTCCAGTATACGGAAGATATGGGCAGTTTTACCTATTTTAAATTTATATCAGTTCTGTTATTTTTTTCAAAAAAGCCCCCTGCAATATGTTTTCAATTTGGAAAGTAAAACAAATGGTTACATTTAAACAGGATTCCTATTTGTGCTATTTCATGATCATCTATATTTCATTATGTAACAGTGAACATGAAATGAGGTCTCTTTTAGCTAGGCAGGAATATGCTTTCAACTGGGATGCTTTGTATCGTGCAAATCCTGCAGAACACGTCAACTATATAACAGTATGTATTTTTTCTCCAAAGACGGGAAAATTACAAGAAGCATAAAGCCATAGGCACCTTAGTAGAAAACCTACTGTCACCTTTGCTTTTTCACAGAAGTACTTAGAATTCATACATTGCATCAATATCAGTAATAAGGACCTTTTTACAAGCTTCAAGATATTCAGTCAGTTTAAGATGCAAATAAAATGGTAAGTACCCAAAACTTCAGAATTTAAGCAGCTTTCTATATTGCCTATCAAAACTACAAATGTTCACATTTTAAAATTCTGCAACAATTTATAAATAAGCAGCCGTACCAGGATATTAAAGTACATTTGAGCCTATGCTAATTCAGAATTTCCTGTTACAAAACCTATTTTTATGCAACATGCATTATTGTTACCGTACAGAACGTTACCTTACAGAACAATTCTGCTTATGTTAGGACATAAATTGTTCTTAGCTGAATATGATGTATAATTTCCTTCAAATGTATTTAGTATTGCATTTATGAATAAAATAATTGCAAGTATAGTTCCCTTGACTGTATCTTAATAGATCCAAGATTATAAATTATATAAATATAATTTATAAATTAACATTCACATACATTTAATAGAACATGGTTGCCACAAATAATTAAGAGAAAGATCTCCATTTTTATGTTGTATTCATTTTTTAATTTAGTTTAACAGCCTTACAAATGAATCAAATAATCTATTTTTGAATCAAGTATATAAATCAAGTACATAAATGACTTCATTATTCTGCTTGTAACAAAAAAATTTAGGATTAAGCTGGTGAAGAATAAAATAATAATTAACTATTCATCTTCCATTTTTAAAGCTGTAAAGCTCATATTACCAGGTCAGGTTTATCCATGGTTCAGTTGTACTTAAACAGCAACTTGGCTCTAGGTCTTAGTTCTAAATATTTTGTTTCTATTACTTGTAATAACATAAAGGAATATATTTTGGCCAGTTAATTAATTCTAAGATTTTATTTTCTCACTAATGTCTTCTGGGCCTTCAAAAAAAATCCTACAATTCTAACATTACTGATTATATGAAAATGAACAGATTTCACTTTTGTGTCTAATTTTAGTATTTATACAGCAAAAAGGAAATCTGTATGAAAACTTCATTTAAAAAGAATCTCTAGACATCTAAGACATGTCTCTTACATTTTCCTCAAAATTGTTATTATTCTCTTTTGTTGGCTGGGGTTTTAACATATAAAGCAATAGACACTTTCACCCAATCGCTGTAAAGTTTCATTTTCAATTGCATATCTAAAGAAGAAAGCACAGTGTTATAATCAAATTTTAGGTATCTTTAATAAAAGTGGATAGAAATGCTTTGGTATCATGATTGTAATATTTGTTCTATTGATGTTCTTGGAACATTCAAGTACAAATACACCTTTTCACACCGTAAGACTAGACAGCAAGGGAAAGCCAAAAGCAAAGGCTTTCAGAACAATGAGGAAAGATGACAACTACTAGCGTTCATCTTTCCTATCATTTTTTCTCTTTTTGCTAATCTTTCCTTTGGCACTTTGAATCATTTTCAAATTATTCTTCTTTTCATTTAAGTGGGTGCAATCTCTAATTTTAAATACAAATCGCAGATATTTCCCTGTCTTCCTCTTAAGTTTTTCACCCTTTCTCTGTCCTCAGGTTGTTTTTATGTCTTTATTCTAAAATAGCCTTCGCTCCACTACTGTCTTTCAAGTCATCTGCTTCCTATTTTCTTTTTTCAGGGGGCAAAGGTCTTACAAAGACACAATGTACATATTTTTTTAACTTTCTTTCAACATTACTAATGCTCACTATTCTTGCTTATTTAGTTCCTACCCTTTCTGCTCATTCTGCTGTTTCTATATAGATAGTCCTCAACTTGCAAGTTTATTTGGTGATCATTCAAAGTTACAGTGGTACTGAAAAAAGTGACTTATGACTGTTTTTCACACTTGCGACCATTGCAGCATCACTATGTCTACGAGATCAAAATTCAGACGCTTGGCAACTGTCTCATATTTATGATGGTTTTAGTGTCCCTGGGTCATGTGATCACCTTTTCTGACCTTCTGACAAGCAAGGTCAATAGGGAAGCAGATTCACTTAATAACCATGTTACTAACTTAGCAACTGCAGTGATTCACTTAACACGTGTGGCAAGAAAGATCGTAAAATGGAGCAAAACTCAAGTGAAAGGGCAGGAAGCAAGCAAGAACAATGAGCATCATAATGTTGAACTACCCTTATTGCAAGTGTCTTGCTTAGCAACACAAATTTTGGACTCAGTTGCAGTCGTAAGTCAAGGATTACCTGATTGGCATTCTTGATTGACAATGGAATTTGTACATTTTATGTAATATCTAACACTCTGAGTATAGTGCCAAGCATGTAGTATATTAATCAAAATAACATGATAGTTTACACATCGTATGGATTAAATGGCTGATTAGCATAGTAGACAATGATATGCAAGCATGTTTCTTCAATCCTGCATGTCCTGGTTATATAAAGCAGGAAACTTGTATTATGCGTATCTTATTTATGGTGCTCTTCTTCCATAACGTGAGTATGTGGACGGGCGAAAAAATAATAAATCTGCTTATTGAATATACCAATCTCTGCAAAACACATCAGATGCATGACGTGTCTGACATCATGATGCATGGAGCTGTGATGGTGCAGTGGTTAGAACGCAGCATTGCAGGCTAACTCTGCTCACAGCCTGGAGTTCAATCCTGATGGAGTTCAAAGTTGACTCAGCCTTCCATCCTTCCGAGGACAGTAAAATGAGGGCCCAGATTGTTGAGGACAATATTGTGACATCTGTAAACCCCTCAGAATGTTGTAAAGAACTATGGAATAGTATATAAATCTAAGTGTTGGTGCTATTGCTATTGTTACTACATAGAAGTGGGTAGAAGGCTGTTCTGCTACAGGGACTCTTAGTTTAGTGACCACAATTGGGAAAACCAACTCACTAATTAAATGAAGCAGTTACTAAGTGAAACTGTGTCTGTGCTTACTACGATCTTACTTCAGATTTCCTTTGCTTTATAGACCTGCAAAGGTCATAAATGTGAGCTTTGGTCATAAAGTTACTGTTTTATCACTGTCGTAACTGCAAACAGTCACTAAATGAGAGAGTTGCTAAAAAAAGGACTTGTGAAAAGTGAAGATTGGCCAGTTTCCTAGATTTGTGATTCAATGAGAAAATACTTATGGGGATGCTAGGGATGGCAGACAAACAAGGGAAAGGAAAAACATAGGACTTGGTTTTTATGCATAACATCAGCTGCAAGATATCATATGTATGAAGATGGAAAGAGAAATATCTTTTTTATTGTGTTAAAATGTTTTTAGTATTTTAATTGTAATTATATTTTTTTTAATTGTAAACTACCCAGAATCATTGACTGAGATGGCCGGCTACAGAAACTGAATGAACAAATGAACGAAAGAGCGAATGAAATACCCATAGTGGAAGAATGGACCTTGAAACTAGTAGAACAGGCTGAGATGATGAAAGTGATCCCTTTGATCACTTTGATGATGAAAGTGATCTCTTTGACAGTAACTTGGCTACATTTCTTGAGGCTTGGAAAACCATTGTTAGATTTTCTATAAGAAAGAGAGAAAAATGAATTTTTGACTCTGGGATTCAGAGTAGATCTGATTTGGTTAGAGAAATATTGTGAATTGTTAAGTATATGATTTATATATAGTTTATATATGCATTAGAAGAAATTTAAATTAAGAATGTATGAATATTATTTATTATTAACCTTGATTATTTGCATTTTAAAAGTTTTCAAATATTGATGTTATTTGTTTAAACTTAAGAGGAGTTTGTTGTATTTTATTGTCTTTGTATTGAAGAAAGCCAGGTCACTTTTTATATAAATCTGCTTTACTGTATGTAAAGTTTTTAACTTTACTCTTTTATCCCCTTCCCCTTTTCCTTTAATGTATTTTATTTTACACACACACACACACACACACACACACGCAGATAGTGATAGATAGATGGATGGATGGGTGGATAGATAGATAGAATACAAACAAAAGCCTTTATCTCACCAAAGGTGTTTTTTTCCAAGCACTCTTAAACTGGCTAATTCAACATACTGTCCTACCTCTTTCTTCTCCCATGGAAGTACCAAAAAAGAATGTCCACAGAGAACTGAATTAACAAAAATGACAAAAATGACATCATTCTGTAAGTGAATATTTAGGAAAAGACAGGGAAACATTTGCACAAGGGTGCTTTACAATATTTGATTTTTGGGGACATCACATAAAATGATGAAAAATTTAGGTTATGCAAGCAAGTAGCATCGCTATAACAATTGGAAATCCTCATTTTCAGTCATTTATCTTTTTTATATATACCTAGGAATTCCATCATTGCATTTCAGTCTTTCCCACTAAATATTTAAAGTAAAATGAGGTCCGCAGTAAATTTTATGAAGGAGCATTTTATCCTCATTCATTAATGAAGATAATTATAAGCTGTCACTTAACTTCTTATATATTTCATAAACACAGAACCTGTTCATTCTCCTCCAGTCTAAACATATACATGCATCAGCATAATTTTCCCTCGTACTTGGTGTACTCTTTGAACTAAGAGTCCAAGTTTTCTATAGTGAAAGCAGACTGCCATCTATGGGTGTAAGTTAAGACTTATCACACAACCTACCACAAGACCATTTTTTCATACTCAAATTAGAGGATTTATAATAGGCCACAATTTTCAATTTTATTTGGATATAAATAGCATTAAATGTGCTGGGTTACTTCATCAGAAATTCAAATGTTTAATATATTATTTCCACTTGCAGGCTGGAAATAGGAAAAATAATAAACCTAAAAATGTGGTAGGAACATTTAGATTTTGCTTTCCTCAAGTAAGTAAGATATAGATAACAGCAGTATTCAAAAAGTTAGATTGGATATTTATTAAGAATAGTTCATATCTTAGCATTACATAACCATAAGCATATTTATACAGAATATATATGTCCATGCATCAGAAATATTTTTGTCAAAATCTAACAATAATGTTATTGCTATTGTTATATTCTGACAAGGAATATAGAATATGCTTTTGCATATTAAATTTAAGGAACTGCTTTCATCTTGAGTTTTTACATATTAAATAAAAAACTAAATGGACATAGAAGAAGCACACAAGAAAGCAAGTTGTATAAAGTGTCACATTATCACTGTTAACAAAAAGGTCAACAAATAGTTAAATAAATAGAATTTTAGCTTTACACTTTAAAAGATAATTGTGATATACTTCAATAATCAATTAATTTCTAAATGATCTGAGAACAATAACATGTAGCTAGATTTTTAAAAAACTGTACTGCAGTAAACTGACTGGATTATACAATGGATGAAAATAAAATGACAAAAAATGTAAAATAACTTGTTTATAAATTAAACTAGTTAACTGAACATTATGGAAAAATTATAGCAATTTTTAAGTATAATGGTATATGTTTTGGGGAAATGAAGAATTCCATTAAGTATGATAACCAGTCACAACTACCAAATATGTGTTGAAAAATATAAACTATGTAAAGGTTGGTTTTAATCAGTTTCTCCTTCAATCCCTATTGACTCAGTTCTCTTATTTGCCATGTATTCAATTTAGCAATTTTTTTCAGCTACCATATAATTTTGAGATGCATTCTCAGACAATCTCTCTCAGTTCTAATATTTAGGTTTGGATCTGACCTCTGCACTTCATACTGTAGATTTTGTTTATTTTGGTAAATTATCAACCTTACAAAAGTTGATTAAACATTCTGGGGAGAAAACCTCATCCTTAGCCACTATGGTTTGTATGTCAATGTAGAATATGCCCTCTTAGTCACCAGCACTTTATGGCAACACTTGTGCAAAGCACGGAACAATCCATTTGCTGGGTGTCTGATTAGAACCTCCAGTAGAGAGAAGTATTTTTTGGAAAGGACAAAAAGAAACATTTTAGAAATTTCCCCCCAAAAGGGAATAAAATGTAAACTAAAAATTAAAAATATACTAACAGAAAAAATAAATATGCTTTAAGATTTGGTAATGAAGTATCTGTAATACAGGAAAAGGAGGTTTAGAGAAGAATGAGAACAATTTGGGTTCATCATAAAATTAAATATAAATAAATCTCCAACCTTAGATATTTCCTTCTGAAGTATGATACAAACATTAAAAGAAAGATGCTGCAATTACAAAACCAATTAATTAATCATTTTGTATCTAAGATTTAAAAATAAATGTAAACATTTTAAAAAATATTTGTGGTCAGGGTTGTTCAAATTTTAATTAAGGAGAAAGGGGGATATCTTCCTTTTTCCAAACTAGGAAGGCACCCAAACTGCATCATTGACGATGCTTCAACTGCCGCATAGCTAGCTTCTAGATTCACCAGACTGTTACTTTCAAATGCAAAGAAGTTCTCATCTAATGAAATCTGTTCCATAACACATAAGCTGATTCTATATATTGCAACAGAGCATACTTATGCAATTGCTAGTATAACATATACATGATAATGCATTTTATTGGGAGATAGCCTCATAGTTTGTTAGGATAATATCTATATGCTACTTCACATTCCAGAGAACAATTAATAAAACTAAAATAATCTAACATAAAATGGATACATTCAGAAACCATCAGGATCCTTTCCTTTATGTTTTAAAGCCACTATTGGAAATTATATAATTGTTATAAAACAATTATTGGAAATTTAGCAAAGAATTCAGTGACAGTAACTATAGGTGCATCGTGTAAATGAAAGCTGATCTGGTACCTCTGAATCAATACAGAGTCTACTAAAAAGTATCTAAAATAATTATTTTATCTCTAATACAAGAAGAAGAGAAGATTCAGACCTCCGATTCCATCAATAAAGAATATGTTAGCTTTCCATTCAATGGTATTGGAATTCTATATTTTGTATATGACAGAGGTAAATTTTAACATTACGTTATTAAATGTCAAATGCATATTATATTTTCTAATGAATAGATTTAAAAGATAATGCACATGAATGATATTGGTATACAGCAATGTCTGATTTTATCAGGGTAGAAGAGATAATTACCTGTTTGCAACAAGATTCTTTCACAACACATGCAATGTTAGCAAAGTCCAACTGCATATCATTTTTGTAAGTTGCATAAAAAGAACGTGTATATAACTGTATAATCATGCATAGACCCATATTCTAGAATATATGTGTCTAATGTTTATACTCTAATAATGTAATAAAGATAAATGACAGTTAAAGATTTGTGGATTTTCTCCACCTCCGTTTCTTCCGTTTATAACTATAAAACAGGGCACAGATGTTTAAAAAAAATGTCTGTAAACTGAAGAATGAATTTATTGTAGAAATCTGAAAGTGTTGTCATTTTTAATGAAGGGAAACTTCTGCAGTGGTCTAACCTGGGTATTTCCTGTATAGCAGGACTGATTCACAATAATAAAATCTCTGCCTGGTGTGCATCTTCTATTTTACTGCCAGTCTTACTGCAACATTTTGTTGATCTTAAATAAAAGAAACTTGTAAGAGGCCAAATGGATGCTGAAGGGTGTGTGGAGCTTCTTATATTTATGGCCTAAATTTGAAAAGTCTTCCTTGTGTCCTGGGAAAAGCTGACATCTTTTCCCTTTATATAACTGTCTTGGTTGCATAACATCCAGCGTGCAAAGCGCACAGCTCCTCTAATTCTATACCAGTCTCTATGATCAGTATAGTCTGGATCGAGGCTGAGGAAATTGTACTTATCACTTTGCCATATAAATGGTTCTTTGTTTCAGTCCCTGTTTCAGAGAGATTTCAAAATGGAAAGTGAGGTGTGTGCCCTACAATTTAAACAGGGCCTTTTTAATAGTGGCACTAACAGTTTGAGAAACATCTCTCTGCAACTCTTTCAGATGAACAATTAAGTAAACAATACTCCAATCAAGAAACTGCCAAAGAGCCAGCAGTAAACAGCCCAACCAAAGAATCTCTAAGATTGCCCCCACTCACACAGATAGGCAAGACATCAGAATATAAACTGACAGCAAACAGCACTCCTTGCTAGCACTGATGATGTTACCTAGTTAGGGTAATGAAATGTCTGGAAGAAAACAGAGAGCACCAAGGGCCCCTCACTCTTTCAAATCTCCAGGGTATTTTATTTTCGGCAAGCTTTTATATTTACATCATCTTGGCTGGCATTTTATCTATTTTTAGATTGCCTTTAAATTGTATTCTAATTTTTTTCAGCATGTAATCCTATTTTTGTTTCCTAACATTGTTCTCATAAACTCATTAGGGCTTACTTCTAGGTAGTCATGAATTGAGCTGCATATTTAGTGATTAAAAAAAATCTATGTATTATTTTGGAGTAGGAAAACTTTATAGAAAAATACAAAAAAAGTAAGAATTGTGTTAGATAATTTTTAAAAATCCTGTGATGAGAAGGGCTCATCACATTTATGATTTCTTCCTGTGCTCAGAATGCAATAGAAATGTCAGAACAGTCTTTAAGGAAGAAAAAAATGTTATAGAAAACTCATGGAAAGAAATTACATGGAAACATGAGAATCCAATGTAATTTGGCATTTATAATGGACACTCTCTCCCCCACACTTTAATCCAAGTTCAAAATAATTTAATTTTTAAAAAAGGAACAGGAGGACCAAAGAGCACAGTGAAATCCAAATCTCACTAAGTAATTCCTTTGGGAAAGCCACTGCTTCCCCCCAAAATTGCAGGAATAAATTACTAAAAAGCTTTTATTATAGAAACTTTCCTGTAAAAAGTATAGTCCAAAAGAATGAAGTTAGGTTGTAAGCAATAGAAATTAACAGTGCCAGCCTTCCTAAGGCCTGCTAATATTTAGTGCCAACAGGTCCCCTAGTGGTTTAATGAAATATTGCTGAATGACACCAAAAGGGATTTGCCTCAACATTTACACATCACAAAGATTTATTTTATATGGGCAAAAAACAATCAGCGTTGCTAAACTCAATTTCCTACTTTTTAAATTTCCATTGACTAGAATACCGGAGGAAGATAACACATATCTTTCATCTTCCAAACTATATGAGCAAATGTTCAAGATTAAAAATAGCCTTTCAATATTTCTAAACCTTTCATGATGCATCTAGGGTATCTGAAATAATTTCGTATTAAATGATTCTCCATAAAGTAGAACTAAACCACTATCGGTTTACACATTTGGCTTACTTACTATATGCACACATTTCTAAAAAATCATTTCCATGAACTGCAAGTCCACTGAAAGAAAAAGTAGAATAGCCAAAGTACATTGTTTTTTCTTAGAGGAAGAATATAGGATGCACTTATATAAGAGCTTATTTGGTTTTTCTTCATTTTAATCACTGGCAATGTATAAAAGTTTGGGAAGAATCTATTATCACCAGTCCCAATTTATTTCTAACCTTTTGCATATCTTTAAATGCAGGTACCAACTGCATTTCATGCCTCATGCTGAGAGTGATAGGTAACTTCAGAAAACATAAAGTGCCTAGATAAGAAATCAACACCCAAAGTAGTACCACTTAAGTTTGTTCTTAGATGTTTCTAAGATTGGAGGCTTGAACATTAGGACTGCCTGTTGTTTGTGGTCTCCCTCCCACTTTGCGTTCAATGAATTCTCCATTATATACATTCCACCCCAAAGCAAATGTTCTCTCTTCTTGCGTCATTATTATTTCCTAGAGTTATAAAGAGCACGCAGAGAACGTTCTGTGAAGTTACTTAACAAGCCCCCAGGGTAAGATTACTTTATTAATTATTCTGATAAAAGCTTCATGAAAAATATCTTTAGAGACATGTGCATTTTATTTCATTTTTTGTACCAATTTCAATACAAATATTATAGGTTTGACATAAGCATGCCCTAGTAAACATATATGCTTCAGTGTGCTGTTTCTACTTTTCGGAAGACAGAGAGAAAAGCAAAGAACTAGTTGTTGCTCTATAAATGTTCACATTCCAAACAACTTTCCTAAGTGGCCAATCTAGTCCTAAGTACTGTTGACGTTTGGAGCATATTTCAAAGAAAGGGAGACTACATAAATATGACTGGCATGGGATTACAAGCCCAGAGCCTTCATTGTGTTATGGAATGTATTTCTGCTCATCGAGGCCTGTCTTTTCAAGAAGCTGAGTAATATGTCATGGAAGAAAACCCTAGATTTTTAATTTAGCTATGGTGTTAATATTTCATTTATATGTGTGCAAATAGAATTTATGAATTATTATTACGATTGGTTGATTTCTTTTAATATTGTTGTTAAGTAATGTTTGTTTTATCCAGGCTAGACATATGGAAAGCTGTTATTATGGCCTTTATCTGTGCCTCTCTGAAAAAATAAAAGGATTAAAGGGCACAGTCTAGGGGGAAAAAACACCAAAATCATTTAGATGGTGTAGCTGAAGTGTCCTGATTCCCACATTCCTCTATCAGATATCTCTGTATCATTTATCAGCAATACTCCTGTATACAACTCTGCCTGAGAATTCTAGAGACTGTACAGTGAGTACCAAAGCTTTGTCATCTCCACTTCGTTTGGTACGTGCAGTGTACCAAACATTATGTCTACAGTTTACTCCATATTAAACTGCACTTCTCTGAAACATAGGTAAGCAGAATTAAATCTGTGTTAACACAGATCATTATTATTATTGATAATAATAATAATATTGATCTGTTAACACAGATCATTAATAATAATAATAATAATAATAATAATAATAATAATGCATTCATTTCTATGATTTTAAAAACCCTTTCCAACAATTCTGCCCCTTCTTTTACGTTATGTCTTAATGGAGAAATTCTAAATGGAATACAGCACTGTATTTATTTACATACTATATCACTTGCTTGCTACATTCTATCTATTTAAACACATGGAGCAGAAGTATCTATTTCTTGCTGCCTTGCATTGGAAACAAAACAAGATTTTTTTAAAAGTGTTCAGTGCTAGCCTGCATCAGTAATATTAGCCTGGATTTGTTATGAGTGAGTTGGTGTATGTGTGTGTGTGTGTGTGTCTGTGTCTGTGTATCTGTGTGTTATACCTTATGTCTTAAAGTGGTGCAAATTCTTATTTCAGTGTTTTTATATATAACTTAAGACGGTGCACAGTTCTCTTCCTTATTCTACTTAAAAACATGCCACCAAAATACTTGTCAGTATAAATACTATACTAAATGAAATCCTTCTCCCCTCCCTTCCTTTTCCCAAAACATAGAATAACACACACATAGAGAGAGAGAGACAGACAAACGCACGTTTCCATGTAAACAAATTATTTACCTTTGTCTGTCTTCTTTGCACAACATTCACTGTAGGACTTAAGACCCAGCTGTTTGTTTACAAACCACACCAGTCAGGACTAGGCTGTTTTGTGTTTTTGTTTGTCCTTTGAAACCCTCCATGAAAACTACAATGGAAGGAAAATAAAGCACAAAGGCAAAAATACAACTCCGCCCGACATCGCGCGAACCATTTGCCCCCAGCTCCCCCACCCCACCCCGTTGAAACACTGGAAACACACGCGAGAAAACTTGTGTTTACAACCCATTCGTGCTGACTTCCGCCCCCTTCCCCCCTCCCCTTTTTTTACCACCCGAAAACAGTACACCTTCGCATCCCCAGGCCATTCTGTTTCCTGGCTGACGAGAGGATCTCATTTAAGCCTCTAAGCTACGCTTTGAAAGACGCGAAGGGAAGTAAAAAAACCACCGACATGCCATGAAAATAAGCAGAACACCCGACAGACCTTTTATTGCCTCTATGTATTTCCCTCCCTTAGTGACAGACGTTTCATTGGTGTTCAGCCGCGGCGCAACCTCTGTCGCGATTGGCCGAACGGGTCGAGCTGAGTTCTGTTGGTAGGGAAAAGGCTGGCGGTCAGGCCGGCCAATCGCGTCTTTTGTTTCCAGGAGAAACATGGCACGAGGAGCTATTTCGGATCCTTACGAGTGTGATGTCAGCGCTGGAGGCCAGGCGGGCCCGGGGAAACGCGCGGTCTTGCAAAGGGGCAGAAAAAAAGTATGGGCAAAAAGCAAGCTGGAGCAGTTATAGAGCCGGTGCAAACAGACACACCTGACCGAACTACAACGCAATGGTTGGAGGCAAAATATCCCCAAATATCCCCCTCCTTTTTTTTTTTTTAAGAGGCAATTGGGCTTCCTTGTTTTTTTCTTTTGAAGACCTTTCGCTTCTCATCCAAGAAGCTTCTTCAGCTCTGAAAGGATAGAGGGGAATGGAAGGATTTGTATTCCTTGCAGACAGCTGGTCATTTGCATCCTTTTAGAGCAGGGGTGTCAAACTCATGTTGTCATGGTGACGTCATGTATCAGGACTTCTTTCCCCTTAGCTAAAAACCAGCCTGTGACGCATCTGGCCCATGGGCCAGGAGTTTGACAGCCCTCTTTTAGAGGGTCCTTGAAGCACTTGGAGGTTTTATCTGTGTCCTCAGGGTCACCTGAGTAGTGCTCCAGGTTCCTGGTAGTCTGCAACTTTTTCTCTGGAGTATAAATCCTTCCATTCCCCACCATCCTGTCAGAGCTGAAGAAGCTTCTTGGATGAGAAGCGAAAGGTCTTCAAAAGAAAAAACAAGAAAGTCCAGTTGCCTCCTGAAAAAAGCACCTTTTGGACAACCATGACCTGGATGACTTGAGAATCTCTACAGACTTTTGGAGGCAAAAAGTGAAGGACTATATCACCACCGTAAATCCATACTTTTTAGGCACCCGCTCCTCCCATCAGCACGGGACTTACTACATAGAAACCATAAGACCAAGGTACAGATAGTCCTGGACTTACGAGCATTCACTTAGTTGTGAACACTGGAAGTTTTGAAGAAGAGATTGGATAAGCATTTGTCTGAGTATAGGCTTTCCTGCCTAAGCAGGGGGTTGGACTAGAAGACTTCCAAGGTCCCTTCCAACTCTGTTATGTGACCGTTCAAAGTTACAACGGCACTGAAAAAGTGAGTGATTACCATTTTTCACATTTATGACCGTTTCAGCATCTGTATGCTCACATGATTTACATTTAGATGTTTGACAACTGGCTCACATTTATGATGGTTGTAGTGTCCCTGGATCATGTGATCCCCTTTTGCGACCTTCTGGCGAGCAAAATCAATGGGGAAACCAGACTGACTTAACATCCATGTTACCAATTTACAGCTGTAGTGATTCACTTAACAAACGTGGCAATCAAAATCGTAAAATGGGAGAAAACCTTTGAACACATTTCTCACTTAGCAACATAAATTTTGGGCTTAATTCTGATCATAAGTTGAGGACTACCTATAGTTCAAAAATGTCGTTCTTCCTTGGTTATATTTTTTAAAACATTGGGATTCATTTGCAGGATGCAATTTGTTAAATGCGTTTGCCAGTAGAATAAGGAAGCATTTATCTACTTATAGTACATTTGCTTTAAAATGATATATTTGAAAAATAAGGCTGGTCATTGCTAAAAAAGGGTGGTGCGGTGGATACTATAGATCAGGGGTGTCAAACTGGCAGCAGGCGGGCCAGATGTGTCACAGGTCACACCCACTCCAGCTCTGCAAAGGGAAAAAAATGTCACAAAAGATCACATGACAGTAACATGATGCCATGAGTTTGACACCCGTGCTGTAGATCATCTGCTTAATGGTTTATTTCAGAGCAGTGATCTCTTAATCTAGTGTCTCCAGGTGTGCTGATTACATCATCCTGGTTGCCTTAGGATGCTAGCTGAGTTGATAGAAAGTTCATACAGAGAAAGTTAGAAAGTTAAATAGATAGAAAGTCTGGTACCTCTGAAGGCACTATTTTGTCCAAGAGTAGCACGGCAAAGAATTATGGGTGGTTAGTAGGAATGGAGGTGTGTATTTTAAGCTCCATCACAATATAATCTATTTTTAATTCCATCTGCATGTAAGTTGGAAAAGTCCAACCCTTCTCCCTTTCATGGTGGTTTAATTATTCCACCCCATTATAAAGCTGTAGTTTGTACCTTTGTACCTGTCATCAAGAGCAAGTAAATTGGACTGGTTTTTTTTTCTGCTGCATGCAGGAGAAGTTCTGCATATGATTGCATATGAAAATTCATTGAACTGGGCTGAGCTTTATAATTGGGAAAACTTGGAACAAGTTAATTGCTTCTGATGATAATCCTGTATAACGTAATGGTTCCCTTTAGCATAGTTTATTTCTTCACCTAATTCTTCAGAATAAATATATCCCCAAATAGGAAAACTGACTACTCATATGGAGAACCAATCGTTGGGAAAACTCTCCAGTTATTCATTGGACTTTCAATACAGTAGAATTGTTAATGGCTTAAAACAATCCAATTATTCTTTTGCCCAACTTAAGGTCATTGTATTGAATGACTGATTGAGTTATTCATTACTTGATGAGATTTGTCTAATGCCTGAAACTGAAGGACTACACTATACTTGTACCTAGGTAATTGTGAGAATTTACCTGGTGAAGTGACTTCCTTATAGGTTTAGTGTTGAAAAGCTAACTACAGTTTCACATGAGATACAAAGTGGGCTTGAAAGATCAATGGTTTGGATAGGGAAAGATTCTGCCTTGATTTCCAATCTTGGCTTCTGAAGATACACCCCCCCAAAATCCTTTCTGGCGGCTATCTCAAAAATAACAAGGTAGTTCAGTAACATATTTTTGTTGCAAACAAAGCCCATAAATGGAAAGGTGTTGAGGCAAGTCTACCATTTGTGTGCATGGATGTACCATGGAGTGGTCAAGTGGTTAAGCACTGAGTCATTCTGGGACATGAAGGGCTCTCACAGGAAGAGGGTGTGGATTTATTTTCCATTGTGCTCAAGGATAGGGCAAGAGCCAGTGGATGGAAGCTTTACAGAGAGAGATCGAAACTTGAAAATAAGAATTTCCTGATTGTGAGAGCTCTTAAGCAGTGGAAGAGCCTGCCTCCTGGAGTTGTGGGCGCTCTATCAGTAGAAGTTTTCAAATAAAAGTTGAATAACTATTTGTCTGGGATGGTCCAAGTATTCCTGTCCTGCACAATAGATGGGACTAGAAAACCTCTAAGGTGCCCTCAACCCTATGAGTCTATGTGTTATGTTCAGCATTCCTTATCAACAATGGACAGAAATGCCCAGTAGGGAGTCTCCAAACTGTGAATAAAGGCAAAAGCCCGTGCCTGCTGTTAATGTTTATTGCTCATCCATTTCAGGGAATAATACCGATTATATGAAAGTGAAACATTTATTTTTACTTAATCTTTATACCATTTATCATTACATAACCCCCCATTCCGGGGTAGGATACTACCAGTTCTGCCCGGCTCTATAGAACCGATAGCTCTGAAGAGCAGCAGACACAAAACCGGTTCTGTGTCTGATGCTGTTTTGGCCCACCTGCTTGCCCGGGGTCTTACCCGACTTTTATTTCCTGCTTTTTCAACCTCAGCTGCTTTGCGTGGCACAGCTGAGGTTGAAAAAGCAGTAAAAAAGTGCTCTTTGAAACGCTGTGCACCCACGCGCAGCGCTTACCCGCTGTCCCCGTGGCTCAGCTAATGGTGTCGCGCGTGTCTGGCAAATACCAAACCAGTAGTCTCACAAAACGCAAATACTGAACCGGTAGTAATGCCGGTTGAATCCCACCCCTGCCACCATTGTTACCTTCTCCATTAGGGTTCTTCCATGCAAGGGTACAATTCCATTACTGAACCACCTTTGAGCTTTCCCCAGAGGATCAAATAGGCGTGATCCATTTATCAAATGGAAAACTCTTGTTTCATAGCAGTGAATAAGATGTTTTCCCTGAGCTAAGGACTACCTGGGTTATGCTGTGTTACACACACGCCTAGGTTCAGCTGATGTCACTCACACACTCACAGCCTGTTGAGATATGCAGATCTTGTAGGGCTCCACATCAGGTTCTTTAGATACACAGAGAGTCTCAGTCAATTTAAGGTAACAGTAAAATTTTACTAGTTACAATGTACATTTACTTTTTTTTACGCTCACATATTCATCCACACTTGCCTGTGTCCTTCTCAATTAGGCAGCTAGACACTAGCTGGGTGGACAGAAGCCACCAAATCTGGATCCAAAGATGCTTGAGTTGGTGAGCTTCATGAGCCTTTAATATGCCCAAAAGTTCTTGCTTGGTTGCTTCCTAGGAGTGGCAGCTACTCTTGCCTTGTCATTTACAAGCCTGTTGATGGGATGGGGGGTGCGGGGGGAGGGATTATGTGTGCTTAGACCCAATTTCCTTTATTTGGTTCAGGTAACATTTCCCCCCTGTGTTTTCTTATCAGTTTCCTTCCTTTTTACCTACCTCCTTGAAAGGACCTTTTTGACAAAATTGCTGACTTTTTGTTCTCTCTGTTTATGTGCCTGCTTCATCTTTAATTATGGCATCTTCAGCCTAGACTCACAGCTGTGTGGTGGAGAGAAAGAAATGCTTGGTTTGTTTCACCTTCCAGCCCTTTGGGCAACACTGTGATGATCTGGTACCATCCAGTATTATACTAACGTCAGCCCAATGAGGAAGCTTGTTTCTATGGTGATCATACAAGTACCCACAATTGTGATCCTTTCTGAAAGGAAGGGGAAGAATGTTTGAAACAAAATTATGCTGGCAGGAAGAGTAACTTGTTTCTGGCCGGCAACCAAGCACTGATTGGTTGTTAGGAGTATCCAGGTATCTGCTTTAATGTGCTTTCCTCCAATCTGTGGAGCAGCACAAAAGTTTGCCCGCATAGTTTGCTAGTTTAGCCTCAGCCAGAGTGGTGCTTTACTACAAATCTTGTTATAGGGCAATGATTGGTGGATTTCCTGACATGTGGGAAAACAGCCACCAATCATTCTCCCCAACAAGTGGGGGTAGGGTGTTGGGAATGGAACCTAGGTAGAAAGTGAGTTTGGACAAGTTTCCTTGGAAGTCTCCACCTACTTTTGGGTGATCTATGCTCATTGCTTTTTCTTACTTTCACACTCTCTCTTGTCTGTTTCTCATACTCTCATTCTCTCTCTTCTTTATTGCTTGTCTGTTTTACTCACAGTCTCTTGCTCTAATACTCAGTCCTTCACTTCTTGATCTCACGCGTCTCTCTTATTAGCTCATCTTTTGCTTATTGGTCTTGCTCACTCATGTGTATCTCTTGCATTCTTTTTCTGTTCCCTTGTTTGTGTTCTTTCGTGTTCTCTCAATTGTTCACACTCCTGCTCCGTTTAACAGCTACTGACAGGGGTCTCTTGACAAACACTGGCAGGTGGACTTCAACCACATCAGTCAATGTTACCTGTCAGAGCCTTTATTTTTGCATTTGTCTAATGGTCTCATATGAGACTGACAGACCTGTGTGGATAAGGAGGGACCCCACAATGACTCACAGTGGAACTTTGCAAAGGCATTATGTGAGTAGATGCCTGGCCTTGCTAGGACTCTGCAGCAGTTTATTATATTGCTATTGCTGTGGAATGGCCACGGTGGAGTCACCCGTGCCTGGAAGACAGGGTGGCAAAAAACAGCCCATGGGAGCTGAACAGATCCCAACCTGTGCATCACTCTCACCACAATGTCTGAAAGTGCCATATATCGTGTGCACTTCATGGTCTGTGTTGGAAGATGGAAAACATGCTTTTGACATTGGATCAGATAAATAGAAAACTAGGACGCCTGGTCTGTCGGGGCATGAGAGCAAGGTTACGTGAGGCAGGAACATCCTTCAAGAATGGTTAGGAGGGTATTTTTGAGCAAATGTGGAGGTATGCTTGGTTGTGTCTTTAGTTCTGCTCTCCTGGTCCAGAGGGACAAGTACTAATTATTGTTTCTCAGCCAATTCTGTAGTCTTACAAGCATGTGAATTGTCATATTGTCCCAATATTATAATAGATTTAGAAATAGTCAATATAGCTGACTTAATCTTGATTGCTTTTTCACCATGGGATAAGAAGAGGTTTTTTATGGGAGAATGGCGGGTCATTTAAAATTGTCCTTACTCACTTTTCCCCTTTTCTGATAATTTGTACATTTGATATATTATTATTCTTGCCCCGTGCAAACCTCTTGAAGCTGCATGTTTCTCTGCCTTCCTTGTCCATCATATCAAGCCCAAACAAAGCTTGCTCTAGGTTTAGTTTTGTCAATGGCCCTCTATGCAGGATCAGTTGAATAGAGTTTATTCAACCAAAAACGCTATATTGCAATAGAGTGAGTACTGAAATCGTTGATAAAATGTTGTTAATAAGGTTTAAGGCAAGCCTTAATTTTGATGCCTGAAGCAAAATTAAAGAAAATATTGAATCTCATTGCATTTTCACCAAAAGAATTGGAACAAAACATTTTCCTGGCAGTGGGAAATATTGGGACAGTAACATTTAAGGTGGTTCATTTTTTGTGATGAAGAAACTCATTTAGCCCACTTAATCTCCCCACAGTCCCTGAATTCGCGTGATTTTTTTTGGGGGGGGGGGGAGTTTTCTATCCTTCTTAGTTGCCCACATCCACCAATAAGCTCTAAGAAGCAATCCAATTAGTTGGAGAGAAGAAATGCATTCTATACATGGATGCTATTTCATTGGCAGGCACACTGTGCTTGCTTTGGAACTAAGTAAATTATGCTTTAGCACTTCCTGAATAAAGTTTTAACTAGCCAGAATTCCATATCTACAGTACATAGAGAAATGTAAAATAATTAATTAAAATAATATTTTCTATCTTATTTGTTGCTTTATTTATAAAACATGGTCTTCTAGTGAGATGTGGGTAGTTTTGTAATTGTGGACATACCAGTGAGCCAATTTTAGAAAATCTTAAATACCTTTGCAGTATAATTGTATATGTGTATATAATATACGTAATTGCTTTGAATGCAGTCTTCCCCATGGATTTCAATATACTATGGTGTTTTTAAAATGCATTTTTCAACTAGTGACAAGTTAGCCTTTTTTGTCAGGGTAGATTTATAATACAACATCTACACACAAAATTCATTAGAAATATACAATCTGGAAATAAACTAAAAATGAAGTTTGTCTATTTATAATGGGTATAAATAATCATTCTAAGACAGAAATTGGAAATTTTAAGAGTCATGCTGAAAAAATAACATCTCTTTCTTCAATTTTCAGTTTTATTTTTCTATAAGGAATACACTTTTATTGCATTTATATACAAATTAGGTAAGCAAAAGCATTTAGCCAATATAAATATATCATTCTTACTGTGATTTGACATAGCGGTTCTTGGGATGCTTGAAAAACTATATAGAGGTTGTGGAATTTAAATTTACCACTAAGCCCATAAAATGTTGATTCCCAAATAGGGCACAACTCAGAAACCCCATCTGTCTTTTTAAATGTTTTGCAGGTATGAGACAGAATATAAATTAAGTTCTTTCTTGTCTTTCATCACATCCGTTCTTCCTCACATCTTCCCTTTAATTCTGTAAGAACACATAGGATTTTATCATACCGTGTAAGAGCGGAAGGATTAAAAGGATGATGGATCTTTGCAGCATGTTTAGCTCTGGAGTTTTTAAAGTAGCAGGGAGGCTGTCCAAGCTGTAGGGCTCTCATGAGCTGAAGTAAACTTGTAATCTAAAGATGGGACCATTTTGTTACTTCTAGTTTACATTTCACATCCCGTCCAGTTCGTCCTTCAGACCCTTGTACTTCTCCAGTTTCTCATACTCCTTCTTCCTGAAGGGAAAATTAGGGGGAAAATACTTCAGCTTTGGCAGGGAGTTGGGGATTACTCATTATTAGATTATGTGATTTGAGCACATTCATTATTTGGGAAATACACAGAGAAATGTAGCTTTGAGCCTGTTCACATGTTCGTGGAATGAATCACAAGTCAGCGGACAAGGCACAAGCTTCCCTCTTCTTCTTTACAAGTAGTCCTTGACTAACGAATACAATTGAGCCCAACATTTCTGTTCTTAACTGTGACATTTATTAATTGAGTCTTGCCCCATTTTACGATCTTTCTTGCCACAGTTGTTAAGTGAATCACTGCAGTTGATAGGTTAATAGCCTGGTTGTTAAGTGAAACTGGCTTCCCCTTTGACTTTGCTTGTCAGAAGGTTGCAGAAGGTGACCACGTGACTTTGGGACACTGCAATGGTCATAAGTATGATCCAGTTGCCAAGCATCTGAATTTTGATCACATGAGCATGGGGATACTTCAAAGGTTGCAACTATGAAAAATAGCCATAATTCACTTTTTTCCAGTGTCGTCGTAAATTTGAACTAAATGAAGTGTTGTAAGTCAGGGGCAAGCTGTACTTGCACCAGCTTCTTGTATTTTCCTAATGGCAGTAAAATCCTTGGAAGGGAAGATTTACTGGTGTTCTAACAAACATGCCCAGAAAAATCCTGATAAGATGCTGACTAGAGTGTTGAAAATGACAAAGCATAGAAGAGAATGCTGCTCTTTTCTTCTGCCCACCTTACAGTGTGTAACTTAGGACTCCAGATGTCTTATATTCTATATTGGCATATTTCTGATGCCTTCAAGTTGATTCTTGATAACTGCCTAGAACAGCCCTGCAATTTAACCATTTAGGATCCAAATATGTATTTGCAAACATATATTAGTGTTTTAATGTACAGTGGAGCCTCAGGTTGTGACCGTAATCTGTTCCAGGACTACGGTCGCAACCTGATTTGGTCGTGACCAGAAGCATGACCTTCTGAGCATGTGCGGATAAACAAAAAAATTGGCGCCAAAGGGAAAATCAGTGTGAAAAGAAAATCTTTCCGTCACCCGATTTGGTCGTGAACAGGAGCATTTGCGACTGAAGTTCCACTGTATTTGTTTCCTGCCTACAATGCAACTCTTGAGAGTGCTGATTAGCTAATAGTTAGTTAGCCAATAGTTTATGATATATATAAAACAGAACACAAAGATTTGGGGGACTAGAATGGGTCCCCAACCCCCAATCTGTTCTGTATGGACATTAGCATTCTTGGAATCCTGCAACCCTGATTGGACAAGCGCACAGCAACTGGATTGGTCGAGTGTGCAGCACTGATTGGCCGTTCTGAAGCGACCGCGATTGGCCGAGCTGATCGCGGGCGATTCGAACAGCTGTCATTGGCCGCGGCGCCCGGCACCAGTTCAATATAAGCCGCCGCATACCCAGCCAGCAGCAGATTTTAAAACCTGAATAAAAAGAGCTAAAACCAATCACTGCCTTGCGTCTTTTGTGATCGTATCGGCCGATACGACACAATCTGTGGACCCGCACTGGGCTGCAGCATGCCAGAAACTGGGACATGCAAACAAGAAAAGCCCCATCCATGGGATTCAGGCAGCACATGAAACCATGCTCCCTCCAGTCCATGGAAAAACCTCTCTCCACAGAACTGGTCCCTGTTGTCCAAAAGGTTGGTGGCTGTTGGATAGAACATGACAAATCATGCTCATTCATCTAAACTACTACAATGTGCTTTACATGGGGCTGCTCTTGAGCATTTGGAAGCTTTAATTGATGCAGAATATGGCTACAAGGGAGTAAAAAATGCTGAGAATTCAGTACATGTAACAACCACTGTTTTGTGATATGCATTGGTTGAGAGCGTGTTTCTGGATGCAATTGAACATGCTAGTTATCACTTTTAAAGTCCTTCATGGCTTGTGGCCGGGTTATCTAAGAGCTACTGGTGGTAGCTTACATAAGTAGAGAGCACCAGGAGATAAATCTCCCTTTGGGTGCCCTTTGGCGGGCTTGGACTATAGCTTGATCAACCTCAGCAAGCAAATCTAACAATAGATAAAAGGGAAAATATCATTTAAGACGTCCGGGGGCACAGAATCTGATTCTTATGTTTATTATAAACCCTTTTCTGATGCAATATTAGCTTAGTTTAATGTGTTATGTTACATGCTGCAGAGGAAAGGGAATCTGCTGCTGACACTTGTTTACAAAGGCTCCTCTTCCTGTGGATTGTTGTCTTTGTGATGATTGGTTGTTACTTGTGGGGTTCTTGGCGCTCTCTGAGCTTGGTGGTTTTCTCGCGGACATTTCATTACCAACTTAGGTAACATCATAAGTGCATCATAACATCATGAGCACTGATGAAGTTGTCTAGTTTGGTCATGAAATGTCTATAAGAAAACCACCAAGTTCAGAGAGCGCCAAGGACCCCTCATTTCAACCCTGAGCTAGAAATATTCTCTTTTATTGATAACTGTTATTTTCTGCTTGCCTTCAACAGGAGCCTGATGTAGACCATTGTGAATAGATTGGGAATGGGTTAATCTTCTCCCAAATCTCTTTTTGAAACGATCTTCGCATCTTTGCAGAAGATGAAGAAGGTCTGTAATAAGGGAGAGTGCCATAGGGGCATTTCCAGTTATGTGATGACAATGCTATGGTCTTTTGTTCTGGATTCTCCTTCTGTTATCCCCCTGTCTCATCTTTCAAGTATAGTCAACAGCCCTGGAATTTTCTGGTGGTCACCCATTCAAGTACTAAAATTGTCCTCTTTTCAACATTTGTCAAAGCTGAACTGGTATGGAGAACACATGCAACAATGAGCAAACCTGAGCGACACCACTTGACATATGGCAGGGCTGTTTTGGTTTTTTTTTAAACAGTATTTATTTTCTTTGAACAAGCACAAAGGGGCCATTTCCTGGAATGGAAGTCATAGCTTAGCACACATCTCAAGAGCACCATTTGGGGGAGATTGCCTAAACTATTGCCTGGAAATCTATGCTACATTTCAGCAATTTGGTGCTTAGCAATCAAGAGCAAGATTTTGAAATCAAACTTCTTTCTTCATCTTCATTTTGTTTAGCTTATTCGGTCTTGATGTTCTTCTTCCTCTTATCTCCTTAAAATTTCTCATTGAAGATTACTGTCAGGTTTTCCCTTCCACTTGGGACTGCTGAAAATTGTGGAATGAGACCAGCAAAATACTCAACTTCTCATTAGAAAAATATACGGAGAATTACAGTCTTAGTGGATTGAACTGATCAATAGAGCTACTGTATCTGGGCTCTGGAATTCTGAATAATCACTACATTTCTTCCAACTAGAAGTCATTCAGATTTCTGGAGTTTAATTAAGGTCATCCTTGCTGATGATGTAGACTTTTCCTCTAAATTGGTGCTAACCAGAAGGTCTTGTTTAGGATCATTCAGCATAAATCCCAGGGTCAAACTGCATGTGAAATACTTATACTGTACTTTTCCAACCAAAGAACTGAACCAGATAAGTAGATTTAATTTTTTCCTTATTATGGCTTCAGGTCTAGTGTATTGGCTTGCATTCTATCCCTGCTGTTTATTTGGGAAGGAAATGTCTTTTCAGTGACAATTTTTGAACTGGAACTAACCAGGAAAAGGAGGATAGCTAAAATTCGTATCAAATAGGCTTTCATTGCTATCTTATATGACTGTTGTCTGCACAGAAGGCTATGACTGAACGTTTTGAGTTCCATCTGTGTTTCATCAGTAAACTCCATGGATCGCACGTATTTTGCATCAATTGCATGTCTCTTCCTCCCTTCCGCCTATGATAACAGTTATCTTTTTTTTCCTATGTAATCCGGGTGGTGGAATATACCAGGCTATGGTCTGATCACATAAACATACTTTCCTAAGAAGAGAATTGGATTGTGTGGTGAAATTTATGCAACATAGCCATGTGTAATACAAAACTGTAGGAAGCCATTTCTATTATGGGCTTAGGATAAAAATAGGGAGGGTATATTGTGAACAAGCCATAAAATTAGTGTAGCCAAAGTTTTGCAAGTATTGCTAAAAAAAACAAAAACCAAACTCTAATTTTTACATTGTTTTATTGCTCTTCTATAATATTATTTGATATAGATTATCTTAAAAATAATTACAGGAAATTCTCAGTTTACAACAGTTCATTTAGTGATTGTTCAAAGTTACGGAGGCGCTAAAAAAAATGACTTACGATTGTTTTTCACAGATACGACCTTTGCAGCATTCCCATTCTCATGTGATCAGAATTTAGATGCTTGGCAACTGGGTTCATATTTATTACTGTTGCAATATCCTGGGGCCATGTGATCACCTTTTTGCAGCCTTCCGACAAGCAAAGTCAATGGGGAAGCTAGATTCGTTTAATAATCAGATTACTAATTTATGAACTGCAGCGATTCACTTAGCAACTGTGACAAGAAAGCTTGTAAAATCGGGCAAAACTCACTTAACAAATGTCTCACTTAACATAAACTTTGGGCTCGTAAGTTGAGGAGTACCTGATTTATCTGTTTTTAAGAGGCTGTCCAACTGCACAAGACTCTGAACAATTTGCAATGTATTGAAAACAATGAAACAGTGGTATCATAAAAACATAAACCATGAGTGTCTGAAAAAAAGGCACAGACTCACAATTAAACAAAAACTGTACAGGGTCTGGGCACCTGTCCTAACCCAAGGCTTTAGGAAACATTGATTTTTTTTAAGATTACTTGAACATTGTGAGAGAGACAGCATACAAATCAGAAATGTAGGAATGCTGTTCCAGAGAGCAGGCACCATGAGAGAGAAGAACTATTTCCTTGGTCCCTCTAGATGACAATGGGAGGGACTGGCATATACTCAGTCTGCCTGACTGCATAGGATAGGCTGAAACTATTGGAAATAGGTGGTCCCTCAAAAAGCCAGGCCTTGTGCCATGAAGGGCTTTTTAGTTGGTAACCAAAACCTTGAATTCCACCTGAAAGCCAACTGGCAACAAGTCCAGCTCATGGAGCAACGGTGTTACATGAGCAAACTGGATCATGCCCATTGCTATCTACACATTCTGGAGCAGCTGTAGCTTCTGAGTGGTCTTCCAAGATCAACCCCATGTAACCTCGATTGCATGTTGGAATAATTCACCTAGGAGGTAGGTCTCTCAATCTAGGAATGAGTGTAATGGGTGCATAAGATGAATCTCTACAAAGCCTTTCTTGGTCATACCTGCCACTTGCTCTTTAAGCAGGAACTGCAGATTCAAGAAAGCGCCAGACTGAGCATTAATCTCAAATGGAGAAGCATGATCCCATCAACAAAGACCCAACAATTCCCAGAAATAGAAAAAGTCCCCTATCTGGTTTTCTCAGGATTGAGCTGAAGACTTGAAGACTCTTTTAGATTCTCTCAACTTTCAGATACAGGAACAAGTCTTTGACTGGATTGCTTAGGTTGCACAGGATCAAATACCGGATTCTGCCTTGACAGTTGGTTTCATCTGTGGTTTGTTGAACAGGATGGATGAAAGCATTGGGCAGTCCCACAAACGAGGGCTCAATCCTGATTTAATTTTCATCATTACATAACTTGCATCAGTTTGCATCACTTCTGTAAGCATATAAGTTTAACATTTTGCAAATGATATAAATCAACCCATAATTTATGATGTAAATTATGTCAGTTAAGTATTCATGCAAATGATATAAATTGATGCAAATGATCAAAATATGTTATGACAATTTGGATTTAAGAGGCATTCTGTTTTTATGGAGGTCCCTTCCCAGGGGTAGGTTTCTACTGGTCCCGTCCACCTCTCTAGAACCGGTAGCTCTGAAGAGCAGCATAGAACTGGTTCTATGTCTGCTGATGTTTATGCCCACCTGCCCACCTGCTCTTACCTGATCTTTATTTCCTGATTTTTCAACTTCAGCTGCTAAATGAGGCACAGCTGCAGTTAGAAAAGCAAGAAAAGAGGGCTGTTTCAAAGGCTGCTTCTTCGCAGGCAGCTGCTGATGACGATTTACAGGCGAACGGCTCGCAGCCTGCAGGGAAGCTCGTAAATCCCAAACCGGTAGTTAACCCTGTCGTATCCCACTCCTGTCCCTTCCCCACAGTTGGTCTGTAAAATTGAGGTTTTAATGTAGCTAAATGTCCTTTTTATCATCTGCCTTCCATTTCTTTAAGCTTATTACTGCATATTCTTTTCCTGTGCTCTGCATAATGTTGCTTACTCTGACAGTGAACAGTGTGGTGACTTAATATTAATAATAGAAAAGGCTTAATAATAGAAAATATAAAAGGCTTCCCTACCTGTAATTTAAACTGCTGGAGCAAAGAAAGCTGAAGAGAAATCCAGTAGTGAAGCTTTTGCAGAAAACACTGTGCGTTCAGCATTAAATTACTATACCATGAGGTGCTACTGGACATGTCCCTATCCTTCCTGCTGATTACGAAGCTGTTAAGAGAATTCAGTTTTGTGTGAGGTCACAGCAGTATGCTGATAATCGCTAGATCCACCTCAGGCCAAGCTGAAAATGCTGTGGAAGTCCTGAACTCAAGCTTGGAGGCTGTGAAGATCTAAATCAGGGATCTACAAACTTGGCAATTTTTCAGATTTGTGGACCAAAACCCAAAATTCCCCAGTCTGGTCTAGATGGATAGAAACAAGTTAAATTTGGGGTAGCAAGGCAGAATTACAGAAACATTTTGGCTCAGACACATCTTCAGTGATTATTATAAATGAGGTCACACCAAGGAACAGATTTGCCCCTGGGGGCTCTCCTACATGTTTAATTACCACAAAAACACTGACGGTGGCTGTGACCAGGGGAACTTTTGTTGGTGAAACAATTTTAGGTTTACTTGGACCAGTGGTGGGATTCAAATTTTTTTACTACCAGTTCTTGTGGGCATGGCAGGGGAAGGATACTGTAAAATCTCCAGTCAGAAGCGGCATTTACCAGTTCCCCGAACTACTCAAAATTTCCACTACCAGTTCTCCAGAACTGGTCGGAACCTGCTGAATACCACCTCTGACTTGGATGTTGCATCATTGGTGACTGTAATTCACTCTCTCATTACTATATTATTAGGTGAATGGGACTGCTTTTGAAAACAGCCCAGAAACTTCAAACTAGTTCAAACTGCAGTAGTTAAGACACTTGAGGATACTAACCGCTGCAGGTAATCCTTATTTAATTATCAACCATGCAGGAACCATTTGAATTTATGATTTAACATATTAACAGAGTTGGAAGGTACCTTGTAGGTCATCTAGTCCAACCCATTGCCCATGCTGAACAAGTTGTAAGTATGACTAGTCCTTCTGTTTACAACCTCGCAGTATCCCATAATCATGTGTTTGTGATTCTCTACTTTCCTTGCCAGCTTCTGACAAGCAAAGTCAATAGGGAAGTCAGAAGGAAGTCAAAAGCTTAATGACCTACACCAGGCTTGTCCAACCCGCGGCCCACGGGCCGCATGCGGCCCAGGTCATCTCGTAATGCGGCCCAATGCCCACCCCAACCATCGTGCCACAGCCAGCGAGAAGGAGGAAGAGAGGCAGTCGCAAGGCGGGGCGAGGCGAGCGCCAGGCCAAGCAGCAAGAGAAAAGGTGGGCGCCGTCAGAACGCCACCTCCTGCTGTTACCGCCACCGCTGCTGCTTCTGCCCCCGCCGCCACTGCCCCGCTGCCACCCCCACCGCTTCTGCCCCCGCCGCCACCCCTGCCGCTTCTGCCCCGCCGCCACCCCCGCTGCTTCTGCCCTGCCACCGCTGCTGCTTCTGCCCCCGCGGCGGGGGAAGAAGCGGTGGCGGCGGCGGGGATGGTGGCGGGGGCAGAAACGGCGGCGGCAGAAGCAGCAGCGGGGGCGGGGGAAGAAGCGGCGGCGGGGGCAGAAGCAGCAGTGGCGGCAGGGGCAGAAGCCTTCCCCCGCCGCTGCTGCTGCTTCAGCCTTCCAGTCCTGCCTCATCCAGCCCCGCTATTTGCAGGAGGAGAGGTAGGCGTGAGGCAGGCGAGCTCCCCCGCAAAATTTGGCCGGAAAATAAACTGATGAAAAAACGGTGATAAAAAATAAATAATTTTAAATAAATAATAATAAATAATAAAAACATCTCACTAACTTTATTTCCAAATAAATTTAATATGTTAACTATGTTTTCTATGGTTTTTGGGGATGATTGGGTATCGTTACTGTTATTTTATTTTATGTGCGGCCCAAACCAAATTTTCATCTTCTAATGTGGCCCAGGGAAGGTGAAAGGTTGGACACCCCTGACCTACACAGTCCTCAATAATGGCAACTGCTGGACCTGTGTTCACAACTGCAGTTGTGGTTTTTCTTTTTCTTTTTGATAAGTGGTTTGAGTTTCCAGTCTAATTGTTGCAAGAAATATCCTTCTGGGTTCAGTTCCAAGTGGGGAAGAAAGACACTGGAAACATGGTGACTGCTTGGAAAGATGGTTTAATGATGGACAGAATCGCATGTCTTGGAGCTCCAAAGTGAAAAGGATGATCACATGCTTCAAGATGTTGGGTGGAGGGGAAAAAAAGGGGCAATATGCTGAGAGACCCTTCGTTTTATAGCCTCTGTTGGGTCCCACCTTCATGTTTCCTGTTCCTGTGTAAGAAATGTATCCCATTGGCTGTCAGACTCCCAGGGGCAGGGGTCTTAGCTAACTTAGTGGACTTTGTCCAGACCACATAGCTTCATCTGAGTGCTGGCTGATGCAATCTTCCCAGGCCAGGTGGTGAGATGGGTAGAGGCCTTTGTTATGTAGAATATTCTGGCCCAGTAATGGCCCGGTAACAAAGGTGGGGGTGAGCTTCTGCTTCTGAGGTGAGTTTCTGCTTCTGAGTTTCTACTTGTCTTTTTAGGAGAAATATTCTGCCTTTTTAGTATATCCTAAAATATTTCATTTTCCTAGGAGAGGGGTGGGTTTTAACTTCCAACAAATTAGTGAAGACTGCCTGTACTGTAACATAAAACCTACAGGTAATCTTTGTTTAACAACCACTCTTTCAGTGACCATTTAAAGTGTACATGAATGAGTGGTACTTATGGCTGGTCCTCAAAGTTCCAGTAACCCTTGCACCTTCCCCCACCCACCAGCAGCCATTGCTGGCCAAACTGTACTTGCGCCATGCCTCCCCAGTCAACCATGTACTCTTCCCCATCCGGCAGCAGTCACTTACTTGCCTGCTGGCCTCCTTGTGAGCCACCTGGGTCTTGTTTAACAATACACAATCCTTGCTTAATGATGCAACAGAGAATGCCAGGATTGTTGTCACTGAGCAATGTTGTTATGTAATATACTTTATGACTTGCTCACTTAATGATGGAAATTCTGGTCCCAGTTACTGTTGTTAAGTGAGGACTATTTGTGTTTGCTGGTTATTTCATTAGCTCATTACACAGTGTTGGGGTTAGAGAAACACATGTCATGGTTAATTAGGGTGAGAATCCTTAATGAAATTCTGATGGATTAGTTTCCAAGTTCCAATTTCCATTGTACGATCCTTTATACATGGACTTAAGAATATTGAACTGTAATCAGTTTCTGATTATGAAGTACTGTTTTTGCCTACAAAATCTGTACAGCTTGGCTTTAAAATACATGAAGGATCAAATATCTTGGAAGAAAACGATGAAAAAATCAGATCTGTATCATTGCCCATGAAGCCATCAGGATTCTCAAAGGAGTTACCTATTTATGTGTAGATGAGGGGTGGAAAGGATTGGAACTTCCTTTTCATTAAACAGTATATGTAAGGAAATGCGACTGCTAAGTGAGAAAATTATAAAGGAAAGCTAAGCACAAAAGTTAAAATTAACTCTTGAGTTTGACAGTTTAGAGAATGGAGAAAAGAGAAATAATGTGCTTATGAAAGAGGTTAGGGAAAGAGCCAAGAAAGCTTGGTGACTCTTACACAAAAGTGGTTCAATTAAATGTTACATTATTATAATCACAGGGAAAAGGTTCATGTTCATTAGTTTGGCAGCATCATGGCATTAGACCCAGAGGTTTTGTCTGTGCCACCTCATAAGGGAATGTTTCTGGGGAGGATGCCAGAGAATATAATGAATCGTCCATTCGATGTTTAAAATGACTTTTGGAAAAAGTCCCCCTTTGGTTCCTAATCCAAAAAGTGCTTCAAAATTGAGCGCTAAGAAAAAAAAAAGTTCATCGCAGATGGTATTTAATTTCCTTTGTGATACCTCTTTAATTGAGAAGACACATGGATGAATATATCTGAGAAGTTATTAAAAAGGCAAGAAAATAATGTTCACTTTGTGACATTAGGCTTGGCTTGATTCCAGATTTTAATGCTTAGTGTTGACTGGTGAAATCCAGTGAGATAAGTTAGTCATGAATAACTTATAACTTGCTGATTTTAGTGTGCTTGTTGTCTAGGTAGATGAATAAACCTGAATCCAACCTATGTAACTTGCATGTTAATGTTGATTTTCAATATTAATATTTTATAACTGATGTCTGATAGGAAATACTAATGGATTGATGTATAAAATTGACTTAATAATGTATGTAAATCAATTTTAAATTCCACTATTTTTTTAAGAAAACAATCCTAATGTAAATAATGTTTATTTACAGGCCAATACACTTGTTTTAGGATAAAGCATTTTCATTAAATGAGAACACAGCCAACTGAATTATTTGCAAACTAGTGGATTAGCATGAAGCAGTCAGGCTTTATATGTGATTAAAATTAAAAGGGAAAACTATGTAATTCATATTTGGGACAAAGGTATCTACTGAGGTTTGGGCTGTGTAATGCTGGCTACAATATTTTATGGTCACAGTTATGGCAATTAAGAGAGAGAGAAACCTTTATGGAAAAAAACAATTATAGACCCCAGATAGTGCTGCTAAAGTAATATTATATATTACTTATATATTATATGTAATATATAATAATATGTAATATATATAATATGTAATATATATAATATATTATATGTAAAGGATATACAGTACTGTTCATCTTCTGAATATCTACTACTCGCGGCTCCCCTTTATTTGGGGGTGCACCACAAAATAAAAAGAGGACAAATTACGGGCACAGTACAGGCTTCACTTAATTCCACTGAGCATGCTCAGTCTCGGCTCGCTAGTTACCAATAGGGGAAGGGCAAAGGCGTCAATCGACGCTATTGGGCATGCTCAGCTTTTCTGAGTTTGCGCAGTATTTAATTTAAAAAGAAAGGGCGGGGGGCAATTTTCATGCTACACCGGCTACGGCGGGGGAAGAAAAGCAACTCTGCTTTGTGTACGTATTACGACCGGTCGTTTCTTGTAGCTTTCTCGATCGAAAGTTTTTTTTTCCCCCACGCCGCGATAGCTGTAAGTTAAGCAGCGAAGAATCAAGGGAAGGCTTGTAATGAAGGAAGGCCGGTGCGTGTATGGTTGCTATGGTAACGGGTCGCCGGGATCTTGCCGCGCGGCGACTTGCATTCGGTTTCCCGCGCGTGAGTTGAGCGTGCGCGGGCATAAGTTGTGTGTCCCTTGCCATGGCCAGCGCGCGTTAGGAATCTGGCCGACCTACTATGTATGGCAGGTGCCTCTTCGCACTCTTCTCGCCTGTGAAACTTCGATGGGAATGACTGCTGTCGGTGAGATTCAGTGATTATTATACAGTAACTATCGGCTACCAGGACCCATCGATTCTTAGAAGATGATAAAAGTGAAATGCATAAATGAAGCGGCAGCCTCGGAAACGTAGGAAAGGAAGGCCCCCATTTATTTCACCTTTCTTCTCTTTTAGACGAATGCTGGAATCAACTTGCATTTCAACGTAATGCTTGTCAGTAATAGCTAATAGCGAGTTTGCAACAAAGCAAACGGCGAATGTGCTTTCTTATATCAGAAGTTAATGCAATATGTACAACAGATACGTTGCCAGGTTAGTATGACAATGACCAGGCTCGCCTAAGGTGCAGAAACACACCTAGTCAGCCACATTTTAGTCTAGCATCTTGCATGATCAGCTACTGAAGTTGTTTAGTTCACTGTCTTGTACAAGTCCAGAAAACTAAGTAACTTTTGATTCAGTTAACCGTGGGCTATAATATGTTGAGTAATTTTGGAATAATTCTGAGCCCATCTGTTGAACTTTTATGATATTTTCTTATCAAAACTAACAAAGTCCCCTGCTGTTTAGGAAGTATATATGGGGCAGTTTCTTCAGGGATTAAGAATTTAATAGCCTGAGAGGAATATATATGTAAGAAAAGGGCTTAAATAGAAAACCGATTTAAAACTGATGGCTAGGAGAGCTGAATCTCATATTCTTTTAGTCGCATGTGTCTTACTCACCTATTCTCCATATGCATCACAGTATCTTCCAGATGTGTGGAGAATCAGAATTCTCAGTTCCCATGGCTATTGTTCAGATGTTTGCAGATTCTGAAGGTGTAAGATGGGGAACTGCCATATGATAGTGTTTGCCATCTTCCTAAATCACAAAGTATGATTTATAAAGCACGGAAGCCAGAGTGAAATCAAATAATCTGCATTATGTCTTTTAATGACAATAGTTCACCATAACATCATATAACCCCCCCCCCCATCCACAAACTCTAAAAACAGCACAGCACAGAAAGCATTGGTTTGCTTGTAAGTATCATTTGAGGGAAGTGAGGAAATTGAACTGGGGAGAATAGAAGGGGTGCTGACCTTTTGGTACTGACCTTACCTTAAATTTCTTACAAGGAGGGATAGGAATTTAGGTGATTATGTCATGAGTTTTCAAATGCACCTTCAACTATCACAAGATGAAAGAAAGTTATGAACACAATTCTCCCTCTCAAGATGCTTTGGTTCTTTATAATCTGTGTCGATTTAAGGCCATGAGGTTTAACTTTCCATGCTATTTAACAAAGAGAGACTATTATCAATGGTTGGAAAAAAGGGGTGGAGATTAAGAATAGAATCTGTATTGCTAAGCAAATTAAATACCTGGACAACATGATGTTTATTAAGCACCAAGAAATGTAATTAATAAAAAATTAATAAGATCTATAAAAAAACAAAGAGAGACTAAAAAGGAAAAGGAAAAGGTCATTTTGTTTCTATAATTCTTGCATTACAAAAAAATGATTATGGCTCAGAAATAAATTTCACCACTTGCTTGGCTTATCTGAGTTTGAAAACTCAACAAGGCTGTTAGTGCTTAAATAAAACCATCAGAGAATTTGGGGGCTATAAGCCAGACTCGGGAATTTGAAAAACTTTGCAAAGAAAGGATGCTTCTGTAACTGTTGCCAATGAAACTGTAGTTCTCTTCTCCTATAGTTACATTGACTGAAGGGCGTCTTTACTGTTGGCACCACACATTTCTAACCTAAACATAGACATGTCTACATCTACTGAATTATTTTTGTGATGAGGAAATTAACACTTTATATATCTTTGCTTACTAAGAATCTTTTACTGTAATTGTGAACTGTACATAAGGAAAATATTTAGACCCAGGAGTGTTCTAATCTCTATTAGACAGATCACTGATGATGGGGGGTGGGGTGGGTGATGGTGTTATATGGTCAGCTGTCAGGGATGGTTTAGTTAATGTGAGCATGGGATTGTACTAGATGGCCTATAGCAACTTCTCCAGTGTATTCTTTCTGTGTGTTGTGTTAACATTCATGATAGTGAAAACCGTACAGGAGTACAATATAACTTTAGAAGATGGGTTAAAGATCCAGAAAGATCTTGACAGACTTGAACACTGGGCCCTATACAACAAAATGCAATTCAAGTGGTGAGAAAAGTAAGGTTTTACAGCTGGGAAAAAAAAACTAAATGCACAGATATAGAATAGGTAGTGTCTGGCTCAACAGCAGTAACTGTGAGAGGGATCTAGGAGTCCTAGTGGACAGCCACTTAAATATGAACTAGCAGTATGCTGCAGGATACAGATTTATACGGCTTTGACAAGACTACAGTTGGAGTACTATATCCAGTTTTGGTCACCATGATACAAATTAGACAAACCAAGAATTAAACTGATTTATATTTTTCTAGATAGATATTCTCTAGGGATACCAAATGCCTAATAAGATCTAGTCATAATTCTGTTTAAATAAAATATATACGGTTTTTGATGCCAATTTACAAGCTGATTCTAAAAATCTATTGAACATAAAAAATAGTCTTTTCTGATGATTGAAGAATTACTATTTCAGCCAAAACCTTCTTGGGTTTCTGACTACTGAGTGCAGCTGGGCAAATCAAGTTTTTCCAAGGCAGCTTGCTTTTATTCTGTGTTTCTTATTCATTATTTAAATGGTTGCTTAAATCATGTGCAAAATAATTAATTCAGAAGCTAAAAACAGAAGAAATGGACAAAATCAAAGTAAATGGAATAGTTGTGTGACTGGAGCTTTAAAAAAGGAATGAAACAGCAAGGATGACTAGGAAAGTTATTTTCATAAATTCATTAGCAAGTAAACAGGAATGGATACAATATTACAACTAGATTTTAATATTTTTGTTACTTAAACATAATGCATTCCAGTGGAACTAGTTCATACACATTAGCTACAGAGGTTTGTGTGTAATCAAGTGCAGATATGTAAAACAAGCCAGCTACTCTGATGAAATATATATTTCTGCTCTCTGGGCTTGAAAAGAAAGGATTTGGAAACAAGAACTACAGAAATTGCTCTGAAATTGGAGGGTTTTTTTATGTCTTGCAAGTAACAAATCAAATATTCTAAATGGATTGCTGACTAACACAGAAAGTAATTGATTTGGTGTATTTTCTAAAAATTATAAATTCACTAAAACAGGTTTCATTGATATATATACTGAAAGGGATCATAGTTATTTTTTTAAATTGATTTATTATTTTTCTAAGAAAAAAATGATACTAGCATTTTTCTTTACTAATATTTAAATACTAATCAGCAATGCTTATTTTCTGTTTAATAGCACTTATAATGTTGCCTTCTTTCTTTTGAAACTAGATTTTTCTCTATCGTTCAAATCCTGCTAAAATGTCATTATTGCATCAGTTACTAAAATAAACTAATAGGAGTTTAAGTGCTTTTATAAAAGATATCAGTATAGTTTTCTTTCAACTGAGAGAATTACCATGTTTGGCTGCGAGATCATGTAATAGAGACGCTTTCAATGAGTGGCTTTTGTGTATCTTTCATCTTTGTAAAAAGGTTTTCTGTGCTGCTTCTGCGTGGGTTTTTTGTCATTAAAGTAGGGCAAGAATAATTGTAGCTCCAGTATCAGAAGAAGCTTTGTATTAGCTGGAACAATTGCTGTTTTTAATGCAGGTTCAAAAACTCTTATCTCTGAACAGTTCAGATGGTCTGTAAACTTTCTTTAATAACATGCTGAGAGAGTGGATATGCTGGTTTGATTGGACTTGTGGGTCTAAGTGATCTATAACATTTATTTGGGGGGTATTAAGTATTTAGAAGACTTAAGATGACTTGCTGCTTTGCTACTTGTAAGACTTCCATCAAACTTTAGATGTGCAGTTATTATTTCTTACTTCAACTTCTAAGGCATTCTGTTGTGTTTTTGTCTTATTAACTCTGTCCTGCTTGGCCCAGTTCTTCCACTGATAAGTGCAGAACAGGAAAAATCAAGATGTTTTCTTTTTTTGCATAAAGCATTAATATGAGAGAGAGAGAAAATGAAAGCCCAGAATTTTTCAGAAACAAGGTAAAGTTAAACAACATAAAGATATTTAAATGAGACCTTAAAAATCCTTAACATTATGATTAGCATTAATGGGGAACCTAGGAATCTGATCTGGCAAGTTTTCCATATTTTGATTAGATCGTATTTATTTAAATTAGCTCTACTATTGAATAGGTTCCAAAGATTGGAACAAAATTCCATAGGTTGCTGCAAAATGCAGCAATTATGCTTGTTAATTAATAAATATTATACTTTTATTCCGGTATGGAATTTTATTCCAAAATGGAATCTTCACTGGTTCCACTTGCTTGTTGTTTTCTAGACTTAATTCTAAGGGTTGGTGTTAAGCTTTAAAGCTTTAATAGCTTAAGGCTCTAGTTAACTAATAGGCTGACTGTCTTGAAATTCAGCTGTGAACCTGCCAGGGTCCAATTTTGTTTTATAAGCTCTTTGTGCATCAGATTGTTCAGAAATGATGTGTGTTTATTGTGTTATATATATTTTAGGTGCACTTGTTAATTTCTTGCTGAAGGATATTTATTACACTTGGAAGTCATATATCATATGTATATATATCAGAGAGTACTGTATTGGAGAATCCTGTTGTATGTTTTTTGCTTATGTATAGACTAGACTGATTATGCTAATCTGTAGTGCAGACAGATGGCTAAGCAGCATGGACTAATGTCCAGTATATTTGGAACTACAAGAATTAGATGTACATTACTGTGTAATCTGAATTCTAAAAACTTACATAGGAAATATTCCTGTCTTTAATATTTTTCTGTGCAGCAATATGCAGTCTTCAAAGAACACAAATCTAGACTATTCAGGAGCATTCTATAAATCTTTATTACCTGTCCAGAAGACTAGTGCTGAGATCATAAATGAAGCACGAAGTACACTAAGGACGTTAAGAACTCAAAGGCCATTTACACCAAGAGATGAGCGAAGGAAACTTTTTGGTTCCACCTCTTCAAGAACACCTGAGAATAGACCACCTTCTGCTTTTAGGTAGGAAAAAAAAGTGGGGGATACCCTTGTTCATACTGAATGAAGGCTTGAAACTTACTTGAATATTTTCATAATTTTCAATTAAAAAAAAACAATTATGTAGTTATCCATATCTTATTACGGCATAGATCCTCTAGAAATATTTAAAATTACTCACTTCTAAAATGAAAATTCCAATCCAAAACCATTACTAGGTTTGTGTGTAGGAACCTAAAGCTGCTGCAATATTCTAGTTAAAACTCTCTTTTTTCTGTTGGTTTTGTGATTCCATCAACAATTGCTTATACAGGAGATGCTTTGTCACTGAATGGCTAACCACAGTAATTATTAATCACCACACACAGAAGGGGCCAAAACAATAACAGCGTTAATTCTTCCACTGAATTTACCAGCTAGGAATCTATAAGATAAAATTAAAAAAAATGTTTTTCTTTATAACAAAGCATTTTTTATCCTTTACATACTATTCCCAGAAAGAAGTTTGAGGTAAATTAAGCAATTTGGCAGTAAAAATATTTTCACTGCATTAGTGACACACAGAAGGAAATCGTGTGGTGGAAAAAACACAAACAGCTGTGTACACATTGATTATTATGATTTCTTTTTCATTCTAGTCTCCATTCTTCAAGCTTTGAGTCAGTTGAATCAAGACCTGTCTCTTGTGCACGCCTCAGCCCACTGGACCATGTGCGTATTTATTTTTGGCAATGCTTATACACTCTATGCCCAATTAAATCTTGACACTAAGAAAACCTGCAATTTGTAGGGATTATGTAGCTTGATACTTAAACCTACTGCCATAGTCCACTGGGGATTTTGTCATCTGCTCAAGATTGTGACGTAGCTGGGGTTATGCATCAAGGGGAAGGTACTCAGGTCACAGGAGGAGCAAAAAAGATTGAAGAGTTGCCATCTTACTGCTATTACCAGGCAATAAACTGTAGGTTCAGAACAAGAGAGAAAATTTGCAATTTGAGAACAGAAAAATATATTCTATATTTAGCCTATAGCAGGGGTGTCAAACTCAAGGCCTGGGGACCGGATCCGGCCCACGGAATGCTTAGATCTGGCCCGTGGGCCCACCCTGGAAACAGCAAAGGACCGGCCTGCAGTGCCTATGCCAGTGAAAAGGGAGCTCGGGAGCCCCTCCCTGGCCTCCCCAAACTCTGTTTTCGCTGGTAGAGGGCTACAGGAGGCCACTGTGACCAAACACAGACCCCGGGAGGGCTGACATGGCTGAAAATAGACTCTTGATGAATGACATCGAGTGGGGCATTCCCATCCTGGCCATGCCCCCCCCCCCCCCCAGGTCAAACCCAACCCTGATGCAGCCTTCAATGAAATTGAGTTTGACACCCATGGCTTATAGCAACCAAATAGTTCATATCTAGGCCAAAATAGGGCCCTTAGCTATCAGTTGCTATAAAAGATATAGGATACTTTTTTTGTGGCCATTGGCTTCCCCAGTGATGATGGTGGGTAGGCTAAAGAATGCCCTTGTTCAGGAGAGAAAAAAGCCTGAGTTCCACTCCTTTGATTCAAAGAGCAACTGCACCTTTGGTTAATTGTGTGATTCAAGCATGAGGGTCAAGAAGATAGCTCCAGCTCAGAAGGACTAAATATTGGTTCTTGCATTTTTGGAGGATGCAATCAATAAAACACTTAGTTATAGAGTATTTAAGTCTTGAGCTGTGATCCTACCCTCTGCTGGAAACCAATTGTTATTTTTCTCATTTTGAGATTTTTTTACAAGCATTTCCCACCCATATCATTTGCATTCATAAATGCCAGGATTTTGTTTTATAAACGGAAATCCTTGAAAAAGTGAATTTGGTGTGCATTGACACATTTTGTCATTTTTACCCAATATACTGGGACTATGGCATATATCATGCAAATGATATGAGAAATTTTTGCAACCTCCCCCCGGAGAAATAGCTTTGCTTGTTTGAAATTAATAACATGACTAATGTCTAAGCTTTTTACAAAATTTATTCAATTCAGTCTTTTTTAGTTTTGGTTCAAATCCTGTCATGTCCAGTGTAAACATTTGTGAGAATATCTTCTAAAGAATTAGGAATTTGCACTCCTGTGGTTGAATTGTTCATATGCTACATTAAATTTTGTTTTGCAACAGAAGCCAAAATTACTGTCATCAGCCTCTAATTATGAAGACGATTGTGTTTCCCCATCTTTATCACCGGTGGATTCAGAGGAGATCAGAAAAGTCAGAAAAGCTCGTGCAAGATTGTTTAAAACTGTTTCCTGTGGAAATCTGCTTCCAGATAAACTATTTCTTCCCAATGACTGTAAGAATACTAATCCATAACTTTGTTTATAACACAAATCCCTTTTTAAAACAATGAAGGTAGCCTTTGAATATGAATCTAAATCTCACTCTTCTATCAATAAACATATTGCCGATTTAATCAATGCAACCCTACATGTATTTCCATCTTAGAAGTAAGTGCCATTTAATTTAGTGAGATTCACTCCCAAGTAATGATGCACATATGATATAATCTCCATATATTTGTTTGAGCTTTAAATTAGATATCAGTCCATTATGCTTTCAGTCTAGTGAATGATCTTGCTAGAAAGGGATAAAGACAAGCCTCTTTAGGAGGTTTTGCACGGTTGAAATTTTATTGAATGTTTGTAACAAACACTTCAAATATTTATATTTCTTTCGAAAAAAATCTTTGATGTAAGGAAAACCAATCACCTCTATTCTTTATAAAGGTACATTATGTGCAGGCAGTCCTGAACTTAACGACTGTTCACAGTTATGACAGACTTTCTTGGAGGTATTTAAAACCCAGTTTCAAAGTTCTGATGGCAACTCTTCTCCTCCTCTCCCTCCCCAGTCACATGACCACATGTTGGGTGCTCTGCCCAAACTTACAGCCATTTGCAGCATCCCATGGTCATGTGACTGTTTTTTAACAATGTAGTTTTACTGAAAACCAGGATTTACTTTGTTTTTTTGACAAAATCAGCCTATTGGTTCACTTAACGTTTAATGACCACCACCAAAATTGAGTCAGTCACTTGGATGGTCTGATTTTTGACTTTCATGATTTATGGGCAGACTCCATTACAGTTGTCAAGTTGAGGATAACCAGTAGTTCTCTTCAACCTTACAGCAAATACATGAACAACTGTATTTCTGAACAGATGTTGTTTTTCAGTCTTAAAAGCTATGTTTTACCTAGTGAGAATATTGCAAGTTTTGTTTAATGCAGGTAAGAGGCTGTATTTTGAAGAGCAATTTATTCCAAGGAGTGATCATGAAAGTTTTTCACAAAAGCTGCCTGTCCAGTTCAGCCTCAGGGATGCCTGTCTTCCACTAACTTATACAGACCATCATAATAAGACAGTAGGAGAAAATGTTCCATCACAAATGAGAAACATACCATTTCCAGCACAATTCAGCAGGCAAAGGTCAGTATTTTTTTTAACTTTACCATTTTCTCCACATATATTGTCCTGGAATAACATTCTCCCAGGATTTGCATGACTCCCAACTTACCAGGTTAAATGTACTAAAAACACATTTCCATATGCCTTTAGGTTAGAGTAAAACAGGATCGGGGTGGGGTGTCATCTATTTTTATCTCTCTGGGTGGAGGTGAGAATTAGCTACTGTTTCTCCTGGATAACATGTACTTTGGAGTTTTATTTCAAATTTAACTTTTTTCCTGTGTTAAGTTGCCAAGGGTTGTAGAAGTTGGGTGATCTAGAATTTGAAATATAAATAAATAGATAAATAATTTTATATCCAGCATCCTATATAAAAATGTCTCTAAGTTAGTTTCAAATATACGATAAGCATTAAAAGCAATAAATGAAGAATGGTATTTTTAAAAAATGCCATACAGGAAAAACAAACAAACAGGAAGAAAACTTCCTCCATATGGAAGAGGCCAAGATCAAGGGAAGGTATAATTATGGACAGATCAGGAATGTAAACAAACAACTAGAAGTGGCTTTTAGACTCTGTCAGTTAATGTCTGGATCAGTACGGTCGAGCCATCAAGATATCTAGTTCCAAGTAGGTTAGGTTCTTACATGTCAAAAGCAAAACTTTAAATTTTGCTTTACCAGCCAGTGTACTTATTTCAGCAGAACTACATACCCAATTGCTCCATTGTAGTTGCAGCTTTAGCTTCTGGCTCAGTTACAAGAGTAACCACATATAGAGCCGGTTATGGCCATTTAAGTTCGAAATTATCAAAACAAGGACATGAATAGCTGGTGTTCAGGAAAGGACAAACTAGTTGATATACCAATTGAAGCTGGCAATAGCTGCTGCCCCCTGCTCCCCAGCTTACACTGGGGTTACTTCAGGGTGTACAATTACAGTGTTGATTCTAGGACCTCTCGGATCTCTGTTCTTCCTGAGCGAATGCATAGGATTGAGGCCTGAGTGGCAGCTATATAATTTCGTTATATGCTTTAAAATAATTTGAATGCCATAGTGTGCAAAAAAGTCCAGGATGTCCCAAAATTTGTTTTTATTCATTGTATATAGAAACAATTAGTTTTTTGTACCCAAGTGAATAATTGGTTGCAAGAGGATTGGTATATACTCTTCTTTATAATTGCTAAGAGTGAACCTCTTGCAGATTGATAATAGTTAAATGTACTTATTTGTTTGTATATTTTTGTATTTTACATTTTAGAATTATGTGTTGTAGTTATCTGTACCTAATCTAATTAAGCTCTTTCAACATATTTTCACCTTTCCTTGCTCTTTTTAAGTTACTTGTTTAAATGCCACAATTGTTTAAGCTTAATTCACTGACAGTATTAGTTGTACCAGTAAACTATGAAATCTTAGGTGCGTGTCTTTTTAAATATAGAATTTATACCTGTAGATAGACTAGGTTAAATGATACATCTCTAATTTTAAATGTCTCTACTTCAGATAATATCCTTAGGTTATAACTAAAATAATTCATGTAATGTTAGTGCCTTCTGCACACATGTTAGTTTTCTTCCCTATTGCTCCATTCCCTACAATAACATTTGAGGCATTAATATTTAACCGATTCTAAGAACTATTTTACAACTTCATGGGTATGTAGGTGATAAATGTTGCTTATTTAAACAGTTCCCATGAAATACTAAGACAGTCCCTAATGAATGGTTTTAAATCAATTTAGAAATAAACATTTTAAAATTAAGAATTTTCTATAGTAGATATGAATTATCCTTATTTCCAAACTTCCCTGAGATAAATCAAGGGCCTTTTTAATGAAAATGTTTTGCTTAAGGCTGACAAGTAGAATTGGAACTCCATGTAGGTTTTTCACTTTTCTATACATTTCAAAGTAAAACTGGAAAATGTCTTATTTGTGAAAAAATAAAGGATCAAAGTTTAAAACTTTTTAAAGCTAATGTTAATACCTAAATGTTGCATTTATATCAACTGCTGATCCACTGGACTAATATTAGTGTTTATGGAATGTAAGGTTTCCATGTTTTGTTCTTTATCCTGTGGCTTACATTTTGTGGTACAGGGTTGTATCTGCTCAGACTTAGAAGCTCATCAGTTTTTATGTTCAGTAATGATGACCTCTTGTGGTATGATTCTTTTACTGCAATACGGATAGATTAAATTTAAAACTCTGCATAAAAGTGTGTTAAATGCATTGTGTAAAAAAAATGAAACCAATGCATTTAATATTAAATTATTCATAAAAGAAGAATCAGTTTCATTTCTGATATAAGGAAATCTAAGAAGGTAGAAGTCTAAGAGGAGGTAAAATATTTTGTCTTTTAACCCATTTATATTTCCTATTAATTAAAAAAAAATACATGTGGCATATAGGATTGGGTATTGTTTTCACGACTTTGACCAGCGGATATAAATAAATGCTCAATTTCCCTTCCTCAGTTTATCCGGGGGAGAGCAAACAGACTTCTTCTCCTTTCCTTCCCAGCTGATCCCAAAACTGGTTGTGGTGAGACAATTTAGCTTGAGAAACAGGTGGTTTGGCCGCCCACTCATTCTCAGTGCTGTATCAACTCTTGGTAGAGTGTGCTAAAAACAAACCTCTTGGGAGCACTGATCATCTAATTGTGAGTTGCAGTTATCTGTAATGAGTGTTGCCATCCTCTGACCAAATTAGATTACAGGAAATTTCTTTGATTTGCAAGAGAAAACTCTTTAATCCAGGGGTGTCAAACTCTGTCATCATGTTGTCATCACGTGATATATCGCAACTTTTTTCCAGGAGGTGAGCGTGGCCAGCGCATGACACATCTGACCCACAGGCCACGAGTTTGACACCCCTACCTTAATCTATCACAAAGTTACTAAATTACTTGCAGCAGTTGGTCACAGCAGTTGATTAAAAGTTATGATAAATAATTTGTATAAATGGAATAAAATATATTGATGAATATCCCTGCTCAATTTGTTTAGCAATTGGTATATGAGAGGGAGGAAGAGTGTGTGTGCAATTTTGGTTCCTGAGGAAATCCAAATTGTTTGGATGCAGGGAGATCTAGTAGCATAGTTTGTGGCAAGATCATCAATGTTAAAAAGAGCTCTCTACTTAGTAAAATGCATTCCCAGGTTAGTGGATGGAAGGTCAGAGTAAATATTATACATGTATTCATAATTTTGATAGCTTTTGGCATGTTTTTAAATTACTGCTAATTTCCCCCCCTTTTTAGTGACCAGTTTAATAGACAAGAGTCTCCTTTATCATATCCAGACTATACCGAAATGACTAAATCTGCAACTAAATCAGGTACATGTCACATACTTAGCCCATATATAATTTTTCATTGTAATGTAATGATAAGTGAATGAGCCTTGGCAAGCCAGAGCAAAGCTTCAGTCTTCAGTACTCTTCCCATGTGTCCAAAAGGAAAGAAATAGAATTTGACTTAACCTAATTGTTCACAAGTCCTGGTTTGTCATAACATACGAAGCAGGAATTATGTTGTTAAGCATTTGATAAAATATAACCAAATGTTAATTTAATTACACTTAATTTTGGCTTGCTCAAGCTCATTTGTGTTGGATATCTTGAGTTAGATATCTTGACTCCTGGAGATTCTATCGACAATTACGCTCCCCCATGTGATGTGTTCCAGGTGATGATCCACAGGTATTGTTTGGACATTCCAGGGTTATCTCTGATTTCATCGATCTACCTTGCCTTCCTATCTTCTACATCTCTCAACTTTACCAATTTAGTAATTTTATCTAGTTTCATCTTCATTTCATCCTCAGCTATCATTGCATGCCCAAGATTGAGTTTCTACTTGGTAATTATTGCCTCAGTGGAATAGTCTGTCAGTCTTTCTTCCAGCACTGATTGATTGAATTTTTCTTAGTCTGGGATATTCTTCATATCTTTGAATCAGATGTCTACCTTTTTCATTATTTTTTTTACTTCTAAGAGACTGATTTTATTTAATTTATTTAAATGTTTAATTATTCTTTAATTATTTAATTATTCTGCTGTGTGTTGGCATAAAAATATACATAGTTTTCATGATGTTTTATAGAAGTGCCATTGCTTTTTCCTAGAAATAGTCTCTTTATTTCTTTAGCATATTGCTCAGCTCAGGAAAACAATTATATACTATGTTCAATATTTACATTCAGTTACGAAAGCTAAGCATACTGGTTAACATTGCTTCTGTGAATATTTTACATTAATACAGATTTTTACCTTCCAGTGTATACTTTCCTAGTTAAGTTTTAAAAATCTTATTTATTTTTAGTTTTGTGGGTGTCATTCACAAAAATCCAACTGCTAGTGCTTTAGTGTCCAGTTTGAATTTAGCGTGGCCAGCCAGTTTGATGTAGTGGTTAAGGTGCTGGCCTAGGAGCAAGGAGACTGTAAGTTCTAGTTCTAAGCATGAAAACCAGCTGGGTGACTTTGGGGCAGTCGCTCTCTCTTAACCCAACCCACTTCTCAGGTTTATTGTTGGGAGAAAAATAGGAGGAGAAAGGACTCTTAGGTATGTTTGAAGCTGTGAATTATAATAAAGGTGGGATAACAATTTAATAAATAAACATCCCCCCAAAATTTCCCAGTCATAGAATGATGTTGGCTCCTTGATATTTTGGGCAGTTAAAGATGCTGGATGAGTGCTGCACATGTAATTAAGAATAAGAATAAGATTTTATTCTTCGATCATATTTTTTCAAGTGATTTTTTTTCATGAAGCTGAAAGCTTATGATTCACTAGACATTTTTTGTATAATGTTTATATTTCTTCTGGTTTAGATATCTTTGTTTGTGAGAGTCCAAGGTAAACAAAAAATAATATATGATGGTACGTCATGTACAAATTATTGGAAGGTTGATCCTTAGATTTTTATTTGCCCTGTGAAATTGGAAGACATGGGATGAAAAACAACGAGGTGCTTGAAGCTTGGAGACAGTTTTTAATTAAAAAGATGATTTAATTCTGCAAATTGATTGCAATAATTATTGGGCAAAGCATTGGAATTAATCTAGCAGTGGGAGATTATATTGATTAGAATGAATAAGCTTGTTTAAAATTTATCACAGAATAGAATCAATCTTTGTTATATTGCAATATGATGAGAATTGTAGACAGGATTGCAATCACCCAGTGGTTTATCTGTGGAGGACTTAGAAACCATGGTGTTATAAAAATTCTAGTCCTTAGTTGAGAAATTATATCAAAATGATATTGGGGATTTGTATTCCATTCCACTCCATTAAACAACATAATATCATGAAGTTCCATTGTATCCCTCATGTTTGTCGACATCTACCTAAAACCCTTAAGATTAATCATCCAGAAATTTGGATGTACAAAGTATCATTAGTTATCATCCCTAGCGTCTAGAGATGGAGAAGGTGGTTAAAATGAGACTTAAATTGGCTCCAGATGCAGCTATATAGAATCTGGGATCCCAGCGCTAGTATAGTCAAGGAAAACTTTGAGTATGTCTTATATGTCCCTTCTAGGAATTGCTACCACCAATTATAACGTTAATATGACTTAAGGAGAAAATTATTAAGCGCACAAAGACTGCTATACATCAGCCTGCTTTTACAGTTCATAAATTTCACTTGGTCAGATGAGATGGTCAAATGTAGAAAATTAAGCTATCAGTGCTGGCTACTGGTGCATTTCTAATCCCAATTAAAACCAATGGTTCATATTTGAAGCAATAAACAGTTTAGACCAAGCAGCTTATTCTATTGCTTTCCAAGTCCCTGTTATTCCATCAGGAGCTTGTATATTTGTATATGGCAATTTTTGTCCTTAGGGGATGTATTGGGGTGAGACAAGCCAATGGCTTGAAGTCATCCAGTTTGTTTCCATAGCGGAAGTAGACTTGAAGTAGTTCCCCCAGTTCTGCTCCAAAATTGAAATCATTTCTCCAGAGGTCTTCATATAATCTGTTAGTTAAAAAAGGATTTCCCAGAAATTCCTCCTGCCTACCTCTCAAACAGATACAGAGTGATAAGACAGCTTGAGCACAAAAACAGGCAGGGTGCGGGGAGGCTTTTTAATGTAGCTGTCCCTTACTGTTATATCACAGAAAAATTGCTATGGACTCTCTTTTCTATTTGCCTTTAGTCTTTTGTGGAACTCTGGGGTTTGAAGAACTTTGCCTTATACCATCATGATGCTGTTGTTTTATTAGCAACAATTACATTTATGTTGTAGACTCTGCCAGGTTGTCTTTTATTATTAATTTCATTTTTGTTTTTCACTGAATTGAACTTTATTATCTAAGAGTGGTCCCCACCCCCACCCTCACACATGTGCTTTTATTCTTAAATTGCTTGCTTGGGGGTTATGGGAAACCATACGCACGAGCATTTTACTACCTTCCCTTCTATGTTCCTCATATCCGTTAGCATTCACTGATTTTTAGTAAACTCTTTCCCCACCTGTACATGATATGATTATGTTGTATTACCAAGTTTGAACTGTCTTCTAACTCTAAAAACACTAGTTGGAAGAAGTCGGGTAGGAGCCCATTATTTTTTCTGTCTTGCATTGAAATGTCTTGTTAGTCACAAGTCAGAGAAGAGAAGCAATAAAGCGCTTCCTCCAGCAGAACCAGTTTGTCTTTCCCCCCAGAAAATCATGCTGAACCCCGCTTGACAGAATTCTAATTGGGCTGGCAGTGATCGTGAGATAATGGCTTTGCCCGTTGTTGTAGATGGCCCAGTTGGTAGAAGTAAGCATTTACAGGTAGTCCTCAACTTACAATAGTTCATTTAATGACTGTTCAAAGTTACAACAGCACTGAAAAAAATGGCTTATAACCGTTTTTCACAGTTACAACCTTTGCAGCATCCCCACAGTCATGTGATGAGAGAGAGAGAGAAGTATTGATTTTCCTTATTCTGTCAGTAGCTTTTGATGCTATTGGTTTTGTGTGTGTCTGTGTGTGTTTATAGCACTTGAGGGAATTGGGAATGAAAGGTATCACTGTTACCTTTCTATATTGTTTCAGAAGGTAGGAACTCTGAAAGTTGGTACCATTTCCCATATTATCTAATATCCAATTTGTGGGGTACCAGATAAAGTGACAAATATGCTATCTGTTGACATTTGAGTTAGACTGTATCAAGTGAATCACAATCTGGCTATAACTAGTGGCTTTTATGTTTTCTCATTTTCACTCTCCCTAGAACATGCCCAGAACATACTGTGCATTTTCTAGGAATGTCTCTGGACTAAACTCCTGTGGAATGGACTAGTTGATACAACCTGTTCCAAACACAGGAATGTGCATGGAATATTTTGCACATCAATGTAATTTTGTTTCCCATGTAATTTTTATTATTTATTACATGTGAATTTCAAGAAGATTGATATTGGCACTCTGCTGTGTTTCTTACCAATTTGGAAAGAAGGAATGGAAGAGGTTTTAAGCCATACTGAGCCACCCATAAAAATGAGTGCCATTTTTGTGTTTGTGTATGTGCATGTATGCATACACATGTAATTTGATTATACAAAAGAAAATAGAGATTGGTTTTGTGAACATAACAGCCGAGAGATTGGTTTTGTGAACATAACAGCCCAGATCATCTTTGGCAAGGCTAAACGCTCCAGATTTTGTGCTTTTGCTAAAGAAAGATTTCTATGAACTAAAAAAAAATGTTAATTTATTCAAGTGGAAAACTAGCAAGTTACAGTAGTACTTATTGGAATTGTAATGATTCTCTCCTGTATAGTAGTTAGATTTTTAAGATAATTAACATTGAGTTATGTGAAACTCAGTGTTGCTAAGGCTCTTGGATTTTACATGCTAAAAACAGCAGCCAATAAATGTAGACCAGTGTCATTTTTGTGACCAGCATACAAAGCTGTGGTTATACCAATAAACCACAGAGAGAAGGAACTTCTGAACTTGTCTGCCTTTGCTTAAGCTTCCTGTTTTTCTTCTTTTTATTATTGAGACTGTTGAAGTTAGATTACTAAGAAATTTCTGTTGAAATATTTATGTTTTACCTGATTGGTACATACTGTTATAGAACAAATTACAGTCTTATTAAATGTTTTGCCATAAGTTTTGTTGTGTGACTATTTGAAAATCATTGTTAATATATCTCTTCAATAATATATGTTTCAGAAAATAATTTGGAAACAAATGAAATGGAAGAAGAGGAAGAAGAAGAAAGTTATTGGAAAATAAAAGTTTTACCAATTTTACATATATTACAGATTGGTAAATAATATAGTTCTATAAAAATTATTTGGATTTCATAAACTAGACTTTGCAAGGCTTCATTCTATTTATTAGTTCTAATAATGTTTTTCCTATTATCAATTTTAAACAGTCCCATTGCTGCCAAGATAGCCTATATTCCTGCTCTTAGTTTAGACTGGGGGCAAAGTGGAATGGAGATATAAAGATGTATTTGCAAGGTTTAAAAGTCCGTTGAGAATGCATACGATAAGCATTCAAAGAGGCTGTAAATATTAATGACATGTACTAGAAATAGGCTATTTGATGTTTTGAATGACAAATCCCATATTAGGAGTTAAAAGACCAAAATATTTGTGGGTATTTTTTAAAAAAATCATAAATACACACTTAATTCTGTGCTTCAGTTTTCATGTCTTAGCATTGTATATTGTGCTTGCTGAGATTAGTGCTTAAGAATCAGGTAGGGCAGAAGGCTTTCAGTGGCATATTTGAGGCCACGTTTCAAAAATAAGTAGAGCCATGGAAATGGTTTTGGGAATGTTAAGGGTGAAACAAATGCCCTAAACATCTGTCAAGTGTAATATATTCATTTCACTCCTTCAGTTCCCTCATCTTAACATCAGTGCCGAGAAGCCCCATATTTTTGATCCCATGTTTCTTAAAGAACTTTATTGCCTGCTAGTGCTAGCAGGTTACACATGACCCTAGTCTGGTGTCTAGTTGCCTCTCGTTGAAGACAAATGCATGGTCTTTCTGGGAAAGGTAAGGATAGTCACATAAACATCTATTAGAATGATACTGGCCAAAAGCTATTTATATAGTTTTTACTCCAGGATCATTTTAAAGAGGAGTACTGAAAGGAACTTTCCATTTGAGTCCATAAAATTTAAAATAGCTGTGTTTGTTGATAGTGCAGGTTTTGTGGTATTTGTTTAAAAAAAATTCCTTTCTTCCTCTTTAAAATATTTGATCGCTAATTTTACTTTCTGTTTTTCTCTCCCAAATCAAATAGAAAACAATGCAGAAAGACTTTGCGATGCCTGTGCTATTCTTTATCAAACTTTGGAAGAAGGAAATATGCTTGGCAAGCGATTCAAGAAGCGAAATTTGCTATTGAAAGTGTTATATAAATTAGTTGATGTTACTTCAGATCCTCTTGGCTTGAAATTAGCAAAAATCATTTTGGGTGTAAGTTAAATATGTCATACCTGTTACAGAATGTGATTACATGATACTTGTATGAAAGTGGTAGTTATATCCTGAGAAATACAACTAAACTTTAACCACTAAATCTATTTTTCACAAGAAGTTGCAGAACTCAACTTTGCACTGTTTAAAATTACACTTAATTTTCTTTGGTTCTTAAAATCTAGGAGATTAACAGTGCAATGATTCCTTTGGCTGTTTAGAGGTGAATTTACTTCCAAGTAAATAAATATAGAATTTCAGCCCAAGTGATAGCACACAATAGTACAGTGTTTCTCATATAATAAGGCCGAGTCTTTTTTTTTTTTTGAGCGCCGAAAAAATGGCTAGGCCGTCTTTTTGGGGGGGGTGACTTAATTCCCCCCCTTGCATCTTTGGGCGGGTGGCAACGGCTTGGATGTTGACCTCGGCGTTGGTGGGGCACTTCGTATCAGGGTCAACGCAGGCAGCACCATATCCGGGTGTGCAACAAAAGTACTTCCTAACGGCAAGCCCCCCACCACCATTTCCCCCATTTCGCATGTTTTAATATAGGCCTTAATTTGGGGGGAGGGGCTTAATTTCATTTCATGCCTATAAAACATGCTGGGACTTCCTATTGGGGGAGGCCGTATTGTTGGAGAAACAGGGTAGATAAAAATATCTTGTGTTTACTCTAGTCAAATTTTTTGAACTAAATTGTATGCCAAAAAGCAGCTACACTTTGTGTACACTTTAAAGGCATAACAACATTCGCTTGAATATGTTTACTTGAATCCTAGAATAAGTCATAAACCACATTCCCTGATTTCTTACTTGATTGGTTGAATATCAAAGGGATAGATAGCAAAAGAAACTCAAGAGGAAACGAATATTGTTACAGTGTATGGTATCTCTCCTAAACGATTCAAAACTTTATATAAAATTTTTACAAAATGCTGGCAACAGTTACTATCATATCATGGTCGTGTAATTTGTGATATACTATTTAATTCATTTGAAAGTATGTTTGTCATAATTCTAACTGAGACATTTGCCAGGCCCTGCTAATCATCACCTAGTAACTATGCAATAATTTATAAGAACTTGTTGCTAGGTTTTTAACAATTTCCTGCTTTCAACAATTTCTCCATTCAGACATTCAGAATGGTATGCTGGATTCAAGTGAAGGGGAAATCTATTCATCAAGGAAATTCAGATTGTCTGTATGTGTATGGGTTTGCAATATATCTGTTTGAATAACAATGATTACATTTTTCTTCCTATGATGATGTGTCTAAAGCAGAACTATTTCAATTAGAATTACCCAAATGAATTATAACATGGGAAACTGGTTAAATGTCGTTAGATTAACCAGCATCTTGCAGATAGTTTTATAATCATATTCCAGTATGTTGGATGTAACAGAAAGCACTATTTTATGTGATGTAGTACTGAATGCTGCAGTTGGTGTATAAATGGAGGACATTTCCTAAGATTGCATTGAAATCCTTACCCCCCCCCCCCGCCCCCCACTTTCTTGTAGATTTTTCCATGTCCAATAATCTTGGATCAGATAAATGGCTATGTTGATCATTTGATATGGGAGCTCTTATCTGAGTATTTGTTTCAGAATACCTTGGAAGGGGCTATGATAAGGCTGCAAATATTTCTAGTTTCAGTTAAGTGCAGCATGTACATCTGTGGTGGCATTCGACCGGTTCTGTCCAGTTCTGGAGAGCCGGTAGGAGTGATGAGCAGTGGAGACCAAACTAGTTCTCTCTGCTGCTCTAATGGCTCTGCTGTTGGGCCCACCCACCCGCCCTGGTTCCCATACTCATCTTTATCCGCTGAATTTGAAGTGCAGCTGCTTTGCGCAGCACAGAATAGTGCCTCACGGCAGCTGCTGAAGCAACCGGGAGATTGTGCAGACTTGCAGGAGGCAAGGTAGAATGCCTTTGCGCCTGCGCAAATGCCCCTGTGCAAAGTGCACGTTTGGCGCACGCATGCAAAGTGTGCATGCGCACAAAGCGCGCCCACCAAACCACACCCATTGAAGTGGTGGCAACAATATTTGAATCCCACCACTGATATACGTACAGGTAGTCCTTGACTTACCAGCACAATTGAGCCCAACATTTCTGTGGCTAAGCAAGACCAGGGTTAAGTGAATTTTGCCCCATTTTACGACTTTTCTTACCACAGTTGTTAAGTGAATCACTGTAGTTACTAAGTTAATAATGCAATTGTTAAGGGAATCTGGCTTCCCCATTGACTTTGCTTGTGAAAAGGTCACAAAAGGTGATCCCATGACCTGGGACACAACAGAAATATGTAACAGTTGCCAAGCATCCAAATTTTGATCACATGGGGATGCTATAGTGGTAAGTGTGAAAGTGGTGCCAAGTCACTTTTTCCAAAGGGTTGTAACTTCGAATGGTCACGAAATAAATGTTTGTAAGTGGAGGGCTACCTGTAATATGAGAAACTGTGTGGCATATCTGCTCTTAAAAGAACAACTAAAACATAAGGTATAGTTATTTACTACATATTCTCTTTTTTCATTCTTCCTTATAGCTGAAAGTGAGTGGGAAGAATCTGCTTAATGTTTGCAAATTAGTATTTAAAATCAGCAGAAGTGAAAAAAACGATTCCCTTATTGAGAATGACCAAATACTGGGTAGGTAAATATGCTATTCTGTGACTCAGTAGAATGTCTTTTATAATGTGGAAAAGATGATATACTCACTGTTATGTGTGTGGGAATATGAAACTGCCAAATGTTTCAGTATAACTATGATTTCAACCTGAATTTTGGTGTTAATTTTTTTCTGTTTCTGATTTTGCCTAAACGTGTTAATGTTTTTGAAGCTAATGAAGATAATATTACATAATCAGAAATACAAATATTATTACTGGGTAGAAACGAGACATAAAATTGCAGCTGGAATCCAAGAAAAATATAGAAAGAGAAATGAAAACTAATCATCAGACTTGTTCTTTGATCTCTGTTTCATCATGGAATCTAAGTAACGTATTCCAAAAACCAATTAGATAGAGATTGTTTGACCCCTTCTCCCTCCCCACCTGATTTGGCTAAATCACATATTTTTTCTGCATCAAAGGATGTAACACATATTCAAATGGTGAATGGGAGGAAACTTAAGTTATAATCCTAATTTGCATGAGAAATTAATATTGCACACAATTCTTTCATCTGGATTTTTGGAGCAAGAAAATGGTAACACTTTGGATTAGATGATTGTTAATCAGACTTTTAAATGATATTTTAGTTAATTAGACTGTTGAATGTATTGCAACATGCATTTCACTTTCCTAACATTGCTAACTATTTTTATCTTTCAAAACTCCTAAACTATTGTCATAATTGAAAATTTAGAACTTGCAGGCAACTTGGGACAAAGTATTGAAATAGTTTCAGCTGCCAAACAGTGGGCTAGAATTTAAAAAAGAATGTTAGATTTGTATCCTGTCATCTTAATATGTGATCAATTCAAGGAAATACTTTTGTGTTTATAGGGTAATATAAAGGATGTTTACAAGCATTGAGTATCAATATTTATTTATATGTTGGAAGTACAGGTGGTCCTTGACTTATGGCCACAATTGAGCCCAATATTTCTTTTGTTACGTGAGACATTCATTAAGTGAGTTTGCCCCATTTTACAACCTTTCCTACCACAGTTGTTAAGTCAATCACCATAATTAAATTAGTCACACAGTTGTTAAGTCAATCTGGATTCTCCATTGACTTTGCTTGTCAGATGGTTGCAAAAGAGGGATCACATGACCTCAGGACGCTGCAACCGTCATAAATATGAGTCATCTGAATTTTGATCACATGATGCTGCAATGGTTGTAAGTGTGAAAAATGGTCATTATTGACTTTTTCAGTGCCGTTGTAACTTTAAATGGTCATTAAATGAATTGTAAGTCGAGAACTGACTTGTATAAAATTATGAAATGAAACAGATATGTTTGAAACATTTTCTATAATTACATAATTTAGTTTAATAGTCATAAGATTCATATGATGCTTGGATGAGTAATATAAATATATTGTACTATTAAGGTAATTATATACTGAAAATTTAGAATGTATTGGAATATAAAGAACTCTGAATTAACTTGTGTGTATGGTCTGTAGCTAAAAAGATGTCTGTTAGAAAGATTCTGATACATCTGATTTTAAATGCTAGAATTAAAATAAGTGTTAGTAACAGAAAGTGTGGTCAATATTACTCCACATGGTCAATGTTTCTAATTTAGGGCCTGAGTCTCTCTTTCTCTCTCATTCTTTTTTTTTTAATAAAATTTTATTTGGGTTTTCACACATACAAAATACAAATAAAACGTCTTTTTTGAAAATAGCATGGTCCCGGGTTGAACTTCTTTATACAGACACAAATTCAATTTCATGCCCCTTTTTGTGTTCTATTCCATATCTTATACTATTCTACATTTACTATATAGCTTTTCCCCTCTTTTAATTTTCTCAATTTTATTTTGATTATCTCATCTCAATTCAAATCATTATATTTATACGTTTGTCTGTTCTGTTTCAATTTCATATTATCTTTTCTCATTAAACAAATTTTCTCCTGTAGTTACTAATTGGAGTATGACACCTTTATATCTTTTAATTACATCCATTCAACTCTTATTTAAACTTCAATATATACCTTAAGGTTATGACCTTCAATATAATACATAATACATAACTTCCAATCGAATTCTGCTTGGTACATTCTTATAATACGCACTATATTTTTTTAAAAAATATGATTATAAATATATGTAATTATAAACCCTCATTCCAATCCAATTCAGTTCTATCATTAATAACCATTAAAATCTTAACATCTTTAACACTTCTTTTCAATTAAATATCATACTTCCTTAAAGACACATATAATCTCCATAATTAATTTTTCCCTTATTTCTCTTCACATATGTTTTGGAAATCATTAGATATTCATTTTGTTACATTTATTTATTGACAAGCATTCCACTGAATTACGATAGCTTTTTTATCAAACATTTTAATCATACATGTTTCATATTTTCTAAAATTATTTCTGTTTCTAATATAACAATACTATCTTATGTACCTTTGCAGAATCCCTTTTTCCATTAAATTTTCACCCATTGTCTCTAAATGGGCCCTGTTTCTCTATATTTTGTTTCTGTCCTTTATAACTTCTTTTCCTTTCTTTCTTCCCTCTCTTCTTCTCCCTCCCCCTTTTACCCCCTTTTCTCTCTACTTCTAATTCTCTCTTCTGCATTTCCCTCTTCTGTTGCTTTCTGATTTTATACTTATTTTTCACTCTATTTTTTTTTGTGGGGGGGGGTTTTTCCCAATCTTAAACTTTCCATTCTCTTTCCCCGCTTTCCTTTTTTTCCCCCACCTAAGATTACTTGTTCATTAAAGATGGCTTCTTCTTTGTCCCAGTCTTCTTGTTCTGCAGGCATTTCTTGTTGTTTCTCATAATTCCAAATCTCCATTTCCAAAAACTGAAATACGAAGCCAAAATAACCCCTCCCTTCTTGTGCATCTTCTTTGTACTTTTTAAGTTCCATTTTCAGTTCTTCTTTTAAACAACCACCCGATTGATTTTAGTCTTTCAAATATAACAACCAAAAATCCAGAAATCATCAAGTAATCCAAATAGTCCCAAATTATTTCTTCTTATTTCTTTTTCCACTTTCTCTTCCTGGGGTTTTTGTTGTGATATTTCAGTTAAAATGTATCTTTTGGAAGTCTTGTTGATATTTTGCTGTAAGTTCTTTTTAATTCCAGGCAGTCTCCTCCCTTCCAGATCCTGCCCTTTTATTCTTTTTCTCTCCTTTCCTGTTTTCAAAAGCTTTTAATTATCCACAAATCTTTATTATCCCTTTGACTTTTTATTTTCAGCATTAAATGCCTATTAATGTCAAAGTGGATTTTTTTCCAATTTCTTGCTTAAGTTTCTTAGCTGTCAGGATAGGAAAAGGAGAAAAAAAATCCCAAATCTTTTCCCTTTTCTCTCTCCTTCGCAGCTTAAAAATCTTCTTAGGGAACAATGTTATTGTTTTTATTTTAATAGTTTCGATTCCATGGTATCTTATTTGTTGCTTTTGCTGTTTGACCTGGTCAACCAAAACTTTCTCTTCTTATCTTCCTCCTGCACATTCCTTTCTGGTTGAGTTCTTTGTGGTGGCCATTTCTGACCACCGCTACAACCGCCTTCGGGAAAGGGAGTAATCGCCAACCCTGCAGGCAGTCTCCCCCTTCTTCACCATCTCTACGGGATGGCTTAGCCCCGAAACCAGCCGGCTCGGGGCACTCCAGCAGCGAACACGGATCGAAGCCTCGCAGAAACGAGGTTTCGGTCTGTCGCCAAAGAAGCTCAAACCGGAAGGGATCCGTCTCTCTCATTCTATGTGTGTATTTATGTGTTATTTGTTTATGTGTGTGTTATTTTTTTCTCTTTATTTTTAAATTAAAATAAGATAGTTGAATCAAAAAGTAAAAACTGTGCATAGCTGGGTATTACTATCAGAAAGATAAGATACTTTCAAGCTGAAATAAGACACACATGATTAGTACCTACTAATAATCAGGAATAATTCACCTCGAATTATTTTTATTATTGTGACCAAGACTTTTCATTATATGCAACTTCCATTTAAGCAAATTAAAATTGTGTGCTGATTTCCTTTTTAAAAACGGACCTTCTTGCAATCACTGTGAGCTGTATTTGCAAAAAGGAATGTTGAAGTTTAAATAAGAGTTGAAACATAGTTTCAATGGGGAAAAAATAGCCAGAAATAGCTTGTATAAATGTAAGCTCCACTATTGCAATTTCCTTCTCTTTAACAAATCTCCTCAGCTTTTTTTCTTCCTTATCCCTTATCTGAATTATTGGGATGGCAGCTAGTAAATTAATCTTGAGCAACTGTTTTTGCAATCCCATTGAATGCTTTTATTTCAAAGTACTATAAATAAATAACAGTGCAGAATTATTTATTTGATCCATTTTATATTGATTGCTATATTACAAATTCTATGGTAATTTTATGTACAATAATCAGTAATTAATTAATTTAGAAACTTTATATGTCTGCCCAACTCATTCATGGTCACTCAGTGGCAGCTTCGTTAGAGAAGTTATTATTAATTTATTTGACAGTTCCTTTTAAAAAGTGGGGGGCTTGGGTGAACTAAACCTCATTCTGCGGGAGCAAAAAAATTGCACTAGAGATGAAGATTCACATCATGTAATTTTTTTACTATAGACTCTCTGCTTGAGATTCTGAGAACAGAAGACTTGCAAACAAACACTGAAGCTTTTCTTTATTGCACTGGTGCTATAAAATTTATTTCTGGCAATGCGAGCCTCATTAATGAAATGGTCAACAAGGGAGCTATTGAAATCCTGCTGCAAGTAATGAGAATGATTAATGAAATTAATGAAGATGATACTCGATTTTCCAGTTCAGGACATCTCTTGGTCCAGGTCAGAATTACATTTTTATTTCAATTATTCACTTATTTCAATTTATTTCAACAAAAAAGGTTCAAACTTTCTAATAGTTCTCCCTGGTTTGACTCTTGGAGGACTGTCCAAGTTTTTTTTTTTTCTTAACGGTATTGTGGAAGTGGTTTGTTACTACTTTTATTCTGAGATGTTTTCCAAATTTTCAGTCTAGTCAACTATATTATTTCAGTTCTAACCTTGTGCTACCCTGGTGAGCTTTTCTGAATTAGCTAAAGCAATCTAAGGTGCAGCAGGCGCTTTAACTTAATAGTTCTAGATCTATAATACAGATGTCAAACTCGCTGTGTCACATTGCTGTTACGTGACATTTCATGATGTTTGTTCTCCCACGAGCTGCTCAGAGCATCTATTAGGGGGAGGTGCTTCAGTCTCTGCTTGTCTAGGATGGGCTTAATTTGCGGAATACTTTTCCTCCTCCATGGGACCCAACATTCCCCAGTTTTTGGCTCAGCCTCTTGAGAGATAGGCAGTGCTTTTCATTACTCCTTGGCCGAAACAGGAGAATTCTTGTTCAGGTTTGAAGACAGTCAATTTCATCTTTCAGGTTCTTCTAACAATTGCTCATCAATCTACCGACGCTGCCTTTGACACCTGGACATCAGGGATCGCATTATCAGGAAGCGCTTCTTGCGCTCCTAAGCGCAGGGTGGCTTCGGTTTCGTTCTGCCCTCCCCCACTAGCCCTACCCTTGCCATAGCAATAGCTGCACCGTTTTAACATACAAACAGCGTGGCTTTTCTCTCTTGCTCTCTCCTAAATCGTATCAAAGTTTTTTTCCCCAGAACGCTGTTTAGGGGTGGAGGTGTAATCGCCTGGTTATTTTCACCCCTCCCAGCCAGTTTAGCCCTAAGGGAAAGCTGTTGGAGCTTATCCCTTTTCACGGCGGGAGATTGCTGCTGGCACACGCGGCACAAATAATGGCCGGTCGCCATTTTTGCTGAATGCAAATTCAGTAGACTGTGTGAGGTAATCCTTATTCCAGATTAAGGGTTTTTTTACTCAAAATACCCCAAGGAATCATCACAACCTCGTTTCTAACCATATTTGAGGCCATTGTTAATTCTTGTGGCTTAACCTCACAGTTCTCCCTATCCAGCGGCACAACAGCGAGCACCTAGGCCAGTGTCCACCTGTGCAGGGAAGCTGTTGAAGGCCTGTGAGTGATAATTTGGCCTGCTAGGCATTCTCAATTTGGCTGATTGGGACATCCACTTTATATATATATGCATATATATTTATGCATACATATACGCACTGATAATATTAATAATAACTATAATATTAATATAATCATAATAATCATAACAATATAATAATACTAATAATATCATAACAATAAATTATTATTATTGAGATACGATTCAATTTTGAAACAGCTATTCATATTCATATAAAAAAGAGGGGGATTCGATTTCAGGGCACCATGTCCATCCTTGGTCAGGTCCCTGGCCGCGCCAACCACCTACACAATATAGCATTAAATAACGAGCGTACTGTTAATTCTATAATCAAAATGGCAGGGGGTAGTGGTTCACACACTTCAACTTCAAGGGGCAAGTCTAAATCTCAACACAATCCTAAGCAAAAAAAAGGGACTTCTAAGGCATCAGAAAAGATGCCAATAGGCGACACAAAGCACTGGAAAAACAAATAGATAAGTGCACACAGGAGGCACACAGGACCTCTCAAGCTTCCTCACCCCACAGTCCAGAGCTGTCCTCCTCTTCCCCCACTCCCCGCCTAGATCTCTCCCTCTCATCCAGGTGCAGCGTGGCTCCCCAGAGACAAGCCAGTCTCTTCTACCATTTCAACTCCATCAGACGAGGGACCAGAGAATCTCATCTTCAACCAACCTGTACTCGAGGCAGACATGATTTCAGTCCCTCACATGTTTGCGGACCTGGTACAGAAACTGGGCTTCTGCAGCAGTGTACCCAGCCCCCACGGGTTACGACAGCAAATTCTTTAATTTGGTCCTAGATTTCTTAAAATTGTTGAATACTCCCAAGGTAGACGAACCCATTGTGGGATTAGCGTCCTCGTCCTCCATTCCCAGTGAGGCGCTGGAGGCATTAAAGCCGGAGGAAAAATGGGCTGAGCTAGCCCTACGCACAGCCCATCAGTCTGATGTGTGGCCCATCAGAGCAGCCACGGCTGCTTCCTTCTTTACCTGTTCTTCCCTTAGATGGCTCCAGCTATTACGGGAGCATGTCCCCAATTCTAACATTAGAGCACACCAAGACATTTCAAAGCTTATAGCAGCCACTGAATTCTCAGCTGACACAACTTAACATGCAGTTAAGTTTTCAGCCAGAGCCATTACTTCACATGGCACAGCATGACGCTTGCTATGGTTAATTGGCAAGAGAATATTAAGCATAAATGCAAGCTCTCCTCTTGCGGGAGACAGACTGTTTGGTCCTTCCCTCGATCTGCTACTCATCGAGACTCGAAACAAAAAGAAAATTTTACCTTCCCCTTTTCGGAAGTCAGACCCTAGAAACCCTCAGTCCTTTCGGAGGGGATCCTTTCAGCCCTTTTATCAGGGATCATTCTCAACCAGATACCAGAAACCCTCCCCACCTTTCCAACCAGGGCAACAGCCAGAGAGGTCAGACTTTGGGGATAGGAATGGAAGGGATGGCCAATCCCAAGAGATCCGAGGAGCGGGGAATAGATCTTTCCGGCGTCCAAGATAACCCAATGGACCCAGTTCCCTTTGGCGGTTGCCTTAAATTATTCATGGACCAATGGGACTCCTCAACATCTGATTCCTGGGTCACAATCAGATTCGGCCTTGTGCTGGAGTTTCAGTCCGCTCCCCCAGACTTCTTTATGTCATGTCCTCTTTCCAGAGATTCGGTTAAACGAAATCTTATGGAAACAGCTATTCAGCATCTACTGGACATACGAGCCATCAAACCAGTAGCTACCGACCAACGAGGGCGAGGTTTCTATTCACATCTTTTCGTTGTTCCCAAAAGTTCAGGGTGGTGGAGAGCAATCTTGGATTTGAAACATCTTAATCAGTTTTTAGTATATCGCAAATTTAAAATGCATACCCTGCAATCTAACTTGGCATCAGAAAAGGTGACGTCCTTACATCCATAGATCTGACGGAGGCGTACTTACATATTCCCATTCGGCCTTCCCACTATAAATTTTTACGATTCTGTTATAATAATCTCCATTTCAAATATGTGGCTCTTCCTTTCGGACTAGCATCTGCCCCCAGGACCTTCACAAAGGTTCTTGCAGCCCTCGCTGCTCATCTCTGAGGTGTCCCCATACAACTGCAGTGTTATCTTGATGATATCTTAATTTTGTCATCTTCTGTTCATCAAGCAATCATAGATACTCAGACTACATTACAATCCCTATGACTACATGGGTTCTCAATCAATTGGGAAAAGAGTCATATAACACCTTCGACTCAATTAATTCATCTGGGGACAGTGGAAAGCAAAGTTTTTCTGTCACCAGATAGTCAAAACAGCATTCTTCAATTAGTTAAGGAGATCAGGGTTCATAAGAGGGTGTCCCTAACTGATCTATCAAAATTGTTAGGCAAGATGATCTCATGTATATCTATTATTCCTTGGGCCCGGCTCCACACTAGATCCCTCTAGTGGTTCCTGCTCCCATACCAGCGATCCGGCCGAAGCAATTCCAAATACAAGGTTAAGGTTCCATCACAGGTCCTCATCTCTCTCCTCTGGTGGACCAGACCAGCCATAAACAAAGGTTGTCTATTCAAAAAGCCCCACAAATTTGCCATCACCACCGATGCCAGCCTGTTTGGCTGGGGAGCTCACTTACAATCACTCACACGCTGGTCCTCCATAGAACAGTCGTGCAGGATAAACTGGCTGGAGCTTCGAGCAGTACACCTAGCTCTCCGCAGCTTCCTTCCACAGGTACCCAATTAATAACACAATATTGACAGACAATGTGACCGCGAAAGCTCACATAAACAAACAAGGGGGAACTCAGTCGAAACACCTCATATGAGAAGCAGAGCGCTTGTGTCATTGGGCAGAGAGCAACCTGATTTCCATCAGAGCAGAACACACTTTGGGACTGTCAAATACACAGATTGGCTAAGCAGGACTACAATAGATCAACCGGAGTGGCGCCTCCATCCAAGCCCCTTTCAAGAGGCGGTCAGGACATTTGGGCAGCCGGTGATAGACCTGTTCACTTCCCCCCTCAACACTCAGCTCTCGAGATTTCTTTCCAGATACCCCTCGCAAGGAGCGTAGAATTTTAATGTGCTCCGTTGCCATTGGCCCCTTGGGCTTCTGTACGCATTCCCGCCACTTCCACTGATCTCCAAGGTCATCCAGAAGCTGCTCGACAAGAAGGCGGAGCTGCTTCTGGTAGCTCCCTACTGGCCCACACGGTCGTGGTTTGCAGACCTCCGCAGTCTATCCGTATCACCACCATGGAGAATTCCGCCAGACAGAGTCTTGTTAACCCAGGGACCCCTTCAATATCCGGACCCTCAATGGTTGCACCTAACCATCTGGAGGTTGAGCGGAGTCGTCTGAAGAGCGAAAAGTTTTCCAACAGTTATTGCCACCATCCAAGCTGCCAGACGCCCCTCAACAACTCTCATCTACAATGCCACATGGTCCAGTTTTTGCAAACGTTTGTTTCTCTCGTCTTTGCCAAAACTGGGGAATGCTGGGGAGGAGTCCCATGGAGAAGGAGGGGCATTCCACAAATTAACCCCAGCCTAGACAAGCAGAGACTGAAGTACCTCCCACTACTGGATGCTCTTCACAGCTCAAAGAGAACGGGCATGTCAGGTAAGTGCCAACGCCCTTTCTCTTCGTGGACTTGGCCTTCTTGGCTATGGCACCTCCATTGTGAAATATCTCCTCCTCTGAGTTAAGCTGACACCATCACTCCTGGCTTTCTAAAGGGCTCTCAAGAACTGGTTGTGCCATCAAGCTGAGAACTGGCAAACTACTGGCAGTAAGATGGCTCTCCCATTATAATCCCTTCACCCATGATTTGTTTTAGCTCTGTTTTATAATTTTTAACATCAATAATAATAATTGTTCCTATTATTTGTAAACTATTGTTTTTTTCTTCTACTCCACTAAGAGTCACTTGTAAGATGGGCAACTATATAAATTTGATAAATAAAATAGAAGCCGCTACAAGCAATGATTAAAGTTCTTTCAGATAAAAAGTGACTTACAAGTAGGCCTGTTTTTAACAATCAAGCCTGTATCATTGTTTCATATCTTGAAGTTTAAATAACCCACACTATTTTAAATTTTCCACTGAGTTTCACACTACTGCCATCAGAGAAAGGCTGTACAAAATTTAGTTACATTTTCAAAAATGTACAATACTCCTAACAAAATTATGTTTACTGTGTTTGTTTAATTCATATTTAAATGTATTTTCTCTAGCTCACTGCCACTTTACGAAACTTAGTAGACTTACTTCAGTCACGGTGCAAATTCCTTGAGTATGGAGCAATTCCAGAGCTCTGCCTCACATTGGAGAAACGTATGAGTGACAAGGATGTATGTATCAATGTGGCCAGAATATTCAGGTAACCCTCACTATTAAAAAAAAATAAAATACAATGTAGATCTTTTTTGTCTCTTCAGCAGCCACCTCATTATTTATTGAAGTGGTTGCTTCCATGGAGATACTGTTTATATTTCTGTTGAAATACTTTGGATCAGTGTAGCATTTAATTCCCGAATGATTGTTTTGGCTCACTTTTTTGAATAAGAAAACACAAATTTTCTGCAATCTAAATACAAGTAGACCACCCACAGGCTGCTGGGTACCCTTGAGTACATTATCTGTTTTGACTTGTGGTTTCCGTAAGAGTGTTAGTACTTCTCTCCCTGACCCAGCCAGCAGACAATGTGTGTGGGAAAGGATTATTCCTTGCTTCTAATGCTGTAACCTGCCTTAGGATTGCTGTTAGAGGGGAGGAAGAAACGCTATTATTGCTTCCTCCTTTATAGCAACCGTGCTCGACATTGTGGATTTTTAAAAAATGATTTTAGCAATAAGCATAACAGAAATTGGCCTCAAAAATCATTAGGCATGAAGAGCATAAGACTTCTTCCATTGTCCCTTTTAAATATTGTTGCTTTTCACTGCTAGATAGGGTGCAGTACTAATTTTGAGTTGATTTATTGGGAAAGGATTAAGTTCTGCCTACTCCCCAAAAGAACTTACGCTGAATGCTACTGTGTCTCTATGTATGTGAAGGTGCATTTGAATGTATGTTTGTATGTATGTATGTATGTGTGTATGTGTGTGCAAGCAACCAATAGATATGGCCTCTGGTTACTAATTTATTCACCCCTGCTCTAAAGCAAAGATCATCAAAAACATCCCCATAGGAATGAATTAGCAGCATTGCTTGTTTAACACAGAAAACTTCTTATATTCCAACCCCTGTATGATTCCTTCAGAAAAAGAATGCCGTTATATTAAATAAGAGGAAATCTGTCTCCTGTAACAGTGGCCAATGGCAGCAGGCAGCATTTAAGGCTGAATACAATAATAATACATTGATTTTTCTTCTTCTGTTATCCATAATTAAATGGTTCAGTGAAACAGGACAAGGTCTTCTTGACATCAGCTGAGAGCCCTAGGACTTGCCATCTTTGTTTCTCTGTCACTGGTGTTGTTATATGTCTTTTCTTCCTTCTCATAAAAATACCACTTTGCTTTCCAGTAGCCACTTCCTGTACGCAGGGTCCTTGGTGCTCTTTGAGCTTGGTTGTTCTTGCAGACATTTCATTATCCAAACTAGGTAACATCTTCAGTGCACTAGTGATGTTGCCTAGTTTGGGTAATGAAACGTCTGCAAGAAAACAACCAAGCTCAGGACCAAGGATCTCAACTCAACTACAAATATTCTCCTTTATTAGTACTTCATGTTATTTGCTGCTGCATTATCCTTGGTTGCTGCCGCTTTGTCTTTCTTGTTGAGGTGCTTGAAGATGTTTGTGTTGTCTGCAAGAAATCATAGTGGGACTCACAGAAACAGTGGAGGGATTTCTTCTACTACTGCAGCAACTTAAATTAAGCTTTTGATTGTCATTATTCCTTGTGAAAGAATTGATTTTTTTTTAGTCATCAAAGCCATTGCCACTTGTTTCTCTAATGGTTATTTCTACTGAACTGTACAAAAATAGAGAATGCTGGTCTTTTCATTTTGTAATATGAATGATGTTTAAAACCAAAGCAAAATACTTACATTATACTGGAACTGGAAATCGTAAAAGAAAACCTAATCTATATTATTGTTTCAAACGTGCAGCAAACTTTCTTCCTTCAACGACTGCTGTGCAGCTTTGGCAGATTGCTCCAGATGTTATGCCTTATTTTTAGCCCTGCTAAACAAATACCCAACAAAGCAGGTCAGTTTTTTAATCTCCTGGGTTTTTTTTATATATTTTAATCCTTTGATGTGCCTGTGGGGTTGTATGTATGTTAGTCCATTTTCAGAGACAAATTCCATGTGTATTTTCCAGATAGAATTGAATGTCTTCAGGCATTTAGGTGCTTAGAAATAGGTCCCTGTTGCAATACAGTCCTTGACTTATTATCACAATTAGGACCAGAATTTCTGTTGCTAAGCGAGATGGTTATTAAGTGAGTTCCACTTGATTTTATGACCTTTTTTGTCATGGTTGTGAATTGATCACTGCAGTTGTTAAATGAATCACATGGTTATTAAATGAATCTAACTTCCTCCATTGACTTTGATTGCTGGAAGCCAGTTGGGAAAGTCACAAATGGTGATCACATGACCTTGGGATTCAGCAATCTTTGTAAATACACGCCAAGCCCCCGAACATGCCATCATGGGGATACTGTGACTGTTGTACGTGTGGGAACTGATTGTAAGTCACTTTTTCCAGTGTAGTAACTTTGAACAGTTACCAAGGTAAGCTAATGGTTGTAAGTCAAAGACTACCTGCAGATGTAGATAGTACAAACCTCCTACTCTAGATGTAATAATAGAGGAGAATGTACAGATTTAAGGGCTTGGGAATTTCAAGGTCCCTAAACTTCTGCATTTGGCCAAAAATGGAATGAAAGAACAACAAGCAAAGGGAGGAAAAAAAAGGGGGGGGGAGGAAGAATGATTGTTAGAATACAAGATTGCATTAAAACAAATACATTTTCTCAAATAATAAGAGCAGATTAAATGTTTCTTTTGACTGGGTTGCTATGTGAAGATTCCAATTCATTACAAATCGACGAAACTATATATTTTTTACTTGTGTCAATTTTTAGTGTGATAATTTATACTGAAAGAGTCAGTAAGGCATCAGTTAGAAACCAGGAGGTCATGAGTTCTAGTCCTACCTTAGACATGAAACCAGCTAGTTGACCTTGCTTGGACCAATCATGCTCTCTCAGCCCCTTGGAAGGAGGCACTTTTGGAAAACCTTGCCAAGAAATCTAATCTAAGTAGGAATCAAACTGACTCAAAAATACACACACTTCTCTCTTAATGCTAAATCCATTATTACTGTTGTTATGGATGCCTGTTCCATAATAGTGGAATTTTTTTCTCCTCTTTTACTATGAATTACTGCAGAGGAATACTGATGCACACAGGGCTGAGTATGGATTATTCCAGGGTGTATTCAACTGAGTAGTGATATTTATTCAGCTATATGGAGTCCTATTCCAATCCTGTTGTGTCTCTTCATATCTGTCCCAAGAACTGAATAATGGGACTGTGTTGACCAGCAAGTCCTAATCCTGATTCTCTTATGTGGAAAATGAAAGAGTTTTGATATATCAGTAATAAGTTCTTATTAGTAAGTGTTGTTTGGATACAGATATAAATACAGATATAAAACTTTTGAGAGGAGAATGAAGTAAGTATTAATAATAAGCCTAGCTAATCATTCTTTAGTATTTCTTTAGTATTTCTCATTAGGTAACCAGTAATTTTTAACAGTATTAGAAAATGACCATCTTGCAGTTCATTTTTCTGATTCATTAGTTGCTTGATGCATGTATTATATTCTATACAGAAAGAGACCACTCAAAAATTACCTTTTTATGTTAATATTAGATCTAATAGAAGGGATTATGTCTTACTTAAAGGTAAGGGTGAATCAGTTTTCACAATAAGTTTTTCTTTCCTAAGTATTTGTTTCAACGTTTGTTTGCAATGGATATTTTAAAAGCAAATTAATTCCCATCTACATTTTCAGCAGCACCATCCTCAATAATATACAACAAAGCAACTCTTTCATACACAGTTATTGAAACTGTGTTGTTTTTACACAAAGTAATGACTATATTACTGGGTTATATAAACATTGTAGTTTCTAGTTGGCTAGTATGGTGTTGAGATTTGATTTAGATTTTTTAATTGAAATCAGTGTTATAAACGTAGAATTGTGGGAAGTTATGTTTTGAAAATATTGCTAGAGAGTATGCTTCGGTAAGGAATGTCTTATGCCATTTTTATATGTAAATGTGATAAATAAAATCATGCTTGGTTGCATTATGTATTCTTTCACGTTTGTACTTCTAAGTATGAACTGTTTATTGAATATTCTGTTCAATATGAACGGAAGTGAGCTAGAATTTATTTCAAATATTATTGAACTATTTATTGAAATGAAAATTATTGGTTTTTGTTTGCAGCAAGTTATTTCCTTTCTTATGTTCAATTTCAGGACTTAGTTATCCGTATCATTTTCATTCTTGGCAATTTAACAGCCAAAAACAATCGAGCCCGGGAACAATTCTTTGAGGAGCAAGGAAGCATTGATACACTCATAGCACTTTTCAAAACTTACTGTGAAAATGTTCCTAATCATAAACTGTGGAAAGATGGCGAAATAAAAAATCTCAGACACCCTTCTGAAGCAGAAGACATTCTTATCAAGCTGATAAGAGTGATTGCCAATCTGTCCATTCATCCAAACGTAGGTGTATGTTTGGCAACTAATCATCACATTGTGGCATTACTTATTACAGTGCTTGGTAAGGACTGCTTTTGAATATATAATCTGTAGAAGACAAACCATCAATGTCAAAATCATTTGGCTGACATTAATTTATGTCAGGTGTCCCAGCACCAATGTACATTTTCTGAAAGCACTAGACGCTCTTAGAACTGTTGCTACCTCCTTCCTGAACTATAAGTAAATATTTTCATTATATTAAGGAATTTCTGGAGCAATTTTTTAACGGTTCTTGGGTACTCATGCCCAATGGATAATCCAGATCCGGTCATATCAGTTGGAGTTAAAATCTAACATTAACTTGAGGACACCAGGTTGGGAAAGACTGGGAGGTTCAGAGATACAGAACTAGATTCACCATTATCTCTCTTTTATCTGTAAGCTCATTGACTCTTTCAATGTCCTGCTGTTTAATCCACATCCTGGAAAATGTGTTAGTTGTAAACTGTATAAACCAGCCATTTTAAATGATGGATTTCAATTTGCCTTGCTGCATTGCATTTGTGTAGCCCATTATAATTGGGACAGCATTCCTGTAATTCTTTGTTTTAATTCTCTGCATTTTAGAAACGATGTTATCCATCATCTACATGGTACCAATTTTATTAGCTGATCAGAAATTCGAAAAGAGAATTGGAAGGAATTTTGTCTTCAAATTTCTTCCTTTGCTTTTTTTCAAAACTTTCCAAGGACTTGCTGGACATATCATGTATTCAGATGTCAGTGTGAAGGACTTCTGGGGGAAAAAAAATCTATGTGGCACTAACTGTCAACACTGACTTGGTGCCGCATAATCAATCAATCAATGAAGGATTTCAGTAAAATGAATGTGTACATCTACTTGTGTAAAACACACACAATTTCACGCTTTGAAATGGCCTCAGACAAAAAGGCTGAATTCTGCATCAGAATTTTATTGAAATGTTGCCAATTTCTTATTACAGCAGTTAATTGTTTGGCTTCATTTTATGATGTCAGTGTAACTTTTTATACTAGAATAACTGAAGTTATGATATGCTACATAATTGGTATCATGTCCGAAGTCTTCTCTTCTAAATCACTAGAGTGCAAGTCGGTTGAGGAATGTGAGGAACTGGTTATTAATGCCATTGCAACGATCAACAATTTATCCTTTTATCAGGTGAAAAATTCCATAATCCAAGAGAAGAAATTACATATAGCAGAACGTAAGAATATTTTAAAAATTAATTCTCTCATCTTTCTATTACATGGTAATGGCCAGTGTTGCTTATAAATATTACAAGTTTGATTGAGCAAATCATAAAAAGGATCTAATTTAATGATTTTTCAGACAATTTTGTAATGATAAAGCCAGCCCAATTTGGCTTAATCTTTGACATGTTTGCCTTTATTGATTAGTTTTATAAAGAAGAACATGTTGATTTTGTAAACCGGTTGATTAGCATATTACGCCCCTTTTACTAGTTTTGTCTTCTGTTTTTGTTTCTAACTCATGTCAAAGGCTTGACTAGTAACGTTATTCTTTGACTATAGATAAAAAATATAACACAAGTAATAAAGCTGAACTGCATATCACTCAAAGATGTTAAAGGAGAACTCACTGAACAAAATTTTCAGACACACAATATGCTAATAGGGATTTTCTGCCTTTGTAGATACTGCTGAATTACTAAGTTTTCCACTAACTAGGCTTCCCAAGCAGTAGATAGTTATATCAAAATATATACAGTTCTGGTTTAATTGTATGTTGCAGTGAATCCCTAATTAAAACTAAACTGGCATAACCTTTGAATGGTGCAAAGTTAAACACATCTTTGTGCAAATTTAACTGCACACCTATTATTTGTGTGCAGTAGTGAACAGGTTCAATGTTTTTTTAAAAAAAACCAGTAATTATTACGGATGCAGAAAGTTTGGACACTTTCGGTGGATATTTTGAAATACTTCCTTTGGCAGAAAAAAAAAAAGCTTTCAAACATTTCTGGTAATGATCTAAGAAAACCTTCTGGAATATTTCCATGGAGAACTTTTCTAAATCAGATATGTTTTCGATCTCCTTGGATGAACTACACATTTGAGTTCTCCCTATAGATTTTCAATAATATTCATTTATGGATACTGTGAAAGATTGCAAAAACCTTTCTTTTCTGTAAATAGGGTTTATTTGAACATTGTCTTGCTGAAGTATCCAACTGTTTTAAACTTCAGTTTCATTGACTGTGGGTATTAGTTCTACACTTTGTTGATATCCTGTTTTTAGTGTTAAAATTTGACCAAGGGTAATTCAATTTATGCATAACATTGTATAAATTATATGTTAGGTGGTCATGGCACTTTTTAGCCTGAAGTACAGCATGCAACAATGTTTCTCTCTACTCTGAGAGGCTAAAATAAAGATGTACTCATTGCTTAATTTGCTCTTCTGGGAGACATATTTAATTAGAATAGAATGGAATGGAATAGAATTCTTTATTAACTAAGTGTGACTGGCCTGCTTTTGGAATAAGATACTTATCCCTTAAAAATATATCAAATGCAGTGTATTTTCCACTTACAGTGCTTTTAAAGATGTTAATGACCAGTCATATGGATGGAATTCTGGAGGCTATTCGTGTCTTTGGTAATCTTTCTCAAGACCATGAAATCTGCAATTTTATTATACAACGAAAAGGTGAGCTCCTATCCCATTAGAAATAACCATGTAACATAAAGCAACACAAATCATATGTACTGTTGCCTATTAGATTTTGCTTAAAAGGAAATGGCTGCTAAAACTATCTGCATAGAAAGAGTTCTATTGAAAAGAGATCGTTAAATTTAAGCAGAATTTGCAAAGGCAGGTATGTCATTTAATACAACACTGTGATTGCCTCCCAATTAAAATACGTACTTTTTACTTTTAAAAAATTGAAAAACCCAACGCATCAGTTCAACTTTGTATCAGGGGACTTTATAAAAAGACATCAAGAGTAATTGTGCTTAAAATAGTCGTGCCGAATCTTCATGTTGAGATTATTGGGATACGCCTGTGAAAAATATGGCATTTTCATTCATTGCAGAGGGTTGATCATTCCTACAGAAGAGAAGTCGGTATTTCAATCCTTTAGAAGTGGCACAGCAGTATTGTAATGGTGCATCTAATACAGTTATATTTTCTTAAAAGCAAGTTTGTTCTCGGATTTTTTTCTTCTCTGATCTAGTGTACAAGTTCATGATTGCTTTGCTTGATGCCAGGCACCAAGACGTCTGCTTTTCAGCCTGTGGAGTTCTCCTCAATCTTACTGTGGATAAAAGTAGGCGGAGTATTTTGAATGAAGGAGGAGGAATTAAAAAGTAAGTTTAAAGTAGCCGAGTCAAAAAAGATATTGCTGAAATTCACACGGGGGCGGGGTGATATATAGTATATTATTATTTCTATTTTCCTACAAGGCTGCTACAAAACTCTAGTTTTCAAGGGTTTAATAACAGCTATTCAACCTATTATTACAACAGATTAATCGATTGTTTGAGAGATTTTGGGCCCACAGATTGGCAACTGGCTGGTTTGATATGCAAAACTTTGTGGAACTACAGTGAGAATGTTACAAGTAATGAACCCTGCTTTGAAGAGGATGACTCAAATGCTCTACTAGTTCTTCTTATGACATTTCTTGGTAAGCTGTAAAATAATCTGTGTTTCTTTAATGAATGGAAATAGGACATATAGAAAGTAGTTTACATGACTTTTTTTTATGTAGCCCATTATTTTTTTACAGTCTTTCCACAGTCTTAGCAAATCATTTACTAGCAATAACAATAGCACTTATATACTGCTTCGTAGTACTTTACAGGCCTCTCTAAGCGGTTTACAGAGTCAGCAAATTGCCTCCAATAATCTGGTTCCTCATTTTATTGACCTCGGAAGGATGAAAGGCTGAGTCAACCTTGAGCTGGTCAGGATCAAATTGCCAGTAAGCAGTGAGTTAGCCTGGAATACTACAGTCTAACCACTGGGCCCCCATGGCTCCTGATATTACCAACCACCTGGATTGTTTTATTTTTTGTTTAAAAAGAAGCTGTTAATTATTTGAGAGCCAGTTTGATCTAGTGGTTAAATTGTTGGACTAGGAACACAGAAACCTGAGTTTTATTCCTGCATGAAAGCTAGCTGAGTAACATTTGGCTACTCATTCACTCTCAGCCTCAAGAAGGTGGTAGTGGCAGACTATCTCCAAAAATGCTGCCTAGAAAACTCCATGAAGTAATCAGGACTGAAGTCTTACTCAAAGGCAGGGGGAAAAAAAAACAATAGCCAGAACCCCTCAGGAAATTTATCTTTTTATGCACATTATTTTCTTTAGATTATTCTCTGTGTTGGTTGCAGATGCATCCAAATACATGTGTGAAAAACTCTTAAATTTAAGTTTTATTTAATGCTGATTGGTAGATATTCTTTTGCTTGCTATAGATGAAGAACTGGCACAGACTTACAGTTTTGACAGTGACTTAAGAGAATATCACAAACTTTATTGGGAAACAGAGTTCAAACCTGTGGCACAAAAGCTTCTCCAGAGAATTCAAAATTGAAAATCATTACTTGAGTTTCTAATACTGCATTTCAAGATGGGTGTTGAATCAATCAATGCACAAAATCACTTCTGCATCTGCTTTTGCAAATCATTTGATATAAAAACATTTCAGTATGTTTCCATTAAAAACACCTTTTAATTTTTCTACATAGCATGTACATTCATTGTAGAATTTTTCTTAAATTTCCAGTGGATTTAGGAAACATAAAAATAAACTAATTGCAACAACTGAATTGAGTATCTTTTTGATTTAACTTTATAATATGTTTTATATTTAAGATTTTATAAAAGATTGCAAAAATTAGTACCATGGTTATCAAGTATAGATCAAGGAATTCAGACAGCATTAATTGTTAAATAATTTTGTTAGGTTTTAATGTATAGAATAGCATTGCATTTGGTCAACAATTTCAAAATGAACTTTAGATGATTCAGACTAACATTCTCTACCCAATATTTTAAAAATATATTGAAAATCACAGTATAAATGCAGATTTTTTTTAACTTTGAAACAATTGTAAATGTATTTATGTGATAAGATTATAGTCCTTGTCCATTTATTGATAAGCCAATCTGGTAAAGTGAGATAGTTATTTGATTTCACAAATGGAATTCATAGAGCAGGTAATGAAATTTGTATTTTTAGCCAAAGCCAACTTTAAAATTGCACATTTGGCTTATATGTTTTGGATCAGCATTTGCCTTGCATTTTTGAATAAAGGAAATAGCAGATGCTTCCTGTTGAACTGTCAAGAATTGCAGTTTAACTTTTGTTGTTTTTCTCTCAAACACAAATTAGAAATTACATACCAGAACACAGCATTCATTTGTCTATTTTGTAATGAATGATACCAGTACTATAGTGTAAGAAGTCTGAAAAAAGAGGAAAGTGTTATTTTTTATTTAAACAACCCAGTAATACTAACAGACTTCGTACAAAAAGTATCCATATATTTTACACATGCATGCACTCACACTCGTATATCAAAGTCACTTATAGGTTTTTTTTCTTGTTGTTATACTGTTTTCTTGTTAAACTACATAAGCTGCTGCTTAAGGGGCAGGCTGTAGAAATGAGTGTTTTAGTAAGAAGCTATTTGAGGCCTGAACTGATATTTCAACACCTTTGATAGCTTCTAGGAATACTGAAGAAGTAAAATTATCTATTCTTGCTCTCAACTATTCAATTTTTTTTCCACAAAGTTGCAGATTTTTAAGCAATTTTGATAGTCTCACACTGCCTCAGTCTGAAATAATAAGACCAACATAGACAGCAAAAGATTCTCTTAACGATCAAAACTGTTAATGTAACATCCTGTTCAGCTCTGCATTATCAGCAAGGAGCTTCTCTAACATCACATACAATGTAGGCTCAGACGATAGCATTGCTTGCATTTCTTTATAGCTTAATAACTGGAATTGCTAGTCTCTTCATTTAACCAGCACATTCAGCAGCATCAAGATTTTTATAAAAACATTCACCCTTATATCAAAAGCAAAATTGTTATCTTCCAGATTCTTATTTATTTGTGACAATACATAAAGATTTTGGTAATTAGTTGTCTGCCAGAAGTCATTGCCTCCTATGCTAACCGAAGCAGGCTGGAATCTGTTTGATTGTGTCTCTGAACAACTGTTCTACCACCAACCTCATCAGCAGTAATATCCCATTAAGGAAGGAGCTGCAATAATACTAGTAGTAGCAGTAGTAATAATAATAAACATTATGGCACAAATAATTTCATGGCTTTTAGCCCCTGCTGGTTGAGAAGGCCCTTAATAAGCCCTGGTAAGTTGCCTCTGTGGCACCTTCGGTTACGACTGCCCAAAGTTTTCATGTCATGTAACGAGTAATGGCTCTCAGAGCATAAAGCAATTCAGCTTGCATCCGTGCTTCTATGAGAAGCAAATTGACGTGAACCTTAAAGAAAACAATAGGGGAAAAAAGTTGGGTTTAGTGTCTTTTGTGCATTACAGTATTTTAAGGCAGGCAGAAATGCTGCTAATATTTGAACTGAAGCCAGGCGGAAATCCATGAATATACTAGTGGCTGATGATGGCAGGAATCTTATGCAACAACCAATTAAGTGCTGCTCCATACAATAGCTATATGTGCAATATTATTAGGCGATCCTGGCTTTAGGCCTGGAATGACTTAATTCTTGTTACCAGGTGAGACAAAGTAGCTCTAATAATGATCTACAGCAGTGGTCCCCAACCTTTTTTGTACCAGGGACCAGTTTTACGCAGAAACACTTTTTCAAGGACCGGCGGGGGGGACACTTTTTCAAGGAGGGGAGGAGTCCGAGTTTGGTGGTTTGCTTGCAGACGCTTCATTACCTGACTAGATAACATCTGATGTTGTTACCTAGTCGGGTAATAAAACGTCTGCCAGCAAACCACCAAGTTCAGGGAGGCTCAGGACAAGTCCCTGCAGGATGGCTGAGAAGCCCCGCCTCTCAGCCCTGCCTCCCTCAGCCTCATCCCTCAGGTGTCTGCCTCGTTCCTCTCTTCAGTCACTCTCTCGCTCCTCCACCAGCCCAGGAAGAAACTGCTTCAAAGAAGCCGGCAGGGTGGCTTTTCCTGTCGGCGCAGCTCCTCCGAAGTGCCCGTTCACCCCCACCCCGCCGCCCGCGGTTCAATCCAGTGCTCCGTTCTGCCTGCCTGCCTGCCTGCCTGCCTTCGTTTCTGGTTGTTTCGGAGCAGCTTCGGCTGAGTAAAAGAGGCGAATAGTTATTCTCAGCCAAAGCTACTCCGAAACAACCAGAAACGAAGGCAGGCAGGCAGGCAGAACGGAGCACTGGATTGAACCGCGTGCCACTTGTTTCCGGCTCTAGGGGGCGGTGTTCATCTTCGTTACAAAGCCAAAGAGCCAGTGCTGTCTGAAGACATCTCCGTGGTCATGTGGCCGGCATGACTAAACACCGAAGGCACACGGAACGCTGTTACCTTCCCACCAAAGGGGTCCCTATTTTTCTACTTGCATTTTTACATGCTTTCGAACTGCTAGGTTGGCAGAAGCTGGGACAAGTAACGGGAGCTCACTCTGTTACACATATATATATACAGCATACATTATGCATGCATGCATGTATATATACATACATTACGCAAACATACAGCATACCTTCTCAGAATGTTTGAATTGCCTCCAGAAGCTATCGTACATTCTATTTGTGGTCCTCTCAGGAGCACACACTACAGTTTTGATATAAATTTTAAAGCTGCGGTCCAACAGCTGATTAATTTCACCATAGTCGTAATCATCATATCTATAATCAGGAGAACAAATATGTTCAGGTTTTCCATCAAACACATTATTGCCAGTTATAATAATTACTGTGCTATTGCTTGCTATTTCACAGCCGTATATTTTCTGGTAGATCTTAAGCTGGTTTTGCTAGAATCCCAATTGTAGTAGTACCCTCAGTATTTTTGTCCATTCCCAATATGTTGGAAATAGTACACATCCCCCCTTTTTTGGTGCTTTGCCCTGTTTCCCATCTTCTACTCAATGTAATCCTGTCCAGTTGCAGCTTTCTTAGTATCTTCCAGACATGGATTTGGGAGCAACGCAAGACCTTTGTTCTAGAATTACTTTTAGTTTTAGCTTTTTTTAGCTGGTTAGCTTTGTCAGTATACAAGGTTCTTACCTCAAGCACAATTGTTATCAAGAATTTGCCTTTAAAAGCATTTAATAAGAAGTTACAAATGCAATTATTTTTTTAACCAGTTCACTGATTGTATGCTCATAAGCTTTTGATGTAGGTTCTTAATATAAATTTCCATAATATGTGTTCAAGCAATATGGGGAACAAAATTTCCAAAATTAATAGATAATTAAAGCTGAGATGGACCAACCTTATTCCAAACATACAGTGAATGTAATTCCAGATTGCACGCCTAAGCATTGACGTATCCACATCTTTATGCATAGCCATTGTGTTGTAAGTCAAGTTGTAGGCAATTTGAAACTTCTCATCTATCAGTTGTCCTACATCTGGATAGAGACGATTTACCAGCGAATATCCGTGGTCTTCCCATGAATAGTCCTTAAAAGCAAAGCAGGTACATGGAAGCAAGTTCTCAAGAACTTTGACATAGTAGAAAAAAATATATTTTTCACTGCATTTTTAAAATCCAAAATAATGAGATAACTGCTATGTATTCCAACAGCATGGATACTCTTGTCCTCCACTTAGGAGCCACAATTGGGACAAGACTTTCCATTCCTAAGCAAGGTGTTTTTCAAGTGAATTTGTGCCTCATTTTATGAACCTTTTTTGACACGTTTGTTAAGTGAGTCACTGCAGTTCAGTGAATCACACTGTCATTTGGCTTCTGCCTTTGAATTTGCTTGTCAGAAGCCAGCTGGAATGGTGACTCCCCCGCTCCCCCTGCCACAATCCCAGGATGCCAGAACATGTCAAGTACCTGAATTTTGATCCCTTGACAGTGGGGATGCTATGACAGTTGTAAGTATGAGGGCTGGTCGCAGGTCATTTTTTTCAGTGCTGTTGTAACTTTGAAAGGTTGCTAAATGAATGATTATAAGCCGAGGGCTACCTGTATAGCTTTTAGTATATAATCCCCTATATACTGCCTGAGAATGATGAGTAAATGTCCAAAGCTGCAGGGCACCAAATGGCCTATGCTTGTTTTAAAGTTACAAAAAAAATACAGCGTGTAATTTATATATCTAATATTCTGTTTATACACCTAATATTCTGGAGAACACTTTAGATTTTGATACTGATAACATATGACTTACCTGCACACGGAAAGTAGGTACCTGCATTCCATGTCTTGAGAAATCTTTATAACCATAGCTAGTATCCTCAAAGTGACGAGATACATCTCTTGTTGGTGCTATTTCTTCATCTTCTGTTAAATATGTAACAAATACAGTAAATGTCTATGGAGATTCTCAGTCATCCAAATCATGGTTGTCCCAAAGGTGATTTTTTTTTTCCAAGAGGCAACTGGACTTTCTGGTACCAGAAAGTCCAGTTGATTCTTGGGAAAAAAAATCACCTTTGGGACAACAAACATGGTAGTTTTTAAAAAAAACAGCTTAAAGCACATTGCCAAATTATAATAACTTCTGTAATTAATCCAGGAAAAGCATTTTGCAGATAAAATATAGCTTCTTCAAAAATGCAGTACTGAAATTCTCCCCGTATAATCTTTGCTTTTAATAAGGATCAATACATGTTCATTGTATGTGTTATGAAATGGAGAGCTGCAACTTATTTGAATGTTGGTTATATGGTAGCAAATGAAAAACGGACAAGCTTATTTTCTTCTGTAATTATTTCAAAATATGAGAAAACTAAGCCTTGAGAATGAACTCCTGCTTAATTACTGTGAAAGGGGTCAATAATGTACACAGGACTAGGAATTAGCATCAAAGATCCTTGCTTACGATCTTAAGTGCCTCTCCATAAGCAGGTTGACAGGATAAAATTAATAGCCAGTCTACACACATATTAGAAGAGTTCACAGCTTGACTTCCGGTTTGACTCTCTTCGACGACGGACCGAAATCCGCGATCATGCCTGGTTTCGATATGTGCTCGCTGACAGAGCGCCCCAAGCCGGCTGGTTTCAGGGCTAAGCCACCCTGTAGAGGTGGTGAAGAGGGGGAAGACTGCCAGCAGGGTCGAGGAGAGCAGCATCTCTCCTCCCCAGCTGGCCATTACTCCCTTTTCCGAAGGCAGTTGCAGCGGTGGTCAGAAATGGCCACCTCAAAGAAGAACTCAACCAGAAAGAATGTGCAGGAGGAAGATAAAAAGAGAAAGTTTTGGTTGACTGGGTTAAACTGAAAAAACAACAATGTAAGGTACTCTGGAATTTAAACTATAAAAAATAACATTGTTCCCAAAGAAGATTTTGAAGCAGCGAAGGAGAGAGAGAAAGGAAAGGATTTGGTTTTTTTTTCTTCCCTTCCTTAAATTGACAGTTAAGAGACTTAAGCAAGAAATTGAAAAAAAATCCACTTTGACATTAATAGGCATTTAAGCTGAAAATAAAATGTCAAAGGGATAAGAAAGATTTCTGGAAACTTAAAAGTTTTTAAAAGCAGGAAAGGAGAAAAAAAGAATAAAAGGGCAGGATCTGGAAAAATGGAGGAGACTGCCTGAAATTAAGGAATGGAACTGGAACTAAAAGGAATTTACATTGAATCTAACATTGAATCTAACAAGATTCCTAAAAAATACATTCTAACTGAAACTTAGCAACAAAATAATAGAGCCCCAGGAAGAGAAGGTGGAAAAAAGAAGCAAGAGGAAACAACCTTGGATTATTTGGATTACTTGGTGATTTTTGGCTTTTGTATTTAAATGACTAAAGTTAATCGGGTGGTTGTTTAAAAGTGTTTAAAATGGCATCACTCTTGGAAGAACTGAAAATGGAACTTAAAAAACAGAAAGAAGATGCACAAGAAGGGAGAGGTTCTTTTGGCTTCATATTTCAATTTTTAGAAATGGGGATCTGGAACTATGAGAAACAACAAGAAACGCTTGCAGAACAAGAAGAATGGGACAAAGAAGAAGCCATCTTTAATGATCAAGTAATTTTATGTGGGGGGATAAAAAGAAAGGGGGAGAGAGTAAAAGGTTTAAGACTAGAAAAAACAACCAAGAAAAAGAATAGTTTGAAAGATAAGTATATTATTAGAAAGCAAAGAAGAGGTGATTACAGAAGAGAGAAGTAGAAGTAGAAAGACAAGGGGGTAAAAAGGGGAAGGAGAAGAAGAGGGGGAAACAGGAAAGGAAAAGAAGTTATAAAAGACAAACAAAATATAGAGGAACAGGGAAAAGATATGATTGAAACCACAAGCTTGTTTAGAGATAATGGGTGAAAATCTAATTGTAAAAGGGACTCTGCAAAGGTACATAAGATAGTATTGTTATATTACAAATAAAATTATTTTAGAAAATATGATTAAAATGATGGATAAAATATTCACTGTATGGAATGTGTGGAATGTTTGTTAATAAATAAATGAATTAAAGTGAATGAGAGAATTAAAGTAGGAAAGGATGGGAACATTTAATTATTAATATGGGGAAAAACAGAATTATAGAAAGTTGATAAGTGTTCACAAAAAAGTATGATATTCAATTGAAAAGAAATGTTAAAGATGTTAAGATTTTAATGAATATTAATGACAGAAATGAATTGGAATGGAATGAGTGCTTTATTTACATACATACATACATACATATGTATATGTATGTATGTATGTAATCTTTTTTTAAGTATATAGTGTGTATTTTAAGAATGTACCAAGCAGAATACAATTGGAAGTTATATATTGAATGCTATAATCTTAAAGGTATAAACTGAAGCTTAAAAATCAGAGTTGAATGGATAAAATTAAAAGATATAAAGGTGTCATACTCCAATTAGTAACTACAGAGGAAAATTTGTTTAATGAGAAAAAGATAATATGAAATTGAAACAGGACAGACAAAAGTATAAATATAATGATTTAAATTGAGATGAGATAATTAAAATAAAGTTGAGAAAATTAAAAGAAGGGGAAAATTGTAGAAAATGTAAAACAGTAATAAGATATGGAATAGAACACAAGAATGAGCATGAAATTGAGTTTGTGTCTGTATGATGAAGTGATAACTCAGGACCATGCTATTTTCGAAAAAAGATGTTTTATTTGTATTATTATTATTTTGTGAAAACCCAAATAAAATTTTCTTTTAAAAAAAATGTTCACAGCTTTAGTGGCAATGAACCAACTACACAAGCTTAACTGTATGGTAATTGCTGCTACTGCAATTTTGAGGCTACAAGTTCACTACTGTAAATACATCTGAATATAAAAGATTTAGTTATTCTCTCAGGCTGGTTGCGAGTATCCTTTCTCATGTTGTTTCTGAGAGCTGGCAGGCAGTGAGAATGAGCCAACTGAATAGAAGCCTTGACTTTTGGACATGCCAAAATATACCTACTGTTTGCAATACACCCTCTTCCTATCTATATACTATTTTTCTTCTTAGGCAATTATGTATTTTTACATACAGATGGGGCACCTGTTGCTAGGAAGATATTTGCACAGCTTTATTTGGTACACCCATTGCATCTTTCCTAGATTGGAGGGGCCTGCCAGACCTCACTCATTCTCTAGTCAACTCGTGGCTTGATTGCTATAATGCATTCTAGGTGGGCTGCTCTTGAAAATGCCCTGGAAGCTTCAACTGATCCAGAAGGTAGTGGTGTGAGCAGTGCTGGGCATGCATAGATATGCTCATGTAACCCGTCCACTTCATGACTTGTACCGGTTGCCAATTTGCTTCTGGGTGTAATTCAAATGCTGGTTGATGCCTATAAAGATCTACATGTAATAGGTCCTGATTGATCAGTCAAGTATTTTGATTTGATTTGACATTTTTATCCACCTATCCAGTCTTTCCCAAGGCGTTAAAAGATATCATCGCAGGATGTAATTTGTTCCAAGTAAAGCTGCCTTTTACAATTGACTAATGGCGATTTTGTCAATGTGATGGTTTTCAAGTGGTGCCCCAAATATTTTGGGATCTATCACTATCGGTACTACTTTTGCTTTCTTTTATCATAGTCATTCTACTTCTATTTGTAGGTCTTTTGTATTTTGTTATTTTCTCCAGTTTCTTTCCGATTCTTACCCTCTTGATTTACTGTAACATCCACTTTCTAGATTTTTGTGTTGTTCTTACTGACAATTGTTAAGTCACTGTGGTTATTATACCTCCACACATGGAATTGTCATTTTGTAAATGATGTAAGAGCAGATTTCTGGTTTTCAAAGTAACATTTTCAATACTTCCTAGTGCTATTGAAAACTTATTATGATATGGAACACAAAATCATTTTTATTATTTGATAAGAGATATTTTAAGCCCATAGAGAGTCTTCGGTTTAAAATGAAATAACTGAAGTGCCAAACTTGCTGGTCTGTTCCATTGAGCTAATGAATTCACATTTATTTATTTATTTATTTTAAAAATCTGTTTTGTCCTATTAGTGCAGCTTTCCATGTTTTAAACCTCTTAAATTTTAACAGATTAATTTTAAGGATGATTGTTATAAAATGACTGTCTGTTAAACTGGCAAGCGCTAGTGTGACAATTTGCATCATCTGCTTGATACCATTACACTAATTATGCCACTTGTGTTAATTTTTCATTTGCATAATGGTGCTGTTTCACAAATGACAAATTATATTATTTACTTTGTGTGTGTAGTATTATGCAAATGATATCAATTTGTGCAGAAAATTGGTCTGATCGTTATAAAATCTTTTTCATCAAGATAACTCAAGATTTCACTGTATTTACTAAATCTGGTGTTCTTTTAAGTTCCCTGAATTGTGAGTCACACAGCCAACAGATACATTAGTTGGAAATTTTGTGGCTGGAAACCTAATACTTTTGGAAGGCAGCAGTTTTGCGCCATCTGACTTAGGGTGTGCAAGTTTCCCATTTGTGACAACCTGAATTATATTTTTCAGCAAATCTGAAGACTCCATTTAGTTAACATGTTGTATTTTTCACGTTGATGAACTGATGGACAAACTCTGATAACTGGCACTTTTTTTCTGGATTATTTTTCATCTTGCTTAAAAAAATCTGACAGGTCTATGCTGAACTGTGAAATATTTAACAACTTTTTGAAGGACAATTGGATTCTTGATTTCTTAAAGGAAGTAATGCCAGGCCTATATTATACTGAATATATTGAATATATTTTAGAGTGTGCTGGATTGAATGTAGGTTTGGATGATGATGATGATAATTCTGATTCATTTTTATCCCTGGTTTTAGAAGAGAGCAGTTATTGTTACTCTGACGAACTATTTTTGTTACAGAATAATGAGGAAGTATAAATATCGGAACTGATAAATATACATGCGAAATTAAAAAATAAAGAAATATTAAATATGTTCTGACCTGAGCAACCCACCAACATACTTTCTCTCTTCTCCTTCTCAAATCGGGTGGCCTTTTCCTCTTGACTAGCTTCAACATCGTCTCTGCATTCCTGTATTTGCTTCATTTTTTCCATAAGTGCTTCTACTTCACAGGAGGGCTCGGGAGTCTTTAATAGCAACAATTTTAAAATTTGCAATGTAACACCGATACGCTATTATGATAAGGACCAGATTTTCTATTTTATACCTAATATAGTACTTGCAACTTTTTTAGAATGCCTATGTATAGGATTAAGAAAGCAAATATAATTTTTCTAATGCTTAAATTAAAGGAACATTTTTCTTTTGCATTGTAAATATGTGGGAATTGTTTTACCACTTGAAGGAATTTTTAAATGTTCCAAAATGAGAATATGTAAAGTTGATGCATAAGTGTACATACGGGCAGGAATTGTTAGCAATGGTTTATTAGTGTGGCTAAATATCCTATAATTGTGATTGCTATAATATGGCTAATTCTTTATTTTGAACTCGTTAGAACAAATTTTAAAAAGGCTGAGGCCTTGCATTATTATTAATAAAGTCTCAACTGAGTGGCAAATCATGTTTCTAACTGATATACAGTATTAGTAACAGTATGAAAGGTGCAGCTGAAATAAAATGTTATGTTCTAAATTACATTCAAATTAGATTGCCTTCAGCCTAATATGGCTCTTCCCACACCCCTGACTTCCAAAAATTTTATCTGAATTTCTTTCGGTATCCCAGGGTCCATGTGTTCAAACACTATGGTTTAAAAATCATACAAAAGTTTCTTCCAATGGTCAAGTAATAGATATACTCCATTTCAGTGTGCCCCTTTATGGCATCCATCTTGCATTTCTACAGAGATTTACTTGATAGTTTAAAGTAAAATATACCTGGGGTGCCCACATTGCAGCCCTGGTCAAAAGGGCCCAGCAGAGATCATACTACCTGAGACTTCTCAGAAAACAACAACTGAATGAAAAACTGCTGTTGACCTTCTACCGCTGCACCATAGAGAGCATTTTAACATACTGCGCCTCTGTATGGTTTGCCAATTGCACAGTGGTAGATAGGAAAGCACTCCAGAGGGTTAATGTCATTGCCCAGAAGATCATTGGTTGCCCTCTCCCCTCTTTGGAAGAGCTTTATAGCTCCCACTGCCTTAGGAAAGTTCAAAACATTCTCAAAGATCCATCTCATCCTGGGAACCCCTTTTTTGAACTATTACCATCTGGCAGATGGTACAGAATAATAAAAACAAGGACAAATAGGCTGAAAAACAGCTTCTATCCCAGGGCAGGAGCTCTCTTGAATTCTGCTATATAGTGCAGTGTTGGTGTGGTGTTGGGGGTTTCTGGTTCAATGTGTGAAGGGTGAAGGATGTGGTTGTGTTTATTTTCATGGTCATGGTCATGATGTGCACTGAAGATGGTGTTTGATTTCGTTGTACGAAGTGTAATGACAATAAAGTAAACTAAACTATTCATTTTCTCCACTTAAAAAAAAAGAAGGGGGGGGGTTGAAGGGAAGGAGGGAAAGTTGTACAACTTTGCAAATATACACCACAACAAGCAGATGCCTTCTAAAAAGGCCAACACACTCAACCTTTCAGAACATAATACTCACTGTAATATCTGTATCAGGGGTATGCATCTTATATTCATCATGATTGCCATTTGCTATATCACAAATGCAATAACCATCAACAGAGAGCAGCCTGAAAGTATGGCCGCCATCACAGTGGATCTCTGGATTGATTCCACAGCCAAAAGTGAATGAAGCAAGGGAGTGATAGTGTGTGAGGAGTACTACAGCATGGACCAATTCTGCCAATGACCAGCTGTGTTCTTCAGTTTTTAGAAGTTGCTTTAAAAAAAAAGGCAGAGAGAAAGAATGTAATCATTACATCAAATTCTGTTAGGCCCCAACAACTAACAGTGACATGTGGAGTTACTTCTGAGAAGTTTCTTTATTGTTCACCTACAGGCAGACTCTTGCTAGTTTAAAGCAACTATCTGCATAACTATAGAGTAAATGTGTTCTGGGAACTATTGGCAAACTTTTCAAGCTCCCCTGCTTTTTTGCCCTCTGTGAAGCAGTCCTTTCCTTCTGGGACTCCAGACTATATTCCACAGCAAACTTATAATCATCACATTACAAGTAATATCACAAATATAAATGCACAGTGGATCAAAAATATTACAGCAAGAGACTAACATTAAGCATGCTCCATTCTGAAGGGTCCTTTTAAAATGCAGAAAACCATGTTAAATACTTGATAGCTCTTTTTTTCATTTGGCAGCTATGAGAATTATACCGTTTATTGTTCGTTCTATAGATCTAGGACAATAATGTAATTTAGAAATAAAAGCAGGCAGTGGTGAAGAATGACTAAGCACAAAGTCTATGCAGGAAATGGAGTTTGAAACAATATATTTTAAATATTTTAAAAGTCAAACAATTTAGTCATTAGTGCTACAGGACTCAAACATTTTGGAGAGAAAATATAATCAAAACAGATACAATTTTGCACTTCTGGGGAGAATGGATGATCTTTTCTTGTTTCATTTTGAGCTGGTAAAAACAAAAAGAACCTTTTTTTAAAAAAAAATACTGCAACAAGTGATGGGGAAAAAACCTGCTGATTTGGAGACAGATTGTGCAATAACTTAAATTGAATTATGGACCAACAAATAATGGCAGCCATTTCAAAAATATATGATCATTATAGATTCAAGAAACACCCTTACTTCAATATGTTCCTTTGTAACGAGCCAGGGTCTGTGTGCCAATATTTTATTCAAATCACCCAACTTCTGCAACTTTTGAGGTGCATTTTCTAGACCATTCAGCCATTTAGGATCTCCTCCAACTTGTAGAAAATAATTGACGTGAAGGTTTACCAAGTAAGAGCACTGATGTCTTGCTGCAGCCTAGAGAACAATGTGCGAACAAGAATTTATGGAACAGAGATGTTCCATAGTCATTTAAAAATGTAATTACAAAGAACATGGCTTAAGTAAAATAAAATAATGCAATAAAACTGTACTAGAAAAAAAATTATGAAAAAATCATGCATTCTTTTAATTTATTTCTTTTTTTAATACACCTTATATGCAAAATCAAAATTGAAAAGAAACACGGTGAAATGGATTAAATTCGAAAGCAACTTGCAGAGGCAAATCCTATTATTTTCAGGAATGAGTTAGATTTAGGGTGAACTGCAACTCCCTCATCTCTCATTAATGATCCCACTGATGAGGATTGATGGGGAATAGAGTTCAGTTTCATCTGGCAGGCTGTATGTTGATCAGCCCTGATTTAAGGATTGTATTGCTAGAAAGAAACTTCATTGATTGAAATGATATCCCAATTTTCCTCTAAAAAGCGTTTGCACATGGTGGCTTACAAAACAGAATCACTGTTGGAATGACTTTTCAACAAGCTGAAAATAGCAAGAACAAAACCACAAAGAAGTGCAACCAACACCTAAGTGAGTCAAATACATTGCTTAATCTTTTGGGGCAATGACTATTCTGCATTTATTGCCTAGGCAATCCTAAGCAATGAAATGTTACTGTTGATCTTCAAGTGATCTCTGTTAACAGTTTTACAGAAATGTCAACAAACAAGAAAAAAATCACCTCCATTGTGGGATCCAGGCTAAAGGGTTACATAGGAGCCTCTTAAAGTATATTATCAAAATTAAATCAGATCAATAAAATACTCTATCTCAGCAAGCTTCTCGCAACATGGTAACCCAGAAGATACATTTGGTATCCAAAAATCCGAATAAACTACATATTAATGCATTTAATAAAAAAGTTATATATTTATAGCATTTAAATCAAAAGTTACCTTCTTAGCTATGTTAAGTAGGATAGAGTAGAACTAACCATATACAACACTTAATAGTTTGCTACTTTTACATCCAGAATATAACAAGCATGCATGTGAACAACCTCAATGAGCCAAGAATCGTGTTCATATTCTCAGGATGCGAAAATGGTAGGGAACCTTTAATCCCTGTACTAACAACTGCAAAAGATGCCTATCTTATCTTAATATGGACTGTTAAGTCAGAAGGAATTAAAATGACATATAGACTGGGTGAAACCAGGCTCAATAGCAGTAACTGTGAGAGGGATCTTGGAGACTTAGTGGACAACCAGCTAAATATGAACCAGCTGTGTGCAGCAGCAGCCAAAAAAGCTAATGCAATCCTAAATTGTATTAACAGAGGGATTCAACTGAGATCAAGTGAGGTACTAATACCACTCTATAAAGCCTTAGTAAGACCACGCCCAGAAAACTGCATCCACGTTTGGTCACCACATTATAAAAAAGATGTTGAGACTCTAGAAAAAGTACAGAGAAGAGCAACCAGGATGATTAGGCGGCTGGAGGCTAAAACATGAAGAACGGCTACAGGAACTGGGCATGGCTTGTCTAGTGAAGAGAAGGACCAGGGGAGACATGATAGCAGACTTCCAATATTTGAGGGGCTGCCACAGGGAGGAAGGGGTCAAGCTATTTTCTGAAGCACCTGTAGGCCAGACAAGGAATAATGGATGGAAATTGAACAACGAGAGATTCAACCTGGAAATAAGGAGAAACTTTCTGACAGAGAGAACAATCAACCAATGGAACAGCTTGCCCTCAGAAGTTGTGGGAGCGCCATCACTTGAGACTTTCAAGAAGAGATTGGACTGCCATTTGTCAGAAATGGTGTAGGGTTTCCAGCTTGGGTAGCGGGGGGTTGGGTTAGATGACCTACAAAGTCCCTTCCAACTTGATTATCTGTTATCTGACTTTATACAAAAAAAAAATGTCTTGCAAACTGGTCATAGAAATGGAAGACTATGTATCAATGCAATAATGCAAAAATTTGTTATTTCCTATTATCCCTATCATACAATAGAGACTCACTGTAGAAGAACCTATTGCTGGGAAAGATGGAGGGCAATAGCAGAAGAAGGGGATGACAGAGAATGAGGTGGCTGAATGGAGTCATTGAAGCAGTAGGCGTGAGCTTAAATGGACTCGGGGGATGGTAGAGGACAGGAAGGTCTGGAGGAACGTTGTCCATGGGGTCACGATGAGTTGGATATGACTTCGCAACTAACAACAACAATAAAGACATTATTACTGAGATATAATAGTTCTATTTTGGTTTGAATTCATTCAAAACTGCACTCTATCACTTTAATTGTTTTATATACCCATTTCACTATCAAAAAGTTTTCAGGCAGAAAATTTTCTTAGCTTTATGGTGTTAGAGGAAAGGTGAACAAACCATTACCAAAGTTACAACCCAAGCTCCTATAAGAGGAGCTGTGTAAGAACATTATTCAGATATGCATACACTGCAGCAAGCCCATACAACAGAACAAGAAAACGGAACGCCTATGCAACATCTTCCAACAAAATGAATATCAATGCAGCTTTATCAAAAAGTTCCTGACTACTCAACCAACTGGACTAGAGCATAACCAACACAAGCTATGAAAAGGATAACACTATTACAGCAAAAAATTTCAGAAACAATCAGCAGGACTATTTCAACGACACGGCATTACCATAGCCCACAAATTAAATTAAATTAAAGCCCTCCAAAACCTCTTAAGTAAACCAAAACAATGAAGAAGAAAAAAACATGAAGGAAAAAATGGAAGTCATCTACTACATTAGTCACAAACCAGTGGCCGGGGACCACGAATAATTTTTGGTGGTCTGCGGAAAAATGTCACCCCCAAAGCATCTCCCAAAGCAATTAATCCAGGCTGCGCAAGAACACAAGGCGTGCATCGTTTGCATTTTGAACAACACGAGGTAATGAGGGGAAGAGGGAAAGGGCGGAGGGGGGAAACTTGCCCCACTCATCCCACGGGCTGATCCCATCTCCGTGGGCTGGGTCGGGGGAGGGGAAGGGAAGAGGCAGGATGGACACCTGATGGACATAACTGTAAAAGACAGACCAGAAATAAAAGTTAAAATAAGCAAAAAAATAGTAAGAGAACACCTGTCTGATCTTGATGAAAACAAATCACCGGGGCCTGATGGATTACATCCCAGAGTTTTAAAGGAGCTGGCAGAGGTCATCTCAGAACCACTGCACCATATCTTTCAAAAATCCTGGAGCACCTGGGAACTACCACAGGACTGGAAAAGAGCTGATGTGGTTCCCATCTTCAAAAAAAGGGAAAAAAAACAGACCCAGGAAACTATAGACCAATCAGCCTAACATCAATACCCGGGAAAATACTGGAAAAGATAATAAAAAAACAGATCTGCCAACATCTAGAAACGAGTAAAGTAATAACTAGCAGTCAGCACGGCTTTGTTAAAAACAGATCATGCCAAACCAATCTTATTTCATTCTTCAACACAGTGACTAAATTAGTAGACCAGCAAAATACTGTGGACATAATATATTTAGATTTCAGCAAGGCATTTGATAAAGTAGACCACAACCTACTTCTTAGTAAGCTAGAAAAAAGTGGATAGCACCATCACTAGATGGATTCGCAACTGGCTGGCAAAGCATACTCAACGAGTAGTCCTTAATGGGTCTAAGTCTACATGGAGGGAAGTAAGCAGTGGGGCGCTACAAGGTTCTGTCTTAGGCCCAGTACTCTTCAATATCTTCATTAACGACTTAGATGAGGGAATAGAAGGGGAACTTACCAAATTTTCAGATGATACTAAGCTGGCAGGAATAGCTAACACCCAAGAAGATAGGCTCAAGATCCAGACGGATCTTGTCAGACTAGAACACTGGGCCATATCTAATAAAATGAAATTCAATATAGAGAAAAGTAAAGTGCTACACTTAGGTAAGAAAAACCAAAAGTACACATATAGACTGGGTGAAACCAGGCTCAACAGCAGTAACTGTGAGAGGGATCTTGGAGTCTTAGTGGACAACCAGCTAAATATGAGCCAGCAGTGTGCAGCCGCCGCCAAAAAAGCTAATGCAATCCTAAGTTGTATTAACAGAGGGATACAGTCAAGATCAAGAGAGGTACTAATACCACTCTTTAAAGCCACACCTAGACCACACCTAGAATACTGCATCCAGTTTTGTTCACATTATAAAAAAGATGTTGAGATTCTAGAAAAAGTACAGAGAAGAGCAACCAAGATGATTAGGACACTGGAGACTAAAACATATGAAGAATGGTTGCATGAACTGGGCTTGGCTAGTCTAGTAAAGAAAAGGACCATGATAGCGGTCTTCCAATATTTGAGGGGGCTGCCACAGGGAGGAAAGGGTCAAGCTATTTTCTAAAGCGCCTGTAGGCCAGACAAGGAATAATGGATGGAAACTGAACAAGGAGAGATTTAACCTGGAAACAAGGAGAAACTTTCTGACAGTGAGAACAATCAACCAAAGGAACAGCTTGCCCTTGGAAGTTATAGGTGCCATCAGTTGAGACTTTCAAGAAGAGATTGGACTGCCTTTTGTCAGAAATGGTGTAGGGTCTCCCGCTTAGGCGGGGGGTTGGACTAGATGCAATGTAAACAAAAGTCAACTTGTTTGTTACTCATGTTAATAAAGAATTTGCATCTATGGTACTGTATAATTTTGAGTATAATATTTAGTTCAGATAGAAACTCATTAGGATAACTTATAATGTTCCAGAGATATAATGCCATTACAGTATTTTTACAAATTAATAAATTTAAGAGATACTGAGAAAAACACTAATACTGTAAAAAAACGTTTCCTGGATCATAATTCAACATACCATTATACCTATATAGTGTCGATAGCAAAGAGGCAGTGGACCGTCCATCTGCAATAGATAATGCTGAGTTTTCAAAAAGCTCTCCAGATACCGTGGATGAAAAACCATCACCAATGTAATATTATCCAGATGCCCTAACGTTGTGAAAGACTCAGCAAACAAAGAAGACATCGGAGGATCCTCAGCGCTCACTTGAAGAATCTGTGTGAACGAGGGGGGGAGGGGAAAAAACCACAACAACGTTTTCTAGGAGCAAAAATAACATAGTTTGAATAATTGTAACCTTCAAAGCCAGTGTTTTTCAACCTCAGCAACTTTACGATGTATGGATTTCAATTGACAGAATTCCCCAGCCAGAAATGCTGGCTGAAGAATGCAGGGAGTTGAAGCCCATATAACTTCAAGTCTCTGAGGATGAGAAAAACAGTTGAAATAAGTTGTTAAGTCTACCGTGTTTCTCATATAATAAGGCCGGCTCTTTTTTTTTTTTTTTTTTGAACCCCCCAAAATGGCCATGCTGTCTTTTCGGGGATGATTTAATTCCCTCCCTCGCATCTTCGGGCAGGTGGGCGGCGACGGCTTGGATGTTGACCTCGGCGTTGGTGGGGCACTTCATATCAGGGTCAACAGAGGCAGCACCATATCCGGGTATGCCACAAAAGTACTTCCTAACGGCAAGCCCCCCCACCATTGCCCCCCCATTTCGCATGTTTTAATATAGGTCTTAATTTGGGGAGAGGAGCTTAATTTCATTTCATGCCTATAAAACATGCTGGGACTTCCTATTGGGGGAGGCCGTATTGTTGGAGAAACAGGGTATATACTGTGCACACATTGAATTGGGGCACAGAAAATATTTTAGAAATTAACCATTGCCCAAACATGGCAAATAGTATGTGAACTACAAATGAATAATGTGACTAATTATCTGGAGGCTACATTTTAACTGAGAAATACATAGAAAGCATATATTTAATTATCAGCAATGGGATAGTCAATAAAGTCTTCCAAATTGCTAAGTAGTGGAAAATAAATCACTCTCAGGAAGCCATTTGTGAATCTTAATTTGGAATTAAAGTTCACCAGCTAATTATATTTATTTAACATGCAGGTCTGCTACAATTATGAGTCAGATCAAACAATATTTGATGCCCAACAGAATTGGGCAACCAGTGTAAAATGGCCAATTAAATACAGTAGTCCTCGACTTACAACTACAATTGAGCCCAAATTTTCTGTTGTTCAGTGAGACATTTCTTAAGTGAGTTTTGCCCCATTTTACGACCTTTCTTTGCCACAGTTGTTAACCGAATCACTGCAGTTCATAAGTTAGTAACGTGCTTGTTGAGTGGATCTGGCTTCCCCATTCTGACTTTGCTTGTCAGAAAGTTGCAAAAGATGATCACATGACTTTGGGACACAGCGATGATCATAAATGTGAATTTTGATCACTTGATCATGGGGATACTTCAAAGGTCATAACTGTAAAAATGGTCATAACTCACTTTCTTCAGTATTGTTGGAACTGAACGGTCACTAAGTGAACTGTTGTAAGTCAAGGACTATCTGTATTAAAATTACATGAACGTCTTTTCCTGCTGCCAAACACTACGAATGATTTATTATTGCACTCCGGTTGGCCAATACAAATTTGCAGATTAGCAGCTATTTTTCAGTCAACATTAAACTTTGAGAATCCCCTCCAACCCTGGCAAAAAATGTCACAATTTCACTGTTTTTCATGCAAAACAGACTTACACACCTCCATTTCTGGGATGAATCTGCTTGGTCCTTGTCCCAGTGGTCTAGGGATCCTAATTCCAAGTTCCTAGAAAAGAATGTTACACTACAGTACCTGGACTTTTTAGTCATAAACATTTCAGCTGTGGCTTTGAGAGCAATTAATGCTTCACCAGCGAAACAGAACCAGCCTTGTATTTCAGCAGGGCAATCAGTGAAAATGTTCTGCCCATGCTTCATAACAAGCCACAGTTGTTTACAGTGCACCATTCTGCTGCCATCAAAAACAATGAAACCTGGTTCAGTAAAAAACCTAGTTTTGCATAAAGTACTTGGCAAAGGGTCAAGAACAAGGAGTTCAGTACACAGCTGGTAGCAGGGTAATGTCAGCGATACTGGAGGCTTTTGAAGTACATCTGCATATCCACAAAACAATATGTATGAAATCTCTCAGTATCTTTCAGGAAGTAACAGGGCTGTAATTTTATCAGGGCTTGTGGGGGAAGCCACAAAAGTATAGGCAATAGGATTCTTAAAAATGTCTATTTAAAAATGACAAAGAACAAACAGTAATTTCTTAGTCTGAATTTATAGTCAACTTGAAACTTTTATCTACCACAAAACTTTCACTGAATTAATTTTCAAGCCCCATTGCACTACTAAAATGTTTTCAGCTACGATCTTTTAAACATATTACAAAAGCAGCAAATTCAGATTACCCAAGTGGCATTTTGAAAAACACCTTTACACTGCATGAACCAATTTTGCAATTGTATGATTATTCAGTTAAAAAGATAACCTTATGGAATTCACAAAGTAAATCTGGTTGCTTTTGTTATTGGAAACAAGCCCTAAGTCACATAATCTTTTCTGTTTATATTTTTCAGAAAAAGTTATGATATATAAGTATCTTCACCCATTAAAAAATAATAAGTAGTAGAGACCAGCAATTTTAAAAAAAGCAAGACCTGGACTTTGAAATGCACTGATGGAGCTTTGGCTGCCCACTTGAAAAGCAAAATGAATATGTGGGCAAACTGATTATCTTACAACCGGCTCTGAAGAATAGGCGCCAAGCCCTCTCCTGATAAATTCCCAAATAATCAAAAGAAAGACTGACCCAAGAGCCAGTTTGCTTTAGTGGTTAAGTTACTAGGCTAGAAACCAGAAGACTGTGAGTTCTAATCCTCCTGCTTTAAGCATACAAGCCAGCTCAGTCCAACCCACCTCACAAGGTTGTTGTGGGGAAAATAGGAGGAGGAAGGAATATTAGATATATTTTGCTGCCTTGAGTTGTTTATAAAAATAATAAAGGCAGGATAAAATTTTTTTAAAAGGATGAATGGATGGTTAAATGAGTTACAAGTTATTTTCTCTCACGCACACATACACACACATTCCAATAATTTTAGAAATTTACAGAGTATGAAAACATGGTTTTTGTGATGTGTACAAGCATCCCAATAGGCTACTGCAACCACAGTTGCCACACCATCACTGCTCATTCACCCTGGCAAACCCATGTAACAGCAGCCTTCTTTTTATGGGATTATAACAACTTCCTTGCTCCAAAGAGTCCCAGTCACTCTTTGTGCAATATATGCCGGGGTTTATAAATATGGCAGTCAGCGATTGCTTTTTGAACTTTGCTGGTACCACTAAATAACCTGGAGGACTAGTGAATGGTCATCATTACATCTACCAGCTGTGCCAATGCAGGACACCAGCATCAATGGCTTAACAGCACTGCAAGTGTCCATATCAGAAAGCATCATGCAGTTAGATTCCTACTCTGAAACAGAGGGACAACTTAAGCTTGGTGGCAGGTCCCTTCACAGAATCATTGGTATGCACATTACTTCTTTGTGTAGGTTTTCTGAATGTGGGGGAAGGCACACGTTCTTTATCTTTTAATGGCATGTGATCTATTTATTTACTTGATAAAATACATTACTGTTTTTTCTTCTATCAGATTGAATAAATGTAACAGGCAGGCAAGATAATATGCAGGGCTAATATAAACCACATGAGACACCCAGTCTTTTCTGCAGCCTCTCTCAAACCAGTATGGACAAACATTGAAATGCCCCCATTCTCCTTCTTCTACTTTTAGGTTCTATCAGTTCGTACAAGAATAGCAGTTCACCACAGACAAAAGGGAAAGGCTGCCAAAAAACAGAAACATTAGAGAATCAGTACATATGTTTTGGACCCCACCTTGATTCTTCAGCCAAAAATAGTTATGCTTTAAAACTTTCTTCAGGGTGTCAGTATCTCTCCAATCTGTTCCTCAAATCCGATGCATTTTATTTCATAGTTGTCATGATCTAACGATTGAAGCTCCATATCCCAGGATTAAAATATCTTCTTATGCTTTTTATTGCAGGTTCCCTATTTTTATTTCTAAACATACTGAGCACAAGACTCAAAAGCTTGGATCTTAGATTTCTTTGTTCCCTATTTCCCCTTCCTTGGGGAAAACTATCATGTTCTGCCTGTCTCTTATCTACACTTCTTGAAGCCTTCTTGTTTTTTTTTTCTATTGCTAAACCTTTATCCAGAACTGTTTGATTAATTTCGAAAACACAGTTGTTTTAGTCCATGCACAGATCTTCTAACTAGTTCAGAATCTATCGTCTTTACAATTAAAACTATAGAAGGTTTGCTCTACCATCTCTCAACCTTCATTTCCTCCCCTACTACCCTCAATAGGTGTTGGTTTCCTTGTACAGCTTTGCCCTTTCCCTCTCTCTGTTTATATTTAGGCTCCAAAAGATCTTCCAGTTTTTAAAATTCTTCCCTCAAAACTATCTTCCCCGAGAGGCTTTTAATAACTCCTTAATTCATATGCTGTTGTCCTCTGCATTCCAATATATGGCTTTCTTTTCTCCTTTATACCTGTCTACTCACCCTTTTAAAATGATTATCCACTTGGGCCAAAGATTTGTTTTTATTTCTCCCATCCTTTCCCTCTCTCTCAGAAACATTTTCTGCTCAATTCAGATATTTAAATTGGCATGCAACGCCATGCATTTTTAAATCTGTGGTTCTTTTCAGTTTCTAATAAATGATTTCATATTATGTTTTTTATGTGGTAAGATTTGTGTTGGTTTGTACATTTCCCTTTAAGTACAATGAATGGCTAAAACAATTAGATTTGTTTTCTCTACTCTTATTACTGAAGTGGACAAGATAGACAAGTTGGAACTCTGGAGCTAAGCAATATTTGTAGGGGTGGGAACATTTACAGAAACCATTTCCACCCACATACTGTTCTCTATTTTACAATTGGACAACAATAACACCACAACTGGAGATTTTCCTTGAGTCAGCCTCCAAACAACCAATTGAGGAAGTGAGCTGATGCCAAGTTGTGTAAGAGATTATACAAAACTGATATTGTCTATAAAAATTTTTTAGGAGGTACACCACCGACTTCATATAACCGACACGTTAAATTTCCTAGGAAAAGGTCTTCACAAGTAGAGTTTGCCTATCCCATTATTTTCTTATTTCACTCCAAAATTAACATACAATTCCTTAAATCTTATTTCTAGGCTTTTTGATTAAATGATAGCACAACCCACACTATTCATAGAGACACCTTGAAAACAGTAAGCACCCACTCATAACACCATTAGAGCCCAATATCTGTCATATTTTCATGCAACTGGCAACTCATTTCAGATTGCAAAAGTGATATCACAAAGCATACTAAGCATTTCAATTACAGAATAAACATGAGACTACAATGTATAGAATGTTAATATATTAGAAGTCTACGCTTATCAAATGAGAACATTTAGAGACACTGGGTGAGTTTATAATATTCTTGCCAGATGAAAAGCTTCTAGCTGCTGCTTGCATAGTTCCTGCACAAACAACCCACCATCTTTTACAGCAATCTGGTCTGTTGCCAAGAAGCTCTACCCACAAATAAGTTGTTTGCATGGCTTAACTGCATTTTATTTCTCTGCAGTTTCCAATCACTTGTTTTAGGATTTGAAATGGCAAAAAAGCATTAGCTCAATCTGTTCTCCTTGGTAAATAGGTATCTAATGGCAACAAGGGTCAAGTGTTATTGAATAGGATCTTTAATAGCATAAACTGGTGTGTGTGTGTGTGTGTGTGTGTGTGTGTGTCTGATTTTCAAAAGTACTTTCAAAGCAAATCAGAGTAAGCATTAAACTTCCACTGGCACCATTGTATTTTATGCATAGGAAGTAGTAGTATTCAGGCTATACTTTTCTATTTTTCTGTAACTTAAGCCAAAAGATGGCAAAACAAGCAACGCGGTATGAAAATTGAACCAGGGAAAGACCTACCAAATAAGCCAAGTTACTCATGCCCTTTGCCACGGCTATCCCCATTACTTACCATGAACAACCCGTTTAAGGGTCTATTTTTTAACCTCATGATAAAAAAAACTATTAAAACCATAATATTTCAAATACTTTAGAAAGATTCTAAACAAGACCATATCATTCTATCCTAGGGACCTATTTCATTCTCTCCTGTATCCCATTCCTGGATTTCCACCGGTGTTGATTCAGCAGAGCCCAGGTCTGTCAACGGTTCCTTCTCGAACCCTTTCATTGCCAACAAACTTTCCAATATTTGGTCTGGTTATTTTCCAACAGTATATTTGGATGCTTGCTCTGGCATCCTGCAGCTCCCTATTTATCATCTCCATTAGGCTTTTCTAGCGGGACCCGAGAAACCCAAAGAGCCCACCCACCCCCACCCCCCCTCCATCGATCATACAAAATCCCCCAAATTCTTGAGTCCTCAAAAGATACCCGCCTCGGGGCTCTCCTCACCTTGTTCCCACAGCTACTGCAGCGGAACGGTCGCCCTACTTCGCGGTCCCGAGTCGGGTGGGGGCCGCTCGCCAGCTTCATGCCTGGACAGGGGAGTCGGGGATGCCGGCGGCTCAACAAGCCGGCCGAGGCTTTAAAAGCAGCTGGCGGGCGGGGCATGCCTGTGCCGGGGACAAACAAGACGAAGGGAGCCCCGCCTTTTGGGCCGCCGCCCACCAATGAGCGGGCCCGGGAGGCTTTTGGGGCGGGGCCCGACGGGGCTACCTCGGCTGGGAGGGGAGCGAATGATTAGAAGGCTCCGGGACGAGGTTGAAGAAGCTGGGGGCGGCTTGCAAGCTGCCCGGCCGAAAGCTGCAGAAACGCGTAGGCAAAAGGCCTCTCTCTGGTCCTTTATAGGTCTCCAACCTTGGCAATTTTTAAGACTTGTGGACTTCAACTCCCAGTTCCTCAGCCATCTTTGCTTCCTTGCATCCTCAGCTTTGCTGGCTGAGGAACTCTGGGAGTTGAAGTCCACAAGTCTTAAAAGTTGCCAAGGTTGGAGACCCCTGCTTTAAGGCCTCCTCTCCTGTGTTCCTATGCAACAACATTCAGAGCAGGCTTTGCAGTACGGTACGAGGAAGCCCGAGACTGTTGAGAATCCCTTGGCCGCCTTCTGCAAATAAATGGAAGAATTGTTTGCAACAACTGGAGAATAAAAAAAGGACTCTTGTCCAATGCCTTCCAGGGCTCAGATCTGTTCAATTATCTCAAGGGCTTCAGCATTCTCAAGTACAGGACTGCTGGGTTGATAGACAATACAGTTTGCGTGTTACCCTCCCCTTTTTAAAAACAAACAAACCTGTATGCTTGTAGCAATATTTGAAGTATTTGATTTGGATCTCAAAAATGTGCTGGAAATCGTAACAACCTTCTGTTAGTAAGAAAGAATATGGAAAATGTTTTAGTTGTATCAAGTGCAAATGTTTATTGCAGTAGAAAACACACAAAGTGCTATAGGAATGCATAGGGAACATGATCCTGCTACCAAACACCTCCTTTGCAAGTGTCTTCCAAACTTCCAGTTTCTTCCACCTACAGAGCATTTTCTGGAATTCGCCTGTCACTGCCCAAAGGCTGTATGCAGGCCAGATCGTATTTCTCCTCAAAATGTCATCTGCATTATATGATGCAACCATAATAACATTTATAGCAAATCGGTCCAATCAGCAGCACTTTTCCAGCATTTTAGACAGCTTGACTTAGAGAGTGCCAAAAGATGTTTTATATGCAAAATATTCTGTTGCTAGAACATTATGTTTTTGTCAGCAGCAAAAATTTCTTACAACCTAATGGGAATTCCCATATATCTTTAGACCAATCGTTACATGCAGTGTTGTGGATTAAATTGATAACTTTTCCCCCTTGTAACTAAACTAAAAAGCATATTTGGTGTACATACCAATAGGTCTTGTCACATCATCTTATTTAACCTATTCAGAGAAGTGCTCTAAATTTCTTGACGATCTCTTTAATAATTCTTGGACATGTTAACTGAGCTATGTCTCTTCGCACTTAAAGAATACATGAAAGTTACAGAAATTAAAATTTCACTTTACTTAACACATATTTCCTTTGTTCTCACATAAATTCTATGTGAGCATTTGTGTACAGTTAGTAGACAATATTATTAATACTTATATCTCCCAAGGAAGGGAACTATTTAAACTGCAAAACTGAAATATTATCTTTTACATGTACATTTTTAAAACACACAAATGATCATGTATTCTGGAAATTAGATTTAGTGTGACATGAGAAGAAAACTTTGCTATTATTATTGTTTCAATAGAGCAATGTGGCTACTTATCAGGGCTGCCTCAGACAACAACACTATGGATGAGTTGGGAAAGCATCTATTCGATTGCAGCTATATATTTTGTGTTTTAAGTATTCTAAGAACAAATCATTATGAGGCAGCTGCAGACCACATCCACAATTCCCCTTTGAATTTCATTTTCATTTGCTTTAACTCTGGGAACATATGGTAACTTTGGGGGGTGGGGGTGGGGGGAGCTTAATCCCTCCATTAGCTGATTTGGAGATATTCAGAGTTGAGTGGGCATGGAAACTAGAGCTGCATATTCTTCAAAAAGGATTCTGAAGAAATGCTTTAGTTCTTTCCCAAATATAGAACCTCTCCAGAATAGAACAGAACAGAATTCTTTATTGGCCAAGTGTGATTGGACACACAAGGAATTTGTCTTGGTGCAAATGCTCTCAGTGTACATAAAAGAAAAGATACATTTGTCAAGAGTCAAGAATCATAAAGTACAACATTTAATGATAGTCATAGGATACAATACAAATACTAATCGCTGAATCAGCATGGCTCTTTCCATGCTTTTATCTGAGTTTGAAAAATATGTAGAACTTTTAAGGAATCTATTTGTTAAACTTAGGAAAACTTTTAGCAGCCCATTTTCTAGGCTTCCATGAAAGCCTGGAAAAAGCCAGACTCCATTAATCATCAGCAGAGAGAGAATGTTCTCAACCATTTTGTGTGAAAAGCCCTGAAGAAAATCCTCATCTTGAGGTAGGCGTTTCCTTTTTGACACCAGATGTAGCGTCACTTAAAAAAAATGCCCATGTATATTATTGCTTAACTTCTGATACTGAAAAGTTTTGTAGATAAGACTAAAATGTTTGGCAGCTCACTACAAAAGAGACCACAGTATTTGAGATATATTAAATTGTCAGATTTTCCTCTTATACAGGTAGTCCTCAACTTACAACCATAATTGAGCCCAAAATTTCAGTTCCTGAGTGAAGACATTTGTTAAGTGAGTTTTGCTCCATTTACGACTTGTCTTGCCACAGTTGTTAAGTGAATCACTGCAGTTGGTAAATTAGTAACATGGCTGCTAAATGAAACTGGTTTCCCCATTGATTTGCTTGTTAGAAGGTCGCGAACGGTGATCACATGACCCCTGGACACTGCAACCCTCATAAATATGAGTCAGTTGCCAAGCAGCTGAATTTTGATCATGTGACTGATCATGGATGCTGCAATGGTCGTAAGTGTGAAAAATGGTCGTAAGTCACTTTTTTCCGTGATGTTGTAACTTTGAACAGTCACTAAATCAACTGCTGTAAGCTGAGGATTACCTGTAGTTAACGATATACAGTATATTTTTCAATGGGCAGGCTTTGCTCTTGTGTGGACATTATTACATTAATCTGACCAATTATAATGTTATTTTTCTGGCTATTTTCATGGGTATGTCTTCATTTACTGCAGGCATTTCTATTACTCCATGTTCGTGCAGTCACTACAGTTTAATGCAATAATTATTTAAAACTTAATTCAGCATAGTTAAAGTAAGGACAAGCAAAGAGTATGTGTGAAGAAGACAAAAAGCTCAACTATTAATTTATAAAAATAACAGAGATCATTTTTTACAAGGATGTTTTCTTGTTTTCTTTTCTAAGAAAAGAGTTACCCATAATCTATAAAGCAGAATTTAAAAAGCTTGTATCATAAACTAAATCTCATCCTCCTTTAGGACAGGAGAGCAGGTATAAGGTAAAATCGTGTACACAACTTGTTCTTAATAACTCCAAGGAAAATTCTAATCTTGTTCATCTTATATAAATAGAATGTACGGTAAATTTGGGGAAATTAGGAAAAGATATTGTGTGAAATGTGTAAAAATTTATTCTGCAACAAACAGCTTGAGTTTACAGTTTTATTAGTTAAAATCTATAACTGCCATATTTATAATTCCTTTTTAGTTTATTTCTTAACATTCCTGTATTCTATTTCAATTTGAGATAACTGCTTTCAGCAATAATGGGTCGTCCTTCCCCATGATCCCTATATATATCCCACTTTATTTAGAAAATTTAGAGCCACAATTATAACTAATAGCTTAACTATTTAATAATATTCATTAAGTTATTTGTATTTCCATGCCTTCCTAAGAGACAGCCATGTTTCTATGTATTCTAATGGCCTTAATTAATACACCATCTAATTGCATTGTTATAATTGTAACATTATTGTAATTATAGCTACCATGGCCTAGTGTTGATATTTCTGAGCCATGTAAACCTATTCCATTATAAAGGTTAACTTCCATAATAGGTTAGCTGTTTTTTTAAAGTCACTATATTTTTTTGGTGGCAGAAATACTTTTCAGTAGTTTTCAAAGGGAAAATCAAAGTAGTATTCTGCCACAGAAAGAACAAAGAATGCTTTGTTGGAAGAAATAGCCTTCTGGGTTTAGTTCCAAATGAGGAAAAAGACACTGGAATCATGGAAGTTGTTTGGAAAGAAGAATGGTGGACAGGACCACATGGCTTGGAGATCCTGGGCGAAAAGAGAAGAGATGCTGAGAATGCCTGGGTTTTATGCCCTCCGTTGGGCTTGGAATTTGAGCTTGTATTCTGATTGGTTGTCAGACTCCCATGGGGCCATGCAGGGGTAATTTTGTAGGTTGTCTTTTGAGTCCCAGGCTTGGTTGACTCTTGCTGGATGATGATGTAATGAAAGGGCTTTGAGCAATTCCTATAATGGTTCTGCCTGAAGGAGGTAGATCTTTGTTATGTAGAATAGACTGGCCCAGGCTTAATGGCCCATTAACAAAGGTGCAGGAGCTGAGTTTCTGCCTCTCTGAGTTTCTATTTCTCTTTTAGGGGAAATGTTCTGCATTTTAATATTTTATATCCTAAAATATTTCATTTTCCTAGGAGAGAGGTGGGTTTTAACTTCCAACAGCTTAAAGTACACTGCTCAAAAAAATAAAGGGAACACAAAAATAAGACATCCTAGATCTGAATGAATGAAATATTCTTATTAAATACTTTGTTCATTACTTAGTTGAATGTGCTGACAACAAAATCACACAAAAATTATCAATAGAAATCAAATTTAGCAACCCATGGAGGTCTGGATTTGGAGTTACACTCAAAATTAAAGTGGAAAAAAACACTACAGGCTGATCCAACTTTGATGTAATGTCCTTAAAACAAATCAAAATGAGGCTCAGTAGTGTGTGTGGCCTCCACGTGCCTGTATGACCTCTCTACTATGCCTGGGCATGCCCCTGATGAGGTGGTGGATGGTCTCCTGAGGGATCTCCTCCCACACCTGGACTAAAGCATCCCCCAACTCCTGGACAGTCTGTGGTGCAATGTGGCGTTGGTGGATGGAGCGAGACATGATGTTCCAGATGTGCTCAATTGGATTCAGGTTTGGGGAACGGATGGGCCAGTCCATAGCATCAATGCCTTCGTCCTGCAGGAACTGCTGACACACTCCAGCCACATGAGGTCTAGCATTGTCGTGCATTAGGAGAAACCCAGGGCCAACCGCAACAGCATATGGTCTCACAAGGGGTCTGAGGATCTCATCTCGGTACCTAATGGCAGTCAGGCTACCTCTGGTGAGCACATGGAGGGCTGTGCGGCCACCTAAAGAAATGCCACCCCACACCATTACTGACCCACTGCCAAACCGGTCACTCTGGAGGATGTTGCAGGCAGAAGAACGTTCTCCACGGCGTCTCCAGACCCTGTCCCATCTGTCACATGTGTTCAGTGTGAACCTTCTTTCATCTGTAAAGAGCACACGGCACCAGTGGCGAATTTGCCAATCTTGGTGTTCTCTGGCAAATGCCAAACGTCCTGCACGGTGTTGGACTGTAAGCACAACCCCCACCTGTGGACGTTGGGCCCTCATACCACCCTCATGGAGTCTGTTTCTGACCGTTTGAGCAGCCACATGCACATTTCTGGCCCGCTGGAGGTCATTTTGCAGGACTCTGGCAGTGCTCCTCCTGTCCCTCCTTGCACAAAGGCGGAGGTAGCAGTCCTGATGCTGGGTTGTTGCCCTCCTACGGCCTCCTCTGCGTCTCCTGATGTACTGGCCTGTCTCCTGGTATCGCCTCCATGCTCTGGACACTTCTCTGACAGACACAACAAACCTTCTTGCCACAGCTCGCATTGATGTGCCATCCTGGATGAGCTGCACTACCTGAGCCACTTGTGTGGGTTGTAGTCTCCGTCTCATGCTACCACTAGAGTGAAAGCACCGCCAGCATTCAAAAGTGATCAAACCATCAGCCAGAAAGCATAGGAACTGAGAAGTGGTCTGTGGTCACCACCTGCAGAACCACTCCTTTATTGGGGATGTCTTGCTAACTGCCTATGCTTTTCACCTGTGGTCTATTCCATTTGCACAACAGCATGTGAAATTGATTGTCAATCAGTGTTGCTACCTAAGCGGACAGTTTGATTTCACAGAAGTGTGATTGACTTGGAGTTACACTGTGTTGTTTAAGTGTTCCCTTTATTTTTTTGAGCAGTGTATACCAAAAAATGCAATTGTGTAGTTGATTGTGGATCACAGTACACTTCATCAGATGTATAAAATCTCTGTTGAACTGGGTGATCCTCAGCAGTTTGTGCAATCATAATTTTATTCTTCTTTAAAGAACTATACAACCCTATACATATGCTATAAAATGAAAAGAAAATCTGTTTTATTCTTTAAATTAAATAGCACCTTTGCCATGTGGAAGAAATTTTTTTTTTCATTTTGATTTACAGCTCTAAAGCTTAATGTATTTAAAACATTAATGTTTAGTGCTTAGAGACCACTCAGCTGTACTACATGTGTTTCAACTTTAAAAAGACGTGAACATATCTCATTTACTGTACCTTCTGAGGAAAGAACAAAGGCAAGAGAGAGGCAGACAACTGAGAAAAACAAGGCAGCCGTTCTAACAGGTCATGTTCAACTTTCTAATTTGCCCAGGAACTAAGAGCCTAGCAACAGTTCTTATCCAATCAGAGATACAGGTACAAGGCTCAGCTCAAAACCTCACAAAAACCAGCCTCCTCCAATAGTTTCTTTGCAATGCCTTGCAACGACAAAACCAAAAAGAACTGCAGTTTCATAAACTGAAATGGGACGCAAACTTACCAATCTTCAGATATATCCTCCTCTGCCTGCAAAATCAAGACTATTTGATTTTTAATCAAGCTTTTAAAAACTGCAATCTGTTTTTTTAGCCACTCTTTAATTAAGACTCCCTATGTGTGTTTCTGTTGGACAATAGCAAAAAAAGAAGTTACTGTTTCATTCCTCTGAATATTTTCCTTTTGTGAACTCTTCATTTTCCGTAGTTAACTCATTGCACGCCTACTTATGCTTCATTCCTAGGCACTTCAATGTTTATATTTTTGTAGCCCAGTTTCATATGCTCTTCAGGAAAGAAAAAGTTTCAGAATCAGTTATACGATATGAACCGAGTTCTCTCTCTCTCCAACCAGTTTATAATCAGCTTCCACTGAAATTTAGTAAGACTGCCCAGAATCTTTTTGACACTTTGCAATATAATTGTCCAGCAGCCACTCCTGGTTAGCACAACAGCTATTTTAAGTATGGAACACCCACTTTACTTTCTAAAAAACATGTTTATGGCAATAAAGCAGAGTGTTTGCTTAAAAGTATTTCATGATCAAAATAAAACTTAAAACTTATAATTAAAAAAAAATATTTTAAGCAATCAGCCTAAGCACCTTACACAAAAATCTAAACTGTTATTGAAGGCCAAATTCTAAAATATCCAGTGATTCCTTCTGTTTTTGTTTTCAGAAATGAGATTAGTGTTACATTCTGACTGTTCCTAGAACTCGTGTCCTAGAGAAAAAGGATAAGACAGGTTTGTGTTATGCTTAAATAAACAAGTGGCAATTAGCAACAGAGAGTACTGTGACTGGGCTATGGAGTCCTGTTTTCCTAAGCATTTCAGAGACAGAGGAAGCTATAACTATAAAGGATTCAAAAGCAATTAGTGATATCCCAGACCATTTTTTCCATATACCAGGATTATTGGTCCCTCACTGGTGTCTAATTCTCTCTAGGCCATATTTATGAAATCAAATCCAGACAGAGGTTCAACTTCTTCCTCCATGCATGCCCAGCTATAAGCTATCTGCATGCTCAATCAGGAAGTGGCAATGACGGTAAGGGGAAATCCTGCCCTCTCCTGATGTTCTCATTCTGCTGTTCTCTGGCCATCTTTCCTGTACCCAAAGAGAGGGTGGGAGCTCTGAAGAAGAAAGAAGAGGTTGGTGGGAACGGCCTCTTTTTCCAGGGGCTAGCTAGTCCCAGGGCCAAAGGAAATGGCTTAACATTGGTCAGCAGCAGACTGGAGACAACCTTCTATTCTCTTGCTAGAACTCTTGGGGAAGCAAGACTCAGTCCAGAAAGAATAGACAGGTAGAAATATCTGGAATGTGCTACCATTTGATCAATACAGCACTAGTGAAACAATTGTACCTGACTGTACATTAATGGGTCCAAGGATGAGCTGAGGTGAAGTGCTGAGTCATGCACTGCAGAGTTCCCTTCTCGGCCTTCTGCAATTCATCATATTTATTAATGACTTGAATGAGGGGTTCAAAAACAATAGATATCATATTTAAGAAAAGTAAAGTGCTACGCTTAGGCAAGAAAAACCAAAAGTACACATATAGACTGGGTGAAACCAGGCTCAACAGCAGTAACTGTGAGAGGGATCTTGGAGTCTTAGTGGACAACCAGCTAAATATGAGCCAACAGTGTGCAGCAGCAGCCAAAAAAGCTAATGCAGTCCTAAGTTGTATTAACAGAGGGATACAGTCAAGATCAAGGGAAGTACTAATACCACTCTATAAAGCCTTAGTAAGACCACGCCCAGAAAACTGCATCCAGTTTTGTTCACCACATTTCAAAAAAGATGTTGAGACTCGAGAAAAAGTACAGAGAAGAGCAACCAAGATGATTAGGACATTGGAGACTAAAACATATGAAGAATGGTTGCATGAACTGGGCTTGGCTAGTCTAGTGAAGAGAAGGACCAGGGGAGTTTTCCAATATTTGAGGGGCTGCCACAGAGAGGAAGGGGTCAAGCTATTTTCTAAAGTGCCTGTAGGCCAGACAAGGAATAATGGATGGAAACTGAACAAGGAGAGATTTAACCTGGAAACAAGGAGAAACTTTCTGACAGTGAGAACAATCAACCAAGGAACAGCTTTCCCTCAGAAGTTGTGGGAGCATCATCACTTGAGACTTTCAAGAAGAGATTGGACTGCCATTTGTCAGAAATGGTGTATGGGTCTCCTGCTTGGGCGGCGGGGGTTTGGACTAGATGACCTACAAGGTGCCTTCCAACTCTGATTATCTGTTATCTGAAGCCAACACAAAAATAGAGCATAAGTTGGAAAAATAGAAAAAAACCAGCAAGTTGAACTTAAAGACAAAGGCGAAGTCCTACATTTGGGTAGGATAAATCAAAGGCATGAGTATAGGATGGGGGTACAACACTGGTCAATGGTATATGAAAAATGAGGTTCTTGCTGGTTATTCAGGTAAACATGAAGTCAACTGTGTGAGGCATGTTCAGAAAGGAGAACTGTAATGCTAGGTTGCATCCATATCAATATGGCATCAAAAATCCAAATGATGTCTAAACAAGGAAGATCGTTATTTAAATCACATTAACCCATCTTAAGATCCATGATTTCAACTGGTGTACTCTAAATATGATCAAACCTCAAACTAGAAATGGCTAAGCCAAGGGTAAGAATATAAATTATTTCTTAATTAAGGTTTTTCAACAGTATTTATATGGATGCGAGTTTTAACATGGTTAATTAAAATTTAAGCATTTTGGACATTTTCTACTGAAAGGAACAAGCCAACAGTTTACAATAAGGGTTATTTTAAAACTACATTAGAATTCAAAATGAGCTACATTTAGTTTGGAGAAGGCAAATGTGTTACTAGCCAAACAAGCATTTTTCTAGTTCTTCATTCTATAAATATTCACCATTCATCAATCTGCAATAGTCTTTGTGATTTACATAACTTTATGGTCTTTATGAGTAGCTTCTGCTGACAAATGAAAAATCCTTTTGTGCACAACAATGGGATTAGTTTTCATAAAGCTTCCAATTTTGTTTCAAATGTGTTTTGCTTTTTCTTACTTAATAAATAAAAAGTTGTAATGTTTTTCCTTCTGAAAATTTGGTAAGAAGATAGTTACTTAAAACCTTATCTAAAAACCAACATCTGTAAAACAGCAAAATACAATTAATAAATGACATATTTATTAATATTTAAAACTGTAAAATCCATTCTTTCATTGCAAAATGTTTATAAATTGAAATGCCTGGGAAAAGAGAAATGTTTTTGCTCAGGTGTGTTTCCTCAACTTGCTGGCTGGGGAATTTGGGGAGTTGAATTCACTTTTACCTCTGTATTTTAATATTTACTTGACACCATTGGGTGATACCCGGTAATATAGTTGGACATGTGGCCAAACATGAAGTATACCAATGGATTTTCAGTTTAATGTTCTGGTTGCATCTCTAAGACCTTATGTGGCTTTAGATTCTGCTGTCTAAAGACCACTAGTTGCAATGAGATTTGCCCACAAAGATCTGGAAAAGTCAGCTCACTTTCTTTTTTTAACCTTTCAACTCTATGTGTTGCTATGAAATTGTCTTTGACTGCAGTGTTATTTCCCATTATTATGCAATTTTTACACTATAGGTCCATGCTTAGATCGCACATTTAGTACAAGGCTAAATATTACTGCTTTTTGGCTTATCATCATTTACAATGAAAAGCCCACAAAGATAATGAGCTGATGATAGGATGTTTTCAGAGACTTCCAGAAAATTGATAGGGATGGAGCTAGCCTTACTTCGGGAGGGTGTTCCATAAGGCAGGCACCACACCAGGGAAGGTCCACTGCCTGAGTCCCACCAAATATAGTAGCCTAGCAGATAGGACTCATAACATGCTTCGTCTACAAGATAGCTGGTCCCATTCTATGAAGGGCTTTAAGGATTAAAACCAGCATTTTCAGCCCGGAAGCAGACAGTCAATCAATGCAGTTCACGGAACAGAGGTATAATGGGTGCTGTTTCAGAGGCATTTGGCATCAGCTGAAGTTTTCCTATATTCTTCAAAGGCAGTCCCATGTAGACCATAGTAATCAAATTGGTAAGTGACTGGAACATGAGCAGAGTCCTCAATCTAGGAACAGGTGCAACTGGTGCACAAAATGAAGCTGTCCAAATACCCTTCTAGCCACAACTGCCACCTTTTCTTTAAGCAGGAATCATGAGCCCAGGAGGATTCCCAAACTGTGCACCAGGTCTGTTTAAGGCAGTGAAATCCCACCCAGCACCCAAAATGGCATAGTCACAAAACTGTCAGGTCCATAAACCTAAAACCATTCAAGTCTTGCCAGGGTACAGCTGAAGCCTCCAGATCTCCAAGTCTCCAGGCACCGGGATACAACATCTGTGGCATTGCTCAGTTTGCCAAGGGCAGAGCTTCATAATTCAGTTATTATCAGTATGCTGATGATACCTTACCCCACAGCGATGGATGACCATACCCAGCAACCTCATGAAGAGGTTGCATAGGAGTGGAGAGAGCACCGAACTTGCAGCACCCCACGTAGTAGGAGCCAAGGGCAAAATCTCTCCCCTACATCTCTCCCCCTACATCACGACTGACTGGAATTGACTCTGGAGAAAGGAGGTGAATCAGCACAAGACAGTGCGCCCTTATCTTTTGAGCTGGTTCAGAAGGATACCATAATGATGGCATCAAAAACTACATAGAGGTCAAGTACAGCAAGGATGGATACACAGCCCTCATTCCATCCTTGCCAGAGATCACCCAAAAGCCTAACCAATGCCATTCCTATCCCATACCTAAGTCTGAATCCTGACTGAAAGGAATCCAGACAATCTAGTTTGTCCAAGGTCCTCTGAAGCTGTTCTGCAATCACCTTTTCCACTCCTTCCCCCAAAAGGTAGGGCTAGACAGTGGATGAAAATTGTCTACTCTATGGGGTCCAGAGACGGCTCCTTGAGGAGAAGGTGAACCAAGGCCTTCTTGAAGGTAAAGGAAAAACCTGCTCAAAGAATTCACCATTGCTAGACTCCATTCACATCCCCAGGACCCCTTTAATAAGCCAGGAGGGCCATGGATCTAAACAGGAGGCAGCTGAGCTCAGTCCTTAGGACTCTGTCCACTTCCTCAGCCCAACAAGGGCAAATCATTCCCAGACAAGTAGGTAAGATTCCTTCTTAGCATCTCCCCTGGACCTGCAACAAGGCCAGTGTTCAATTGCAAAGATTCCATCTTAGAGTTAAGCTGTTCCTGAACACAGGTGTAAGGCTCTGTTGAAAGACTGTAACACCTGTATAGTCCAGCCAACAGGTCACACAGGCCTAAAGAAGATTCCTGCTTAGTGATATGTAACAGCAGAGTTGTTACATTTTTAAAATAATGAATAGTAATGAAATTGTTTTGTAATGCCATGTATGCCATAGCCTCCCCAAATAAAGATTAGTTTGGAAATATAGGCAGATTATAATTAAAAAAAACAGTATTTATTATTGCTTGCCATTAAAATTCAAAGTGTTTTAACAAAATACAATTTAGTAGGAGCACAACAGAAAATGGGAATGAATCCTTTAATTAAATGAGTACATTTATATTTGAACAATATAAGGTAAGAAACAAAGCATCATTTACAGAAAACGGGGAGGGGATAATATTTTTAGAATAAAGGATTTTTGAAACTGGAAAGAAAATTAATTCAATTATTAGATATGCGAGTAACTAAAACCCCAAATTCTTAGTTTATCTATAGCCCTAACTCCACCACTACAAACTCCCCTCAGAACAACTTCTTTCAGCAGAGGTCCACAAATTCAGTATGACGATCAAAAAAGGCCTGCCCCTTTTTTTTATATTGGTATAAGTAAAACACAGAATCTCTTACAAAATGTCATCTGGTATTTTTATAACAGGACACCTCATCGGTGTCTCTGCTTGCTACAAAATCATAGTTATATTCTGGCTTCTAAAATGGAAGAAAATGCGAAATACTTATTTTGCTTCTCTAAAACAGAAAATGAAGAAGAAAACAGAAAAGTAGTGTTTTCATCTTTTCCTTTCTTCTTTTTTCTATATTTCAATGCCTTTAATCCAGTTTTTTTTATATGGCAGCAAATGAGGTCTGGTTTTGAAATTTGAGAATAATAGTTCAGGATTCTGTAAAATTAATTACCAAAGAGGCTTCACAGAAAAGAATGTGCAACCTTCTGAAATCTAGACCACTGTCAGCATGCACAAAATTTACATGCATTATTCTCAGAAACAATTTGGAAACTTGGCGTGAAAACAATTTAAATAAAATTCAGTGGAAAAATATGTACCCATTGGCAGTTATTTTTCCCTAGACAGCTGTTATTCCTAAATTGTTTTTTTATGCAAGAAAAATTTAAGAAGTGGTATCCCTAAAAACAACTACAAAATTGCAATTCTTACCACTTATGCACACAGAACATGGATCATAACCAAAGCCTCCTCCTGAGCTATCTAAACAATTCCATATTATTAAAAAGAGGCCAGTTTGTAAAAACATAACACTGTTCACTCACACAAACATAGTATTGCTTTAGAATTTTACAAAAGCACTTGTTTTAAAATCAAGTATAATAAGGGATTATTGAGAAACTGCAGCCTACGCTAACCACCCACAATCAGAAAATCTCATAGAATTTCAAATTAAGAATTTTAATTTGTAAAATGTTTGTATTATTTTCTTGCTTCCACAAATGGAATAGATATACTCAAAAATGTAACCATCTATGTTCTTTGTAGATTATTATACTATTTCTCTGGCCATTTTTACTATTTGAGAAATAATCTTAAATTCCTTTTTAAAAGTTAACATATAGCTTAGCATGCTTACATCACCACCCCCTACCTAAAACATAAAGTTCCAATCCTATATATGTGATAGCCAGGAAGCAAATCACCATGAAATGAATAGATTTTACTTTCAAGGAGACATGTATACAACTGTACTGTCAGACAAGTCAAAGGACCTACTGTTCTCAAAAGAAATATTTATTCATTCCCCTTATTCACTACTAACACACCCAAATAATTTGCAAATACTGTAATCATGTTTGTTTGAATATGAAGCATTGCATAAAAGGTTCTCTGAAATTCAGAGAAGATTCTATCTTGCTTTTAGGGATAAACAGATTCCAAGGGTGTGATCTCCTTCAGCCAATCACAACTCCAAGCCACAATGCTGCCATTCGTTCATGTCCTATTACAGCAAAGAGAGGCTTGTTTTTCGGCTTTTGTCTGAAACCTTAATGATGAATGGCTGCTTCAGGGAAAAGATTAAGCAGTGTTGTTAAGGCTTATTATGAAAAACAGATGAAACAAACAAACAACAATTAATAGAATCATACCTCTAAAATCCATCCGAATTTCAGGGAGAAAACATACTTCACCCCAGGATCTGTAATATTCCAACCTGAATTTTTGTGACCAAATTTGACATGACAGCAGCAAAATTGGATCAGTGTCTAAATCTCTAGGAAGGTGGGGGAAAGGAACAATTTGAAGTGCAATATGGCCAAATGTGAAGAGCTGAGTTTCCTGTTCACCCTTCCTCCACAAAACTACTTTAAGTGGGCATACTTTAAAAAGAAAAAAAAAACCGGGTTGTTTTCCATGCCCAGACAGAATTCTCTCTGGAGAAAAGGTTTTGAAAGCGAATAATTATGGGTAAAAAGGCAAATATGGGGAAAAACTGAGCTTTCACTTCCACTGATACTCTTCTGGACAAAGTCTGCATACACACTTTGCAGAGGATGTGGCTTATGCATTACTTTTGCCAGCCATCTCTTGCCAAGGAAAACAACCAGAGTATGAATTTTTACAAACATAATTTAGGGCACTAAAAGCAGGTCATCAGTTGAACTGAAAATGGTGTTTACTGTGTACACATTAATTTACATGACGTAGTGACACTTTTGCCTGCCCTGAATGAATCTGTAAGGCGAAGGTAAAGGGTCCTCAGAGTCTCTAGCTTGACTCAGTGAACTGGAGTAAACAAATACATTACAAGTAGTCCTTCACTTACAACCATTCATTTAATGACTTTTGAAAGTTGCAACATTTTGGAAAAAGTGTACTCACATTTATGACTGTCATACCATACATACCCCATAGTCACGTGATCATAATATGGGCACTTGGCATATTGTTTCCTTTTGTACCCTATGACTATTATTAAGTGTTGTACCTGATGATTCTTGACTCTTGACAAATGTATCTTTTTTTAATGTACACCGAGAGCATTTGCACCAAGACAAATTCCTTGTGTGTCTAATCACACTTGGACAATAAACTATTCTATTCTATTCTGTGCTATTTGCTCACATTTATGAGCTTTAGTGATCTTAATTGATTTGCTTAACAACCACTGTAAAAATGGTTGTAAACTCAGGTCTGACTCAACTTATGACCACAACTACTTACAATGGAAATTCTGGTCCCAATTGTGATAGTAAGTCAAAGACTACTGTAGCTTTGTTGATAACAATACAAATGACTGGCCGCTGCCTTCTGGGATTTTAACCCTGGATTTTCTTGATATCTCCCCTCCATCTAATAATTTGCTAGCTAAAAATTTGATAGTTCGCTTACTTCATCACCCCAAATCCTACCTCGATCTACGTTCATATTTTTTCTTGCTATCACTTCATACATCACAACATTTCTATGTTAAATTGCCTACTGTTGGGATTATGAAACTTTGCATGCCCTTAGGATATGTAATAACTTAATGCCTTCGTTCAATTTCAGGCTACCTGACTCCCCAGAGCTTTGCTCAGCTTAAATTAAAAAAAGAATTAAATAAATTTGAATGAAAACAATTAGTGAAAAAGAATACAGCTGACCAAAATGGGGGTATAAAACCCCAAAGGGTTCAACTATCTGTTGTGGTTAGCTGGCAGCAGGTGCGGACAGCTGAGGAGAGCGAGGACTCAGATGAGGGGCCTGGACCATTAGGGAGTGGACTGCTGCCTTCAGAGATTGTGGGAGCTGGCTGCAGCGATGAGGAGGTTCCCGAGAAGCCTGTGCCAAGTGTGCATGAGCACAGGACTGCTCACAGGAAAGAGTAGCTGCAATAGCACTGGCGACTCAGGGGTAAGGCTGCAAGGTAATTGCCCCTCCTTCAAGAAGATAAAAGGCAGCTGTGAAGCGAACATTCTTTGCAGGAAGCAAAGACGTTTTGAAACTCAGTCTCATGGACATTACAGTATCTCAAGTTGGTATTTGAAGACTCTTGTGTTGTGAAATATTTCTTATCTGTGATTCCTGGCAGTCTCACACAGTTTTGGCAAGGTTTGTGTTTATCAAAGTTAGTTTGCAGCAGCCTTTTAACCAGGGATTCATAAGATTCATTAAAAGGTTTCTATTCCCTTTGGTTATTGTTTATCTTATTGGAAAAGAGTTTGGGTCAGAACACTATAATTCTAGCCCAGGGCTGTCCAATTTGCAGCATCACGTGATGTATTGTGACTTCCTCCCTCTTGACTAAACTGGGCATGGCCAGCACCTGACACATCTGGGCTGCAGGCTGTGAGTTTAATACTCCTGTTCTAGCCCGAGGCCTGGGAGAACAACCAGGTCTTTAACAATTTACAGAAAATCAAAATGCCTGGGTAATAATATATTAATAGACAAAAGTGTGGATAATTGATGTGACAATACCAGGGGAGAGTAGAATACAACACAAACAATGGGGAAGATGACAGAGGATCAAGATTTGAAAATGTAAGTTGAAATTTTATAGTATAAATTGGAAGTGGTGCTCCCAGTGGTTATCAGCATATCGGATGTCATATAAAAACCCCTGGGCGCCACTTAAAAAAATCTTCAGATTGACAAAATTTCCATCTTACAAAGAGCCATGCTGCTCGGATCAGCAGATACAGGTAGTCCTAAACTAGTCCTGTACCATTCACTTATTGACCATTCAAAGTTACAATGCCACTGAAAAAAATGACTTACAACCAGTCCTTGCATTTATGACCATTATAGCATTCCTATGATCACGTGGTCAAAATTCAGGCCCTTGGCAACCGCATGCATCCCGGGGTCATGCGATTGCCATATGGTGGCTGCCAACAAGCCAAGCCAATAAGGGAAGCGGGATTCACTTCAAGAGCACACGATTCACTGAACTGCAGTGATACGCTAAATAATCATGGCAAGAAAGGTAATAAAATCACCGCAACTCACTTAAAAACCATCTTACTTAGGCAATGGAAATTCTGGTCCCAATTCTGGTCATAAGTCAAGGACTATCTGTCCTTGACTTACAACCATAATTAGGACTGAAAATTTGGGTTGCTAAGCAAAAAGATATCATGTGACTGCATCGCCTAGTAGCTGCAATCCCAGCAATCTCCGCTACCTTTGTTAAAATAATTCTGCCAGTCGTTAGCTGAGGTAAGGATCCACCTCAATCAAAGCCATTTCTGTCTTGGTCCCTCCCAGCCCTGAGCCTAGGAAGATCAGGAACCGTCTCTGACTCCCCCGAGCCACTTATCTCCCCCATATCACTGGCCCTTTGGCTCTGGGGCTACATCTGCGGTCGAAGTCATCCTTGCTACCCTGCACCTCAAGACCCCTGCCACCCCTGCTAATCTTCATCACCATCTTCTTGTTCCTGGCCTGGCTGCTGGCGTGTATGGGACTGGCTTCATGTGGCAAATAAGAAAAAAAAAAAGCATAAAGCAGTAGGAAGGGACACAGCACACTAAAACTCCCCTTTGAACCATGTTCCTGAGCTATATGGGGCTGGCTTCACACCGCAAAAAATTCAAAAAAAAAAAAAGGCTCCTTTTGGCTGCCCTCTCCCCATGTTCACAAAGCCAGCCCCAGCCCCACCCAGGAGCTTTTTGCAAACAAACAAAAAAAGCCTTTTTACTATTGCAGTAAATCAATGAAAATGATTTCATTTTCTAGATACTAGAATGTAAAAAATCATACTTTTAAAATAGAGAATAGGCTTCATTTTATGCAATCTCATGGTCATCAGTAAAATGTTACTGAACTGGATTCTTTTCACCAAGAAGCTTTCCACTTGTCACAGAACCTGTGCCCTTTTTGCTATCCATTTTTTGTTGACCTTCAGCAGAACTCTGTTCATACGTTAGTATTCCCATACGATAAAGCAGAAAGAATTTTGTTAAGTTAGTTAAGCAGGATTCATACAGATGAGGAATTGATGCAAAATCTATTGTGGCTCTCTTAGTTAATCTATGAGCAAAATACACATTTTCACCATGAGAACCATGCAGTACTTCTAAAAGTTGTCACATTCCCCCCTCCTCCCTCTGACTACTAAGGGTTAGAAAATTTAAGTAAGAATTAGGGCAATATTGTTACCTAGCAGCATCAATTACAGTAACATTGCCACAGAAGGAAAGCGGGGGGACGACGGACGGGGGACACACAAGAGTTTATTCCATTGGTTCTGGTGGGAAACCAACTGTTTATTATTATTTTTTCCTCATCTGTTGCTTATTAGTAGTCATTCCCATCTGGACATCTAAAATGTTTCAAGTTAGTCATTTTTTTTAAAAAAATCACTACCTATTTTTGACAGTTCTTCCCTATTCCCTTGTTCATCTTATTTATCTATTTATATAAGCAATTCATATAGCCTCCTATCTCACAGTAATGACTCTGTCTTTTAGAATGTCAGTAACCATGTTTTAAATTGCTCTGGGGATGGGTTATTATTTATACAGGTCCATAATGTTGTCCATCTTGTTAAACAATGCAAGCATACAGATCATTTGATAAGATGCTTCACTTTGGGTCCATTCTTAACCGGGATGGGATCCTACCAGCATAATAACCGGTTCGGTGACTGTGTGCTTTGTGTATGCATGTGCACTTTGTGCGCATGTGCACCAAATGTGCGCTGCGTGCGCGTACACAATACTTGCAAAACAACTTCTCCGGCAAGCAATCACCATCTCCTGCTGACGCGCAGCACTCAGCTGTGCCGCACAAAGCGACTAAGGTAAGAATAAAGGACAGCCTAGAGTCCAGGCGGGCGGGCGGGCCCAACCGAAGAAAAGAAGATCTTCAGAGAGAACCGGACTGCTCTTCGAAGCTACCGGTTCTATAGAACCAGGCCGAAGCGGTTGAATCCCAACCCTGTTCTTAACTTTCCCTCTTGGTTTTCACGTCTTTTATACAAACACCTAAGGAAGCCTTCATGCACCAAGCCTTTGAGTAACTAGGTCTACTTTCCTTGAATTATTTTCAGAGACCTATTAAACTTAACCAACTTACATATCAGCTAATTGAAACACACACACAGTTTTTTTTTATTTCGTACAACTCAAGACGGCATGCACAGTGGTCTTGCCTCCTATTTTCCCCACAATTATCCTATGAGGCAAGAAGCTGTGCTGAGAAAGAATGACTGACCCAAAGCCAACCAGACAGTTTTCAAGCCTAAGAGATGTAAGGTAAGGTTCAAATGCTTTGACTCAAGCGGGACTCTTTGTTAGTTCATGGACTCATCCATATACTGTACTTAATTAATTCCCAATAATACTGAAGTTGCTGGTCACTGCATTCTTCTGCAATGGTTTTTCAACTTTTTCAAGTCTAGCCTGCAGTCCTTATATTTCCTTTTAGTCTCCAATTAACCAAAGCTGGCCTGCTTCACTTTCAAAAGTTAACCAAGATGTCTAGGTGCTACCAAGAACAAAAGAAAAACTGAATGAACTTAATTATTTTCAAGTTTTACCCATAAAACAGATAACTGCATGTATCAGATTGCAAAAAGACCAAGCAGAGAAAGTCTTTTCAGCATAAGAAACCTTTACCCAGATCTACCCAAGGGTGGATTTTAGTCCAGATTTTTGACTCTCTAACTTTTGTTATTTTGGTTTAGCCTCTTCTTCAACTTCTTAAATATTAGATTATATCTTTTAATTATTTATACCAACTGCACAGTTTACACCAATTTTCTTTTCCAGATGTTGACCCTATTCCTACAATTACCAATGACTGTACCAATGATTGTAGGCTAAATTGGGGTGTGGGGGTGTACAAACCATTCTGAACTTTGAAAAGGTTTTCCAATTTTAGTGGAAATATTCCAATGTTCCTCTAAACAGCAACGTCCCAAGTAGCCTAAAACAGTTTTGATATAGTAGGAACATTTCTGCTAAGGTTGGAACTCATCTATTTTGAGTCCAACCTCAAAATGTTCAGACTCTGAGACAATTTACAAGCTAAATAGGGACTATGAACAAAGTGACTTAATGCTAGTGGGTCACAAACTAATTTTATATTAAATTTGGATATATGTGAATATCTTTTCACAACTTCCAATCAATTGCCATGGATTTGGCTTTTCTTATCTAGAATAAAAAATCCAAATTCCCATTCATCATTCCATAAATGAATATTTTATATTGTTTCAAAGGAATCCTTGTCTCACCATAATTTTGATCTTACTTCTTTCTCAAATGGGTCATAAATTAAATATCCAGTTTGTACAATGGTGGCAATGTAGCTTATGGTAGCTCTTTGCATGCCAGTGCATATTAAATTTTTCCAACTTAAATGCATTGGGCAGTCACACTGTTAAATAAAATATTTATAGAAAACCTAGGGCAGGCCACATCTTATAAACACAAAAGGAACACGTCATTAAAAAGAAAGAATCAGTACAGCCAAGTGAGAGAATAAATGAAGTATCCATTGCCTACACAGGCAAATTCTTTATCTGAAGTTAAACACATATTTAAAAATGTGCAGCACTTAAAACAGGTTTTTAGCATGATAAACATAGATAACAGTTTGGATTCCCAAATAGTTCTAATTATTTAATTGGAAGTTGGAGCTACAATAGTTTTAATCCAATTTAGTAAATACTATAGATAACTCTTAATATCCTACTCTAGGTTCCATAGTCAAGGACTAACTTTAAAAAAAAATTATTTTAATTCAATGCAGTAAACATAATAATATTCCTTCCTCCTCACAATAACAACCTTGTGAAGTGGGTTGGGCTGAGAGACTGGTTCAAGTTATATTGCCAGGTTTCACGCCTAAAACAGGACTCAAGATCAGAGTTTCCTGGTTTCTAGGCCATCATCTTAACTGTTGCAACAAACAAATTTCTTTGCTCTACATTATATATGCTATGAATATACAACCTGGTTGTATATGTTTGTGAATATTTTCTGTAAACAGGGCCATAGAATTGTATTTATTGTAACAGTACTACAAAACATACCCTTAACTCCGCATATATATGACTGCCATAACCACACAAATTTTCCTTCTAAGTCTTACAAATAAAATCTTACAAAGACTTTAATTTATCCATCCCAAGATCCTAAAGCTGAGTTGGAGTTATACGTTCTCATGCTGATTGCTTGGGGGATAATACCTGCCCCTAACACTTTTATTTAGAATTAGTATTCTTAGCATATCTTAATAATCATTAGAGTCTGAATAGGAAAGGACAACATAAAGCTTGAGAAGGAAGCTGCAGTACTTCTATTGTGTTGTAAAATGACCTTGGCTTCCTTTCATCCTTGCCATATCGGATTAGAGGCTTATATTATACCCTGGTAGCTCATGTGCCACTTTCAAAAAACATCCATAAGTCTTATCAGGGACCAGGAAAAATTGGTCTATCTATCCAGTTCTATCCATCTAACTGTAATTCTCACTGGTAGTTCTTAATGCATCTGCTTCACTGTCTAATGTTTAGGGAATATTCAAGGAATACACATATTTAAACTGTATACAATGGGACATTCTATGATAAGATGTTCATATCTTTTGAAAACTTCTCTTTCAAATTCAGTTTAAGGAAAACTTACAGTACATTCACCCTCCATGCTTGTCTTAGAAATCTATATTCAGTGCAATTAAGAAGGAATCTAGGCAGAAATATTTTTGGTTTGAAGTTAAAATCATATACAGGTGAAACTCGAAAAATTAGAATATTGTGCAAAAGTTTATTTCAGTAATGCAACTTAAAAGGTGAACCTAATATATGAGATAGACTCATTACATGCAAAGCAAGATAGTTCAAGCCGTGATGTGTCATAATTGAGATGATTATGGCTTACAGCTCATGAAAACCCCAAATCAACAATCTCAGAAGATTAGAATATTGTGAAAAGGTTCAATATTCTAGGCTCAAAGTGTCCCATTCTAATCAGTTAATTAAGCCGTAACACCTGCAAAGGGTTCCTGAGCCTTTAAATGGTCTCTCAGTCTGGTTCAGTAGGAATCACAATCATGGGAAAGACTGCTGACCTGACAGTTGTGCAGAAAACCATCACTGACACCCTCCATAAGGAGAGTAAGCCTCAAAAGGTAATTGCAAACGAAGTTGGATGTTCCCAAAGTGCTGTATCAAAGCACATTAATAGAAAGTTATGTGGAAGGGAAAAGTGTGGAAGAAAAAGGTGCACAAGCAGCAGGGATGACCGCAGCCTGGAGAGGATTGTCAGGAAAAGGCCATTCAAAAGTGTTGGGGACTTTCACAAGGAGTGGACTGAGGCTGGAGTCAGTGCATCAAGAGCCATCACACACAGACAGATCCTGGACATGGGCTTCAAATGTCGTATTCCTCTTGTCAAGCCGGTCCTGAACAACAAACGTCAGAAGCGTCTTACCTGGGCTAAAGAAAAACAGAACTGGTCTGTTGCTCAGTAGTCCAAAATCCTCTTTTCTGATGAGAGCAACTTTTGCATCTCATTTGGAAACCAAGGACCCAGAGTCTGGAGGAAGAATGGAGAGGCACACACTGGAAGATGCTTGAAGTCCAGTGTGAAGTTTCCACAGTATGTGTTGATTTGGGGAGCCATGTCAACCGTTGGTGTTGGTCCACTGTGCCTAATTAAGTCCAGGGTCAACACAGCCGTCTACCAAGAGATTTTGGAGCACTTCATGCTTCCTTCTGCAGATGAGCTTTATGGGGATGCTGACTTCATTTTCCAGCAGGACTTGGCAACTGCCCACACTGCCAAAAGCACCAAAACCTGGTTCAATAACCGTGGGATTACTGTGCTTGATTGGCCAGCAAACTCGCCTGACCTGAACCCCATGGAGTATTGCCAAGAGAAAGATGAGAGACATGAGACCCAACAATGCAGAAGAGCTGAAGGCCGCTATCGAAGCATCCTGGTCTTCCATAACACCTCAGCAGTGCCACAGGCTGATAGCTTCCATGCCACGCCGCATTGAGGCAGTAATTGCTGCAAAAGGGACCCAAACCAAGTACTGAGTACATATGCATGCTTATACTTTTCAGAGGTCCAATATTGTTCTATGTACAATCCTTGTTTTATTGACTGCATGTAGTATTCTAATTTTCTGAGATTGTGGATTTGGGGTTTTCATGAGCTGTAAGCCATCATCATCACAATTATGACAAATCATGGCTTGAACTATCTTGCTTTGCATGTAATTAGTCTATCTCATATATCAGTTTCATCTTTTAAATTGCATTACTGAAATCAATGAACTTTTGTACGATATTCTAATTTTTGAGTTTCACCTGTATTCATTCAGATAACAACACTAATTACCTCACAAGCAACCAACAAACTACTGTATTTTTGAGCTCATTTATACATATTTCAGACTAGTGGAATAATCAGGAATCCAAACTTGCAAAATTCATTAGGGATATTAAGAATATCTTTAAAACTTCTGAATGTAATTTAGACTATTACAAGAACAGTTAACTATTTAAAATATAGACAAAACTTTTGCAAGACACTATTCAAACAGCAATATTCCCTTATCAGAATAAAGGAATATCTCAATTAGGACAGCAGATGCAATTGGACAGTTTCAAAGGGAATTCTTAATTTTGTTTTTTCTTAAAATGTGGTACTTGCAATAAAAAGCCAGCAATTCTTATGGTGACACTGTGCCTTCCCCCATACTTTTTTTTTTATTATTCATGTGAGGATGGGAAGAAGAGCATTTTGTATGACTTCTTGAGTATTGTAACCATAAAAACGCTTCAAGATGAAATTGTCTTTCTGTGATGGATAAATATTATATCTCAAATGTGATAACCCAACATGTTCTTCTTTCATGGAAGAGTGGAAATCCTTTTCCTCTGGGCAGGAACAGGAAGAGAACTGGAGCTGACAAGACCTTTTTAAACAGAATAGCCAACTGCTGTGTAAACACATATTTCAATATTTGGCGGCAGTTCAATCAGCAGATGGTAAAACAAGACAACACAAGCTCTGTGAAATAATAATGACTGTGAGCTAGTAACTAAAAATGCAATGCCCTCTTTTCTTAAGTAAAACCTTTAACTATCAATGGTTTAGTCAATTGGCACCCTTTTTGTCCTTGAGCTTGACAATTGCTGTAGGAGGCAATCAACAGTGGTTGGCCTCAAAATATATGTTCTAGGGAGTGTATATATGTAGCTGACTATATGCAGACAACAATTCTCCCATTATTCTTTCATGTGTACATGGAGAAGGTTTAAATTATCTTTCCCTTTGTGGTGACATCACTCTGCACCACTCTTTCTTGACAGTCAAGAAAGCACATGATTCAGTCACGCCTATGTAGAATCTTCTCTATCTGTCTCCATGCATTTCCCCAATTTAATTAATTTTCCCAACAAGCAACTATTTGACTGCATTGAAAACAGCATTTTCTCAAATGAAATCACAGAAGCAGTGGCATGGAAGCCGGGGAGATCTGTAAGCAGATATGAACACTTTTGACATTTTTACATTATGTATACACAGAATGGCAACTTTAAACATCTATATATCCATTCAGTAAATTACATAGTTTTAACCCATGTCCTAGATCAGGGATGTCAAACTTGGAGTCCACAAGCCAGATTCGTCATGTGTTGGCCCCACCTCTGTCCGGTTTAGCGAAGGAGAAAAAAGTCACAATACATCACGTGACACTGCCCTGACGTCACAAGTTTGACACCCCTGCCCTAGATAACATATCTGATTTTTGCTCTGAGTTGTGAAAAAATATAATGAATACATGCTATAGGTGTAACACACCAACCATTAATAGTTGGAAAAAGTAATGTTGTATAGAATAACTAAAAGATGGAAGCTTATTCTAGTGAATATTACATTCCTGCAAATATTTTATTTTGAATGAAAACATTTCTTTAGCCAGAACTAGAGAGCCAAGACTTAAAACAGAATCCAGGGTAGTGAAAGAAACCACTCATAAAAATACACTTCAAGATACTGTTGATTGTTCTTTCATATTCTTGAATGTTTCATTTGGAAAGTTAATGTTCCCCATTAAACAAAATGCTTTGAGTTGGCAGAATGCTTGGAAAATTCTGTTCTCAATTTAGATTTACACATACCCTTTTCTTTAGCACTTCCTGCCTGTGCCATCCTAACAATAAGTGCCACTTGAACATACTTTCTCCAGTAATCCTTTGTGCATCACAATAACAGGAATATTTGTAAGATTTAAAGCTTTTCATTTGACACTTGTCAAAAACTCTCAAGAGCAAAATAAAGTAGAAAAGAAATTTGGGCAGACAGAAGACCACAGTTTATTGACAGGCCCAGGTTTACCAGAAAATACCTGAATTTTTTAGAGGACAGAAATCATTCTGAGGGCGGGGGGGAGCTGGCATCTCAACGATACGGCATGTGATCTTGGGAGGTCTGAGATTGCTGCCGATATCTTTGCTCCTGGATGGTCCAAACAGATCTAAACCATCCCGAAGACTTTGTTTGTCTTAAAAAACAATAAAACTTTATATATATATAAAAAGAAATCATTCTGATAATTACCAGAATTTCCATCATCTGCCCAAATCTCAAAGTGTGTACCTTTTTTCCTAAGCAAGCTGGACTAGTCAGCTCCTGGTTTTTATGCAGCAAAAGATTCGGCATGTTCTCAAATGAGAAAGCAGGTTTAGCTTCTTTAATATAAGAGGTCTTAATCAACTAATACTCAATCTTGAACTTCTCCCTAAATACCAAAGCAAAATTGCACTTTTATGTAGGCAAATCCTTCAGTTTCAAGAAAGACAGCATGCTGATAATAGGTAGTTGATCATCACTATTCCCATAGAACAGAGGTTGCCAACCGGTGGGCCGCGGCCCACTGGTGGGCTGTGAGAAAATTTTGGTGGGCCGCAGAGAAATCTTACCCCCAGAGCACCCCCCAAAGCAATTAATCCAGGCTACGCAGAAACACAAGGCTGCTCACCCCACATAGCCTGCGGGAACCCTCCCCGCCCACTCATTCTTTACCTGGCAAACCTGCCTGCTAAGTTGCTATTTTTCCTTTTTCCGACCATCATCTGTTCTGCTGTGCCGGGAGATTTAGATTAGCTAGGAAGCAGGAAATCGTTGGATTTCTTGCTTTCTAGCTAAGCACAGCCGAACCTCCCTTAGGACTGAAGGTTTGCTTGCAAGCAAGTTCAGTGCAGACTCACAGCAAGCAAATTTGAGAGACTGAGCTAGCCAATGGCAGATAGATAGATCACTGCATGATTCTGTGAACAACTCAATCTGCCTGTTTTGCCTGATTTTGGATAAAAGTTGCTTTTCTTTATAAAAAATTCAATATTTACATACATGGTGTGTTCTGAATTAATTTTGTGAGTTTGCTTGCTAGCAAATTTTATGAGTTGCTTGCAAGCAAATTTTATGTGACAGACTGAGCTAGCCAATGTCAGATAGATTGATTTCTGAATGAATCTGTGATTCTGTGAGCAACTCAATCTGCCTGCCTGCTTTGCCTGATTTTGGGTAAAAGTTGCTCTTTTTTTTATAAAAAATTCAATATTTATATAAATATTTATAATATTTACATACAAGCCATGCCAAGCCAGTCACATGACCAAGCCACACCCACAAATTAGGCCATGGCCACAGAACCAGTTAGTGGTCCCTGGGATCTAAAATTATGAATTTGGTGGTCCCTGAGGTCCAAAAAGTTGGCGACCCCTGCCATAGAAGACCTGTAATGAAAATCCTAACTCAGTATCTGACAGAGCTGAGGGTGGATGGGAAGAAACAAATTCAAAATTAATCTCAAGAAGGTAGAACTGCTTTTTGCCCAAACATATCTCAGCTCAGACCCTACCCCAGGTAGGACCATGAAATCCAGGCAATTGTTCTGGATGGGAATTTCCAGTGTAACGGGATGGGTGGAATGTGGCGGTAGAGATTTCTAAGGGTCTCTCAGTAAAAATGCCTGAAAAATTTAGCAATTCTTTCATGAACTGGTATTTAGCTGATGAATAGGAAACAAAGATGGGACAGATGGAACTTTACAGTGGAACTTCTCAAGGATCTGTATTAAAATTTGTGTTTATTAGCTTGCTCACAGGTAAGTAACAAATGAGCAATGAAGTCAGTAGCACAAAAACCCTATTAATAACATATAGGCTATTCCCCTGGTAGTGGTTTAAAACATCTCCATATTATCACTGAATCATTGCTTAAATGATATAAATATTATTATTAGAATTTTGGCACAAACAAAGTTGAATGACCGTAGAAGATAGTCTAAAGGGGAAATGACCAGAGTCTTTTAAGCGGTAATGTAAAACCCATCCTCATTATAATTTAAACCTCACCATTTGTTTCTATTTGCTGCTAATGTTCTAATGCTAATGATTCTAATAAGATTCATTTAATGCTAATGATTCTAATAAGATTCATTTAATAATTTAAAAAAAACGAATGAAGAGCTTTAAAAGTAGAAAAACAAGAGTTAAAACAGCAAGTGTGTTCAGATATCTCTTCAGCTTCAACTGTTCTGATGTCTCTATTATGGGAACATAACTATTCTCCTGGCTAAGGGAGACGACCACAGGAACACTAACCAATCACTTTCTTACAATGAGAATGCATATATTTGTGTATGCTCCACAGTTCAATGCTTCTATATTTCTTTCACACATACAAGCCATTTCCTGAAAATCCAACTTCAGGAATATGCATATGATTTTCTTTTCTCCCAATTATTTTTCTGTTAAATATACCTTGTATCTGTACTCTATCTAGAGCTAGCTTTGTATATGACAATGGCTATTAGGATAATTCATGCCATTTAGTGGCAATTACATGTTAATTCCGTTTAGAAAAATAGCAAACTGAATTGTGGGAGTGTACATCAATGTCAAAACAACTTATCTGAAAAGCAAGCAATGTCATTCAACATGGAAACCACTCATGTAGAAACATTCTGCACAGTAAAGAGACTATTTGGAAATGTCACCATGGGGAACTCCTACAATATAACTATGGAAACCTGGGAAAGCAGATCATCTGGTATTTTATTCAAGAGAACTCTTATATAACAGCTCAATTGTCACTGTGTACCTGGACTTGCATCTCCTCAGTTGGGTAATACACCTACACCTTTCATTCTTGCAAAATCAGGTGCCTTTTTCCTTTCTAATAACAATGGTGCAGGATCACTGGAGAAGGAAGGTGAATGTCCAGAACAGTGTGATATATCAGACACACATGCTCTAAGGTGCAAGAAAGCAATGCTGAAGGTGAGAGGTGTTTCTTTTGGCTATAGTTTTGTATAGCTTTCCTTAATAAAAAAATTAATTAGAAATTCTGAAATGAATATATCAATTTGCATATGTATTTTCAGTCCTGCTTGTTGGCTGGCAATTAATAGCATTCCACACTCTAAATAGGGCAGTACCTACCTACCATTGCTTACTTACAATGCTAACTCCGAACTTGCATTGTCTGCTTATGATTGATGCACTTTGAGTTGCTATAGTGGACATAAAAGCTTGCTGACAGATGTATTTTGCTGCGCAATTTGACTAGCTAAAGCATTTTTATTGACATAAGCATTTTAAACTGTAGTCTTCATTTTTCTTCTATGTATACTGGCACAGAAATACAACTTTGGCTTTGGAAGAAGGCTAATTTCAGGAAGAATAGCTACCCATATCAGAAAGTCAGCCACCTCCTTTTCTCAGTACTGAATAGTTTCCAAAGAACTAGACACAGAATTATTGTTAACTGTGTTTGATTCCTTAATTCCAAACATCTCTCTGCTAGAGCTATGCAGCACTTTGAATCCGAATCCCCAAAGGTGTTCTGGAACACATCAGAGTGCAAACTCAGTACCTGGTCTGCAGTACTTTATAATGAACACATTTTTGTCAGCTCATGTGGTTGGTTGAAAGGGCAGCCATTCAGTATTATTATTAAGAATGATAGGCCAAGCAATATAACATAATTGCATGATCAATTCTGATACCTCAAACTGATTTTCATGTCCCATAACAAAGCTGCACATTTTTGTATGATTCCCAAAATGAATTTTACTCCTTCAGAGTAGTTGCACTCCGAGATGATCATTATTCTATGATTCTATCACATTTTCCCCGTAGGTCATTGTTCTGTTTGATCACTGCCACTCCAGTTCCCATCAATGTGTGGGTGTTTTTGTGCCAAAAATCAGAAAGGCAAGACAACCAAGCATAATCAGGAGCAGAAGCTTATAAACCATGCTTTTACCTGAATGTGCTTCAGAATGGCCTCGGTCTTCTCTCTCACATCTCTGAAGGGACATCTCTTGGAAAGTGTGAGCAGACGAGCAAGCATTTGGTTCAGCTCACCTGGCGCACTATTTGCAGAGGTCAGGAGCCCTTTTGCAGCTGGAGGAGACCTGCTGCCTTGGTCCTGAGCCATTGCCTTGCTTTTCTTCAGGACCACTTGCTTTATGTTTTCCAAGGCGCTGACTCTCGCGCTGGCATCCCGGCTGCACAGCCCGTCCCACTTCACCTCTCCGTCGGCCATTCTTGGGAGAAAAAAAAAAGATCCTCCACTCTTTGGAAGTCTCAGTTCGTGGGTGCCGTCCTCATGGTGAGCTTTGTCTGGAAAAATCACACAAGACCTAAGGAGAACGGCTAAAGAATAGAGGAGGCTGGCACCACCACCGGATTTATCTGTCAACCCCTAGACATCCCTCCATTTGCATGGCCGGGCAGCACCAAGAGGTGCTCTCGGCCAAGTGGGTGGCAGAGCAAAGTACCGAGTTTTCTGCCACCGTCAGGCAGCGGACACTTCGACTTCCATAATAGAACAGAATAAAATTCTTTATTGGCCAAGTGTGATGGGACACACAAGGAATTTGTCTTTGGTGCATATGACCTCAGCGTACATAAAGAAAAAATATAATACAGTCATCAAGAACAATAAGATAAAGCTATAAGATACTAATCCCCGGCCAATTACGAACTTTCATGGGGAATGATTGAGAAATCTGGATATTTTTTTTAGTTGCAGAAACTGCACTAGGAAGGGGATAAAAAAGCGGCTGGCTTCTACGGCTCCAGGCGGGGCAGAGTTAGTCCCTTCCTGCCTAGGTCTGCCGTGGTGAGGGGGTGCGATAAAGCCCGAACTCGCCTTTTAAATTCTCTCCCTCCTACTTCTTGCCTTTGGCAGCAGAGCCAAGACAGGAGTTGGGGCGGGGTGGGTGAGTTGCAAGCACGCAGAGACCAGTGTGAAAGCGAGGAGGGAAGAAGCTGGGGAACCTGATACGAGATTTTACCTGAGGAGACTGGCAAGTGTGAGAGCAGGCGAAACGACGCGCCCCGCACCCGATTCCAGAAGTCCCCGCTTCTCTTCCCCGACCCCGAAGGCGGCCGCCGAAGAGCCCGGGCTCCGCCTTCCCTCCTAAAGTTACACGAACCACGCGCCTCTGAGGGAACGCGACAGGGATCCGCCCCAGCCAATCCCGTTTTTTTTAGAAGCAACCAATCAACATGAAGTATCCCCGAGGTATCTGGGATTTGTAGTGCCAATCGGGCGGAACCAGAACGCCCCTAAAACCGAGGCCGAAATAAATCGCTTAAAAAAAGGCGGGGGGACCAGGGGGCGGGGAGGATAGAGTTCATGATTTAATCACGTAGGCTTATAAAATGAAAAAACAAAAGAGGGGGGGATGGGTTTCTTTTGCTGGTCGTTCGGGTGGTGTCCGTCTTTTTGGATCTGGGTGAAATGCATAGGATGAAGCGGGCGAGTTCATTCAAGTTTTTCTCAAAACTTTCAAGTTCAATTCTAACTTTGCATTACTAATGTATTAGCCCTAAAGTACCAGAAATAATTGTACCCTCTGCTGATTTTTATAAGGGACATTTATACAATAAGTCTAGCGGAAAGGTACTCTTTACATTCTGTAATTCTCGGTTTCTAAGGGGTTTACAGGAAAGATCAGAAGCCTCAAAACTTGGCAACTTTAAAACTTGTGGACAAGTCTTAAAGTTGTTAAGACTTGTTCACAAATCTTAAAGTTGCCAAGTTTGGGGACCCCTGGTTTAGATAATCAAGATTATATAGACACTATATTGCCTTAACACAAGAACCAGTTTGAACGCATAGAAGGCTAAACTTTTACAGTGGATCTGAATTTTAAAATACCATATAAATAGAATAATATTAACTGAGCTCATTGTCAGGCCTTTCCAGTCCGTTTTCTATGCAGGGATTGTTAATAAAAAAATAAAAAAGTCGAATTAAGTAGCCTCCCACTTTCTAATAGTTTGGCTGACACTGTAAACTGCCTTGAATAATTTCAGCTTCTTTACTGTGGATCTCACCTAACCATTGCAGCCATGCCTGGCCTGTAGGTGGGTGATATCACCAAATGCTGATTCTATTTTAATATATCATGGCAACTCTGAAGTGCATGCTTGCCCAACTTAACAGCAGAGAAGCAAGAATGTTTTTGTATCAACATGATAGTTTTACATAATATTAGTTTATCTATTACAATAAATTTCTAGCGAGCCTCTTGCAACCCATCTGGTAGTTGGGGATAGGGGTGCAATAATAAGCAACAAATATGTGCACATTACCATTTAAAAAATACAGAGTACGTAGAAAGGGACAGGGCAGAAAATAGTTTCTGTCAAAACTATTACAATTTTCAATTAGTTTATTAACCTACAAATATATAAAATAAAGTAAATATATAACCTATGATTGGAATGGCAATCATACCATTCCATTTCAGGATAAGCAACAATTTGCTAGACAGAGGAAGAATGAGCAGAATGCTACAAATTAAAGGCAAGAGAAAATAGTAATTTTTACTATTCTCCATCATAGGTCGGTGTACCTTTCATGTCTTTCTAGTGCAAACCATTAATCCATCATAATCATGCCTTTTGTTTTTTGTTTCAAGGATTTCATCAATTCCAGCCATTATTTCCTCAGATTTCCTCTTCCTCTCGACTCATTCATTTTTCTTCATATGCAATTGTTCTTCAATTCAGCCTCAATTTTTTTCTCTACGTGTAAATTAACTCAAAACAGTTTTAATAGTCGCTCAGGTTTCTATTCAGTCATATTCATTCATCATCCATTCATTCTTGGCACCATATACTCTTGCATTATACACATTTTAAAGCAGGAGTCCCCAACCCCCAGGCCGCAGATTTTTTATATGAGAAGAAAAGAGTAAATTAGATTAACAATTTTAGAGATGTGTATACCATTTGCAACATTCCTGGCTAATGGTAAAAATATTGCCTAAATTTAGCACAGATAGTAGGCTACCAAAGGGGCACAACCAAAGCCCAGATTTATCCAAGCATGTTCATGCTATGAAAGAGAGGATTTCTAATAAGGAAACTACCTTGCAAACCAATATACCCCATCAGTTAGGAAATACATGCATGTACTGATCTGCCCAAGATCCCTTTTTACATTACATTACTAATTATAGTACATAGAAGCCACTGTGGCACAGTAGTTAGAATGCAGTATTGCAGACTAACACTGCCTACAGCCAAGAGTGTGATTCTGACCGACACAAAATTGACTTAGCCTTCTATCCTTCCAAAGTCAGTAAAATGACTTGGATTGTTCAGAGCAGTATGCTAACTTTGCAAACTGCTTAGAAAGGGCTGTAAAGTACTGTGGAGCGGTAAAAAGTCTAAGGGTTATTGCTATTGCTATTAAATATGATACTTTTCCTCCAAAAAGTTAAAAATAGAATATAATGTTATTTGCCCCGTTCACTTTAAATCTAAGCTTCTGACAATTAAATTATCCAAACAAAATATTCTATATTGCATAAGAGTAAGAGAGGTAATAAATTCATAACAGAGGTAAAGGAAGCCAATTTATTTTGGTATTTATATGATCAGGCTTGCATTTGTGCTATTCCATATGATTTGTCTGTTAACTTTTAGCTTCTCCAAGGCTTAAATAGCAAGACAGTTTAGCATCCTAGTACTTAACCTGCCAAACCATATGAAAACATTTCTGATAGGATCAAGGTGGCTACATTATGAAAAAAATTTTTTAAAGTCAAGTGTGACCAACATATAATCTTCCATGTTTGATTAAACCTCATGCAAGTATTATAATTAGTCATGCTGGCTAGGGGATGATCTGAGGTGAAGTTTAGCAACATCTTAAGGACCACACATTTCATCCCTTTTAATGTAAATTCCAAATTAAAGTTCAGGAAAATAGCTGGACAAGTAGACTTCCAGTCTGGAGATAATAGCTTCAGTTTCTAAAATTAATCAGATATTTAATATATTTTTTTCAAAGTAAAACTTCAATTATTACTAAAAAAACTATTTTAATACTTCTAATAAACCAAAACTAATATGTATTCAAACTAAATGAGGGTGTATAAATCCTATTAATTTTAAAGCCAGGATTTCCTGCTAAATAGTTTGATAGTCATTGTCAGCCTTCAAGATTTTCTCCCTTTGCTTTGCATCTTTTGGCTGCCCTAAGTAACAGGGGGAGGAGAGGGGAATGGTTATGGGAAGTGAGCTGGAGGTGTTACAAACCAGAACTGTATAAGCTGGGGTGGGGGATTAGATTCTTGCTTAGGTTTCTATCCTATGCTATGCGCAGCTGCAACTCTTTATCAAAATATGTCAAGGTCAACGGACAGAGGCCTTATCACCACCTGGAGATGCCCACATGATGATATACACAACTTTTAATTGGATGAGCCAATTGAACTATTGGGGGTGGGAACGTTGCCATTACTTTGTATATGGGATATACACGCCCATTTTCTCAGATTCAGAATTCTTTTGTTGCTACCACTTGATTTCCAGTAAAAGATATCTTTTCTCTGATTAATGGAGTCTAAGTATTTCTTTATTGGATTTTGAATGGAGCACCAGCTGACAGTCATTTTTATTCTATCTACTATAGACATATATAGAAAGGAGACATATATAGTACATCAGTAATCTGAAAGTCACTAAGTAATATGGCTAATGACTAGCAAACAAAATATATTAAATAGCCTAGTTATAGGATTTAACTACAGATACAAAAATATAATAGACATATTATGAACTACATATACAAACCTTCTGTTACTCAAGAGAAGAAAAGGAATGGACACAAAAGTATAGGAAAAGATTTGGGGCAGTGGACAAGTACTGTTCTGCAACTACTATTGTCTTCTAATAAAGATAACTCCTAAAACTAAAAACCTAGTTTGTAAAATGTGGGGTTATATTGAACAAACTGGATTTTCCATAAAGAACATGAAAGAAATATTAGACTTAAGAAACATATGGCAATTACCATTCATTGAATATCAATCACAAAGACCAAAGCAAAAAACCCTCTAGAAAATGTAAACATCATGGTACAGTTTGCAAGAGATTTCTGTAAATTACTAATTTACAAACATTCCAATAATTGAAAGATGTAGAATGATTATATGATGGTTGTTAATTGTGGGAATTCTGCTCCATCAAACATAGATACCATGATGTTGGTTGCCATAGGCCTAGATAACCTGACCATCTATTGATTATAATGGTTTTCTCTTAACCTGAGAATGACTGGTTCCTTCTTTGCCATTTTCATTCTTTACACTAACTGTTGTGTGGATTCTTTTAAATTTAAAGACAACTTATTAATTAGCAAATATTTGGAATTGGTCATATTTTCAATTGATACATTGTTGTTAGTCCCGAAGTCGTGTCCAACCCATCGTGATCCCATGGACATTCCTCCAGGCCCTCCTGTCCTCTACTATCCCCAAAAGTCTGTTTAAGCTCACACTGACTGCTTCAGTGATTCCTTCCAACCACCTCATTCTCGTCGTCCCCTTCTTCTTTTGCCCTCAATCGTTCCTAGCAGCAAGCTCTTCTCCAGTGAGTCCTTCCTTCTCATTAGGTGGCCAAAGTATTTGAGTTTCATCTTCAGGATCTGGCCTTCTAACGAGCAGTCAGGGTTGATCTCCTCTAGGACTGGTTTGATCACTTTGCAGTCCAAGAGACTCTCAGGAGTCTTCTCCAGCACCATAATTCAAAGGCCTCAATTCTTTGGCACTCAGCCTTCCTTATGGTCCAACTTTCACAGCCATACATTTCAACCGGGAAAACCATAGCCTTGACTATATGCACTTTTGTCTCTGCTTTTTAGTATGCTGTCTAGATTTGCCATAGCTTTCCTCCCCAGGAGCAAGTGTCTTTTAATTTCTTGGCTGCAGTCCCCATCTGAGGTGATCTTGGAGCCCAGGAAAATAAAATCTGTCACTACCTCAATTTCTTCCCCATTTATTTGCCAGGAATTGAGAGGGCCAGATGTCATGATCTTACGTTTTCCTAATGTTGAGTTTCAAGACAAGTTTTTCAGTTTCCTCCTTCATCCGCAACACTTTCTGCCATCAGAGTGGTATCATCTGCATATCTGAGGTTGTTATTTCTCCCGGGAATCTTAATTCCAACTTGTGATTCATCTAACGTCGCCCTTCTCATGATGTGCTCTGCATATAAGTTAAATAGGTAGGGCGACAGTATATAGCCTTGCCAAACTCCTTTCTCAATTTTGAACCAATCAGTGGTTCCAGGTCCAGTTCTCACTGTTGTTTCTTGACCCGCATATAGGTTTCTGAAGAGACAAATAAGATGGTCTGGTACTCCCATCTCTTTAAGAACTTTCCACAAAGCCTTTAGCATGGTCAATGAAGCAGTAGTAGATGTTTTTCTGGAACTCCCTAGCTTTCTCCATGATCCAGCATATGTTGCCAATTTGATCTCTTCAATTGATACAGGCATTTCTAATGCTGTTACTGAATAACAGTGCAACCCTAAACTTCTTTGCTAAGATACAAGTGCCAATAAGTTGCATAATTTCAGGTAATTAGGTTCAGGCTTATTGCTTTGGTTTATTTTTACCATTTGTGTTTTAAGGGTTAGGATTAAATAAATAAAACATCCTTCCTTTGAGGGCTGTAATTAACAAAAAAAATGAATCCATTTGTAGAGGCATGCAAGATGGGAGGAAAATTTTTGTCTTCATCTCATCCATTTTATTTTCTTTTACTAAAGTCCAATAGATTGATTTGATTACTACACAGCATTCCCTAGTCTGGTATTTTTGATTCCAAGATAGCATGACTGATATGCTGCATTTGGAAGGAACTAAATGTGCTGACTAACACATCTGAAGGATACCAGTGGGAGAAAGCTGCTTTAAAATAAAAATATTTCAATAAAACCTCAACTTCTTGGAAAAAGTTTTTTGTGTTACCACACGAATGTTTTTGCTGCTATATTCTGTCTTTCCATGGAGTTAGTCAGAAGACAAATGTCTGTCAGCCAGTATAGTACCCCACTTACTCTTATTCTTCCTTTGCTGCTAAGGAAAAATGGAGATTTTTTTAGCTGTAAAAGTATAAAAAAGAAAAAAAATGCTTGGAGAGGTTGGGGGGGAGTGTTGGCAAGTTGCCTTCAAAGGAATTGATGAGATGATAATGGCAAGGTGTCCAGCTTTCTTGGCTCCAGTTCCTCCAGTGGGAACCTGCCTACAACATAACCCTAACGGAAATGCTATAAAAGTATATCCTATGAATCAGAAACTAGATTGAGTTAACTGCTTTAGCTTCCCCAAGTTCTATGGCATCACTAGATGAATGAAAGGAGCTTAAAAACAAAAAGCATTCTGGGTAGCACTAGTAGTTTTGTGTTATTAAATGCATATTTCAAACATGTGATTTATCTTCCTCATTAGATGCCTCCAAAAGCAATCTGTTGAGAACATATTCCCAGAAAACTGGACTGTTAATAAAGACATTTCAGGCTTGTTTCAGAAAATAAGGGACTGCCAAAAATCCAATACTCCACTTTTTACAGTTATTTACTAATACATTGCATATTTGCATTGTAATATTTGTTTCCCCACACTGATGTAAGTCTTACATGTACACAACTGTTCTCAGAATTGATGAATTCTTAGCAGTTGTGATTATATAAAATGTTTATACAAATGACCTTTTAAAGTCATTGAATGATTATCTGAAGATTTAATATGGTATAATGGAGATAGTGGGGGTGGTTTTGGAAATGTTGGGAAACAGGAAAAGAAGAGAGCAAAGTTTTACACTGTTTGTTTCCTCAAGCTAACAAGTAATTATCCTATCAGGAGGAATTCCTAAAGTAGCCACTGAAATAATAATGTACAGATGTTCAGCCAACTATTCTGGATAGAAAACAAGTTTTAAAAGTTCACATTCCAAGCTGGTCTTTCTAAACAGTTTATTGCCAGTTGTATTGGATCCTGAGAACAAGAGCCAAAAGAGAAGGGAGTTTCCTCATATTGCTGCTCATATTGCAACTATCAACATGAATTTTGTTTGGAATGCAGTCAAGAAACGCTGAAGGTTGAAATATGTTCATATTTTGTGCATAATCCAATAAACTATCCTAAAGGGTTTGATACAATAGTTTTCTTAGAAGGCAAAGCATAATAGCATTTTTCAAACTTTTTTTAAAGCAATCTTATCGGAAAGTCTAAAAGGAAATTTGAATAAAGCATATTTATTGGGTTCAGCATTTTCTGAGTTTGGTTTATTCTGTATTTTGAGATTTTACAAAATAATACATTTAAAACCAGAATTTCTTTTGAGTCCTCAATAGTCAAAATTAGGGTTATTAGTGAAAAACTAATATTGTTTCCATATGCTTGATTCAGACACTTCGAATGTTTTCCTGTATGTTGATATATTTTTAAACTCAGAATTTAAAATACATGATCTTCAAATAGGTGGTCTGAATTTTACTCCAAGCTAAGGCAAGGTTTGTTTGTTTTTTATTGTAGCCTTTGATTGTAGAATTCAGAAAAATAAGTATCAGGATCAAAATCTTACATACACCTACCAATACTTGGGAGTAAATTTCATCATACTAACTGTGAAAACAAGCCGTTTTATTCAGATTCCCTATTGGTAGTTAGCACATAAACCTAACTTTTTATTTCTACTCAGAATGGCAATGGATTTGGGTGAAGGCTTACGATTTTAAAAGCTGCATACACACTATTGTAATTTACTAGAACATGTGAAAACAACACTTCAAAAATAACATATAAAAGTAGAAAGAAAAAAACAGTCTGAACCGCAGAAAGCGGCAAATGCTGGTTGGCACCATGTTTGATAAGTTTGGGAGCAGTCAACAAACCAGAGTTTAATCACAATGGTTTAGCATTTGGTGTAAATAGCAGAAACTAGAGAAGTCCTCTTTTTAACCTGTTCTTAGCAGCTCTGCCTCTGCGTCATTCTAGAGTAGACATTTAACAAGCGCTGTTCCTAGGGGGAGGGGGTAAAGCAGAAGAACTCCATCTCTGCATAGCCAAGCTCTGAATGAATTATATTCCGTGGGGAGGCGAAGACACTTTGTTTACATTTTTTCTTATGCAAGACCTTCGCCTTGGGGGGATGAAGCCGAAGCTGTCCGCAAGCCTTCCGCACGAGCCAACAATCAGCAGGCGTCTGAGTAAACAGGAGACTAGCAGCAAAACCCTACCAGCAGCCTCAAGCGCACGTGCCTTCTCTGATTGGTGCAGCAACAGCGGGCAAGAAGAGCCCGGGCAGAGGCGAGCCTCATCCGGGTCTCTGTGCGGAGGTGGAGATACGTTTGAGCGGGAGGGGAGGCGGTCTATTTAAAAAAACGGTGAGGGCGCTCTAGGAAATATTGTTTTCTATGGTTGGTGCGGGATATCGAGTTCCGAGGTAGGAGCCTAAGGGAAGTTGCCCGTGTCTTTGACCCCGGCGTGGATTTTGCACCCTCTGTGAGGAGAGCAGGAGGAGCCGAGGGTCGTCCTCGGTTGAATTTCTGCTCGAACTTTCTCCTTCGGGGTTTTTTTAAGGGAGGGGGAGAGGACTGGCCTAATCGTTTGGAGGGGGCCGACTATATGGCCTCAGTCGGAAGGGAAGGTAATTGTGTGTTAGGTTCCTTTACGGGCTTCTGGGCAGCTCTGAATGGGAACAGTTCTCCTATTCCGCTTTTCTGATTTTCCTTTCCCGCAGAAATGACCGGGTCGATCGGTCGCCCTACTAACCTCACAGAACGCCACTTGTGGCTTCCTCAAGGAAGAAGGGATAGTGAGTGTATTAACTGGATGTTGGTGTGTGTGATGAAAATGATGTGTGTTTTAATTTCGACACAGAAATAAAGGACTTTAAATATTAAACACAAATATTCCATCTGAAAGAGGGAAAAGTAACCAATGTTTTGTTTTGTTTTAGCTGAATGCTGCCCTAGATCCTATATGATGGAGGTGAGTAAACTTTAACAATCCATAAGTACCCCGTTTTAAAAGTGATAACTTACGAATAGAAAAGGCTTAAGCCTTTTTATATAAAGTGAATCAATCCTGCTTTTATGTTGAATTTATCAGTCAGATTCTATTGTTTTAAAGAAAATAAGTGAAAAGCCAAAATGATCCTTCCACATTAGATTCAAATGGCAAAAGATAAAAATCTAAAAAGAAAAATGTTGAGGCACACAGTATTTCAGTTTTAATATGAGTTTGAGGCACTTTTCAAAAGTAGAATTCTGAGATCTGCTAAGTGAAACCTGATGGGAAAAAATCCTTATGATTAGAATTGTTGAACCCAGGAAATTATTTTGAGTAATCAAAAGCAATGTTACTAGAGGGCATTCTACATCAAACATGTTTCCGATTACTGTATTTGAAATTTGCTTCATTTCAATCACATAATACAATATGCCAATCACATAATACATTATGCTGCAGTTATCAAATAATTGTATTATGATTCCCTCAACATCTGCATTTGGAATCTATTCATGGACACTCCATTCTGTTTTCCTGCAATTTACTTGCAACTAATTGTATTGGTTTTAGGGGAAGAGGATAGATTTCCTGAAACCTGTACTTTTTGGTGGCAGAAAGCTCTGACTAATAATGAAACCACTGGTGATCAGTAAACAGACTCCAAATTAATTCCAATCATAAGCAGTATCTGTTCTTTTGTATCAGCAAATAAATGCAGACAATTCAATGGGATCTGAATGAGGCCTTAAAACAAGTGGATACACATCATTTTCTTTGCTGATTATGCAATCTCATTAGACACCAGCAGAATTTGCAAAAAGTACTACAAGATTACAAAACAGAAAATTAGTTGGGAATGAAATAGGTGCTACACTCTTCTCTCTAAAAGAGGATAGGGTAGAGTTGTCAGTAATTGATACAAATACTCAATAGCCTGCCTTTACCATTTTGCAATCATCATTGGCAGTGTCAGTGTCCCATTATTATAAGAAAATTGTATTTAGTGAGATCATTGACTCTTTTATCCTGTATATTTTATTAGATATAAACCTCATAGAGTTCCTCCTAAAGCAGTTTATATATCTGAAATAAATTTAAGTCTGTATAAGCTATATTCTTAGGCTCCCTGATCTATACTTTCTCCGTCAATAGAATTATAGGTCTTTTGTTAATCTAAATTAGATACTATGATCTGATCGTAAGTGTGCTATATCTGGCTTGCATTCAAACAATTTTCACTACTCTTGTGACCCCAGAGCTCCTCAGAACCTTTTTTTATTTACTCATTTTTACACATTTGATCAAATTTTAAGAGATATCTCTGATGCATGAATCAATGCAGGGGTTTTAGAACACCATTTCATCCCTTAAGTGTTAATAACCCTAGGAATTTGGGATCCGTTTTCAAATGCGATGTGCAGTTAAAGCTCTAAGTAATTCTCAAATTAATGGAAATTCTGTGTATTCCTGATCTAAGTTTTTAAAAGGAAATGGGTGAATAAATGCTTATGAGGAATTATAAATGCTACTGTATGTATTTTTCTGCAGTCTCTGGATAATGAATCAAAACATAGCTATATTGGAAGTTTTCTTCAGCCTCCAGATAAATTAAAATCTTTTGCTGATCTCAGGCCAAAAAGTACTATCAACTGCCCACCAAACAACCAAGGTAAAGTACAAAGCAGTATCGTATGCGTTAGGAATATAAGTCATCTAACAGCTATTTGGGTTAGAAATATATAAACCAGGATAGACATTTTAATACTTTCTCTTTAAGGCAGGGGTGTCCAACCTTTCACCTTCCCTGGGCCACATTAGAAGATGAAAATTTGGTTTGGGCCGCACATAAAATAAAATAAGAGTAACGATACCTGATCATCCAAAAAAAACATAGAAAACATAGTTAACATATTAAATTTATTTGGAAATGAAGTTAGTGAGATGTTTTTATTATTTATTATTAATTATTTATTTAAAATTGTTTTTATCACGGTTTTTTTAATCATGGTTTATTTTCAGGCCAAATTTTTGTGGTGGGGAGAAAGCTCGCTGCCTCGCGCCTACCTCTCCTCCTGCAAATGGCCCAGCTGGATGAGGCAGGACTGGAAGGCAGAAGCAGCAGCGGTGGCGGGGGCAGCGGCGGTGGGGGTGGGGGCAGCGGCGGCAGGGGCAGAAGTGGGGGCAGCGGCGGCGGGGGCAGAAGCCGCAGCGGCGGCAGGGGCAGAAGCGGCGGGGCAGGGGCGGGGGCAGAAGCAGTGGTGGGGGCAGAAACGCGGTGACGGTGGCAGCGGCGGTGGGGGCAGAAGCGGCCGCGGTAGCGGTGGCAACAGCAGGAGGTGGCACTCTGATGGCGCCCACCTTTTCTGTTGCTGCTTGGTGTGGCCTCGCCTCGCCCCGCCTCGCGCCTGCCTCTCCTCCTCCTCCTCGCTGGCTCTGGCACGAAGGTTGGGGTGGGCACTGGGCCGCATTATGAGGCGACCTGGGCCGCATGCGGCCCGTGGGCCGCGGGTTGGACAAGCCTGCTTTAAGGGAATGCAAGAGCATGCAATTGGGTGTGGTTTCTCAAACGGCCATAAGATGGAGCCAGAAACCTGGGTTGTTTTGTCTGAGTCTCAGAAGAGAGTGTGAGTGTATCTCTGTTTCCTTTTGTTGGAAAGTATTGCCATTCCTCCATTTTTCCTAATTGACTGATATTCATGGATTTAATGTAACTCTGATACTGAACTGTTTTTGACACTGGACTTTGTTACTGGTTTATCCCGGGATTGAAAAACTGACTGATTTACCTGTGAATGACTTTTGGACTGCTTATCTTGAACTTTGCTTAAACTGTCTGGAAGTAAAAACCTACATTTACTGTACAGTGTATCTGTGTACTGTGTGTGTATTATTCAAACACTTCTCTCAAATATGTCTCCCTGTATGCGCTCATTCTCCTAACGGGGAATTACCTCAACAGTACGACATACTACTAATATGAAGCATGGTCAGTTTGTCTTCTTGGCCCATGTTTAGTGTCTTTCAGAACATAGTACAGATACTCGACTTGCAGCCATTCATTTTGAAGTTATAGTGGCACTGAAAAAAAAACTCTTGACCCTGAGCCAGCCAAGGTATACCGTCAAGATCCTGTCTGAGTGTCTTGAGACTGGGCAGATCTGGATGAGGAGAAACTGTTCAGGACTGAGTGTGGATATCAAGGCCTTCAGTTCCTATTTTTCCCATTTTTAATCTTAGATGGGGCTGCATTTCCACATTCAAGATTGGTGTGCAGTCTAGGAACTGTCCTGGACTCTCAGCTCCTCTTTGCACAGACTTTTCAAACAGTTACTGACCCTAGTTACCCCATGTCCTGCCACCGCTTTGCGAGCTGCTCTGGTTGACAGTATCTTTGCGGGTACAATTAAAGTTACTTGACATATTGCGTACCTTCCCATGATTTCTGTCCATCTAGTAATAGCTGACAGTGTTGATGCACTCTGGGTCTCCTTGATTAAACAGTGAAGTATGCCTTCTCTGTTGGCAACTGCTTTGTGGAATGAGATCCCCAAAGATTTGCATAGCTCCCATCCAGATGGCAATCCGGAAGGACTTGAAAATGTGGCTGTTCTTCTGGCCAGGCCTTGATATAGGGTAGATGAGATTCCTTCCTGTATATATAGTACGCTGTTGTGACAGGTGCTGACCTTATATACTTCATATTGTATTTTTTATATTGTTGCTTTATTTTAAATTGTGAGCTGTCCAGAGTTGTTTGAGTGCTAGGCAATACTTAAATCTAATTAATTAAATATGTTGCTGTGTTTATGAAATCCAAAATGCAAGAAATGCTTTCAAAATCTTCTGGGCCATTAAAATGCATAGTCATTTCCTTTCTTTCATAATTATTGATTTTGGGCGTATGTCAGATCATGTCTAAGGTATTGAACATATTAAATTTATTTGGTCTGCTAACCACCACCATGTTAATCCTGTAAGTCAGGGTTGGACTGTTGGATTCTTGATGCTGTCTGAGCCTCATTATAGCCTTGCCTCGGATAAACAACCAGTGAGGAAGTAATAACCAATCAAGGAACCATCAGGGAGGAAACCACACTCCCACCAAGACTGGCAGGCCAAGCTATTATGCACAAAAAGCTAGCAAACTCTACTCTCTCTTACTCTGCTGAAGTTACTAAGCCTGGTAACAAAACATCTGCAAGAAACTACTAAGAACCCAGCATTTTTAACATCTGCTTAGATACTAGAAGTGAAATATCACACTGTTACATTGTGGCATGCAATAATGCATACTGCTTCTTTTTCTTTTATTTATCAAAACTGAAAAAATAATTAAAGTTTAGTCGACCTGTTTACCAGCTCTAGTGGCAGCTCTAAAAACACTTCAAGAAAAGATCCATCGCCTTGAGATAGAGAGGATACAGGCTGAAAATGATCTGAACTGCTTGTCCAGAGAAGCTGCACAATACAGAAGAGCCTTGGAGCAGGAATCAAATGAAAAGAACATAGTTCACCAGGAGCTGATGGAAGAAAAGAAAGGTAACTTCTCAGTAGTATTGGTAGCAGCTGTTCCAGACTACATCTGTTCTACCTTAATCTGAAAGACCAGTCATAGTATTGTGCTCTTTGTTGCATTCCATCTTAATATGTAAATAAGGTTGTAATATGGTTAAAGGTATCTTATTAAAGTTTATGTGTTCTTTTAAGAAATTGTAGGAAGTATGTAACCTACCTACTCTATATCTGTCTATCAATTTTGGTTTTTTTAAATCTCTAATGAAACATACTATTACAATTAAATCTCCCTCCCTGGTTTTCCCCTCCTTTCAGATGTGAGTATGCCATTAAGGGCAGCACAATCACGCTGCTCTTTGCTGGAAAAGCAACTTGATTATATGAGAAAAATGATGCTCAAAGCAGAGCTGGAAAAAAAACTAGTTCTGGAGCAGCAGGTAAACAAATTTAGCAAATTATTAACATTTACTTCTCCATGTGGTGTTTTATGTTAGTTTTCTTGATGTGGGTTTCTTTGTAATCTTACATATTCAAATCAGTAGCACATGAATCATGGACTTACTGTTGCTGGTAGTTCTTGTAGATTCTCGAGCTTTTCCTAATAAACTACCTGCTGTTTAAACTGAGCTCTTGACAAGCTCACAGATGACAAGTGGTAATTTTTTCTCCCTTGAACCGATGGATGCCTGGAAATAAAAATGAACAATGCTCATCTAGGCTTTCCACCCAGATTTCTTAATATTAGACTTTTCAGCTTTATCACGTTTTCAGCATTATAGGGGTTTGGAACTTATTTTTAAAACATTTTAAAATGTAAAATATTCTTTTCTATGAAATTTGTTTCTTAATTCTTAACTGCATGCATCAATAATTATTCTGACGGTGAAGAAAGGCATGCATACCTTGCCTACAGGTAAATGAGGATTTTGGTTGGATGTTTGCTAAAAGAATGTAGTGAAAGTTGGCATTTGGATTGTGATCCAGAGATACTTGGTTACAGCTCGATGTTATTTATCAGGAGTAATTAGTAGATATGAGCTATTAGCAGTGGATCTAGATTGTAGTGAAGAGAGAGATTTCCATTTATGTAGCTCCTACCCATATTGTAAACTGTTGTTAGGATAGGCATTTCATTTGACTACTATGCCCTTGAAACACAAGTCACAAATATGTCCATTGTCAACTTGCCATTCAACTTCCAGTTGTACCCAGAAATCTTGCTGTGGGCAACCTTCCATGGGCAACAATTATCTATACAAACAGTGCTACATGTCTGAGCTTCCTATCCGTATCTATTGTGCTTGATCTATCACACCTATATCTGCCATTGTTCGGCACTGATTCATCTTAACGTATTTGTTTAAATATGGTTTGCTATCAGTTGCATATTTTGTGCATATTTTACAGACACATCTTCAGAAGGAAGATGACCAAAATCAGATGGAACTCTGTGCAAAACTTGAAAAACTTGAAGTTCTAGAAAAGCAGTGTTGGACTCTTATTAGCACTCAGAAAACTGCAGAAGTAAGAAAATATTATGGCACCATCCAAACAAGCCTAGAGCATGTCTGTGGTTCTCTCTATCTAATGAGGGCATTTTCAAAAGTGGCCATAAGAAGATGATCGTGCTCTTCAACTCCCTTCATTCCTCCCAGCCTCTTTTCTATCAACAGCAATTTGGCTTGGGAAAATTAACTAAAAGCATTTTTTCAGCTTGATAGTAATAAAAAAACCCAGGGCACCATTTATTGTAGTTTTAATTCACTCTTTTGGGGACTCTGGAGGCTATAAATGGTGAACTGCTTGCAGTCTAAAAGTTTCCTATCTAATCTTTTGTATTTTTATTTTTTTCAGGAAAAGATCAAACATTTGGAACAGAAGCTTCTGGAAGAACAGCATCAGCGCAAGCTAATACAAGATAAAGCTGCACAGGTAAGGAAAATCAATATTGATATTGCCCTAGTGAATATAAACCAAAGAACCTGTGGATTAAAAACTGCTAATCAGCTTTGTTGAAGAATATTGTCATATTTAGAAACTTGGTTGCTTCAAAATACTCTTTTGCGGGCTACAGTAAGGGAGTAACAACTGTTCTCATAACAAGGCCTTGTGCCAGTCTAGCTGCCAGGATTTATTGTTTTTAAAAAATATTTTTAACTCTTCTGGTGGCGAACGTACCTAATATTCCTCCATATTCCTATATTCCCCACAAAAATAACCCTGTAAGGTGAGTTACGCTGAGAGAATGGCTAGTCCAAAGTCGCCCAGCTGGCTTTTATGCGTAAGGTTGGACTCAGTTTGATTGTTTCTAGCCTGGTGCCTTCACCTCTAGACCAAACTGGCTCTTCAGTTGAACTGATGTGTCAATTTCACTGTCAGCAATATTGCATATTTTAAGAATATTTTATAATATGACTTACATGTTATTTTAGCTGTAGATGTTAGCTTGAACATTATTCTCAAAAATGCAGTCTTATTTTTAAATAGCGTAGCCAATACATGTCATTTCTCTCATAAGACCACTAGATATGAATCTCTGCTAATTTAGATTGCTTGCTACAAATTTTGTCAAAAAGTTTAAAGGATGTGGTTAGGATTCTCAGGAAACTTCAAAATACATTGTGTTAGGGTTTCTGGTTTGAGCTTCTTCGGCGACAGACCGAAATCTGCGACCGTGCGCAGTTTCAATCTGTGCTTGCTGCTGGAGCGCCCCGAACTGGCTGGTTTCAGGGCTAAGCCACCCTGTAGAGGTGGTGAAGAGGGGGGAGACTGCCAGCAGGGTCAAGAAGAGTCACATCTCTCCTTCCCAGCTGGCCATTACTCCCTTTCCCGAAGGCGGTTGCAGCAGTGGTCAGAAATGGCCACCTCAAAGAAGAACTCGACCGGAAAAGAATGTGCAAGAGGAAGATAAGAAGTAAAAGTTTTGGCTGACCATGTCAAACTGAAAAAGCAACAATATAAGGTACTCTGGAATTTGAATTATAAAGAACAACATTGTTCCCAAAGAAGACTTTGAAGTGGCGAGTGAGAGAGGGAAGGTAAAGGATTTGGTTTTTTTTCTTTTCTTCCCTATATTGAGAACTAAGATTTAAGCAAGAAACCGGCAAAAATCCACTTTGACATTAACAGGTATTTAAGCTGAAAATAAAATGTCAAAGGGATAATAAAGATTTCTGGATTCTCAAAAGCTTTTAAAAGAAGGAAAAAAACAAAAGGGTGGGATCTGGAGAAATGGAGGAGACCACCTGGAAGTGAAAGGAATTAACAGTGAAACTTTAACAAGATTCCTAAAACATACATTTTAACAAACTTTGTAACAAGATAAGAAAACCCCAGGAAGAGAAAGTGAAAAAAAGCAAGAAGAAACAGCTTTGGATTATTTGGATTACTTGGTGATTTTTGGATTTTTGGCTATTGGATCTAAAGGACTAAAATTAATCGGGTGGTTGTTTAAAAGTTTTTTAAAATGGTATCACTCTTGGAAGAATTGAGAACGGAACTTAGAAAACAGAAAGAAGATGCACAAGAAGGTTCTTTTGACTTCATATTTCAATTTTTAGAAATGGAGATCCTGAACTATGAGAAACAACAAGAAATGCCTGTAGAACAAGAAGGGCGGGACAAAGAAGAAGCCATCTTCAGTGACCAAGTATTTCTATGTGGGGAAAAGAAAGGAAAGAGGGGAAAGAGAGTGAAAAATTGTAAGATTTGAAAAAACAACCCCCAAAAAGAATAGTTTGAAAAGTAATTACAACATTAGGAAGAAACAGAAGAGAGGATTTCAAAAGAGAGAATCAGAATTAGAGAGAGAAGGGGTCAAAAAGGGAGGGGAGAAGAAGAGGGGGAAGAGGGAAAGGAAAAGAAATTATAAAGGACAGAAACAGGACATAGAGAAACAGGGAAAACGTACAAGGATTAAGGGTATAAGCCTATTTAGAAGACACAGATAATGGGTGAAAACTTAATTGAAAGGGAGATTCTGCAAGGGTACCTAAGATAGTATTGTAATATTAGAAATAGAAATGAACTTTGAAAATATGAAACAAGTGTGATTAAAATGATAGATAAAATACTCAATGTAATGTAATGTAATGTTTAATAAATGAAATAAAAAGAATGAGAAAATGAAATTAGGAAATGAGGGGAACATTTTAATTATAAATGTGTTATAAAAATTTAAGTGAAGAGGAATATGAAAGAAACGTGAAAAAATATGGAAATATTATAAGTGTTCCTAGAAGTATGATACCCTATTGAAAAGAAATATTAAAATGTCAAAGATTATAACTAACATTAATGATAGAGTGAATTGGAATAGAATAAGTATTTTATTTATTATTGTTTTATATATATATATTCTCTTTAAGAACTTAGTGCATGTTTTAAGAATGTACCAAGCAGAATTCAACTGGAAGTTATGTGTTATATTGAATGTTATAATTGTAAAGGCATAAATTAAAGTTTAAATAAGAGTTGAATGGATAAAAATTAAAAGATACAAAGGCGTCATACTCCAATTAGTAACTACAGAGAAAAATTTTGTTTCATGAGAAAAGAAAATATGAAATTGAAACAGGACAGACAAAAGTATAAATATAATGACTAAAAAGATATTGAAACTTAGATAGATAGATAGATAGATAGATAGATAGATAGATAGATAGATAGATAGATAGATAGATAGAGATATATATTTGAATTTAGAAAGGAATGAGATAATTAAAAGTAAGATTGAGAAAACTAAGGGAAGGGAAAAATTATTGAGAAAATGTTAAAATAGTAATAAGATATAGAATAGAACACAAAGATGAATATGAAATTGAAATTGTGTCTATATGGAGAAGATAACCTGGGACCATGCTGTTCTCAAAAAAAGAAATGTTACTTGTATTATGTTTTGTGAAAACCCAAATAAAATTTTTATATTAAAAAAAAATACACTTTGTTAGTTGGGCCTATAAAGGTCACCATTTAGTTTTGTGGCTCAGAGAATGCAGCCCATTAGGGTTCTCAATTGGCTTTGATTGCAAAAAGAAAGGAGTGGGAGGGCCTGGCAAAGAATACTTGATACTGTGACAAAAATAATATACTAAGCAGATACTTTATACTAAGCAGATACTTTTTAATAAACTTAGGCATGAAATAGCTGATAAGAGTTCCTGGCTAATGTAGTGTAAAAGTGTATGCCTTTGGCAGTAAACCATTCTTGATTTACTGTAAGTTGTACAACTTCTATGACAGATCATGCAAAGCAAAATTTTAAAGGTATTTTTCCAGGGAGCCATTATATCACACTGTGACATTCCTGTCAGACTCTTATATCAGGCATGTACTCATACTTTTTATCTTATTTATTTATCTGGTTGCTGGCTATTAATAATTTTTACTACAGCTCCAGACAGGTCTTGAGATGAATAGAATTCTCTTGTCCTCACTTTCACCTGAAAAGGAGGTGAAGAAGAAAAGCAGGAAAAAGAAAGTCCTCAAGGTAAAGTATTAGTTTTCAACCATATTGTTAATAATATTGTGAAGTTAGGCGAGTGACAACCTTCTATGTATTTTGTCCAAAGCAGGTTTTCTAGGTGTGCCTCTTAAAAGGCGTTTAATCCTAGCAAAGAAATGTAAAATGTGGCCAATCATTTCTGTGATAGATCTTAGTCCTATTTGTAGTTTTCAAATAAATTCAGCTGAATTCATCTTTTCCTCAAAACTATTAGGCCATTAATCAAGCCTTCCAACTAGATTCCAATCTTTTTTCTGGGGATTACCCCAAGACAGCATTTCCATTAGACATATCGGTATTTTGGTTTTTCTAACTTTCAAAATGATAAATATTATGTGGTATGCTTTTTGACCATCTATCTATCTCTTAAACTAAAAAGAAAAAAAGTTAGATCAATTTAATTTAAATCTCATCATCCCTTATTCTGAGATTTATGGAAATATTCAGGAAATGTTTGATAAGTGATGCAAGAAGGCTATAAAAAAGGAAAGGACTGGCAAACAAAGATCACACACAAAAAAGGATTAAAATGTTTCCATAATTTAGTATATAAGAAATACTTTGAAAATTGATATGAAATGTAATGTTCTAAAGAGAAAGCTATAATCTTTCATATTTTGTCGAGTCTCAAGTTTTGAGTCTTAAAACATTTCTCTTAAAGGTAATAAGTCATAGGATTAATAAAGAGTTCTCATTCATCTCCATTCTTTAATTGAAGTTTAGAACATTATTTTTTTTCTTTTTTTCCAAACAAATACTAAATCCAGGTTTTAATTTTCAGAATAATTCTACTGTGAAGAGAACACAACCAAGCTTTCAGGGTGGAATGTTGCCTTTTGTTGCTGGCAAGGTAAGCATTGTGTCTTTGTAAATGAGAGTTTAGTCTAATTATTATTTGCTTAACAAAATGTTATGCTTTGCTGCTTCTCCCACAAGTCTGCCAGCTCAAGTCACTCCGTTGTTGCAAATGTACAAAGTGTCCTGCATATGATGAAATACCGTAGCGCCTGTATGACTTCACAATGTCCAGAAGGCCCTGAAAAGAGGACTTCAAGATGGACTGGTATTTGCAAACCAGTGTCTCGTTCCACGACTTCTTCAGCTACTGAAACACTTTCTGATCTTCTTCTGTGTATGCAAGATGAGTTGGGACAAATGAATTTGTAAGTATTTGTGTATAGTTTTTCATACAATCTCTGCAGTGTCAATGGGTATTTTGACAACGTATGCTGTTTCATTTCCTGTTGCCTACCAGATACTGGGGCAACATAAAAAGCACCAGATCTTTCTTCTCCTCTTCCCCCATCCCAAAGATAGGCAGATATGGAAAATGGCAAATTGCTTTTTGAAAGCAGGTGATGATATGGGTTGATCCTATTCAAATATTTTTAAAAACCCAGATGTCACTTCCACAATATTAGTGGGAGCAGGATTGAACTTTGGAGGCATGTTACTAAAAGCAACAAAGTATCCTGAAACTCTTAGTAGCACAACAGGCAGTTATGGGTTGTTGGGTTGATGCCCCAGCTACAGGAGCTGGCAGTTTGGGCACATGTAACACTCCACGGTTGCTAGTACAGGTAGTCTTCAACTTAACCGTTCATTTAGTGACTGTTCAAAGTTACAACAAGACTGAAAAAGTGACATGACCATTTTTCACATGACCATTGCAGCATCCCCGTGGTCACATGATCTAACTTCAGATGCTTGGCAACTGACTCGTATTTATGACCATTACTGTGTCCCAAGGTGATGTGAACCCCTTTTGTAACCTTCTGACTTAACCATGGCAAAAAAAGGGGGGTGGGGGGACACTCACTCAAAAATGTTTCACTTAGCAACATAAATTTGGGGTTCAGTTGTGATTGTAACTCGAGGACTAACTATGTTTTGCGGTTCAGATGCTTTGTAATTACCTTTAAAGCTCTTGGGGTGAGGTTAATTGTGAGACTGTGTCTGTCCAGTTGTATCTACCTATTCTGTTAGATTCAGCAGGAAAAGCTTGCTCTGGGCCCTGTCCATTCAGGAGTGTCATCTGGTAGGTCCCAGGAACACAGCCTTTTCCGTCCGGAGGCCTGCCCTTTGGAATTTCATTCCCCTGGAGATCAGACACTCGCATTTTGGCTGTATTAATTGTTGTAGTTGGTTGATTTTGTCACCTGCTGTTATTTATGATATACCTTACTAAGGTAAAATAACTGATATGTTATTTATGATGTACCTTATGGGATTAATAGGCTTCTTGTAAGAAAAATACATTCCTAGTAGGATGCTCAATTTCATGCCCAAATAACATCTGTCTAGTCTCAACTGCGAATATTTATTTCTTTAATTCTGATGCTTCTCCAGTAGCATCTGGAGTTTCGTGAAGCAACACTTAATGGCTGCATTTATTTCCCATGCCCAATTAATCTGTACAAAACTTACATTTGGAAATACTCTGCTCAAGTAATATCCACATTCCGGTAATCCTGGACTTAGAACCACCTGTTTAGTGACTGTTCAAAGTTACAACGGCACTGAAAAAAATGATGTGCAACTGGTCCTCTCACTTACAACTATTGCAGCATCCCCATGGTCACAAAATTAATGTGCTTGGCAATTGGCACGTATTTATAATGACTTCAGTATCCAAGGGTCATGTGATTGCCATATGCAACTTTCCCAGCCGAATTGTCAAAGTCAATGGGGGAAGCCAGGCTTGCTTAATATCCATGATTCATTTAACAACTGCAGTAATTTGCTTAACAACCTCATAATTTGGATCTCAGTATTTTATGACTCTTGATGTACAAGTGATAAACCTACAAGGATGAACAAACAAAATGTAGATGTACAGTAGAAAAACGCTAAATTGTGTTTAAACAACTGATAGAATTTGTCTTCAACAGTGAACATCAAGAACTATCAAAGCAGATAGAAGAAAGTCAAAACCAGGACATTCGGGAAGACCTAGAACGTGAATTGGATTGTCTCGTGAAGCAGATGGAAATCAAAGGACAACAGATTTCAAAACTGAAAAAGCACCAGGATCATGTAAGAGACAAGTCTGAAATCAGGAAATGTGACTAGTTAGAATGTGCCTTGTTAGACAGACAGTGCTTAGCTCGGGGAATGGAAAAAAAAACTGAGAATAAATTGTATGACATTTCATAGAGTTGAGACAATTATGAATGTGCCTGAAAGGACTAAAGACAGACATCTACACAAATGTTGACATTGTTGCTTTGCTGAATAATATGCACCATCATGCCACTGAGAAATGTTGATTTAACAGTTGATTTAACGGTTATGTATTACTTTCAAATACAGCTCTAAAAAAATCTTACTACCCATTTTAATCCTTGCACTTAAAACCAAACATTATATCCATATTCCAAAATTGCAATTAAAAACATTTGATAATGCTTTTTCTTACCTTCCTGTATCATACCTAAATGTACCCGAAAAGGTGCTAAAAAGACATTGCTAGCTTTGCCTCGCTGAAGTGAGTCTATCATAATTATTGTGCAATTTTTCTTTTATTTAGGTTTATAAACTAAAGCAAAGAGCTCAGAACCTGAAGAGAGACACAGCATATTCAACATCAAGGCCTAATGAATTAAAAGGAAGCAAAGAGACTATAATTTCTCCAAGTATCAGTTCTACAAATAAAACCACAAATTCCCTTCGGCTGTTAAAAAGTGCTCAGAAGCTTCAATCAGTATTGAAGAAAGATGATATTGTGTGGGAATCATAGCTTTCACATCCGATTTCATACATCACTACTTGCTGAAATTTGATTTTATAAGTTTGGTTTGTCTTAATAGTGTATCCACTAATTCTGTGAGGTAAATAAGTCCCGTTTTCTGTACTGTCATTTAAAAATTGATTATCTTAACGAAGCTTGTACAATATTTTTAATTAAAGCACCTATCATTCTGTGTAGTCAATTTATTGTTTGGCTTTCCATAGTTTAATGAGAGGCTTTGAACAAAAAGTATTACTTTGCATTTTGATTGATTTATAAAATACCTAGTGGTTCATTGTTTTCTTTCTATAAAATATGTATAGACTGTTTTTCAGTAAACCAAGAAACTTCAAAGTCTTAAAAAAACTGATCACAATTCAGATCTAGGTTAAATCTCTATGCTTGCTTGTCTAACCGGTACTGTTATGCACCCATCATGCTATTCTGCTAGTTTATAAAACAGAAGTGTCACATGGTGTCATTGTACATTAGAACCTCAATCTGGTGACCAGAAGTTTTGCTTCTGGTCATGAACAGATCTTCGGGTGGCGACCAAGCAAACCCAAAAATCGCCATGGCACGGTGATTTCCCCTTTGGCACCTTTTTTTGTTTGGTCCATGCATGCGCAGGCAGTCATGCTTCCGGTCACGGCCAAATCTGGTTGCAACCATAGTCCTGGAATGGATTACAGTCGTGACCCGAAGTTCCACTGTATGAAATCTTTGTCAAGAGTAAAGAATCCTGGTATTGACAAATATAAACACTAAAAACCAAGTTTATCTGGTGCAGGCAGATTGCAGGATTCATGGAATTTTTCCCCTTTTTAACACCCCAAGAATTGACCACATCACCTCTGAACACTCCAGAGAGGAGAAATTGGGTGCTTTAGCAGAATGGTCATTGGAAGGAAACCAAGTGGAATGTATCTCATGGTTATCATATTCAATTCTACTTTTTTTTAAACACCTGATAGCAAACTGGCTCTTAATAAATGAATGTATGAAGATGGTGTGGATTTGCAGTTGTTTACATCAGTATTTCAAAAGGGCTTCATTTGTGATATCTAACTTCCAAACAGAACTGTCTATACAAACTTTTGGGCTCCATGAGGCCTACTAACCTTTCACATGGTTTTAATGTCTCTAAGAACTCAGCAAAATATTGTTTTCTCCCCACTTATGTAGAAGAGCCCCATTTTGGGGGATTAAAAAAAATCAACATGCCATCTATTCAACTGGAGCCCAGGAAGTTATTTCCTCAGCTTTTGTGTATTGATGTTGTTATGGTTACCTGAAACAAGCACTCAGACTAATGTCTTGAGTGCATTTTTAGTTTTGATCACACTAGCTATAGAAACCTGTGGGTGGTATTTGCTGCTACTGTTTCTAATAACGCAACGGAGCTCTTTGCTATAAGCTGTTTACTTTCTGTGCTTGTGAAGTTGTGACCTTTCTATTGATACCAGGTATCGTATTCTTTTAAACTATGTGTTTCAAAACAGGAAAAGTAATAGCAAATTAGCTTTATTTGTCCCAGAAAGTGCATTTCTTTGTTAAATTTATGCTAAAATAACTGCATATGAAAGATCTTCCAAGAAGGAAAATACTGGACCTCGATGATACACAGACCCAAGTCTTGTTCTGCTAAAGAAAACATCTACGGTGATCAAAACCAACAGCAGAAGTTTCGTTCTTAAGGGAAGATTTTTTTAAAAAAAATGGGTTTCTGAATGAGGTTAAATACTATGTTTTTAGAATTATTTAAATGCTTCAAAAAATAAGAATTGGAGAAGAAATTCGGACATTTTCTCTTTACTCTCTCTACCTCCCCTCCTTTTCCCTTCCCATCATCATAATGAAGGTCATTTCAATTTTGCCTGCTTTTAGGGGAACAGTTATGCTTCCTAGTAGTATGTCTATTTTGAAATCTTATATGTGTTGCCAGTACTTTTAATCTGATTACTGGCTAACACAGTCATGCCTGTGGCTTTTTCAGGGGGAGAGACATCAACTGATCATGGATTATTTTTGAAATTGTGATCTGGCACTCAAAAATCCTGTAAGCATCAGTTATACAATAGACTTGTTGCTTAAAGAAAAACCTTACAAGTTTCATAAGAAATTGGGGGAAATTATTTTGTTAAGGCATTTCTATATCTTGGCAGAAGCAGTCATTCCAATTTAAGAGACATGCTTAAGACAAATATTAAATCTCTCACAGTTTTAATTTATATATTAATTAGATGGAGTCCTTTTTCTAAAGAAATTGCATTTTCCAAATTCATTACGTCGTGTGGCTTTGAGCAACAAGTCAGGAAAAGGGATGTGCTTTTTTCCCATAAATCAATGGGAAATTATCTGTGTGGGTTCAGCTGCAGCTTATCTAACTGGAACCCATGTGATTTATTCTGATAGAATTTGTGCTCCCAAATCACATCGAGAGTCAGCTCTTACGTAAAATTTAATTAAGAACTGGAACTATAGAGTCATGCTCGAAGAGGAGAAATGAACAATTCTATGTAATTATCAAAATCTTTGATACAAGTGATTATACTGTTCTATGACCATAATAACGATTTGATTTGATACTGGCGATTAGATATGTTCTCGTTGCCTTTGAATTATATATCAAATGTCAGGATAAAATAATTTAAACGTTTTTAAAAACTTTTGTCTAAACCGACCAGAATGAGCCAAAGATGTGAAACAGTGTTGGAAAAATGCAGTCAGTGTTCTGCATTAATTACAGTGTTAGACTTGAACTTGTTTCAAATTCCTTTCGGTCATTAACCTTATTACTGCCTTACACCAATCGGTATCTTTTCAGCTATCTCACAATCTGATTTTGGAGGGGGTGGGAAATGGAAAGAAAGAAAATGATGTATTACACCCTTGAATTTCTTGAAAGAAAGTTTACATATAAATTAAATCATTGCATATTGCCACCACATTAAGAACAAGCAGAGGACAGAATTTGTTATGGAATTGACATTTGAGGGAACAGATATATTAAGTCAATTTTTGACCTTTATGAAATATTCTGTACTAATACTCAGCCGGGAATCTCTGATGTATTCCAGATAGACAACATATGATAGCCTTAGTACCTAACAAACTATCCTCTGTCATACACACACACACACACACACACACACACACACACACACACACACACACACACAAATGGTATTCAGCTTTGTTCGGGTATTTTCCCATGTCTTTGTAGTTGTGCTTTTAAAGTTGTAGCAACGTTTCGGTAGAATCTCATCTGCCATCATCAGGCTTCTGTGTTGTCAAAACACAATGGGGGTGTTTCTTTATTTCGATGGGTTCCCTGATTATTCTCTTGTTGAAGTGTTCAGTAGAGATTAATTTGGTTTCCTCAAAATTAATTTCATGTCCTGTGTCTTTAAGGTGCTGGAAAAGGGAGGAAGTATTTTCTTTTCTGACTGCATTCTTGTGTTCTTACACGGGAAAAGACCCAAACACACCTAGACCTACATATCTGTACCCATAAAAATCTACGAAAACAATGTATGTATGTATGTATGCATGCATGCATGTATGGCATTCAGCTTTGTTCGGGTATTTTCCCATGTCGTTATAGTTGTGCTTTTAAAGTTGTAGCAACGTTTCAGCAGAATCTCATCTGCCATCATCAGGCTTCTGTATTGTGTTTGTCTGTGAGTCTGTAACTGTGATGTAGCATTCTGGGTTTTGGTCTGGCTTCAAGTTTTGGATCTGGGTCTGTGTTCTTGGCGTGTGTCAGCTTGTTTGGTTTTGGGTTTTGGGTGTGTGACAGCTGGCGAAGCAGCCATGGTCTGGTTTCTGGACGGTGGTTGTTCTTCGTTTATAGGATGGGTTTGGGCCTGGGTCTGATTAGGGGGATTGGCAGTGGTGTCCCATGTTGTTTTGGGTCTGGTGTTGGTTTTGGTGGCTGGGACTTATTTGTTGGTGAGGGCTAGTTTCCAGATGTCTGGCAGACAGGAGGTATCATCCTGTTTATTCATGTTATGGGGGTGTTTCTCTATTTCGATGGCTTCCCTGATTATTCTCTTGCTGGAGTGTTCAGTGTTCAATATTAATTTGGTTTCTTCAAAATTAATTTCATGTCCTGAATTAATTTCAACCCAGAATGCTACATCACAGCCACCCGCTCAGGATATCACATCAGAAAACTCAAGAAATTACACCACAAGAGCTCAAGAAGTTGCAACACAGTAAATGACCCAGGAAATCACAGCACAAGACCAAGGATACCACAGCAATAAAACTCACAAGATCATCACACAATCCATTACTCAAGCCATTACAACACAGGAGGCTAATGGAAAAGAGATCAAAACACAAATGACCCAGGAGATCACAATGCAGGACCCAGGATACCACAACAAAAGAACTCGCAAGGCCATCACACAATCCATTACCCAAGCCGTTACAACATGGGAGGCTAATGGAAAAAAGATCACTACAAACAAATGACCCAAGAGATTACAGCACAAGATCCAGGATATCTCCACAACAAAACTCACAAGGCCATCACACAGCCCATTATACCAACATCAACTCCATCAACCAATCAAGAGGCAGCAGCACAGCCAACCAGCCCAGTACACCAGCCCCCTCCACCAGTATTTATAGAGAAATGGCAGCTCCGATCACACACTGCTTGCACTGGCACAAAGCAGAAAGCACCAGCCTGAGGATGGCGAGTGGGACCTCGCCAAAATGTCACCAAGATACTCTTAATCTTACATGGGAAAAGACCCAAACACACCTAGACCTAAATACCTGTACCCGTGAAAATCTACGATATATATATATATATGTGTGTGTGTGTGTGTGTGTGTGTGTGTGTGTGTGTGTGTGTGTGTGTGTGTGTATAATGTTATAGCACTTTACAATGCTATAAAGTCTGCTGATGTGATCCAATACTAATGAGGTCACATGTGGCTGTACTGAGAATGATCAATATATCATAATTGATTGCATTTGGTTTGGTCTTACCATAATGTATGAAATTGTAATTTATAAGCCATATTTTATGGGTTATAATTTGCACAATATTGCTAAATTATGTCTTATTCAGTGAGCCGTTGTAAAACCATTAATAGTGATGTGTGAACATAGTTACTATATGACATGAAAATATCTTATCTGTGTTTGTGTAAACGCTATATGATGGTTATATTTGATCTCTGAATAGTTGCTCTTTGATGGATATTGTTGTTTGTCTTGTCTTGTTTTTCATTCTGTAAAGCTGCCCAGAATTATTGGGAGGGTCGCAGCCTAGAAATTTAATAAATAAGTGAATAAATACCTTATGTGGATGGAGGTAATAATTAACTTTCAGCTTGGTCAGAATAAACTGCAGTAAGGTTTTAGTAGTTAGTACTAACAACCAATAATCAATTTCTGGGTATTGGGGTGCACAGGCCAGAAAAAGGATAATTTGCAGATCCTGTTCCCTTTCCTTTTATATTGGTGACATAAAAGAAGCTGGAATCACAGCTAGATGCAGAATTTGTTTCAGGTTAATCCATATGATCTTTTGGTCCTTCAAAATGCTAACACAGTTTCAAGTAATAGAATGCAACAGGCAGCATGCATTTGCATCTTGAAATTATTCTGTGGCAATTAACAATGCAAATAAAAGCAATGTCATTAAACTGTTTAAATAACTGGCCTTTTTACTTTTGTGGCATGTACTGTTTTAATACATAAGCTGGGCATGAAAAGGTAAGTTACACTTCTACTAGTTCTTTTGTTCTCAAACAAGAAGTGAAACAAAGATCCATCACACATTATAATGTGCATTATAATTTTGCACTTACTTCTAAAATGCTTGGTTCTGAAATTGTATTATTGAAAATTAAATATAATTTTATCTACACTTTTCTCTTTACGTTACAAGACAAAATGGAAGAAATTTATAAAATCTCTTCAACTGAAAGAGTCCAACAGGTTGAGAAAGAATTAGCTGTGCAGCTGGCTGAACTGAAGACAGAAATTGAAGGAAATGGAATCTTACAGGGAACTCCACATTGGTAAAAATGTCATTTCTTATTTAGGACCATAGCTGTTTCATAAAGGGCCACATAGCTTTGCTCCAATGCAGCTCCTTCCCATTCTTGGCAAGGTTGCTCAAAGGTCTTCCTGTAAAATCATTGTGAGGAATGTACTGGGCATCTGTGGAATAAAGTCAGTTTGCTCTAGGTTGGACTTTAGCCTTGTAACAGGTCCTATGTTGGGCTAAGTCTTGCTCAGTTATCTGGGAGGAGGTTGACCCTATTGATGAAGTGAACAGGATTCTCATGACTATTAGCTTGGTCACCTGTCCTCAAAAAGCCATCAGTAGACCCAATGATGCTGGACAGATTTCTTTAGGGGAGATTATAGAAAAGGTGGTTGTGCACAGTGGCTCCTGAGAACTCTGGTGCAGATGGATTATTTGGATCCCTTTAATCCAGGATTCAGGCCTGGGTTAAAGCAGTTATTGTCCTTTTAGATGACCTAGATAAGAGCAAGATGGAGGCAATACATCCATCCTTGTTCTTGACAGCTGTTATGATCTGTCAGAATGTCCTCGAGGGACAGGAGGAAGCCTTGAGAGACAGGAGGAGGAGGAAGAGCTGTAGCCTACCTAGGTGATGGTCAGATAAGAGGTAGCTGCGCCCACAGAAGGAATGGGAACCTTGAAATTGTCTCACAAGTGACCCATCTTGGCTTGTTGGACTGGAAAGACAAGGGGGAGAGAGATGACTTCAGACTTTTAAGATTCTGTTACCCTAAACTTACAACAAAGGTAATGTTAGTAGCCGTAGTTGGCCCTTCTTGTCTGGACTAACTTGAAGAGTTGAAATTTCTCCCCCCGCAAATCAACATCAACTGGGACCAATCCTGAAGGAAAGAACAATACAATACCACCCACTCCCAACCCCCAGAGCTGATTCAGAAAGATACTGTGACTGGATGGTATTGAAGGCCAATGCCAGCCCTTTGAGGAAGTCTGCACCAAAAGTACCAATAAGTGTCAATATCACCTTTAATTTTTTTACATTTGTTTTTAATTATTGTTAGAATAATGAATTTGAGATGGATGGCTGTATAAGTAGAAACAAATAAAAAATCCAATTATAAATAGGCTTAATTTCAGAAAGAACAGCTGAACAATGATAGTTCTCAATCAATCGTATATTTCTCTGCAGCACATTTGATGTTAATAATTCCAGCACATCATGTGTAACCTTAAAGCAATATTCTTTAGGATGTACAACCCAACGTTTATCCACTTATAAAACAATATGTGAGGAGTGAGTTACTATTGTGATATCAGTGACTCACAGACTGATGCAAATTCATTAGATTACTGCAACTTGTTTATGGTGTTGCCTTTAGAGATAAACCAGAAAATCCTGGCATAAAACATGGTAGTGAGATTACTAGCAGGGCAAAGTTGCTGCACTAGTTGATTCACAGAACATCAAACCAAGATGGAAAGAGTATACTGTAGTTCAGTTAAGGTGTCAGGATCCATGTTATATTAGTTATTCCCTATTTAGAAGAACTTCTACAATTGAAGGTTAAATTAGATCAGCACATCTGATTGTTTCCAAATTTGAAGCTTACCAAATTAATGGAATGGCTATGAGAATATGGGAAGCAACAGAAGAAGAACCAGTAAAGGTTCTAAGCAAATTGTATCAACAAATCTGAAAAATGACATACTGACCAACAGACTATATACCAATACTAAAGAAAGGAGGCATAGCAATGTTTGCAAATTATTGTATCACATCCTTAAATTCACAAGCTAGCAGAAAATGCGTAGGATCATCCAACAAAGAGCAGAACTCTGCAGGGAAATTGAGATGTCAGTTGCCCCACAGATGTCTATGAAGATTCTCAGGTCATGGTTGTCCCAAAGGTGCTTTTTTAAGAGGCAACTGAACTTTCTGGTTTTTCTTTGAAGACGTTTCACTTCTCATCCAAGAAGCTTCTTCAGAGCTGAAGTACCTTTGGGACATTTACCCCACAAAGTAATCCTTTGTCAACCTTTGTTCATTTCATTCTCACAATTCATGGAGGTGTTTGCTACTGTGTGACCCCCTTTTTAGAAGGTTATGGCATCAGTCTGAAATCAGGGCCTAGGCCTGCTCATCTCCGGTTTTGACTGCATTCTACTGAAAGTGATGTTCCGTTCAAAATGTGCAGTTATACAGTTGTTGACTTTCTCAAATCATCAATTTCCCACACCAATTGCTACTCATTTATTTGTCCAATTAGTATTCTAATCTTTGTTCTGGTTGTGATTGATAAGCTGCATTAATCTGTATCCCAAGCCTCTCCACAAAGGTGAGGCCGACAAGGTCTGACAGAGCTGAATTGGCCTTTTAATTTCAGCAAAAGTAGTTGGAAATAAGAATATATTTAACAAGAGTAGGTGGGAATAAATATTGACTTAAAAGTCTCAGACTGTGGGTATTTAGGATACAAGCTGTATGAAATCCTTAAGTTTCCAAGTGATTATTGTTAAATTCACCCTATATAGTTTGCAGCTGTTAAATCATTTCATATATATTTTACTGCTAATTCTGCTTTGGTCCACAATAATATTTCATCATGTTTCATAGTTCTGTGCCCCTTCCAAAAGATGTTGATTATTTCAGAAGAGAAAGGGAGTGGACACTGAAAAAATGTTTACAGGTAAGTAATAAATGCATCACTGTAAATAAAATATAACAGCATAGTCCAAAAGTATACCTCTTATGCCTTTTGCCTGTTCAAACTGGAGAAGCTTATTTCTGATTTTTAGTAATTATTTTATTGAATAACAAAATTGTCATTAGAATGTTGATTGTTACTAAACAGCATTTTCTACAATTTTAAAAGATCCCTTTTAAATATTATAAGCATACCATATTCAATACCATAGAATAATTTTACACTGTTGATTTTTCTCAGGTTGCAGAGGCAAAATCTCTTGTAATTCAGACTGATGTCCTGAAGAGGGAGCTAGATAGCTGTCTAAAAAGAGAATATACACCAGAAAGCTTACCCTTCTTGTTGTATCAGGTAATGTTTGCTGATTTCACCTGTTTGCAGGGTTTTTTCCAGCCTAAATTTTCCGCCAAAAAAAAAACCCCTGACATAGTATGGTGTCTCAGCCTCCAAATTCCTCAAAGTTGTGCCTCTCATTGCACATATTGTGTACTGGAATTTTTTAGTTTGAGCTGGACAATGAGCCAATGTGTATGCGAATGATATTCCAAGGAACTTATTTATGATTGTTGGAAGAAATAGCTTTCTGGGTTCAGTTCCAAGTGGGAAAGAAAGACACTGGAAACATGGTGACTGCTTGGAAAGATGGTTTAATGGTGGACAGGATGACATGCCTTGGGTGAAGAAAGAAGGAAAAGGGGTGAGATGCTGAGAGACCCTTAGTTTTATAACCTCTGTTGGGCTCCACCTTAGTGTTTCCTGTTCCTGGGCAAGATATGTATCCCATTGGCCATCAGACTCCCAGGGGCAGGGGTCTTAGCTAACTTTGTAGTCTATTTGTACTACTTTGTAGTAACTATGTGGTCCATGTGGACCACATGGTTTCACCCAAGTGAAAGCTGATACAATCTTCCCAGGCCAGGTGGTGAGATGGGCAGATGCCTTTATTATGTAGAATACCCTGGCCTAGGCCTTAATGGTCCACTCATTAACAAAGGTATGGGGCTGAGTTTCTGCCTCTCTGAGTTTCTACTTTTCTTTTTTAGGAAAATATTCTGCCTTTTTAGTATATCCTAAAATATTTCATTTTCCTAGGAGAGGGGTGGGTTTTAACTTCCAACATGATGTATAGTTTTTCAGAAGCAAAACTGTAATTTTAATCTGAAAAAAAATCTCTTTTTTTTTACAAAGTTTTTTATCGACAGGATCCCACAGTTAGTCCAAAGCAAATACTTACATATGCTAAGATGGAAAAGATTTTGTCAGCACACTAGTGTTATTGAACAAATGTACCCTTTCTACCAGGTATGAAATTGCAAAGTTTGCACAGATGTTAAATACAATGTAAAATGTTTATTTTCAAAGGAACTTAAATAAGATTTAATGTTTGTTAAGTGCAGAGGCAAAGCTATAGAATTTTCCTTTAAGTTCAATTTAGTATGGGGAACTGGTATTTTCCTACATAATGACTTAAAAAGCTGCTCATCTAAAATCATTGACTTCTTATTAATGTCTATTTCTATATGTGGAGACTTGTAGGGGAGTATTAAAGTATACCAACCAAAATAATTTCTATAGAATTATCTATATAATGTATAGAATCTATAAAATATAGAATGTATATCTAAAGGATAGATAATAACTATAGAAATAGTAATATGTGTATCTGTTCCATGTATAAATATGCTCTAAAATCTGGAGTCCAATGGATCAATAATGGATTAACAATTTTGTTAGTTATGCCAGCCAATAGGAAGGATTGTTGAAGCTTCAGATGGTGCCAAAGAGATGAATTTAGTTTTAGAAATAATTGATCCCCAACAAATGTTATGCCTCTAGTTCTCTAGCCAAGACTTTATAGCAATAGGCAAGCTTTTTGGCTCTCTGAAGGAGATGTGGGGTTTAAAAATGTGAAAACAAACAAACAACTTCCCAAGGTTTTGGAAGGATATCTATGGGATCTTCAAGGCATTCCTGAAAATAAAAATAATAGTAGACTGGCACTTTGCTTTTATTTATTATTTTTAATGGCTCCTGCTAACATTTTGTAAGCTTCATTTTTCATTTTTTAAACTGAAGGGATCTTGTAAAAGAAAAAGCCTTGTAGAAAAGGGAAATCTAGGATACTGTAATGAAAGAGTGTTTCATAATTAAATACATATAAATGTAAAATACATATAAGGAATTGCCAGAAGCTAAGGCCACCAGAAGCTAAAACAAAGTGGAGGTAGTTAAAACAGAAGAGAGAGAGATAACTGTTGGGCAGAGAGAAGACAAGATAGAATATAACCCTGCAACCTCATGACAAACTAAGTTGTTTATTAAATAAGCACGGAAGGAGAATTTTGATGAGGTATCTCTTTAAAGAAAAACCAATTTTGATAGAATCATAGAACCATGGAATAGGAAGGGACACAAGGATTATCTAATCTAAATCTCTGTAAAGTTCAGGAAAAAAAATTAAATCATCCTTGGGAGTTAGATATACTGACAACCTTATACCGTCACCTTAGACAGAGTTACCATAAATAACTGTAAATACTCTGAGTAAATAAGAGATAGAATATAATCTTCCTTCTTTGTCTGGATACCATGCTACTAGTGAAAAAACCGTAAGAAAGAAAGCAACTGGCTATATGTATGTGATAAATAAATAAACCTCAGTGTAATAATTCTTAAATTAAATATTAATTTAATATATATCAAATTAAATTAAATTGTGGATAAACTTAGTTTCTGGCAACCATATTTTATAGTACATTCATGTATCTGCAAAAATAACACAGAAATTGTGCTACTTCTGACCAATCAACTTATTTTGCAAACAGACCACAGATGCTGTTGGAATATACTTCAAGCAGCTGAAGGTATTGTATTGTTTGATAATGTGTTCGATGTTCTAGGTAGTTCGTTAATTCATCTCCCTGGGACAAGACAGCAGTTTCCATCTTTTTCCTCCTCTCTTTGTAGAAACAAGTGGCTCAAATTATGCAGGAGTATAATGATGCCATTCAAAGGGCTGCGAGACTCTCAAGTGTACGAGAGAGCTTTCTGACTGGAAAAGAAATTCCTATAAACCTGGTGACCCAGGAAGATTTGATGATCTACACACAATGGCTAATATGTCATTTGCATTCACTTAAGACCATCCATGCCTATCTCCAGGTAAGATAATTGCTTATCATGAAACAGGCCATGAAGCACTATGGGGAAGCTGAGACCCATCTCACAATTAATATTCATACATTTCTGCTAAAGGCAGTAGGACACTCATATAGGTTGTGTTAAAATTCTGCCAATAGCATTACAATATTAATGTAAAATGGCTGGACAAAGTCTGGGCCCCTTTGCAAACCCCCTCCCCAACATCTAGACCTTTGAGCATTAATTGGATTCCTTAAAAAGTAGCTCTTTTTTCAGATGCAAGGCACCAGAAGCAGACATAAAGAGTTCAATATTTATTCTATAATTAGATAGCAGTAGATAAAGAACTAAAGATTTGTAAACATTTCTACCAAGATTGTACTCTTACATGGACATTTTTCAGAGTTGCCTGAAGAACTCAAATCATTGTAGGCTAAAGCATTTATTATGGTATAAATTTGATTGAGCAAAATGTGCACCATAAATTGATTGGACCTCAGGGAAATATGAGATTATCTTTCTCCTAATAGATAGGGAGTCTGGAGCTCTCCAGACATTGCTGAACTGCAGTTTCTAATATCTTACAATAAGAATGAATTTAATAACTAGATGAGAAAGTGAAGTCAGGGTCCATTCTTATTGCTCTACTTGGACTAGTATATAAAACATGAAACATCCTTTCTGTAGGAAATTGGAGTTTATAATAATATTTCTTTTATTAATAACAAGATTCAACCTACATTTTCTGAGATAAACAGTCTCATAGAGGTGTTTGTATCTTCAACCAATATAAAAAAGAAGAAATAACCTTAGTTGAACAGCATATTTCAAAATCTCCTAGGTAGGATTCCATAAATTGTGTATGTTTACAAAGACTGGAAATCTCAGTCCATTTCCCATAAAACAACAGTTTCTATCATTCTTTGGGGAGAAATATAAAAGTAACTATTAATTAAATTTGTATTATCTTCTGCTTTAAATACATATAATGAATATAAAACATGTGCTCAAATCTACAGGTACTCCAACATTTGCCTATCTCTCACAGGAGAGAGGTAGCCATTGACAGACATCCATTTCAAGGTGATGGAGATAAAGCTTCTGGAAAAATGGATTTTTTGTCTTTCAGGATGCAGGTCTCTATCCATCCTAGCACTTTAGACATAGAGGGTGAGGAATAATGAATGATTTCTGTATAATTTGAGAACCACAGTCTTGAAGGCTCTGAGGACTCTAAAAATTAGCTGAGAAACTGAACATGGGTCTCTCTCTCTCTCTCTCTCTCTCTCTCCCCCTCTCTCCTCGGTGTTTGTATATGAAGTAACTGTTTTGGTCTAACAGCTATGCAGTAGGGGGTGTAGTTGCTAAACAGATCTAGATGTCTTCCTGAATTTTCTAGAGAGGACATGTTTTTCAGTCTTTCCATGTTTCTCAAAATTAGAGTAGGAAGATTGGAAAAATACTGATTTAAGGTGAGGTGAGGTGAGGTGAGGTGAGATAAGATGATGAGAAGATAAGATATTCTGTTGCCTGCTTTCAAGAGAAATATTTGTATTTACCGAAACACATACATAATACACATATACACATGCTATATACATATATATAAATATATACTATTTATATTTAGTATTTTCTCAGGATATAGTATCCTCTGTGATGATAAGGCTGGGCTAAGAGAGAGAATGACTCAACCCAAATTATTGAGGAGAACTTTGAACCTAGATCTCCGCAGTCCCATTCTTAGGTTTACTGCTACTTTAGGGTGTTGTCCTTGACTTACCACAAATCAGACTTATGATTGTAATGGGCAGCCTACTGTATAGTTGTAAATTAAGGTCTGCTGGTATGATTATACCAACATTGCAATTACTTCTTAGATTGAATTAACGAAGATGAACAAATATGTGCACATTCTACCTTTAGGCTGAATCCAGGGTCATTTCAGGATTCTGGCCATATGATTCTGTAGTCTATTCAGTTCATATCTGGCTATAATTTCAAAGGAAAATAGGCTTTTATGGAGCCAGAAGGATAATTTAAATGATTAGTTTCTCTGTTTACTTTCAGGAACAAGTTATCCCAATCCATTTATTTTGGAGATATTAAATAAAGTCTACAACTTCATCTGCTACACAGCATAGATTTAAATTGGATAGATTAAATGAGAAGATGATTAAGTAAAACACTAAAAGCAAGGACTGTGTGAAGTGCAGAGTAGGAAAACGGATGGCTTTATTCATGCCAAGCCGTCAAGCAACAAATGAGATTACCTACAGTTCTACATATCCGGGTGAACCTTATTGAACTTTAGCAAGTTGTTGCACAGGAATTAAAATACTTGTATCAATAAATGTATAAGCAAAGGACATCTGTGCAGGGAACATAATTATATTTGGGGTTTAAAAAATACCTTGAAAATGTCTCTCAGTAGAAACTGCATTAGGCTCATGTTTGGGCTGCTAAACTACAAACTAGAACTTACTGACCATAAACAGTTTTTCCCCCCTACAGGACCCTCTCTCATTTTGGGGCCCAGATTAAAATGATGTTTTTTGCTCACTTATTTTGGTCTTGTATGACTTACAACAATTCATGTAATAACTATTCTAAGTTACAACAGCACTGGAAAAAGTGACTTATAGCTTTTTTTCACACTTATGGCTGTTGCAGCGTCCCCATGGCCACATGATCAAAATTCGGATGTTTGGCAACTGGCATGTATTTATGGGTGGTTGCAATGTCCTGAGGTCATGTGATCACCTTTTGTGAGTTAATGGGGAAGCCAGGGTCACTTAACAACCATCTTACTAACTTAAGAGCTGCAGTGATTCACTTAACAACTGTGGCAAGAAAGGTCATAAAATGGGGGAAAACTCACTTAACAAATGTCTCTCTAAGCAACAGAAATTTTGGACTCAATTGTAGTCATAAGTTAAAGGCTACCTGTACTTATTTTCCTTTTTTTCTTCTTTTGATTTTTATTGGTGTGCATCATCAGGGCTCACAGATTGTGAGAGGAGCAGTTTACAAATCTTTTAAGCTAGCAAGCAAGCAAATTGTCTGAGAAATACTCAGTCTGGGACACTTCTGCCTTCTCCCTAATGTATGTGCCCAGGCATAGAGAATTTTCTCCACCACAAACTACAAGCGGGGGGCCGGGCAGCTGCTGGGGTTGAGGCCTTTTGGTATCACCCGACTTTAGAACTGTCCTCCCCAAAATGCTTGCCTGGCCCATCTCTGTGTTCTTTTCAACACAAGATGAGGGCTGATCCCAGAACTCCAGTCATTGCCATTTTAAAACTTGCATGTTCTGAGATGCTGTGACTTTGTTTTATTTGCCTTTTTATTTGTTTTTATTATAAATAATGTATAAAAATTATATATATATATATATAATATAAATATATATAAATAATATAATTGTTCAACTTAGAACCGACTTTAATAGTGTACAGTTCAAACCAGTTCAAACCCTAACAAGGAAATAAAGACGGAAAGGACATTATGTAACAGGGAGAAACACGCAGCCTGCCCAAACAAGAAATGCTCATAAAAGCTAACAGCCATTGTTTATTTTAAGATTTTATACACCTGGAGTGGTTTTTATGTCAGCAAATTGAAAATCTTGCAACCTAACTGTACTCTATGCCTTTTTAAAGATCCCACTAGACAGAAAAGACGAACAATTTTGAGAAGATGTATCAACATGCAAAATGAGCAATGAAAGTTTAGGTCACCAAATAGTATGAGGTTTGGAGGTGTGTGATTGTCTTGAGAGTCAGGAGGATCTAACATTTCTTGTATTCTTCCATTAATTTTGCTTTCTTAAAGGAACCGTTGCAAGGAGTGCACTTCCCCAACACACTGCAGACATTGACCAACTGAAACCACAGCTCAAACTTCTGCTTTCTCAACTGGATATTAATTATGATGTAGAGAATCTGAGACATTCTGCAAATGAGATGGAACTTTTTTCCATGGTAATAAAAATCCTGTTTTTTAATTTCTTGTATATTGATGAAATGCAGTTATGTTTATAGTTTTTAGCCTGGTATGTAACTTAAAAAAATTCTGAGTTAGTGTAAATTGGATCCCATCACCCAGCTTAGTCCTGTCAAGCTGGTAGCTCACAGGCCAGATGCATCATGTGCAGGCCATGCCCACCCCAGCTCTGCAAAGGTAAAAAAAGTGATACATCATGATACATCACATGACGCGATCAAGTTCAACACCAGTGATCTAACTATTTAATGCACTTATCAGACAGCTATATTTGCAATTCTGCAGACACAAAGTAAAATAAAATTTCCTACAGGTTGCACTCAGTTTTGGTGAGTTAATAGATACTTCTGTGCAGGGGTGGGATTCAAAAATCCCAGCAACCGGTTCGTTGCCCAGTTGTTGGGTGGGTGTGGCCTACTGGAACTTCCTGTTTCTGGCTTCTGGTGGGCCTCCAGAGCCCAGGGGAGGGTGTTTTTGCACTCCCAAGGGTCCTGGGCTTCTGGGAGGGAGAAAACAGCCTCCCCTGGACTCTGGAGGCTCACTGGAGGCCCATTTTGCAACTTCTGGTTTTTCCAAGAGGGCCATTTTTTGCCCTTCCAAGAGTCCAGAGGCCTCCCCTGGGCTTCTGGGAAGGTGAAAACAGACTGCCCTGGGTTCTAGAGGCCCACCAGAAGCTGGAAACAGGCCCGTTTTGCGACTTCTAGTTTTTCTGGGAAAGCCGTTGTTTGCCCTTCCAAGGGTCTGGAGGCCTCTGCAGGCCTCTGGGAGAGCGAAAACAGCCTCCCCAGGCTCTGGAGGCCCTCCGGAAGCCAGAAACAGGCCTGTTTTCAGATTTCTGGAAGGCCCATTTTCCCCACTCCCAGAGCCTCCTTGCTGACCCTGCACTTGCCTCCATCGAAAATGGGCTGTGTGGAGGCTCCTGGGAGGGGAGGGGTAGGTGGCGCTAGCCAGTCAGTTGAAGTACCGGTTTGGTAAACCAGATGTAACTTTAACATCCAGTTTGCTCGAACCAGTCCAAACCAGTAGAATCCCATCCCTGCTTCTATGTTGTTTTCCTTGGCAAAAATATAAAAGTGGTTTATCACTGTTTTTTTTTTGAAATCCCATTTGCTACCAGGCACAATGATGCCAAAATGACAAAACATGTGTTTCAATCTCATGATTCAGGCCCCACCACCTATGTACTTGCATGTGGTCTTGTGATGCAAACAAAAAGGGGCAAAATTTGCATTGTAACTTGGTGATACTTGTTCCACAGCTGCAGAAACTTCTGTCTAGAATATTTCTCACTTTCCTGGTTTATGAATTTTCTGATTCTAATTCTTTCAAATACTGTATTAACCACGCCCAGTCCATTTAGATCCTGAATGAGGCAAGATCAGCCAGGGGCTGCTATCTTCTGAGACATTCCATGTTTTTAAACACAGCAGAATTTGTTGACATGCCACATAATTTGAACATCTTTCTTAATAGAATTAAAAAAAAGTTTGAATCCAACCTATTAAAAGTATTTTGTACAACGGGATAAAACATATTGGGAGATACAGCAAGGAGATACCTACCACCTTTAACATAGCCAGGTGGCAGTTATCTTTTTACAGCTTATTAACTTAACTTCATATAATCAGTAAACAATTATGTATCTTGTACAATGCAGGTTTGGATTTCCCCCCCTGAAAGCTTATAGTTAAAAAACAACAATCCAAACTATTACTTATTTTAACATCAACAAGGAATATAATAATCCTATCAATCTTCCCTTCCCTTCTGTTAGGTAAAAGTAAATTTGGTTTAAACCAGACTTCAGTGAACTCAACCTTTTCCTTGTTTATATATTTTTTGTATTGAGTAAGTGGATTCTGTCCTAGTACTGATGGAACATTAATTCAGTGTAAAGCAATGTTATTTTTCTAGCTTTATCAGCATGATCTCCCCAACATCCTCAGGTCAAACATAAATTTAGGAGCATTTTCAATAAACAGCAAACAATGAGAACATTTCCTGTTTATGATGCTGGAACCCCTGGATCAGAAAAATTTGGCATGATGAGCTGCAACATGACTTTGAAAAAGAGAGCAAATTGGACCTCTTTTATAAAGGTAAAAACTAAATTTCAACTTCAAGCTACGCAAGCAGCTCTCTGAGCTTTTTAATTTTCAAATTCTCAATAGCTAACTGCTATATAATCATCCTGGGTGAAGCTGAAATTAAATATATTTAAGAAGACAGATTATGTGTCTTGTGTGTATAGCTGTACGTGGAAAACCATGCAAGAGCATCACTTTATATATTATGCTTCTATATACTAAACTTGGAAGATGCTTCACATATAAGTGATTAGGGTGCTCTTTGAAGATAGAATTATATTGTGGACTGGGCAGATGCGTTTTTCTTCCACAGCATTGACTGCACAGTATTCTGGAGGGTGTGTGTGTCCTTGGTGCTCTCTTGCACTTGGTGATTTTCTTGCAGATGTTTCGTTACCAAATTAACATCACCGGTGCACTGATAATGTTACCTAGTGTGGTAATGAAATCTATGCAAGAAAACCACCAGTGCACCAAGTGCATTGATAATGTTATCTAGTTTGGTAATGAAACCTCTGCAAGGAAACCACCAAGTTCAGAAAGCTTAGTGCTATAGGGCCCTATAGTTCAGCACTGAGCTACAAATACTCTCTTCTCCCAGCATAATATTTTTTTCTACATATACAAAATTGTTAATCCTCAACAACTACTAGATTAGTAAAATCAATTTTCTGTATTTTACTTTGGATATCTACATCTACGTCTGACAGATTAAGCCTCAACAAGATCCATGGCAACAAAAACTATTGATAAAACTAAAACAGTGGAAAAAGGTAGATGAACAGTTACAGATTCAATCGAAATTGTTACAGGTAAACAGAAACTTTTTTATTTTAGATTTACAGGCGAGCGTGTAACATCCTAGAATATTAATGACATTCTCAAATTCATTGTAATAGGCATAGTAATATTACATGATACTTTCACTTCAAACAATTTTAGAAGTTTTGGGGTGTTAAGACAAAATGTAAAATCACTAATGGAGGGAAGGGAGTCTTGTTTATTCTACAAAACCATGGAACTTCGTTTCCACATTTTCTAACAGGTTTCCCATAATATAGTTCTCCTGGATTTTTACATTATTTTGACATTCCCATAACCTTAGTTTTGATTTACAGCCAATCTATTAGTTCAATCTAACTCCCACCAATTTTGATAGTTGATGACTGATGTTTATCACAGATTTCAATAAACATACAGGATGCTGGGTAATTCTACTTTTTTGGAGCTGTTTCCTGTGTAGTCCATCTCTCTGTTCAATGATCTTATCAATATTCATTTTGACAGGCGGCTCAAAACTGGATGCAGTATTATTAATATATGAATGTGGTGAACAGTGAGTGCCTTTCAGTTTAGTTCTAAAAGGCTCTGCACATAATCAGAGAAAGATTTCTTCTCTGATTTCCTGCCTGAGATAACTTGCTCAGATGGGAGAAAATGGGGGAGGTAGAATAGAAGGGGTTGCAAAAAGAAAAAAAGGGGAGGGTGGTAGAAAAAGAATAAAAAGAGAAATTCTCCCACAGATTCTGTCCCAGCAATATATTCTCCAAGTAATATCTAACACATCATTCCCAATGCCCAAGAAAAGCCTCCTCATTTCTGCCCCAAGCAAATATGTGGAAGCGATTACATATTAAATATTATGAATGTTAATAGTGTATAATGGTAATATATTTTTACATATAATAATCTAATGATAATCAATCACATATAAATATTGTAAATGTAATATTATACTTGTTAGATATTTGCAGTTTCCATAGTATAGTTTTTATGAATATCATACTTTCCATTTTCCTAACTAGAAATATTTCACTTGCAAACATGTTTCCCGCTAGGAGAGCTGGAAAATTCATGAACAAAATGCTTTACAACAGTCACTGTTAGAAAGGAACCAACCAAACTGATACTACTAGTCTCAGGATCTTTGTTCTTTGGATTGTACAGTTTGTTTTCCTAAATTGAAGTTTTTGGTTGTGACAAACTAGGCTTCTAATCTGGAGTACGTGATGGAGGCTCTCCAGGAGCAAGCGGTAGCCATGCTAGAACCACCGCCAATGACATCTGCCTTTATGACTTCTTTCCATTCAAAACATTATAGTCAGATCTGGGAAAAGCTGTATCGCAATCCAGAATTCTATCAGGTAATAACAGAGACTGTATCTGACAGTTCTTTCTAGGCAGCAAATAAAACAAATGCATTTTGGCAAAAGATTTGTATAATCTGAAGAAAAACCAGAGTATGGGATTTTTTACAGAGACTTTGTTCTTGTGGATCAACAGAGATCAAAACTCTTGTCCATGTCCGTTTTATGATGCCTTATAACATCTGATCTCCTCAATCATTTCTAAATATAAGGGCCATATAGATAAATTTTATTTTTGTTATTGTTTAAGGGATACTAACCCTACACTCACATATCAAGTAGTCAGTTCATTTAATGACTGTCCAAAAATACAATGGCACTGAAAAAAGGAATAATGACCATTTTTCACACTTATGACCGTTGTAGCATCCCCATGGTCACGTGATTGAAATTCGGATGCTTGACAACTGACACATATTTATGATGGTTGCCATGTCCCGGGATCACATTATACAACTGTGCAAAACTTTTAATTAGATATCCTGCTTTATTGTCCTGTTATTTTCCCCCTTCCCCATTAACTAATAGCGAAAGCACTTAGACCCAGTGGTGGGACTCAAATTGTTTTACCACCAGTTCAGTGGACATGGCTTGGTGGGCGTGCTTTGGCGCGCAGCTTTCCCCACACCAGCTGAGACCTGCAGCGCCAATCAGTTGAGAGGATAAAGAAGAGAAAAGCGGACAGGTGGGTGGGAGAGTCGATCCTGCACTTTTCTCTTCTTTCTCCTCTCAGCTGATTTTTTTCCTCCTCTCAGCTAATCGTCGGAGGCTTTTTTTTACTACCGGTTCAGCTGAACCAGTCTGAAAGAGTAGCATACCACCACTGCTTAGACTTATATACCGCTTCACAGTGCTTTACAGCCCTTTCTAATTGGTTTACAGAGTCAGCATATTCCCCCCCCCCCCAACAATTTGGGTCCTCACTGGATGTATTAAATGGATGTATTAAACTATTTCCCTTTTCCCTTTTTATTGTAAAGGCTGCTCAAAAACCATAATAAAGATATTTGATTTGCCTTTTGGCTGTTTTCATTTTCCTAAGTTTTATGTTATGTAAACAAAAGATTGAGGAAAAGGATTTATAGGTCCACGTGTTCGTAATTTCATATTTATATAACACTGAAAAATAAAGGTGCGTGCATCCATTTGACCATCACATGTAATCTACAGGGACAGCAAACAAATGACAAAAATAACAATCTTATTATGGCAATTGATGAAAAAAGCATGGAAAATGTCAACTTTAAAGATGGTTCTGCTTTTTCAGGAAAGAGGAAACATGGAAGGTAAAAACTATTACTTATTGTGTTTGTGTTGAGATTGTACACACACATGCACACATACACAAAGACAGCTTTTTTATGCATAATACTGTATATATAGCAAGAGAGAGTGATTAATATGTATGTAAAGCATCACTTAGTAAACTGGAAGTTTTGTGATTTTCCCTTTCCCCTTAGACATTTTGTTAATGAATAAATAATAGAGCTTTGCAAGAGTTCTAAAACAATGTGAGAAAAGCGGATGGAAGTGCATTGGGGCATGAACATAGCACTTTTATGCTTCAATTTAAAATAGCTGCAGGTTTACTTATCATTGCACAGTTACCCTCTGAAGCTACTACTTGATTTTGAGAAAATGCAAGGCTGATACCACCTGGGCTATCCAACAATCTGTCTGATTCACCTTTCTTTCATTTAACATCTGGCCCAGTATTCAAAAGCTGATAATCTAAAGACAGGCATCAATAAATAGATCTCCTTCACATGTTCCTGGTACAATTTTCTGACCCATCTGCCTTGCTCCTATAAGGGAATGCTGTGCAGGCAGTGAAGTCCCTCACCATCCTCCATACTGTACATAATAATGGGACACTAATATAAGAGAATATTTGTAGCTCAGGACAGAATTGGGGGGTCCTTGTTGCTCTCTGAGCTTGGTGGTTTTCTTACAGACATTTCGTTACCAAACTAGGTAATATCATCAGTGCCAGTGCTAATGGGGTTCCAGTTCTTCCCTTGGGGGATGCTTCAAGCTAAACTTCTACCTACTTTTCTTCCCCAATTATCCCATGATAGATGTATGAGTACAGAATTTAGGTAGATTTGTCCGCTTTGTTCTCTTCTCCTTTGATCTCCCAAAGGAAAGATCAAATTATAACGTACTATAGCCGTGATGGCAAACCTATGGCATGCGTGCCACAGATGGCACGCAGAGCCATTTGTACCAGCACGCGAGCTGCAGGCAAACTTATCTCACTGTGCATGTGCCTGCTTCACAGCTGATTTTTGGCCAGTTTGAGGCCCTTTTCAGCCTCCCAAAGGCTTGAGGAAGGCTTCTGCAAGCTTTGTAGGCCAAAAACTAGGCCCATTTCATCACTTCTAGTATTTTCAGAAAAACAGGAATGACAAAACGGGGCTAGTTTTCAGCCTACAAAACTTGCAGAAGCCTTCCTCAAGTCTTTGGGAGGCTGAAAAAGGCCTCAAACAGGCTAAAATTCAGCTGTGAGGTGCAGTGCAGGTAAGGAGGCGGTGAGGGTAGGAGGGTGGGTAGGTGGGTGTGGATTGTGCGTGCATGTGTAGGGGAAATGGAGGGGGGCGCCCATTGCCTTCTGGGTGCTGGCACATGAGCACGAGCGTGCAAGCGCACACACAATTTTTGGCACGGGAGCCCAAAAAGGTTAGCCACCACTGTACTATAGGAAAGATCAAAGTATACCAGCAAATACTATTCTATTTTCTCACTAACTCATTCCTTCTTGAATTTCTTTGTTCATCCAAGTCCACAATTAGTTCTTCAGCAGTATTAAGGGTCCAAGTAATTGTCAGGCAGGAAGAGAAATGTATGGTTAAAGATTTGATGCAGGAAGTAATGGGACAGAGATAGTCCTTGATTTACGACTGTTTGCTTAATTACTATTCTAAGTTATGATGGACTCAAAAAATTAATGTACAACCCATCAAAGGTATATCTACCACATTCTCTCTCTCTCTCTCTCTCTCACACACACACACACACGCACACACACACGTACCAGTCATGTGATCAGATTTATGACAACCAATCTGCATTTATGACTAGTTGCAGGATCCAATGGTCACATCTTGTAACTTTTTGGCCATTTTCCAGCAAAAATTCAAAAAACTATTGGATAAGCAGGATTTGAACTTACAACCATATGATTCATTTACTGACCATGGTGGCCCATTGAAAAATATTTGTAAAAACAGTCATAAAATTGAATCCGATCATGTGGTGATCTAACTTAAGATTGCAATGATTTATGACCAAAATTCCTAATTCAATTGGGGTCGTAAATTGAGGATAATATATATAAAGGGTATAATAGAATGCATAATGTATAATGTTGATACAAACAGTATAGCATGGTTATAAAATTGAAGCTTAATACAAAATGAAGAAAATTTATAATAAAACTTTATTTAAAAAAACCATTTCATATCATATGCTGTAAATATAAAAGTTGAAGGTGGTGTTTCTTGACTTCTACTCCTTAACTCTGGCTGGCATTGTCAGATATAGCAAACTTTCCCCAAGCATAAAGGATAATGGCATTTATATGGTTTTTCATAAGTTCTCCTTATCTTAATCTGATTGCATCAGAATCCATCCATTCTAATTCTTGTTCTAATACAGAGGCATCTGTATAAGTGAATTCGGTAGGAAATTTACTTCTAGGAAGGAAATATAAAGAGATTATTAAATTTAGATATAACAGAAAATCTGTCTGAGCTACAGTAATATGATTTAATTTCTCTTTCTTGGAAAAAAAAATAGCGAATTGACTGCCTCAGAGCTGCTAGGTTTAGATGAAGACCTGGAAGCTCCCAGCAAAGACCTTTCCACAAGAAAAGGTGGATACTTGTCTGTCCTTTATTTACGCCACTTGAGAACCAGAGAATTACAGGTAATACAAAAACAGAAACAGGGACATATAAAAGCCTGAGGTGGTGTATTTTTGCCAGTTGGTATTGTTATCATCATACTCATCATTGTTTAATCCCAATGACATTGATACCAGATAATTTGTTTGGGAATCCTCAACTATTTCCGATCCATTGAAAGAACTCTGACCATCAGCACCTCAGGTCTTGCCTCGCGCAGCGGACATTTGATCTCCACTGCAGAAGATGCCAGCTGGGTGAATGCAGCCAAAGGAGGCACTGGTGCCTTTGGAGGTCTCGGCTCACACTCTTACATGCATTATACTCCAGCTGACTATAAGGTGAGGCTTTGGTCACATTAGAATAGAGTTCCCTAACCTTTCTGGCTTTATGGACCAATGTGGGGGAGGGGGAGAGGGGATAGTTCCATGTGAGCAGTGGGTAAGTGTGCATGCGCAGCTCCATTTGCATAAGCATCAATCATGCGTGCCTGCTGCTGGCACAAATGGGAGTATGCCCGCAGGCGCACTCATGGGTGCTACTCATGCAAGGCGTGATGGGTGCATGCACTTGCCCACCATTTCTGCAGCCCGGTTCCAAATGGCTCAAGGTCTGGTAGTGGGTTTGGGGAACCTGGTATTAGAGAATATTTTCATAGTCATAGATCTTTAAAAATAAAACATTAGGCTCAGTATATTGTTTTTAGGGAAATTCCCAGTACATTTGCAAGAGGAAATGGACTGTGTTCTAGTTACAGCAATGTTTAGACAAAGTAATAAAGTCTAAACCTGAAGTCCAAGACCACCTAAATTATGTAGGGTTTCACTGGGTGTTTTACTTTTGACCCAAAGCTTAAACTTCTTATCTGTCAGAATGCAAGTTCAAAAATAGAAGCAATAAACCAGTGCATGAAGGAAGGAAAAAAAAACCTCCACCACCTTCCAGTTCTCTGACCCTGCACAGAATATTAGTCATGCAAGTTTATTTGAGGAAGGTTTACTAATGGGCTTAATTCTGTAACTCTAAGTATTCTGATCAGCCAAGTATCAGATACAGGTAGTTCTTGATTTACAACCACAATTGAGACTGGAACATCTGTTGCTAAGTGATGCAGTCCTTAAGTGGCAGGTGATTTTATGTCCCTTTTTGCTGTGGTTGTTAAGCGAATCACTGGGATAATTAAATGAATCACATGGTCGCTAAGTGAATCCTGCTTCCCCTCTTCATTATTTTTTGTTGGAAACCCCCTGTGATTGTTGTAAATAGTAATCATACTGCAACAGTTGAAAGTGTGAGAAGTGGTCATAAGACATGTTGTTACTTTGAATGTCCATTAAACAAATGGTCATAAGACAAGGACTGTATGCTAAAACTAAGTTCACACATCCCAATAATCCATAATCATGGTTTGTTGAACAAGACTTAGTAGTTTGGTTCATACATGGTGCTAAGCCATAGATCTTGGTTTACAAAACTAAATTAGCATACATTGCATTAAGCTCAGTTCAAACAAACCACATCCTATCTGAGGGGAACTTCAGCTCTTGCTAGAAAAGCAGAGGAAAAAACCTAATCAGAGCTTTAAAGTATTTCAATATGTGCTTGTGTGAATGGATATCAGTTTGTCTCTTCTAGCTACAACTTGGGTGAATGGATAAGGAATAAGAGGTTCCTTAAATGTAAAAAGTGATGGATTATGGATCAGAGGAAGTCCCAGTGGGAAAGAAATGGGTAAAAACCTCTGAAGTGCACAGCTGTTAATGGATTTGGTGGTCAGCTGTAATGTTTTATTTTCAACATCTATGGCTCCACAGGTCCACTGTGTGCAGTTCATGGAGTTTGCTGAGGTGGAGAACCATGATGATTTTTACACTGTTGAAGAGGAATACATTCATACGCAGGATCAGAGAGGGGCTTTTGTAATGTATGATGTGGCCCTCCAAGACCTGAAAGAGACAGAAAAGCAACTTTTGCTTGTGGCAAGCCAGTACATTGAGGTAGAAAAAGGTAAGGCCTTTATACAAACTTGGCCCTGAAATATCTCTGATATTACCAACAGGGGTGTGATTCAAATTTCTTAACAACCGGTTCGGTGGGTGGGCCCTAATTTGTGGGTGTGGCTTGGTGATCATGTGACTGGCTGGGCATTGTTTGTATGTAAATATTGTAAATGTTTATGTAAAGATTGAATTTTTTTATTTAAAAAAGAACAACTTTTACCCAAAACGAGGCAAAGCCGGCAGGCAGATTGAGTTGCTTGCAGAATCACAGAGTCACTTGCAGATCTACCTTTCTGCAATCTGCTGCCTGAGTCTGCACTGAAAAATAGAAGCTTCAGTCCTAAGGAAGGTTCAGCTTTGCTCTCAGGCCAGTGGTGCGAATTGCCGGTTCTCCGAACTGTGCAGAATTGTAACAACCGGTTCTATAGAACTGGTCCGAACTGGTACAATCCCACCCCGATTACCAATGGTTGAGGGATAGAAACTTCCACAAAAAGCAGCCACCCCCCCAAAACAAGAATTACTTAGTAAACTAATAATAGAACCAAAGGTAGTTGTTTTGAAGTAATTGTTGGAGAAGTTGCTCCAGAGGCACTTATTGCTTGAAAGTTTCTTACTGGTTATTTGGGGTTACTGTTTATTTTGTAATGCATCTGTGATTATAGTAAGTGTACCTATATTGATAACATTCAGTTCAATTCTGTGAAGCAAGAAAATCTTGATAACGGGAGGAAATTCGCTGTGTATGTTTTATTTTGGCCTCATTAACTGCAAGTGTTTGTGACTGCTTGAATTTGTTATTGCTGGGTTGAAGTCTTTTGCGTTATCCTTTTCTTTCTGAGGCCAGAAAGCAGGCTCAGATTCCTCTAGCAACAGCTACTCGAGGCTGGCACAAACATCAGTGGATCGATCAGCAGTGTTGCTTGACCTTTGGACTTGGGAAGCAGATTTCTTAAAAAATAAGTGGCAGGTATACATATTCACGTTTCATTAATCCTCTAAGAAATCAAGGCAGAGGTGGTATTCAGCAGGTTCTGACCAGTTCTGGTGAACCGGTAGTGGAAATTTTGAGTAGTTTGGAGAACTGGTGGTAACCTTCCCCCTGGGGTGGGGTGGGAATGGAGATTTTACAGTATCCTTCCCCTGCCACGCCCACCAAGACACGTGCATCTGCACTCTGCCAATACCTCTGGTTCAACTGAGCTACCTATTGTTCTGAACATATTTATTTTGATTTTTGAAATAATAGGTGGAGTAGAGAATCTCATTGAGAAATGTACATGTGGCACACACAGAAGCATTTATTTCCAACTGAAAGATTTACTTTATTAGCAGATGAAAGCAAAAACAAACTAAAACAAAATGAAGGAAAGATAAACATGTCTTGCTTATTGTTTTGGCTATGCTTGAAATATATTTTCAGCTTCTCGATAGTTACTTTGAAGTATATCAACATGCTTTAGATTCAGAAGAAAGATTTGCATTGGCCCAAGTAATAACTAACATCATGTACAGACGTCCTCGATTTGATTTCCACCTTGGGTATTTTGTGAACACTTATAGAGATGAATGCACTTGTCTAAAGCTTCACCTCTGCTTGGTGAGAGATATTATGAACCGACAGGTAAGTTGACATTCTATGCAGTAGAACTTTGCAGTAGAGTAGCCAGGATAACTTTGGATCTAATTCTGTATCTTTTTCATTAAACGTACGCCATTCAATTTTTAGTATTTAAACTAGTGATGTGCTGAGGCATGCTGACTACCTGTATTCAAATACAGAAGTTAGCACCTGTTTACAAAGCATTGAAAATGGTGATAAGATGAGGAGACGGGTGGAAGCTGTTGAATCGAGCAAATTCAGTTTACATGTTACTTTAATTGCTTATATCAGGCTTCCTCTACCACTAGAAGTCATGATAAGATTGGGGTGGGGTGGGGGTTAAATTCAGAATTTGCTATATTTTATGTAACAATATTTTTTTTATTTTGATCTTTTCCCCCAGATAGAGAATCAGCGTAAATATAATTATAAAATTTGGCGTGGTGGTCCTAAAGGTTGTATCTCTGAATTTGGCTTCCCCCCACATATAGTTACAAAGCAGTTAATTGCTCTCAGTAACAGCCCGTGAGTATCATTTGTCTCTTTAATATGGCACATAGGTCTATAATGATGCTGATGTTTGCTATTGTTGAGAAAGTCAAGCAAGCAAACTCCATTGTTTATTCCCCAGGGTTCAAGCAATTCTTATTTAAACAAATCACCCAGCCCAGCCATATGATAAAATAGCTTTCTTTATGCTGTTTTTCCACCTGCAAATGGTCATTTCTTAGACATAGTAGTAATAATAAGACATTAATTCTGTGTTTAGCATGCATATATTTACCGGGTCATTTCTAAATTAATAATAGACATGCAAACAATTATGATTCAGTTATCCCCTAAAATATTTGTTTAAAAAATTGTAATGTATTATTTTAAAAAGTCAGGATCATGTCACTGTATTTGGACTCAAACTTATAAGAGTGTTTCAACACAGAAGTTCCCTAAACCTTAAAAGCCAGAACTGCAAGCAAAACAGAATCTGTGACTTTTTAGTTGTGTTATCTGCTGAAATTGACAATGTCTATTCCTCCCTTCCATTTTGTAATAATGTATTACTCTTTATTTACTTAGTTCTATCCTCTGCTTTCTCATAAGGATAGACTTAAGAAAGTCATCTTTTGAACTATGCATTTACGATATGAGTAAATATATAAATGTATTTTTAAAAATAATTATGTTAAACCATCATTTTAATCATTCTGTATATATGTATGTGTGTGTTATATATATATATATATATATATATATATATATATATATATATATATATATACACACATACATATATATATAAAAAAAAACCGAATAACCAAAGATCCATATATATATATATATATTGCACTGAGTTAAAGGACTGCAGCTAAGTTTATATATGGATAAATAAAAACATAAATTGAGTCATACATTCAATTAAGAGAATGCTTGTTTTCTAATCCATTTCACCACTGAATCTTTTCATTCCTTTGGGGAATGAGTAGTCATCATTTTACATTACTTGTCATTTATGGTTATGTTTTTATTAGGTTTTTTGGGTGTGGTAGTTTTTATTAGTTTATTTTCAAATAATCCCATTCTCTCATAATACCTTTAACTCTTTTTTCCTTTAAAGTACAGCTCTAAAGAACATGTATTTATTGGAATTCCATTCCTCCCTTGGCCTAGTATCTTTAATTCCTAAAGCTCTAGATCACATCCTTCAAGAGTTCCAGCAAATCTGTAGGCCAAACACAGCCAGTGAGGCCATTAATTTGGAGGAACAAATACTTCAACTTTCGTTGGATGGATGGATGACCATGGAAAATCCAGAATCTTTTTATAGCACTCAAATTCAGAGAGATGTATGTTTGTGTTCTACTTACAGGGACTTGGGTGGGGTTTTTGCTGCTAAAATGTCCTAATCTCATTAAGTAGACATATAGGATTCGGTTAATAGAGAAAATTCAAAATTTTTGTAGACCTGTTACAGATTCTATGTAAGCAAATTGCTAATAAGAAAGGACTGGTATCTTGATACAAATCTTGAATTTCACTGATACATTGCAGTAAAGCCATTTCTCTATGTGAGCTGGGCATGGGGTACTATTTGTGCTTTCAGATAAACTATTTGTTGTTTATGCTTAAAAGTAAAAAAGAGCAGCTCCTCCCACAGTCATACTTACCTGTTGTCCAGTCCTCTGAGGGATCTTGTTCCATCTTCTTCTATCTTTCAATTAAATATTTCCATGGTACAAAATAATGCCTTGAACAATAAAGTGTCAATCGTAACATCAGTACAACAATCAATTGACATTATTTGAATTAAACATTGATAAATACTAATCTTTCATGGTAGATATTTGCAGATGTTCTGGTTGAGGATCCTCTTATTATGAGAGAAATTGTTACATTAGCCTTGAAATCGGTATCAGAAGAAGAACAGAGACCGAGCAAAGAAAAACAAACTATTACTCTGAATGTGTTTTCAAGATTCCTTGAAGTTCTAACCCTCCGTCATCGGTTGATTGAGGCAGCAATAGAAGGAGCACAGCTGGGCAGGTTAGCAAGGGGACACAGAGGAAATCGATATAGAAAGTTGTACTGAAATTTCAGTGATAATTTTTTGATTTAATCTAAGCCTTATGTTAATCTTTAAAAGTATAATGGCAAAATCCTTATTCAATCTTCTTGCTGATGTAGTTCCCCCACTTTCTTCAATTCTCCCAAATTACAGTTTACACCATCTTATTGACTACTATCTTCTTAATTGAAATCACTATTCCTTTTCGTCCATTCTGACCCAACAGCTTCTGACCCCATGATCTATATTGTCCCTATCAGTAAACTCAACTGAAAAGCCATTATTTTTAAGGGAAGCCCCAGATATCTCAGCCTGAACTGTAACGTAGATAGTTGATAATTGCAGTTGAATGCTTTTGATCAATACTGTTTAAATGTGTTTGACAAATCAAATTATACTGGCTGTTTTTGCTTTGGCCTGATTATTAGTTAGAAAATATTACAAATATAATACACCAAAACCTTCTACTTATCTTTTCTTAACAACCCGAACTACAACTTGGCTTAACAGTGAACAAGCAGCATGTTGTCTAGAACTGTGGCTTATTCCATGCCAATCTAGCATGCAAAAAATCCAAAAGAAATAGGCCAGAATTCCTGATGCAGGAATCACAGTAATCAAAATTGCACTTAGTTTTTTAGTGCCCATTTGTGGGAGGTGTCAGCAAAAATGATCTGAATGGTGGACAAAGTGAAATTATGGATTGAAATATACAACTATGTTTATTTTTTCTGGGTATGAAACTCAAACAAATATATGACAGGCAATGACTGTGTGTGTTTTGTGTGAGCAGAGTGACCACTATAAGCAGTTATTTCAATTATGTACATTCTTTTTCTGCTTAGACTGTACAAAGAAGTTGCAGAAGAAATGGGCTTTAATGAGTTCCATTTGTACTTACGGCCTGTGTACTTTGAATGTGCAACTCACAAAGAGAAAGCTGACCAGTTCTCGCCAATATTCATCACTTCACTTCTAGAAGATCATGACCTTAACGTGGACAGGTAAGTCAGAGGCTTATAAAGGTTTTCAAATCTCAACAGATATAAACAACCAACAAACTTAATAATATTTGCTTCCATTCCGAAGATACGCTTAACATGTGATGTAGAATAGCTACTGCTTTTAAAAAATGTTTTGTTAGAATGTTACAATACAATAAAAGTATAAAAAGAAAAATGAAAGTAAGAAAAAGTTAAAAATTAGAAAGAAGAAAAAGGGGAATAAAAGGAAACAGAATTTTTATTTCTGCCCTTCTTTCTGTAGTATAATTGTCATCTTACTCTTCTCCCTCCTTTTGATATAAAGAGATATACACATCTCAGAATGGAAGAAACACACTTGTTCTTTTGAAAACTATGACTGAAATATTGGGAATATTTACAAGTATGATTAATGTTAAACATTCTTCAAAAACACTGTTCAAATATATATATTCTGCATAAACAAGGAAAGCTGAAATCACTTGTGATTTCATGTAATTTCTAAATGTAATTTCATGTAATTTCTAAATGTGGGTTGGCGCTTCATTTCTGAAAAATGTAGACAATGGTTTGTTGTTTTTTTGCAGATACATTCCTTCTAACTTAATGTTAGAGATCCAAGATATAGACAATCAAATTGGAAAATTTAGCTTTTGCACCAGGGAGAGCATTCTGCAGGTGACTGAAATATTTTTGTTCCAGTCTCAATGCTATTATATTAATTTATTTTATTCTTCCTGCTCTTTTCCTGTTTGTTTCATTTCATTTTGTACTAACTCAGCAGTATTTGTTACTGTACTTCTGACCACAGTCATACAGATTCCATAAATAAATAAAAAATTGTAACTGCAATTTGAAGATTTAGACCTCTTAGCATCTAGACTTTGAACAAATATTGAAACAAGAAATGCAATTCCAAACTATTCCAAAAGTCACATTATGCAACAATTTGGTCATTCTGAACCTTGGGGGGGGGGGATTAACCTCAGTTAATTCCAACCCTAATATGTTCTGTCCAAAACAGAAAGAAGGATATTTGTGTTCCAAGGAAAATTCAGTGTTAAATAGTTTATGTGAGTGGAGTCAGGTATAGCAGAGGTCTTGGGTGGAAAAATTGATCTTAATCAATCACATATCATTGCTGAAATGACTGTTGCTTCTGTATGTTCACTGGAGATCTTCTGATCAACATTAATACTTGTCTATGGCATTTGATTAAACTTGTCTTGTGCTAAACTATTGTCACAGAAGGTGGCAGCATGTAGTTAATTTTGGCTAATGTTGAAAATGCTATGCAGCGTCAGACATGGTGATAACTGAACAAAAGACTACCTGGAAATGACATGATAGACTGGAGAGTCTGTCAGTGCACAATATGTGTTTGCTTGGGAGAAAAATAATGAAAAAAATCTTAGGTATTGTTACATACACAACTTAAAAATGTCACATGCACATATAGTTATCTGGAGTGAAGGCTGACTAAGAGACCTTCTGAATTAGATATTATTGCTTCCAAACTCCATGCAAAAATCAGTCCTGCTTCTTGAATGTAAATACAGATAGTCCTGGCCTTATGATTGCATTTGAGCCCAAAATTTATGTTGCTAAGCAAGACATTTGTTAAATGAATTTTGCCCAATTTTACAATCTTTCTTGCCAGAGTTAAGTAAATCACTGCAGTTGTTAAGTTATGAACAGGTTTGTTAAGTAAACCTGGCTTCCCTTATATCGCTTTTGCTTGTCCAATGGCCACAAAAGATGTTCACATGACCCTGTGACACTGTAACTGTCATAAATAGGAGTGAACTGCCAAGCATCTGAATTCTGATTCCTTCATGGGGATGCTGCAATGTATGAAAATCAGTCATTTCACTTTTTTCAGTGTTGTTGTAACTTTGAATAGTCACTAAATGAACTTTTGTAACTTGAGGATTCCCTGTACAACTGAAATAAGTTTATAGCCTCATTATCAGACCTAAAGGAAGTAGATGTGCAATGTTACATTACAATGACCACAAATCTTTGTATCGTTACCTTTCAGCTGTTACTGAACCCGTATGGACTGGAAAACTTGCAGATTGCTCTTGCTTGCCAAGTCACACATAAAAACCTGCTCCTTGTAGCTGTTCAACAGGCTGCATTTTGTCCTTCAGTGCAACCCACACTAACTGGAGACTTAAAGGTTAGCAACTTTTCCCCCTCTCCCTCCCTTTCAAAGTCCAAATTTCACCACTGCTCTTTAAAAAAACAATAACATAAGAATCAGAAGCAAAAAAGTTACAAGGAACGAGTAAGTCTTTCTTTGCTGTCTTCCTTCCATGCTGTTTGACCTTATTCTGCTGGGAAAATGTTAGACACATAGTTAGACTGGTGGCCATTTCTGTTTCAGATAAAAAAGCGAGATTATGGGTACTTTTCTATACTAGCCTTTTTCATTTGGGGTACATTCCAGATATGCCGACGTCAACTCCAAGGATTCTCCACCCAGCATCACTATTGCTGAAACCCCTGGTATTTGAAGGTCACATATCTGAATGATACTCTGATTGAGAAAGGCCCTATTCCAATGATGGAGTTTTTGTCAATAGATTTAATTTCTCCGTAAAGAAGGCGGTGGCAGAGCTCATTGGGTTGCATCTGCTTCATGTGATTGTTGTTAACCTTGTTGTTAGCCTTCTAAGATTCAGGAAATCTTGTTTCTGAAACTAGACATTTCCTTCAGTCATGCAATAGGACTTAGGTCTTAAACTTATATATACAGCTCCATTATATTTTACAGCACCCTCTGAGTGATTTACAAACGTCAGCCTATTGCCCCCAACAAACTGGGTCTTCATTTTACTGACCTGGAAAGGGTGGAAAGCTGAATTGACTTTGAGCTCATTAGGATCAAACTCCTCATTAGGATCAAACTCCTGGCTGTGTTAGCCTGCAATAACAATAGCAATAGCACTTAGCTTTATATACCACTTCACAGTGCTTTACAGCCCTCTCTAAGCAGTTTACAGAGTCAGCATATTGCCCACAAAACTCATTTTACCTACCTCGGAAGGATGGAAGGCTGAGTTAGCCTTGAGCCTGTGAGATTCGAACTGCCAAACTGCTGGTAGCCAGCAGTCAGCAGAAGTAGCCTGCAATACTGCATTCTAACCACTCTATTCTAACCACTGCGCGACCAGGGCAATGCACTAAAGTAAGCAGACATACAATAAGAGTCAGAGGACAGGTGATTCTTTTATAGAGGCATACACTGTTAGAAATAATATGCTGTCATTATGAACAGTGGCCATTGATAGTCTATAAGGAAGTGACAGCATTTATTTATTTAACAGTGTGTCATATTATGCAAGATTGAGGTATTATACAAGCCCCACCAATTTTCTTAATCCCTTCAGCCCTCCTGAAAAATGCATAATATAAAAAAGAATAAAATGGAAATCAGTGCAGACTTGTCATTTAGCATGTGCTAACAATCTGCCTCAGGAGTTCATAATATTTCTCTTAAATGCTCTGTTAAAATTAGATTCTAAGCCATTGTTGTTTCCAATTGCACCTGTTTTTTTTTTTAGAAACAGGAGAAGATTAACAAATACACACGTACCAAAAAAATCTCATTAGTTTTCTTCCTAGACAGCTATTTTCTGAGTAAAAAGCAAAGTGTGTTTAATATGTGCACTTCATTCAGTAATGTTATTCACACCTATACTGACTTCTGGCTATTTAATGCTTCCTTGTTCTTTTTAAAAAAAAATTCGGTATTTGTTTTTCTTTTGGGAATATTAGAAGAAGCCAAATTACAAGAACTTGAAACTGCAGAGTCAAAATGTTCTTCAACAGGGCCCGTATGATGGCATCAAACATCCAAGAGCATGTGCTGAGTTCCAGGACACTTACAAGGGCCTCGGTTTACACTGACCTTTCTCTCCCCTTTATAAAAATATTCAGCACAACAATCTGAGCCACAGAGACTATCTTCCATTTAAATTTCCCATAATGCCCCCAGTGGTGGTTGTCTTCCACAGCAACAACTTTCCTGATGGGGTCAGCATGACTTCCTTGAGTAAGAGACCCCATTGCTCTTCTCTTTCAGGAAGGACATCTCAGCATGAAAGGTCAGAGCAGCAGTTCACCAAATGGAAGAAGTTCTACAGCTGGGAGTGAAGCAGAGGATGCCTTTGTGTCTCATTACATTAGGCGATTTACAGCTGGAGGTTGCAATTCAAAGAGGTAGATTAAAGACATACACAAACACCCCTCATGGTTTGGGGGCAAATGTGCTGAATGAAGACTGGGGAGAACAGGTCCACCTCCAACCAGCCACAGAAAACTATTGGATGACTTCGGAACCATAATTCTCTACCAGCGTAATCTATTTCATGTGATGGCTGTAGAATAGCTTACTCCCAAAAGGCCATTGCTCCCAAAGAGCTCTTCCAAGTAACTTATCCCTCCTCTGATCCTCTTTGAGGGGATCTTCCAAAAGGGAAGGAATATAGCAATAGCTCTGCCACTGATTTTGATTTATAATTTACTCTGTACCATTGGCGTCTTAAGACAACAAGTGCTGCTTCAAATACATCTGTGTGTTACTGCTTTGTGCCTTAAAGGGCAGTCTGCGCTTTCAAGTGGAGAAATTCCAGCTTCTGGTTTAGCAACATAGTTGGGAAAGATTCCCAATGCAGGACTGTTAGGCCAGCATTACAGGTTCAGAAAACAACATATTCGCCAATTTGAGTGATTTATAAAAATAATAAAGATGGAATATAAATAGATAGATAGATAGATAGATAGATAGATAGATAGATAGATAGATAAATAGCAAGCCTGATGTCACAGAAAATTTCCAAGACTTTGACATATTTGTCTAAACATCTTTTTAATACTTTAATTCATCCTGTTAATATAATACATGGTTGTGGTTTTGGATTCTTCATAAAAGCCAGAAACCCCCCCGAAAAGCAACAGCATTATGTGTAAAAAAAGTTTAGTGCCTGGGCACAGTCAAATAATAAAATGTTACTCATTAATACATTTTGCATTAGTATTTCTTAGTAATGTCATTTTCCTTCATTCTCCAGACCTACTGAAGCTTTTGTTTCAATTCAGCTGGAGAAACAAGGTCCACGTGACCTGATGCTGAATACATTCATTCAGAAGAAACAAATCTTGGAGAGTAGAGTACAAAATCCAGTAAGTGTATCTGAAATCATGTAGGGATTAACCAATGTTTGATTATAATTTTTAAAGAATTATTCATCAACTTTACTCTAATAGCTTTGGCTTTAAGCTTTGGGATATTTTTTGTGTCGCTACAGGTAGTCCTCAACTTAAAAGCACAATTGGGGCCAGAATTTCTATTGTCAAGCAAGACACTTAAATGAATTGTCTCAATTTTATGGCCATTTTTGCCATGGTTACTAAGCAAATCACTGTAATTGTTAAGAGAATCACATGGTTGAATGAATCTGGCTTCCCCCATTGACTTTGCTTATCAGAAACTGGCCGGGAAAGTCACAAATGATGATCATACAACCCTGGGAAGCTGCAACCATTGTAAATACATGCTGGTCCCCAATTACCTGAATTTTGATCAGATGACCATGGGGAATGTTGCTGCAGTCCTAAGTGTAATCACAATTCACTTTTTTCAGTGCCATTGTAATTTTAGTTGATAAACAAAATTGTTGTAAGTGGAGGACTACCTGTATTGTAAAATAATAAATATATTTTAGGTATCTTTATCCATGTTCCATAAGATTGGTGGCCATGTAAACAGGATCAATAAATAAATATTTAAAAAATTAAGTCAGTCTTGTAATCAGAACAAATAAGAACAAGAATGTGTATGAATGAAAGAAATAATAGAGGAGTAAAGTCTTATGACTACTTGGGAAAAAAATCTTAATAATGATTGTTTCTTTAATTGTTACCATAAAAATGCCAAGTGATTGTTCTTTAGATATGGTAACCTTTCAGATTTTCTTTTGTTATTTGAGGAAGCTATTATCCAAAAATGTTTCCGAGAACAGGGAAGAGGATCAAATCCTATTTATAGTTTAAAATCTATATACTTATATGCAATGTATTTGTATATTTATTGTTATATTCCCAGAAGTTGAGGCATTAGATTAGGTAAATCGCCAACACACTGAAATAATTCTGAATGTATCAGGTTGGGATTGGAATCAGAGAAGTGTTACAAGGATTCCTGAATCTTTCCACTACAATTCCCTGCTTTCCTTTCAAATATGCTTTCAAGGCTCCAAGACAATATAAAAAATCTGGAATGGACTGAGCAAAGAATCAGAATTCAGCGCCTCTATTGTGATATTTTATAAAATGAACCTGTGGTAAAAATATTTTAAAATTATTTAACCTTAAAAAAAAGTTGTTCAAACAAGGGTGCCTCTCCACTCCTATATTTTAGCTTTTGAATCCAAGGTATTATATTTACATTTCAATACAATTATTACAACTGTGTACAAGTTAGGTAACAAACAAATGGCATAATTTCTCCTAGGATGAAGCTGCAAAAGTCAAAAGAGAAGTTATTGCTGAATATTGCCACAGGCAAGTATAAGAAATGTTTGCAGTGTCTCTCCTTAAGAGTCATACGTAGGATGTTTGTTTTTCCCACGATCTGTGTTACGGTAGGAAATGGTGCAATGTTGACTTTTATTCAGCAGAGCCTATAAAGGAACTAGAGAGTAAATATAATGCTCAAGTGAAACATCTGATACACAATATTCTATTATTAGTTAAAGCAGGAAAGAAAACCAAAAAACCCCTATTCATCCTTTATAGAACCTTTCAATGTGTATTATATGAACTGGATATATACATCATTTATATAAATAAATCATTCATCAACCTTAGTGTTATATATAAGGCAGAAGAAACTGCCTTGATATTCAAGCTATGAAGTCTGGATTGTTACAGTGCTGATTTTGTTATAGAGTCTCAGCAGGACGTACCCATTGCTACTGATATCATATATCATGTCGCTGAATCAGAGATAAACAAACAGAAGGGTTCCACGGAGTTCAGATTATAACTCAAACAACATGACTAGTATTCAGGGATTTGAGGAAGTGTAGTTCAGGATATCTGGAGGTGGGCATGTAATTTAGATCTGCATTGCGCCCCATCGGATATTATAAGTATTGTGATTTGAATGTTTAAAAACTGGGGGGAGAGCATGTCACAGGTTGGGAAGTTGAGTTAAAAATTTACAATGAAATGTTCTATTTTCCAATGTGGAAGTCATGTAATTACTTGATACCATCACAATGAAACAATAAGAAATATTAATGAATGTCTGCATTCTTCCACCATTACCCATTGCTAAGGCTGAAAAGATAAAACTCCTTTGCATTATGATCTCACAGCAACATTGATCATTTTTGAGATTTCTTCTTTTTGAAGTTGGTAGTTTGAATATCAAGGCTCTGTTGTTGTTTTTTTAAATATTGGATAGATGATTCTTCTGATATTAAGATTTGGATCCCATTTAGGTTGACTCATCGTATGTCTCAGTACTCTCTTCGAAGTCAGATCATTGCCTATTATAACAGTATAAAAGCAATGTTGGATGACTTTCCCAAGGTCAAAAAAAAATACTTTGCCATAGGATTGCCACAAGAGAAAAAAGATGAAAAAGAATCAAAAGAAAAAGTTAACAGTGATCCCAGGTTTGTAACTTGTTTGCAGAGTTCCCTAACAACTTGACTGAAGTGCCAGAAAGAATGGAATTAGCATTGTGAGGGAACAGTGGGGTTAAACCAATATCAATTAGTGGTTCTTGGGTGCTGCTGTGTACCATTTACTTTATTTGTGTAAGTAATTCAATTATTCTGTTAACAATCAGGTCCTTCCAGCCACAACCTCGTTGCTTGCTGTCTAGTGATGGACAATTCTTCTTGAACCTGTGGTTCATCCCTCACCCTTCAGAAACCCTAGCTGCATTCAAAATGCTACCAGAGAAGGTCAGTACTTTGACAATCTTGCAAAAAGTTATTTATTGGCCAAATGGCCTAGATCTGAGATTGATCAACTAGTAGAGGGCAAATATGAACAGCACAGGAAAGTATGTTTTATTGGGAATCATGATTTTAAACGTGACTGAGATGTGACCCAAGATACTTGATACTTTGCAAGATTTTCTCTCATCATCTCTCATATACAATCAGAGATACTATGAAAGCAAAGATAACTATACTGACTCAGAATTATGGACTTAGTCCAACCTAATGGATGCTCCATTTTGGGAAAGTTTGCCTTATCCTTTGGGGGGATAGCAGGTGCAAATATTTTATCAGCTGCTGATTTGTGTACATTTAACGTGACAATAAAATTCTATTCCATTCCATTCTATTCTTCTTTGTTGAGTGATATCTGGGTTAGAAGGAACACACGTTAAGCAAGCCTTTCTCCTGTATAGAGATCTAGCAGTGATACTCAAATTGTACAGAAGCTAAATTGCACTGCTTCTTACCATACATAATAAATAACTGTGATACAGTGAAGATCCTCCCAGTTTCTCAAGATATTTGGTTAACCCAATATGCTAATCCATAACTGTTAAAACTATGATTTGTTTAAAAAGCCACAATTGGCTGATTTCTTATCGACTGGGATAATCATTAAAATGCTACAATTTTAAGGGTTCATAAATCCTGCTGAACTGTGCAGAGGTAGTTAATTTTTGGAGGCCAAAGACCATGCCTAATATTTTGAGAGAAACTGAGGGAGGCAAAAAGACATTGCTGATGTGGAAGGACAGTGGTTGAGGAAACAGTTTTGAAGGCTTACTTTGTTTTTTTAAATGTATGGGACTAAGAGCTTACCTTGCAATTAGTGTATTTTTTGTATTTTCAAGTTTAGCTCCTCATGAATTATGAAATAACATGGCAATCATGGTCAGAAGAAGGCTTTGGGACCACAAAAAAGGAGGTTCGGGGACCTCATTTGTATCTGCAGCCATAGGTTGCCCACACGTGATTTAGCACGGTGTAGGAATTCAGTTACAAAAAAAGATGAAAAAAAATGAAGAACTAGAGTAGAAACCTTAAATAACCTTGGTTAACTCCTAAATATTGGATGTGTTACTGTTTCTAAGTAAAATACAAAGTTCATCCGCTAAATTTTAATTCACCCAGAAAAAACATTATCGGGCCTACTGTTTGGTAACTACTGTAATGGTATTTCCCTTGGGATACAAGGAGAAGAGAGGCAGAGAGGCAGAATGATCAGATAAAAACAGCTTAGCTTGCAGTAGGAATGTGGGCAGGACATGCGGCTCAGAAGAGAAGCTCCCTAGTTTCTTGGGCTTAAAAGAGATGTGGGGAAAGCTGTCATTTCAGACTGCAAGATTCTGTTAATGTGAGCTTACTGTAAAGTAGAATTAGCTCATCTGGCTGTGGATCTGACAAGGCTGACATCTACCAGTAGGCAACTCAAGCAGACTGCTTGTTGGCACTAATTATAGAAAGTTAGTGAGTCACTTAGTGAACCTGTTTGGAGAAGATTTTTGAAAGGTAGTAATTACAGTAGTTTCTGAATGATTGAATTGATGTCACTCTGCTCCACTCAGTCAGTTTCTTTAAAGCCTTTCTCAGCCAGTTCTTGAATTGGATAGACAACTAAATGGATTACATATTTAATACAAGCACGACAGGCTTGCCATCCCAACCAACAGACATAGAACAAAAAGAAAAGATAGGTGAAACTTCTAAAAGTTATAAGGTCTTTATAATGGTCAGATATAAAAAGGGTCCTAATTCAAGTGGAATATTGTTTGCCCTCATAACACATCAGCTAGGCAGTTCAAAACCCGCAAATCACCCAGCTGAGCCAAGACAGCAACTGTGCTCCCTGCTCTCCCTCTGCTGATGCCTAATGGAAGGACTCCTGGATGATCAATATAAAAGAGGTCAGACCAGGTGGAGCTGGCTGCTACTTTCATTTTGTGATTGCCAATTGCTTGATAATCCATGCTTCTTTCTGAAAGTCTGTCCCTTTAACCCCACTTCTCACAGGTTGGCTGTAGTGCCCTGCGGCACACATTGCAAATTGTGGCATCCTTTCACGACATTATTGCATACATTTTCAGTTTTGCTCAGCTAGGAAGTGCACCAGGCTGCTTGGATTACAGGTGTCCTTCTGAACATCTCACAGCAGACTGGGGAGGGACCGAGCAGATTGGTTAGTACCCATTGTTCAATATTGGGATGTGATTTGTTCTGGTTGGGGATAAAGTATTGTTTATTGTTGTGAATGCTGGAAAAGGAGTTGATCTACTTTGCCACAGCTTGACAGCAGCTGTTCCTTAATGGTAGACTAAATGAAGACCTGGGAGATGGGGCAAGTAGGAATAATTTTCTTTATTAGTGGAATGATCTGCCCCAAATGTTGCAGAAATGAAGCTACACTTTTCAATGTACTAATAGTTGCAGAATAGGTTTCAATCCACTAATGATTTCAAATGCAAAGCCATGTTTTCCAGAGTAGTGGCACTAAAGAGTGGAGGAAGCATAGACTGTATATCCCATTTTGGATGGGACAGTTATTTCAAGTGAGCTGTCAAGATTTTGCCTGACGATTAATAAATTTGTCTGAAAGTCTCATTAGATGAGAACTTTTGAATCCCTGAACCAAATTGATAGAAGACAAGCACAGTAATCAGAATAAGTCAAACTAGCAACTTGATTGTTTTTCATAGAGAACTGCAGTGTAAAAACCGGATAAAAATATTTGATGTGATATTAAAAAAAAAGACCAAACGTACCAACACATGCTTTTCTTTGGATTCTAGGAATTGAACTTCTTGAAATACAGAAAAAAATAGACAGCCTTCCAAATCCCTCCGATCCAAAGAAAGTGTCTCACATGCTGACCATGCTCAAAGAAGTAAAGTTTCTTCAATTTGAAGCAGCTGTGCGATATTCAATGAGGTAAGATGTGAAAAAGAAGCACATCAGAGGTATTTTCTTTAAGATGTTTGCAGCTTTTTCCTGATTACTTTTAATAACGGGCAGTTCAACCTTTATCACTGGGTGTTTTTTCTACTCAAAACTATGTATAGCCCATTATTTCTCTGCTTACTAGGGAGCAAATATGGTGAGAGATTGGAAAGTGTGAGAAAGTTGGGGGCACATTTTCAAAAGGATTGCTGGGAGAGAAAGTTGCCCACTCACAAAATGGCTGTCAAGAAGTAGCCTAACCAGCTATAAGATTCTATTGGCTCTCTCAGTCTTCCTGCAAGATCTCAACTGCCCAGTTCCTTTTTGTTCTTTTTTTTTTGTAGCAGGCAGGCCTCTTTCCAAATAAATACTCAATTGCAATGCCCAAACTTTCGTACATTGATTTACTTTACTAAAATTCATGGGGCCTCTTCGGGTTGCAGGGCATAACAGGAAAGAATGCTGAAGGCTGATGGTTCAGCTTTGCAAAAAATCTGATTCATATTTTTTAAAAATTAAACCCTTTTTAAAAATATATAAAATGATAGAGGACCTGAAGGGGTCACGGTGTGTGTGTGTGTCTCCAAGTAAGCACTGGCACCCTAGGCAGAAGATTGGGGAGCTTAGTAGCACTCCATATTTTTTCTCCTGCAAAGCAACTGGGAAAGGAGACAATTCTGATGCAAATATGTCCAGAAAGAATGCATCTTTTTCAGCTATCCTCTATGGAGGTTCTCAGACATTCAGGTCATGGTTGTCCCATGACAACCATGTTAGTTTTGGTCACCACACTATAAAAAAGATGTTGAGACTCTAGAAAAAGTCCAGAGAAGAGCAACCAGGATGATTAGGAGACTGGAGACTAAAGTATATCAAGAATGGTTACAGGAACTGGGCTTGGCTAGTCTAGTGAAGAGGAGGACCAAGGGAGACATGATAGCGGTCTTCCAATATTTGAGGGGCTGCCACAGGGAGGAAGGGGTCAAGCTATTTTCTAAAGCACCTGTAGGCCAGACAAGGCATAATGGATGGAAACTGAACAAGAAGCGATTTAACCTGGAAATAAGGAGAAACTTTCTGACAGTGAGAACAACCAACCAATGGAACAGCTTGCCCTCGGAAGTTGTGGGCGCATCATCACTTGAGACTTAATAAGAATTCCAAATTGGTTTCATTGAGGTCCAAGAGCATAATTATATTACCAGCCAAAATAACATTCCTTCTCCGTGGGAACAACAGGAAGCAGTCCATTTTTAATGAGAAAGGGATTTTTGACTATCTTAAGCATCCTGTTAGGGATTCAGAGCTAAAACAATGGGAAGTGCTAGATCACTTGTCAGGCAGATGTTGTCAAAGTAACTTAAATAAAATGCATTGTGCAATGTTTAAGCAGAATAAATTGGAAATTGGATTTGTCGTTTCAGTATTTATTTATTTAAAAAAATTATATGGCCATCCATTTCAAGCAATTCTGGGTAAACTCACAATAAGTATTGTTCTATTTTTTTCCAACAACCCTTCAGGGAAGCATTTTTATCATCTGGAAATGTTTCTGCATATCAGAGTATTACAGACAACATTTACCACGCATTGCCTCCCATGAGTAATGCAGTTTTTGGAAGTGCATTTGCTTCTCAACTCCAAATTCCACAACTATTAGATCCACATGGGCAGAGAGTGAGTAAAATGGCATTTTCAAGATATATTTGCTCTAACTTTTGAGACATCTTTCAGAAACATTTATCTCTCATCTGTTCTCCAAAGAATTCTGTTCAGCATTTAACAATTAAAAACAGCTGAAGTGCTTTGCTTCTCATCTGTAGCAAAAGTATAGAAGGTACAAATAGGGATAGTGTGTGTGTTAAAATGAAGAAGTTCAAACAAATGTCTACTGCAGAGGGCTAGCGTATTTTTCTGATCTACTTTTTCACAATCTAAAAGATATTGTAATTAATAATTTCTGGTTTTACCAGTAATGATAAAATTCGTAACTTTAGCAGAGGACTACACAAATCTGTGGAGAGGAGCTTTTGAGCCAAAACATTTGACCGCCCTCATGGCAGTCAATAGGTTTCTTTCCATGATAGCTCTGTACTTCTGGGGAGCTCATGTTTCAGCATTTTCCTGTAATAAAAAAATTGTGGTCTTCAACATTGTAATGTGGGTGGTGGTAAAACTTCAACTCACATGTATGGCTTTTCTGATTCTCTTTGTGTGTGTCTGTGTGTCTTCAAGTCAGTGTTGACTTCTGGTGACTACCTGGACGAGTCCCTGCAGTTTTCTTGGAAGATTTCAGAAGTAGTTTTGGTGTTCCTGGTGCTCTCTAAACTTAGTTGTTCTCTTGCAGATGTTTCCTTACTCAACTAGGTAACATTGAGTTGCCTAACTACATTACCTAATTGGGTAATGAAACCTGTGCAAGAAAACAACCAAGCTCAGAGAGCACGAAGATCTCCGAGGTTAAACCCTAGCTACAAATACTCTACTCCAGAAATGGTTTTCCCATTGCTTACTTCCTAGGCCTGGGAGAGAAAGACTGGCTCAAGGCCACCCAGCTGGCTTTGTGCCTAAGATGGGATTAAAACTCTCCCCATTTGTAGCCTACTGCCTTAACCACTACATCACACTGGCTCTGTACATAAGTCTTTAACTCACTTAGTTTCTAAGCCAAGAGCTGCTCTTGACAATGTAAGAGACTTTATGCAAAGTCTCTTTCCCATGTTCATATCAATTTTCCTCTAGTCTTTATGTATTTATTTATTTTATTGATCGCCCGTCTTACCACAAGGTAACTCTGAATGGTTGAACCTGTGGACCATGCCCCAGAGTCTAGCAAGCAGACTTTTGTGACATTCCATAGGTACCTTCTTGCTCCATCTTGCACGGAAGAGCAGAACTTGGCCTTTTGCCACAGCAAGGAGATTGACACTTTTGAGTCCTGGAAGCTTGAGGATTTTCTGTCAGTTTGGGAATGGGTGTCTCTTTCCATTCATGGAGCACCGGATATGAATTTAATAACTTTCCAGTGCATTTCCAGCTAGCTGAATCTCAGTTGCTCAGGGTAAAAAAAAATATTATTCTCTTGAATATTACTGATAGCACTCACACGATGAGAAAAAGACAATGTAAGGAGACTTCTAAAATGTTTGTGGCTGAAGATGAAGAGCAAATGTGACAAATTATGCCCACGTAGGGATTTTTTGCTATGATGATAAATGGATAAAGCATCTACATAAATTTTTCTGGAATTTTAGGTCTTCTTTTGCCTAGCACAGTTCACTGATCAGTGCACACTTCTGTCAATTAAACTGGACTTAAGGATACTAGAATAATATACATGTGCCTGGGTCTTAATATTTAATATTAATATCTGCAATTATCACTTTCTTTAGGCATTAATGCTGTTTCCCTGGAGGACATTCCTAGCAAAAGGAGGTCTATTTCCTGATACCATAAGCAACCTAAATCCCGTCAATTCTAGTATGCAGGTATGAGGCTTTTATTCCTTAGTAATCTTAGATTTCTTTATGTTTCCAACACTATGCAGATGACTACAGAAATTAAAACACATTTATTGCATCTAGAACAAATCTATTATATTGCCATATCTGAATTAACGCATTCGGTACCATATAATTGTATTTCATGTCCTGGTATGATTTCTTAAATAAATCAATGATTGATTTACTTTCATCAAAATCCAATCAAGTTCTGAATTCATCTCACCTTTTTTAGTTATGTCTATGTGGTCTGAGCATGAAGGATCAAAAAGTAGCTCATGGAGAACTGATTGGGATACAGTTTGTAATGGAAGATGTTCTCTGGAATTCCGAAATTCTGACTGACCACCAAGAAGTGCAAAAACCATTCAAAAAGGTAAAACAAATGGAATTGTGAATAACTATTGTTCTGTTGTGTTTGGGGCTGACTACATTTGCATCTAGCACTAAATGAAGAACTTTAACTCTACAGTTCTTTTATTTCTTGTATTAATTACATGATAAAATAGTTCAGGTTCCAGAAAAATTGTGTGTGGAAATTTTCGCTAGAATGTATCACATTATATAACTGAATGACAGCATATCTAAATGACTTGACATCAGACTTGATATTTTTTTTAAAAAAAATCCTGAACTACCATGTCAAATATTAGTCATTTACAGACTAGAGACTGATTAGATCAGTGGTCAGTAACAGGAAATTTTTTAGATAATTGGCTCAGAAATAAGAATAATGGAGGGATCCTTGGTGCTCTCTGAGCTTGGTTATTTTCTTGCAGATATTTCATTACCCAACTAGGTAACATCAACAGTGCTAGTCTTTTCTGCAAGAAAACAACCAAGCTCAGAGATCACCAAAGACCCTCCATTTCAACTCTGAACTACAAATATTCTCCTTTATGGGTGTAAGAATAACTGTATGAAAAGTTTACAATTGCTAATTCACACAATGTACGTGTTGGGTCTTTTGACACGGAGTATTAATGTGGACTGACACAAGTTAGCTGTAGGCTTGAATCATTCATTCAATTTTTTAAATGTGTTAATTGGCAAAAATGCAGCTCTGTTAAAATCTCTTTCTAAAAATGATCTTGTATTTTCCAATCATTGTTTCAGCAGGTTTCAGCAACATCAACAGCTGAAACAAAAGGAAAAGCTTTAATAGCACCACTTGATACAATGACCTCATATGCCTTGCAGAGATCATATCTGATACAATGGAAGCAACTGGAAATATTAAAGGCAGAATGGGGAAGACTTAAATTGCAAGTTGAGGATATCAACACAGTTCCTCTGTATAAGCAGTTTTCTGAACTGTATGAGTAAGTTACATCCTAATGTAAAACTACTTTTTAATTTAGAGATTCAGTGATATTACATTTCAGCAGTGCAGATTATAAAATATTATTTATATTTCATTTTCCTGTTCTCCTTGGTACATTCAATTTAATTGTAAAACAAAATAAATGTAACAAAAACAGCATGCATCCTTGTTTATAAATAAGGATAAAGAAAAATGTATTTTCTTTCTTGAAGTTCTATGTTAAATAAAAATCAGAATATACCTAATAATGTATTTAACGTTACACTTGTACTATCTTGGGAATGAGGAAATATTACTGGCTGTGATTCTAATGGAAAGTATTCATAAGCTGCATCTCATTGTTTTCACAACTTTTATGAGGTGAGTAAACAAGGAAGATATTCGATTGCCTTCAGTCATGTTTATGGCAATTTTGCTAAGTTATCTAAGAATTGTGAATTGTAGGCTGATGCATGTGAAGGGGCCTGGTGAAATCTACCCACTGTCTATAGGAAATAAAGCTAGTAGGCTTCTGGGTGCAATTCAAGGTCCTGGCCTAGCATCTCTCAGTTGTTTCTACCCACCCAGAGTTGATACACTTAAGATCTCTTCCATAAAGAGCTGCCATCTTTTGGCATTGAGGAAGCATGGTCTCTCCATCTCACTGCCCTGCCCTCTGGGACCCCATCATCCCTAGATACAAATGATACCTTCTCTCCTGAGATCCCAGAAAGCTTTTAAAACCTGTTGTTTCAGCTCTGACATTAACGATGTATCTTTAGGGGCCCTCTCATATTCATATAGTTTATCATTCTGGTTGTTTTAGTCTTGGCTGTCTGTTTATATTTATTGAATTGTTTTTTATTGTTTTCTGAATGTTTCCAGGGTCTAATGGAATGGATGGTTATATAACCCTCTACATAGGGTTGAACTATAGAGTTCTTGGTGGTCCAGTGAAGTTGCCTTGATGATGTTACGTAGCTGGGAAATAAAACTTCTTCCAGCAAAAGAGCCCAGCTCAGCACCAAGAACTTTGGAATTAAAATTTTACTTTTACTTCCACTGCTTTAGTCACTTGACACTGAACGGAATTAGTGACATTGAAATATTATTTTCATTATTAGTGGCACCATTTTCCAAATATCAATATGAACAGAAGATATTTGTAAATATTACTATCATTTGAAATCACTTAAAAGTTATTTAATGAAAGAACCCATGTATAGAGATATATCTTTGCATTTTTTTTAGAGCTGAAATATTTCATGCTGCAATGAGATCCATAGCCAGACACTGGGGTATAGAGGATGACTTTGAAGAATATGGCACTATCCAACCATGTTCACTCTTCCCTAAAGAAGTTTCAAAAATTGATGTAATAACACACCAGGTAAAATAGATGTGTCAGGACAAAATATATTTCCTCTAACAAATTAGAAGAAATCTATCTCTAGCCAGATTTTATTTGAGTTTCCAAATGAAAAGATAACAATTGTTTTACAATTATTAATTTATATTGTTATGTTCCCTTTCCATATTTCCATTTTTAATTTAATTTAAGTCTTGTGAAGCAGGTTAAAACAGAGATAGCATCTATGATCATCCAGTACATTCATGACTAACTAAAGTATGCATCAGTCCTTTTTTGGGAGGCTAGTCAATTTCACGAGTAGCAGATAAAATAAAATGTCATTAAAGAAAAATTAAACTTCTTTCTTTTAAAACTTTAAATATTTAAATGTAAACATTAAGTGTTGGAAGAAACAAATTAGAGCTGTTCAAACAGCAAGAAATAAGAAAAATGCAGGAAAAAATATTCCAGACAGCTGCAAAATAACATTGGTTGATAGAAATGGCATGGTCTCTGCTAGAATCTCAAGTGAGATATTATTATAATATCTCATAATAATAATATGAGTCACAAGATATTGCGAAGGAAATTTCTGTCTTTTGCACATGAGTAAGATATAATTAAAAGGTGACAAAATCCAGTTTCATTTGCTCAGAACAGTAAAGAAAATGGATTTAAGAGAACCTATAAACAGAAATTAAGACTGGAAATATATGTGGCTAGAACAGTTTTACTTATTTTTACAGAAATAGTACCTGCTTGAAACAAATGTTTCTGTGCTTCATTTTGCTTTTTGGAGGTTCCGATATGTTAATATTGGGGTATATGTTGCAGAGATGGAACAGATCCTATTCTCTCAATGGCTTTTCCCAAGTTTGCATTTGATTTAACAGGATCTATCTCCAGCAGAAATGGCTGGGAGTATCTACCTTTATTTAAATGACAGCCACCTGTTAATTGTGTACATGTGTACTGAACATCTGTCCAGGCAGATTGCACTCTGATATGCAGTCCAAATGCATTCCCAACAGATATTATTATAATTTCTACATTATTCTTGCTTCATTATTTAGTGTTATTTTCCATAATAAAAACAATTTATTAATATATTCTATTTGGAGATGATTTTTTAAAATAACTATTGCAACTTCATAACAAATGTATTTCTTTGATTCCTATTGTGCCTTCTTACCTTGGGGAGTGTATATAAAAAACTAAAACTGGGCCACTTCACCTGATATTGCCTGGCAGCCCTTTGATAATAATCTGCCCACAAACATACGGGGTTTTGTGCTTTTCCCATTGCTGGGAAACAGAAAAACACATTTGCCAGAGGCAGCTATGTCAATCAGTTGTAGAATAAACATCCTTATGGATTCTAAAAGATTAGCAAGTCTATTATGAAATAAGATTTGGTTGACAATTTTATTTCATCAGGTATGTAGAATGAGGGAGCAAGTGAAAATTGCCATCTTAATGACTGTGGAAATCTGAGACAATTTTTTTTGCCAGAAAGCTGGTGGGGAGGAATCACAACAGGCTACATCAGGAACTCTGTTATTGTTATCAAAACAAAGCACTCAGTTGGGTAACCTTGGGCCAGTCACTCACTTATAGCCCTATAAGTGATTTTTTTTTTTAAAGTTACATTTTAAAGTACTCACAGTACTCTCTAAATCAATGTGGTTGCTTTTGATAAAAGAAAAAAAAATCTGCTTTTTCCCCCTAGTTTCAAAAACTTCTGGAAAATGTAGAAATACATATGATCCATGATGTACAAAAGAAAATTAACAAAGAAATAACACTGGTTTTATCTGAAAAAGCAAGAGAAGGGAGACACCTCCCTACAGGTAATAATTAAAAATGTTTCAAATTAGGAGTGGTATTAGCAATGAGGAATAAGCATACGCTGGGAGATTCCTGGGAGTCACCGCACTCAACGGACAATTCATTTTTAGTCCAAGGGAGTCCGTGACTTATGACCACAATTGAGTCCAAAATTTATATTGCTAAGCGAGATGGTTAAGAGAATTTTGCCCCATTTTATGAACTTTCTTGCCACCATTAAGTAAATCACTGCAGTTGTTAAGTTAGTAAGACAGTTATTAAGCTAATCTGCTTCCACTGACTTTGCTTGTCAGAAGGTCACAAAAGATGATCATACAATAGTGCAACTGTCATAGATATGAACCAATTGCCAAGCTTCCAAATTTTGATCACATGAACATAGGGATGTTGCAATAGTCGCAAGTGTGAAAATTGTCATGTCACTTTTTTTCAGTGCTGTTGTAACTTCAGTTACTAAATGAATGATTTTAAGTCACAACTACTGTGTACTTTCAGTCAACAAATACCGAGCAATTACTCTTCTTGTTTCCTAATGAAATTTCCTTTTCCTTGTTGGATTTGGCAGTGGAGGGTTTATGCATGTCTACCGTATTTTTCGGAGTATAAGATGCTCCGAAGTATAAGATGTACCTAGTTTTGGGGAGGAAAACAAGAAAAAAATTTTTTTGCCTCTGCCTCCCAGCAATTTGCTTCCTTGCAGCAAACAGCAAACAGCTTGTTTCAGCTTCAGCACAGCCTGATTAGCACAAGCAGCTGATCGTTGGGTCCCATTTTTGGCCTCCACACGCCTGTTTTCGGCTTCTGCATGCCCCATTTTCTGCCCATTCTGATCCCCACCACTAGAATGGGCCAAAAATGGGGCGCATAGAGGCCAAAAATGGGGTGCACGGAGGCGGCAATCAGCGATGGCAATCCCTGCAGCCTAAAACAGCTGATAGCTGGGAGGACAATCCAACCGCCAATCAGTTGCTCATGCTAAATCAGGCTGTGCTGAAGCTGACCAGGCTGTTTGCTGCAAGGAGGCAAATTGCTGGGAGGCAGAAGCTGAAGGGTGGGAGCTGCAGGTGGGTGGAGCTTCGGCAACATTTGCTGTATAAGACGCACAGACATTTCCACCCACTTTTTAGGAGGGGAGGAAGTGCGTCTTATACACCAAAAAATAGGGTAACTATCCTCATAGACCTGACTGATATATTTTATAAGAAACATCCAATGATTATAAGTGTTAGTGTTTGGGGACAAACCCCCGAGCTGAGTGCACAGCAGCAGTCAAGCCAGGCAGCCAAATGAGAGTGAGGCTGGGCCCAATAGTATACACACACTTGAGACAAAAACACTGTTTGTGGTTTTAAATAGGTATTTAATTCATACAGAGATTAAGAAGAGTCATTCAGTCCATATGTCAGTATCCAGTATATCTATCCAGTTACCTAGTCTTTTAAACAGTAAATACAATGTCTTTATCTGCTTGTAAATCTTCTTCTTCTGATAACTCTCTCTCAAAGACAATGCTGAGTATGAAACAGCTCACCAAGCAAACAGTCCTTGTGTTCAGTAGAAAGAAGTATCTTGCACAGTAGACATCTCATACAGGAGGAAACAGTAGGCAGACAGACAGCAGATAGACCAGAGACCAGTAACACCAGGAACAGGAGGACCAGGGACTCGAAACCAGGATCAGAAACCAGGAAGTGTTACGTCTCTCTCACTGCCTCTTATTGCAGCTTACAACCGCACCCATAATTATGCGATGACATTGCAGTTTGGAGCTTAAAGTTGCAAACACTTATGCCTAGGTTTTATATATTCATTCACCCAAACCAGTTGGTGTATCCATATACCCAACATACTCCCCTTTTGGGTGATGTAAATATATAATGCCTTTACAATCTGAACCCATATTTTTCACAACTCTCTAGGTGCTTAATGGCACCTTGGGCTTTAGTAAAATTATCAGCTATATTGTCCTCCGACATACAGTACTCTAGCTGTATCATTTTACTATTTACAGATTGTCTTACATTCAGATATCTCAAATCTGTATGCTTACTTCTCGTTTTAACTGCAATACTTGTGGCCATTTTAATTGCTGCCTGATTATCTTCATGTACAACTATAGGGTAATTTACAGTTATACCCATATCTTTTAACATTTGTTTATACATAATCAACTCAGTACATAATAGTGATAAACAGGAGAATTCAGCCTCCATAGTAGACAAACTTATATGCTGTTGTCTAATTGACTTCCAACCAATTAATGTCTTACCCAGCATTATGGCTGTTCCTGAAGTCGACTTTCTTGTGTCTCTTTCTGATGCAAAACTAGCATCTGCATAAGCACTCAATATGAGATCACCCTCTGGTTCTAGATACAGTGCATGGTGTAATGTTCCTTTAAGATACCTTAGGATTCTTTTCAATGCTATCCAGTGGCACTGAAGCGGGTCATTATTGTGTCGTGCCAGCTGATTAATACTAAAAGCAATATCTGGCCTTGACCAATTGCTAATATATGATAAGCTACCAATCAAAGATTGATATAGTTCCTTATCACATTTGGGACTTTGTGTATCCATTTTGCAAATATCCTGACTCATTGGAGTCTTTGCAGGCTTACAAAGTTCCATCTTATAATCTATTAGCAATTTAGATATCTTATCTTCCTGAGATATCTTAAAACCTTTCTGTGTTCTCAGTATATTCAATCCTAGATATCTCTTTATCTCCCCTAATTGCTTGATTTTTATTTTCTTGGCTAATGATGTTATTATTTCATTTGCTTCATCATTAGTTTTAGTCATCAGAGCAATATCATCAGTAAACAACAATAATAATGATACTTTCCCATTCTTTTCTCTCTTAAATAGACATGGGTCGGCTAAACCAGCTTTAAACCCTATATTGGTCAGTTCCTTCACAATATACTGGTTCCATTCATAGCCCGATTGTTTAAGACCATAAAGGCTCTTCTTTAATAACCAACAATCATTATCATTATCATCTTTCAATCCACTAGGCTTTTTCATATATACAGTATGTCTTAGTGGAGCATGCAAGTAAGCAGTTTCCACATCTAAATGGTTAACTATATACTTCTTGCTTGCTGCCCACACTAAGGCTGCCCTTAACGTAGCTGCTTTAAGACTAGGTGCAAATACTTCATCATAGTCATTTGCACTTTGTCTAAAACCTTGGGCTACTAACCTTGCCTTATGGATTGTGTTTCCATCCTTATCTGTTTTTATTTTAAAAATCCACTTGCAGCCAATGGGTTTTTCATCAACAGGTAATCTCACATTTTCATATACCTTCATATCCTTCAAGGATTTCAATTCCTTATTCATTGCTGCATACCAATTTTCTTTCTCTTTAGAAGGATACCTTTTTATCTCATCCACAGTATTTGGGATTCTATTTACCTGGCACACTGTGTTAGCCTGGTATCTATCAGGCGGTCTAGATATACGTGTAGTCCTTCTGGGAATTACTGGGCTTGTATGAGGACTTTCTTGAGTTACTACCTGGTCATTTTCCTCATCTTGCTCAGCTATTTCTTCCTTTTCTTCTTCTATGGGCACAATATCTTCCTGTACTTCACTCTTTACTTTATTTTTAAAGTTACAGGGATACTTAATGGGATTTCTATAGGATTCAATAATCACCTCTTTATTGTTATCCTGCTCTAACTTATCCCATCCTACATGCTCTAGAAATTGGGCATTGGCACTACATAACACTTTAGATGTGCCTTTCTCCCAAAATCTATATGCCCTATGGTTAGCTTGGTAACCAACAAAGAAAAATTGTTTAGCTCTGTGTTGCCCTTTACGCCTGAGTTGTGTAGGGATATGCACCCATGCTGGTGCACCAAATGTGTGCAGGTAACTCAGATCAGGCTTCCTGCCATGCCACATGGTGAATGGTATTTCACCAGTGGTTGAGTTAACAACGTTGTTCAATAAGTTATTAGCACACATTGCAGCCTCCCCCCACAAAGTATCAGGTAATCCAGAATCAGTTAACATTGTTCTAACCATTGCCTGTAGTGTTTGGCCTCTTCTCTCTATAAATGCATTGTGTTGTGGTCTGTATGGTGCAGATTTTTTATGCTCTATTCCAGCTGCTTTTAATCTATTCTGGAATTTGCTGTTAACAAATTCCGTACCATTATCTGTCACCAAGGTTATCAGTTGCCGTTTGGTTTTTCTTTCTGCAAACTTTAACCAGTTGAAGAAATGTTGATATGTTTCAGTTTTGCTTTTCATTAAGTAGCAAAACCCATATCTAGAGTAATGGTCCATAATGCTCAGTATATATCGAGCACCCCCCATACTGGGTTTCTTTGGACCTATAATGTCTGCAAATACTACTTCTAAAGGTTCTTTAGTTTTGAAACCATTTAGCCTATTTGCAGGCAATATTTTACTCTTATCTTCACAGCAGACATTACAACGCAAATACTTATCACAAGGTTTTAACCTTATTCCTTCAGATAACTCTACTGTACGTTTTAGCATTTTAAAATTTACATGCCCCAAACGCCTATGCAATAAATGGATACATTCATCATGAGGCTTGGTATTATTAAATACAGTCTGTGCCTCCCCTTTCTTACTATCATGTAAGACATACAATGCTCCATTTAAAGCTGCAGTTACCTTTTTGTTATCCCTTTCCAGTATGCACTTATTATTCTTAAATGTAACCACATATCCTAGTTTATCTAATTCTCTTACAGAAAGTAAGTTCATTTTTAACTGTGGTACATACAACATGTTTATGTTCTGGTCTAAACATGGACAATAAGCAATACCTTCACCCTTGGCCTTGAGATGCCACCCGTTCGCGAGTGATATATGCTGAGAGCTTGTAGACATTTTTATAAACTTTGTCTTATCTCTCGTGATGCAGTGGGATGCTCCACTGTCCACCACCCATATATCATTTTTCATATCACAGTTGCTAAACATGGCCAGTTCAAAGGATTTCTTTGGCTTTCTTACATTCTGGCTTTTTCCTTTTCTGCAGAATCTTGCCAAATGTCCTCTGCCCCCACAATTAAAACACTTTTTAATTGTGTATGCCGTTGAAGATAACTTCTCTTCCTCCGGGTGCTTCAGCTTACATAGCTGGTATCTTTCAGGCTTTGAAGATAATTTCTCTTCATTAGGCTTATCTGCTCTCAGCTGGTCTCGTTCACTCCTTCTCCTGGCTTCTTCTAATAGCCTGCCGGTTATCTCAGTTACTGATAAACTGTCTTTAGGCAATACCTCTAAAGCAGTCACAAAATCATCATAGCTTCGTTCCAAAGAAGACAGTATGATGTATACTTGTTGCAACTCATTAAATATAAGCTCTTTTTCTTGTAATTCTTGAAAAATGCTTTTCATACAGTTTAAATGAGTTAACATGTCTCCATTCCTCTCAAGATGTGTTCTAAACAGCTTCCGTGTAAGATTGATATGAGCTCCTACACTGTCTCGAACATAAACCCTCTTGAGATTCTCCCAGCAGTTGGCAGCACTTTCCTCTCCACGAATATGTATCAGTTGCTGGTCTGAGAGAGTCAGTCCTATGATGCACAAAGCTTGTTCATTCTTTTGCTTATAGTCCTGTATCTTTTTGGCATCCTCATCAACAGTAGGATCCAAGTTGGATACATCTGGTGGGTTTGTAATTATGTCCCACAAACCTTCGCTTCGTAGAAGTAAACTACTTTTCATGGACCATGAAACATAGTTTGTTCCATCTAACCTGGATATCATGGACAGACTTGGCAAATTTACTTGTGCCATTGCTCTGGAGAAAAATAACTATTCAACAAACAGTTTGTCTTTACAGTAATGTGTAACTCTTGACCAAACTCTCACTGGTATATCCTGGTTAGCTAGACTGTGCACACTGCTGGGCCCATAACCAATGTTAGTGTTTGGGGACAAACCCCCGAGCTGAGTGCACAGCAGCAGTCAAGCCAGGCAGCCAAATGAGAGTGAGGCTGGGCCCAATAGTATACACACACTTGAGACAAAAACACTGTTTGTGGTTTTAAATAGGTATTTAATTCATACAGAGATTAAGAAGAGTCATTCAGTCCATATGTCAGTATCCAGTATATCTATCCAGTTACCTAGTCTTTTAAACAGTAAATACAATGTCTTTATCTGCTTGTAAATCTTCTTCTTCTGATAACTCTCTCTCAAAGACAATGCTGAGTATGAAACAGCTCACCAAGCAAACAGTCCTTGTGTTCAGTAGAAAGAAGTATCTTGCACAGTAGACATCTCATACAGGAGGAAACAGTAGGCAGACAGACAGCAGATAGACCAGAGATCAGTAACACCAGGAACAGGAGGACCAGGGACTCGAAACCAGGATCAGAAACCAGGAAGTGTTACGTCTCTCTCACTGCCTCTTATTGCAGCTTACAACCGCACCCATAATTATGCGATGACATTGCAGTTTGGAGCTTAAAGTTGCAAACACTTATGCCTAGGTTTTATATATTCATTCACCCAAACCAGTTGGTGTATCCATATACCCAACAATAAGAACAAGTTTTGCTTTATGAAACAAAGACAATAGGGAAAAAAGAGGAAGGAAAAAAAACATGGTATGTGTGGAAGTTAACATAAATGGAAACTTTTTCCCCCCTAATAATTGTAGTACTTGGAGTAAGGATGCAGTAAAAATTTTCTCCGGGGTTTCAGAAAGGAAGTGTCATTTCTTTGGATTCCTTATGCGAAATCCTTGTCTTCCTCATGAGTATTCAACTTTTTAAAAAGCAGTGGTCCATATTTCATGAATCTGAATATTGCTGATGCAGCTCTTTTGTTCACTCTTTCAGAACTCTGGAAACATCACAGTATGCAAGAAATGTTCTCTGTCACAAGGCCCGAAATAGTTGAATCATTTATACAGAGGCTAATGGAAGATCATCAAGAAATTAATGCAGAGGTACATATGTTACACCAGCTTCAACTAGTAGAGGTTATGAAGCATTTTGTTTCAGATTTAGCTTCTCATGTCTCTGACTTAAAATAATCATATTAGATGCATCTTGGGTTTTTATATATGCAGTACATCTTCACTATCAATGAACTGTAGAGAAATCAAATTTACTTATGTATCTGTGGAAACACTGAGAGTAAGTTTGGTCTAGTGGTTAAAGGTACCTGACTAGATAACAAAAGACCGAGTTTTAGCTCCATCTTGAAAGTCAGCTGTGTGATTTTGGACCAGTCATTGTCTTTCAACCCAACTCACCGTACAGAATTGTTATGGTGGGGAAAATAGGAGGAGGAAGGGTTATTATGTCAGATTGTTACATTCAGTTACTTATAAAGTAATAACGGTCAGATCAAACAATCTTAAAAAACAGGTTTATTTTCTGATTGTATTTTATTTCCAGATTATCTTTCAAAAGGACCACTTCAAAAAATGCCTCACCTCTTTAGCTTGTGATGCCATGGCCAGAGAACGTAGCAACTTTGAAACCTACTCCATGTTCTATGAAAATCTGCTCCGTCGGCAACATCAGCTACTATATAAAAAGGAACAGGTATTCTCCTGCTACTGGATCTATAACAGGAAAAGAGGGAAGTGATTCTTCATTACTTTGAACAAAATAATGTTTGCAAATTACTGTCCTAAGCATGGAGAAATGGTAGCAATTTCTAAAAGGCAAAATTAATTAAAACTATATTTCCATTCTGTTTCAGGAAGTGCATGTCATAGAAGACAACACAGGAGCTGCTGAAGTGGATCTGAGTCAAGTTAGTGGCTGTGACTTTGGTGCTTTTATTCAGGAAGGTCTATGAATGACTCCTGATGTCCTTATACTCTAAAGACTTATTTTGAAAGATTGTGTTTACAAATAAAATTGTAAATCATTGCTTCTATCTCTTCTGTAGATAGCTAGACTGAGTCACGAGATGATTCTGGAAATAACTGCTCTGAGAGCCAAAGTTACTGATCTACGAAGAGAAGACCACAACATTAAAGAGAAGATAAGAAAAGAAGTTCAAGAGGATTATGAAGCATTGGTACAAAATATATTTTTGGTGTGCCTGCAAATAAAAGTAGGTACAAGATACAAAGGCGTGTAACATCAAGTAGATTATTCCAATGCTTTTTCAGAAAGGTGTTGAAATTTAGACAGTATCTTTTGCTTTATCAAGAACAAATGCTAAGTTCCAAATATCAGGTCCTGTGTAAACAAGATAAGACAGCAGAGCAACCTATTAATTGTGCCATGTTAATTCTGTTCATGCTTTCCTTACTTCTCAAATTTCCTAAACTGTAAATGGAATTACTTAACTTCCTTGCTACTTTATTTTAGTGGAACTTTACCAGTGAAAAGATCAACTGTCTGCTAGTTGTTTTCAGACTACCATAGTGAAGGATGGTACCAGTTAGTAAAAAAAAAAAAGTGAAATGTAACTCCCACACACAATATGACAGTGGTCTTGTTTTCATTCATTATATTTTATTTCTTTTCAGAGCTCAGTATATAGAATTTCAGTACACACTATGAAGTAAAAACAAACAGCAATGTCAAATTTGGTTTTTATTTAATGGAAAGCTGGTTTCAAGAAGCTTTTTCCAAAAATGGATTGATTTCATTTTCTCATATTGCCTTTGCTTACTAGGTAGGGATCAGGAGAAATGTCTAGGTTGCTGGTCAGTATTCATTTTACCAATCATAATGTTAAAAATGGGGAGATATTATTTTTGTGTTTCCAGATTTTAAAATTTGTACAGAATTGTTTTCTTGAAATTCATTTATCTGAAAAAAAAACCATTCATAGTTCGATTTTGTGTTATGGCTGCAGGGGAAGGTAGATGAATACCGTCTAAGCATGAACAAACAAATGTTAGAGATCATCAGTGAGGTGAGAAAAGAAGGTGTGGAGAAAATTATTAATCTGAAGAAAAAGTTTGGATCTACAAAGGATAACAGTGCGCTTGAAGAACATTTGGCTCAGGTAGCCCTTTAGTTTGCTTAATGCCTAGCAATAAAAGAAACAAACCTAGGGTAAAAAGAAAGAAAACAAGCTGAGAATTCCAATTTGATATGGATGCCTTAGAGAAATCCCCCTGAAAGCTATTAAAGCAAACAAAACAAAGTATGTAGACATGAATTTTTTCTGTATTCTGACATTGAATAAGGATTATGCAAGTTTCTATGGCTTTTTCTTTAGAGTTGTTACCAGATATTGTCCGACTCCCACATTCATTAAAATAATGTGTTATGAATTAGAATATAACTGGTCTGAATTTTACATCTTTCTGAGGTTGATTTTATTTAGGATTAGAGACCAGAAAAGCTGAGCTAATTTGAATTGCGCCTCTGCCTGAGGTTGCCTTCTTTTTTCTTCGTCTAACTTCCTTTCACATCAGCCATATTGGGGAGGAGTTCAAGCATCTGATGAACTTGATAAACAAAATTTATTCATTAGCACTTTTATTAATTTTTATGGACATATGTATACATGAATATTATATGATGAAGACAAAAGTTATTGAAAAAATGCATTATTGGGGATAAAAATATGTTTCTTTTATAATTGTTTAAATGTAGAAAATCTTCCTGTTTTCCATATAACTATGAATTTAACAGTAAAAAAAATGCCTGAGATAAATTGTGTGCTGGGATTTGCTCATTGCATTATTCACAGAGTCACCAGAAGCACAATCCTACCGAGGATAATGAACATTATTTCCAGATTAAATGTCAACGTAGAATTTCAGCCTGAAATGCTTTATAATGTTTCAATAGCAATGGACAAACTTTTTACATTAGTAATTTTATGAGAAAACAAACCTCTGAAAAATATATACTCTACATCAGAAATGGAAGAAAGAGATGATATTGCAGATTTTATTCAGAACCAAAAAACCTATGACTGATTCTATACATATGTCATTGTGAGCATAGTTATAATGCAAAAAGAGAATATGCTATCCATTTAATCGTAAAGTGAACTACTGCTCTGGGTATTCCTGAATAGCCATGGAATTATTTTGTATTATGGAGAGAGATTATATGATATACAATTTAATATATCTTTGAGTTTCTGTTTTGTATTCATATCTCTTTCCTCACAAGAACAGAGACTGATACTTATTGTTAAAGGGCTGCTGCAAAGTTTTTGAGGAGAGAATGCTAATAAAAAGAACCTATGCTCTTTAGCAGGGGAAGTTGCAGGAATTACGGGATGAAAACAGTGAATTGGAGAAGTTGTTATGCAAACTGAAGGTCTTAAAGTTTTGGAAAGAAACAATGCAAAAAGCACAATTTTTGACAACATTGCAAGAAATAGAGAAGGTAAGATTCCCCCCAAAAAGCTACTGGCTTTTTAATAAGAGTATAATAAATAAACATGTAAATCATGACATTTTTTTAAAAAAATAGCATAAATTGAGATTGGACAGGTCTCCGGGGCAGAATATATGTTTTGCTTATATGTATGCTCGCTTCTACACAAAGATATTAATCAGCTTCTAAGAATAACACATGCATTAATTAGAGGAGTACATAACCCTGCAGGCCAAATGTGCATGCCCTGCGTCCCAAAATTGTGTTGCTGAAATTTAATGAATGCTTATTTTAAATTAAAAATAGGATTGAAATTACTTTCCACTCTGAATCACCCTAGTTATAGCTCGGTTCCAACTTTTTAAAGGATGGGAATAGAAACAGGAAATGTTCCATTATAGAATGACCTCATTACATGACCAAATAAAGTCCTCAACAGGCAGATAGTTGGAGTCTGATTTGTGGCCTCCAGCCTCTCAAATATTGCCCATACCTACATTGCAGGGTCACTGAGAAAGGGAGAAGTTTTCGTGTCATTTTATTTCTGTCACACACCTCCAGATTGCTGCTTCCCCCAGTTATTGACTTTAGCAAGAAAGGAAAGGAAATGTTGTCAGTCTGCCTCCTGCCAGTTCTGCAGCAGACAATTTTTAATGTTTACATCAGGGGTAGAAAAGTATCTATTGCCAAGCATCCAGCTGCAGGCAGCTGACAGGTGGGTGATGGGGAAAATGAGAAGAGCTCCTATGGACTGAAACCATCCACCACTATCCCAAAAGGTACTTTAAGGTGCCTCATGGGTTTGTTGTTGTACAGAAAAAATAGGTATGCTGCCTTGAGTTGGCAAATGAGAGCTGCAATATCAATCGATTGGCCATAAGCAACAGCTTATTTCATTGTAGCCCCTAAATCTAAACAGCCTATTTAACTGTATTTCTAGAAAGAATAACTTCTCTCACATTAGGAGATATTCTGCACGTTTAAAATGGCCGTGTAAATGATTATTTAAACTAGAGGAAAGCCACATTTAATGGTTGGGGATAGTACTTTTTATTTCAGGAGAGGTAAAATAAAGCAGCAGTGTATGCAGCAATGTTGTTGTGAAAATTAAGAGTCAGAAGTGAAGATTTTCTGTTGTTTGTTTGGTGTTAAGCCTTAAAAGATCTACAGTACACCCAAAAAATATGGGGACTTCTTCCCACATTGCAAAGGAGACAAAGTTAAACAAATTGTAAAGGAGAGAAAGTTAACAACCTTATAAATAATTCAGCCTCTGAGAGTTGATTCTCTAGCTTAGATCTTGTTGAATCCTTTGCCTATACAGGAGGCTATTCAGAATAAAAAAGAGTGCTTGCAATCCCAGATGAAGGCGGAAGAAGAGGCCATTTTGTTTAATCATCAGTTGAGAGCTGTAAGGAAAGTCTTGGCAGAATCTCAGAGTGAAAATAAAAAGCTGAAGCAACAACTAGAGAAACAGGTATCTGCCCAAGCTCATCATATACCACGTAGCCAACAAAATCCTTTTATTATTTTTACTGAATTCAGTAACATCTTCCTCATTTTTAAACTGTGTTTTTACGTATTTTATTTTTCTTATATAACTTTAACAAGAACCTGTGTATTTCTTCCTCCTATAAAACTTTAACCATTAACCCACTTCAATCTGTTTAAAACGTACAAATGGAATCAACATAAGCATTGCTTGCAAAATATCTCCACACTGGCGATAGGAAGGGTACACACTTTGCTAGCTCCATTCAGTTGGCCAGACTCCACCCCGCAAGGATTATGGGGTCATTAAAAGAAGACAATTGCTTGCAAAATATCAATCACTCTTGAATCAAAATACATTTTCACATTAACTCCTATATTAATACATTTATTTAATTCAGTTTCTTTTCTCCTGAGGTTAAACACAATATTCTACAAATCTTGCTAATATTTTCATATAGGAATACTTACTTCAGGAAGCAGAACGTAAGATTAATCGAGAATTTGGTAAAAGACAGCAATTAGATTTGATTAAGACAGCAAACTTGGATAAAATGTTAGAAAACCTTGGAGAGAGAGAAGTGAAGTTGTTGAACCTGACAGAAGAATCGGAAAAATCCTCTAGAACAAGAAATCTTCAAGAAGCAAAGATGAAGAAAGAAATTCAACAAGTAAGGTTATAAAATTTTAGTGAGTTAGCAAAGGATGTATTCTTGTACATGCTTTGAAATCTTCTTGCTAACTTGAGTCAAAAAAATGTCATGCACCGGAATGTATATCTGGATTTTAAAATGCAGTAATAGAGATAGACAAAGATGATCCGGATTTTTTTTCCATTTTTTATCGCACCCTTATCATTTTTATATTTAAAAAAAAAATCAAGGCAGCAAACATATTTAATACTCCTCTTTTCTCCTATTTTCCCTGCAACAACCTTATGAGGTGAGTTGGGTAGAGAGAGAGACTGACCCAGTCATCCGGCTGGTTTTTCATGCCTAAGGCGGGAGAAAAACTTGTTTATTGGTTTCTGGCCTGATGCCTTAACCACTAGAGTAGACCCATGCAGAAGAGTTCCACCTTTGGCTTCCATTTACCTTCAGATCTCTTTTGCCTGGCAGAATAAGGGCACCATTATTTTGAGGCTAATGTATTTTATTGCTGTCTTTTGCTTTTTCTGATTTTCTGTAGTCATCTGTTCTAAACTGCTAGGCTTGTTCTGATGCTAGTATAATTGATACAGAATATGTATGCCATTCTTGCCATCGGGCAATTAATTTGGCTGTTTGTAGTAGTTGAGCACAGTTGTGGTTAATTTTTATTCATTTTCTGAGTCTTTCCAAACTGGCACAGGGAAATCTGGAAGATTGTCACTTCGTATTACTGTTTTCCTGCCAGAAAAAAAAATAAAAAGCAAAATTCCAGGAGGGTGATTAGCATTGGCTCCATCATGGGTGCCTAATTTACTATCAGTCCTTTTCTGCCTCTGTTGTTCTTTAGCCACTGGGGAGAGCGTGAAAAATAAAAAGGAAACATAGAACCCACAAGTCTTATTTCCACAAGGCGCTCTAGCTTTTAGCTCCCTCTTGGAAGCAGGAAAGTACAATTAATTCCAACATAAGCTTCATTTGATCACACGGAATTGCTTTGCTCTGAAACAATCCTATGGCTGCTTCAATCTAAATTTAATCCTTTCTCATTTAGCTGTCAATATTAATTGAACTAAGGTTAAATGCATTTCCTTTCCTTTGTGCACTCAGTGTTTTAAGTATGGATCATAATATGAATTTGGGATTATTTATAAACATATACATATACACCTATTTTAGATAAAAAGCCAGCTGATCCAGGAACGCAATTTAAAACTGAATGCTTTCCAAAGGATACATGAGCTACAGTGTCAACGTAATGATTCAGAAGCTGCAATTTCCCAGAACCATTCCCCTGCAGGTATAAATGTTTGAAAGATAATTGGTTGCAATTATATATTAGTTACATTGTACAGATGTTATTCCATACAAAAACGAAATCAGCAATAAGAGTCTGCGGCCTTGGAAAGGCAGGGAAGGTGAAAGCAATTAAAGAAATAAAATCAAGCCTTTCTCTAAGAATGTCAGTATGTCTCATTTCTCAACATGCTTAGATTTACAGGACTCACCAATTAATTTCAGTGAGCCAAAAGCAACGGAGAAAAAATAGTAACAGTGACAGGGGTCTCCAACCTTGGCCACTTTAAGACTTGTGGACTTCAACTCCCAGAATTCCTCAGCCAGTGGAGGCTGAGGAATTCTGGGAGTTGAAGTCCACAAGTCTTAAAAGTGGCCAAGGTTGGAGACCCCTGGCATAGGATACAATTCAAAGAAATTACCATATCATCCTCAGAACCCTCAATTTTGAATGAAAAAGTGGGAGAAGATTCTCTCACTCTTGGTGTTGCTAACTAATGCTAATGTCCTATATTGTTGAAATTAATCTAAAATGGGTGTTGAAAATATTTCCTGAATAGCTTCAGTATGAGAGCAATCCATTATTCAAAATCAGTCGTTTAACACACTGTTGCCAAAAAGCAGACCCTCCCTTCAGCCTCAGTTCACATTTGATATATGTGCTGAAGTACATGATCTTGTTCTTTTCTATTAACTTGGCATCCCAATTTCCCTTCTGTTGCGTTTGTTTTTTGTACCATTTTCAGTCAATAATTTGTTATTTGTCACTCAGGACTGAAAATATATCAGGATTTATATTGTGATACGGGCAGCAAAGCATACTTCTCTGCCCTTACTGCACTTGCAGTTAACTACCTATTGGCCCTGTTTGGGGTAAGGAGGACCTAGGGAAACCCTTTCAGGACTGCTATGAGTTGCTCAACTTTGCTGAGGGTTGGACTCTGATTGGGCAGATCCTTTGGAAATCACCAATACACAACTGAGTCATGTAATCTGGGAGGAGTTTGAGCTGGTCGATCCTAAGGAAGTGAACAGGGTTTCCATTGTTGTAAGCTCAGCCACCTGTGGTCTGGACTCATGCCCCTTTTGGCTGATTTAAGGTGCCCTCAGAAGTGGCATGTTTGACTCCAAAAGGTGGTTAATACATATGGGAGGAGCCTGGCACAATCTGCCTCGAAGGAAGCACAGATGCGCCCCATGCTTGGACCAATCATGTTAAATAATGTTCATCCCGATGTTTTTAGGGAAGGTGGTTGGGAGGGTGGTTGGCACTCAGCTTCAGAGGGCCCTGGAGCAAGTGATTTATATGGACCTACCACCATTTCTATGGTTTTGAGTGTGTTCAGTTCCAGATTGTTCCAGTTACACCACAAGGCAAGTTGTACAACCTCCTGTCTGTCCGTGAATTCGTCATTGTCTTGAACGAGACCAATCACTTTGTGTCATCTGCAAACTTCAGTATTTTAACCATGATCACTGTCCAAAAACTGTTAGCAGCTTTTAATGCAATGGTATCTTTCTGGATTGCCTTTGGGGGCTGGGAATAGGAGCCTTTGTTTTGGATTGCCAGGATGAGTCAAAATTGGTTCCAGCCCTTCCAGTTCCTCACAAACTCCAGACAGCACTGCAACAGCATTGCCTATGTAGCTTGGTGTGATGTATCATCAGCTTGCCAAGATTTGGTGATGTGTCATTTGATTCCAGACAGACAGGGTTACATTCCCCACACTGATCTTGTAATTTGGGGTTCTTGTAGACTCTCTACGCCTACTTATGGAATAGGTGGTAGCTGAAGTACCTAGGAGATCAATTGCTGTTCCAACAATTGTGAATTTTTCTGGACTAGGAGGCTCTGCTTATGGTCAATTCCCCTTTGGAGTACCACAGTATACTACACTGTACATAGGGCTGCCCTTGAGCACCACCCAAAAGCTACAACAATTTCAAGATGCAGTACATGCAGTGTTTAGCACTCCCATGTTACAGCCCTGTTGCATGCGTTACATTGGCTCCCATTTTCCTTCTGGGTATAATACAAGGTGCTATATATTACTTCTAAAGCCTTATCTGTGATGGGAATATGTGGTGCTCTCTGAGCTTGTTTTCTTGCCAACATCTCATTATCGAGCTAAGTAACATTACTGCACTACCCATCAGTAGATAAACATCTGCAAAAAAAAAACCTACCAATGACCCCACAGTTCCACTCTGAACTACAGATATTCTTTTTATCAATGGGATTGCCTCTCCCTGAGAGTACCTGCATGTTCAAGCAAATGGATGGGGTAGGTGTGCTCCAGATCCTTTCTCTGAAATGTTGCTATCTAGTGTCTTTTCTGTGGCTGCCCTATCTTGTGGAACATCTTCCCTCTGGTGATCTGGGAGCCATCCACCCCTTTTAGCCTTCCAGTTAGGGTCATCAACCCTAACCTTATTGTGTGCTCAGGTGCTGGGGTAGTGACAGGAGCTTGCAGGTGGTTATAGGGGCATCCTAGGAGGATGTTTCAGGCATGGGATTTTTATGATTTTAATGTTTTTGTAGTATTGTTGTGAGCCACCCAGAATTATGTTCTGACAGGAACCATATGTTTTATATAATTATAAATAAATGCTCCAAAATAGAGATCCAGGTAATTTGTTTCATTAAACACTTGCATGCATTTAAACCTGCATCATGTTAATTAAATCACCATTAGTAATGAAGCATTACCTAAATCCATGCCATATAGGAATCATCTCTGTGAATGTCTTCTTTGTAACCAGTTCTTAATTGCTCAAATAACAGGACTATTATCTACTTGTACAATTGGGAAGAAATGTTTTAAAAATCCATTACAGAGGATTTACTTGCTGATGAACTCTTGAGTCTGTTTACATGCACAAATGCTTAGTTAGGACTCCAGTGCTCGACAATATCATACTGATCAAGCAGCTGCTGCATTATAGCATACCTCTATTCGGAAATACTATTATTGAGTTGTAAGAAAGCTAAGACGGTATGAGCAGTTGAGGATGATGTGAGAATTTAATTATATCCACTTATTTAAGATATAGTATTGCATGTAGCAACAAAAACAATGTCAGAAGATTCCAAACTTATTTTAATAAATGTTAACTAAATTTGAAATCTGATTAATCATAACCTAAACATGCTACCCTGAGTTCCTGCAGGCAGAATACAAATCTAACAAAAAGTGATGCATCCACATCTGTTAAAATGAAGGAGTTTTGATATTTTTTGTATTTTTCAGTTTATTTTAAATTCATCTTAATTATTTATGTTCTTGCTTTCAGTTACAAGAAGGTCTGCTAATCTTTCACACATTACCAAAAGCAAACCTTACTATTTTCCAGGTAAGAAGAGCTAAACTATCAGTATTTTAATTTTAGCAGACTACATTGGAAAGCTGTAAGGAAAAATATATAAACATGTAAGCTCTCTTTACCAAATAGTTATTAGTATATTATATAAAAGCAAGTAAAGTTCATGGATGGTATGTTTTTATAAACAGTGGGAATTTATTACTATCTCATTGCCACCATAATTTTATAATGCCTTGAGTTGAGCTTGACCTCTGATAAATAGACATATCACTGTGCTATACTGTGCATGTAGACAGATAGGAAAAAAAAGTATTAAAGCGGTTTGCGCCTGTTATCTTTCAGAATGCTTTTCAACTTCCTAGTCAAACCAAGTAGATTGCTCTGATTAGTTCAGCTACATCCTTGGTAAGAATGTAATTTAAAGGATATCCTAGCTAACCCGGACTAATGTCAAAAAGCTAAACAGGATCAGGTGTTATATTTGGATGGGATACCATCAAGAATGTCCAGGGCTTGGAAGTCCCAAAAGTTTTTTCAAGGGGCAAGTGGACTTTCTGGTTTTTCTTTGAAGATGTTTTGCTTTTCATCCAAGAAGTTTCTTCAGCTTCTTCTTCAATGAGACATCTTCAAAGAAAATCTAGAAAGTCCACTTGCCTTTTGAAAAAGTACCTTTGGCACAAGCATGACCTGGATGACTAAGAATCTCCATAGACACCAGGGCCTGGAAATTGGGGGAGGGGGGATATTCAGAAGCAGTTGCAATCCCTTTCAAAAGTATTGCCAATATTTCAGATGCATTCTGTTCTGATTGCTATAAAGTTCATTCATACACTTCAATTGTCATCCACACCAGCACTGGAAACATTCTAATGAATAAGCATCTTTTCTGTGTAGAGCTCTGAATGGGATGGTATTCTGAATGGGAAGACTACAATGTAGCATTGTGTACCTGTGCACAAAAATATTCCAGAAATTGTTCCAAGCTCTAAGATTAACTGTACAAATTAATTAAAGCCTAGAATGTACTGCTAGACTTGTGTAATGACATCATTGCATATTGTGCTCTGTTTATGTTGTTAGACGTAGAGGTAAATCAAATGCTTTGATTTGGAATGTTTAAAGCACAACATTTCACAAAACGTCTTACATCAAATGTGAAATAGACAAGAGAATATTTTGGACGTACTCTGAGCTCTTGAGAGATTAAGGAGTTTAAAACACCTCCAAAACTGCTGAAAACCACAAGGTGTTTGTAAATGGTATATTTTTAAGAAGGGATATGTAATTGCCTCAATGTGACCTAGAAGACATGCTTGGAAATTATTTAGAGACCAAATGGAGTACCTGTTCAACTGGGAAGTGGCTGTAACATTACCAGTTAACAGTAACAGTAGAGCAGAACATGCAGAGATTGTCCAAAACAGGTGCTAGATTCTCATTCTCATGTGTTCTGAAGCACACTATTTTCAAGCCAACCATAATAGGTGCTATCAAACTACAGTGATTTCTCAAAGGGAAGAAAGTGACTGGTACCAACCTTGAAAATAAACAGATCTGCTTCTAGCATCTATCAGAATGATGGCTGTAGGCTTCTTAGTTGGCTAGTCTCACTGACAAGAGAACAGATGTGAACTCCATCTCTTCTCTGCAACCCCATTCAGCTGCCATCTAAAATTGTCAGGCGAGTTACTATTAGGCATGGCTATGCAAACAAAAAAGAAGTTATAGATTTGATCAAAAAAATCACCTTTTTTGATATGCAATGCTATCCCTATTCCCAGTGAGGAAGCATTCTTTGTATTTGTTACAATATATTTTATAGGGATAGATTTGCCTAACAGAGATAAGAAGCTATCATTGATTTTTTTGCCCGGGCCGGGGCGGGGGAGGGGGGGGATTTTGTTTTTGGATGGACAACAATATAACATTATATTAAAGGGGAGGCTGGATGCATCACATGCTGGGCCTGCCCCCGCCAGATTTAACGAAGGGGAAAAAAGCCCCGATATGTCACATGACGCCATGATGACGCAAGTTTGACATCCCTGTTATATCATATACTGCATTTATATTTCAGGCTCTTCTTCGTGCAGTCAGAATGCAGAATTACCAACATTCATATTAACCAAGGATTCCACTCAGAAACTTTTGACAGCCAAAACCAAGTTAGAGAAGATTCCTAGACCAAAAACAGTGAGTAGTGAAAAGTTCATGAAAACATCAGACAAGTAAAACTATTCAGTCAAGAGAGCAACAAGTTTTTTAATTTGAATGCTATTTTTAGAGTTTCACTATGAAATACCACCAATGGTTATTCTTGCATGTGTATACACCTCAGATATGCAGTGGGTTTTTTTCTGCTCTGCGTCCCCAGATTATGCCGCTACAAAAAATAGCCATTCCCAAATCTTTGAAATGCTATTCAAAGTGCAAAACATAAAAATAACGAACTTTGTCTTTCCAGGTACCTTCAGGATGGAAAAATAGAATAGTAGACTTTCTATTGCCAGATCTTACCCAAATCTCACATTCTACTTTTCCTGTGCAACAAGAACAAAACCCATCTCAAAAATAAACTGCTACTATTTAGATTTGTCATTGACCAAGAGTGAAAACATTACTGTGCACATCATTGCTGTCAGTAACTGTTAATAAAACTTTTCTTACCATATTTTCTTTAAAGCTTTTGAGTAATACTATGAGAATAAAAGATTTTGGCTTTGTTATGCCATATTGAGATTTCATTGTTGTTCTTTCGAAAGTTACATATTGTCATTGTACAGGTAGTCCTCAATGTATGGCCACAATTGAACCACAAAATTTATATTATTAAGAGAGAAATTTGTTAATGCCCCATTTTACAACTTTTCTCACAACATTTGTTAATCACTGCAGTTCTTAAATTAGTAACATGGTTATTAAGTGAATCTAGTTTCCTCACTGATGTTGTCAGAAGGTTGCAAAATGGGATCACATGACACCGGGACACTGCAACTGTCATAAATTGAGTCAATTGTCAAGCATCTAATGTAAATCACATGTCCATGGGGATACTTCAAGTAAGTGTGAAAAAATTGTCATAAGTCTCTTTTTTCAGTGCTGTTGTAACTTCGAACAGTCACTAAACGAAGTGTTGTAGTCGAAGACTACCTGTATTTAAGGCACATGAATTGTATAAAGCTGTAGTTTCATATTTCTTAAGCAAATGATCTCTTGGGTCCCCTAAATAATCAATGCCTTATAAAAAATACATAGCACTGTTACATGCTGTCAATGTAATGTTTATTAGGTTGTTTATGTAGTCTAGCTCTAAGTAACTGACCTGGACAAAAAAACATTTTAATAAATGATTTATTATTTTGGTATTACAGTTGTAAATGATTTGCATTTCTTCCAATGACAACACCACATATGAAGTACATAATATCTATACATTCCATTCCCTATGCAGTTCATTTGCATATGAGAGTTCTGAGAACAATCCAGATAAAGAATGAAAGTCACAATTTACTATCTAAAGAATTAAGGTCCACATGATCAGTTATTCTATACAGGTGATTGCTTTAAAAACAAACAATATGCTGAATTTCAAACAACCAGCAAAGTGATAAAAATCAATTCATACTAATTCAGAAGTAATGGCATTATACTGAAAACAAAGTTTTATCTATCTAAATCTAGATGGTAAAGAATTTAAATATGGGAATAACAGGGAAGCCCCTTAATGTGTCCACTGTAGTTTGGTACATTACAGATGAAGCTGGTTTAGAAAATCAAATCTACTGTCACTGCATGAAATTATTAAAAATGCCCTTAGTAATTAAACATATAACTTTATGCCACCTAAATAGAAAATATAGATTTCCTGAAAGGTAATACTAACACCTGAATTTTCTAAAATCATTGGAAAAGAGCAATTGCTGAAACTAAGGGGCAGATATATTGATTAAAGTTTATTTCCCTGACATGAGGCCAACATTAAGAAAATTTAAGGCACTTGAAAGAGGGTTCAATGTATTTAGGAATACATGTTTTAATGTCTTTGACAGGTATTCTTGGCTCGTTAACAAAATCATCTCACATTTTGATTTTGGAAGTGCATACTGCACTGTCAGTTTTGAAATATTTTTCCCTTTAAATTTACAAGATAAATATTAACATTCAAGAATTAGGATGGAAGCAAAAAGTAAATAGCTTTTTAGTCTTTATTTATCTAATATTAAGAGTGCATTTTGAAACAGTTCCTTTAGAATTTCATTAGCTTTGTGTTTAAATTTTCAGCTTCTTAGCTTAAATTTATAAAGACCATGGGGAGGTAGTAAAATGACTACCACAAGGCCATTAAATATATACCACCTATTTTGGAAATAACCGAATGGAGTAGTCGGTTCAACTGTCTTACTGACCAGAGCTATTGTCTTTTAGGAGTGCAGTTGTCAGAAGATTCTTTAAAATTACAGTACTTTCTACTAAATATATTTTATGAATTGACTTTCTGGATAATATTAAAGTGAACTTTACTCAAACTGGAAGGATTAAGGAAATTAGAATGATGGTAACATTTTAACAATAAATCTACAGAGTCAATTTTGTCACCAGCATATCAACCACTCCAGTTCCTCTGACTGGAGCTCATCCAGCAGAAGCACTTAACCCTATAAACTGAATTTTGATTATTTCAATTGTATTTATCACATGACTTGCAAAACAAACATTAAGAAGCTATTAAGAGAATAATCAAAATAAAATAACAGTTCAAGTGTTCAATCAAGTTTGTTTCTATCACAATTGTTCTATCACGTAATTTGCTGTATTATGAAACCTATAGGTGGGATATTGCTACGTGGGAATAAAATATTCCAAGATCCACGCAAGACTACAGTACCTTTAAAATATCCATAACGTTGTGAGCACAAACTGTGTTTGCTAAAATTATTATCCTCATATGAAAAGCACAGCATTTTCTAAGGCAGGTAATTTGAAGGCTACAGACAAATGGCTTTAGAAACAGTAAACAAAGCCTGGATACAGCAAATTGAACCCATACTTTGCCACATTTAACAGGCCCACAAAAATCAGTTGGATAAATTGATCACATGTAGCTTACCCAATCTGTTTTCCTCAAAGGATCTAACTCCTCAAAAATATAGATCCAATACATTATATTAACACATATGAAAACAGTTAACAATGTTAGCATATAGTGCTGAGGTTCGTATGTCTAATGGAGAAAACTTGGTGCAAATAAAACGACATTCTTCACTAAACCTCAAAATATAAGATGGCACAACACTTCAATTTGCAATCTGCTAATTAAGGCACTGGTCCTTCTTCCTTATGCACAGGGGAACTTGTATCTTTTGATCATCATTCTTCCTATAGATGCTTACAATAAAAAACAGTCATCCTTATAACATCATATAATATGAAAAAATATGGGCAGTCATATTTGTTAAGAAAAAAAATATCCTAAAAACACCCTACAAATCTCTTCCAATTTCCAAGCTGAACAGATAAAAAGTCATAATTTTCATAGATAATTTTTATGTCTTTTTAATAATGATGCATAGGGATATTGTATCTAAACTTAATTAAGTCACTGTAATTGTAAATTTACCTATCAAGAACATTGCTGCCACTAAATACAATAACTATCAGCAGCTACATTTGGCATATCAAATAATAGATTCTTATAGTAGCAGCTACCAAAAATTTAAGACAGCAAATAAGGGTTCATGCAGAATATTGCTAATATTTCTGTTCAGCAAGACATGATTCACACAACCTTATTCCAAGCATGTTGCAGACCTTTTTTTAAGTCTTGAAAATAGTATCTTGAACTGCTGTATTCCATAAAGAATAAGCATCTTTTGGTGTAGCTAATCATAAATATTGAGCTAATCTATGTCCACTTAAAAAGCAACATTTCCTAGAGAGTGTGATAGTTTTGTTCTTTGGACTTGCAAAATTTATACAGAAAGAAGATAACTGCTTGCAGACCCAGCACAAGTACAATACCACCAATGAAACTGGCTGCATCGAAACTTGCTTTATGATGTGATGGTTTGGTAGTTGGTATTAGAGCTGATGTGCCTGTCAAATAAGAGGATTATAATGATTAGTGATTTGCTCCTGAATTATATTTTCTATGTATTATTTTTCATCATCTAAAAATCAATTCTACAGGTCTGTCTCAATGAAACAGAATTTGAATACACTCTTCAATAGAAGGAAAGTTACAAATTAGTCCTTTATTCTAGATTAGATGCAAAAGGAGGCGAGCTCAATTGCTGCTTAAACTTGTTCAGTACATCCTGTGTGAGGATGCTATAGAGACCACACGTATTTGATTTTTTAAAAAATTAAATGCTAATCTTATAAGATTTAATAATCTTGAAAACTCAAAGAATGATTTAAAAGTGTTATATGATCTGGAAATTAATTGCCGATTCACTCCTCACTTTGCAGTGTAGATATATAGAATCACTGGAATCATTAAAGCTAAGCACAATTACCGCTTCACAAAGAAAAGCTTATGAAGCAACTGAGAAAGGACACTGCTGCTTTATGATTCAGAAGTTTTGTACACCCTTGAAGGGAACATTATTACCCAATTTGACTCTTGTTTTCCAGTATCTGAAAATAGACATGTACTGTTTTATTTCATCCATAGTTCACTTGCCTTTTGCTTTTTCTTATTCACCCAAGAAAAGAACTGTCTTACAAGTAACTTTCAAGACAACAGAGTTCATTATGAATGCCTGTTAAATTAAATTTTACCTGTTTTATCGGTAATAACAGAAGTAGTGGCAAAGGTTGTACTGTTCTTAATAGGACTTCCTGTTGAAGTTGAGTTAATTGTACTACCTGTTATAAAGAAACATTTATATAATTTTATTTGCCTTGAAATATGAATATACATGTATACTTAAAGAATCCTATTTGTGATTCAAAACACTGAACATGACATGTTCCTTTCCTATATTTTGAAGGACTATAAAAATATCAATGAACACAATTCTGAACACAATTTAAAAATCAAATATAAAAGAGGACAATATCATAAATGCTGCCAAAATGTTGATCTTCGGTTGGAGACTGCCAAGAACAAGAATGTAAAACAAGACTCTTTTATTGTTATTGAGATTAGTGGAAGAATGAGATCAGGAAAAGGAGGATATAGCCTGCGTGGTTATTTTACATATTTAGGCAGTGAGGATTTTGGAGAAAATACAGTATATATCTTTTTCTTGTGTCTTTTTGCATTTTCTTGACCAAATAGACAAATATCACTTCATGTGTTACTTCTGTAACTATTATGCATTTAAATACAACTAGATCTCTTTGTTGCTGTGCAAATTAATTGGGTTGAAATGCCTACTTTCAATATTATCACTGTGTAGTTTCAACCAAGGGAAATTTCTAAAAGCAGTCAACTAACAATATTGTAAATGCATCTAAAATTTTATCAGTTATAGAAGAAATTACTCATAAAAAGAGAATGGAAATATAGAAACTGAAATTTTTCTTTAGAAGAAATGCTAAGAAATAGTGATTTATGAATTGTTAATTTTTATATTGTTACTTGAACAATACTAACGCATATTCTCAAAGCAGATTTTGCTTGATCTATAGATTTATCAAATTACTGATATACCTGAGCATAATTACCTGAGCACAAAAGTCACATACGCATGTAAATAAAAAACTTACATGTCTCTTCAGATATTTATTTTACTACAGATTCATTACTGGATAGCATTAAGCTAAAACAATATGTCTGTATTAATGCACATTTTTTTTCTTTTTGTTACCTGTTGGGCTGGTGACTGTGGTGGTAGTACTAGGTGTAGTAGCATTGACAGGAAAAACTAAAAAAACAAAACAAAACATGAAGCATAAAATAGATTTTTAAGAATAATAGTGGCGATATCTAGGTTGAAAATTCTTCTAGGGTTCTTACACACAGATAAATCTTTACTTGAGTAACTTGGTGTTTGGCCTGGCATTTTTTGAAGAAATATGTAACTTTAATAATTACAGAAGTAATTACTTCTTTCATCAGTAATCAGCTGGAATTCATGAGACATCCAAATTCCTTCCTACAGTAATGGACATACAACTTTTCATCTTCATTGGGATTGCCAAGCAACTAAGATTCAAGAAGAGGAAAAATATCTACTGAAGAGGCAGGATTGAAATCTTGTACATGACACTTTATAGGCAATCATCTACCCTAGAGGCTGGGAAATATCATTAGGTTCAGGTGTCTGAACAACTGACAAAACTACTAAATACCCTATTCACTTTCTTTTGACAAGGTTCTTTTTTCAGACTTTTTCCAGTATTTAGAATTAAACTCTTTACCTTTACTAATTAAAAATCCTAACTCTTTGATGTTCTACATCAGGGGTGTCAAATTAGATTTGAGGGCTGCATCAGGGTTGTATTTGACTGGGGGGGGCAGGATAGGCGTGATGAGGATGGGTGTGACCAGCTTGATGTCTGTCATGTTGGGGGTGCCCGCACTGGCCCAAGCGCTCTCAGGCCCCTGAGCTCTGTTTTTGGCTGCGATGGCACCCTGCAACCCTCTGCCAGCGAAAACGGAGCTTGGAAGGCCGTGCCCTCCCAAGCTCTGTTTTTGCTGGCAGAGGTACCGTAGGCTGGTCTTTTGCTGTTTCCAGGGCAGTCCAGAGGCCAGATCTAAACACCCTGCAGACCAGATCCAGCTCTCAGGCCTTGAGTTTGACACCCCTGGTCTACATAGTGATTGTGTCAGGCTCCTGCTAAGTTGATGGAGATTGAATTAGAAGCTCTACATAGGGGTACTGGGCTATTGGGATTTGAAATGGACTGACAGTCACCACCATCTTTGTCACCGGAAGGGTTCTGAATTGGTTGTCAATCCACCATCTTTGTCACCGGAAGGGTTCTGAATTGGTTGTCAATGTTCTATTATCCAAACCTCAGAAATCTCTTATGGGATGAGCAAACTGCAATGCTTGGGCATGGCTAAAAGCCACTGAAGTCAAGACAAGATTCTTTTCAAAAATATTCAGTGATGGAACTCAAAGAGTTCCCATAAAAAACTTCTGACATTTTGTGGTACAGTTCACTCATTTAGTTTTGAAATTGTGTGCCTTCTCATTTTTAATGTACAATGAATGGGTAGTCCTTGACTTACAACATCTTGTTTAGTAACTGTTCAAAGTTACAACAGCATTGAAAAAAATTGAGTTATGACCATTTCCACACTTATGACCATTGTAGGATCAAGTTTTTAAAAAAAATTCACTGATTTTTTTAAAAAACTGATTGCCCACTGATTCATATTTATGACAGTTGCAATGTTCTGGGATCACATGATCATCTTTTGAGGCCTTCGGACAAGAGAAGTCAATGGGGAAGCCAGATTCACTAAATAACTGTGTCAACTGCAGCAATTAATTTAACTGAGGCAGGAAAGATTGTAAAATAGGGAAAAACTCACTTAACAAATGTTTCACTTAGCAACAGAAATTTGGGGCTCAATTGTAATCCTAAATTGAGGAGCACCTGTACAGAATCTCTCATCTTGTGAACCCATGGAAAAACCTAAACAATGTTCAGACTTTAGAAACAAACCTAAGGCACCTCCTCGCTGACGGACTGTAGATCGCGACTCTCTGCAGCTATGGTCCATGCTTTTTCGTTGGAGAGCCCTGATCATTACGATTAGGGGCTGAAGCTGCCTTGGAGGGGCAGCGGAGTAAGGGGAAGCCACAAGCCAGGTTGAGGGGAGCCGCATCTCCACCCCTGGGCTTGGTCTTTTTCCCCCTGAAGTGGTGGTTTAAAATGGCCACCCTGAAGAGGAGGACTCAGCTGGATTAAGATTTGTGCAGGAGGGAAGAAAGAGGTTGATAACATCTGAACTGGGACAACTGGGCAATACAACTAAACAAAAGTACCCCGGGATTAAGGTAACATGGAATTTTTAAGAAAAGAAAAGTGAGCGGCGAAATTACAAAGGGACAGGAAAAAAAATAAGAAAATAATTTTGACAGCTAAGCGGGGCTTCGAACCGGGAAAGGAAGAAGCCGGAACTAAAGATTTAACTAAATTGGACTAAAATATTTCGGCAATAAACAGGCATAAAATAAAGCTGGACTTAAGATTGTCAAAAAATAATAATAATAAAGTTTACAAATTGGAGACTGGACTGTGCTGGAATATTGAGGTTCGAAAAACCCTAAACAAAAAAATAGGGGGAAAAAGTGAAGACTTTTTTGTATAATGGAGAATGCCACTTTTTGACAAAAACTTGAGCTCAAACAAAAGGGAAAGCATCCTGTTTCTGAATGAATTTGTGTGAATATAACACTAAAGAAATATTGAAACAAAGTAAGAACCTTAGAAAGTAAAAGCAGAACCAGAATAAAGAAAAAAGGAAGGAAAGACTGACTGTGGGATTGATTGATGTTTTTGGTATAGACCCTGGGCTGGAATAATTGAGAACTTTAGAAAATTGAAAGAAGAAAGAAGAAAAGTAAAAGTGGGCTTTTTGTGGACTTTAACGATCATAAAATACAAGAGTGTGTAATGATGATATCTCTTCGGGAATTAAAAATGGAACTTAAAAATATGAGAGAATTACTACAGGAAAGAGGCGAATCACTTTGCTTTGTGTTAGAAAAAATGAAAATGGCGATTGAAGAACAAGAAGAAAGAGCTTCAGAGGAGGAGAAGTTGATTCAAGGAGAAGACATTTTAAATAGACAATTAACACAAAGAACACTACAAAGTGGGGAAAGAAGGAAGGTTAAAAATTGAGATTTAAGAAAGCAATCAAAAGGGGGAATACCTGTGAAGTTGGGAAAGGCAGAAAGACCCAGCAGAAAAGGGGAAAGGAAGATATTAAGAAAGAGAGGGATATAAACTGGAATGAGAAAAGATATGGGGAAAAGATGGGGGGGAGAAGCAGTAAGAAACAGGTGCATGAAATAAATACAGAAATAGTAAAACGTTGAAAAGAAATTGTTTTTTTCAGAGATAATGGTTGATGAATTAAAAAGGGGATTCTACAGGGTGATAAGGGGTAATAAGAATATTTCTGCAATTGAAAATATTTAGAAAACAGGGTAATATAGATACTGATAACTTTTATTAAAAATTAAGGGGGGAAAATATGCTGCGGAATCCAAATGAAAAGATGTAATGATTATTATTGTAACTTCTTAAAAATAATGGTTTATTGGGAATCAAGATGAGGGAATAAAGGTATATTTTAATTATTGAGGTGACACACTCAAAGCAGTAAAAGAACCCTATACTTTTTTTTTCTTTAGTGTTAAAATTTGTATTAATCTAAAATTTATAAAAATAATGTGTAATGGAAAGGAAATATGACAGGCTAAAGAACCAACTAAATTAATAAGTTAATATAGACTATTAAAAGCAAGGGGAGACATTGATAACCTTTATATTATATTATTATTATTATTATTATTATTATTAGGCAAACACATATTGTTTATCTTTATTTTTAAAATAAATATTAAAGGATTATATTTGAAATAATTGAAATGAAACAAAAACATGTTTCGATTGAGATTAATAAAAGAGGCTAGAATTAATGTGTCTGTTTCTCTCCTTACTGAAAATTTCAAATGGAAAAGGTAATAATAGAATTAAGTATGCATATATAAATGTATAATTGCTGTCATATTTGTATGTAAAGGTGATGACCTGGAAATATGTTGTCCACTAAAAAGAGATTTTTGTTTTTAATGTGAAAAACTGAATAAAATTTGTTTAAAAAAAAGAAAGAAACAAAACTAAAAGAGGCTATCAGCCTGCTAAAGTTGTATGGTTGCATCGGAAAGATCCAAACTGCATCATATTTTGAAAACACTACAGAGTTCATCCCTTTTTAATAGAGTTCTCAACAGAAATTTGTATTCCATAACAATAGGGAAAACGGATGGACATAAAGAAACACAGAAATAGTAAAATGCAAGGTTTGTCACCAATGGAGAATTTAAAGAAACAAGAATATTTTCAGTTGTCATCTGGTAGCTGCAGTGCAATAAAAGATTAGGTGTTGACCAAACATAATAGGTTTGTCCTGTTTATGAAACTGAATAAAGTTTTCAGGCAGCTTTGGCCCTTAAATAATTATTCTCTTTATCATCATATATGCATCAATACTCACCTGCACATGTCCCATTTTCAGGAATAGCAATACAATCAGGAAATGTACTTGAGGAATTTGTGCACCGAGACTTATTTCCTTCTAGAGAAAAAAACCCCAGGTTTTAATGAATGAAACTTTACAGCATTTGGCTATAATTTTTATTATAAACATTGTTCTATAATGCCCTTAAAAACCCAATAAAGTTCTGATTTAATAAAATATTTAAGGAGAGTCTATTTCTCCCAATGTCTGTTAAATTGCAAATTAGATTTGCGTCTGTTTGTCAAACTGCATAAAATCACAAGTATAATTTTATACATTATTTGTATTATGTGGCATTTACATACTGTTTATATTAATGGTGTTATGAAAGACTCAAAAGAATAAATCTATTATATTATGAATGCTGATAAGGATAGGAAGATATGGAGAGCTGTAGTTAATCCTTACTGACAACTTTGTGTCATCCTGATTTCTGTGTAAAAATTGGAATTTAATTTTTCACTAACCAACTTTGCCTATTTGTCAATAAAAATGCAAGTGATATTGAGGCAGCATATTAAATATGATCTCATTAGATGTAGCATCTTTCCCAAAGATATAGTCCTAACCAGCATGTTATCCTGATGTGTTACTGTGTATACTTAAATTACCCCTAAATAGAGGAGGCCATTTTCTTTGGCTTGGTATATGCCCTTCCTACTAGTCCTGGGAGATGCAAAAATATCCCAGTTGGGCTAAAATTTAGCCCACACAGCAAAGGGGCTATTGGGACACACATTACATTGTTCATTTTACATTCAGATTTGATAATCTCACCTTTAAACACATTTTCTGGTCATTCTGATCTAACACACAACTTCTATTTTTAGATATTCATGAATGTTACTCGAAATGCAGCTAAATTCTGATTGATTTTGCAGCTGCTGATTGATTTGACGAGTTATATTTTTTATATAGATGTGAACTGTTTTATATTACAGTATTGATTATTATGTGCTGGTCTTTAGGCCAAATAAACATATTTTATTTTCAAAATGTTTACTAAGACTAGATTTAGTTTTAAAGAACAACAACACAAATCCTGGCCTTACTTTTTATTTACTATTTCTTTCCTCTTCTTTGTACTTTCTATAAGGTTGCTTAGCCCAAAAGAAACTGGTGGGCTGTCTGTCTTTTAGTTATTAGATTGCTTAGAAGGTATCTCTTTTTTTTAATACTAGCCTAAATACCAACATATAACTTGAGGGGCAAAATACATGATTAGGTTCTCTTATCAAATTACATGAATCTCTGAAGCTGCGTATATGTAGCAATGACAGATATATGTTTATATACGTTTTGGTTGTGAAGAACCAAACCTTACAATGTTTAATCTTACAATGTGTGCAAAAACTAATAAAGTCAGAAAAACAAAAGTAATAAATCAGAAATATTTCAAAGTAGTACAATTTACCAGTGCATTGAAGCCATGTGCAATTCAGTTGAGATGATTCAATAGCAATGCAGGAACTACAATTTGTATGTCTTTCACAGCCAACTAGAACAGAAAACAAATTGTAAAAAGAAAAGCTAGTTAACAATAGACAGAAAATAGAAATGTAGAAAATAGAAAAGACAACAAACACTTTAAACTTAAAGGCTTTGATATATCATTGATGACTAAAGATACTTGCATGATAGATACTTTATATGTGAACTAAAATCCAGAAATAATTGTAATAGTCTTCATTTTTAAGTGGAAAATTAACAAAGGGGAGGAAGGAGTAGACAAAGCTTTGGACACTATGAATTATTTGTATTTAGAGTTTGGTTCTTCAGCAACTACTTTTGTTAACTGTTCATGCTTATACTTTTCAGAGGACCGTTATTGTTCTATGTACAATCCTTGTTTTATTGATTGAATGTAATATTCTAATTTTCTGAGATTGTGGTTTTGGGGTTTTCATGAGCTGTAAGCCATAATCATCACAATTATGACAAATCACGGCTTGAACTATCTTGCTTTGCATGTAATGAATCTATCTCATATATTAGTTTCACCTTTTAAGTTGCATTACTGAAATAAATGAACTTTTGCACGATATTCTAATTTTTCGAGTTTCATCTGTAGGATGTCTGCTACAATACTCATGCCAAATAGTTTGGTACAGTTTAGGGCCCATTAAAAAGTCAATATGGTACAGTAAGGAGGTCTTCCAAATGTCACCCAATGGAGTTTTTTTAAATAGCAAGGGGCATATTGCAATCTGTCCCAAAGAATGACTAAAACTCTCAGTAACACATAAAAAATCCATAAGAAACCTTGAAGGTAAATTGCTTGTGTTTATTACAATTCAACCTCTGTACTGATGCAAATCCAGATGTGGAACCATCCAGAACACCATCCTCATCCCACTTTGGATGAGTTTCAGTAGTGAGGCCCAAGATGAGCGTGGTATGTGTTTGATCTATTAATTGTGTATTCAACTTTTATAATTACAGATAATCCTTAACTTACAATAGTTTATTTAGTAACTGTTTGAAATTACAATGGCACTGAAAAAAGTGACATATATTTTTTTCACACTTGCAACCATTGCAGCATCCGCATGGTCAAGTGATCAAAATTCAGATGCTTGAGAAATGACTCACTTTTATGACCATTGTAGTATCCCGGGTTCATGGAACCACCTTTTGCAATCTTCTGACAAGCAAAGTCAATAGGAAAACCAGATTCACTTAACTGTGTTACTAATTTAACAAGTGCAATAATTGACTTAACTGTGGCAAGAAAGGTCATAACATGGAACAAAATTCACTTAACAAATGTCTCACTTAGCAACAAACATTTTGGGCTCAATTGTGGTTATAAGTTGAGGACTATCTGTACTGGCTTATTAAATTAGCAGGAGGGGCTGGTTAAGGCCATCAATGCTTCAGTGAGAAAGGGAGTGGTTCCATCCTTCTTTGTTCTCTATTTCTATAACTCTATTGGTCTTCTAGGACTTCTTAGTATCTTTCAATACCATTGTTTATGGTGTTTTCTTGATCAGGCAGTCTAAGTTGGGCAATGGGGGAAATATTCTATAGTGGTTTTGAAAAGCCTTTTTCATAAGGCAGAATTACTGTTTCTTAACTGTTCTTGTACATGACAACTGAGCTACAGAGTCCCTGGGGTTTCATATTATTTCCCTATGCTTTTTAACATATATGTAAATAAAAATGCTGAGCAGTCATCCACAGATGTGGGCTGAGATGCCCTCAACATACTGTTTTTACGTATCTCTACCTCTTCTTATCTAACGAATGAGACAACTGGCATTCTAAACCAGTTCTTGGGCAAGGTAAGGGACAGGATGGAGGCCAATAAATACTTAATGGTAGCAGAGATTGCCTTTCATCAGTTTCAGGTGATTTACAAATTATGAGCTTACCGAGACAGTCTTACAACAGTACTGTATCCATCTGGTAACTTCCTGGGTGGATTATTGCAATGTATTGTACATGGGACTCTCTTCAAAAGCATTCTGACAATTTCAACTGTTTAAAATCTATATTAGTTACTGTTCCATTTCCAAACCTGATTCAAAGTGATAGATTTCACCTTTAAAGTCCTCAAAATCTTAGGATCAGGTTGCCTGAAGGAACACCTTCTTTCATATGTATCTATCCAGACCTCACTATCATCTAACAAGAGGTGATGTGGATCACTAAGAGAAAAAGCCTTCTCTGTGGTAACCATCATTTACGGAATGCCCTGCCCAGAGAAACCACAAGAACTTTTCAGCACTAGGTAAAGACCTTATTTTCCTTAATAATTTTGAAATACAGGTAGTTCTTAATTTACAACAATTCATTTAGTGACCATTCAGAGTATGATGCCACTGAAAAAGTGACTTATAATTGTTCTTCACACTTATGACCATTGCAGCATGGTGCCTCATGGTCATGTGATCAAAATTTGGGCATTTGGCAACTGGCATGCATTTATGACAGCTGCTGTACTCTGGGGGTCATGTGATCACGATTTTCAACTTTCTCAGTAGGCTTCCAACAAACAAAGTCAATGGTGGAAGCCAGATTCATTTAACAATCACATTATTCACTTAACTGCAGTGATTTATTTAATAACTGTAGCAAAAAAGTCATAAAATAGGACAAAACTCCCTTAAACAAATGCCTTGCTCAGGCTTAAAAAATTACGTAATAGTTCTAATAACACAATTCATTATTACAAATATAGACAAGGAATAAGAATCTTTGCAAAACACAATAATTTCCAAAGTGCTGATAACGAGAAATAAGGTATTAACATGATTATAAGAACTCTGTAATTCTTTGTTTGCAATTGTTAGAAAAACTTGTTTCAATTAGAATGTTACATTTATACTAAAACAAAATACTAATACAGTATTGGCATTCTGAGGACTTTTTATTCCTATATCATTTCATTGCCAAAACTTTAGTTCAACATTTATGAGTCTTCCTTTTTGTCCTACAAGCCAGCAACTCTGGTACAATCGATCTTAGAAACAGAAAACTGTCAGCAGAAAGACCTGGTGGTCCTTCTAGTACACCCTTTGAGTTTTGTTTTCTTCATTTATTTACTATTTTTAATTATTTGGATTATTTTTAATTTTTATGTTGCCCTGCCTCTCCAGTTCCCAACTCAGTAAGTTTATCAGTTTACAGTGTTAAGTACACAATCCAACCCCTGGCAAAAAAAAGTCTTGCAGATTAATCTGGACCCTAACCTTGTAGCGAAAAATCATTTGTCCCTTATTTTTGTCTTCTGGCAGACAGAACTCAAACTATAATTCGAGCTTTTTCTTCCTCCAGATTGAATCTCACTGACAAACCTACCTAATATTGCATCTGGTTACCATCGAAGAACAAGTACATAAATCAGTTTAAAGCTAAGGGCAAAACCTGCCTCTTTCTTCGGCTAGGTAGAGCCCATATTATTCGCCTTCATTACAAAACCAAATTCTGCTACTTCCGGCTCTAATTTGTCCCCCTTCGATTCGCCTTGCTAAAGTCGACCTTGCCGGCGAGCAGAAGAAACTCAAAAGGGTATGAGGATGATCTGCCTCCATCTCGCAAGGGCTCAAATCCACCTGGCGTTTCTTCCACCTCTCCGCCGTCCATTTAAATCCCCGACAAACCGAAAAGCAGCCGCGGGGCTTCTTTATCCAGCAAGCGAAAAACAGCGGCCGTGACTGTCGTTTAAAACCGTCTCTGCTGTTCAAAGGGCTTTTTTCCCCCTCTTCTTGCTGTGAAATTCGGTCGCTTTTGCGGGCAGACCAAAGGAAACCACTGGGCGTCCGACAATCCAGCTGAGGGTGGTTGCAAGGCGGGCGGCGGGATCGCCCCCAAGGACTTTTTTCTTCTTCTGGGATATATCGATCCGCATAGAGCTGGGAGGGACCTCGGAGATCTTCTAGTCCAGCCCTTTCTGCTCAAGCAGGAGCCTCTATGGCATTTCAGACGAAGTGGCAATCCAGTCTCTTAAAAACATCCAGTGAGGGAGTACCCACAAGTTTCTTCTTATATCCCGGGTTTTTGTTTTTGGTCTTGCCTTCTTGACCTCTCTCTCTCTCTCTCTCTCTCTCTCTGTGTGTGTGTGTGTGTGTGTGTGTGTGTGTGTGTGTGTGTGTGTGTGTGTGCGTGTGTGTGAGAGAGAGAGCGCATGCGTTGCAAGTATATATTTATGTATGTATATAGCCATGTATTGTGTGTTTGGGTATATATACACTTTGTCTTGGGAGCAGGCAACAGAATTTCATTTTGAAGTTGGGCCGGTGTGCTCGCAAAAAAAAACAAAAAAGAACAATAAACTTGTCTTCTGGGACTTTATCTTCCGCCTTCGGCGATCCCGAAGACGTTCCTCGGGCCACTCGCTTCTCCCTCCCCCCACCCCACCTCCCTGCGGCCACGACTCTGGCAGCCGGTTCGCCAACTCGAAACGCGCCCGAAGGTGCTGAAGGAAGAGCCGCAGCGCCCGCCTCCCTTTCTTTTTCTCACGCCTCGGGACCCGCGGCAGGCCGGGGCCCTCCCGCCTCAAGTCAAGCCCAGGCGTTTCCAGCGCGCTCCCCCCGCCCCTCAAACCCCTTCCTTACCTTCTTCGACAGCTGCTTTGCTCTGCGGAATAAGGCAAGAGGCGAGAACCACCGTCAGGAGCAGCGACCAAGCCAGGGTATCCCACAAGTAGCGCTGGCGGCTGTAACGGTTCATGTCGGCAAACGGTGGAGAAAACTGAGGCTACCCCTCCCCTCCCAGAAGAGCGTCGTGCGTTCCAGGTGGCCCTTTAACGCCCGTCTCGCGCCCAACGGCTCCCCTTCCCGGACCGTATTGCCCTCTGCAATCACGTCAGGCGGCCGTTGAACGGACGACGGAACGAGGAGACCAAGGGCGGCGGCCTCGCTTACACCTTCCAGCGTGAAACAGTTTTCAAACACTCCTCCCCTTCCCCCCCCCTCCCCATTTTATTGCGTTGGATCGGCCCCTCCCACGGCTGAATAGGTACGTTCTCGTCACGTGACCGACGCTTAGCCCGGGATTCGAGGGTGGGAAGCGCTGCGGCCGCTCTAGGCCCGCACGTTAGAGTCCCTTCTCTCATAGATCTGGAGACGCAATCGGCGAGGGAGTGATGTCATGCGATGATCTGCAGCCGCAAAGTTGGCAAGTGTGGATTTTCGGGTCTGGGTTGGTACTTCCATAGCACTTTTTTTTTTTCTTAAAACCGTGGCGATCAAATGTATTTTTTTAAAAAAAAGGAAAAAAAAGTTTTTGGATATGCGCGAAAATTGTTTTTGGAATTTAGGACTCGCAACCCACCCTGCATATAGATATGACTTGGAAGATAAATTGTCGGTCAAAATGAACATAATCTCCCACCAGAGACGTTCGGGCATCTTTGGTCCTTCTTTGGCGTCTAATAAATTACATTTTATTTCTCACTCTTCCAAAAATTCGGTATTACTATACACAAAATGAAACAGTACAGGTAGTCTTTGGCTTGCAACAGTTCATTTAGTGACCATGCAAAGTTACAACGGTGCTGAAAAAAAGGGACTTATGACCATTTGTCTGAGTTACAACCTTTGTAGCATCCCCATGATCATGTGATCAAGTTGCCAGATGCTTGGCAACTGGTTCATTCTTATGACCATTACTGTGTTCCAAGGCAAACTTTTGCAGCCTTTTGGCATGCAAAGTCAATGGGGAAGCCAGATTCACTTAACAACTAGGTTACTAACTTAGCAACTGCGGTGATTCACTTAACAACTGTAGCAAGAAAGGTCATGAAATGGGGAAAAACTTACTTAACAAATGTTTCACTTAACAAAAGAAATTTTGGGCTTAAATAATAAATGAAATACTGGAAGTACCCATTGTCAGCTACCGGAAGGCCTTTGGAGCTCAGGGGAGGCCGTTATTGCCCTCCTGGAGGCTCAAGGGAAGCCTCTGCAGCCTCAGGAGGCTGAAAAATGGACCTTCTGGAAATACTGGAAGTGCCAAAATGGGCCTGTTTTCAGCCTCCTGGGGCTTCCCTCAAGCCTCCAGGAGGGCGAAAACAACCTCCCCCTGGGCTCCAGAGGCCCTCCGGAGGCTGAAAACGGGCATGTCTGGTATTTCCAGAAGGCCCATTTTTTTGGCCTCCTGAGTGCAGAGTCTTCCTTCAAGCCTCTGGGTGGGCGAAAACTGCCTCAAATGGGCCAAAAATCAGCTGGGAGCTGTGTGCATGTGCAATGCAGATAAGGGGGTGGGGGTGTTGCACATGCATGCGTGGGGGAAAGGGGCGCATTGCATTGTGGGTGCCAGCACATGTGCATGTGCGCTATCATGCACACGCACACTTTTGGCACATCACAATGAAAAGGTTCGCGATCACTGCTATATATGCATACAAATAGATACAGATTAACAGAGTTGGAAGGGACCTTGTAGGTCATCTAGTCCAGTGGTCCCCAACCACCGGCCCTGGACCAGTACCGGTCTGTGGATCATTTTTTACTGGGCCGCAAAGAAGTGGGCGCTGCCATCTTGTTTCGACGGTGCTTGAGAAAGTGCTTCCGGGTGAGCTTGTCCGTCGTCGGTTTGAAAGCGGTGTTTGGGTGCTGAAGGAATCCTCGCGCCTTAGTTTCGTCGAGGGGGGGGGCGGCTTCGAACGAAGAGCGGTCCCGATGGCAGTGGAGTCTCGCATTAGGAGGAGATTAAGAAAGAGCCCGAAAAGCCCATTGACAAAGATACAAAGGAGGAGTTGAAGGTGGCGGGGAGAAGCGGGGGACGGCTGGCTGGCTGGTCGCTCGGCTCGCCTTGCCTTGGTCGTGTGTGCTGATGCCGGTACCGGTCCGTGGATCATTTTGTGATGCCGGTACCAGGCCATGGGACAAAAAAGGTTGGGGGCCACTGATCTAGTCCAATCCCCCGCCCAAGCAGGAGACCCTGCATGATTGTTCTGACCAAGGCATCATAGACCATAAGTACGCACACGCTTATTTTAAAAACAAGACTTATTTTATTGCAACGCTGGGAATTGTTTTTATACTTTCTTTTTCACATGACTGTATTTTGCTTTGGAAAGGAAAAGGACAATAAGTGCTTTTATTTTGTAAAAATTTAAAAGTTATTTTTATTTGTCAACTTTTTTAGTTGCTACAAGTCATACAATCAGAACAGAGCTATACTCTACAATAAAATTAAATTAACATCTACAGTATACAGTAATCATGGCTGAAAAACATTACAATTAATAATTCTACATTGTAGTTTTGGTCTCTCATTGAATGTCTCTGTTAGTTCCAGTTCCTGGAGAACTTGTGAGCCCTCGATCACCTGTCTAGAGTAATAATGAAAAAAGAAATCCAAGTAAATCCTTGGAATTTATGGCAGTTGGATTGGTATTAAGCCATAGTTTAAGAGTACCATTTGGTTGCTTATTTATTTATTTGGTATCTATGGCCGACCATCTTAAAATACAACTCTGGGCTTCTCTTAAGAGTCATAAAACTATAAACCTATAATTTCCTATAATTAGGAAAGCAAAACTAAAATGAAAAAGAAACCCCTGGCACCTAGCCATCTTCTAGGATTCCCCAATAGTCACTGCCCCAATGCTTGGGAAAACAGAGAGGTCTTAAAGACCTTCCAGGAGGCTAAAAAAATGGGTTGCCAGATTGTTGGGAGGATGGTGTTCCACAAGGTAGAATAATGCAGCTATCTCACTTCAATGAATCTTCTCACTAATACTGTTTTGAGTTCCATGATAGAAGAAAAGCAGGAGAGAGAGACATAAAAAAGAAATGTTCCCATTTCAGTTATTTATACTTGGGATACCCAGAATGACATTTTACACATACCCAAAAGCCACATATTTGGTATTCAGATACGGTGCAGGTTGTAACGTGATGTAGAATTGGGATCCGTTGGTGTGACGTCCTTTGTTGACCATTCCAAGAACCCCTCTCTTATCATGGGGAACTGCAAAACTTTCATCTAAAAACAGTACAATAAGCAGTATATAGCTGTGTATGTGTGGATATACCTACATATAAACATACAAATATCAAGGTTGATGAAATTGTCTTTATTTCCATTGAATTAATTTGCCTCTGTGCGCTACTGCACAAGTTAAAAAGTCTTGATTAGTCAATCCAGAGGTCATTTTCTAAGTCTTTTCAGCTCGTGCAAAAGAGGCTGGGAGGCTGTTGCTTCCCTTTAATTGCTCTCTTTCCCTGGTCCTTGATCACAATCAGCACCATAATACATAGTCCCACTTGTTTCTGTGTATGGTTTTACTCTCCCATTGGAGTGGAGTTGGAGTGTGTGTAGAAATACCTTGTTTTTGCAGTGAATTCTTGATTATGGACACCATAAGGAGCAGTTTACCTCTCAGGTGACGTGGATCAAATAATTTGATTTATGGGGAGTTGTTTGGCCCTAAACAGACCTGCTTGGGACTGAAACCAGGTTTCTCTTTGTTCTCTCCCTGGCTCCCTGCAAATAAGGCTATAGTATAAGCACAGCTATCTATGGCCCGTTAATTTACTTTTTCCAGTGTTATATTGGCTTGTCCACTTGCCTTAGTTAATTGTAATATCTATAAATCAACCAGAAAAAAGTATTGATCATTCCCAGTTTTAGACAGAAAGATTAGGAATACCTACTATGTACAATTCACAAATCCACCTCAAAATGGAGCTCCTCACTATTCCATACCATGACAATGAGTTGCTCTGTGGTTCCTAGGAATAGTTTATTGATCTCCATGCTTATCAATCTCTTTTATAGCTTCACTTCTCCTGGGGTTGATGGCCAAAAATTAAACACCTTGCGAATAATCAAAAATTTAAAATATATAAATTCTAAACTGTTTTTTAATCTCTTCAGCTCAAACCTTTTATAAGGAAGTGAAAATGGAAAGTAATGTGGCATTTGCATTACACTGACTAAAGTAAGAGCTTCAGTATTTCCTTTACTCTATTTTACACTATTTCAATTCTGTTTTCTCTTAGATTATTTTTTACATTTGGAGTATAATCATTACCTATGATATTTGTGAAGCCTACTATTTATGTAGGGCCAGCATAGTTTAAGAAAATACTTCTACCTTCAAACACGGGTCCATATATCGATTCACCCCCATTTCCTTTTCCACCATCAATATCTATGTACATTATGAAAAAAAAATACATTATCTTTCTATATAAGAATTTTAAATGACACCATCATATATAATATTATAATTTGTAATTTCTCTCTTTAAGCAAAATTAGGAAAAATATCAGAAAAAGAAAAAGGAAAATCACAAAATTAAATATAAATGAATATTTTACAGATTATCTGTGGCTGATTATAATGGTTCTCTTTCACTGAAATGGCTGTCTAGAACTTCACATACATATCCATGCTTGAGAAGCCCTTATCTATTTCATGACATTGGGAAGAGTGCTATATTAGTTTAACGGTTATTATTAACAGGTCCTGCAATATAGAGAACTGATAATATCACAGTTGTTGCTGAAATATATCTCTTGTCATCCAGGATGGTCATGTTTGCTTGGGTTCCTGGGAAGCATAATTCAGCAGCACTTGGAGGATCACAAGTTCCCATATTTTTGTTGTAACAGAAAGCCCAATGCATCTTTATGTCAAATACATTATGACTATTCTATGTTTAGGCTTGCTTCCACCTGAATAAAAGGCTTCCGTCCAGATAAATTTATATAAAATTTAAACGTTGTGTAAAAATTCCTTCATGTTTTATTTTTCCTCCATGCTTTTTTATATACCGACATGTGATTATCTAAAAGTTTAACTCTTATTTAAAGGTTTAGTTTTATTCTGGTGATGGGGAGGAGGAAGAACACTCTCATATGCTGGGTAGTGTACCAAACCTATGAACAGATTTCAGTACATACCTCCTCCTTGTATCCAGCCATTTTTTACAATTCGATGAAAAATTGAATCCTTGTAAGTGAGTGTCAATCCAGACTCAGAGTACCCTTTTTCTCCTGTACATAAACACTTGAAATTATGGCATGTTCTGGGGCAGATATCAGAATAGAGCTGGACAATAGAAGGAGAATATGGAACATTTCAGAAGCTCAGTTCCTGAGGTCAGTGGGAAAAGAAACATTACATTAATTTATGAGATGAATGGATCACAATTAATTCTGTATATTCCAGGAATTTTATCAAAGATTGTGATATCATTTTAAAATGAATGTTTTATCCTCAAGAGAAAAGACAATTCATTTAAAAATGGGAACAAAGAGTCACGACTCAGAAATTGAGGTCTTGAGCATATCCTTCTACTGTTATCTGTTATTTTAGGGTGACATAGACTTACTTTTCTGCCTCAGTCCAATTGCTCAATATTATTTCACCCATCTCAGCCTGCCAATAAAGCAATACAACGAACAGCCCTTGGCAATGGTGTTGGCTCTGTTTTAGAACACCTGTCCTTTGCCAAGGGGCTCTCCTGGCAATTATTCAACTACGTTTCAGGAGGAAACTAATTTTCTTCTAAAGAACTTTTAGTTTAAGTTTTAAGAAAGGGAATGGAATTTTCCAACTTATTCATTTTAGTATTTCCATATTTTAATAGAATGTTCACAGGGACATAATGCAGAAATTAAATATGTGTACACACACACACACACCAAGGGGTGGGGAGGGAGAGGGCTGGAGGGAGAGAGAGATGCTGAATATGTTTAAAGAGAAACAAAAAGGTTTGAGGAGAATTGATAGTAAGAGTCTATTGGATTGCAACTTTAATAAATCTTTTACATTTTAAACATATATTTCATGAAATAAGCATAAGCTTGCATTTGAAATTTTTTAAAATTAAATTATATAAATTTTATATTCTGAGGAGGCATTGGATCAACTTTAAAAGTCATTCCTTTAGCTTTGTTACACATATGCCTATGCATACATATATAAGGGATTAAACCTTCTAAGGTGACTCTTTTCATGGGAAAATTTAAGTACTTATATAAAAATTGATTTCAAAAAATCTGTACCATTTACACCCATCCTAAGAAAATATTTTGAAATAAAATGGACTGATCAAATCAACATTTCACCAAGGAACCCACATATTTTAGCCTCAAGAGACCAGAAATGTTGTACACACTATTGCATTGTCACCCAAATAATTCTGATGAGCTCTCCAACTTCCATCCATGTTCCAATGTGTAGTTGATCTCACATCAGGAATTGGACCTTTAAGTAATTGGAGTGTTTAAGTAACAGTTTTGAACATAACTGTAATTGCTTCCATGTACATGATAAAAGCAAGGATTGTTTGTCTTTTCCTTGGGCAACTTACCTCAAAGAGCAATTTTCCCATCGAAACTTCATGAATTGCTATTTCCATGAAAACAAACATATGCTGCCAAGATAAAGAAACCAAACCCTATGGTTAAAGTAGAACTGAGTGAGTGAATCACTGGATAAAGATTGCTCCCTTCTGACTCTTAGTCATGCTTTAGAAGGTCAAATTCCAGTAAGTAGTGAATTTCATCAGCATTTCCCAATATTTTATTGTTAAGAAGACTTGATCAGTAATCATCAACTAAACTTTCAAAAAACTCAGACATCATATGGATGAGTCTGGAAAGCATTCCAGGGTAGATGTTGACAGCAGAGGTATCAAACTTGTGTCGTCACAGCATCATGTGACATATCAGGACGTTTTTCCCCTTCGCTAAACCGGGTGCGGGTGGGGCCCACATCTGATGCATAAGGGCCCATGAGCCGCGAGTTTAACACCCCTGATATAGAACAATCCAATGCAGAGGTGGTATTCAGCAGGTTCTGACCAGTTTTGGAGAACCGGTAACAGAAATTTTGAAGAGTTCAGAGAACCGGCAAATACCACTTTTGACTGGAGATTTTACAGTATCCTTCCCCTGCCACACCCACCAAGCCGTTCACAGTAGTTCACAGAACCGGTAGTAAAAAAAATTGAATCCCACCACTGATCCAATATATCTGTGAAATTTAAGCAAGGAGAAGAGATCTACATTAGGTGGGCAAGCTGTGTTTTAAGGGTTGAATTAATTCCTGGTCATCCCCAAGTTTTCCACTTCTCCACTGTTACTGAACCTCTACTGGGAAGGGTGTGCCAAAGCTTCATAAAGAGTTTTATGAAGGCACTACATGGAACTCAGTGAAGTAAATGAATAGCTTTGGATAGGGAGGGAGGTGGCGTATAAGTTTAGTAATAAACAAATAAAAATAAAATGAATGGAATGGAATGGAATGAAAGTCACCACATAAACCAGGCTATTGAAAGCACATCTGTCAAGGAACAGCTTGTCCGGCTACAGTTGAAACTGTCTGAAGTTAACAGCGGTGTTTTTTTTTTAAAAAAGTATGTATTAATGTAAATTAGAGAAAATGATACTGAAAATATCCTGCTCCTTTTTGAATGATTAGAATAAAATTATTTCCAGCTTCATTATGCCACTTCTATTTTAGCAGGCATTAAGCCTGAGATCAAAACAGTTTTTACAAGATAAACTGTGAACTTTCACAGTGAGTAATTGCCTGTGTTCCACAATGCATTCTTGAGATGGTGGGAGGAGACTTTTTTGTGAGCTTTCGGGATCATTTTGTTCCCAAAATGGACTGAATGTAGTCCATTCAACAAGCCTCTTATGGCAGGGCTGCCAAACTCCTGGCCCATGGGCCGGATGCATCACACGCTGGCCACGGCTATGCCCGGTTTAGCAAATGGGGAAAAAGTCCGGATATGTCACGTGATGCTACTATGACGCCGTGACTTTGACACCCTTGTCTTATGGTAAAAGGCCAAACATTTATTTTCCATCCCAGATTTGAGCTGCACCAAAACTACCATATCATGGACATTGTCAATTTTTGCATCAGACTCAGCAGGAACTCACACAGCGTTCCGGACATTTCACCTATATTAAAGCACTTGGCTTAATTTGACAGAAAACTCTCAGATGTGGCATGGCTACATTAGTATCTTTACGCCAGTTAAGAGTGAAGCCCTACACTAAATCATTTGTTTACTCACAGCCATGCAAAGAATTCATAGCCTTTAGGTGCAGCTTTGTTCCAACGTACAGGCTTTTTCTCCCTGCTCTTCTGAATTCATGATATTGGCCAATCTCATATGGCCTTGAAAGGCAGCTGAAAGATGTTCATGGGACAATTGCTATTTGCCTTGGAATTACTGGTTCCTGCCAAGCTCAGCCCTTACAAGCATTTAGACTGTGCTCTGGACCTCAGCTGCCTGTTTTTAACCACTTACTCATTCACTGACAATTTTTTCAACTGGCATGTTGCAATTTTTTTCAACTGGCATGTTGCATATTTTGTAAAAAAATATATGGAAAACTAACTAGCAAATAAGTATTACTGGCTTGAGTCATGCAGTCAGTGATGGCTCTGGAGTTACAAGCTGGCTTATCGTGGCTCCAGCATCACTGACAATGAAATATACTATGGCCCAGTGGTGGGATTCAATTATTTTTTACTAATGTGGGTGTGGCTTGCTGGGCGTGGCAGGGGAAGGTTACTGCAAAATCCCATTCCCTCCCATCCCACTAACCTGCTTTCCAGCTCCGTTCTCCTGTGCAGAGCAACAAAAGAAGACCCAGCCGATCAGCTAGCACTCGGGAGGCAGAGAATGGATGGGGGTGGGGCCAATCAGAGGTGGTATTTGCTCCAAACTAATCAAAATTTCTGCTACCAGTTCTCCAGTATTGGTCAGAACCTGCTGAATACCACCTCTGTTATGGCCTCCCACATAGATGCATTAAATGTTTCAATTTAAAAAGCATGCTGATATATCCGTGCTTGGCCTGGAAATGTCAGTAACAATCCGTTTTAGTTTATTTGTGAGGATTGTTTGGGCTTTCCTGAAGGATGGGATTTTGGACAGCTATAAATCTGTCAGAAGCTATTATTGGTGTTTATTTGTAAAGCTTGATATGAAGAGAGGGATTTAAATCTACAGTTGTAAGGTTAGTATTTTGTAAGGTTTATGTGATTTAAATGCCACAAAAATGATGACTACGGCAACCTAAAAATGGGATAAAATTTATTAATTTAAATTCTCCTGGTTACTCTTAATTTTCTAAAGCCTTTTCTAAGTAAACTTTATAAAATTAAACAAATGAATTACATGGAGTTTTATGCAAACTCCAGATATTGTATAGCCATCAGTGAGACTTCTAAAAACCCAAATATCACCTGTTTGGCTTTTAAGTATTTTGTGAGGAAATCTGATGTAATTGCTTCATAAAGTGCTGTGGGCTTAAAGTCTTTATAATCCCAAACATCATAAGCCCACTTCAGCAGCATTTTTTCATCTCCAAGAAGCTGACCATCAACAAAACACATCACACTGGATGGATATTCCCATATTTCACCTCTCAGTTCCTGCGATCAGAAAACAAAATGGCAATATTAAGGACTGATACACATATCATAGAAAATCACTAAACATTTTACGTTGATGATAAAATCAAGAATAGATCTGAAAAGATAATGATGAGTTTCTGCTAAAAGATTCAAGCTTGAAAACATTACATAAGTCGATCAGGGTTATCCATTTATTCTTGAATTTCTAACCCGTCTTTCTGTTTCTTCAACTGTAGATTCACTGGTTATATTCATGCATCAAAGTAAGCCATAAATTGTTCTTTCTGGATCATTTTATTGTGGAATTCCAGCTTACAACAAAGCACAGAATAAGGCATTTGTCAAATGTGGCTTATTAGACAAATCATAATTTAGTATAATATGCTATACTGTTAGAGCTCAAACAAACTGTTTTCCCTTAATTTAGGCTAATTTGTCTTGATTTGGAAATAGAAGTCATACAATCAGAAATTAGCCAACTATACTTTATCATGTGGTACAAACCAATCAGTGTAATTACTTTGCAGTTCAGTGGGGTGTGCTAACTCTGAAACTGGAATAATAAAACTAGTTATCTATAGATAAGCATATTGCAAAAATATAGCCAGAAATTAAAATATACCTTCTTTTTTTCTTGTAGATATTCATCCCATGCAAACTGCAATAAAGGAAGTACTTTAGGCTCAGCTATCTTCTTGGGGAAATTTCTCCTAAGGGTCTAAATATGCAAGAGAAAAGTTTTAAAGACTATGTTTTATATTTTATAATGGTGCTCCTAAAATACACATAACCATTATTATCATATAGCAGTTCATATAAGTTACTTAAGTGGTAATCTTTTGGGATCACCTATAAGAGAGGAATTTATACAACTTTACTTCCATGTCATATGTCATGCAAGAGTTTTATCTTGTTAATGATAAGATGTCAATTTATTTATATAAATAAATTGCATTTATTATACAAGAGTAAAATGGCTAAACAGTTTAAGCAATAGAGTAGTAGCAGTGAGATGAGACTTACAAATCAGTAAATTTATGTTTTTCATCAAGCATCAGTTCAACTGAATAGTCCTTAGTTAGCTTCCACCTCTCTCTACAATATACGGTATTTCATTGTATTTCACAATCTAGGAAGTATGTGCAATGAACTGACAGATATTTATGATGTAGCATCAGAACTAAGTATCTGAATTAAGGTCAATATCCTTTCACAGAAAAATCTACTCTAAGGAGATTTTGATACATGTCAAATTTTAGTTACCCCTCCCGCCACTTTGGATTAGCCATTTTGTTCATAGTAGCTCTCCTCCATCCTTACTTCCTTTTCTCTGTAGCCCTCCCAACTCTTTAAAGGAGATGAGAGGTTGCAGGATAGGTGCCTCCTCCACAGTCAATGAAGAAGGCATTCCATCAGTGAGTTTAATTGGTTAACATCTTTTTAGTCTACCCATCTAATTAATTTTTGGTTTTTCGTAATAATGTGTGAGTTGACATTGGATACTAAGAATAATAATAAATATTCTTAGTAGAGCACTTTTCTTGCAGACATAATTCCCTCCTAGAGTGACATTCTCCATATCTCTACATCTGCAAAGATTTTCAGCAATTGAACTAAACATTTGAAAAAAGTCAACTTGGGGGAGGTTTTTCTCCACCAGATTTATTTCTGTCATTTATTAAGTGAAGAAAAATTGTTTTATTTTATACTTATTTATTTTATAAGTTAATTAGCTGCTACAGAAGGCAGGAGAAACATAGGAACGGACAGTTTGTCAGAGGCATTATTTTTTTAGTTACAAAACTCTACCTTATAATTCATACTGACAGCACAGAACATAAAAACATATGGCTCAAAAAACATATAACCAGAAAGATCTAGTCCAACCTTCTTAAGGCAGGATACCTTATACTATCCCAGTCAAATGGTTCTCCAGTCTATTTTGGAAAACCTCCAGTGATGGTGCACCTACAACTCTAAGAAGCAAGCTATTCCATTGATCAATCTTTCTCACTGTCCAGAAATTTTTCCTTACTTCTAGGTTGGATCTCACTTTAACTAGCTTTCCACTCATTACTTCTTATAACACATTTAAATCTTGAGCTCAACCGACCATTCTGTTCTGGAAAAATCTACCGTTCGTTGAGCCTTTGCAATACCACGTTTGCGGTCTGAAGAACTCAGGGACAACGTTATTAACAAAAAGAGCAACAAGGAAAAGAGAAGTCATTCCCAAAGATGTGAGCAGTGAATCTGCAAGAAGGACCTGGGTCCAGGGAATTACCTCCACTGCGTGTGCTGCCATGTGAAAGGAAGGTTCGGTGAGCAGGCCCACCACCTCCACTTCTTGAAGCTTTATGGACTGAACACATGGGCTTTTCGACCACATTGCCCACAGTTTTCCTCTCTCTTCTCTTTGCTTTTCAGCTGCTCCACTTCTTCTCAAGCAGCAGCCGAAGAAAAATCAACACGTCTCCTCACCATAGCAACTCCAATCAGGTGCTACCGTTCTCTCCAGCTGGGAGTTCTGCCAGCCAGCAGTTGAGTTTCAGCAAACTTTCCCTTTATCTACTGCAACATGAAACCCAAAAGGTCAGTTTGGAGGGACGTTTAAATCTGATAACTGTTATTATAAACCCAGAATGTTGATTTTTCCAATGAAACATTGTAATGAGATAGTGATGTGTTGATTCACTGAACATGCTGAGCTGAGATACCCACTAAGAAACCAACATACTTCTTATACTTTTCTTGCCTGTACATTTGTGTTTTTTGAGGGAATTATTTAAATAGTACAGATTGATTAGTGGTGCCTTGTAGAATTAATGTACACAGATGATAACATCTGATTAAAATCTCAATAATAACAAAGTGTTTTTGGATTGGTGGTGGGCTTTGCTAAAGGCCAATTTCTTTGTTCTCTGATTAATAAAGTTAAACAGATTAATTCTTGCTGGATTAAATAAATTCTGCTGATAGAAACAGCACGTAAGATAATGTCACATGTATAAGAACAGAGCTTAAAGTTAATCATTGAGAAAACACAATAAATTTAGTATGTATATAAGTAATTGTTATATACCCAGATCAATCATTGACTGCATGTGGTAACAAAATGACGCATTGCTTTATGAGTTTATTCTGACCTGAAAAGCAGTCCTTACTATCTGGGATAATGAAATACTAGAATACAGACCCAGTAACACTTTTTCATAGCTCCAGCAGTTAAGTAAGGAAGTAGTATTTGGAAAGACTCCATCTCTCCAGTGTAGCATAAACAAGATCAAAATACCATATATACTCACAGATAAGCTGAATCACATTTTTCATGGTATTTTTGGAGGTCTGCTTATCTACGTATATTAACGTATATGCTTACAGATAAGCCAAACCTAATTTTTAAGGTGCATTGGTGGTGCCTCAAATTCTGGTAACAACTGAGCCCAAAATTTATGTTGCTGAGTGAGACATTTGTTAAGCGAGTTTTGCCCCATTTTACACACTTTCTTACCACAGTTGCTAAGTGATTCACTGCAGTTGAATAACAGTTGTTAAGTGAAACTAACTTCCCTATTGACCTTGCTTGTCAGAAGGTCGCAAACGATCATGACCCCAGGACACTGCAGTGAGTCAGTTGCCAAGCACCTGGATTTTGATCATGTGACATGAGAATGCTGCAATAGTCATAAATGTGAAAAATGGTTACTGTTTTTAGTGCCATTGTAACTTTGGTCACTAAATGAATTGTTGTAAATCAAGGACTACCTGTACAGTAATGAGACTGGAATATTTTCCAGTGTAGACTGACAACTGTTTGCCATTTATACCCACTTCTATTGCAGCTTCTCAGATACTATCACCCTATGATCTAGAAATATGCTTGGCTCGCAGAGGGTTGTTCTGCAGACTGTTTCAAGATTTGTCCCTTTTTTCTTCTTGTTATTCTCATTCATTCGAGACTGTATAGAGAAGATCTCACCACCAGGTAAGGAATATCTAGCATGGGGGTCTTAATGAAATTGTGTAGAAGCTTTTCTGTTTTCTCATGTTGTTTTACCTAAGCATTTTCAATTCCTTAGGGATCCTAATGACAGCCATTTTGTTCCTGAGAAATTTGCAGACACCAGATGATGTTGACAGCCAGATACATTTTAAGGGAGAAATTGATAACGTGGGAAACAGAGGTAAATATTTCAATGGTTGTTGTGCAATACTGAAAAGATACAGAAATGTACTGTATTCCCATGTAAAACAGGATATCCTATATATAATGTTTACAATTCAGGAAATCAGTTTTGTTTTTATTGATAGTTAGAGGGAACTCCCAAAAGCCAAACTGGTTCCTACAGTAAGGAATGGGGAGGCAAACCCTAATTTACATTTATTGATAACTGCTCAGCCAACATTTGACATTCAGGTTAATGGAGGCGTAGTTTGGAAACACATAGGCAGGGCAATTATTCAATCACTCTTTTTCTACTAGTTAATGCTTTTCTTCAAAAAATAAACAAAAGGTAGAAGCTGGAAACTAAGCCGAGAAGAGAAATATGGTTCATTCTTCCCAGCAGCCTCAAATAATTGACTGAAATGCAAAAGGATCTGAAAATGAAATGCAGGAATAATTGAAATTGAAATAGAAACATGTTTCAGGAAGTCACCTTGTGGTATGGTGAGAGCCTTATATTTAAATGTGCCTACCTTTACCCCAGAAAAATAAGGGTGCTGGGAATGATTTGGGAAGGCTACAGGAAGTCCCAAAAAGCATCCTCAAAAATTTGTCATTGTTAATAGGGTATTTGTGACAGGTCATATCCATCGTGGCTGCTATTCTGTGACAGCATTTAAATATAATCTCAAATTATCATTTGGGCACATGGGGAAACAGTTGAAATATATTTTTATATTTGCACATATGATTATTGCAATTATATTTGTGTGTGTGTGTGTACATATACATACACATACATATACACACACAAACACACATATATAAACAATTGCATATGTACTTTGCTGTTATTTATACCGCAGAAGCATAGGTTTGACCTGTAAGGAATACATTTCTGACAAAAGAAAAAGTTTGTAACACACAGATAAACCGTGGAAGAAAATTTTTCCCCAGAAGGATTAATGTATACATTGTGTTTATTTTAAAAGCACTATAGCCTTATCTTACATAAAGAAGCATTATATTTTAAACGTTTAGCTGAGGGCACAATTTAATCATTTAGAGCAGAATTATTTTTAATTATTATACATCTTTTGTTGTTTTTTTCCCTCCTGATATATTTTTTCCATATGCAAACCTTCATAGTTAATTATCTTCACTAGATCATTCAATTGGTCTTAAGACACTGACCTTTTTAAAACAACAGATTTATAAAAACCTCAATCAACTTAACCGAGGGAAGAATGGGTACTCTCTCTCCCATGTACAAACTCTTAGCACCTTTGTTTCATCCTGTTCTGCATTACAGATGCTGAAGTAATCTGTAAGGTTTCATTGCCAACAAGTGTTCATTGATTACAATGAAGCTTTCCAATATTCAGTAGAATCCATATTGTAGTTTATGCAGTATGAGGAAAGGAAGAATAGAAGGGTTAGCGCACATCTGAGTAGGGATGTCCATCACGCTGCAATTCCTTAAAGAGAAAGTTTGTTCTCTCTTCCTATTCCTAGACTACTTCAGGGCTAATGATTTTGGTCAATGGTTTATCGGCTCAAGCATAAAGCCTTTATATTCTATCTGTCAGTTTGATTCTAGCTTAAAAACTAGAACTACAAATGTTCTTGTAGCTATAATGGGAAACAATCATTTTTTAAATTTTTATTATAGGAATGCATATATACGGCTTATTCACCAGAATATAAAAAGTACAGAGAAAGGAGAAATCACAATGCCCATGTTTGTTCTGATAAGCCAATACCAGAATTGATTTGTGTCAGTTAAGTCTGGGGAAGTCAAGTATTGAGCTGATGTGCATAAATTAAAAAAAAAAAGCTAACGGAAACATAACCAAAACAAGGCAATAGTTTGTTAAGCCTGTTATCATTATTTAGGAGAGCCTATGCTCATCTGTTTGGAGATGTAACTTTTATTTTTTTCTATCTTTTGAAATTATAAATTTACTTTTGCAAAAAGTTGCAAAAGTTCCTCAAGTCTTGGTTTACCTATGCTTGTAGAAATGGTCTAATAAAACTGACTCGCACAAAGTCTTAACTGACACAAAGAGACTGATCCATTTTTTAAAAAATCCAAACATCAGCTTGGTTTCATCCAAACTATACAATCAGTTGATAGGCTTATTAAATATATACAATATAAGTCCATTCAGAGGCAATTTTACATCCCATCATTTTCAGTGGAAAAATTAAGCATGCATTGTTCTTTCTCACTGAAATAAATGAGATGGCAGGCTTGTACCATGTTCTTTTAATATTTTATTGCAGTTCAGGCAAAATGCATGAGTACACTGGTTTAAAAGCCATGCTTTCAACATATATTTAAATTGATAAATCTGCAAAATAAAAATGCATAAACCAATTGCCGTTAAGCCAACAATCAATGTTACCAGCATGTGAAATTAAATACTGTGTATAGAATGCATTTCACATGAAGGATCTTCTTTCATCTTGATAAATAAATATATCTAAGAAGGAAATCAGTCTGTATTTTAAAAAGCCTGCCCTTCGGTGTGATGGTCTCCAGATGGCTGGTCTACAGTTAGAGGCTGTTACGCTGAATTGGAGATATGTACAGTTTGGGTCTGTCCCTTGCTAATTTGAGGAGGTAGAATTGTATCTTGGCTAATGCGAAACTGTTGGCTAGGCTCTTGGCCCATCTGCAGATGCGAGGTTGGATGTGGTGTTCCAGCAGCTATTTGAAGCACATCTGCTTGATTCTGATTGGCATGGAGATGTTCCAGAGCTTCTTTGGACAGCGTGATGACATGCATTTGTTCAGTCTGGGGAGAATCCATTGGGTCACTCACAATGCTGATATTCTGAATCTGGTCTGTGGGTTCTGTTTGGCCTGAAAGCAGCAGGTTCTGCAGCTGCTGTGATGGCTGAGTGAGAAGAGTAAGGCTGCCTGTGTGCTCTGTCATCACATTTTGGGAATCATCTGAAGTGACAACGCTAATGCCTTGATTATGGCTGGGCACAAAGTTTATGTTGTGCACGGAATCTGTCACCAACAGCTGGATCTCCTGGGGTTCAGAGGTAGAGAGTTGATACTGCTGCAGCTGAAGAATGTTCCTGACATCCTCTGTGCTGCTGCTGTTGGATGCATTGTTGGCTTCCTGTAGCTGTTTCTCTTTGATATGGATTTTCAAATGAGATTTCAAATTGTCTAAACGTGCAAACTGCACACAACACTCTGAACAAGAGAAAGGTTTTTTGCCGGTGTGCAAGATACAATGTCTCCTTTTGGCACTGGAATCGGAAAAGGATTTTCCACAAATACTACACGAATATGGCTTTTCTCCTCTGAAAGAAAAGACATCTGGTTTGATCACATATGTCCATATTTTGCGAAGCATGGATGTTATTAAAAATCCAAAGCATTACTCAAATATCACATCATTAAAACTGAATGGCAGATGGATTCTCTCTCCCCCCCTTCCTATGAAGTACACCTACTCAGGTAAGTGATAAGTTAATGGAAGCCATCTTACTTTCTTATCATGCAGTATAAATCATTACTGTATGATAGAATGAAACACTCTAAAATCCTGTTGTTGTTCATGATGCCTCAACATAGTTGGTTCATTTAAAGCAGGACCCAATAGAGGTTATTGGGGTGTTTTTTTTGGACAATATATATTCAATAATGTGACAGTGCTCATTAGCTTTGGACTGAAGACTAAATATAATGTGCACCAGTGATTAAAAATAATTTGTTTAAATATTCACAATAGCATAGACCAGGCATGACCAGCCCACAGGCCACACAGCCTTGGGCAGCTAGTAATGAGGCCCAGCTAGACCATAAATTTTTAACATGTGATTTTTATATTACAAAACTGTGTTATATATTTTATATACGAGGCTATGACAATTTCTCTTCAATGTGGCCCAGGCAAGCCAAAAGGTTTATACCCATGGTGCAGACAATTAAAATTGTCAGCATACAACATAACATGAACTGAATTTACAAACTATGATCTGTAATTGCAGCAAATAATAAAATTGTATTAATAGCCTCACTCAAAATATTTCCTATAAACTGGTTTCCATACGAAATCACAAAGAAAAAAAAGGGAAGGAGATACCTGTGAATTCTGATATGTGTCTGAAGAGAACTTTTTGCTGTAAATGACTTGCCACAGATTTCACAAGTAAATGGCTTTTCACCTATAAAAACTTGCTGATTAGTATAGTATGTAATTATCTCTTATTTAAAGAACAATTAAGAGAGTCTAACTTATGTATAGACTCTAATGAATGTCACAACCAAATCTCATGCTAATTCATAGCTATTAGGGTGAATACATAATGAATAGATATGGACATACAAGAAAATACTGAGAAAATTTTGGAGGACAATGTTTTTCTCTTCAGTCTTCTTTAAATGCTCCTACCCTAAAAAATTAGGGGGAAAAGATTATGAAATATATTCTCATATTTTAATGTAAAATTATACACAAAATGGATATTGATTTTATTTCCTTTTTAATAATCTGCTCATGGTTTTCAGCCATAATCATTTAACTTCTGATAAAAAATCAGTTCTATTTCCTACCAGCTAAAAATTCTTGAACAGTAGCAGCAATTTTGACAGTGGAAACCAATTATTCAAGGGTAATAAGTTGGCCTTCACTGAATGTACTGAAGTATCCAATTGAAATCAGCAGTAAGACTCCCATACTGGGTGCAAAACTCCAGAGGACTGCCTAATATGGCAGCTATAGTCCATGACCTTAATAGCCCCTACCAATTATTTTACTGTAAAGGTTGCACAGTATTGATTCAGCACCACATAGATTCATTGTTAAAGATTAGACTCCATTATAAGCTCATTTATTATCTACAGATGAATGCTGCTTACTTGGATGTTCCTACATAAATTATATATACTGCCAGCTTTTTTCAGAAAATAATAGAAAGCAGCATTACCTGTATGTGTTCTTAAATGTTTCTTTAATTGAGCAGTATCCATGAATTTACGATGACAGAGGATGCATTCTGGCAATGAATGGCCTGATTTTGTAAAATGAAAAATAAAGTATTATTTTTTCTCCAAGTGTGTCTATTTCATTTATAATGTTTATCTTAACATGTTGATGGCTAATAATAATAAAAACATGAAGTTTACAATTCTAATACAACTGCAACCAAAGTAATGCCACAATTGATGTAAGCATTATAGAGAATATTTAGAAAATTAAAACATGGGATAACGGTTCCATCAAATGCTATGACTTCTGCTTGCATGGTGGATTTCTCTACTTTTCTTCCACATGTACTCCAATTTCTACCAGATTTGGGAGGTATATGAGGGATGAAGGAGGAATCTCTTATGGTAACAGATACTGTTGTATCAGCAGATGACTCCTATTGCATGTGTCTCTGTATTCTTCTAGTTGTTGCTCATCAATACACCTGTGATTATACTTTGTTCAATATAATCTTAGTAACTAAACTATTACATTAATGAAACGAGCTTGTATTAGAACACAATAATGCCAAAGTTAAGTGAACTGGTGGTCCCATTCACCACAGCAACTGTTCTACAAGCAACTCTATTTTTCTTGCTTCTTCATATGCAGGAATTATCCCATTACTATCTCTACAATCAATCATAGTATCTTCATAATTTTTAGCTTATTATGAATTGCTTCCTTTCAATTGTGCATTTTCAGCAGAAGATATCCCCAACTTCTCAAACACAGAATATTTTAATTTTCTGTATTATCACATTATTTATATAATAATTCTGCAAAATGATCAGATGGAACTAACAATGTGCAGAAACATTCATGAAATGCACAGGAGACAAATATGTACCTATCGGTTATGAATACATAATTAAAACTACAAGAAAACCTCAACATTCCTAACAACTTGCAGTATTCTTTAATTCATCAAACCTGTGTGAACTCTATAGTGACTTTTAAGTTGCCTTCTCTGGCTGAAGTATTTTCCACACTGATCGCAGGTAAAAGCCTTCTGACCTGAAAAGAAAGAGGGGAAAACAGAATTATTTATTTGTACTTATGGTAATCTGAGCCGCCATCTGTGAATTCACACCTAGTTATTCTGATCTTGCATAGCAACTCAGTTGAAATATTCCAGAGCGCCAGGAATTTTGAGAAATTCCCATTTCAAGAATTTCTCAAGGAATTTTGAGAAATGCCCATTACAAAGTAGGGTATCATCCCAAACCCTGTTCTCAGGACTGCCACAAAAGGTTGAACTCAAGGTCGCAGGTAGGATTAATGGACTGGTGGTATAAATTCTCAAATGCCATTCAACAAAGCATAGTAGCAAGTAGTAGCAGCATCCAAGGGTCATCATTTGCAACCTTCTTTACCAGATTCCTACAAAGTAAGTGGGAAAGCTGGCGGGAAGTTGCAAATGGCTTAACCTAAGTTGCCTTTGCTTATCAACTTACGATGGTTCACTTAATGATGGCAACTGGGAAGTGCCAAAACTGCTGTTGTTAAATGATACAGTCATTTTACATTGCGCTTTACGACCACATTGCCTAGCAATGAAAATTCCAGTCACAATTGCCATCATTAACCACCTGGAAAAAAGCTGAGACTAATGAACTCTCTGGCAAATGGCTGCAAAAGAAATAGCAATAGACTTATATACCACTTCACAATGCTTTATAGCCCTCTCTAAGCGGTTTACAGAGTGAGCATATTGACCCCAACAATCTGGGTGCTCATTTTACCAACCTCAGGAGGAGGGAAGGCTGAGTTAGCCTTGAGCTGCTGAAAATTGAACAGCCGACAGCCAGCAACCAGCAGAAGTAGCCTACAATACCACTGTGCCACCATGGCTCTTATCTCTCAGAAATGCCACTGATGAAGCCATGGAGTAACTTCATAAGTTTATGAGATGAAGTACTTTAGTAAAATCATATTAACTAAACAAGAGGATACCAAAATTATAGGCTATTAAGCAGGCAGAGACATCATTCATGTAAATCAGAGGGACTATGAAGAATACAGGATTTACAGATTTACAGAAATAGCAAATACTGGAAAATGAAACATTTTCTCAGGACCACTTGATAGTATTTCCCATTTTGTACCTGGACTTTCATTTTACAGAACATTAGATAAGCAGATTTCTATTTACCTCATTTCTGCAGCCACTACCACATTCTTATTACTTGTCTCTGTTAATTGACTTTAAGGGTATGTAGTAGTTAGAAGATGGAGGAGGAATTTCTCGTCTTGTTCTTGGAACAAGAATGGCAGTAAGGCCTTGAATACCAGTGGATTATGGGTGCTATATCCATTGTACCTTATTCAAAGGAAAACACACTCGGGACTTCTACCATAAACATGAAAGTGTCATAGAATTTATTCCACAGGGAGAAATCAGGAACTATAAAAAGCTTTCTATAATTGAATGGAAAGATCTAGTCTTATGGATTAATGTAGCCCCTATGAACTAGAGAAATATATCATATAAAAAAACCACAGACACTAAGGATAAAATATTGGGATCAGCTATAATTTCCAATTCCTAAAACGAGTTCTCAGAAATGTCAAAACATTCTGTTACTGAAATAATGCAGGTATACTCATTCTAATCTAGCTAGAGATTATTTTTTTCACGTTACAATTTTAGCCTAGTGAATGGCTTTTCATCTTACCTGTATGAAGACTCATGTGTTCCAGGAGAGAATGTTTTGTGGTTAAAGCCTTATTGCAAACTGTGCAAGTATATGGACGTTCCCCAGTGTGCATCCGCTCGTGGACTTGGAGAGAGTGCTTTTGGGAAAAGCCTTTGCCACACTCACTGCATTTGAATGGGCGCTCTCCTGAAAACAAAGGTATGGCACTGTGAATGGGAAACAGACATTTCAAGCAGATGGAGCAATGCTTGAAATAACAATGTGCATCGTTTAACTTAAAGCAGAAGTAATTTTTCAATACCACTACAGTTTGAAAATACTACAAAGGCAGCAATGTTGATGGTAAAGTGATTGTTTATACAAAAGGGCAATTTTAATTCTAGGAACACCCAACTTTATATTCTGCTGAATTATTTATATAAATAGCTGTAATCCAGGAAGATAACTAATTATTCTTTCCTTCTCCCATTTTTGCCACAACAATCCTATAAGGTGGGTTAGGCTGAGAGAGATTCACTCGCCCAAGTCACCCAGCTGGCTTCAGGCCTAAGTTGATACTAGACCCCTCGTCTTGTTTCTATGCTGGTGTCTTAAACAAAGGAAGACAGACAAACTAAGAAAACGAAAGTGTTCCTTTTTGGAGGCTGCATTGAAATGGAGAACCACAGGGATTCCTAATTTACAACGCAGAACTACATAAGCTAATTACTCATGTGAATTCATGAGTAGATGCACAGAGATAAAGTCTCCCATCATTCACTTGAGAATTTTAGGACAAGTCGGCATGTTCTGGGATTGGAGGATCCGATGTGCCGATTTGGATTTCCCAGCAGGTGAAGATAGCAATAGCACTTAGCAATCCCAAAGGTGCTTTTTCAGGAGGCAACTGGACTTTCTTGTTTTTTCTTTTGAAGACATATTGCTTCTCATCCAAGAAGCTTCTTTAGCTCTGACAGGAAAGTAGGGAATAGAAGGATTTTTATTCCTTGCAGACAAGGAAAAATCAAGAAAATCCTAAAAAAGCACCTTTGGGACAATCATGACCTGGATGGCTGAGAATCTCTATAGACTTTTAGCTATACAATTTGGGATGAACACCCTATGAATAGAATAGAATAGAATTCTTTAATGGCTAAGTGTGATTGAACACACAAAGAATTCGTCTTCGGTGCATAAGCTCTCAGTGTGCATAAAAGATGTAAGCGATAAATCATGATCACAGTTATCATAAATACATTCATCATGAATAGTGTGGGAGTAGGAATGTATTTCCAGAGAAAAAATGGCAAACAGGAACCAGGAGCACTACTCAGGAAACCTAATAAGTGTTATGGTGTTTGGTGGTGTGTAATATGTTTTAACCTTATGTATTTTATTACTTATATATCTGATAGTAAGCCATCTAGCTTATTTTATAAAATACAAGTGGCCACATACCTTAAAAAAATATTTTTTTTGATTTATTCATTTTTCCATATATTAATTGATCATTTATACATTATATTAATCTTTCAATCACAGTTTTGCATATGTAGATCGCATATAATATTTTCCCCTAAGACTGAAAAGAGAACTGACCTGTATGACTTCTCCGGTGTATAGCTAAAAAATGATTATATTTAAAGACTTTCCCACAGTCTTTGCACTCAACTTCAGAACCAGTACGTTTTCTTCTGCCATTGGCCCTTTTTGACAGCCCACTGTCTTCTTCATCACCAATAAGTTTATAATCTTTTAACTTGATTGACCGCCGTATCCTACGTTTGCTATAACGACTCTGAGTGATCTGTGTATTTTGGCACTTAGGATCATAGTTCTCATCCTTTTCTGTTGAGACAGTGACCACAGCTTCTGTCCTACATATTTCTCTTCCCTCTACACTTACAGGAATGAGTTCATTGGTGTTTCTGTCTTCTACCACAGCCTCCCGCTTTATAAAATTTTGCTTATTATGTACCGAGTTGTTCTCTTTTAATTGCACATCTTCTGATGAAAGGGAGTCCAGTTTTTCTTCCTGGATGTTCTTTACTTTTCTTGGTCTTCCACGCTTTCGCTTTGGTGGGTCTTCACTTTTCTTGTTCTTTGCTAAGACAGCTATTGGGCTTTCACCATTAGAAATTCCAGATAATGTGTTTGTTAAGCTGCAGTTCCTCTCTTGCTCTGTATATGCTCTAACTAGATCATTCACTTTGAGGAGATGAGCAGTTGCTAAAATTTGTTCTATACTTTTTTCACTAGCTTGTAGGCAGCCTGTGTAAATAAATTCCAATAGCACACCAAAAGCATCTGCCACCATCCCTTCCAGCATGTAGATCGATTGACCAATCTCGCCCTCTTCAACGAACATCATGGAGAAATATTCACTGCTGGCAGCAAGTAATGCCTTATGGGCTCTAAACTGAACATTTTCTACAATTAAAGTGATGTCACACAAAAAATCTTTTTTTCTCTGTTCCTCAAATTTAATCAGGATAGTGTCTCTGTGAACCTTGGAGTGGATTGCTATAAGTTTCTCTGAAGAGTTAGATACAACTTCATCCATTATTGCTAAAGACAAAGGGAAAAAAAGAAACTAAGATTCAAAGTGCTCCAAGACAAATGGAAAATACTTATTTAAGTACAAGGGACATTTACTATTTGAACGGCACTACTCAACGTCACAAAACGGCCAACTTTCCAAGTTATTCAGGCTAGCCAATATAATTCTGAATTCAGCATCCTGAATAAGGGCCTCATTTAAATACCAACTTAGTTTTAATAGTTAATTAAGTCAATAATTAAATAGCTTTAAAAATAGAATAAACATTGATATCAACATAACAAAAAGTAGAACCCTATGACAAGATCCTCCAAAGTTTGAAAGAAGAAGGCAATTGTCATGAATTTGCCATCTATTTTTTTGTAATGCCTTACTCCTAGAAACTCTGCTTTGGAAAAGTGGGGCGACTCCATGGGAAATGGCAATGGTGGGAAAGCAGCAATACATTTCACCTCTTTATTTTAAACTTATGGAAGCACCTAATTAGTGGAGTCAGCCATAGAATAAGATTGGCAATTATAAGTTGACCTCAGGATTTATTCCTATATATCTGTGAATACCAAGAAAGACTTCTTTCAAATCAACAAAGGCAGAATTAAGATAGGAAAGTAATTTTTTTAAGCATTATTGGAAATAAGTAAAGAAAAATGTGATCTAGTGAGAAACTATACATATTCAAGCTCATTTTTAAAAAACAAAATTGAAATCTCAAATTTAGCAGTCATGCACCTCAAACTTGCAAGACAGATATTGTCCAGATCTGTTTTTTGTTCTTTTTAACACATGGGAATGATTATACATGTTCTGATAAATAGGAAACTGGCCAGTGTTGTTACAATGTATAAAGAGCCCCTCTCTCTGTTTCAGTATTGCAGCTGTATCTTTTCCCATGTTTACATGATTGCTCTGTATGCTGCTGTTGGCTTTTTCCACATATCTGGGAAAAGGTGTGGCTATTTTATTGTTTTGAAGTAAAGTGCTTTATTCAGATTCCTGTCTATTGCAGTGACTCTTTAGAAGGATTTGCATAGTATTACTGGCCAGTAACGCTAAAATAAGAAGCACTTATAATAATCTAAGGCCAACTGAGCCTCAGACAGAAATCGTTTTTTTTCAAATAAATGCTGATGTAGCCACTTTTTCTAAAACCACTTAAGAAATCTTTCATTGGACCTGTCATAGAAGTATGTATGTTTTCCAATATTTTTTGAAAGTTTAAACTAAACGGGATATTTATAGACTACTCATTCCATTAAGAACAGGCTTTTCTCTTAGATAATGCATATAGTATTGTGCCATATCCAACTTTTCCACAGAATCATATTACTAATTGAACAGTAATTTTCAATATTGATTTAATGCATTGTTTATTCTTCTGTGATTTGTACTACCTTAGTTTAACATGTTCAGTTGGGATACTTTCTTCATAAGTTTTAATATGTTTTTTACATTTTATTTTTTATTTATATTTATGTATTTTTTTTAAAAAAATGACGTTTATTTCCTCCCTAAGAACATTCAAACCATGTATCACGCTACATGCAACCATTTACTCTATACCATACTTTCCCTTCCAGCTTAGATTCCATAGTGTGTGATTTCACGGATACACCAATAATAACAATAAATTTCCTTTTCTATAATGAAACAATTCCCGTCATTTTTCCCCAAAGCTTTTGCGGAAGCAAAAAAAAAAAAAAGAAGACCCGATTAGAGAAAAATAAGGGCAAACCCCCCCTCCCCCTCTAAAAATGACTGGTCTTTCAAAGCCAGATCTGCCTGTTATGCCCCCTTCCCTTTGCCCTCCTATTTAAAACAAAAGGGGAATCAAGATTGCAAAGCAAGACAAGGCAGAGGGAGAGAAAGGGATGAAAAACCGCGATGCCCGTTTTATTTTTTATTTATTTATCTTCCTCCCGCCAGAACTTTCCGGGCTTTCCCAACCTGCGAGCGAAATTCAACAGGTGACCCTTCCCCCCCCCTCCCTCCATCTCATCCAACTGTATAAATACGAGGTTTCGGGGTAGTGAATTTCTCCCTCTCCAACCCTCATCGGAAGTGCCGTCCTTCCGACGATCATTATTTGCCAACCTAACCCCATTTACCCAAAATAAGCAATCGGTAGCGGGCTGAATGCGGCAGAAATCCCAGCCATCCTATAGTCCGTAAAGAGGAGACTTGGAACCCCCCCCAAAGCCGCTATCGCGCCGTTCGTCTAATAACTGTCGACGGAGGAGAGGAGAGGAGGGGGAGGATCTTTCTCTGGATAACCTATTAGCCGTCGGGGCGGTGGGGGGAAGAGGGGAGGAAGAGGGAAAAAAACAAACAAACCCTCAGCCACGAAGCCGGACTCACCCTCGACTGCGAAAGCTGCAAATAGGAAGCCCCGCGGCAAGGCGGTTGAAGCCAGCAAAGGCATACGCCGGAAGCGGCAAGCGCATATCCCGGAAGTGAGGTCACAAGACGAGGGCGGGGATTACGGGGCGGGGGGCAGAAGCACGACAGGGGAGTCTGGGTGGAGTTCGGGCGTAGGATGAAGGTAGATAGGACGGTTGCGGGTTCGTTGCCCTTAAGCGACGAGTGGTGGTGGCGGGGTCGGATGGTCCTCTGTCTAAACCGGCGTGTTCTGGGATCGGTGGAGCCGGTGTGCCGATTCGGATTTCCCAGCAGGAGAAAATCTCAATCGCAAAGGTGCTTTTTTTTTCTTTTTTCCCCCAAGGAGGCAACTGGACGTTCTTGTTTTGTCTTTTGAAGAGGTTTCGCTTCTCATCCAAGAAGCTTCCTTAGCTCTGACAGGATAGTGGGAAATGGAAAGATTTATAGTCCTTGCATACAAGGAAAAAACAAAGTCCAGTTGCCTCATAAAAAAGCACCTTTGGTACAATCATAGCTGAGACGCTTTTAGCTATACAATTTGGGATGAGCACCCTTTGAATAAAATAGAATTCTTTAATGGCCAAGGGTCGTTGGACACACAAGGAATTTGTCTTTGGTGCATAAGCTCTCAGTGCGCATAAAAGATATAAGTGGTAAATCATGATCATAGACATCATAAATACATTCCTCATGAAAGGTGTGGGAGTAGGAATGAATTTCCAGAGAAAAAACGGCAGACAACAGGAACCAGGAGCACTACTCAGGAGACCTGATAAGTGTAATGGTGTTTGGTGGTGTGTGATATTTTTATGTATTTTATTACATACATACATACATACAGACAGACATACAGACATATAGGTTTATAAAATAGAAGTGGCTATATATCTTTCAAAATAAATTAAAAAATTGATTTATTCATTTTTCCATATATTAATTGATCATTTATACATTATATTAATCTTTCAATCACAGTTTTGCATATGTAGATTGCATATAAATCCATGGAGTTGCTTCCTGAAAAAAATCACCTTTGGGACAACCATAACCTGGATGGCTAAGAATCTCTACAGACTTTTAGCTATGTACAGTTTGGGATGAACACCCTTTGAATGGTGTGGGGTTAAGAAATGGGTTTCCAGAGGGAAAAAACCTGCAGACTACAAGAACCAGGAGCACTACGCAGGTGACCCTGAGGACCGAGATAAACCTCAAGAGCTTCAACAACCCTCTAAAAGGATGCAAATGAACAGCTGTCTGCAAGGAATATAAATCCTTCCATTCCCAAATATTCTGTCAGAGCTGAAGAAGCTTGGATGAGAAGCAAAAACCCCTTCAAAGAAAAAACAAAGTCCAGTTGCCTCCTGAAAAAGCACCTTTGAGACAACCATGACCTGGATGACTGAGAATCTCTACAAACTTTTAGCACTTATCAATAGCACTTAGACTTACAGCTGTGTGAAAAAGTCCTTCACGCTTTCAGATTTAAGCTGTATTTTCATGTTTAATCAACTTTTCACTCATAGAAACCACACAAAATTAGTATTTTGATTAAAATGTCTGTAGTCGGATTGAGATGCATAATTTTTATTAATATAGCCAAAGTCTTTTTAAGGTTTTGAGTGAGTTTGTGTGCTAAAACAAACAACTTGAATTTTCAAGAATGTTAGGATCGAAAGTAGCCAATCAGCAGCGAGCTTTGGCTGACCAATCAAAATGCATAGAGGCTAAATCTATGAGCCAATCAATGTTGTCATACTCTCTGACTATAAATAGGCATGAAAAACATTGAGAAATCTAATTTAGCTCTAGCTGCAGGCAAGGATGAAGGCCTTTGCTTTCACCAGTACTGAGCAGCAGCATCACATCATGAAGAGGATTACTCCTGTATAGAAATAAGTCAAGAGAGGGAATTCCATCGCACCACAGTGAGCAGACTGGTTGAAAAATACCAAATAACTGGTTCAGTTGCTGACAGGCTCCGCTCTGGAAGACCAAGAAAGTCAACAAAACAGCAAGATTGGGCTCTGCAAAGCATTTCAATGGCTGACAGGAAGCTCACCTCACCTCAGATTACAGGAATTTGGGGTGAATTGTGATATAAAAGTGTGCACAAGTACAGTGCGTCGCAGTCTCTTGCCAGAGGGCTCAAAAGCTGCAGGGCTTGAAGTAAACCTTTGCTCACAGACACTCACCACTCTTGTTGACGTGCGTGGGCCAAGAAGTATGCAAAGTGGACCAACGAACAGTGGGCCAAGGTCATCTTCAGTGACGAGAGCAATTTTTACTTGACTAGGAATCAGTGCAATAAGTATGTCAGAAAATTTCCAGCAGAAGAATTTAGGCCGTACTGCCTGAATCTATCTGTGAAGCATCCATTGCACATGATGATCTGGGGCTGTATCGCTGCTTCTGGTATTGGTCAGATACAAATTGTGCAGGGAATCATGAATTCCAAGCAGTATGATGAAGTCCTTCAGCTCAGCAACTTGTAGGAAAGGACTTTTACTTCCAGGTTGAGAATGCTCCTTGTTATTGAGCCAAGTCCGTCCAGCAGTGGATGAAGAAGCATGGTGTTCGACTCCTGGATTGGCCAGCTCAGAGACTGGATTTGAACCCAATTGAGAATTTGTGGGCCAAGATTGTTTACAAAATAAGCATCCGAAGATCAAGCAGGAGCTTATTGAATCCATTATTGCAGCGTGGCACCACATTGTCACCAAAGATCAGGTGCAAAGGCTTATAAATCTATGCCGAAGCAATGCTGCCTGGTGATAACACCAGCATTGGCCTTAGTAATTGCAACACGTATGCCACTGGGTATGCATCAGTTAATCTGTTTTCATAGTCATTGTAAGCATGCATTATAAGCATGTAAGAAAATTCACAATCCCCATCCAAACAGCACCAAATTGCAAAAAGTTTATGCTTTTCACTTAAAAACCACCAGTACTTATTTAAATATAACAATATTTGCATAGCAGCTAGCATAAAAATATAAAATCAATGGCCTATCCAAAAAATGTTGTAAAGTGTGTAGGACTTTTTCACACAGCTGTATATATTGCTTCATGTTGCTTTACAGCCCTAAGTGGTTTACAGAGTCAGGATATTGCCCCCAACAATCTGGGTCATTTTACTGATCTCAGAAGGATGAGAGGCTGAGTCAACCTTGAGCCGGTGAGGATCAAGCCCCTGGCAGTCAGCAGAATTAACCTGCAATACTGCATTCTAATCACTGTGCCACCACATCACCTCTGCCCCACCACGGCTTTTGAAAATAATACTGATCAAAATCTGGAGTGCAAGGACTCTGTATCTCACCCAGCAAGGCTATCTACTTTTTTGCCAAACACATTGATTTTTTTCCAAACTGAATGAAAACATTGAGGAAATTCTAACCATAGCTATTGAAGATTCTCAGTCATCCAGGTCATGCTCCTTGGCTGAGAAGGAAAATGTCTTCAAGAGAAGAAACACAGGAAGTCCAGTTGCCTTTTGAAAAAGCACCTTTGGGACAGTAGGCGGAGATCTCATGGGATTCTCCAAGCTGACACCTTTTACTTAGGATGTTCAATAACAAACTTTGAAGATGGGCCAGTGGGTATTGGGATGGCAGGCATGTAAGTACAAAAATATTCTTGGCAGTAGGAATGGCAGACACATGGAGTATGAGTGATTTGCAGTGGGGCATTTGTAACCAAAATGGTAGCAGTAAGGGACACTTCAAATTTTCCCATTTTAGGGGAAGATTTCCCCCCTTTAAAAGGGTTTCCAGATTGACACCATGCCCATTTAGGACATTTTACTGTTTTACTGAGGAAAACAAATGAAAAAAATTGATGCACAAGATAAAGTGTTTCCCAACTGCTGACTTTAGAAAATCTTTAGAAAAATTATCGGTTTGGTATCTGAGTTGCACTTAAAATTTAGTTCCCTAAGATACATTTGAATTGCTGTTGACTTTTTGCCAAGTATCTTCAGATGGGTTTTATTTTACTGCTTTTTATATGTGCCTCCACTCCAGAGTGGTTCTGTATGACTGAGAAAGTTCATCAAACTGCTATGTGCTTTTCCACTGCCAGTTCAGCAAGTACTGCAACAACCAAACAGCAATGAGTCATTTGCTAATTAACAATTTATTAAACTAGCTCTTGACATTTTAGCTTAATATGTCACACAAACCTGTTTACATCAGGGTGTCAAACTCAAGGCCCAGAGGCTGGATTTGGCCTGCGGGTTGCTTAGATCTGGCCCTTGGGGCCACCCTGGAAATGGAGAAGGACCAGCCCGCAGTGCCTCTGCCAGCAAAAACAGAGATCCATTTTCGCTGGCAGAGGGTTGCAGGAGGCTGTCGTAGCTGAAAACATTGCTCGGGAGACTGTTTTTGCTGGCAGAGCGCTTGGGCCGTCACAGGTGCCCCGACACGAAGGACATCGAGCTGGCCACCCCCACCCTGGCCACATCCACTCCTGCCCCCTGAGGTCAAACACAACCCTGATGCAACCCTCAATGAAATTGAGTTTGACACCCCTGGTTTTACATTGTTAGCTTATGGCTCGGTGTATTGGACAAATACATAAACTGATCTAATTGAAGGGTCCTTGGTGTTCTCTGAGCTTGGTTTTCTTTTTTTTTGCAGACGTTTCATTAGCCAAGCTAGGTAACTTCACCAGTGCTACTAGCACTAGTTTGGATAATGAAACGTCTGCAAGAAAGCAACCAAATTCAGAGAGCACCAAGGAACCTTCATTTCAACCATGAGCTACAAATATTCTTCTTTTTTTAAAAAAAAACAAGTTTTATTGATTTTACAAACAAATAAACAAAACAAAACATCATTAAACATTAAAAACATAAAACCTCTTTCCATTGTAAATCTTTACAAGGCAGGTAACACATTGCTTTATATCACATACTTATAATTTATCCCATTTCCATATAAACACGTAAATTCCCTTTACCAAATTCCACATTGTTTCTCTTTAATCATTATTCAATCATATTTCCTTTCTAATTTATCTGCTATTCAATCATCACATTTATATTTTCCTCTGGCTTGTTTATAATTGTTCTCATCTAGTCTTCCTCCGAGATTTTATTATTTAATTCTTAATTGGACACACACACATAAGACATAAACATAAAAACATAAAACTTTCTTTTAGAAAGTAACTTGGCCCCAGATTACCTCTTTTTGTATGGACTTCAATTGAATTCATGCTTTTCTTATATACCATTACCTATCTTGTTTACCATTCTATATCTATTATATAACTCCTCTCCACTTTTGCCTCGTCTTAATTCTGTTTTATATATTTAATCTTGCTTTAAAAAAAATATTTTTATATCTTTTGTCCATTTCTCCATTTACATCTGTCTCATTTCCAATATAAAAAAGAATAGTTTCCCCTGGAATCACTAATCAGTGTATGATGCCTTTCTACCATTCCCCTAAATTAAAATTTAAAATAACACCTAAATCCCAATCAGATTCTGCTTAGTACATTCTACTATTTCAGAAACCAATACTACAATAATAAATCCATAACAGTCAACACATTAATCCATTAAACTCTATATTTAAACTAATATTTTAAACATTCCCTTTAGTATTTTATTAAAACTTAAAATCATTCATTATTAAACATTTTAAAGTTATACCTTAATATTTTAGTCTTTTATTAGATCTTAAAAAGTTCTGATTATCTACTTATAATACAAATACCACTATTACAATACTCATGTGTACTTTGCAGAATCCCCCTTTATTTTAAGAAAATAAAACCCATACATTACCCATTATCCCTAAAAAGATTTTTCTTTTCTCCATCTTGTTTTATACCTTTGTAACTTTTTTCCCCCTTTTCCCTTTCCTTCTTAGCCCGTCTAAACTTTTTACCCCCTCCTCTCGAAACCTCTGCCTTCTTGGTTTCCCCTTTCTGTTGCATTCCTCTTTCCTTTTGCTTTCTAGCATTCTGTTGTTTTTGCATCTTCTTTTTCTCTTTCATAAGTATTTTTTTATTTCTTAAGTCCTTCCTTTTCGCTCCTCTCTTTCTCCTTTCTTTCTTAGTCACACCATTTAGTTCATTAAAAATGGCTTCTTCTTCCTCGGCTTCTTCTAGCTGTTGTTTAATTTGCTGACACATGACAAACGCCATATCTAGGAAACAAAGGGCTTCTCCCATGACATCTTTGCCTTCTTTCCTTATTTTTAAATATTGTTTTTTTAGTTCATCAAGAGATAGAGCCATTTTAAACTGTTTCTTCTTCTTTTTCTGTATCCTCTTCTTATTATTAAGCCAATCAGTTATTTCCAAACTTAAAACAGTTCCCCAAAGTCCCAAAATCCTGTTATCATCAAACAGTCCAGGCAGAGTACAAACTTCTTCTTTTTACAATTTCTCTTCTAGGGGTGAAGTCAAATTAGGGAAAGAAAAAACGTCCAGTCTGTGCTTTAAATCTTTTTTAGAATTAATTTCTATTCTCTTTATCTTCAAGGCATCTCCTCCAGCAAAATCTTAGAGTAAAATTTTTTTTTTCCAAGCCTCTCCCTTCCCACTTATAACAAAGGAGTTTAGGTTTTACCTTCTATCAAAAGGCAGGTTTCCCTTGTCCATTTGTTAATTCCATAAGGGAGGGAGAGTAACTTTCCCTTTTCATCACTTTTCTTCGCCGCTGAAAACATCAATTGGGAACATTATAGCATCCAGAAAAAAGCCAATACTTTCCCAGGTGTTGAATATGTCCTTAAGGTCCCAGTTCAACCAAGAAAAAACTTTTGTTTTAAAACTCCTTCTTCTTCCTCCTGCACATTCTTTATCCAGTTGCCGGCTTTTTTATGGCAGCCATTAAGACTGCCGCTCCACCGTCTTGAGAGAAGGGGGTTATTGCCGGCTGGGGAGGGGGTTTGCGATATCCCTCAATCCCTGTCCGGACCCCCCCTTTCTTCAGCTGCCCCAACAGGGCAGCCTTAGCCTCCAAATCTGTCAGGATCGGAGGCACCAAGGCGGCTAGCACAGCAGGGATTGCGGAGAAAAGCGAATCCCTGCTGTCACCGAAGCCGACAAACCGGAAATTTCTAGCTACAAATATTCTTCTTTGTTGGTACTGATTTTATTGAGTAAACTATGGTTAAATGAACTACAACACAGTCATAATGGTTTATTCAGTTGACTGACCCCCAAGTGTCATTAGTACTGATTAATAGAGCTCTGTGTCTGTGTTGACCCTTTTATTTCAGATTGAAGGGGAAGTTATATAACTGCTAATATGCAGGATTCAAATAGAAATATCGATAATGTTTTCTTCATGCCATCTGGTTTTTCCTATGGAAGATTTATGTTTGAATTGAAGAATATTCAACTATATGAGTCTCTACTTGCCAAAATGGCACAGACTTCGTACACCAATCTCAGTGAAGACAAGTCTAAAGCAACTGCTAATCTGATTAGCCACTGAGGTGAAGAAAACATGGTATAAAGACAAGCCATTTAAAAAACCACTGTTTTAAAAGACATTGTTTATAATAAATATTCATTCAGAATTTTTCAAGTTTTCCATTCTACTAAGGGTAAATAGGGCAAAAATATGCAACTGACTGTATTGCTCCATTGTGCTCAGTATTATAGAGTTGCTGAAAGGATATACACAGTGGAATGAGATTACTGTCAAACTATTCAAAAGTGTAAAATAAAGCGATTACTCATATTTATTTAGAACTGGGTGGGGAAGAAACAATAGCAACGACCTGAATGTGGATTCTTTCAAATAACTACATATAGAAGTTAATATTTCAAAATGAACAAATTTAAAGCACTACAGTAACAGCTGAAAGCTGAGATACTATCTCACATTTATGAAATATATTATCTCAAATTATCTGATATTTATATTTAAATAAACACACCAGATATTGAAGTACAGTAATGTCAAACAATAATGATTTAGCAAATAGCTTATAGCAGTTAAAGTACTATCCTTAATCACTGAAGAATATTAATATACCAACAATTATAAACATTTTCTTAGAAGTAGACTTATGAAAAACAATATTTACTAAGTTCCTTGCAAAATTAGTACTATAAGCCAATTTACAAATATATTTGTAAACTATCAGTTTTACAAACTGCATTTTGCAAACCATACTATAGGAAACTACAGTGTTGCTTTATTTAGACTTGCAACAAGCCAGTGAAATGAGCTTATCTTGATCCGTTCTGTAGTTAGGCAGGATCTAAAAACAGCCATACAAACAACCATATTTGTATAATTTAACAATCAAATATGAATATATCACTTTCCAGGATTTTTGCAATATTTCACCCTAATGGGTCCACATCTTTGAGAGACAAGAAAATCTGTAACTTGTGATCAAAATCAATAGGTCGATTTTGAGGCTCCTTGTACTTCTTTGTCATTTTGATGCCTAGGTATGGAAGAAGTTCACAATGGTCTATGAACCGTTCCAACTTCATTTTATACTTCTTTCGTATATAGTTTGGGCTGTTAGGGTTATATGCTGCAAGAAATTAAATACCATTAATTATCCATACTTCAGAATTCACATTACTATTATTCCAATATCCCAAGTCACATAGAAGGCATGCACATACTATGTTTCAGTAGTTCCCAATATCTCACTAGATGTTTATTTAACTATTTTTAAAACTTGCATCCATGTACTCCTAGGAAAACCAGCCTCTGGCAATTTACAACAGTAACTACTGTAGTGGTAATGTCTAATATTGAGGTCTTGCTATGAGAAAAGTGCTGAAAGTAAAGAAAAATAGATAATGAGTATAAGGAATAAAAATAGTTCAGCACTTGCTTGTTTTTTCAGATATTTTCTCCATACCACCTTACACATTAACAGGCTAAAAATCCATGTTTAAAGGCATAAGACTGCTGCTCTTATTTTTAGTTTTTAAATACAATCTATATAATAAATAAATAAAAAATTACAAGTATGAACCAAAAGCATAAAAACAAAAGCAATTGTTGCTCAAGTAAATGTCATCAAATTATAGTGGGTTTAACTTTTGGGATGGAGGAAACAAATACGGTAAAATTAAGAGGAAATCCTTTTCCCTTCTATTTTTTATTTGGTAGAGAGAAGAGAAAATCATTTTTTTTACAAATTCAGATAAAATACCTACAAGTTTTACTTCTTATCAATTTCATGCACAACCATATTTTTTGATATGGTTGCACGGCCCATTAGTGGACTATGAGCTGTTCCAACTGAGCCACAGAAATGGCAGGCAAGCGCAGACTTGCATCCCCACATGTGAACAATGGGCGTGTGTGTGCATGCACAGTCCATTTACATGCCAGCCACTCACACGGAACCATCCCCTCTCTCCCCTCTCCTGCTGGTTCAGCAAAGCTGGAAAAGTTGGGGAACTCTGCACTTAACTAGATCACCTCTTGCATTATTTTCTTCCCCTTAATGGTCTGCTTGCTAGTATTCATACTATGGATTTGGTATTGCCTAAATGTTCCTTTGTTTTCATTATTCTACCTATCAGGAAAATTATTAATAGTTTTTTCGTTGGGTTAATTCCTATGTTAGTGCTCAATCTGAATGTTTTTACAGTTAACTATAGAAATAACTATTTTTTTATAACAATAGTGCTCTTTTCCTTTCTTTACCTTTTAAATGATAGGCTATGAATAGCAAAGCAGTCCTTTTCACACTCAGGTATGGAAATTTTGGCTTTAAGCAACCAACTGCATTCATTGCTTTTATTAAAGCTGTAGCCACACCCTTTAGGATAAAATATTTTTAATGTTAATTGTTTAGTATCATGATGTCATTTCATAGATAAGCTTTATAATGTACATTGCTTGATACTGAGCTTCACGGAGGGACAATGCAGTTTCTGAAATTTGATTTTTTTTAAAAAAAATACTTTTAGATGTATATTAAAGATACAGTATATGTCTCATTTACTTTGGCTATATCATGTGAGGAAATTCACTGCAGAAAGCAGTTATGTTTGGAAAAGTTAGTGGTAAAAGGAAACTAGGCCATCTAAGAACAAAAGTGACTAAGCACCATTAAAGCTGACACCAGTCAGAGCATAAAAAAAATCAAAATAGTAGTGCAAGATGAAATGATGTGGAGAGACCTGGAATCACTAAGAGTTGGATACAAGTTAATGGATAATATCATCATATGTTAAAGAGCTCAATGTGTATTTGTTGAGAGTTCAGAAATTTGGATAGGTTTGATTAATTTGAGTGGAAGGTCAAACAGGATTGCCAAGCAATCCTTAGTGTATGCCAATCTAGGTCCTAGGTGACTTAGGAAATAATTATGTATAATTAACTTATTTGGCATTATAAATATGCAGATTTGATTTGATCACAGAGTCTTAGCTTCTGGGACATACATGGCATATTTCTGTGCATCACAAATCAAATTTAGTCTCAAGGTGTACTAATGAAATAGGAAGCGTTTTAATGAAAATGATCCATTTGTTTTAGAAAAATTGTTCTAGAGTTTTGCAATGTGTATAAGTATAGCTAACACTGATTAGAATCTAAATAAATATTTAAATTTGACTATAAATAACAAGAAGAAAAAAACCTGCTCAAGATATCCAGTCAGAGGAAGAGCTGTCAACACTATAGGTTCCTTTAAGGGGGGAAGCTTATGTGGAAGTGTAAGATTCCAATATTTTTCTGGTTTTCTAAGAATACAGAAATGAGAGGTCAGCAAAATTTAAACCTAGCGGAATATATAGATATGAAGATACTTAATGCATTCCATACCTCATAAACCTCTGAAGTTTTTCTTCATTTTCAAAAATATATAGCTTTTTGCGATAAAGCACAGCATATTCAATGTTCCCAGGTACCAGAGCTTCATACCTCAAAAGAAGAGCAATATATATATCTATATATTAAACTGTGCCCTGCCTTTCTGTTTCAAATTGTGTCAGGAAATTATCCTTAAAATATAAGACCCTTAAAATTATTTTATGGCTTTAAAGATAATGATTAGCCTTTGAATTGAGTATAGAAATGTACCAGAAACCAGTTAGCTAAGTTAAAAGAAGGTTCACATGCTTCAAGTAATTGGTTCTGATCAAAATTTTAGCCAGTGAATGTTTTTCAAAAGGATTTATTCTTTTCAACCAGCACTGTTTTTCAAACCCTTTTCAAAAGTTGTCCCAATTACTTGTACTGCAAGTATTCAACATTTCTGTACATGACTTTGCAGTCCTGTATCTGTCAGCTCTGGAATCAGCCCTGGGCTATATTTATTTATTTGATTTGTCAATCGCTTACAAGATAACAGGTATAAGTATAAACATAGTTATGAATACATGAAATGGATACATATAAGAAAAATTAAAAAAGAAACAATAGGACAGGGATTGGTGTGCTTATGCACGCCCCCTACAGGCCTCTTAGGAAAGGGGTGAGGTCAATAGTAGACAGTCTAAGCAGGTTAAAGTTTTTGGGGTTTAGGAAAGAAACCACAGAGTCAGGTAGAGTATTCCAAACATTGACCACTCTGTTGCTTAAGGCATATTTCCTGCAATCAAAATTGGTGCGGTTAACCTTGAGTTTGTATCTATTGTGTGCTCTTGTATTATTATGACTGAAGCTGAAGTATTCATTGACAGGTAGGACATTGCAATGTATGATTTTATATGTAACTTCATCGTTTTTGTGGAGCACAAACAGAACAAAAGCTATTCAGCCATACTGTATGAGAATCCAGAAGCATGGATAGACTGATTTTTCAAGAATTAATCCATAATATCTCACATCCTTAACCCTAAAATTATTCAGGAAGATTTATATTGAGTGTATTACTGTACTGTACATTACAGATATTATACAATGTAATGTACAATATGATATATATTCTAGACACCAGGTATTAGTTTGATAATCTTTGGGATATGTGTTTGGCCAACATGTTTGTAATATTTGGTGAAATATAAAAAGCTATGAATGGAAGCTTAACAACACAGAAAGAAACAGTTTCGAATGCAACACAGTTTAAAATGCATCTCAAAGTGAAGATGGAATTTACTTCTATGAAGTAAGCAGATACACTTGCATAATATATTTTATGAGACATACAAATACTTAGCATTTTTTTAAAAACAATTCCTTCAGTGCAAGATTAAGAAAATGGCTCATAAAAACTGCAAAAGAAAAGCAAAAGGAAAGGCTTCAGTTGCTCCATAAAGTGTTTTATCAGTTAACTTTTTAAGATATTTACAGTTTTATGGTCTGTCCTAGGTTTGCCTTGGATATTTTAGTTCTGGTTATTTTTGCTTCAAGTTGATTGTCTTTGTTATTGAAAAATACTGACAGTCCAATTGATGGCATTTGATAAAAATATTTCAAAGCATTGTTTTTGGATATTACATTTAATGGAAATGAAAATGTGAGTGTTTACCTTCGCTTTCCATCGAGATAAGTAACTGGGCAGAAGCCTTGCAGTTCAGCTTGCATAGGAAATAAAGCTTTTACATCTGCTACAGTCAGCCTTTTGGGTAAATTATTTAGTAAAGGAAGAGGATAAGGTGCTAAGGGGGGAACATATAATTCTGGAGTTTTCAGGAATTTCTGCATTGAAAGAAATAAAAGTTCACAAGAAGAATCATACTTTATACTCTATGAGTTTCTTTTTCAACTACTGTCTACTTAGTACTACAGAATATTTATCAGCAGTCCTTTGATGTGCTCTATAGAACAACAATGCAGTGATAATTTAAGAAGATAACAATCAAATTATTAAGAGGGAGGGAAGGATTCAAGAATTGCTAAAATATACAACAAAGATAGCGTCATTGTTCTGAAAGGAAGCTTTGAGGACAGGGAGATGGTATTGATAGGGAGGCTGCAGGTAGTCCTTGACTTACAACCCTTCCCCAAATGGTCAAGAGATTGGGAAGAATATCTTCTGAAGGTTCTCTACATCTTTGGAGAGTCCAGTGCTTGCTAGTCAGTTCCCTACCTCTACCTCTTTCTCTACAAGGCTCTTTGCCACACCACAGCGCAAGTAAATTTCAATTTGTACATGCCTAACGAGCCCTACAATCTCTCACAACTCTTTGCATCTGCATCTGTTTTCCTGATTAATAATATAATACTTACGTCTAACTCCTTCTGTCCAGCCATTTTGTAGTAGTGTCCTCGAAATTCTGCAGCAAACTTCAGAGAAGGAGAATCGGAGCAATCAATAAGTTCTTCTCTTTCTGCAAGGCTGACTGGACAATATTGCCCAAACTCTCCCAGTCGAGAGAGCAATTCGTTTGGTGTGATGCACATATCAGCAATACTGGCAGCTTTTCCTGTTTACAATTGAATACACTACGCTACAATCTGATTTTATTTATTAGATTTATAAGCCACCCATCTCGCCATCAAGTGACTTTTATAGCATCGTAAATAACAATTTGGACAATTAAAAAGTTAGAAATAGTTAAAACATGAAGCATTAAAATTAAAATATCATTAACAACAAATTAGATAAAAGATCCAATGCCTACACAGGGTGGAGATGGAATCTTATTTACCATATTTTTCGTTCCAAAAGATACAGTTTTTTTCTCCCAAAAGTGGGTGGAAATATATGTGTGTCTTATGGAGCAAATACTGCTGAAGCCCCACCCACCCACCGGTCAAAGGTGGGCTCTTTGGCCATTTTTGACCTCTGCACGTCCTGCTTTTCGCCTCTGCGTGCCCTGTTTTCTGCCTCCATCCGCCCTGTTTTTGGCCTCTGTGTGCCCCATTTTCGGCCTCCATGTGTCCCGTTTTTGGCCTCCAAAAACAGGACATGCAGAGGCTGAAAACAGGATGCGTGGAGGCCAAAAATGGGGCGTACAGAGTAAGAAGTAAGAAGCTTGAGCTTTTAATTCCATTTTCCTGCCTATAGGGTAGAAAATAAAGACATGTTTAATGATAACAATGTCATATAAAAATATGACTTCCTATTTCTACGTGAATTACATACATCATATAGGACAGAAGGAAGAATCTTGTATATGTGTGTGTGTGTGTAGATGATAGATTAGATAGATAGATAGATAGATAGATAGATAGATAGATAGATAGATAGATAGATAGATAAGCAGGCAGACAGACAGGATTGGTTTTGTAGTTATAAGACCAATTATGAATACTGTACTAGATAAATTTGGACAGATCATGAGTTTCCTCCAAATAATTCTCTTTTTAAGTTTCAAATGTCTTGATTTTTATTTTAAGGTGAATTCAATTTCAAGTATAATATTGGAGATTTAAATACCAATTTCCTTGTCGAAGAATTATTCATTTAAAACAAGACTTTCAGCTTACCTTGCCGAATTCTTTCCAGGTATAGCTGGATTTTTTTAGTAACTGCTTGAGTTTCCAGTAGGATTTTGTTCCAGATCCACCATTTGCTGTGAGATCCATCAAGTACATACCAGTTCTGGTGCTGTTCCTCATAGAATGGCCTGATTTCATCAGTTTGCGCTCTGTAACAGGAATTCTTGAGGGAAATGATGTGAGAGCTGTCATGCAGTGGGTAGGGAGGTCTGACAAAATAATTTAAAGAAATATTAGTGCAAAACTTCAAAGTTTGGCCTCCTAAAAATTGTTCGGTTGTAGGTTACATTGACTGTTGCAGTAATGATGCTAATGAGGATAACATGGTTTCTTCTTTTACTTAGTGTTCTCATCACTATACTTTCCCCCTGCCACCCTCCCCCCACCTCATTTTTTTTCTGGAAACTCTCCAGCAGCCCAGGATATTTTTTTGCTAGGATGTGGGGTGGTGGTGGTGGTTATCCACAGAATCTCTTCCATTATGATGCAAGGACTGTATGTAGCTCCCAAACCTCATAACTCCTTGAGATTCTGCTGCCAGAATTTGGTAACCAATTTCAATGCCTTAATTCCTAACTGATTTTTGGAGCCCGCCCCCCATACAATAAAAATATGCTTAGCTTTTTTTTAAAACAAATGTTTTTTGTTTAAAAAAAAATGTAGTCCACTATCATGCCCCCATCCCCAGGGGAAAAAAACAACCGTGGATGAAAAATGCCATATCATGCCTTCTAGTTATATCACTGTTTCCCATAGAACTATCTTTCTCAGCTGATATTTTTAGAGAGACAACCAAAAAATTACCCAAGATGTTATTAGTAATTGAATTAGTTTTAAATACCATTCATTTATTATATACTAGCTCTATACCCATACTTCGCTACGAAACTATGTGATTGGGTTTTGAGGAGAAAAATTGTGCCTCTGCCTACCAGCATCCATCGGTATTCATCTGGCTAGCAGCATGTCAGTATATGAGAGAGTTGAGCGCTGTTTGGAAACTGAAACATGGAAACTGAAACAGTATTTGCTGTGTGAGCCAGGAGACAGCAAGGAGCCTGGGCGTGGCTTAGCTCAACTGTTCTGTACTAAAGCTGCTTGGTGCTGTGAATGTAAAACTGAAACTGAAACTCCTCTGCTTGTGTTTTGCATTTGGAGTAGATTTATTTTCAGGTGGGGAGAGGGAGTAGAACTCCTTAGCATCAGAGCATGTTAATAATAATATATGAAATACTATTCCTCTGGTGGTCATTTCGAAAAATCCTTTCTTAGTGAACACCTAGAAGCCAAGAGGAACATACATGCCAAATTTGTAGGCTTTATGGTTCTGGAGATTTTGTGATGATGCGAGTGGTATTTTGGTTTTATATATAGATATAGAATATAGATAGATAGATAGATTTAAAAACCTTTACCCTGTGACCTGTTTATAATTTTTTTTCACAAACATAAATACTTCTAAAACAGGGTATTGAAGATTTAATGCTATTAAAATTTATGCCACAATACATTTATCCTGAAGCTGTTACAGAACCTTTTGTTCTTTTAGATGTTATATTGGTATATATTCTTTGGCAATATTACTGTACAGACAAAGATATGCATGTATCCTGTAAATATATAATGAGGCACAAAGGCAGACAATTGAAATAAACATTTAAGGATCATGTTTACTTACTGACCATTCTATGTTCTGTCCACAATAATGGAACTGAAAGTGTCAACTTTGATATGGCTTGTTTATATGTTATTTTATTATTGTTAGAAAAACCCTGTGATGTCAGTTTTAAAAAAAGTTTTACTTTTATTAATAGAATCAGTTTACGAGGATTATTCCTTCCCATGTCCCCGGCATTGCTACCTGTTGGGACTTTGCTTATCCAGAAGCGCTCTTCTTAAAACCTCTTTTATATCAATGTCTAATTCAAAGATTTTTATTGGAATGATTTTCATTTCTTCCAAGAGGTCTGCCTGTTTTTTTGTAACTGGGTATCCATCAAGAACAACTCTATGGGAGAGAAAATGAATAGAATTCTGAGTTCAGATTTATTTTGCAACAGTAACAGTTCCTATAATTCCTGAATGCGGCTAACAAGGTAGAGAACACAAACAAGGAAACAACAAAAATGTATATTTACACACACACACACACACACACACACACACACACACACAGATTTAAAATAATTCTGAAACTTAAAATCATATGTTTTATATGTATATGTACGTTTGAATGTGTGTGTATATACTGTACAGCATATCTATGTATATGTATAAATATCTGATATAGTATATTAAAACTAGCAAATACTAGCCAATAACCTGGCGTTGCCCGGGTATTTATTTATCCCAATCCTGTGACAGGAAAATCCTGTAGTCGGGACTCCTGCTGTTGTACTGTCTGTCATTACCATGGCAAGTCCACTATGCTATACAGTAGAAGCCATTTTAAGGCACCCCCCCGAGGGGTGTTAGGGATGTCTTACCCCCACAGTATTTGTTTCCAGAGGGTAAGTCATATGTGTACCAAGTTTGGTTGAAATTGCTTGAGGCGTTCCAGAGTTATGCTGGAACATATATACATTATAGATATAAAATAAAAAATAATAATATAAAAAATAAAAGAAGATAGATTGAAAAGTTATCCATTGTCCTATATATATATTAGAATCCATGAATAAATAAATCCACTGAGCACTTAATCAGATAAAACAGAAAGTAGAAAAGTATTATGATTATAGTAATGTTTTAAGAAGCTATATCACTCTTTTTTGGTTTTGTTGTTTTATTTTGAAATATAGAGATGTGACTTCCCAGTAGTCAACTGCTGTGAGAATTATCAGAATTATGTGGTAGACAATCCACAATAGGCTGTGGCATAGACTGGAAATAGCTTCTTAGTGTTTTGCTAAATCTTACAAAAATAATGTAATACCTGAAATAGAAATTGCTCACCCTGAAGTGTTGCACACAGTATCCATCAAGGCAATATCTAAGGCCCTTAGGGCAAGTTCATCAGGTGCAGTCAGTCCTTTGTGAAGATGCCACTTTAGCACAAGGGCCAATTCAGTTTCTGGCTGATTGTTTAATATTAAACGGATGGCATCTCCCATGGAAAGGCGCAGTAATCCATAGGTTTCTGCAAATTTTTTGGCAACTGCAAAACATGTTGCTGATTATGAATACATTTTTCATTATATCAGTGAAATATACTGATTGTATTCTAAAGAATAAACAATTATAATCAACAGAGACAGTTAAAATAAAACTAGTATGGTGACTAACATTGATGGGAAGAAGTACAAGATGTTTTTAAAGTTTAATTACCATCACTTGATTAAACAAGAACAGCAGTTTATTAATAGAAAAACAGCTTTGCCTATGATTCCCTGGGGAACCAATTACATGAAAACGTTATAATGGCAGATACGTGTGCATCTCTCCCTTGATTATATTACAGTTATTTTGCATTATGTCTTACAGCAGTATATATAGTAGAAAAGATACACACACACACACAAACAAACAAACACACCTTAGAATATATTATGCCTTAATTAAAGGAAATATATCTCAGATGAACAAATATTTTAAAATTTAAATTGTAATTCATTTATTAATATAGTTTACTTTAAATTTAATATTTAGAGATACCTTATATAATGGGGACGTGTAAGTTTCCAGGGTTGGGGGATTTAAAACTGCAACAAAAGGTTGCAGGTGACAATATTAGGATAGCACTAGCACTAGCGCTTAGACTTATATACTACTTTATAGTGCTATACAGCCCTCTTTAAACAGTTTTACAGAGTCAACATATTGTCCCCAAAAATCTGAGTCCTCATTTTACCCACCTCAGAAGGATAGAAGGCTGAGTCAACCTTGAGCCTGGTGAGATTTGATCTGCCAAACTTCAGGCAGCCAGCAGTCAGGGGAAGTAACCTGCAGTACTGCATTCTAACCATGCCACCATGGCTCATATTGATATTACTGAAAAGGCCTGGACTGATCCTGTTTTTTGAAGAGTAGGCGGGGGAAATCTTTCTCACTTCCATCATTAAAAATCTTCCAAGCCTCAAAAAGCGGCTTGCAGTTCTGCCACCAAAATTTAATGATACAATTGACTGAATTTTAAATGCATTCTGAACCAAGAGGAGGTGGTTGTGTTTTGTTCTGCTTCTTCACAATAAAAAACAGGCACATACAAACACCAATATTCTCACAGTTGACTTAGAAACCTACCTGTTGTCTTTCCAGACTTTGAAGGCCCAACAATTGCAATTTTAACGGGTACGGTTGGTTTAGGTTTAGGCTGGCGGAGATATTTGAGGGGATTTTTCATAAATTTTTCTCTGTTTTCTTTACTTGTAAAGAAATATATGCAGTTTCGATGAATAACTGGAAAACATGGTGTGTCATCATTTCGAAAGGGCTTGATTGCATCTCCTTCACTTAGCTGCAGTAAATACAGAATTAATGATGTCCAAAATTACATAAATTACAGAGCCCATTGGAGTTGAATAGCCAATTCGCAAGGTCGATAAATATAAATAATAAATAAACAATGTATTATTTGTAACTCATATAATAATTTTTTATTATGTTAAATAGTTTTCTCTAGATTTTGAGAAATAGTAATCTTTTATTTGTGAGGAAGAAGCTAAGCTTCTCTATCCTGCAATTTAAATAATTTATGCTAGTACAAATACTTGCTGAAAAGCTACATTTAAGAATCATTATTACACAATTATAGTGCTATATAAGATTTTTGGAAGTATACCTGAAAGAAGAACAAACTATCTAAAATTAAAATTCTTCAAGTTTGGGAATGTCTGTCAGTCCAAACTTTCCCCTTGAGACAAATTTCACATCAAAAGCTCCTGGAACCTTGAGTTGAAGGCAATCTTTGGCTGTTGCCAGAATGATTTGCTATTACCAAAATACATTGTGGAACTTTCTTTCTTTTCTCCTGGTTGGCTCCATCGTTGTTTAACTTATGCAAGTCCATCAAGGCATGGTTAAATTATCAGGCTGGGAGACCCCAAGGAAATGGTGAGAGTTATTTCCATGGTTATTAATATCTGTCACTCTTCCTTTCCTTTTAAAATTGTAATACTAATTTTTGCATTGTTAACTTATGGGTTGATATGGTATGCTATCTTTTTTGAGATGGGAAGTTATATAAACACGGTGAATAACTAAACCAAAAATAAAATTGTGGATAGTAACTTTATAGTTAAAGTGGTCTATTCAGCAGGCCACTGGCAACTGAGTGGGACTGACTAAGCTCCTATCTTCATAGCTAGCTGTCCTGACTTTTGATTGGTGTTTAGCTGAGTTGGTTTCCAATTGGTGCACATTGGTGAGGGCTGGTCTCTCCACCAAAATGAACAATCAGAATCAGGCAAAAACAAATAACCAATTAGAAACGTGCACCTATTTCCTTAGCCAATAGACAAAACTGCAACTTGAGAAGAACATATCTGCAACCCAAAAATATTTGCATTGCACTGAGTTCTTCTCCTACCAGTTGCAAGACATGACATGAGTGTCTCTTCTGCCAATGTTCTGTTAGGGATTCTGTGGTGGCAAGTGGAACACAGAACTGGCTTCCTAGATATCGTACTATAGAAAAGAAAGTAATTAATGGCTAGCAGCAGGAGGCACTTTGTTGATAGGTAGCTGAAAAAGCAAGAAAAAAGGGATGATGCATTTCTATCCATCCAAAATAGACCTGAAGCCCCATTTGTTGATTTACTCTATATAATAAATTTTTGTTTTAGTAATTAACATTTTATTAATGTAACCTATGATGATGCATCCTTCTTTATAATTATAAATAGTAAAAAGTATATTGAATTGAGAAATACTTTTAGAAAGCAAGCAACCTGATTGTTTGGTTACCTTGATAGGATCCCACTGGCCAAAATTGCTTGGATGTTTATAGGAGAGAACAATCATTTTCCTTGCAAGTAAAAAACTTAGCGGATAACATTTCTCAAAAATACTCTCACGATTTTCTACAAGGTCTTTTATCTTTTTAAACAATTGGTAGCGCACAATGTGAGGCTTTCGTTTGCAAGGGAGATTTATTGTAGGTATGAGTAATTTTTCAAGTTCTTCCTGGGAACAAAGAAGTATACGGTTAAGAGCTATTTTAAGTAAGTACCTTTCACAAAGTCTCAACTAAATCACCACCATGGGCATATAACATGTTAACTAGAGTTATGGAATTGGCAAACTACTTTTCCGAAGAATAGCAGATGGCAAGGATATTAAAAGGATATCACTGCAAAATCCACTAGTGGCATCTGATACGTAGTTACATACATACAAATTATTGACAACCTGCATTTTCAATTGGTTTAATATTGTCATTCATCTTAAATATGTACAATTTTATTCACTGTTTTTTAAGATTCATTAAAATATTCATAGTGGACTGAAGTCAGCTTTGATGATCATGGTAGAAAGAGTAGCTGATGAATGGACTGACTCTCTGAATTCCTCTCTGGATCAAGGAGAGACATAAGATTGCTCACAAGTGCTCTTAATAGAAGCTTCTTGCGAGAAAACCCAAATTTTAATTAATTTCCTTTCCTTTGCTGGATAGCTATATCCCAAGTAACATATTACTGACCAATTCTTCTAAGGCATCTAAGTTATGCAAATTTCTAAACTGTTTAGGCAAATGTTAACACAGAATAGAGATAAATTAGGTATACTGAAAATACCTGCACAGTTTGCATATTTGCAGTATCTGTTTCATATCTCTCTGCAATCTCAGTCTTTAAGCGCTCAATAGCTTCAGTCTCTTGCTCTTCCTCCTCTTCCTCTTCTTCTTCTTTTGGAAACTCATCTTCCAGAATAGCTTCTATATCTTCGTCTTCATCATCATCTTCGTCTTCATCTTCACCTTCAAGCTTCCTTGCCTCATTCTAAAATTAAGCATGTTGCTTAGAATGATTTTTGAAGACTTCTATGAAATAAGTGTTGTCAAATCAACAGCAGAAACAATAGCTGGTTGAAATGCTGCAAGATCGATAGACATGGAACTCAAGAGCCAGTGAAATTTAATTCCCATATGATTGAACTTGTTTTGAATTTATGTACAGATGTTGATGCCACACAAAGTGTTGAGGAACAGCATAGGACAGGGATACTCAACTTTTTTATGGACTAAATCCACATTTGCCCTTTTGGACATGATGGGCACTATAATACAATAAGTAATGTGTGTGATCAGGACAAAAATATATATTTGATTTCATTTCCTAATCTTGATACTTAATTAAAATTAAATATAGCATTGTTAATATAGGAAGATCCAACCTGGGTTGTTCACCATTATATAAGATATGAGAAATTCTCTAAGATGGGCTCCAGCACAAGTCCGAAAGCTTGGAAGACAAAACCTCTGGTCCCAGTGACCAACTCAGATTGGCTCCTGCAACATTATCCTGGGACATGTATATTCAACTTTATTGTATATTCATCAGCTCATTGACAGCTGATGTCAATGAACACAAAGCTTCTTAGTCAATGATTATTCTCTCAAAGCAAAACATTTAAGTACTTTATTCCATTCCAGCCAAATTAGAGAAAAATGTGCCACAATTATAATCTGTGATCATTTAACAATTTCTTTTCTGTTCAATTCCAGCACAGTGTCCAAATACTAATCATTTTATAAATTCTTATAAAATGTTCAAAACAATGTTTAAAAATAGGATTTATGAAATGTAATTTTGCCATTTGAATCTTTCTTACCTCTAATTTCCTTCTTGTTTGTTCAGTTAAAAGCTCTGCCCGTCTTCTAGCAATTTGCTCTTCCTGTTAATGAAATATCCTAATGTACATATTTACATTGTTTCTAACCAACCTACTAATATTAAATCTTTACCCAGATCATAAAGCTAACCACAATTTTTTAAATGAGTCTTCCTCAATTAATAAAAAACACTGGGTGAAAATCAATATAGTAAATCCAGCATGATATATAAAGATGATATGATAGGTTAATCTTAAATAATAGATTGGAAAGTGACTTCAGAAGTCATTTAGCACAACCAACTCAATCCTCGGTGCTAGATCTGCAAAAAATATTTGGATAGTGTACTATCCAACCAGAACATCTATCATTCTGGTTTTAAGCCAGTCTGCTCCAAATAGCCAGCTTACTATAGTTCTTGGCTAGTTAAAAAAAGTCATTAAAACGATTATCAATTATATCATTAATGCTAGTAATACTTACTCGCACTTTCGCCTTCATTTCTCTAATATGCTTCTTCTTTTCCATCTTCTTAGCTTGTTTCTCTTTCCATTTTAGTACTTGTTTCATAAGAAGTCTGTCAGAAATGTCATCTTCTTCAGTTTCGAGACAAACTACAATATCTGGAAAAAGTGAGCGCTCTCCTAAGTACTGGACCTCTTCTCCTATTCGTGGAAAACCATCAAGTATAAACCCAGTAGATCTAAATGGAAAATATTTGGAGGGAAAAAGTTGTCACCATTCCTTGGGAGTTTAGTTTGCTTGTTTTTTTTTAAACCAAACAATGAGAAAAACATACTGTTTTGTGGGTAAAGCTAATTGGAGAACACATCAGGGATGTAGAAGACAGTTTTATTTAATTTGATGACTTTGTGTCCCATTTGCAAAAGCAAAAATTCAATTAAAATTGTATGAGTAATAAAGCCAGAAATTAATTTGTTTTGTTGCTTTTTGAATAGGTTAGAATGTTTAAGAGACCGACTAAAACAATGGCTTATGATAATGCATGAGGTAACATGCATTATCATGGCCTGGTTTAGAGTCACATAATTGGTAACAATTTTAGTTGCATCAAATAAAGCTTTGTTTCCAAATCATTTCAGAAACACTGTCCATTTTGGGACATCACACTGTACAAAAGATTCTGAGAGAAAGACAAGAATAATAGGGGGTCCAAACATTTCTTGTGAAAGAAGTCTGAGAGAAATGGATACGATTAGCTTTGCAAAGAAACACTTAGGGGTTAGCTCTCCTCAGATGTCTGAAAGGTTTTTCTCAAAAGAGGAGGCTGTAATTGATTTTTCCTTTTCCCTATAATTTTTCTATTGTCAAATATCAGAGGGTTGAGAAATGCCATAGCACTGGTTAGAAGTGCTTGGGCAAAAAATCATATTCAGTATATTGCAATCAATATAAAAGCAATTTATTTTGGTTTAAAGATGATATCTGTACCCTGAACCCATCACAAGAAATATACTATTGTTACTTTTGGTAATAAAGCAGAAAGAGTGACTTGTTAGTTTATGTATTTTTTCTTATTTCATCTATAGCTTATTGCAATCTCTGAGGCAGAATCGAGGCTTAGTGTGGGTTTTTTAATGCTTCTTAAAAACTCCTGCATTGGAAGAAGAAAGCAAGGTACAAACCATGAATTGGCTACACAAGCTGTAATGACCTTGCTGATTTTCAGGATACCTCCGGGTTGTTTTTTTTAAAAAAATCAGGGTTAAAACAAATCTAGATTTGTTCTTGTCTTACAGGGCTTATGATAAAAAATAAGACTTGTAGGATTAAATATGGAGAAGTATTCCATGTTGGACAAATAATATGTTTGATATTTTCAACTGGAATGTACATGCTATATAGAGGGGGAAAAGTGAGATTATTAAAAAAAACAATAGTTACCGAAATGGCTCCTTCATCCACCAATCAAGAACAATATTATCCAGCACTTCCATGGGAATTGGTTCATTTTCTAATATATTGGCCTTGATTGCTTCTTCCTCATCTGTTAATAGCACATCTTTCTGTTAAAATGATCAAAATACATGAAAAATGATGATCTAATAAGTGATAATGTAATTAAGAACTTTAATAATTTTACATAATTGAAGGTTTCACTTAACTTCCTTTCATATTTGCAGTTACAGTATATACTTATAGAGCATAATATTCAATGCACTATAAAACTAGATAATTTGAATGAAATATATTTATTTCATTTCCCAGAAATGCATTCATGGAACAAATGTATATTTAGTCTGTTCTAATGATATAACTATCTATAAAAAATAGATAGTCCTTGACTTCCTACCACAATTGAGCCCCAAATTTATGTTGCTAAGCAGAACAGTGAATCATTATAGCTGTTAAGCTAGTAACATGCTTGTTAAGTGAATCTGGCTTTTCCATTGACTTTGCTTCTCAGAAAGCTGCAAAAGGTGATCACATGACCCCAAGACTGTAACCGTCATAAATATAAGTCAGTTGAGAAGTGTCTGAATTTTGATCACATTACTATGGGGATGTTGCAATGGTCTTAAGTGGGAACTGCATTTTGGGCATCAGCAACTGCCTTGCATTCATGGCTCTTTGCAGCATCCCATGGTCAAGTGGCTATGGGTTACAACATTTTTGCCAGAAACCAGAATCTACTTCCAATTTCTGGGGGGAAAATGTCCCATAGTGAACAATGGGTTCACTTAATGACCATTACTTTTGCTTTCAAAATGCTATGTTCACTTAATGAGTGCTGGGTTTGCTTAACAAAAGGTCATAAAATTGGATGCAGATCCATGATCACCCAATTAATGATTGTAATTACGGGCTCAATTATGGCGTAAGTTGAGGACTTCTGTATTGTAGAGTAGACATTATATTAGAATCATTCCTACACTGTTGTGGACATTCAACCAAAATAGCATGCACTCTATACACTGGGTTTGGTGTACTGGGCTAATGAAACTTAGTTCTTTTAGACTGATTATATTGCATCATCTCTCCTTCAAACCTCTTTAGCATGCTGTAATATGGAGTCAGTTGGTATATAAAGTGAATAGATGCGAATTTAACATTGTTAAAATAAGAATCAGAAACAAGTAATGTCTTCCTGTAGCCCAACTCCTGTGAGGAGGTTTTTTTTTAAAAAAGGAAATGTGTATGTTGCTTTGTTAATGTGATTTCATGTCTAGGTTAATTTAGCCAAGCCACTGATCTCAATAGTGCAAATTAGTTAAGGGGAGGGAAAGGTGATTAACAGAAAAATTGTCATTGTTTGTAGTATATTGATGGTTACTAGCTGCCAAGATAATGTGTGGCCAAAAACAATAAGATAGATATTGGAGCTCAAGGTGTGTAGAAACAAAGAGGTAATGTAGTGTAGCAATGCAAACATTTATTATCTCTCTTCGTCCATGTGATAAAATACCTATCTGGCCTTGGGACTAGGAAGAGATAAATGAACTGTAAATGGTGGTCATTCAGAAAATATTACTCAGATGTGAGAAATCAGGAAACACGAAAAAGAAAATCAAAATAACACACATACAAACTAATTTTGCTCATTGTAAGATGTAGTACAAAGAAGCTCGGACAGTTTTCAAGATTCTGTAATAGAGTGGTTAAAGAGCTAAAAAGTAGGATTTAGAATTATAGCTTGTCTTCTTCCCATTAACAATATTAGCATCTCCCACCATAGCTTTTTTTGATGGAAACTCATCCTTCACTTTGGAAGAAACTAACAAGTAATATATATAGTAGCTTGATTACCTCATGAATGTGCTTACTTTCCTCTTCACTCTCAAATTCAAATTCAGGTGCACTTTCAGGAATAGTGGATTCTCCCAATTCTTGTGTTCCTTCCCCTTCCTCTTCCTCCTCCTCCTCTTCAGGTCCAACTCTTTTTCCTGTTTTGAGCATGACCAATTCTTGCAAGCGTTCTTCAAATTGAATATGAAAAATATTTAGCTTATCTGCTAACCACCGGGCACAGACTGTTTTACCAGTTCCATGTGGCCCCAACAGACATATTCTTATAGGAGGAGCCTGAAAAGGAAATATGTGAATATAATTATATAGGTTTTTAAAAGAGAAAGTTTTGATCAATAAGATTATCAAATGAATATTTCTAAGAAAAACCTTTTTGAGAAACTTCAGGTAGAAAAGCCATGTTTTCAAACATATTATGACTAATAGTAAATACTTCAGCATGAGTAACAGAATTATATATAGAAAGTATGTTGCATGACAGCTGTTCTACTCAGATGCTGCATTCATACATCTGCACATTTCAAAGCATCTCTTTGGAATCAAATCTGTAGCACTGCATAGCCTTAGCAGTTATACCTTGTGGAAATATCCAGCTAATTTTGGATGATCTCAAAAAGCTAAGCAGGAGTACATAAAGTATGTCATTAGATGAGAGACCATCAGAAATTTCCAGAGCTGGAGTCAAAACTGTGAAGCTGAAAACAGAGCCCAGAAGACGGTAATGATAAACTATTTTTGTAAGAAAACTACATGGATGTGTCTCAGAGAAGACTTTTCCTAACTTACAAAATGAAAATGTGATCTGTATTTTAAGGAAAGGATGGAAACTGTTAGCTATCAAATATTTTAAGATTACAATTCCTAGCATAACCAATCATGCTAGCAAGGAGTGTTTGGAATTGGAACTCAATACTGGTTTTATTGATACACTGAATTGTTACTCATTTAAGTAATAGAGGCGGGTGTATAGTATAATGAGCCCTAGAGCCATCTTCAAACAAAGAAGACAATGCTGATCTCCTGGCAGGTAGACAGTATGAAACCTCTATTTAACTATGCTTGATTTAAGACTTGCCTCTAGAAGTTGCAGGTGCTCCAATATTAAAGGTTTTTAAGAAGAGACTGGATAACCATTTGTCTGAAATAGTACAGGGTTTCCTGCCTGAGCAGAGGGTTGGACTTCCAAGGTCCTTTCCAACTCTGTTATCCTGTTAAGATATTATGGGCTGACATTTTTTCCTTCTATGGCTATCAGAGCCAACAGTATCTTGTAACAGCTGCACTTCAGTATTGAGTTCTGAATCTTCTCTTGCTCAGAAATAACCTCTAATTCAACATATACAGTAATATTCAGATCCAAGTACAACTTACCAGTTGGACTACTTAAGAGGTAAGGAGCCTAGTCTCAAAATGTTTTGCCAGAAAGACTATGCTCCAATAGTTTCTAGAAGATAGTACCGATAGGTCTGATATCTTTACTCCAAGATTTTACTTTGCACTAGAGCAGCTGCTCGTTTAATTCAGCAGTAATTCGTAAATGATATTGTAGTATTTCCCAGATGCTTGGAACGGAAGCTGATTTTGCACATAACAAATCAGTCCAGAAAAATCTTGTGCTGAACCAATTTTTGCTATATGTCAACTTTGGATACACAGTCAAAGTCATGGGGAGACCTGAATATCATTACCTATTATGATCATCATTGCATTCTGCTAAAATATCACGTTAACCACAGATACCCACATGGATGTACATATTTGAAAAATATTAGAACCTCAATGAATGTATGAATGTATGTATGCAAGATCTACATACTTTTAATGGCTCATTGTGAGAAACATATTCCTTAGGATTTTCTAGAAATTTATCTCTGTTTTCTGGAGTTGAGAAATAATAGTATTTTTCTCGATATTTAGCTGCATTTTCAGAATTTCCTGGGTAAAGGATAAAGTTTTCCTTCAGAATCACTGGACAGAAATGCTTTGTATCTCCCATGTGTCTCTTCCTCTCAGCAATTTTTTCTTCATCCTTAAAACAGCAAAATATTTCTGATAAAATTAATTACATTAACACTTTACAGAATCTGGATTTACTCTAACACACTGGCCCAAAACTAGGTAAATCAGAGGGTATGAAGCAGTTGCAGATCCATTGGTTAAGTTATTGAACAAGAATGAGGAATCCAGATTCAATTCCACCCACAGTCGTGGAAACCTATTGGGTGACTTTGGTCAATCACTTTGTCTCTCAAGCCCACCTCTCTCATAGGGTGGTTGTTAGGGGATAAAATAAAGGGAAATTCACATATAAGCTTTCTGGATCTAAGGTTAGATTTAAATCTAATAAACAAATAATTTTAAGAAAACCTCCATTGCTTAGGACGTAACTAGTCTGATCGTGTAGATAAGGAATAAGGAGGTGGGAGAAAAAAAAGTCATGACCAGGAGCCAAGTGTCCAGAAGGACTCCCAAATCATGCACAAGGTTTGTTTGTGGCAGTTCCACCCCATCCAGCTAAGTTTCCAGAGGTCCCCAAACCCAAGCCTATTTAGTCTTGCTATATTGGGCTGAAGCCTATTGTTCCCCATCCAAACTCCCACAGCCTCCAAATACCAAAACAAGGTATCAGCAGCCTTGTCCCATGGCAACAGATGACTTCCTATAGATGTTAAACAGGAGCAGAGAGAGTATTGAACCCTGCAGGACTCCACGAAATAAGGGTTGTGGATAGACTTCTTCAGCCACCAGGCTTGCATAAATGCAAACATTGCATTCTTGAAGTTATACTCTTTTTATCAAGATGAAGTTATATACATTTTTATCTTTCATAACATCATTCAGTAAATTACAGTTTAAAATAATCTATTGAGTTGAGAGCTAGAGCTTACTTCTTCCTCTTCTTCTTCTTCCTCTTCATCACCCTCTTCTTCTTCTTCTGCCTGTGCCTCGGCTTCAGCCTGCAAATCTTCTTGTTCTTCATCATCATCTTCAGGTGATAATTCCCAGCCATGATATTTAAAAGTTTCTGTCAGAGATAATCAGTTTTCAGACCATATTTTTTTTAAAAAACAAATACTATACATGTAGGACCAGAGATAAAATATGAATATACATGGAATTCTATATGATAATGAAATTCTTCAAGCTACAGATTGAGCAGATTATATACTCTGGTATTTCAGACATTTATTAGGAGTCTAATTCACAAATTCCTAACCATCATGAAAAGTTGGTAGAACATGTTAAAAACTAGAGTTCTAACATAACACATTGGTGTGTTTGTGTACAAATACGGAATTGCTGAAATCAGTAGGTCATAAGGAATATCCTTGTGCACATAACTATGTGCTCCTAACCACAGTAATGCTATAATGAAAAAATATCTTGTGATATCATAACATTAGTCCCACCCTTTTATAGGTATGTATTAATTAACCAGGCCCTATGCCAGGATCTTCTAGGTAATAAACAGCATCCTGAATTTCACCTGGAAGCAAACCAGCAATCAGTGCAACTTGTGAAGCAGAGATCTTACATGGGCATAGTGAGGCATGCTCATCGCTGCTTAGACCATCATATTCTGGACCAGTTGAAGGTTCTAGGTTGTCTTTAAGGAAGCTCCATCTAGACAGCATTGCAATAGTCAAGCCAAGAAGTAACTAGGGCATAGGTGGCTGTCTGAAGACCCCCTGGTTCAGAAAGGATGCATCTGGTGTACTAGATCGAGTAGTGCAAAGTTCCTGGCTACAATGGACATCTACTCTTCAAGCAGGAGCTGCAAGTTTATATTCACAACTAATATTTGATCCTAGTTTACTTTAATTTACTTTATTGTCATTGCATTTCATACAACGAAATTTAATACCATCTTCAGTGTACATTATGACTATGAAAATAAACACAAACACACATCCTTCACATTCTATACATTGAATTGAAAACTCCTGATATAGCATTAATATTGCACTATACAGTAGAATTCAATAGAGTTACTTCCCTGGGATAGAAGCTGTTTTTCAGCTTGTCTTTGTTTTAACTATCCTGTACTATCTGCCTGATGGTAATAGTTCAAAAAAAGGGTGCCAAGATGAGATGGATCTTTGAGAATGTTTTGAACTTTCTTAAGGCAGTGGGAGCTATAAAGCTCTTCCAAAGAGGGGAAAGGGCAACCAATGATCCTCTGGACAGTGATGTTAACCTTCTGGAGTGCTGTCCTATCTGCCCCTGTGCAATTGGCAAACCATATACAGGTGCAGTAAGTTAAGATACTCTCTTTGGTGCAGCGGTAGAAGGTCACCAGCAGTTTTTCATTTAGTTGTTTTCTGAGAAGTCTCAGGTAGTATAATCTCTGCTAGACCTTTTTGACCAGTCCTGCAATGTGAGCACCCCAGGTCAGGTCCTCTTTTATGATAACACCCAGAAACTTAAAACTGGCCACTTGCTCCACTCGGTCTCCATTATTAAGCAAGGGCTGGATGTCTGATTGGTTCCTTCTATAATCCACTACGAGCTCCTTGGTCTTATTGGTGTTGAGGACCAAGTTATTGTCTCCACATCATGAAAGCAACCAGTCCATCTCATCTCGGTAGGCAGACTCATCCACCCGGAGATAAGTCCCACCACTGTTGTATCACCTGCAAATTTAGTAATAGTATTACTAGCGTGAGTGGGAATGCAGTCATGCACATAAAGAGTATAGAGTAAGGGACTCAACATGCAACCCTGTGGTGTACCAGTGTTAAGAATAAAGGCTGAAGAGGTATGATTACCTAATTTGACCCTCTGTGACCAGCCAGACAGGAAATCCATAATCCAAAGGCAGACTGAATAAGAAAGTCCAAGGTTCAGAACAGTGGTGGGATTCAATTTTTTTTACTACCGGTTATGTGGGTGTGGCTTGGTAGGTGTGGCCATGTGACTGGGTGGGTGTGGCTTTTTTTTGCTTTTTTGCCGCTCCCACCCATTTTGGGGAGCTTCCTAGCCTCAGAGGAGCTTCGGGGGGGGGGCGTTTTTGCTCCCCTGAGGTTCCTCTGAGGCTCAGGAAAAAAAAACAGAACATGGGAGGGTCATGCAACACCCATCCAAGCTCCGTTTTAACAGATAACAGATAATCAGAGTTGGAAGGGACTTTGTAGGTTATCTAGTCCAACCCCCCACCCAAGCGGGAGACCCTACACCATTTCTGACAAATGGCAGTCCAATCTCCTTGAAAGTCTCAAGTGATGGCGCTCCCACAACTTCTGAGGGCAAGCTGTTCCATTGGTTGATTGTTCTCACTGTCGGAAAGTTTCTCCTTGTTTCCAGGTTACATCTCTTCTTGTTCAGTTTCCATCCATTATTCCTTGTCTGGCCTACAGGCGCTTTAGAAAATAGCTTGACCCCTTCCTCCCTGTGGCAGCCCCTCAAATATTAGAAGACCACTATCATGTCTCCCCTGATCCTTTTCTCCACTAGACTAGCCATGTCCAGTTCCTGCAACTGTTCATTGTATGCCCCCTAATCATCCTGGGTGCTCTTCTCTGTACTTTTTCTAGAGTCTCAACATCTTTTTTATAATGTGGTGACCAAACCTGGATGCAGTACTCTAGGTGTGGTCTTACTAAAGCTTTATAGAGTGGTATTAGTACTTCCCTTGATCTTGATTGTATCCCTCTGTTAATACAATTTAGGATTGCATTAGCTTTTTTGGCTGCTGCTGCACACTGCTGGCTCATATTTAGCTGGTTGTCCACTAAGACTCCAAGATCCCTCTCCCATTACTGCTATTAAGCCTGATTTCACCCAGTCTATAATTTTTTCTTGCCTAAGTGTAGGACTTTACTTTTCTCTACACTGAATTTCATTTTGTTAGATATGGCCCAGTGTTCTAGTCTGACAAGATCCATCTGGATCTTGAGCCTATCTTCTTGGGTGTTTATTCCTACCAGCTTAGTATCATCTACAAATTTGGTAAGTTCCCCTTCTATTCCCTCATCTAAGTCGTTAATGAAGATATTGAAGAGTACTGGGCCTAAGACAGAACCTTGTGGCACCCCACTGCTTACTTCCCTCTATGTAGACTTAGACCCATTAAGGACTACTTGTTTTGGGAGCTTCCTAGCCTCAGAGGAGCCTCGGGGGGGCATTTTTGCTCCCCTAAGGCTGCTCTGGAACTCTGGAAGGCAAAAAATGGAGGGGGGGCTGAGCTCCTCCCTCCATTTTTTGCCTTCCTGGGCCTCAGCAAGGAGAATCCCGGCTCAGCTGATCTATACACAGCTGATTGTTGGGAGGAAAAAAAAATACCTTAGGCGAATGTCGGGTGGGTAAGTGAGCATCGGGCAGGAGGGTGACTGGATTGGGGGCATGGCCAGCCAGAAGTTACTACCGGTTTGGCAACTCACGCCAAATTCTTGCTACCGGTTTGCCTGATCCAGTGTGAACCGGCTGAATACCACCACTGGTACAGAAGTTTAGACACTAGTCTATGTGGAAGAATTGTGTTAAATTCTTGTGTCAAATTCTAAAAATTGTGTTAAATGTCTTTTCTAAGAGACAATTGAGCAGGAAAAGCCATCATATTTGAAAAGTATATCTTCCTTTCATTCATTCTCTTCAAATAGACTATAATTAATTGCATCCTCTGATTTTCTGGAAGAAAAAATAAGTCCTGTTTTGTTCATTTATCTCTAGATGAAGCCACTCAGCTTGGTCAACATTGCCTTGAATTTCATAATCAAATGGCAAGAACACTTTTCTATTTCCTTCTATTCTCCTGCTGGCAGTCCATTTAAAAAAAGCCTTTTAAAATGTTCTATCTTAGTATATGAATACTTTTTCTGATATGAATAAAAGAAGTCATGTTGATTATTTACAATAGTGCATTCATATTAAAACAGCCTTTTTATTAAACCAATTAAAGGGTTATAGGATGTTAAATATTAACTTCAAATGATGTTCTTCCTGTTATTATTTATTTTCTAAGTAGTAGAAGCGCGTGTACATACAATTACATTGGCTGCAATTATAAGATGTTATTAGCCTCTTCAGAAATAGCTCATAACTTGTACAAGCTTGCTTTAACCAAATTTTATTTATAATTTGAAGAAATTGTTAATAAAACAAAGCCAAAAACCGCCCAAAATCTCCCGAGGAAGAAATAATTTTGAAAGAACAGTGAATGTGAATTACTTACGTTGCATAGCTTGTACACTCTTATTAAGCAGCTTTTCTGGAGTCTGCTCATCAATCTCCAATTCAGTAATCTGGACCAAAGGTGATTCTGCAACGTGTGCCTCTAATTTTTGCCAGTTATTTTGGAACTGGCTGAGCTTGTTTTTAAATGGCTCTATTTCTACTACATCTGGAAAACCACCCTCAGGATATTCAGGCATTGTGACTCCTAAACAAATCAAGTTGCATTTTAGGAAACAATTATGTATTAACAGTTATTTATTAACACATAAGATGCTCTCTTATGTGTGCTGGCAAGACTTTCTTCTTGATACTCTGTCCAGTTCTTATGGAGCCACAATGGAAGACTTCACAAGAAGGAGGACGGACAAACTAAATAGACCTGGGAGGACTTCTGCAGAAGTTCAGAAATCTGAAAGGGGGAGGGAGAAATACTTAACAAGTGAAATTCCTTTAGTAGCTCAATGAGAAATAGGTCTGCCAATGAAACTATTGAGGGAAAAATGAAAAATTGGATAGAGGAAGCATGAAGTATTCTAAAAAAGGACATAGCGACAGCAATAGCACATAGACTTATATACTGCTTTACAGTGCTTTACAGCCCTCTCTGTAAGCGGTTTATAGAGTCAGCATATTGCCCCCAACAATCTGGATCCTCATTTTTCCCATTTCAGAAGGATGGAAGGTGAGATTTGAACTGTCAAATTGCAGGCAGCTGGCAGTCAGCAGAAGTAGCCTAGAGCACTCAAACCACTGTGCCACCGTGGCTCATAACTGCAACATTAAACTGGGACAGGACACACAACCAAAGTTTGTTTCAACTATACATTTTTAAGAAAAAGAATTGGAATGATTATATAAAGCCATTCTTTGTGAGTTATTCAATGCAGACCACCCCGTGGCAGGATGAGTGACCCAGTTAATCACTAACCTAGTTCAGATGCAATACTTTTCAGGTGTTCATATTGTGATACAGATTTTTTTTCACTTTCAGGGGGTTCTGTTGATTCTGTGGAGACCCGGAGAGAATCATTATTACTTAATTTTGCATAGTGTATTTGAAATGTTAAGAGCTTTCAAAATATTTAGGAAATTAGCAGTTTTGGTCTTCTCCAAATTTTCACTTTGTAGGCTTTGCTTCTGAAAGTTTATCAACTTAAGCCAGTAAGAATATATATGCACACACACACACATACATATACACCGCTCAAAAAAATAAAGGGAACACTTAAACAACACAATATAACTCCAAGTCAATCACACTTCTGTGAAATCAAATTGTCCACTTAGGTACCAACACTGATTGACAATCAATTTCACATGCTGTTGTGCAAATGGAATAGACAACAGGTGGAAAGCATAGGCAGTTAGCAAGACATCCCCAATAAAGGAGTGGTTCTGCAGGTGGTGACCACAGACCACTTCTCAGTTCCTATGCTTTCTGGCTGATGGTTTGGTGCTTTCACTCTAGTGGTAGCATGAGACGGAGTCTACAACCACACAAGTGGCTCAGGTAGTGCAGCTTATCCAGGATGGCACATCAATGTGAGCTGTGGCAAGAAGGTTTGCTGTGTCTGTCAGTGAAGTGTCCAGAGCATGGAGGTGATACCAGGAGACAGGCCAGTACATCAGGAGACATGGAGGACGCCATAGGAGGGCAACAACCCAGCATCAGGACTGCTACCTCCGCCTTTGTGTAAGGAGGGACAGGAGGAACACTGCCAGAGCACTGCAAAATGACCTCCAACAGGCCACAAATGTGCATGTGGCTGCTCAAACGGTCAGAAACAGACTCCATGAGGGTGGTATGAGGGCCCGACGTCCACAGGTGGGGGTTGTGCTTATAGCCCAACACCATACAGGACGTTTGGCATTTGCCAGAGAACACAAAGATTGGCAAATTCGCCACTGGCGCCCTGTGCTCTTCACAGATGAAAGCAGGTTCACACTGAGCACATGTGACAGACATGACAGGGTCTGGAGACACCGTGGAGAACGTTCTGCTGCCTGCAACATCCTCCAGAGTGACCGGTTTGGCAGTGGGTCAGTAATGGTGTGGGGTGGCATTTCTTTAGAGGGCTGCACAGCCCTCCATGTGCTCACCAGAGGAAGCCTGACTGCCATTAGGTACCGAGATGAGATCCTCAGACCCCTTGTGAGACCATACGCTGGTGCAGTTGGCCCTGGGTTCCTCCTAATGCAAGACAATGATAGACCTCATGTGGCTAGAGTGTCAGCAGTTCCTGCAGGACGAAGGCATTGATGCTATGGACTGGCCTGCCCGTTCCCCAGACCTGAATCCAATTGAGCACATCTGGTACATCATGTCTCGCTTTGTCCACCAATGCCACGTTGCACCACAGACTGTCCAGGAGTTGGGGGATGCTTTAGTCCAGGTGTGGGAGGAGATCCCTCAGGAGACCATCCGCCAACTCATCAGGAGCATGCCCAGGCATTGTAGGGAGGTCATACAGGCATATGGAGGCCACACACACTACTGAGCCTCATTCTGGTAAGAATATTTCATTCATTCAGACCTAGGATGTCTTATTTTTGTGTTCCCTTTATTTTTTTGAGCAGTGTATATTAGATGGTGATAAATAACGAAATATAAATAGTGATATTTAATAAATACATTGGTGATGATGATGATAGATTTATAAGCCCATCAAATTACAGATGCTCTTTGTATCTTAACATTAAAAATACAGTGAAAACAAAACACTAATAGTGACATAGGATTAAAGGAATAAAAATAGTTGTCTCCTTTAATGAACTATATATATATATATATATATATGTGTATATAAATCTAACCTGTCTTAGATTCTTGTTCTGTAGAGTCTGTAGAAACCTGTGCTTCAGTACTCTGATCTACAAGCTGCACTGTTTCTGTAAACAGGTATATAAAAACACTGATGTTTCTTATTAAATGAATTTCCCCTGATCCATGCAATCATGGTAAAGCTAAAAAATATGCCAAGAAACCATAAAGTTATAGAGAACTGAAGATTATTAAAATAAAACTATTGAATAAAAGTTAATGCAAATTGTACAAAGAAGGGAGACAGTCTAATTATGTTAATTTGTCATGTATAATTGCTGTGATGCAAATTCGACTGGAACTTCAATAGCTGGTACCAAGGAGGTAAGCTGATTTTCACATTCAATCTTTCCATTATGTAATTGAAAAAAAAACCCCATAATTGTATTCTTTAGGATAGCTGCTGTCAGTCTTTATAACATGACCTGTTTTAGTTCTTCAAAAGCCTTGGCAGTATCCCCACAGGTTCCATATATTGTTACAAAATTATAATTTTAAATGTGAATAAAGAGGAAAATTATTAATACATCATTGGAGAGTAACTTTGTCAATATTACTTTGTAATATGTAATTTCTGTGAAATTTTAATTTCTTTGTGATCATTCTGCCCAATGCATACTTAAGTCGTGTGCTTGGGATGTATAATTTTACAGGCCATATGTGGCTCTCAATAACTCACATATTAGCATTTTAGATATTAATCTGCTAGTAGGATTCAAATGACATCTTAGTTCAGTCAGTGCAGAAATGGGTGTTTCCATATGAGAATTATACTTTAAGAATGTCTTAACAGACAGAATAATACTAGAACATTGTCAAAGAAATTGGAAAATGAATACATGGTAAGAAAAATACTTTGCTGCCCTCAGATTTTCTATAGCAAAGATACAGACACAATAATGTAATAAAACAACTTGATGCTTGTCAGAAAACAAAGATATCTGTGATATCCTAGCCTCCGGATATTTCTTTCTGTTTAGATTCAGAAAAATCACCTTGTCCTGGTTGGCCTCTTTCAATCCCAAAGCTACCTTCCAGAAACTCCGTAGATTCTATAAATATAAGAAAAATGTTTTTATGGAAACATTTATTTTGGAACTTGTGGGACTGTACTATAAACAATATAAACAGTTAAGAAAGTTATCAGACAACCCAAAATTAGATCCCAATTTAGGCTTTAGAAAAACATATAATACAATCAGACCAGAATCCTAAAATTACAAATAAAGAGAGTGCTAGATTCCACAGTTTAGAACAGGGGTGTCAAACTCAGGTCCCCGGGACCAGATCCGGCCCATGGGGTGCTTAGATCTGGCCCACGGGGCTGCCCTGGAAACAGCAAAGGACTAGCCCGTGGTGCCTCTGCCAGCAAAATGGAGCTTGGGAGGGCCGCAGGTAGAGGATTGCAAGAGGCCATTAGAGCAAAAAACGAAGCTCGGGAGCCCGTTTTCGCTGGCAGAATACTCAGGCCATCACAGGCGCCCCCCAATACGAGTGACATCGAGCTGACAATGCCTACTCTGGTCTGCAGCCCTCTGAGGTCAAACACAACCCTAATGCAGCCCTCAATGAAATAGAGTTTGATGCCCCTGGTTTAGAGTTATAAGGAATATTTGCACATCCATGAGATTTCATCCATTTTCAGCACTTGGAATAATTGCTTGGGCTAGCCATTAGAAATTGATGGCCTCACATCTGTGGAATTTATTTCCTGATACTGTTATGAGGCTCTTGCCCAAGCCATTCATTTGCTTAATTTCTCCTAATGCACTTATAATGTGCATCAGCTACCTTTTTTATGTTTTGCCTGTCCTATTCATATATTCTATGAGTATGTATGGTTGGCATGATGAATGGTAGAGATAGGGTCATGTCCCAAGATTTAAATTCTTCCTTGTTAGTAGTGTTGTGAGTTTAACAATATGATTAATATGCACAAAATTAACTTCATTGCTGTAATAATTCTAAATACACAATTGTATTTCTTACCTCTCTCTTCAGCAGATTCCTCAGCTTGCAATTTTAATATTTCTTGCAGTTCTCTTCTGCAATTAGAAGTTCAAGCAATTTATTATTTATTTAGCATAAGATGAGAACATGACAGAAGAGAAGTAAACATAGAGACACGGTACATGCAATTATAAGTAAAACGTGGCCTCATAAGTGGATCTCCAATTCAGCTATCCAGGCAATTGCCTCTGGTGTTCATTCAGATCTTCTAGGGAATAAGAGAACACATGTTGTGGGCAATCTTGCCCAATTTGCTTAATAATTTGCATATCAGCATCACAATCGCATCAAGGGGAATCTTACCATCCCCACTGCTACAGGGCAGAGGCAATACTTCCAGTATCACACCTAATTGTGTTCAATTTCGACCAGAAAAAGGCAGTCAAGTCAAAAGCCGTTGGTTTGGTAGAGGGATCACTAATGGTCAAGCCACAAGTAGGTATCTTGGACCATTTCTCTCTCCAGGCATTCTTAGGGTTAAACTGGGTAGATGTTTGTCATGTCCCCATCAGAGCCTGAATCTGTAGAGGAGGATAAGCCAGAGCTGAAGCCGATGGAGATTGAAGGGGTGGGCTTCTTTGGCTTTGGAGGAATGTTGGAAGGAGCAGCGAAGAAGAAAACTGAAGAAGCTTCTTGGATGAGAAGCTACATGTCTTCCAAGAAAAACCAGAAAGTTAGTTGCCTCTTGAAAAAAGTGCCTTTAGGACAACCATGACCTGAATGACTGAGAATCTCCATAGACAAAGCCAAGGCTGTTGTTCATAGGGTGTTAGCATCAGCATCGCAGGATGTTCCAGCCAATCTGTTCAGTAAATTGCTGTGGCTTTTTGCAGCCGTTTTTCCAGGTGTCGCTGGCAGGTTAATGATCTGCCCAGTGTTACCCTTAGGTACTTTGGATAATTATTACATTGTAAAATACAGTTCTAGAACTTCACTGAAGGCTGGTAATTTGCTTATCTATTGCTGAGGTGGAATGTGGCTACTTCCATTTTTGTTAGGCTTGGTTGGAGGTGCCATTTTTTGAAGTAGAATTCAAACAATTCAAATGATAATATAACATGAATGAAAATGAACTGCAATCTTCCTGAATATCAATTATTCTAAAAAAAATATCTAAAATCAGTCTAACAGGTTATACACATTTTGGGGAAAAAGAATAGTTGAATCTGGACTGGGCTTCTTAGCAATTAAATTTACTCTTAAAGGTAAGCCATGGCGCAAAAGAATACCAGGGTTTGGGTTTTTTTTTTTTTACATCGACCAATCTTCATTGTAGTCTGTTTTAATTAACTCTTTTTCTTCCCCCTCCCCTCTCCAAATACTTGCTTTGCTTCTTCTTCCTCTTGTTTCTTTTTCAAAGCATCATCTATTAGCCTTTGCATTATCTGAACATCAATTTCTTCTTTATGTGCTTCGTACAGTCTATGCAGTATTAGCTGTCCTGCAATATAATAGGAAACAATGCATCAGAAAAGGGCTGTCAGAAACTATACAACTTTTTTTTAAAAAGATACATTGTTGATCCCAATAATAATGCTTAACTGCATAATGCTCCCGATAATAACAATGAACTGTATTAGATAGTGTTCTTTAGGCAATTGCTTTAAATGTTTTAAGAAATCAAATGTCTTTCAATACCTGGATAAATTCAGTTGAGTAGCTGAAGGAAATAAATAGTATATCACTATTTATGCCTCACTTTAATGAATGTATGCATTAATCAAGGAATTAAACTGGTGGTAAAGTAGGATATAGTCATGGTAGGATTAATGTATCAATTCTCTGTACAGTTCTTTTCTATGTTATTTGCAAATTGAAACTGAAAATTTTTTTAAAGCAGGGTTTGAATCTCTAGCTATGGTCAGGCTTCAGGTTCCCTAACTTCTGATTAGCGATATTGGATGAGACTGATGGGAATTGGAATCCAACAACAACATCCACATTTTTAGAGATTGAATTCCACAGCTTGGAAAAAGAATGTGTTGAAAACTTAACCACTTCAGCTATGATGGTTATTCCTTAAGTGACATTCATTTATATATTCCTGTCTAAATATGCACTAACCATTTTGTTCAACGTTTTTCAAACAAATCACAATGTCAGGTAGGAGTCCTTTTTCTAACAAAGCAATCCAATGTTCTACCAGTGGAGGGAAATTATCTACCACCCATCCTCCTTTACATGCAGCTCCAGGATATCTGCTTGAATTTGTCTTCTGTAGCTGAAATAAAAGAGTGCAATTAGCATATTAAATGGTTGAATGTGCAGAATGACAGGTGCATTGTTTAGAATAAAGATACATTTTTGAGCTCAGTTGATTGACTTGCATAATTTCTATCCTCAGAATAGAATTTTCATCAACTATTGCAACGAGCTAATTCATTAAAAATTATTTTACATATCAGAGAGAGACCGCTACAAAATTATTACAATCTGCACTTGCTAGGCAAAACCCTTTTCCTATAATTCTATAATAACCCTGTTGTTCTAAAGCAAGGGTATCAAACTTGAATCATCGCAGCGGCATCACGTGATATATAGAGACTTCCCCACCTTCGCTAAATTGGGCGGGGGTGTGACCAGAGCATGATGCATCTGGCTTGCAGGCCGCGAGTTTGACAGCCCTGTTCTAAAGACTCATTTTTTTGTTCAGTCCTTACATATAATTCAGATAACAGAATAACAGAGTTGGAAGGGACCTTGGAGGTCTTCTAGTCCAACCCCCTGCTCAGGCAGGAAACCCTATACCGGTGGTGGTTTGCTGGCAACAATCAGGTGGACATTCCCGAGAAGCCTGTGCTGGATGTGAGTGAGAGCAGGATGATTCATGGAAGAGCAGCACAGGTGAGTCGGGAGTAAGAATGCTAATTAATGGCCCCTCCCTCTGGGGAATATAAGTCTGGTTTCAAACGGCTTTTGCCTTTGCAAAAGGCAAAAGTTCGAAGGAGTTAGTGTGATGATTACAGACTCTGATTTATTGAACTAATTGGCTGCAAGCCATCTGTTATCTACAAAGAGGGTTGTGGAATAAAGCCGTGAACATTTCAGTTTTGGAGTTTATCTGTGTTTGCTCTCAGAAACTTCGGCTGGGACAGAACAATACCATTTCAGACAAATGGTCATCCAATCTCTTCTTTAAAAATTCCAGTGTTGGAGCAGAAGTTGTAAATAGGGATTCTTGCCAGAGCAGGCGGTTAGAATGAAGATCTCCAAGGTCCCTTCCAACTCTTGTTATTTTGTTAAATGATTATCAAATTGTTGTAGCCCTATGATTTTTCTGGGACTGTTCCAAGAAGATTTTTTAGAGTTTACTGGCTTTGCAATACTTAGCTCCCTTTCTTTTTTGCTTTCCGATTATTAAATTTAGAACATTTAAAGAAACGGCCTTTTCATTTTTCTTTGGATGGTTCTTTTTAATTAAGCTAATATCAAGTATCCTTCTTGTGCTGGGAGTGGAAGAAGCAGAAATCCAGAGTGGGCCACTAACAGTGAAAGCCTGCATTAGTTTGTTCAAGAATAATGTTTATCATGCTTATTGAGGGTTTCTTGCACACCACTCTCATCACCTCTCTGCCTATCAATAAAATAGCAACAGCAATAAAATAGATATGGCTTGCAAACACAAATCCTTTAATTAATAAAAATATAACATTTCATGTGAAGATTATGTGAAGATTATATTTTTGTGAATAAAAAAGATGAAGCAAAGCATTGGTAAATAATACAGCATTATGTTGAATTCTGCATGGAACACTGCATGAATCAGAGATTTGATGTTTGGAACACTAAAAACATTTCATCTTTCTGGCCAACAATATTTTTATAAGTTGCAAAGGAATGTCTGTAGACCTACAACATCCACACAGATTTTTTTTTTCTTTGTGGTCAATTACGTGTTAAAGAAGTGACATTTGGCGACCAGCATAACTGGAAACACTGGAATGAGAGTTACATTCATTTCGGGAAGTTCTGCGAATGAAAAGCAGATTTCCTCGAGATTTAAAAACAGAAACAAAAATGCATCAGATTCACAATGAAAATGGCAGGTCCCTAGTATACCATAGTGATTACAAGACATTTCAACATTTTTTATTAGAGATTTTGTTTAGAAATTGTTCAATCTTGTCTGATTCTTGGAGACTGCCTGGACAAATCTCCATAGTTTTCTTGACAAGATTTTTCAAAAATGGCTTGCCTTCTTCCTAGGACCAAGAGAAAGTGACTGGACCCAAGTTACCCAGCTGTCTTTATGCCTATGGCATAATTATAAAGCACAGACTCCTGGTTTAAAGCCTAATGCTTTAACCACTATAACAAACTGGCTCTCTTTAGAAATCTTAGAGAAGTCTAATTTTTTTTTTAGTAACAACAACATTCTTCTATAGCCCCAAAAATCCTTTGTAAGAAAAGGACATTACAAAATTCAAAATGCCTCTGGGACATAAAATGTATAATATACAAAAAGAGAAGAGCATTCTAAAAATGAGTAATGGGGAACAATTAAAGACTTTTTAAAAGGATATTCTCCAATTATGAGAAAGGCGTACTTTGGGGTTTCTTAATAGCTCTAATAAATGACATATTCCAGACTGATTGTTTCTATGCCATAGTGAAATTACTCTCTGTATGCAAACACTAGAATTTAGATTTAAACTAATCTGTAATCTTCCATATAACATTCGAAATTGGTAATTATTTACATAATTTTAAATACATTAAATAACATGCTGGTTATAGAAAGATCTTTCTATCATGCATGCCTTTCATTTGAGCCTGGTGCTTTTACCTCTTCAATAGTTTCTTCTAATACGTCCGCATATGTTTCTGGTGGCAGAGTAATTGGAGACAGCATTGCAGCTTCTAGAGCGCTCTGGACCACTTCTTGGATATCTGGATGGTCAAGAGGGATCTCTGACTCTGCTGGTACTGATGAGATATCTGCTTATTATATAGAAAAAAAAATCCATGTGTAAGTATCTATATAGTAAATATAGTGAACACTAAAAAATCCTGTTAATATTACTACATGGAATGGAAGCTTGCATTAGTGGAATAAAAAGGCCCTCTTTTTCAAATCTGAACTGAAGGATTGTATGAACTTCTGAATAAATATGGTGGGAGCAGGGAGAAGAGGAAAAGGGGAAACGCCACTGCTTAAGCAAAATTCTGCCTATACAATGTTTGATAATGTTCTAGATGTTCTTTTGGACAGTTTAAAAAAAATACTGTACTGGTTTTGTTATGGGTTGAAAGAATGTATTACAAAATATAGATTTCATATTTAAGAAAGCTTGTTAGCGAGAGGGAGCCTGGCCCACACAAGAACATGTCTGTCTTCTCCTATTACTCATGATACTTAACAGATACTTAACAGATAATCAGAGTTGGAAGGGACCTTGTAGGTCATCTAGTCCAACCCCCTGCCCAAGCGGAGACCCTACACCATTTCTGACAAATGGCAATCCAATCTCTTCTTGAAAGTCTCAACTGATGAAGCTCCCACGACTTCCGAGGGCAAGCTGTTCCATTGGTTGATTGTTCTCACTGTCAGAAAGTTTCTCCTTGTTTCCAGGTTAAATCTCTCCTTTTTCAGTTTCCATCCATTATTCCTTGTCTGGCCTACAGGCGCTTTAGAAAATAGCTGATCCCTTCCTCCCTATGTGGCAGCCCCTCATACCAAATGTTGAAGAGAAATATTTAGGAAAGAAAGCATGGGCGAGGGGGGGAAATCTCATAGTGAGTTGCATACTGCCAGCAAAAGGAGCATTTATATTTGCAACCTGGGAGAATAAAAATTCTGATCCAGGAAGAAAGAAAGAGTCTCCTTATGTTAAGCGAAGGATAAAGTTTGACTCTTCCATTAATTTCACCATGACAAAGCAGGAAATGCAAGCGCTGTGCATCAAATCATGCCCAAATCATATAAGATAAATGATAGTGAAAGATGCCCATCTCCATAGCTCTCAATAACATATAAATGTTTGGATCAAGTGAGTAAAATACCCTATAACCCAGCAATAATTGATATTCTTCGATTACAGCAAATAATGCTTCCACTAGATATTTATTATTAAGGCCGATTACTTCGGCCTTTTAAGGTAGGCCAAGTCATAAAACAGACTTCACAAATCTGAACTCTATTCTGATATAGAAGACGGAGGGAGTGGGAGAGAAAAAACCAGAATCTTGACAGTCCAACTGAATTTTCTCCTCCTGCCCTCTTATACCCTTAGTGAATTAGGGCAGAGTCAATCTGAGCTTTTAAATATACATTTTACATTGTTTTGTGGCTTAATGTACATAACCATCATTATTTCTGCCTAATTTCCACATTCTAGCCACAATACCTATTTGTTCTGCAGACTGGGATGAAGACATTTCTTCAGTCTCATCTTCTTCTTTTATTACACTCCCTTGTTTTATGGTACTGTCCTCTAGACAGGTATTAAGAGACATAAAATACAATGAGTTATGCAGACAACATCTTTCTGTGGACTCACATGGTTGGTTCACATAGTACTCTAAATCAGAACATGGTTTCTTTGATTTTGCTTAGACCTGCCACTGAAAAGAATGTATCAGGATTGACATCAACACAGGAAGGAACAATTATGCCAAGGATCTGTATGGTGTAAAAACAGGTTACATCTCTATTTGATTATCCTGGTGCAATTAAAAACCACACTGATCGATCTTTAAAATTTGGTATGCAGGAGCAAAGCTTAATAATGGTTACTGCAGGACATAGGAAGTAGAACTTTAAGTTTTCCCTTTCTGGCTATGATATCACTTGTGAAGTTAGTAACACAATTGTTAAGTGAATCTAGCTTCCCCATTGACTTTCCTTGTCAAAAGGTTACAAAAGGTAACCACATGACCCCAGAACACTACAACCATCATAAATATGAGTTGCCAAGTATCTGAATTTTGATCACATGAGGATGCTGTAATAGTTGTAAGTGTGAAAAACAGTCTTAAGTCACTTTTATCAGTGATCTTGTGACTTCAGTCACTTAAGTCAACTACCCGTATGTGCTTCAAAGGAACAACATCCCCAACTTTGGTAGAAAAATTTTGATCAGGAGAATAATGTAGGCGAGGGTTAATTTTTCTTCTTCTTCTGTGCCATAGCTTGCATATACTAGAGAATCCTTTTTTCTCCACTGTTTATTAGATTTTGCTAAAGAGATGGACAACATGCTTTTATAACATATAATTCTCACAAAGACATGCCTGGTCTTTAAATATTTACAGCTGGGAAATAAAAAAATGGGAGAGAATTTGAGAGAAAATTAAAAAAATAAAAACAAATGAATTTTAGCAAACAAAAGCTTAAGGAATGTTGACTTACACCACCCTCCAACATGTGATAACCCAGAAGTAAGTCTCATTGAATTCAGGTGAATTTAATCCTAGGGAATTGGAATAGGATTGCAGGCTTAAACTCATATCTGGTTGCTTAAACCAGTTGGGCATAACCATGAATCATAAAATACAGTGCAGCATATGTAATCGTGTCCTCAAAATGGACTTGCATGGATATCAGATCTGCTTTCAAATTCCATATAAAATAAAAATAATGTGTCTATTATCTATTGTATCTTGCTTACTGTTACTTCATAATTTTTCATAATTATGACTATCCTCCTTTGATATAAAAATAATTCAATTTAAGATTAAGAAATAACGTATGGCACATATTTTCCCATCCTTCCTTCATATAGTAGAGGAAAAGACTGGCCAAGTGAAAAAACACTTTACCTGCGGTTTATTTAAATTTCAACTAAATAAGAACAAACCAACTATAAATAATAGCTTCAGGACTGGGATGATTTAAATAGATAAATAACTCACTGGCTTTTAGCATCACAGGGAACTGGCAGGAGTAAAAATGGAAACAAAAGCTTCAATTTTTCACCTTATTTTAATAAAATAAGGGAAGGAAGAATGTTTGTGAAAAGTCTGAACTTTGTTGCTGTTACTTCATATAGTAGTAAATTATGATCTATTATTTTTTAATTAATTCAATGAATCATTCATTATAAGATGGTAAAATCTCAGCTTCAGGATTGGGACCATATAGATTTTAAAAACTCCACTTACAAATCTACATGTACAAGTAATGCTTCTGTATCAGAAAAAAAGATTTTGTCCTGTTATTTTGAACATGCAGGCAGACTCTTTTACAAATGAAAATATTCACTCCCTGCCACCCCCTACCCCCATTTTATCATATTACAGCAACTGAGAAATAATGCTAGATTTATTTCCATATCATAAGATTGTTTCATTCAAGACAACGACAAATTTGCATACAGACAGGAGGTTGTACAACTTTCCTCATGATGTAACCGGAACAATCTGGAACTGAACACACTCAAAACTGTAGAAATGGTGGTAGACTTTAGGAGAAACCCTCCCATGCTACCACCTCTTACAATACTAGACAACACAGTGTCAACAGCAGAGACCTTCAAATTTCTAGGTTCTATCATATCACAAGACCTAAAATGGACACCTAACATCAAAAACATCATCAAAAAAGCACAACAAAGAATGTTCTTTCTGCGCCAACTTAGAAAGCTCAAACTGCCCAAGGAGCTGCTGAAACAGAGGAATTATTGAGTCTGTCATCTGCACCTCTATAACTGTCTGGATTGGTTCTGCAACTCAACAAGACAGAGACTTCAGAGAGTAATTAGAACTGCAGAAAAAACAATCACTATCAACCTGCCTTCAATTGAGGATCTGTATTACTGCATGAGTCAAAAAGAAGACTGTGAAAATATTTACATCCTAGACATAAACTGTTTCAACTCCTTCCCTCAAAACAACCCTATAGAGCACTGCACACCAGAACAACTAGTTTTTTTCCGAAAGCCATCACTCTGCTAAACAAATAATTCCCTCAACACTGTTCAACTATTTACAAAGTCTGCACTACTATTACTGTTAATCTTCTCATCACTCCTTATCACCCATCCCCTCCCACTTGTAACTGCATGACTGTAACTTTGTCGCTTGTATGCTTATGATTATCTTTGTATCCTTACCTTATGATTCTTGATGAATGTATTTTTTTTTAATGTATACCGAGAGCATTTGCACCAAGGCAAATTCATTGTGTGTCCAATCACACTTGGCCAATAAAGTATTCTATTCTATTCTGTTCTGTTCTGTTTTGTTCTGTTCTGTTCTATTCTAAAACAAATTGTATTACAAGTCTTCTGACAACCTAAACAACTAGATTCCAAGGATGGGGCTTACTTCACTATGCAGGGAGAGCTCTGTGTGTATATCATATTCTTCTATAGAATGTATGAAAAATCAAATCCTTAGATTACCTTTTGCACTAGTAATTGTTGAAACACTAGGCAGAATTGAACTTTTTTCCTCTGTGGGAATTTCTTCCTCTTCCTCACTGTCACCAAACTCTTGAGCATATAGTTCAGCTATATAAAAAAGTTAACATAATTAATGGGAAATACTTCTATTAAAGAAAGATTTCAGACAATTTCAGAAGATGTAATAAACACAATGGGCATTTAACAAATTACATTTGTTAATTGAGAAGTTATTCATAACCTGCATCTGCATAATAAGCTTGCCTTCCCTACCTCCATTTCACCTCGGTTTACATCTAGCCACTCTATGAGCCACTTGTAAAATCGTATGCCTTTTAAAAACATTTGTCAGCTGGAAAATGTGCTAGCAGGCACTTTTTAATTATTAGTATTTTGCTAGTTGGGATTACAGTTGTTGTAGCTGCCGAACACAAACAATAGAAAGGAAATGTTCACGATTTGGGAGTGATACAAACCCTATGAGGAAATGTCCCTGGTTTAATCAATTTATGAAATTTATGAAACTGCCACCCTAGCCTTGCAACATTGCTGCTCAATCTCTCCTCTAAAGGAAGATTAGTGAAGATCAGAGGTGGTATTCAGCCAGTTCTGACCAGTTCTGGAGAACTGATAGCGGAAATTATGAGTAGTTCAGAGAACTGATAAATACCACCTCTGACTGGCCCCACCTCATCCATTTGCTGCCTCCCAAGTCCCAGTTGATCAGCTGGGTCTTCTTTTGTTGCCCTGCACAGGGGAACAGAGCTGGAAAGCAGGTTAGTGGGGTGGGGAAGGAATGGGATCTTGCAGTATCCTTCCCCTGGAGTGAGGTGGGAAAGGAATATCCTTCCCCTGCCACGCCCACCAAGCCATACCCACAGAAATGGTAAAAAAAAAATTGAATCCCACTACTGGTGAAGATTATTTTTGGTTCCAACGGAAGACAATATAGAGAGAGCAGGGGTCCCCAACAGCTGGACCATGGCCCACTACCAGGCTGCGGCCCATTTAGAACTGGGCCACAGGACTTCCGGTTTAAGCTTCTTTGGCGACAGACTGAAATCTGCGATCATGTGCGGTTTCGATTTGTGCTCGCTGCCGGAGCGCCTTGAGCTGGCTGGATTCGGGACAAAAGCTACTCCATAAAGGTGGTGAAGAGGGGGGAGACCACCAGCAGGATCGTGGACAGCTGCATCTGTCCTCCTCAGCTGGCCATTACTCCCTTTCCCGAAGGCGGTTGCAGTGGTGGTCAGAAATGGCCACCTCAAAGAAGAACTTGACCGGAAAAGATTGTGCAGGAGGAAGATAAGAGAAAGTTTTGACTGACTGTGTTGAACTGAAAAAGCAACAACATAAGGTACCCTGAAATTTGAATTATAAAGAATAACTTGTTCCCAAAGATTTTTGAAGCGGTGAAGGAGAGAGGGAAGGGGAAAGATTTGGTCTTTTTTTCTTTCCTTCCCCATATTGACAGCTAAGAGATTTAAGCAAGAAACTGATAAAAATTGACGTTGACATTAATAGGCATTTAAGCTGAAAATAAAAGTCAAAGGGATAATAAAGATTTTTGGATATTTAAAAATTTAAAAGAAGAAAAGGAGAGAAAAGGAAAAAATAGAAGGGTGGGATCTGGAAAAATGGAGGAGACCACCTGGAAGAAAAAGGAATTAACAGTGAAACTTTAACAAGATTCCTAAAAGATATATTCCAACTGAAACTTGGTAACAAGATAAATAGAACCCCAGGAAGAGAAAGTGGAAAAAAGAAGTAAGAAGAAACAGATTTGGATTATTTGGATCATTTGGATGTTTTTGGATTTTTGGTTATTGGATTTAAATGACTAAAATCATCAGGTGGTTGTTTAAAAGTGTTTAAAATGACATCACTCTTGGAAGAACTGAAAATGGTACTTAAAGAACAGAAAGAAGATGGACAAGAAGGAAGAAGTTTTTTTGGCTTCTTATTTCAATTCTTAGAAATGGAGGTCTTGAACTATGAGAAACAACAAGAAATGCTTCCAGAACAAGAAAGGCGGGACAAAGAAGAAGCCATTTTTAATGGCCAATAATTCTATGTGGGGGAAAAAAAGGAAAGGCAGGAAAGAGAGTGAAAAATTTAAGATCTGAAAAAACAACCAAACAACTAATTACAATATTAGAAAGAAACAGAAGAGATGATAATGTAATGGAATGTTTGTTAACAAATAAATGAAATAAAGATAATGAGAGAATAAAATTAGGAAAGGATGGGAACATTCTAATTGTTATCAATGATTTATAAAAATTTAAGTGAAGAGAAATATGAAAAAAATATGGAAATATTATAAATGTTCCTAAGGAAGTATGATATTTAATTGAAAATAAATGTTAAAGAGGTTAATTAATGTTAATGGAAGATTGTGATTAACATTAATGGTTGAGCTGAATTGGAATAGAATAAATGTTTTTTTATGTACTATTGTTATATACATTTTTTTTAGGAACTTAGTGCGCATTTTAAGAATGTACCAAGCAGAATTCGATTGGCAAAAGTTATGTGTTATAAAATAAAGGTTAGATATTGAATGTTATAATTGCAAAGGCATAAATTGAAATAAGATTTGAATGGACAAAAATCAAAAGATACAAAGGTGTCATACTCCAATCAGTAACTACAGGGGAAAACTTGTTTAATGAGAAAAGAAAATATGAAATTGAAACAGGACAGACAAAAATATAAATATGATTTGAAAAATATTGAATCTTAGAGAAAGATATATAATTGAATTTAGAAAGGAATGAGATAATTAAAAACAAGGTTGAGAAAACTAAGGGAAGGGAAAAATCACTGAGAAAATGCTAAAATAGTAATAAGATATGGAATAGAATACAAAGATGAATATTAAATTGAGTGTCTGTATAGAGAAGTGATAACCCCGGATCATGCTATTCTCAAAAAAAGATATTTTATTTGTATTATGTTTTGTGCAAACCCAATAAAAAATTTTACAAAAAAAAAAAAGAACTGGGTCACAGAAGTGGCAGGCGAGCACCTGCATGCAGCTTTATTTGTGTGTGCAGCAGGCAAACATATGCATGCAGTTTCATTTGTGCAAGTGACGGATGCGTTTGCCTGCTGCTCATGTAAATGGAGCTGTGCACACATGCGCTCACCCACCACTCATGCGAAACCCTCCCCCTCCCCCTATTTGCCACTGGATTCAAACATGTTCTAATAGAGTGAAAAATGTTGGCAGAAAAACTGAGCTAGAAGCTATTTGGCAATAAAAACGTATGGCTGGTTGATTGGTTGGTTGGTTGGATGGATGAATTTTTATACAGCCAAGCTCCAGAGAAACTCCTGGTAGTCTGTATATAAAATGATAAATAAGATTTAAATATAAAACCAGAATAAATAACCAACTCAAGAATAATATTCAATAAATACTTTTCACTGAAATAACATACTGTATTAATACTGATAGAATAATGGGTGGTCTCTGTGGTTGATAATAATATATTGAAAGATTGAGTTTTACATCAGTATTTTATGGATATCTCTTTTTAAAATGACAATAAGTACTATATTTTGCATGTTTGTTTTGATAAATTTAGAAAATGTTATAATTTTGGTTGTACTTCCTCATCTCTTCTTTATTTTACTTTACCAAGAAAATGTTTAAATGTTAAAAAAACAACATCCCAATGGAGATGAGCAAAAAATGACCTCATCCTTCTCATTTTAAATAGCAATTCACTGCTTGCAGTCAATCACTCCAATGCTCATTCTTTCATTCAGCAAGTCCTTGCAGAAACGTTCTTACATAATTTCTGAATCAAAACAATGATATCTGAACAACTTAGCTTTGACATGGAACCATCTCACCTTGTTCCTTCAGTTGCTGCTCTATTTCCATTTTCTCTTTCACTCTGGCAATGCCTACTAGGATTGCTTCAGCTCGGGTCTGCTCAATGAGTTCTATCCTTGCTTGTTCATAATGCATTTTCAGAAGAGCATCCATGTCAAGAACCTACAGAAAACCATTGAATATGGCCTCTTAGAGAGGAAGGGGCAGATACACTATAAGTTTGTCCTGTTCCCCCCCGCCCCCAATACAAAGTAGGAACCTCAACAGCCCTAACCCTAATACTGACGCTCTGCCTTCCATGTTTCATTTCCCAAATTTTATAGTGAAAATGAATATTTCATTAAAAAAACAACAATCTTGTTATATTTGAATATGAAAACACCATAGAATGTCATTTTTTAAACTGTACACTGAATTTTGTGTGCGCAAATGCCCAGAGTCTCCTTGTAGGGGAGATGGGTGGTATAAAAATTTAATAAACAAATAGTATGAAAGCAGATACCCATATAAATGTCCTTGACCACAGAGAAGAGTTGATATAGAAACCTAATAAATAGATAAATAAATGCAAGGTTTTCTAAAACCTTTCCCCCCTATTGCTTTTGCCACTTTTAAAGCAAGAAACTTTGAACAGCCATTTGTAGGGCTCAACAGAATCAGGTGACAAAGAAATCCAAGGAAAATTTACTTGGCCTTTAATAATTGGTGTCACAGAATAAATGATTACGAATACAATTCCCAGTTTCAGTGATATGTATATTCTTTGTGGTTGTCAGCCTTCAAGATCTTCTACTATTGTTTTGCATCTTTTGGCTGCCATTAGTAACAGGGGGAGGAGGGGGTAAAATCTGGGAAGCGAGCTGGAGGTGTTACATTCTAGTGTTGTATAAAATGAGGGCGGGGAGTATAAATTCTTGCTTAGGTTTCTATTTTTCGCTTAGCTTTCTTTTCTCTGTGCAGCTGCAACCCTTTATCAAAATATGCCAAGGTCAATGGACAGAGGCCTCATCACCACCTGAAGATGTCCACATGATCATATTCACAACTTTTAATTGGAAGAATCATTTGAACTATTGGGGGTGGGAACACTTCCATCACTTTGTATATGTGATTTGCGTGCCTAATTCCTCAGATTCAGAATTCTATTGTTGCTACCACTTCATTTTCAGTAAAAGATATCTTTTCTCTAATTAAAGGAGTCTAAGTATTTCTTTCGTGAATTTTGAATGGAGCACTACCTGACAGTGGTTCTATACCAAGCTCTTGGTTGTGAAAGGCATTGTGCTTAAGATATTCTATAAACAGGCACTTTAAGATTTTGATTCTAAAGTGAATTTATACCCACCTTTCCCTGATAATGGTTTGCAAGCAACTCACACAGGGTTGTTTTCCCAGAGAATGGAGGGCCCATTACCAGTACTTTACAAGGTGGAAGTGGCATAGGAGGCAGCAGGTAGGAACGGGGATTCAGCATGAATTGTTTCAAAGCTTCTTCTGTAGAAAGCAGGTACATCTTACCTAAGAAGCTGCAAAGAAAGCAAAAATACAGAACTACAGCTTTAGAAAAATGGATTTTGTATTAAGGGGTAATAAAGTTCTACTTACCTAACAGCATTGTCTGCGGTTCCCATGATAATGTCACCATCTTTTAAAGCCACAGGACATGCTCGGCCCCACTTACTGCGACGCCATCGATGTCTAGGTCCTACAAGTTTATAAGACGCAAGTATCCGAAAAAGTTCATCCTGAGGGCCAAAATAAAGAAAACAACTGAAGCCCTTGGAAAATATATTGTAAAGGAAAGTGACGGGTATTTTTTTACCATCACATATTTTCAAACATTTTGTCACTAATTCTAACCATGCTGCTGAAGGTTAAAATAATTATTTGTTATATGAATGCCACTGAGTGATAGCAATAGCACTTAGACTTATATACTGCCTCACAGAGCTTTTACATCCTTCTCTAAGTGGTTTATAGAATCAGCATATTGCCCCCAACAATCTGGGCCTTCATTTTACCGACCTTGGAAGGATGGAAGGCTGAGTCAACCTTGAGCTGGTCAGAATCGAATTGCCAAAATATAGGCAGCTGGCAGTCAGAAGTAGCCTGCAGTACTGCACTGTAACCACTGCACCATCACGGCTCAATGATGATAAAAAAAGGTTTACACATAAGCTCTTATCAGAAGATATCATTATATTTTTGGGATTTTTCTTAAAAATGAAATGTAGAAATATTTTATTTATATAGTCAGTTTGGTCTAGTGGTTAAGGCATTGGCCCAGAAACTGGGAGACCATGACTCCTAGTCCTGCCTTAGAAATGAAAGCCAGCTAGGTTACTGGTCCAGTCTCTCAGCCCAACCCATCTCATCGGATTACTCTTGTGGGGAAAATATGAGGAGAAAGTATTAGACACGTTCACTGCCAGATTTTTAAAAATGATAAAGGCAGGTTAAATGATATAAAAACAAATAGCACATAATAAACAATAACAATAAAGCAGGGGTGTCAAACTCAAGGCCCGTGGGCTGGATCTGGCCCGCAGGGTGCTTAAATCTGGCCCCTGGGGCCGGCCTGGAAATAGTAAAGGACTGGCCTGCGGAGCCTCTGGCATCCAAAATGGAGTGCAGGGGGCTGCACACAACCCCCTGCGCCCTGTTTTGCAGTTGGATGGCCTCCTGCAAGGCTCTGCTGGCCAAAATGGGGCATTCGGCTTGTCATCTGTATCTAAGGCATTTTTTGAAGGTGTGTCATATGCTTTAATCTGCTTTGAGTAAGAAACATCTATTATCAGCATTTATAGCAACACTCTCTTTAATATGTGCTATTTCTACTGGCAACCAATAGGAAAACATGTAAATATCACACTTACGTTTTCCAGACCATCTAACATTTCTTCGTCTGCACTCTGAAGCTTGGTTATGAGAGCTCCATACCGTTGGCCCATGGATTCAAGGCGGGTTATTACTGACTGAGCAAAACCACATAACAGTTCATGCATAAAATATCTTTAGGTAATATTGGTATTTGGATTTGAAATATAAAACCAATTTGAAAGACTACTTCAGTACATTTTTTAAAATAAACAACTTGATCAATAAAAGATAGCAGGTGGGAAGCATAGTTCTCTGCAATTTCTAAAAAGGTTTTTAATATTGATACATTAATATCATAATAATATTAGTATTATCTATATATTGAACTGTCTTGTACATATAGGATAGAGACAAAAAACTCATTGCCAAGTTGTAGAAACCCTGTTGCCTTAAAGGAGGCAGGGTTGAAACTGGAATAGGGTATAATTGGCATTGAAAATAAGTGTGTGTTCCTTACTTACTTTAAAAAGTTCATCTGCATTCTTGTTTCCATCGAGTTCAAAAAGATACTGAGAGTCTTGCTCAGCCATTAATTCCTGAAATTTTAAAACAGAAATATGACTGAATATATAGATAGGATTTGATTTGGATCCCATGGCCTCAAATGGTTGCACTGACAGGTCTGAGGAAAAAAACCCATGCAGTTATTTTTTGACATACTTTTTTCTAAATATCTAATATTATTGTAACTACAATATTTATTTGGCAAGAAATGTGCGGACAAACACTTCACTCGTAAGTACAATTGAACTTAATGCAATCCAGAGGCCAGAATTGCATAAGTTCAATTGTACTTATGAGTGAACACAGTTTAGAATTTGACAAAGAAGAGATGTTGGGCTGGCAGAGGAGCCATATTCTACTTTATCCTCATTGTCCATATTATATTCCTTGACTGAGGACAATATCGAATTTACATATCCATTCAACAACCAGTCCGTGTGGCAAGGAAGACCGCTTTAGAACCAAATGCAATGGCTTGGCAAGCAACAGCTCTACAGTATGGCTGCAAACACAAACCTCCAGTACAGAACCCCATTCATGCGTTCCTATTTTTTGATAAACGTACATGGACATATGAGGAAAAAAGGAGATTCCTTCCCACATTTATAAAAGAGAGTCAAGGCATTTTAGAATATAATTGATTTTTAAAATATTTTATATTTTGGTTCCCGTAGTACTAATTCTACAGCTTGGATGAAACCATGATTACTTTTGTGCCCCTTTTTGATTTTAGATGCTTTAAATAAGGAATCTTGTCCCTTATATAGTAGAATCAGAGGGAAAAAGCTCTTTTTTTAAATATAGTAGTAATTTCACTGAAAGTCAAGATTACAAAAATAAAAACCTAATATAAAATAATAATTAAAAAAGGAATAAGAAAAATGGAAAGTGTAGGGTAGAAAACACAATATGTGGAATAGCTATTTGGGCTGTATGTCACATTTTATGGTTTAGTATGGTCCTCTACCCTTGTCCCAACTTTGCAGTTTCAAACATTCCTCTAATCAAGATTGAAAAAAAAATCTGTAATGTTGTTTCCTGCTACTTTGAGGAAACCACACTTTAATCTTCCCAAAAGAGTTAATATTGTTTTAATTTTTTTTAAAAAATGGCATTCTTTCCCAGATCCACATCCATAATACAGTCCTAGGCACTCTGCAGTACTATCTCACCCAGGTTCTCCAAAAATATTAAGTTGGGCCACAATCACCAAGAGTCACTTTGGATAGTGAGGTGGGCAGTATATAATTTTCATAAATAAATAAACTTTATGCTTAAAATTTACCTTATAAATCCAGCCAACTGTGATTTATTCAATGAACTATTATTAATCAAACCATGTGTTGCCATAATATGTAAAGTAGGCCTTGAAAGTTCATGAATTATAATAATAAGTTTAGTACAATGTGCTAAAGATGAGCATTTGTGCATGGATTCATGATATAGTTATCTAAGCTTACCAGCAATAATAAAAGTTACAACATTGATAGCTGGTATTTTTTATTTCCTTCTTTTCTTACTTCTAGATGTTATGGCACAGAAGTGCAAAAGATATCCTTATCTTACCTCTAGAGGACGCAGCAGAGTATCTTTATAGAGATCAATTCTCTTTTGTGCATTTTCCTTAAAATCTTCTGGCCTTTGCACTAAAGTTGGCAAAATTTCTGTCAACATAATTTGATCAGCCTAGGTGAAATGAAAAAAAACACCCCTTTTAAAAATAAATACATACAGAAAAAATTAATTAGTTGAAAACAATTTTCAATTATTTAAAATAAAATTGTGGCTGGCTTAGTTACAGGCTAAAATGAACCTTTAATAAAACTTCATTCCTGAACAAATATGCAATTCCAGTTACTAAAATTGAAGTGATTTTGTAAGTTTTTAAAAAAAAATATTTTCCTGTTGAGGAATTCTGCAATAGATTAGATAGATAAATAAATAGATAGATAGATTATATAGATGGATGGATGGATGATGGGAGAGAGGGAGAGAGAAAGAGAAAGGGGGAGAGGTCATAAAACTTATCCTGCATCACCTAAACAAGGCTGCTACTTCTGAAGGATGCTATTTCCAATGCTAAAATAGAACTATGCTAGTCAAAGACAATTTTATACTTGGAATGGGAGGAGATCCCAGCCAGTTCTTTGCTTCAGCAGGCCAGCCAAATGCCTTAGGTCTGGGTCTTTAAAGTAACTCTATAAAGTTCAAATCATCTTATTAAATGGATAAATATAAAGGGTTAGTAATACTGCTAATTAAAGACATATAGCTTTAATATGACTACAAATGACAATGGATTTTCCCCCCTCAAAATGCAGCATGTAGAATTAGGGTATTACGTATAACCAGGGGTGGGATTCAACTTTTGTAACAACCGGTTCTGTGGGTGTGGTTCTGTGGGCGTGGTTAGGTGGGTGTGGTCATGTGACTGGGTCGGTGTGGCTTTTTTTTGCACCCCCACTCCCGTTTTTTTGGCCTTCTGGGCCTCAGGGAAGCCTCCTGGGGGAGCTTTTTTGCTTCCAGGCTTCCCTGGGGCTCAGGAAGGAAAAAATATGCAGAAAGGGGGCATACAGCACCCCATGCTCCATTTTGGGGCCTTCTGGGCCCCAGGGAAGCCTCCTGAGGGGTCCTTTTTGCTCCCAGGAAGCTTCCCTGGGGCCCAGGAAGGCAAAAAATGGAGGGGGGGGATGCTGCACCCCTTCTCCATTTTTTGCCTTTCTGGGCCTCAGGGAAGTCTCCTGGGTGAAGCAGTAAGTAAGCAAGGGGAATCCTGTCACAGCTGATAATAGGAACAGCTGATTGTCAGGAGGGGGCAAAAAAGAAATATCATAAGGAGTGATTGGGCAGGGAAGAACACAGTCAGCTATGTCAGGCATGCGCGAAATGTTGCCTATGCGCGATAAGGACTGACTGGGCGGGGAGGGGAAGGAAGGGGCAGGCAGAGAGAGGCGGGGCCAGCCAGGGGCACGATTTACTGGTTCTCTGAACTCCACAGAATCATAACCGTTCTATAGAATTGGTCCGAACCAGTAGAATCCCACCTCTGTGTATAACTGTTGTACAACTTAATTTGATTAACTTTATTAAAGAAGAATTTTAACAAATATTAAACAAAGTGTTGAGAATGATCCAAGATTTTATTTTATTTGAAACAAATAATTGGTTTTTTAGAAAATATGGGAAAACTACTTCGTTTGACTCATCTTCCTCTTCTTCCTCTTCTGCTTCCTCATCCTCTTCTTCACCTTTACGGAATTCTTTCTTCTTTTTCTTACGCTTTTCAATAATATCAGGATCCCAATCTTCTCTTTTAAATATATGTCCTGTGTCAGGCTGTTGTCTTTGACCAGTGATTCTTTGGCACAAGTCATTGTTAGGACACTAGTTAGAACATGGGGAAAACAGATCATTGTTTTCAAATCCAATAACATAACTTTGTAGCTCTTCTTTCTGAGATCTTAAAATGAAAACTTTTATTGCTAATGTGGAGGTGCAGTTTCTTTTCAAACTAATAAAAGGCAGTTGGCAACTTCTACTTTTATGACAATGGGTTTAAAGGAGACAAGGATGGCTTTACAAAGCATAATTTGTAAGGGTATGAAGCACAGTTATAAAATAAACACAAGATTTACTAAGAACTTTCAAACGCTGATTACCTTAATATTAATCAGGAAATCTGGTTTTAATTTTAAATTTTTAATCACATCTATTTGTTCTGGGGTAGACATGAAATCCTCAGAAAGAGAAGGGAAATCACAGAGAACATAACCTGCAAGGGGGCGGGGAAAATGCAAATATGATTATACAGTACTTACAGAACCCACACTTAACATTTATTTTATAGTAATTATGGGATGACTATGGGTCTTTCTTCATTTGTATCTAACCACTGTACAACCAATTCCTGGAAACATTTTATACTGCTGTGTCCAACCAACAAATAGCTTTATGGATGAAAACAGTGTTTTCCCCTTAGATCAAAATAACAGAATAACAAAGCTGGAGGGACCAAGGAAGTCTTTTAGATCAACCAGCAGCAGTTCCAAGGTGTGTCAAATCTGATGTACAGTATTTCAATGCCTATGCTATTGGAAGTCCATCTGATAAACTGGGATAGTAGAATCAGCCTGCACCTACTGGCCCCTTGAATGAACGTACACTCTCCCCTCTGATCTCCATATGTGCTTTGCTACACTTTTTCTTATTTTCTTTCCTAAAGGGAGAGGTATGGAGAGATGCCCAATTTTGAAAGAGCAACAGTTTCCTGTAAACCGGATAAGCTACACTTTTTTTCTACAACTTTTAAAAACCTCCACTTTCTTCTCTAATCTCATTTTTACCAGGGTGTTTTCTTTTGTGTAATGCCGATGCTCAAAGTTAGCAAATACCATAGCTAACACCATATACCCTATATAACCCTCACTGCCTTACAGAGCCACCCAGAGTTGTCTGGGAATTGGGTGGTCTCTAAATCCCTCTTTTTCCCCCTATTCAATCATTTGCAATTCTCCGAGACTGCCTGCTATTTACTTGGCAAGGTTTTTCAGAAGTGGTTTGCCATTTCCTCCTTCCTAGAGTTGAGAGAAAGTGACTGGCCCAAGGTAACTCAGCAGGCTTCATGCCTAAGGCAGGACTAGGACTTTCCTAGATTCTAGCCTGATGGCTAGATTGGCTCTTTTTATTTCTTCTGTTAAAATTTGTTGAAATTCTTGGAGACTGCCTGAATAAGTCCATAAAGTTGTCTTGGCAAGATATTTCAGAAGTGGCTAGCAATTACCTCCTTTCCAGGATGGATAGAAAGTAACTGGCCCAAGGTCATTCCAGATGACTTTGTGTCTAAGGCAGTATCAGAATTCACAGTTTCCTGGTTTCTAGCCTAATGCCTTAGCCACTACACTAAATTGGCTTTCTAAATCCCATACAATCCACGGAACAGATAGGAAAATAAATAAATCAGAGGTATATATTTCTAGGATTATGATGAGCTTACTTAATAGCTAGTGGAAAAAAGAAGATGCAGCAATTCATACCAAAGTGATTAATCTCTGGTGAGTCCAGCTTGATCATAAGCATCTTTATCACCAACTCTTCAGGAACATTTTGACCTTGGTAAAGCAGGTCCTTACACTTAAGGAGAACAATGTAAAATATTGAATTGCATTGAGAATATATAATAGGGGATATATAATTAGCATACAAAGCTACCTTATACTGTATCAAAAAATTTATTCAGGTGCTCTCCATATTGCTTCTTTTATATTTTGGACTACAACTCCCACAAATCTTTTCTTCTCTCTCTCCCTCTCTCTCTCCCTCCCTCCCCCTCCCTCTCCACCTCTCCCTCCCACTCTCTCTCCTCCCCACTCCCTCCCTCCCTCTGTCTCCTTTCCATTTTCTTTTATAGCATCACCTTAAAGATACCGAATACATTCTTTTACAGTCTTTTACTGTATATTATCTGCTACATTGTCTTATACTGAAGACACCCCAAAATGAACCTGTATACAAAATATGTGGTCTGCCAGTAAACTTGGTACATTGCCCGTATTTCAAATCCAATCAAATTGCAATAATTCAAAGCTGTGAGCTGAACTGGGCTTTATAAATTATAAATTTACTAAAGAATAAAATATAAAACTATACCTCAAAATCCAGGTAAATAAATAAGTACAGGCTTTACCTTCAGTCCATATTCTGTTTCGGCTGTTACATTTTCATTTATAAGTTCAAAAGCTAAAAGAATATATCACATAGAAAAAAAATTAAAAAAAAGTTCAGATGGTGCTGTGTGCATGTAAATATGCAGTACTGTATAATGCAAAACAGAATTCTGATAACTTTAAATGGCAATTCAAAACAACATTTTTAACATTGAAGCTCATACATTCCTTTTCCATAAAAATCCATCTCCATCTTCTTGTTCTGCAAGCGTTTCTTGTTGTTTCTCATAGTTCCAGATCTCCATTTCTAGGAATTCAAATACGAAGCCAAAAGAACCTCTCCCTTCTTGTGCATCTTCTTTCTGTTTTTTAAGTTCCATTTTCAGTTCTTCTAGAAGTGATGCCATTTTAAACACTTTTAAACAACCACCCAATTGATTTTAGTCATTTAAATGCAATAGCCAAAAATCCAAAAATCACCAAGTAATCCAAATTATCCAAAGCTGTTTCTTCTTGCTTCTTTTTTTACTTTCTCTTCCTGGGCTTGTTTTTATTTTGTTACCAAGTTTCAGTTGGAATGTATCTTTTAGGAATCTTGTTAAAGTTTCACTGTAAATTCCTTTTAGTTCCAGGCAGTCTCCTCCATTTTTCCAGATCCTGCCCTTTTTATTCTTTTCTCTCCTTTCCTGCTTTTAAAAGTTTTTAAGTATCCAAAATCCTTTATTATCCCTTTGACATTTTATTTTCAGGTTAAATGCCTATTAATGTCAAAGCGGATTTTTATCAATTTCTTATTTAAGTCTCTTAGTTGTCAGTATAAGGAAGGAAGGAGAAAAAAAAACCCAAATCCTTTCCCTTTCCTCTCTCCTTCGCCGCTTCAAAATCTTCTTTGGGAACAATGTTATTTTTACAGTTTAAATTTCAGGGTACCGTATGTTGTTGCTTTTTCAGTTCAACACAGTCAGTCAAAACTTTCTCTTATCTTCCTCCTACACAATCTTTTCTGGTCGAGTTCTTCTTTGAGGTGGCCATTTCTGAACACCGCTGCAATCGCCTTCGGGAAAGGGAGTAATGGCCAGTTGGGGAGGAGAGATGTGGCTCTCCTCGACTCTGGTGACGGTCTCCCCCGTCTTCACCACCTCTACGGGGTGGCTTAGCCCTGAAACCAGCTGGCTTGGGGCGCTCAGGCGGTGAGCACGGATCGAAACCGTGCACAATCACGGATTTTGGTCCATCGCTGAAGAAGCTCAAACCGGAAGTCCCAAAAAGTCTGAATTTTTATCATGTCACTATGGGGATGCTGCAATGGTCTTAAGTGTGAAAAATGATCATGTCACTTTTTTCAGTGCCATTGTAACTTCAAATAGTCACTAAATAAATTGTTGTAATTTGAGAACTACCTGTACAATAGCTGCATTGTATCTTCCAATTATAATTTGACCAGAGTCCAAATATGATCAAAGTATTCTAAAACAATATTAAATATTTTCCATTTCTTTCTTTTAAACTATTACAGATTTAGAGAAGAATGAATCAATATATTTTTCTTTAAAGCCAATTTTAGATTTCCAAAGTACTTATCATGGACTGATAATTATCATAATCATTAAAACTCCTATTTAAATAGAAAAGTCTAATTATAGTTCTGTGCACTTCATAATCTAGAAGTTGACCATGATCGCCACAAAATAAAAGACACTTTTAGCCACCAGAGGGCTCCCACGTTCCAATTGTTGCCTGCTCTAATTTTACAGTAACAGATAACAAAAGCAGGCTCATATAAACAATTTCCCTTTCAGAACTTAAATAAAATTATATTGCAATTTTAAAAATTCAGAAATTTTAGTCTTGCCGCAGGATTCTTTGCAAATCACTGTAATTATGTTCTAATGATAGCACTTCAAAGAAATGATGCTTCTGGGAACAAACTGGAAAATCAGGTACATGCTGCCTCATAGTTTTAGGTTTTTACTCAGAAACCTGCTGATGCCAAATTAATTCTAAAGGAACAAGCCGGAATCCAATCATTAGCTTGCTGTGCCACATTCTTTATTCACTCTTACAAATTTAATGTAAAAACTACGGCTCCCAAAGGTAAGGTAGTCTCTCTGGGGGGCCAGAATATCCCCGAGGAGAACTTAATTTAAAAACCAACAATAGATTTCTAAAAGCTGTACCTGATGGAAAATATATATTTCCCTCTAATCGCTTCAGTTATTCCATACTCCCTAGGTAAATTAATCATGGCAAGGGCAATTTAAGTGGAATGGGAAAGGCTGGACTCAAGCATGTTTTAGTCATAAATTGCTGGTAAAATATCTTGAAGAAAATCTGCAAACTATTACTGAAATTGAGGCAGCTAAAAAGAAATTTTCTGTAAGATTGAAAGGCATATCCTCCATAAGATTAAGGGAATGCTTATGTTGCACAAATATACAGAAGGTGGGGCTTCAATAGCATAGCCATGCCCACCATATGGACTTTAAAAAAACAAAACTCTGATCCAACTCTTTGATTTTTCATACAACGAAGAAGATTTATGCCTAGTCCAGAGATTAGCAGAAGCAATTTATTAATCCCTTAACAAAAAAATTACATATCATTACAATATTTTTTCCTTTTCTATTCTCACGAAAGTGACCATTACTGACTTTGTCAGGGCTCATTTCAAAAATGTATATAGCAACTGGTGGTCTTATATTTGTATCTGTTATATTTGTATGACCATAATGGAATGGGAGACAACATTGGAATATGGAAAGTAGGAGACAGGTTAAATCACACGAAAATCATAGATAGAATACTATAATTTTTTAATTTAGAGATTGACGGTACCAATATTAACTTTATAGAATAGGGTTGTTTTTTTGTTGTTGTTTTAAGTAACACTCTAACTATATCACACTATTACACACTTTATGTGTAATATAGATATTGTCTATATTGCCACTGATACTACCTATAAATGAGCTGAAAAAAGTTAGCTTTAATATCAGTATATTTAAAAGAAGTTTTTCTAAGAGGGGTGGATGGAGAATATCTTATTTCACCATCAGAAATCAAATTCCAAAGCATTAGATTCATTTCCCCATTTTTTGCACCTCATTTTTATAGAAATATAGTAATACTCCCAGTGGTATCTGCTAAAAGTTAAAAATCTCTCCAACAGAAGAAGAATATACATTGTCAAACTCTTCTGAATTTATATGTTAGTTCATAAAAAGGTTGCAGCCTTTTTTAATGAAATAGGTCTCTGGAATGTTAGAAATTATACAAACATGCATAGAATGACATATAGTAAAATGAATATAGTTTTTATATTTACCATCTACAAGAGTGCATTTCCAAAACTGGGCTATTTTTTTAGCTAATGTTTTCTTCCCAACACCCTTAAAATGAGAAAAACAAAAAGAAAAGGATTATTAAAACTAGAATGAAGTACTTCAAATGTAATAAATTAGAATGAAACAATGATAACTGAAATATTTATTATAATAAGGAGTGACTAGAATTTCCATACACATTATTGAAAGTCAGAAATCCTTTATATGGCTCTAATAGTGTATGCAATGTTGAGGTAATTCCCCATTAGGAGAATGAGCGCATACAGGGAGAGGTATTTGAGAGAAGTGCTTGAATAATACACACACAGCACACAGATACACTGTACGGTAAATGTAGGTTTTTACTTCCAGAAACGTTAAGCAAAGTCCAAACAAGCAATCCAAAGTCATTCACAGGTAAATCGATCAGTTTTCAATCCAGGGATAATCCAATAACAAATTCCAGTATCAAAAACAGTTCAGTATCAGACTTACATCAAATCCATGAATACCAGTCAATTATGAGGAACACGGCAATACTTTCCAACAGAAGGAAACAGAGATACTCACTCAGACACACTCTCTTCTGAGACTAAGACAACCCAGGTTTCTGGCTCCATCTTATGGCCATTTGAGAAACCACACCTAATTACAGTTTTGCATTTTCTTAAAGATACAGTTTTAAAATGTTTATCCTGGGGTTTATATATTTCTAACCCAAATACCTGTTAGGTGACATATTCCTAACATGCAATATATACTGTTCCAATTTTTTATTGAAAAATGGACTCCTTCTTGTCCTTGCTACCTTTCAAAGCAAAGATATATTTGACACTTCTAAGTAATTAGCTCTGGTAGTTAAATCAATGTGATTCTATGTTCTGTGCTATGTATCTGTTGTAAGATTTCATGTTAGGGATAAAAAGAAGCAAAGAAAACTAGGGCTAAGATCATGCATTTGCTTGCTTCTAGTAAATATATACTATTACTTAATATATTAGCAAACCATTCAATTTTACAAAGCAAAATTGATAGTGCTACATTAGGAGCTTGGTCCCATTGCTGAATTTTTTAAATTAATCAATTAATCATATTCATAAAGTGCTAAATTCTGAGGATTTGGAGCAGCTTATTGCATAACATACACAAGCAACAACATACAATAAACAATAAGTATTAAGTTCCAGAAACTAATGAAAACATGAAATAAATAAAACTATAAAATAAAATATATAAAAATAAAACTATAATTAAAACAAGTTGGAATCAAGGCCTACATACCTTCCAGAAGAGCACTATCTAAAATAAAAGTGCTTTTCCAAAAGGCAAATAGACTTATATGGATTTTTCCCAGAGGTGGGATACAAGGTTAACTACCAGTTCAGTATTTACGAGCTTCCCTGCACGCTAGAGCTGTGCGCCTGTAAATCGTCATCAGCATGCTGCGTGCAGAGAAGCAGCCTTTGAAACAGCCCTCTTTTCCTGCTTTTTAAACTGCAGTTGTGCCTCGTTTGGCAGCTGAAGTTGAAAAATCAGGAAATAAAGGTCAGGTAAGAGTCCAGGTGGGCAAAAACATCAGCAGACATAGAACTGGTTCTATGTCTGCTGCTCTTCAGAGCTACCGGTTCTACAGAGGTGGACAGAACCGGTAGAAACACACCCCTGTTTTTTCCCCCTTGAAAATGTTTTGCTCCTCATCTAAGAATCTTCTTCAGTTCTGAGATCAGAAACATTTTTAAAGGAAAAAAACCCAAGAAAGTTCATTTGCCTTTTGGATAAGTACCTTTGGGATAACAATTATCTGGATGGCTGAGAATCTTCATAGACATCTGTTTAAAACAATTTCCAGAAGGCAGCCAGTATGGGAACCAACCAGAAGTCCATTAAGAGGCTGCAGTAAAGGACCAATCCTGCCACTGAAAAAGCAGCACTTCCAAATTTTGCCCTCCTCACCCCTAAAGTGGAACACTACTTGTAGTTTCTCTTGGGTAATTGCACTGGCCAGGTCAATTCCAGATGGAGAATGCAGTTTGCAATTAAGATGTGCTAAGCTGTGTAGGACTTTTAGATTAACACCAACATTTTAAATTGCACCTAGAAGCCTGCACTGTGATCTTCAAAGGCAACCCCGTATAGAATCTGTTGCAATAGTCTAAACATCATGGTGATGATGACATGAATCACTACAGGAAGATCTTCCCAGTCCAACTTGTACAACAGCCAGAGCTAGGAACTCCCATTAGCTGTAACACCTCTCTTTCTCTTCATGGGCATGCTCTTTCAGGGATAGTACAGTACTATCCTATAAAGACAGAACACTAAAACAGACAGCAAACCCAATGGTAAAACAGTAATTCCTTCTTCCTACGACCCAGTTTAAGCCTTTTCTGCTCCCTCTAGACTCTTAAGGCACCTCAATGGCATCATCAGTCTGATTTGGGGTAGTGGTATAAATCATGAGTCTCATCAGTACATTGATGATATAAAACTTGAAATTTTCTGATGAACTTTCCCAGTAGCAAGAAATGGTAAAGAGGAAATTTAAATGTAAATGTTAAATAACAATAGCACTTTTAGACTTATATACTGCTTCATAGTACTTTACAGTCCTCTCTAAGCGGTTTACAGAGTCACCAGATTGTCCCCAACAATCAGGGCCCTCATTTTACCGACCCCGGAAGGATGGAAGGCTGAGTCAAACTTGAGCCAGTCAGGAGGGAGGATAAATAAGATAAATAAATCGGAGAGAGATAAAACTTATACTGGCATTACTCAATAATTATTTTCCTAATTCTGTACTTAAGGAACAGTTTAATGGTTACTCAACAGTGTGACATGTTGAAACATGACTTTCATCATTCTCAGCCAGCATAACAATACTGATCATAGCTGAAAGAATTCCAATATACTTGGAACATTAAATAATACTAAATTAATATTCAGATGCTAAATTAATGTAAGTATATGAAAGACATGAACTGATTTACTCTGGGAATACCCCTCAGAAGTGTTATTGGGATCAATATAAAGTAGAACAGAGTTGTATAGATGCAACTAAATTCTCCTGCCATCATGGTAAGCAACTTTTAATCATACAAATGAGTATTTCAAGAGTCTAATCAAATAAATTCAGAAACATTAACAGTGTATATAAATTTTGGCTTGCTAAATTAGATCCACTGCAATTATCAGTCAGATAATTGTAACTCCATGCAGCAGCATCTCAAATGCATGACAGAAATAAATCCACAGAAATCAATACAATTTGTTTTCTAATGCAAAGTCAAGGAGGGTGCATGGTCAGGCACATGAGTTTAGTTAGACAGAAGCCAACTCATAAGATATATTGCAAAATAAGATTGTGACACTCAGCATTGTGGAATGAAAACGACAGATTTTATGAGCCTCTATATAATGATTCCCTATAGCTACTATACTTTGTGATATAGCAGAACAGTCATTTATCTGCCTGCCTGCAACAGACAGCAATAAAATAGAATAAGTACAATACAATACAGTAAAAAGCAACTGAGGCAGTGAGCAAAATACTCCCATAATGCATCATGAAAAATACCTACTGATCTCAGATAACATTGTAGCCTCAATGCCTGACAGAAAAGATTTTCAAAACTTTCTGAGAGACTTTCAAATTCAGGGCCATCTGAATGTTAGCGGAGGGGGAAGGGAAGGCACTTTGACAGAAAAGGTATGCTTTCTGGGACCAACTAATTGACAGAGCTTAACAGATCCAGAGCAGATCCATTTTGTCTGATTTGGTGAGAAGAAACCATCAGAAACAGTTAGTCCCATAATAACCTGACCTCATGCCATGCATGGGTTATAACCAGACTTGGAAGCTATTGAAAACAATGTCCCTCATGAAACAGTGATACCTTGGTATGCTATGGGATATGTCCAAAACTACATGTTCTGCTGCATTCTGGATCAGTTACAGCCTCTGACTGCTTTTCAAAGGAAGCTCCAAGAATAACGCATTGCAATACCCCCAAGTGGAAGCTGATTAAAATGTGAGTAGATATGGAAGTTTCCTGATTCATGAATGGAGTCAACTGACAATATGGATTTGTGCAAACAGCTTCCTAGTTACAGCTGTCACCAGCTCCTTAAGCAAGAATCATGAATTCAAGAGGACCCCAACTTATGCATCAGCTCTGGCTGGGAGAGTATTACCCATCCAGAGTCAAAAAATCAGAGACAGAATATCTCCAGATTGGGGAGACCCTGAAATCCATATTTCATGCCATGCCATGCCATATTCTACATTCTAGCAGTGATCTAGAAAAGATGTCCTGGCAAGGAAAAGTTTGCCATACTGACAGTACCATTTTATGAATTTTATTCAGGAGTTCATATGTTCCACAGATGTTATTATTTTATTACTTACATGGACCTTCTTCTAGCAATAAAACCTATGGAATTTCATTGGATTTCTAAATAAAGATATATATGTGGCTGTATTTTGAATTAAGTCTGTTTAAAGTGTTAATTTAATCATGTTGGACTTTTTCTTACTGGTTTTCCAAGGATGACAAAGCAAGTAGGCTTGGACAAAAGGAAGGCTCTGTCAGCTTCATCTTCATCATATATATCTACAAAAGGGTAAGGTTGTTCATCTTCTGGAGATGCCATCATTCAATCTACATTTAAAAGAGAATTATTTATTAAGATCTTTACTACTTTTTACACCTGCTACTAGTAACAGGATCTGGGGGAAAACAAGAGGGTTGCACTTAGATTTTGAATGGGAGAAAATCAGAAAAACCCTATGACTACGGACTATATTAAGAATCCCAAAATAATAGTAAAGCAAAAATAAAAATCCTGAAAGAAAGCGATTGCACAATACTTCCGCAATAAAAAAAACTCTTTTTTTGATTCTATAAGTTTCTGCAATGCTGACAAGAAAACCATTGGATGTGTCCATGCAGACAGCAGGCATCATCGGTTCAACTAACATGATGCCCACCTATAACCTATGAGCCTCATCAATATATCGTTGCCACAAGAATTGTAGCATAGAAGCAGCTCGGTAAAAGTTTTCCTGTGAAGCCAGATTTGCCAACAACCTCTTCCTAGAGGTATTTCTCAGTCGCGTCGGGTATGATGACTAATAGTACATTTGGGCTGGGTTTTTTTTTCTTTTTTTCTTTCAAGTGAAAGCCCTTCTTGAGAGCACGGACCAAAAAAAGCGAGGTAAAAAATATGGAAACAAAACCCAACGGATCACAGCGTGGTACTTCATTCCCTCTCGACAATCTTGACTAAGGCGCGAGGTGTGCGTGTGGGTGGGGGGCACAAATGAGCTTGATGAAATCATTTTTGGCGGGTGTTGCCGGCGCAGAAAACGGATGAAAGGGCCACCCAGGGAAGACTTACTGCAGGATGAGGCCAAGCGGGGTTTCTACGCTTCGCTTTGGCAAACAGCGCGGCACGAAAGCTCCGCAGCGATTTTGCGTTCCCCCGTAACCGTGGAGATAACGCCCCGCCTCCTCTCTCTCTCTCTCTCTCTCTCTCGCGGAATCCCCGCCCTCCCACGCTCGTTTCATCCAATCAAACGGTCCCTGCGAGATCCCGCCCACCAAAGGGCCGTTACACAGCAGAGCTCCTCCCACCCGTAGAATGTTCAGGGATGCTTCGCTAACGGTTTTAAACGGGAGCTTTTTTCCCCAGTGTAACCGTCTTTTAGGGGAAATTCTCAGCTTCTTAGGGAGCCGATCCTCGGCGGGAGTGGCGTGGGTTAAACGGGCGCAACTGACTTGCAGGCAGTCCCGGGAACGGCTTGTAATATCGCAAATGACGGAACCCCCTCGTTTGCTGAGCGGTTTCAGTGATGGTCGCAGGGCAAAGCTAGGCATATCCACGCGGGGTGATGGTGGTGGTGGTGGGTGGGTCTCGCTGATTTCAATGAATCCGATTTCTTGGTGTGAATATTTAAAACTCTTTTCCTGACGGAAAAATAAAGGAGGGGGAGGAGGTTTAAGAAAGCTAAAACATCAAGTAGTGCTTGCTATATATATAGCTTCAATTTGACTCAGCCTTCCATCCTTCCGAGGTCGGTAAAATGAGGAGCCAAATTGTTGTTGGGAGCCATATGCTGACTCTGCAAACCACTTAGAAGACAGCTGTAAAGCACCGTGAAGCGGTATATAAGTCTAAAAAGTGCTATTGCTATTCAGTGCCTGTGATTTGAATTTTTGCCTCAACACAGTATTGGCCTCAGTGAATGTTATTCACACCCGCGTGGGGTGCTCCTAGGAACAGAGGGATGCAACTTCATGCAAACGACGACGTGCATTTTTTATCCACGAAAGCAGAAGTCCTTTAGGAAAAAAAAAAAAAAAGCTAAAGCAGACGTCTTCACAAAGCTTGTGTCCTACAAGTTACTACCCAGCCACCCGCCCCGCGTAGTGGATTTCCCAGATTCCACTCGCCAATAGCGCGAGCAGAAGATTGAACAAACAAACAAACAAACAAAAAACACCGGGGCGTTCTGGTATTTGCCTTTACAATCCCCTCTTCAAAAACATCCTCCGTTCCGAGCAAGGACCATTCCCAAACTCAAAATGGCTGCGGCGGCGGCAAATTCAATCACGTGGTTTTGTGCTTCCCTTAACTGTCACTCTCTCGCGACCTTACTCGGTATTGCCGGAACAGCCGCCTACTTTCGATGGGGAGACGAGGGTTGGGTAGGTGCGGGGTGTCCCCTGTTTCTTCGGCTCCCGAGCGACCCTTCCTCGTAGGGTCCCTCGCCGAACGAGTAAAACGGAGAAGAAAATGGGTTCACGCGGCCCGCATTTATTTCGAGCCGTAGTTTAGCCGAAGCCGAGCTTCAAAAAGGAGGAAGGGACATTATAGGGCAGGTGGGAGCTTTCGCAGGTGACTTGAGCGTAATCCCCTCCGCTGTGTTACCATGCCTGCGGCGGCTCCGATCATCAGCTCTGTGCAAAAACTGGTGCTGTACGAAACTAGAGCTGTAAGTAAACCTCCACAACGCCTGCTCCTTCCCTCCTATTTTTGCCATTGATTGGGATCCTATAGGTTTTGGACTGAGGAAAGTGGAAGAAACATGGTTATTTACCATTGAACAGAGGAAGTCCCCTAGGTGCAGATTTTAGTCTTGACTAGTGGATTTCTACAGTGGCCAGTTAAAAATTTTTATTTTCTGCCTTACAAGGAGTGTAACCCATGCTGGAGTAGTAAGAGCTGTTATATCCTAATCTATCATTTTCCAATGAATTTTACCATATTTTCTTTACTATGGAGAGCTACATGGAACCACTTTTGGAACTACAGAAGAATAACCAGGAAAGAATACTGGGATGAGTTGCATTGGCTTGAAGTTGTATTGGACTTCAAGGCCTAGTAAACTGATCTGGTAGCTAACTGGACATTTAAAGCTACATACATTTATGTATGTATTATTTATGGACATACATTTAAAGCTAGCAGATATGTCAATGCTAGTGGTAGGAATTTGGCTGTTGGCATACCTAGGTGTAGCTTTCTCAGAAACACAACTCTGCAATGTGTTTCGATGTGTTAAGCCAACATACTTGGTTCATGAGCACAGGAGAGTTAGCAGCTTCCACCTTAGAGTTTGTTTACTATATTTTAACCAAGGTAAATCTATCATCACAAAATTAGAGCCATTTCATGTTTAGATAATATACTAAGTCTTATATTTTTACTGAAATGCAGTCTCAGTGAAAGCAGGGAATAAGATGCTGATGCATCCCATTCACTGAACATTTTTAGTGAGTCATGCAAAGAGAGCCCCAGAAATATATTCCCTGACTAAATTAAATCCTTGGATCTGATGTAGATAAGCTTTTCTTTAAGTCAGTTTTTTTTCACTGTAGAAAAATGATGGAAGTCTGCACTAGCTCTTTTTCTCCAGAACAGTTGGCCAGAATGCAACACATTCCAGGTGGATCAGTACTATACTTTGAAAGAAAAGTGAACTCTTAAATGGATGCTTCAATGTCCTTGAGAGCGTATCTGTGAGCATGACCCAATGCCCAGTATTGGTTGAATTACTGTACTTGTATCTAAGGAATTAATGCATAACTTTTTGATAGTCTAAATGGGGCAGGAAAAGATTTTGTGGAAACAGAAAAAGGAGAGTTATTCCTTCCTAGGAAAAAGGGTGATGTTGAATTAACAAATATATGTTGGGTAACTTGAATAAGATGTCTGTCCTATGCAATATTTGAACAATGGAAGTGTGCAGTCCCTGAAATCTGCTTGGATTTGTTTTTGGGTAATGGTTGATGTAATTAATTACATTACATTAATCCCCTTTTTCAATATGAGGATATTATATATATATATATCCGTTTAAATCTTATAAACAAATAATGACTTTTAAAATTCTACTTTTTTCAGATTCAAAATCAGTCAGAATGTTGCTTATGGTTTGCAATAGATAATGGTAATTCTGTAACCAAAATATCTGAAGAAAATACAGCAGAAATAAGCATCTATATACATTTTTGTAATTTGTTGATTTTCCCTATATTTTTTAAAGTTCCCTGTTGCTTAGCCTGATAATATTGGAACCCACTTTAAAATGTTTTGTTATCCTTTTCAAAAAAAGGTTAAGATGATCTTGCGTCATACATCTGTTCAATTAGTACAAAATGTTTTCATGTACAAATTATTATAAGCAATGGTCAGTTGTTAGGCTTTGGCTGTATTTTGTAAACTTGCTAAATTAGTTCAGATTGAAAGAAGGATGTAATAAATACATTTAGAAAGGGACCATACTGAAAACAGCGGCGAAGGGAGCCACACATCTTTATTTGGGATTATTGTATCATCTGTTTATTTGATACAGATGATCATATTAAAAGTTAAAAATCATACTTAACCCAGGGATTCTCAAACAGTCGGTCATGACTGCAATAAGCATTATAAAGTGTGTTTATGTGTGTGGAGGATTGGGCAAAATTGGATGCTGTCAAAACTCATTGTGCTTTGCCTGGTAAGCCTGCAGAAGGGTTCTGCACAATAAATGGGTATTAAAGGCCCAATGAGTTTTGGGAGATGACTGTTAACACACCGCTAATGTGCATTTTCCATGAAGAGAGTCAAACAATTGTTTATTTTAGGAATGACAATATTGCAATGTTGATAACCTCTGGTTTAAACTATGAAGATTTGTCCCAAAGATGCTTTTTCAAAAGGCAGCTGGACTTTCTTTTTTTTTCCTTGAAGATGGTTTGCTTCTCATCCAAGAAATTTCTTCAGTTCTGACTGAATCGTGGAGAATGGTTTATATTCCTTGCAAGAAAAAGTATCTTTGGGACAACCATGACCTGGATGACTTAGAATCTCCATAGACACTATGAGAATTCAGTTAGCTTTTCAGTGGCTTTCAGAGCTTCTCTGTGGGGGTGTTATTCAGTGTGGTTTGTGGCTTAGCCTAACCCTTGCAATAGTTTACCTATCACAGGATACCCTGGCATAAAAATTATACATGTGGCTTATGATATGTTGTATGATCAATAAGTTGTAGATATAATAAAATTGTCAATGCTGAGAAATAATTCCCTGAGAAAATTGCAAAAAAAAAAAGTTATAAAAACTTCAGTTCACTTATAATGTATACAATTCATGCTTTATAACAGCAAAATGGCAAGCCAGTAGCTGTCACGGCACATTAAATAAAATCCAACAGCTAGTAGTGGTACTAATATTTTGCAACAATAAATGAACAGAAATACTGTATCTCAAGAAATAAAATAGGCCCAAGGGCAAAGAAGCAGAAGATTTTGCTGTTAAATTTGGGGAGGGTGGTTTGTAAGAATAATGTAATGTAATTACTTCAGTTAACCATTGGATTACATATTGTGCTTGACTTATAATTATTAGTTTAGTGGCCATTTGAAGTTACAATGGCACTGAACAGTGATTTATGACAGGTTTTAACACTTAAAATTGTTGCAGCATCCCCATAGACACATGATCAAAAGTCAGGTGCTTGGCAACTGGCATGTACTTATGATAATTGCACTGTCCTGGGGTTGTGTAGTCATCATTTGTAATCTTTCCACCAAGCTTCTAATAAGCAAGAGTCAATGAAGGAAGCCAGATTCGCTTAATGATTGATTGATTTCCTTAATGGCAATGATTCACTTAACAACTGAGGCAAAAAAATCATAAAATGGAGCACAATTCACTTAACTCCTGACTTTGTATAAACACAATGTACTTTCTCCCAATATTTTTGTCAAATGGTACAACTAGTACAACTGATAGGATGTCATCTTTTACCTTTTTAATTTTAGAATTATTAGAAAACATCACAAATGGTATTAACTGATTGTTCAGTGGGTCAAAAATAAGGAAATAATGCATTAATGTAACAAGTCAGAAATTACTTAAAATAGAATGGGGGTGTTAGGACAGTTTTTTAAAAATGTAAAATGTATATTTTTAAAAAATCAGGATGATAAATTATATTTGAAGAGTATTGTTAATAGAAGAACTGACGGAGTTACTGTAAATTGGATGAACTTCATTGTTGTAAATGAAAATTCATGTCAATATAATCACACAACTTGCAGGAAGTATGATAACATCAGTAATTATTGCTTTTCTGTTTTAATCCCCTTTTTTGTTTTTTGTTTACATCTCCAGAGATATTTTCTTGTTGGAAGTAACCAGGCTGAAACCAAATATCGTGTTTTGAAAATTGATCGCACAGAATCCAAGGATTTAGTTGTTATTGATGACAGAGTGAGTGCTTCAACATTTGAGATGTTACTATTCAAAAGAAAATATAAGAATCCAGTATGGCGCTTCATTGGATTTAAGCTGCATTTCAGTATTTTCCTTTTGTTAATGTTTACTCCCCCCCCCCCCGCCAATATTTCATGTATTTGTGTTTGGGACTAAATACATATATGATGAACATTATAAGACAAAGAAGCAAGATAAAAACAGGAGAAAGTAGTAATAAGATTCAAATAAAATAATCCTTAAACTGTTAATGGTAATCAACTTGCATATATTTGTGTATGTATTTGAAATGTTGAGACCCATAAAAATTCTCAGAAAATGTCTGACATGTGATGAAATACTTTGCTCATTCACAAAATAGTCACTATGGGCAAAATAATTAACCATGGAATATTGGTTTTTCTAAATTCCCCCTGTCACTCGCACTTGCCTACTTCTCAGGGTGTTGTCTGGCATCCCTGCATCCCTTTATCTCTCTTCTGGCAAATCAGCCTTTCAGATAAATCACCGAATTTTGTCCCTTGCATTTAACTCTTTTAAACAATGCTTATCAATCCCACTTGGGATCAGAGAGATTTTTTGAAAAAAAGATAATGATATATACTGGCACTTTTAAGTATAGTAGCATCCCATTAAAATATTACTTTAAAAAAATTAAATGTATAAAATAATATGAGAGAAGAATCGTTGGGTATCTACAAACATAATCAAAACCTGGCTCAAGGTTAACTCAGCCTTTCATCCTTCCGAGGTTGGTAAAATGAGGATCCAGATTGTTGGGGGCAATACATTTTGGAAACTGCTCAGAAGGGGCTGTCAAGCACTGTGAAGTGATATATAAGTCTAAGTCAGGGGTCTTCAAACTTGACAGCTTTAAGACTTGTGGACTTCAACTTCCAGAATTCCTCCTCCAGTCATGTTAGCTCAGGAATTCTGCGAGTTGAACTCCACAAGTCTTAAACTTGCCAAGTTTGAAGACCCTTGATCTAACTGCTATTGCAATTGCTACTATAACCTGTCTACATATAATACAGGTAGTTCTCCATTTATGAGCCGAAAGTTTCTGTTAAGTGAGAGATTTCTTAAGTGAGTTTTGTCCCATTTTCCGACCTTTTGTGCCACAGTTGTTAAGTGAATCACTGCAGTTAATAAGTTAGTAATCCAGTTGTTAATTGAATCTGGCTTTCTTATTGACTTTGCTTGTCAGAAGATCATAAAAGTTGATCATATGACCTTGGGACACAACAATGGTCATAAACATGAACCAACTGCCAAACATGAATTTTGATCACATGATCACATGGGGATGCTGCAAAGGTCTTAACTGCGAAAAATGGTCATAAGTCACATTTTTCAGTGCCATTGTAACTTTGAAGAGTCACTAAATGAACTGTTGTAATTCAAGGACTACTTGCACTAGAAAGATTCTGAGTATTGTTATGCCTTCATTGGCGAATCATATCAAACAAAGTTTATGCTGTCCTTGAGCTCATGCAAATAGATACTTCTGCCCTAGGAAGGTGACTGAAACTGCTTTGTAGAAGTTATAAATGAAGTTTTTAATATATTCAGAAATATTTAAATGACTATACATTTTCATTTTCAAGCATGTATATACGCAGCAAGAAGTGAGAGAGCTACTAGGCCGTTTAGATCTGGGTAATAGGACAAAAATTGGACAAAAGGGCTCATCTGGATTATTACGTGCTGTCTCTGCTTTTGGGATAGTAGGTAAGTTACTTTATTTTTATTAGTTTGTTTTAATAATGGCCAAGGCACTGTATTTATTATTTTGGACATAAGCACAAAACACACAGAAATGAAGCAAAATTCAAACAAGAGCTCTACAAATAAGGATAGGCAATAATTTGGAAGTTAATTTGGATTCAATTTTTTGTGGATCAGTGGCACCTTTAATATGACCTTAGAAATCTCTCTTAAAATAGATAATTGAAAATAGATAATCCATAACATATAAAATATGTTGATTTGTGTGCTTGTTTAAATACATTTTAGTTTGCTTTTTAGCATAAAAAATATATGTTGTCTACAATCATCAATGGTAGAAAACATGTAGAATAAAAAAAATTATAGATAGAACCCATCAAAGCAGATGCAAACTATTTACTCTCTCAGTAAAATAGAGCAGACTTTATTGTACCTAAATACTCAACAATGTACTCAATGTGATACTGAACAATGTAGTATCAAAAAGCAAGTGTGCACAACATATTTTTACTTTTCTTCTTGGATCCTGGTGAATTCACAATATAACGCAGTAAAATATGTATTTCATTTTTTAATAAAAATACTTCTAATATCCTTTTCATTTACAAAGAAAACATAAGGCTAAATATAAACCTTCATTTTTAATGGAAACAAAAGCTACAACTTTGATTAGAGAGTTTAGACTATGACATTTATTTATGAGAAACAGTGGAAAAACGATAACATTTAATATATTTTTTAAAAACCCAGAAGGATTGTTTTTTTTAAAGCCTATGCTCAGCTTTTCACAATTAAAAGTCTCAATTCTAAAAAAGAGGATGCAAACAACATTCAAGAAAATATTTTTCCCAAGGACAAGAATTAAGATGATAAACAGAGAACCAGTATGGATACTAACATTTGAAATGTGAATTCTACAATAGTTGATTTCTTTGTGATTAGGATAGGACAAAAAGTAATCGATAGAAACTAATCAAGGAGAAAAGCAACTTAGAACTAAGGAGAAATTTCCTGACGGTTAGAATAATTAATCAGTGGAACAACTTGCCCCCAGAAATTGTGAATGCTCCAATACTGGAAGTCTTTAAGAAGAGATTGGATAATCATTTGTCTAAAGTGGTGTAGGGTTTCCTGCCTAAGCAGAGGGTTGGACTAGAAGACCTCTCAACTCTGTTATTCTATTTCTATTTCAACTCATAGCCTCTTTTCAGAATAGACATGCTCTTACGAAAGACTTTACTGCTCAGTCCAATACTGTTTTTCAGAAGTTGGATGGTGAAAAAATGTTATATACATACTATTATACAATGACTAATTTCTTAGGACTGATGCACGATATATTTGTTTTTGATAGTTAACAGTCTTACTTTCTTCAAGAGGTACAAAGTAGCACTAATTGTCAAGAATGCCTAAAAAAACACTTTTTCCATATGTTCATGTCAATTTATATCCCTCTTTACTGTCAAGAATAGCATGACCTGAAAATACAGTGCATTCAGAAAGTATTCAGACTCCCTTCACTTTTGTCAATTTTGTTATGCTGCTGAGTTTCAGAAGAACAACCATTACCTTCCACCAATCTGGGCTTTATGGCAAAGTGGCTCGATGGAAGCCTCTTACCAGTGCAAAACACATTAAAACCTGCTTAGAGTTTGTTTCTCGCAATCTGAGAGTCCTTCAGGTGCTTTTTTGCAAACTCTAAGTGGGCTTTCAGGTGTTTTGCACTGAGGAAAGACTTCCATCTAGCTACTTTTCCATAAAGCCCAGATTGGTGGAGAGCTGTAGTGATGGTTGTCCTTCTGGAACTCTGTCCCATCTCCACACAGGATCTCCGAATCTCAGTCAGAGTGACAATTGGGTTCTTGGTCACTTCTCTCACTAAGGCCCTTCTCCCCCAGTTTGACTGGACGATCAGCTCTTGGGAGAATTCTGGTTGTGCCAAACTTCTTCTATTTGAGAATTATGGAGGCCACTGTGCTCTTATGAACCTTTAGGGCAGCAGAAATTTTATTGTAGCTTTTCACAGATCTGTGCCTTGCAATAATCCTGTCTCTGAGCACTGCAGGCAGTTTCTTTAATCTCATGGCTTTTGCTCTGCTACAGTATGCATTGTCAGCTGTGACATCTTCTATAGAGAGGTGTGTGCCTTTCCAAATCATGTCCAATCAATTTAATTTACCACAGGTCGACTTCATTCAAGGTGTAGAAACATGTCAGCAGCAATCAAGAGAAATGGGAGGCACCAAGGCTAAATTTCATGTGTTGTTGCAAAGGATCTGAATAGTTATATCCATGAGATGTTTCAGTTTAAAAAAAAATAAATTTATAGACTTTTCTAAAATTCTTTTTCACTTTTGTCATTTTGGGGTACTGAATGTAGATTAATGAGGGAAAAATGAATATCAACAACTGTAGAATCAGGCTGCAGCACAACAAAATTGGCAAAAGTGAAGGGGGCCTGAATACTTTCTGAATGCACAGTATTTACTATTATAAATTAATGGCACCTTCTATAGTCTGGAAAGGAAGGGTAAAAGCCATGATTACCACTTGCTTATTACTGAACTACTGATTTGTGAATTCTTATAAGAACTGCTGTCAACAAGAATACAGATTTACTATTAAAAGGTTAGTGGCAACTGGAAAGGCAGCTGTTATGCAATTACACACTGTTGCTCAAGAATCCCATAAGATACTCAATGAAATGTTTATTGTTCAACTGGGATTGTGAAACAAAGAAATAATTGTGCATCTGACAGACCGTAATGTAAGACCAGTAAACTGTATTCTGCTTGATGCATCATTATCTAGGCAGGGATAATATGTATTGAAAGATCAGTCTGTACCCAATTTCGCATGTACTATCTTGTTTTTCTTTGTGCAATTCACCATGTCTTAGAGCGGGAATAGGCACAATGCTGAACCCCTAATGTCTGTCATAACTGAAAGAAGCTGTGCTTGACACAGTAGCATGGAGACACTTGCCTGTAAAGTCACTGAGAGTCAGACATGACTGAATGTCATGTGCAGAAAAGGGCAGTCTATAACTATAATGTTTTGGGTAACTCCCATCTTTGCTCACATTAAAGCTGAGAGATATTGTTGTCTTAACCCAGGGGTCTTCAAACTTGGCAAGTTTAAGACTTGTGGACCAACTCCCTGAGCTAACATGATTGGAGGGGAAATTCTGGGAATTAAAGTCCACAAGTCTTAAAGCTGTCAAGTTTGAAGACCCCTGGGTTAAGACAACAATATCTCTCAGCTTTAATGTGAGCAAAGATGGGAGTTACCCAAAACATTATAGTTATAGACTGCCCATTTCTGACCTAAAGGCTCCAATGTCTCCTGCTCATTTTTACATTTGCATTATTACTTTTGCATTGTTTCCATGGCTTTGCATGTAACATTTAAGAAATCTGACTCAAGATAATAGTTGTGGCTTCAGAAAAGTGTAACATTGGTAATTTAATTTTCTAGAAGTAAATAATAATACTATGGCACTAATACCACAAAGTTATTTTCTTCTATAATTCTTATGAAAACAATGCCATGTGTGCTTTTAAAAAGCAGGCACAGTAACACACACCTGCAGAGCCAGTAGGGAAGAACTTTGAATTTCATCCCTGTTTATTACTAGGAATGAGTATGCAATTTCGGTAAGGCCAGTATGAAGCTCAAAGGCAGCTCTTCATAGAAACAACTTTACATGTGAACTACTCTAATCCAATACAGATTTATTCTGTTTTTTAAAGTATTAATTACTTTGCAAGCTCACTTCCAAACAAGCAAAATTCAAAATCAGAATCTCCTCCTTAAGCGGAATTCAGTGTTGTGCAAATGGAAGTACCAACTTCAAAGTGAATTATACGATTCTACATGCAGCTCAAAAGGCTGTACCCACAATTATTCAGTTTCTGTTTCTGTTCAAACAATAAGGCTTTACCTTCACTCTGACCTCCTTTGCTCTATACTCGTTCCCGAATTTCTAAACTAACTTTAGAGGATACACTGTGAAATGGAGGAGAAAAAAATATTACTCCACTTAGAAAAATGATAGTGTTGGATGCTTCCCAAGGTGATTACATTTTTTATGACAAATGTTGTCATCTTCACATAAAAGGCCATAGGCAATTTTCACAGAGCTCCATTTGTTAGCAGAAATACCAGTACACAGCTATTGTATAGTTGTGCATAGCTATTAAAATATTGTACTAAAACAAGTGTGTTCAACTTATTTCACATTGTATATAATTTCTACTTCACACAAAGCGCAATAATATTTCCCTTTGAGTTTGATGTGAGATTCATCCAAGCAAGGCAGAACTGCTCAATTTTGGACAATCAGGTTTGCCATAGCCAATCATTCCGCCATAAAAACACATGGTGGAACAAGTACTTTATAGAATTATTGGGATCTACTGGCATGGCCAAGACATTGGAAAAATGAACTGATAAGGTAATATAAACTAGCCAGATCTTTGTTTGTTTACTACAGCATCTTCCTCAGATGATCTCTGGTCTCAACCTTGAGTGTTTTTCTTACCATCTGAAATTCTTTCCCTTTTCAGTTTCTTTTTAAAAAGCTTTCAAAGCTTTCTGTCTTTCAAATTATTCTTTAGATAGCAATAGCACTTAAATTTATATATTGCTTTACAGTGCTTTATAGCTCTCTCTAAGCAGTTTACAGTGTCAGCATATTGCTCCCAACAATCTGGGTCCTCATTTTATCTATCTCAGAAGGATGGAAGGCTGAGTCAAACTTGAGCCCGGTGAGATTTGAACTGCCAAATTGCAGCAGTCAGCAGAAGTAGCCTGCAGTATTGCACTCTAACCACTGCCCCATCGTGGCTCAGATCATTGTTTCTCAACTGTAGCCACTTTTAGATGTACCGACTTAAACTTCCAGAACCTGAAAATGGCCAGAACCTGTTTTAATCATCTTCAGATTGGGCCAGGTCAGCATCCAGCCACGCAGTGTGTTTGTCTACTATCTCATAGGCCTGCTTGACCAACTATAGTTCGTTATTATGTATTTTTTGCATTTTGCATAACATTCTGCAATATTTCTGTGTGCAGCTTTGATAATATTCACACTTGAAATCTATTGTCCTGAAACCAGGAGAAAACAGTTCACAGTGTGTGGAAGTACTCCTAATCCTCAAGGGATATTTTTAGGATGGTAGTAGAAGTAGTGAAGCTGTAGGGAGATGACGGGAAAAATCTGTTGCACCTATTTGCTTCCTCTGTATGCAGCATTGTGTAGTATATCTAATTGAGTTCATAAGAAAGACGTTCCATTGAAAGTAGTGCCACCCGGGGTGGGATTCAAATGTTTTAACAACCGGTTCTGTGGGCATGGCTTAGTTGGTGGGCATGGCTTGGTGGGCATGTTATTTGCTGGGCGTGGCCAACTCAATATCACTCACATCGAGGCGCGCATCTCCTCGCCTGGCCTCTCATGACTGGGGATGCTGCAACAGTCTTAAGTATGAAAAATGGTCATAAGTCACTTTTTTCAGTGCCATTGTAACTTTGAATGGTCACTCCACACAAGCAAAGTACCAGCAAAGGAGAGGGGGGAAAGTCCAGAGAAGTTCCTGAGTCAGGAAGTCTAGTCCTGCGAAGAATGTAATAAGGGTTAAAAGAGAGGCAGTTTCTGTAAGCAACACCAGAATGTTTCTTTCTTGCCTTTCTTACAGGATTAGGCCAGTAATTTCTTCTAACAACCAGTTCTCCGAACTGCTTAGAATGTTAACAACCGGTTCTAGTGAATAGGTGCGAACTGGTAGAATCCCACCCATTAAAAAAGTCCAATTTTCTGGTGCTTCTTTATTAGAAGCATTTGAAACAGGCTGATGGGGAAAAAATCCTCTTTTAGAATGTACACAGTTTCATACTGAAGTACTTGGCTGCACCATTTGCTGTTGAAGTTGAGCATCATACCGTTTTCAATTATTATAGTACACAGAATGACTCTCTAAATTGACAAGTAGCTAAAAATCCTTCTTTGTAGAGTCACAATAAAAGGTCATGTGCCAGAATTCTTGATTGATAACTGCAATAGATTGAAGAAGTGAAAAGTTAATCTGATCTGTCATGTCAAATATTGCAGATTATTGAAATTTTTCATTATGGGAAAGGCTAATAGTCTGGATTTGCTAGGAAATATACCCTACATTGCAATGCTGAACAGTTGTTTCAGATGGAGGCTAAGAAGAACAAAGTATATCTGACAATGTGTCAGATATTAATGGAAGCATTAATTAGATTAAATTAAATTAAATTAGAATTTATTTAAATTAGACCTATCTGGTTAGAAGTGATATACTTCTGAGTTTATGTGGTGGGTGGGGATGAGGGTTGGTGGGTAAAATATAGTTTAAAATGATAAATCAATTGTTATACTGAAATTATCTCCTCTTGCATCAATTCTTCTGAATAGTTTAATTATGCTTTCTCATTTACTAAGCTGGGCAAGTAAAATTGTATTTAATGCATTATATGTATTGTATGTATAATCTCTCTCTCTCTCTCTCTCTCTCTCTCTCTCTCTCTCTCTCTCTCCCTCTCTCTCTCTCACACACACACACACACAAATATGTATAAAATATAGGTTTAAAAAGTAGACCTCTATGCTTATTTGCAGAATGATACTTCTTTTCCTTTCTGTTCCCCTTTTGTTAACTGCCTCTTTCCTTTCTCTCATTTCCAGCTCTTTTATCTTTCTGCCTTATACAGAAATGTTCAGTTAACTCATTACTTAGATTTCATCTCCATGGGACATTCCATTTTCCTCAGTTCACCCCAGGCATTGATTTGATGAAAAATGCTTTGAGAACGCAATATATAATTTTTCAAAAGAGATGAAATGAACACCCATGTTGAAAAATACTTTTCAATTTATATTCATTAATTATTTCATGTATAATTTAATAGGAAAAGGAGGTTACTTTAGCAAAATTCTGTAGATTAAATATTTATTCAGGAATGACAGTTTCTCCCTCAATCTCTAGTGTTATAAGGCACCAGGAATACAATATAATTATTACAATCTTGACAGAATTTGTGCTTGTTTTTTTAGCCTTCTCGTAGTATAGTGACAGATACAAATAATAGTTAATTTATTCTGTTTCTTGCAGGTTTTGTCAGATTCTTAGAAGGTTATTACATTGTGCTAATTACAAAGAGACGAAAGATGGCAGATATTGGAGGACATGCAGTATATAAAATAGAAGATACAAATATGATCTACATTCCAAATGAGTCTGTACGAGTGAGTCATCCTGATGAAGCAAGGTAATTTTCAGTCTTTGTTTTGCATTAGGACAACAGTGACCAATATGTGATACCATATACTGCTTACCTTGGCTAATCTTAAAAAGCTATCAGGTGGACTGAAAAAGAAAGCAATGGTAATTCACTTCCATATTATTGCCAAGAAAACAACTTAGCTATGTCCACAGAAGCTTGCATCAAGAGAATCTATACTTCTAGGATTAGACATTTGAGCTCTGTCTTAGGATAGCTCATGCAAAAAAATTAGATGCAGGGTATTGGTTCTAATTTCATACTGAGTTGATCAACCTAAACAAATGGCTTTTGGGGAATGAGTAATGCTTTTCCTATAGTTCATGATAGCAAAAAGTCAGCAAACCTGAGCAAAAACATTGGGAAAGAAAGGAAAAACCTTTTGAGAAAACTGCCTAGCAAGTAGGTTTGTTGTAGATTGTATGGTTTATTGCTTCCATTTCTTTCCAGTGACACGTTCGATATCACAAGAAATAAATGTTTCTGCAGTATGATTTTAAAAGGATGCACGTAACCAATACAGCCTATAGCAACTCTAAATTTAGAATTAATATGCAGCTTGAATTAATATGCAGAATTCAAAATTTGTACCCGCTTCTGGATTCTTGCTGCTGGACGATGTTAGCATGTTCAATTTTTGAAAGAGAAGTAAGATATGATAGTACTCTTCAAATACGTGAAGGAGTATCACATAGAAGATGCAACCTATTAGTTAGAAGGCTGCCATTCACTTTATGTACTGAAATACAAGGATACAGAAATCTGTTTGGGATGCTTTAATTTGGATTTCTGCACTGGGCAGAGGTTTGCCTTCAGGGACCTAAATGGCTCCATCCAAGTCTATGGTTTTTGTGTAATTCATTGGTATTTGGTGTGCATTAGTAATGAGACTCTTATGTTAAATAATAGCCATTCTGTTATGGAAGTATCTATGAATTAAGAACTTGGTTCCTGTAACAAAAGGTATTTTGTTTTATGAATAGTGGAGTGAACTTCTCATCTTATATAACCCCCAACTTATATAGAAGTAGTTAGGTTAGGATTAAGGAACAGAGCTACAGTAGATTGTCTACTTGGCAAGGTGTGGTGCTAAATCGAAGTTTTCTGAAAGACAATTTATTCAATAAGAAATAAAGATCTAACTTTGTGCAACTGCTATTCTTACAATATTTTCTTACTAAAGACAGTTATTCTTGTTATATTTCTACCTGGCACCTTCATTGTTATAGAAGAGGAAAAGACTTTGAATTCAGAAAGCACAAATATAAATTAACTCATTGACAACTTAATGAATGAAAACTAAAGTTTTAGTTAACGCATGCCAGCAACCCTGTATCCCAGTGCATATGCTCTTACATTGCCAGGGAGATTGAAACAATCTAATATGTCCTCATTTACGGTAACTTCTGTATGATGATAACAGCCATTTTACTGTGAGTGCCGAGGAGAATGGACAAGATCTATATCCATTATCTCTATAATCAGTCTCAAATCATGATATCACTAACATAGTAGCTGAATTTATATCTGCAACAGTTAAAACTAGGCAAAAATTATCTTCAGGCTTAACCTGACAACTCAGTCTCCTTGAATCACTTTATTTTTCTTTTCCTTTCCTTTCACTTTCTTCTAATCTTATATAACCCAAAATTGTGATAAAGATAAACAATGAAGTAGGTATTAAGTAAATATAAATTGTGCTTAATGTATTCCAGATAGAATTTTATTTTGGTGTATGCTTCTACGTTTTATCACCACATTTTGTTTATCTAAATTTTAATATATTACTATTTAATACTTTATAGACCATCATATAGAAATATAGTTTATACTTAATAGTGAAGCATTATTTCCATTTTTTGCTGTCTTACTTTAAATATAGTTTGTTACTCTTGTTCCTACACAGTTTTCACTTTACCTTTCCTTTTTTTGGTGTAATTTATTCACCTACTTTTATCTCATTCCATGTGCCCCCTGTAATATTGTTACTGAACTGTATTTACATTTGATCATTGACCATAATAAAGGATGTTATTTGATATAACTAGTATAAAAGGTTTTGATAGAGATTGTCAAAGATACTCAGCATACTCTTTCTGCATAAAATACCTATTATTACATTTTGGGTTTTGTCTGTAGATACCTCCGAATTTTTCAGAATGTGGACCTGTCCAGTAATTTTTATTTCAGGTATGTTTCTAAATGTATTTTGAAGTATTCATTGGAATTATTAACAATAGCACTTAGCAGCGGTCCCCAACCATTTCAATTCCGTGGACTGGCAGCAGCTGGGGGAGGGGGGAGGAGATGGTTTCACACATGTGCCCACTGATTGCTGAAATGGAGCTTCATGTGCCCAAACATCTGCCCAATAGCCTGCCACTTGCTACTTCCCAGGGGGTCAAGAACCAGGGGTTGGGAACCCCTGCTTTATTGCACTCTCTGAGCAGTTTATAATGTCAACATATTGCCCCCAACAATCTGGATCCTCATTTACTGACCTCAAAAGGATGACAGACTGAGTCAACCTTGAGTCAGTCAGGATCAGACTCCAGACTGTGGGCAGAGTTAGCCTGCAATACTGCATTCTAATCACTGTGCCAACAGGGCTCCTTGATTTATTATTGAGGATGACCTAGAATATTCGTATTTCTTTCTCTTATTGTCTTAGAACATCTCCATGAACAAGTTACTGAGCTCTTTCTCTCTCTCTCTCTCTTTCTCATCAAACGTGGAATAGTGCTAAAAGAGAGAGACTTACGACAGATCCTCATTTCCAATTGTCATATCATCCCCACAGACACATGATTGTGATCTGGGCGCTTGCTGCTCAGCTCACAATTACAATGTTGCATCACGTGAGGCTCTTGCTTATCAATCTGTGCCATCGTCACTTAACTATGGCAACTGGGACTGCCAGAGGTGCCATTGCTAAGCAACCTGGTCACATGACATCACACTTTACGATCTTATCACTTAGGAATGGCAGTTCTAGTCCCAATTGCTATTGTGTAACCCAAAGACTATTTGTAAGTTGAATACAGTGAGATTGGAGATACTTAGTAAGTGTGTAATTACGATTACATTAGGAATGAACAGGTCCTAAATGAACGTAGATTGAATAAAATGGTGAACTGTCAATTGGATGGAATTAATAAAATTTTCCAAAACAGAGAGATCACAAGTTTAAAGAACAAAGGATGAATTAATATATGGTAGAAACAATTATGGTTTTCAAGTGGAGAACGTATGTAACAATATTGGTGTAAACTAGATTCAGCTACTGCATGTTCTTTTTCTTTTTCTAATTTCATTTAATTTCTTTGGTTTACTGTTTTTCTGTCCTTTTGTTCAATTACTAACATAATGTGATGGATTGGAATGTATGCATGAATTCAATCTTGTCCATGATAATTAAAAAACCCTCCCTTTTTATGACCTTGTAATATACTATAAAATTATATTTTGTGAATAGTTCCATCATTTTGATTTCTCAGATAGTCTAGAATTGTGACTCTCATAATTCATTCAGTTTGTCACACATTTGCACACATTTGAAATTCAGTCATAAAGTATACTGGTTGTTCAATATAATTGGATTAATCAGTGTTTTATTTCCGTGGAACAGTACAATTAAAAGACACAGTACTGTAAATTAAATTAAAAATTTGGGATAACTGAAAACTTTACAGAATGATGGCCAGTAATTTTTTTCAGAATTTTTTTATTTTTCCTCCAAATTTTAGCTATAGCTATGATCTGTCCCACTCTCTTCAGTATAACCTTACAGTTTTGAGAATGCCTCTAGATGTACTTAAAGCAGAAACAACACGAACTCGTCAAGAATGTTTTGATATTTTTGAAGATGAGGGACTTGCGACTCAAGATGGAAATTGTAAGTATCCTTTCCATACAGCTAAGTCCAGTTTTGTAATGCTTTTAATGCAGAGACAAGTTAATCAGTATTACATTGAAAGTGATCAGAGTTAATAAAGGATTACATAAGGTATCGATTACATCTAGTTTGATTTTAAAAGCAAAACAATTTGTATAAATTATTGATCCCTTATTTTGGTTAAGTTAGCATATAAATTAAGAGAATAATTTAAATAAGTGATTGTTGCTATTTTGCAAAAAAATCCTTTATATAAAGGACCAATGGTTATGGATCTAATTATAAAAAAATTACCTCCTGTGATATATAACTAATATGAATAGATACTAAAGACAAGTACTAATGGGAAAAAATTGTGGGTCTGATACCTTTGGGTTATAAACAATGATAATTGACTAAAAACCTTCAGTTTTTAGCTCAAGCGTGTGAAGTAATTAAAATTAAATCATGTTTAATTATTTATACCAGGCATCTCTTCCCACAACTTACTGCTGTAAATGTGTGAAAAATTCTCTTGAACTTCAGAATTTTTTTCAAGTTGCAGTTCATTATATCTGGAGGACATAAGCCTGGAAACATTATATGGGCCTATAAACTCATCTAGGCAGTATGCAAATATTACATAATTGTGAGGAAGATTGCATACGGATTTCATACTATAAAGAAAGCAAATGGAAACCCTTTTGCTACTGATAGCTTCCCTAAGCATTTGGTGTCTTCTATTCTATCTAATAGAAGATTGTAAGGTCTCATAAAGCATTTGGGTTGGTATAGAATTAGGAACAGTAGTCACTTTTCCTATAGTGTTTCTGAAAGCCTTTTGTCAACAGAGCAATACAGTTTGAATTCCACCAGTTTCTTAAAGAACTGGAGAAGAAAGAGAACTTTCTTGCGTGCCTTTTTGTGTTAAGGAATATGCTCTTCAACAATGGCTTATATCTGTTTCCCATTTTTTCCCTTTAAAAAAACACAGGCCTTGCTTGGCATTGTAGTGTAAAGGAAAGAACTCTACTGTATCAGATCAAAAAGTAATATAGATAAATCTCTTGTTTCCAGGAGCAGTGAACAAAATATTTCTGGTTGTCTGATCTATCTAATCTTATGCAATGATTCAGATATTATATGGCTCTTTCTGTTTGTGTTCTATAACATCCTTAGCATGGCCAGAACCTCTGGCCTTTGTTTATTCACCAGATATATTGCAAGTTAATAAACACAGATACTTATCTGAATAGATACTGCATGTGTGTGTATAAACTGACAATGATCGATCTAACGTAAAGTACAAAATAATGTTCTTACTGTTTTTGCAATAATTTTTCAGGTGTATTTGGAATTTGCAGTGAACCTTACAGAAAATATGTATGGAATGGGAAATTGCTTGATGTTGTCAAAACTGCAATTCATCGAGACTGGCTTTTGTATGTTATTCATGGATTTTGTGGGCAGTCGAGTATCCTTCTTCTGTTAGTTATTAATGTTTGTTACAGTAACAGCAAATTGCTATTCTAGAAAGAAAACTGAATCATAGTAACATACAATAAAGTCCTTCCTTAGGTTCTTTGTATGTGGCTATTAAACTCACCCACAAATTAATTAGCTGTTTGTAAAAGTACCTCTTAGATCTTAAGAGCTGGAAAACAAATTTTCAGTGTTCATCTACATGCAGATAATGAAGGAAAATTCTTATTCTAAGCATGCCTATTACGAGAAATCATGAATGGGGTTAGTGTTGCCAGTGAAGAAATAAAAGACCAGAAGAAATAAAAATAATGCTCACAATGACTGTGTCGGACTTTACTGTGAAATTAGCTTGCAATGGAGTAATTGAGCATATTTCTTTTGGAGCAGATAGTAGAATACATAGCTAACAAAACTTAATTATGATTAAATGCATTTTTAATACAACAGAAAAATGGAAATGCATATTCCAAAGTAATTCAGACCTTTTTTATTATTTTAGAGAACATATATAAATGTTCTTCTGCTTGCAGATCAGTTGAAGGAGCAGTGCGATTTTTGTGCATTACCTTTTCTTTTTTTGAAATAATTTTTATTAAAATATTTTACATATACAATAAGTATATTCAAAGAAAAGGGCATAGTAAATGTGAAAGGGGAAAAAAGAAAGAAAAGAGACAAAAAAGGTAGAAAGAAAGAAAAGACACAACAGCAAGCATGAAGAGAAATAGAAGAAATGGCTTCTGATCTTCCTCTTGGCAGTTATACATAGAATTTTAATCAAATCCCTCCCTCTAGGATTACATCATATTTCTCCTCTTTCTCTTTCATTTTTTTCTAATCAACAAAACCCAAAGTCAAAAAATCATTTTCTTTTTTAATATAAAAAGTCCATAACGAGTTTGCAGTCATTAATGAATGTCAATAATGACCTTCCTCTAATCAAAGAATTCAATTTGCTTATCTCAGTAGGTTCAGTCAATTTTACCAACTATTCATGGTTGGTAGGGCCGAATATTTCCATCTTTGTGCATATAATAAGTTTTGCCCAGTGATCATAAATTGAAATAATCTTCCAAGACTCTTTTCTAACTGTGTGTCCATCAATTCTAAAGAGAAAACATCTGGCTTTAATTGAATATTACTGTTTAAAATCCTTCGGATCAATGTGTTTATTTGAATCCATTTTTTTTACATATTTACCAAGCCTGATAAAATGTCCCTTCATGGTGCTCATATTTACAACAGACATTTAGAATGCTTGGATATATTCTAGAAAATATTTCGGACATCAGCTATCAGTGATACATCATTTTATACTTTTGTGGTCTTTCTATCGTGGCTTTTGGCATTTTTCCCATTTTTCCTTACAGAAATTGTCTAGCTCAGAAATATTCTTCAAGGAAAACTGGGGGAAATGCCATCATGTTAATATTTAATTGAATCTGTTCTTTTTATCTACAGAGATTCTTGGGCATCCAGGTCATGGTTGTCCCAAAGGTGCTTTTACGAAAGGTAACTGGACTTGGTTTTTCCTTGAAGACGTTTTGCTTCTCATCCAAGAAGCTTCTTCAGTTCTTTGTTTTTCTTTGAAACATCTTCAAGGAAAAAACAAAGTCCAGTTGACTTTCAAAAAAACACCTTTGGGACAATCTGTTCTTTTGTTTGGCCACATAATATTTCATGTACTGGTGGCTGTTGCACAACCTCAGAGCCATTCCATGATTAATAGTTGGCAAGATGATATTCTAGTAGGGATTTGTTTATTATCTTGTCCTGAATTCAACAGCTTAAAAATTTGGTCTTTTAAAGCAGTATTTCTCACAGTTGAAAAGAATTGCCTTTAAAAAAAAAAACCTTATCCTGATTCGTGACAGTGAATTGCCTTCATTTTCAAATTCTTGGATCGTTGCTTTAAAGGAATCCATGGTTATTAAAACAGAAAGAACAACAATCAGAAGCAGAGATTTAGAAGAGTCAGAGTATTTATTTACCTCTGAAAGTCTGGCTAATTGTGCCATAGGAGTAATGAGTAATAGATTTGGAGGCCTTATTGATATTTACTATGTTTTTTAAAAAGCAACACTGAATCAATTGGAATGGTGTCCAAGCTTCTGCACCTGCTGCATTCACTGCTTTCTTATTTTGAATTCTTAAATGGTTGAATGTACTTCTAATTTCCCAAAAGATATAACATTTAATTTTGTATCAGGCAGAGGTTATGTTAACCTGTGTTCACCAAGGGATGCTCAAAACATACAATTTGAACAGCAGTGCCTGATATTTTTGCATTCAATTCTTAAATAGAATGTCTGCCTTTCGTGTTTTGTTAGGGTAGTTTGAAAGATTAAAATGTCATGTTGCTAGACTAAAAGAACATTCTTTTTAAAAAAATGAGAACTGTACGCTTGCTCTCTGTTTATGTGTATGCCAGGACTAAAAGGAAGTTTAAAAAAAAGAATTTGGGGTAGTGTATTACATATATTTATAAACCTTATCTTGGATTCCAAGAATTGCTTATTTATGGTCGTCCAGTATATGTCACTTTGATAGCTAGAAGATCAAGTAAATTTGCTGGAACACGGTTTCTAAAGAGAGGCGCAAACTGTGAGGTAATACATATAATAGAGATTTTTGTTGTTGCATGAAAATATTGCATGAGATGTACTTTGCCCCTACCCTGCAAGCTTGGACTTGGTGGATAACTGTGTTTTGCCATTTAGGCATATCTAAAAAAAAATTCTAAACATTTTTTCTTATTTTTGGAAAGTATATATCATGAGGTCCAAGACAAGCTCTAGTTTATACTTCATTTGTTTTATTAATATGATCAATCATCTTAAATAAAATTATGAAATCTCTGCATCTGTTATTGTTAGATGCAGTGATTCCAGGCTTTTCAATATACTTATGTGTGTTGCAATTTTATGATTGCAGTTTTTCTGTGCTCAGAGAAATGTTTTGCGTTTCACATTTAAGATTTCTCTGACAGAACACTGACAAGTTAGTAGAATGTAGATTTTTATAAAAAATTCACGGGAGCATCAAGATCAAACTGTTTAATCGGGTTGCAAACCTAGGGACTTATTCAAAACTCCTTGTCCTTTTTTTTAATGTCTGGGAATATATTGATACTCATTTATGCAAGCAAATTTCTTAAATATGCATTAAGGTAAAAGGGCTTTTCCCCCCTGAGTTTTGGAGATCAGTAAATGTGGTATGATATTTTTTTATCCCCTGTGGGCTATCTTTGTTCTGCTAATTATATCCTCCATTCTTTTCCTCTCTTTTCCAATTGCCCAATGGACACTTCAGATAACCAAGCCCCAAGCAAATGTGAATAATATCTACGAAGATATTGTAGATATTAAGAATGTATATTATTAGTGGTAGTGTAACCATCAGTACAGCAGCAATTCTTAATCAACCATATGGATACAGAATTTAAGTAGAGCTATATTTAATGTCATGATCATCTTCCTCACTCCATCAATATCAGTCTAATATTAGTATAGGGACTTTCTGTTTCTAGTTGCACAGCAGAATTCTTTTCAGGGGACCACAATGGGGGATGCATAGTTAGATACTTCTGAAGCACGGTGTTTTCCTGCAGTCATGATACCTGGTTTGGAGTAACTGTAGATTTAGGAACAGAAGGAAAAACTACAATTTTGTTGAATGATTAAGGCAATACCACAAATCATAACTCATCATTGCTTTTGCTAAGCTAAAATGAAAACTAGGGTGACAATTGAGTGATGAGACTTTTGAAGATGATGTTGATAATTTGAAGTATCATAGTTACTGCTTTTTTCGTGCAGGGCGATGTAGCGAATGAAGTAGAAACTGAGCAAATACTTTATGATGCTTCAGTAATGTCATTTTCTGCTGGAAGCTATTCATCTTACGTCCAAGTGCGAGGTTCAGTACCTCTGTATTGGTCTCAGGACATATCGACAATGATGCCTAAGCCACCAATTACATGTAAGTACAAAATATTGATTTGTAGATTGTGTATAGATTATGTGCTGGTAAAATACTGATCCTTATGCTTCCAGCTGTAGTTTCAAAATGGAGAAATAGTATTTTGACCATAGCTAATTGTAAATTGTACTGGTAAAAGTTTTCTAAATGATAACATTAATATATATTCTGGTTATGCAATCTATAGTATCACATACTGGGATAGTGGCCACGAACCCTGTTAATATTTTATAGATAAGGCATTTCAAGACACAAATATGTTTTGTTCCTCATACCCACACTTTTAACATACCTTTTCTTTTCTAAGAGCAGCCAGCTAGTCTTGCAGATAACCTCCCAATTTAAATTTAAATAGGCAGGATCATGTTGTTATATCAGGGACAGAGCTTCTGGAAAGGCTATTCTTTCAAAATAAATATATTAATTATGTATGAGGCTCAGTTTTTCTTTTTTTTAATTCTTTTTTTCTTTTCTATGAATATAAAGTTTCTTGTAAATATGAACAGTGTTTGGAGCTATACTATAGCAGGAAGCATTTTTCACAAACAAGACACGTGATATATATAGGCTCAGCTTTCTTAAAGAGGCTGTCGGCCTCATAGCATCCTTGTGCGATTCTCTTAACAAGTAGTACCCCTTGAAAGACTGTAGAGGGGGCTCTGATTTTTAAGGAAGTTCTGCTTGTTTGTGGAGTGTGTGGAGCCTCCTTAAAACACTACCCTCTAGAGCAGGGGTGTCAAACTCAAGGCCTAGGGGCCAGATCCGGGGTGATTAGATCTGGCCCGCAGGGCCACCCTGGAAACGGCGAAAGACTGGCCTGCGGTGCCTCTGCCAGCAAAAACAGAACTCAGGTGGGCTGCACACAGCCCTCTTGAGCTCTGTTTTCATTGGCAGAGGGTTTCTTACAGGAGGCCGTTGCAGCCGAAAACAGAGCTCAGGAGCCTGTTTTCTCTGACAGAGAGCTCGGGCCACTACAGGCACCCCTGACACGAGTGATGTCGAGCTGACCACACCCACTCTGGGCACACCCACTCTGGCCCTCCGAGGTAAAATACAATCCTGATGCGGCCTTCAATGAAATCGAGTTTTACACCCCTGCTCTAGAGTCTCAAGAGAAGTACTACTGCCCTGAGGTTGGCTGAAGAAAGCTGAACTTCATATTGCATTGCCTCACATGGGAGCAGGTCAAAGCCTGGGGAGACGTGAGGGACAGAAAGCAAAGCACTGAGTGCCTCAGGTGGGGAAGTCCTTGAGAGGTTCTGGGGCAGGCAACCCTGGCCCTGTGCTTCTAAGGGCCTCTCCCATCCCTGAGGCACCTGATGCTACACTTAACCCACATGCTCATTTAATGATTGAATTGGAGGCATCATTTGGTGAGATGCTTCACTTAACAGTAGTGGGCAGGCTCCACTACAGTTTAAATTGAGGGCTACCTGTTATAAATATTACCTGCTGTAGGGCTGGATGTAATGTTTGACCAACAGAGCTATAACAGTTTTTTAGAAATTCAATAATATATCAATTATTTAGTTAATTAGCTATTAAAAGCACATACTTATCTTTATTATCTATCACTTACATAGAAAAATCAGTGTTTCTTGCTTCTTCCTATATGCTGCTTAAGTTAACAGAACTTAAAAGACATTGGACACTTAAAAGAATATATGACTATTGCTGCTTTGCTGTCTTTTTTGCTCTCAAATAGAAAAGATAAGTAATATTGTGTTATTGAATTATGGATTTGTTGGGCCTATCTCAGCTAGTTATATAAGATGGAGCCAGGGGATAAAAAAATAGGATGCATTGTGTGTTTTAAAACCCATAAAAAAAGAAAGTAAAAAGGCAATTATATCCAAGCAGTATTATTTCATTGATCTAGTAAAACTTCAGGTACTGAAAATAAGAAAAAAAACCTCTTTTCCCTTTATTCCATCTACACTGCCCAGTTGGTTAAGCTTTTTGAACAACATCATAAGTGATATAGGAAGCTGCAGAAAGAAATAAAAATCATTGGAAATTGTACCTCTGCTGGTTGCATTCTGATATGAGAGTGGATCAAACTGTTCTACCATCAAAGTGATAAGAACTAACTGCATTCCATTATTTGTTCAGGATCTTTCTTGATGAGATCATTAAGTAATTAGGTAAAATTGAAAGGGTAGTACTGCACACATACCATTCTGAACTCCAGGAGAAACAGCAAAATATAAATGCAACAGATAAAACTATGGTGATGTGGAAATTCTGTTTCTGTTACAAGGTTATGCTCATTCATCTAATTAGAGCTAATTCAGGACCTGTGACTTTAAAATATACCTCTGTGTAGCCAAAGTAGATCTGAAACCAGAGTGCCCTTCTGCACTGAATTCTTTTTTCAAATACCGTATTCCATCACTGAGAGCCAAGTGAGTTGTCGGGAAGTATTTGCTTAACATGCATCTCACTACTCTTTTCTAGCATTATTATTATTATCATTATCATTATTATTATTATTATTATTATTATTATTATTATTATTATTATTATTATTATATAACTTATTATTTTGTGTGTGTATGTTATCATTTCATGAAGCAGTTACCAATATAAGCAGTTCATGTGTATGGGGCAGAGAACTTCACTTTCCAGATTTAGAAAATGTCATTAAAAAATAAATGAGAAAAAAAAATGAGAAGAAAACAGTATCATCTGTTCTGAAAATAAATTCCATGACTTTCAATCTGCTTTGAAGTTTCAACAAGGATTGCTAAATATAAAATGTATAGCATATTAAAATCAAATACGAGCCTAGGACTCTGTTCATCTAATATGAATTGCTGTTTTTCTAGTGGATCAGGCAGACCCATTTGCTCATGTAGCTGCTCTTCACTTTGATCAAATGCTTCAGAGATTTGGTTCTCCAATCATCATTTTGAACCTTGTCAAGGTAAACATTTTTGGTTGTCTTAATTCCTAAATGTTGTCAGCTCTTGGTGAGAAACCATAAAGATCAAGATCTTGGCATTCAGAAAAATCAACATTAATTAAATATCTTATTAAATCATTCAAAGATATTATAAAAATTGTTAATGTACTTGGGATCATTTTCCTGTTTTATTTTCAGGTAAGTCTTGATTTGGTGAAATATTTTTGCTTTATGACTAATATTTTTAGTACCTTATAATTATTCACTTGATCAACCTCCTTGAACATTTTTAATGCTGACTATAAACTGTATTTATTGAAGGTATTATTGTTACTACCCTGTGTAGGAAGAGTTGTATTTACTTCTATTTTCCAATCTGTGTAGCATTCCCATGAAAAGCTGCTACAAAAATTCTTTGGCATTTCAGAGACAAGTTCTCAGAGATGTGCTTCCCTTTTGCAGTGCTATTTTTTAAAATTTTAACATCAGTGAGTAAAATCAATTATTTCTTTTGATAAAGACTTTTAAATGATGTAGTGCAGTGTTTTATGTGATCAAGAATTCCTGTCATCTTAAGGATTTCAGCTATATCTTTGCATGTATGGAAACTTACATTAATACATTTTAAAATTTAATTCCAAAATGTGCCAGAGGATAGAAGTCAGTTCTTATAATAAATTTTGTTTCCTCTAAATACTTTTTGCAAGAAATAGATTTCTTAAGAATCCACAGTTAGCATAGGCATTTATCCTACATACCAATTTCAGAACTCAACAAAGATTTTCGCAAATGATGTATGGATGTATATCTTTCTAGGCATTGCTATGAGGAAACAAGCATCTCCAAGGAAACATGCAGAGATAGAGTGAAAAAAACAATTCCAAAATCTGTTTGGAGATTAACCATTATTATCACCCCACTCTTTGGAGAGACAGATTAAGGAAGAGACATTTTTAATTTTTCAGTATGAATTGGATGGAGGAAAAAGATGTTTATTTACATGAAGCCAAGTTTTAAAAAGTTTCCATGAACTTGCTAAAATTGAACTTAATAATAAGCAATCATTTATCATTATGGGAATGATCTGTAGAGTTTCCTCAAGTTGGAATGCTTCTTTTATTCCTTCTATGTTAGAAAATTGAAAGTTTTCAGTAGTGCTCAAAAGAAAGTATCAATTGTATTATAAAATCATAATGTTCATTGTTTATTTACTTGCCCAGTTCCAAATCTTAGATTGTAAGGGCTGATTTTAGTTTATGATTTTAACACGAGGTTATATTGCTCTTCTATATGGAGTTTCGGGAGAAGAATAACAGTAGTGTACATTGTGGCATCTGAATTCTGATATCAATGAATCATCAATCCATCAAGTTCAGCCTTGTCTATGCTGATTGGCTAGGAGTTTTTCTGAGCCCTATCTGGAGATGTCAGGCTTTGAAGGTGAGATTCTACTACAGAGAGTTTGCTCTAGTCCAAACTTGTGGCCCCTCCATCCTTAGGGAGATCTTTTGCAGGTTTCCACTAATAACAATGTTGCACAATTTCCAATAGTCAACTGGCATGCCTGAAACATGCATTCTAACAGAATTAACATTAATACATTATTAATGTAACTTAAACCACTATATATGGCTGTATTTTATTTTTGTGATTTTATAAACTTGTAGTAGAACTGAATTGACATAATTTTAATATCAAAAATAATATTAAAGAGTAAGAATTCCAGTCTATTTTGACTCTGTCAACACTTGAAGCAAAACTGTATCTAAAACTGTTTCATTAATAACTCTCCTAACTGTTCTTTTGTCAACAACCATTGAAGAGAAAACTTAGGCATGCAATTTTTTTTTTCATTTTCTTTCTCACCCACATTAATTAACAAGCTGTCCCTTTGATCACTTTAGAACATAAATTAGTCACTGAGAATGACACAGTAGGGGGAAAAAATGAAGCAAATAGTTAATTTATTGCTTTGTTGCAAATTTCTTACAGAACAGCTGCTCAAGATTCTATCTGACATTCCAAAAAGCCATTTATCTGACAGAATATACATGCCCCGTGGGAGCATTTGAATGCTATTCTTGCTTACTCCATGTCAGCTTTACCAGTGGCTGAGCCAGGGAAAAGATTAATGCTGTTATGTTGAAATACTATACAACCAAGTTACACAGGTACATGATGTGAGGTCCCTCAGAACTAAAAAGCTTTTAATCTGAATAGAGGCAAGTATTTTAACTGCTGTTGTTCATAGGCCTTAAGGCCAAACTCAGTGACATAAAAATGATATAGAAAAGAAACTAACTTAGTAAGATACCACTCTACTAACAAGTCATGCTGTTAAATAACCTGAGACTTTCTGATTATCCCCAGTTTCCAAATTATTATTAGAATTAGAATTCTTTATTGGCCAAGTGTGACTGGATGCACACAAGGAATTTATCTCCAGTACATAAGCTCTTGGTGTATATACAAGCAATAAGTGATAATCATAATATTCCTTTGTACACTTGGGGGGTTGCAAAGAAAATATGTAGAAAAAATATTTTAATAGTGAAACATTCTGATGCATCTAAAGAATGTCTGAAAAACCTCAAATGGATATGCAAGCTTCTTATAGAACAGGGATGTCAAATTCACAGCCCTCAGGCCGGATGTGTCACAGGCTGGCCAAACTACCTCCAGTTTAGTGAAGGGGGGAATAGTTGTGATATGTCATGTGACATCATGAGTTTGACCCCCCCTGGAATAAAAGCTTGGAAAATTGAAGGGAGTGTGTCAGCTATTTGTTATGAAGAAAAGTGTCTCCTCTGAGAGGACAGAAGTGGAGAAGATACGAAGTGATTTTATGATCTCTATCGATTGTTGCTTCCTCAGTACCCTAGAATCTCATGGGATTGTTGATATTACAGATAAACCTACTGAGTGCATAGCATATGTGCAGCATTACTTAGTATATCATTGTTTATATTAATAGCTAACTAGATAAACATGTTTTCTAGGTGATATAGTCATGGGTAGGCAGAGCATGCTTAAAGCCAACGTTGAAAGTAAGAGATGTTAGATATCTGTGAGGGTTCTTTGCTCTCCTAGGACTGAGCACAACACAGCATACCAAATATTTTATTGCAGCAGACACCTTCCCTAATAATAGGCCAGTGCTCTAAGTCAACTCCATCCTTCTAGGACTTTGCAAAGTGATGTTGCCACGTAACTATGTCTTTAATACTCAAGCTCTTTGAATTCAGTCTATTAATACTCAGTTCAAACAAAAGTCTCAGAGTCTTTAACATAGCATCAACCTTTGGCTTTTTCCAAAAGTTCTTATATTACTTAAAATGGGGTGCTTTTTCAGTGTGGTTACTCCTTTTCTAGTTGCTGCTGAACTGATAAAGCTGATAAAGTGCTGATAAAGCTCCATGCAGGACTCCCACCGGAATATCCTATTCACCACAGTTAGTGGTCCTGGCAGTTGACTAGTAATCTTTTTTTTTTAAACAAGTTTTATTGATTTTACAAACAAACAAACAAGACAAAACATCATTAAACATTAAAAACATAAAACCTCTTTCCATTGTAGATCCTTACAAGGCAGGTAACATATTGCTTTATATCACATACTTATAATTTATCCCATTTCCATATAAACACGTAAATTCCCTTTACCAAATTCCACATTGTTTCTCTTTAATCATTATTCAATCATATTTCCTTTCTGATTTATCTGCTATCCAGTCATCAACTTTATATTTCCCTCTGGCTTGTTTATAATTATTCTCATCTAGTCTTCTTCCGAGATTTTATTATTTAATTCTTAATTAAACACACACACATAAAACACAGACATAAAAAACATAAAGCTTTCTTCTAGAAAGTAACTTGGCCCCAGATTACCTCTTTTTGTATGGACTCAGTTGTATTCACGCTTTTCTTATATACCATTACCCATCTTATTTACCATTCTATATCTATTATATAACTCCTCTCCACTTTTGCCTCATCTTAATTCTGTTTTATATATTTAATCTTGCTTTTTTTTAAAAAAAATATTTTTATATCTTTTGTCCATTTCTCCATTTACATCTGTCTCATTTCCAATTTAAGAAAGAATAGTTTCCCCTGGAATCACTAATCGGAGTATGATGCCTTTCTATCATTCCCCCAAGTTAGAATTTAAAATAACACCTAAATCCCAATCAGATTCTGCTTAGTACATTCTACTATTTCAAAAACCAATACTACAATAATAAATCCATAACAATCAACACATTAATCCATTAAACTCTATATTCAAACTAATATTTTAAACATTCCCTTTAGTATTTTATTAAAACTTATTATCATTCATTATTAAACCTTTTAAAGTTATACCTTGATATTTTAGCCTTTTATTAGATCTTAAAAAGTTCTGGTTATCTACTTATAATACAAATACCACTATTACAATACTCATGTGTACTTTGCAGAATCCCCCCCTTTTTTTTAAAAAAACCCATATATTACCCATTATCCCTGAAAAAAATTTCCTTATCTCCATCTTGTCTTATATCTTTGTAACTTTTTCCCCCTTTTCCCTTTCCTTCTTAGCCCGCCTAAACTTTTTACCCCCTCCTCTCAAAACCTCTGCCTTCTTAATTTCCCCTTTCTGCATTCCTCTTTCCTTTTGCTTTCTAGCATGTTGTTTTTGCATCTTCTTTTTCTCTTTCATAAATATTTTTTTATTTCTTAAGTCCTTCCTTTTCGCTCCTCTCTTTCTCCTTTCTTTCTTAGTCACACCGTTTAGTTCATTAAAAATGGCTTCTTCTTCCTCGGTTTCTTCCAGCTGTTGTTTAATTTGCTGACACATAGCAAGCGCCATATCTAGGAAACAAAGGGCTTCTCCCATAACATCTTTGCCTTCTTTCTTTGTTTTTAGATATTGTTTTTTTAGTTCATCAAGAGATAGAGCCATTTTAAAGTTTCTTCTTCTCTTTCTGTATCCTCTTCTTAAACCAATCAGTTATTCCAAGCTTAAAACAGTTCCCAAAAGTCCCAAAGTCCCACAGTCATCAAACAGTCCAGGCAGAGTAGAAGCTTCTTCTTTTTACAGTTTCTCTTCTAGGGGTGAAGTCAAATTAGGGAAAGAAAATTCCCTTTATCTTCAAGGCATCTCCTCCAGCAAAGTCTTAGAGTAAAAATTTGTTTTCCCAAGCCTCTCCCTTCCCACTTATAACAAAGGAGTTTAGGTTTTACCTTCTACCAAAAGGCTGGTTTCCCTTGTCCATTTGTTAATTCCATAGGGGAGGGAGAGTAACTTCCCCTTTTCGTCACTTTTCTTCGCAGCTGAAAACATCAATCGGGAACAATAGCTTCCAAGTCATTACTTTCCCAGGTGTTAAATATGTCCTTAAGTTCGACCAAGAAAAACTTTCTTTAAAAAAAAAGAAAACTCCTTCTCCCTCCCGCGTTCTTTATCCAATTGCCGGCTTCTTTATGGTGGCCATAAAAAGACCACTACTGGAACCGTCTTGAGAAAAGGGGGTTATTGCCAGCTGGGGGGGGTTGCGATGCCCCTCACCCCCGTCCGGATCCCCCCTATCTTCAGCTGTCCCAACAGGGCAGCCTTAGCCTTCAAATCCATCAGGATCGGAGGCACCAAGGCGGCTAGCACAGCAGGAATCACAGAGAAGGCGAATCCCTGCTGTCAGCAAAGCCGACAACCGGAAGTCGCAGTTGACTAGTAATCTTATTGCCTGCTTATAATAGCTGCCAATCTCCAGAGGTTGACCTTCTACTTCCTTGTCTGTACATTGGCTTATCTCCTTTTGTCCTACACTCCTCCTCCTCATTTTTCTTAGCTAAGAACCTGGTTGAGATGAAGCTGCCTCTAGACATCAGCAGGTCCTTTACAAAAGCAGATTGCATCCCAACTTCACTCCCCCTCACCACATCTGAATAGTAATTCACATATGACTTCAAATGTCTCTATTATTGGTAGAGGAAAGCTTGGATTCAGCCCAAAGTGCTTTCTATTGTAGCTTTTTAGAAGCTGGAAAAGAAAGGAAGCATGTGTCAAATAAGAGTAAAAGGTTATTTAAATAATCAAAACTCCTTCTGGAGAATTGCTGGAAAACCAGAAAGTAGCAAATGAAACAAGATTTCCAGCTACAGTAAAAATGTTAATTAAGAGTCTGTGTTTGTGGTAAAAAATAACTAGTGAAAGTCTGTGTAAATCTCAGCATATGGTAGCTATATGGCTAGCTATAGAGGCTAAATAGAAAGAGATCTCCTTAATACTTAGAAATAATCTCCAGAGTATTCCGGGGTTGTAGGCTGAGCTAGGACAGTGCAGGTAGTCCCTGAATTACAACCACAATTGAGCCCAAAATTTTTGTTGCTAAGTGAGATGGTTGTAATTTTGCCCCATTTTATGACTTCTTGCCTCAGTTTTTAAGTGAATCACTACAGTTTTTAAATTTGTATCTTAAGTAAAGCTGGCTTCCTCATTGACTTTGCCTGTCAGAAGTTTGGAAAAGGCGATCATATTACCCCAGGACACTGCAAATATCATAAATAAGAGTCAGATAACAGAAAACAGAAAGCCAGAGTTGAAGGGACTTTGTAGGTCATCTAGTCCAACCCCCTACCCAAGCGGGAGACCTACACCATTTCTGACAAATGGCAGTCCAATCTCTTCTTGAAAGTCTCAAATGATGGCGCTCCCACAACTTCCGAGGGCAAGGTGTTCCATCGGTTAATTGTTCTCACTGTCAGAAAGTTTATCCTTATTTCCAGGTTAAATCTCTCCTTGTTCAATTTCCTTCCATTATTCCTTGTCTGGCCTACAGGCACTTTAGAAAATAGCTTGACCCCTTCCTCCCTGTGGCAGCCCCTCAAATATTGGAAGAGTCAGTTGCCAAGTGTCTGAATTTTAATCATGTGACTGTGAGGATGCTGTAATGGTTGTAAGTGAAAAATGTCATAAGCTACTTTTTTCAATTTAGCTTGTGTCCCTTTTTGTTTAGCTTGTGTGAACAAATCCAGTCACGTTGCTACCATATTCTGCGTGTTGTTGTAACTTTGAACAGTCATTAAATGTACTGTTGTAAGTCTAGGACTATCTGTAAGATACTATCCTGCATACACATGTGAACTGCATCATTACCAGATCCATGAGTTCCATTCTCCCTAATTCATGTGAATTGCTTAAGTGCTCTTTATAAGGAAACATTCACAGCAAGCTGAATGACCCTGAGCTAGGCAACAGAGGGAGGGATCAGTCAGGAGCAAATGGCTCAGTAAACCAAATGGTTTATATTCACTGACCGTATCTCAAAGGTAGTATAGCTACTATGCTAACCCAGAGAAGGATAAATACTGACACTCAGATGGGTTTATTAAAACCATCCCACTGTCATGCAGTATCATTTGCACAGTGTCTGCCTTTTAAAAAATCTTGTCTTTGAAACGATGTGGGTCAAAGGTATATAAGCCGTGGTTCTGCTTTTGCTCAGGTCTGCTCAGCAAGCTGCCAATGTTTTGTTGGGAGCCTGATGTACATTGCAATTGTTTGCATACTTAATCGATTTATGTTGTGCCTTTAAGGTGATACAGTTGTTTTAAGTGAGTCAGGTTTTGCCCGCCACATTTTGGTGCCAGGACTCATTGTCTATCTGAGTAACAACTTTTGGTTGTTCTCTAAAATACAGAACAAAAAGAGCTGTCAGTTGGCAAGCCATTTAATCTGACACAAAGTATCTTGTCATAACTTTGGCGGTTGTGCGCCAGGATCAAAGATCTGTAATTTTTAAGCATTCTACTTGGCAAAAAGGTTCTTTGATTCATGGTTGATCACATATAAATTTAAGGGTTTCTTGACACAACAGACTTTATATGTTGTATTGTTATGTTGTGCAGACTAATTCTAATACAGTCAATATATCTACTGTATAGTGCAGTCTTGGTGCGGTGTTGGGGGTTTTCAATTCAATGTGTGGAGTGTAAAGGATGTGTGTGTTTATTTTTATGGTCATGATGTGCACTGAAGATGGTGTTTGATTTTGTTGCTCAAGGTGCACTGACAATAAAATAAACTAAATACTAAATACAAAACAATGTATTTTTCTTTATTACCTGTGTAATAAATTGCAGATTAACTGAGTGTAAGGAAGGTTGGCAGTTTGAGACCCAAGCACCACATGAGGAAATGAGCTCCCGTTTTTGCCTCAGCTTCTACCAATCTAGTAGTTCAAAAACAAAAATAAATAGGTATCATTTCAGTCAGAAGGTAATGGCATTCTGTTCACCTTAATGTATAGTCACGCTAGCCACATGACCACAGAAGAATCTTCAGGCAACTCTGGCTTCTTTGGCTAGGAAAGGGAGATGAGCAGTACCCCATAGAGTTGGACATGACTGGACTTTTTTTTTTTAAAAAAAGAATTAGCTTCTTGAATCAGGTTTTCTTAGCAACATCAAAATTGATGCTCTGACTTAAAGCTAAGGAAGGATGCTGTTCCTGGAAACAACAAAGAACTAATCATTCAATTAAAGCAAAAACTAAAGTAGCATTTGTACAAATATTGTGCCAGTGTGCCTATTTTGTAAGTTAGAATAGAATAGAATAGAATAGAATAGAATAGAATAGAATAGAATAGAATAGAATAGAATAGAATAGAATACTTTATTGGCCAAGTGTGATTGGACACACAAGGAATTTGTCTTGGTGTAAATACTCTCAGTATACATAAAGAAAAGGTACATTCATTAAGAATCAAGCATCGTAACATACAACACTTAATGATAGTCATAGTCAATCAACAATCAAATAATACTAGGAAACAGTCAATATAAATCGTGAGAATACAAGCAACGAAGTTACAGTCCTACAATCACAAGTGGGAGGGGATGGGTGATAAGGAGTGATGAGAAGATTAACAGTAATAGTAGGTACACTTTGTAAATAGTTGAACAGTGTTGAGGGAATTATTTGTTTAGTAGAGTGATGGCTTTTGGGGAAAAACTGTTCTTGTGTTCTTGTTCTGGTGTGCAGTGCTCTATAGCGTCGTTTTGAGGGAAGGAGTTGAAACAGTTTATGTCCGGGATGTGAGGTTAAAGACTTTTGAAAAAATTAAAAGGTAAATGAACAATTGCAGTAGTTGAAAAATAAAGGAAAACATGCTTCACATAACCTGTGGGCAAAAACTAGACTAGAATCCTCTGGGACATTAAAGGTGGAACAGAAGTGTTGGCAGAAGAGGTGGGGAAAAGTTAATGGGTAGGACTCCATGCTCTTTCTAGCTGTTATTGGGTCAACTGGAAGAAAAGAAGTTATTGATTTGTCGAGGAAGTAGCAGTTCAGGATGAAATATAGGGGAATAACCAACCACAAGAAGAGTCATGGTACCAGACACCGTAGCAAAACAGAGCTGGGGATGGCCTAGCAAGTGAATCTCCTGGAGGGACATTAGACAGCTTAGGACAGAAAACATAGCTTTAAAATATAAAATATAAGGCTGCATTTGTAGTGGGTGGAGATTTATTCATTTTGTCACTCAAAATATTGTAGGTGATCCATATTAGTGATGAGGAAACGATAAAGCGCAGATCCGGCCCTAGTTCTTTTTAGTATTTTGAGGGCACTTCATTCCTCTTCCACATTGTCAACCTCTGAATGTACCTCTGTGTTTCTGAAAATGTGCCAACTGACACTTTGTAACTCAATCAGCTAAAATGTAAATAGATCCCCCGCCCTTCCTTGCTATTTGGAGATAACAGTTTTCAGAAGCCGAGCTGGAGGCTGTTGCAAACAAATATTAGACACAGCTAGTAACAAAATGTTGTTGGCTGTTAAATTTTTAGGTTTAATTAGAGCTGTCATATGTATCTAAGCACATGTGACTCTACCAGGTGAATCATTGTATGCTGTTATTCACAGGGCTTCTGGAATATGGCTGAAAATGTACTTCTCTGGAGATACTCAATACTAGAACACCCCATTAACGCTTTCTTGTCATTTATGTGTGAGGAGAAGAGAATATTGTCCTAGACATCTGAGCCAATCACTTGCCTAATCAGACGTAGACCCTATTAGACACATCATTTAAGATAAATGGTTTTTAAACCATGATTTGGTATTTAGTATGATATGGAAATAAGAAACAGTAAAGAGCCTTTTCTGTTATCTGCATATTTATCATATTCATAGGAAAGAGTTTAACACTATTACCAGTATGTAAGTTCAGGATTAGAGCAACATGAGCTTCAGGAGTTGGTATCTAAAACATTTTTATGGGGCAAATATAAATCTGATTTTAAAAATATCTGATAAAAATAATAAAGTATTCTTGGCAAAAAAAAATTCCATGTTTATGATTCATGACAACTAAAGTTTATAGTGTAATTCAGTTAGATTTTTTTATATTAATTGGTTATAAATGTTTTTTGAGTTTGCATTTAGGGAGTATAACGAAAGAATAGTTTGTTATAAATGATGTTTTAAAGAGAAAAGTGGACTTTGGTCAATTGATATGAGGATGCTTTTTCTATTCAGCACCATTGCCACATGGCAATGTGTTTCAAAAAATCATAGAAGGTTCATTTAAAATTTTGAGTTAAACATCCCAAGTGTAACACAGGAATCCAAATTAAAGCATCCTAGACAAATGGCTGTTTAAACTTTGTTCAAACAGACCCAATGAAAGCTAGACTGTTTTTATTAAGTATTTTGCAACATTCAAGTACCTTTGTGTAGCTTCAGGCATCACTTTTTGAACCAAGTTACTGCAAATGGGCTAACTTACAATATTCATCCATAATCAGAGACCTATGGCTCCCATGGGATTGTAATTTGGCACCTTTGTGATTACCTCAATTATATTACACTGCCATGCCACCACCCAGAGATTCAGTAGACCAGTACTTCCCTAGACTGTGAAGGCCAGGGACCTGGACTGTGCAAGTAGTGTACTCATGTAGCACAACTCCACTTGCATGAGTGTAGCTTTACGCGCTGGCCCACTTCTCACACACCCGGTTCTGAATAGGCCATGGCCCAGGGGTTGGGGACCCCTGCACTATTGACTGTCAAAATGTGGTTACCTGCGGCCAAGTCAGGAGAAAGTCAGAAATTGCTACTGCTCCCTTTGCTTTTCTGTGTTTCCAGTTAGGAAAGGAAATATCTCTAAAATTATTGAAGGGGGTGGCGGGGGTGGCGTGTCACAGATTATCTAGTACAATACAAAAACAGAAACAAAAGGCAATTACTGGGGACAAAACCTGCCCCCAACTCATAGCATAATAGAACTTCTGTGCTCCCAACTGAATATGTTGTTATGTGGTATACCCTGTTTGGGCAGATGTGCACGTTTAAAAAACTCCAAAGATTCACTTATTAGAGTTTTAGTTAGGTTTGTTGTTATTCTGTGTCAGTATAGGTTTCTGAAGGCGTGCCCTGACCAAAGATCGACTACATTTTGAAAATGAAAAAACTGCCTGTATTCTTCAGTGCTTCATTGTATTTACTAATATATGCAGTTTGCTTTAGTACAATTTTTTTTCCCTCCCTAAGAGCTTAAATTATTTAATGTACAGTATGTATTCCATTTCAGTTAATGCTTTCTTTTTAAGGAACGTGAAAAAAGAAAACATGAAAGGATACTAAGCGAAGAGCTTGTTGCTGCTGTAACTTACCTCAATCAGTTTTTACCTCCTGAACATGCTATTGTATACATCCCTTGGGATATGGCCAAATATACAAAGAGGTATGTGAGGTTATGAGTATGTTTATAGAGCATATGAGCAAATATAGCTTACTCAAACATGCATGTCTTTAGCAGTATTCAGTATGTACTTATGCTAGCTGTAGTACACAATATTAATAAAAAAAATAACCATTGTTGTCTAATTTTATATCATGGTATAAAGATTTTAGAAGACAAGGGGAAGAGGCATACCCAAGGGTGCAATCAGACAAGAGACAGCTTAGCCACTAAAGGAATGTGGATGTGGTAAACCTCTCAGAAGGGACCTTCACTAGTTTTTTGGACTGTAAAGGCAACAGGCAGAAATATACTTTTAGACATGCAAAATTATGTTATTAACCTTACAGTAAAATAGAATTAGCCCATTTGGTCATGTTTCCTATTTGGATCACCTCATTAAGCTTAATACTGCCATAATTTAAGAGATGTTGGGCAGTGCAACTAGAAAAAAAGTTTTTCCAGTTTTGGAACATACAAAAAACACCAACAGTCCACTGCTAATCTAACCCCTGGCCTGTCTAGTCCAGCAGTCTCTACTTACAATGGCCAATCAGCTGCACACGGAAACCTAGTAGTGTCCTAACAGATGTCCTTCAGATGCACTGCCATCAATAGCCATTGATCCCCAGAAGTCGCATCAATTGAGACAAGCCTTTTTTGAAACAGCCAAGCTGTTAGCCCATATCACATCTTATGATAGCAAATTCCAAAACTCATTTAAGCATTGTGTATAAAACTATTTCGTTTGTCTGTCCTTTTTCAGGATTCAATTTCATTGGGTGAAGGCTGGTTCCAGTATCTTAGGAAGGAAAAAAATAGCTTGTCTTTGTCCATTTTATCCATACCAGGCACAATTTTATACTCCTGTATTGTGTCTTCTCTCATTTGTCTCAGTAAAGCCTCAAATGTCACAATATTTCCTCTTAGGGTGGCTGCTCCAGCCTTCGATCATCTTAGTTGCCCTCCTGTGTATCTTTCTGTAGCTCTACTGTATCTAGAATTGCGCACAGTGTTTCAGATGCAGTCACATCATTGATTTATATAAGGGCATTGTGATATTGGCACTTCTATTTTCAATATTGTTTCTTATTATCAATAATATGCTACTGGTCTTTTTTTTACAGTGGATGCACACTGTGTTGTTAACTGCATTTAATTATTTACCCATCCAGTGCTTTATAAAGGATCTGAAAAAAGAAGCAGTTTAAAGGCCTTTAAAAAACTTATGAAGTCAGGTTCCAAACATAGAACTCTATAAAACTACATCAGTTATATTTAGAGGGATTCTGGTGGTTTTTAACCTCTTATGACTCTTTCCAGACCAGTTTGTGACATTTAGTTTTACCATCTTTCATATACAATAGGACTGTAGGTAGACTTGTCTGATTTAAATCAGACAATGAAAGCTAAGTTATTCTTGCATTTTGAAAGTTCTTTACTTTTGACTCGCTAAAGATATTTTCAACAAAAGGGGAAAAAAATGTACTTTTTTACTTTTATTCCCACTTAGCAAACTGTGTAATGTCCTTGATCGATTGAATGTGATTGCTGAAAATGTAGTGAAGAAAACTGGCTTCTTTGTAAATCGACCTGATTCCTTCTGCAACATTTTGCGACCAGATGAAAAGTATGTATTAGATAGGCCAGAGTGCTAGATATTATTTGTAATTGCTCATTAAGTACATTTCTAAACATATTTATTGTTTAGTACACTAATAGTACATTAATATCAAGACATGCCTCAAATACAAAATTATGGTTCATGTGTTTTCATACCAATTAGAGAGGACTTGTAACTTTAGTCATCATATACCGGTGTTGTATGCAATGGTGAGTAAATCTCAAAATAGTGTATAACCTGACATAAAAAATAAGACATATCAATATGTTGAAACATAGTTGAAATTGTTATTATTATGGTACAATTTGGCATTTTTATCCACCTATCAAATCCTTCCCAAAGACCTGAGATAGGCCAGTATTGTTGTTTGATGATGTTAAAGGTATTATCACAGGGTGTAAGCTTTTTCAAGTAAAACTTCGGTTTGCAATTTACTGATGGTGATTTTGTCAATGCCAATGGTGTTTAAATGATGTTTTGGAATTGCATCTACCTATTACTATTTGGTGGCTCAGTAGCTGAGTTTGACAGTCAGAAAGTCGGCAGTTCAGCAGTTCAAATCCCTAGCACCATATAATGGAGTGAGCTCCCGTTACTTGTCCCAGCTTCTGCCAATCTAGCAGTTCGAAAGCACGTAAAAAATGCAAGTATAAAAATAGGGACCACTTTGGTGGGAAGGTAACAGCACTCTGTGTACCTTCAGCATTTAGTCATGCCGGCCACATGACCATGGTGATGTCTTTGGACAGCGCTGGCTCTTCAGCTTAGAAACAGAGATGAATACCGCCTCCTAGTGCCGGAAATGACTAGCACGTGGGGGAACCTTTACCTTACTACTATTTGTACTATTTTTGCTTTCCTTTGCCTTAGTCATTCTACTTTTGTTTGCAGATCTTTGTAGTTTTTTCCAGTTGTTTCTCTTCTCTTCTGCTGACATCAGGTACAACATCCACTATACTAATTTGTTTGTTTTTCTTATCAACAATTGTTAAGTCTAAGGTGCTAGGCAGTAGGTGCTTTCTGTTTGAATTCTGAAGAGTACTTTAGCTTCTTCATTTTTATTACTTTCTTTATTAAACTGCCTCTTCAGTTCTTGCTAGCAGGCAAACTGTATTTCTTGCAGATATTCCAATGCAGCATTGTTGCTACTTTGTCATGCCATTGTTTGTAGTCAGTCTGTGTAATCTTGTAGCAGCTAACTAGGTGATGCACTGTTTCTTCAACTTCCTTGTGGGGGTGGCATTTACTGTCTGTTGCTGTTTTCTGAATTCTGGCTTTGAATGCATTTGTTCTTGTGCAGCCAGAATTAACCCCTCTCTCTTTCTTTGATTTTCTTGCCCTTAGCCATTGCCAATTTTATTGTTATCTACCTTTCCTGCTGTTTTTTTTTAAGGTAGTAGCATGCAATACTTTGACTTGCTATGTCTCTTTTCTATTCCTTATTTGATCTTTCTTGTAGGCCAGTTTGGTCTCTCAATTTCCAGCTTCAAAAAGTAAGAAAGGTATCTTGAGATTTTTCTGAGCAGTTTCTTTTCTTGTTCCTCACCTATAGGCAGAAATTTTGCAAACCTAAAGCAGGCCTCTTGCACCATTAAACATGTACTCTGAGAACTAGGAAGGAGCCATCTTAACTCTCTTTTTCCACATAATCTTATTTTGCTCCTCTAGTATGTACTCCCTCCCTTCTGGCAATCTGGATTACATTTCACCACACTCCAGAACTTAGTGAGTCTTCATGGTGCATCTTCAAACTTCAGTGCATCTTCAGAAGTTCTTCTAATGCACTTTTTTCCTCTTCAGTCATCTGGTGTACTTGCAACATTCCTCACCCACTGATTTTCCTTAGGAAATAGAGTCTGCCAACATCACTGCATGGATGATGTCATTCATTGTCATTATTTTTCTAGTCTTCCTATCTAGGGCTTTCAGTTCTACTTGAACTGAATCCACTATTTCAGCTGTGTATCTAATGACTGGGATTGCCTAGTTGTTAATTGCCTTGATGGTATTTCCTTCAGAGAATATTGGACTTTGAGATCTTTTTCACTCTTGTGATATATTCACTTCTAACCTTATTCTTGACTTCAGTGTGCTTGACGTTTTCAGCCTGAAAAATGTCTAGGTATATATAGTGATCTTCTTCATCCAGTCTCTTGATGTTATTTTTTAGAGGATCTTGATTCCTTCAGTCTACACTGTTTTTCCTTTGCTGATACTGAAGGTGGCACATTTGCCCAGTCTAACTCCATTGTAATATTTTGGCTGTTTACATGAACAACGTTGAGCGATTCTACTTCAGGTGATGTTTTTCCATACAGCTTCAGATAGTCCATGTAAGGCAGGTGGCATAGTCTGGCAGATGTTTTTGATGTTTGAAAGCCATGGCCTGATTTGCTCAGTATTGTTGACAGAAGAATCAGGGCAATGACAAACAGCAGTGATGATATTGTTATCATTTAAATGCATATGCTGCCTAACTCCAAAGACACTGGATGGTTACAAATGAATAGAATAGAATGCAAAGTTGGTAGGGACCCTGGAGGTCTTCTAGTCCAACCCCCTGCTCAGGCAGGAAACCCTATACCATTTCAGATAAATGGTTGTCCAATCTCTTCTTAAAAACTTCCAATGTTGGAGAATTCAAAAATTCTAGAGGCAAGTTGTTGCATTCATTAATTGTTCCGTCAGAAAATTTCTCCTTAGTTCTAGGTTGCTTCTCTCCTTGATTAGTTTCCATCCATTGCTTCTTGTCTTGCTCTTAGGTGCTTTGGAGAATAGCTAAAATGTTAAAACAAGAAAAAAAATGCAGTGACAGACAAAAAGATGTCAAGGATGACAGAAAAAACTCAGACATGAACAAAAAAACCACAAATCCATACAATCCAAAGGGAGTTTCAGTCACCCTCATTAAAGGCCTGGGTGAAGAAGCAGGTTTTCAAGGCCCTTTGAAACAGCAGCAGGATAGGGGTCAGTCAGATCTCCATAGCAATTTCATTCCAGAATCAATCTTAGAGCCAAATTTGAATGCAGAGTTTTATAAGAAATGTTTACTTGCCCCATTCCTAATTGATAGAAACCTATTCATTTAACTGAACATATAATAACTCTGAACTGGTTTACTTTAGAAAAAGAATGTGGACAAGACAGACAAAAGTAGTAAGAGAGCACGTGCCTTTTTTCCTAACTGCATAGCAATTAAAAGTGTTGAAATCCAAATACAGATGACACCAGACTAGAGAAGTACTACATGTCTTACCCATAGAATACATTGTTATGTACCTGTACACTAGTATGCTTTTGGTCATCTCTTTTTTTAAACTGGTTCAGAGTAGTATTTACATTGTTCATTATATATGCAGACATTGTAGGAATCTTTAAAACAAAACAAAATATTTTATCAAATTTATCAAAAGGACTATTGATTTTTCATTACCATTCATGAATTAATTTGGGAATGTTATACAGTTATTGATCAAGTGCATAGAATTTTTTAATACAGTTAATATATCTTCATGCATTATTCAACAGTGCCATTAATATTAAAGAATAATATTTAATATTAACAGTCACTTCATTTATTATGGGATGCATTATGAGATGGTCTTGGGAACAATTTATCTTAAGGTTTGAGCTTTCTCTTCCCTGCAAAACTTATAGCATCATCTATATGTTAATGTCATTTCCCAGTAATTATGCAGAAAGTGTTTTCCCTAGATAGAAGCATGATAAGAAGTCTCAGCTCTTGGAGTTGGCAGAAAAATAACTGTTTAATAATAGAATCAGTCTTTCAAAATTCTCATCTTTTATGTTCTACATCAGAGACGTCAAACTGGCGGCCCACAAGCTTGATGCATCGTGCACAAGCCATGCCCACTCCAGCTCCGTGAAGGGAAAAAACTTTGCGATAACGTCATGTGATACCATGAATTTGACACCCATGTTCTACATGAAAGGATATCCCTGCAATTCCTTTCCCAAAAGTTCAATATTTGCAACACATTAGCTAATAATTGTTAGTTTTCCAGTAGCCCAGTATTTTAAATAGAATTGTAGAATATTCATGAACCTTCATATATTTTGAAAATTAGAATCTAGCATGGTCTACTAGGCCAGAGAAAAATGCCTGCTGTTTAAGGAAAGGAATGCTAAATAAATCATAACGTTGTTGCTGGATGGAGTAAGGAAATAAAGCTTAAGGATTTTAAATATTGTTTTAATTACAACATATAAGAAGAGCACTATTCAGCAATAATAAAATTAAACCAAAAACATCCAGAAATGTAAAATGAATTTTAACAAAGTAAAGTAGACAACAAAGAAAGAAATTCTACTTTATACATAAAACTTATAGTTACTTATTGGTTTACAAAAATATAATATAATACAATTATTAGATACAAAATACTATTGTAAAATATAAAATCTATGCCAACAAAGAATGTATTATATCAGCCTTTGATTAGTAGAAAATAATGACTTTTTCAGGACTGATAAATTCCTTATTTCCAAAAATAATGTTACATTTCCAATTACTCAATTATTTTTTTACCAACTCCTCACCTCCTCATCCTATCCCACACAGTACTACCATAATTCTTCCTAGTTAGATATCAGCATTTGACATATAATTAACCCACATTAATTTCTTTAGCATTTAAACCTTTCCCTGAATATCTCTTTGTATACAGTAAACTATCATTCCCCCAAAATGTCAACAATTGACAAGACCATATCATGAGTAGGGGTACAGTGGTTCACATGGTTAAGGACGCTAGGTTAGCAAGCTTACGTTCCAGATCCGAGTGCTGCTGATCCCATTACTCACTCCAGCTCCTTGACAGGGACATGAAAGGATGTCCCCAGTCAATAGTGATGTCATCAGCTAATTATTTCAATCCTGAAGCACCATACAAAGTCCCTCCAACACAAGTGGGACAGGGTCATTTCAGTGAGTGAACCCTCAATTTTTTTACAGAGAAAATCTGATGTCCATGATATGATAGACATGGGAGGCCAGAGAGCTCCCTGAAGAGAGTGGGGCAAACCTTTGGCCCATTTTGTGGGAGGGATTAAAGAATAAGAGGCAAAATATGTTTATTAAGTCTTCCAAAGGCACATATTATCCCTTAACACACACTAATTTTTCTGATTTTGAATATGTTCAGGGTAGTTTGGCCCCTTAAATATCCCAGTTCCCAACGAATTCCCCCAAATTTTGTTTCTTTCTGCTTTGTTGATATAGAGTTAATCTGCTGTACAAGGAGAATACTTCATCAAAATTCCTTCTTAAGAACTTAAAGTTTGAACAAGATTTTTATATAGAGAAAATTGTATCTTATAAAGCACTTGTATCTTTATCCTATAGATGGAATGAACTAGGAGGATATGTAGTTCCCAGTGGCCGTTTGCAGGTAAATGAAATGAAGTTTTAAAAAATTGTTGTTACAGTACTATAGCTCAGAATTCTCAGATGGGGAAGCTATATTTATCAGTAAGGAAAGCAGTCTTTTGGGGAATTGTGAATTTATATAAAAGTGATGTTTCTAGTTTATGTTCATAAAAGCATTTTAAAAATGCTACACTATAAGTAGATAATACAGCATATCTCATAGCAAGGAAACTCATAATACAAATATTTGATTATCTGATCTATGTTAAGGAATTTGGAAATCTATGAAAAATCTTACTTGGTTACAGCCGATATAGTTAATCTCGGATCAGAAAAAGAAAGCACAGCATATCCATAAACAGAATTTTCCCTCCATGAATAGATGCTTGTAGACAAATGTGCAGCTTTGAAGATTATGTTCTGTGGATTGAGACCAAAAAAAAATTAAATTCCTACCCTGAAGGAGACTTTGGCATTTACTGATGTGTTTGGAGCTAATTACAGACTCTGCATTTATGAAAATGATTTTTCAGACAGGAGTTCTTCGAACCAATTGTGTGGACTGTTTAGATCGCACAAATACAGCCCAGTTTATGGTTGGAAAATGTGCTTTAGCCTACCAACTTTATTCCTTGGGATTGATTGACAAACCTAATCTTCTGTTTGACACAGATGCTGTTAGGTAGGTAAGACTTTCCTTCTGCAAGATTTAATAAATGCAGCCATTTGTTTTACACTACTAATTCTTTTCTAAACTTCTGTTTCTACACCTCATTTCACATTAACTTGAACATTTTAGCATATTTAAATACGATTTTGTTTATCTGGCAGCTGAAAAATCTTTTTCTATTCCCAAAGCATGGATGGATAGATGGATTTATTTATTTATAGCGGAAACATCTTTGCTGTTCCAATTTAATTACTCGAAAGCAGTTTTTGTATGGTTCTAGTTGACTTTAAATTGGCATGTAATCTTTCTCAAATCTTTTTGGTAAAAATTAGAGTGAGCTTTGTGAAATTGGAGAGATTCTTCAGTTCCTGCAAGGTTGAATGACAAATGATAATGGATATTGGTTATGAGAAGGATTAAATCAATATGCCAGTTGATTGTTATTCTTTTTAGTAGAAAAAAAAAACACTACTAATACTGAAAAATAATCTGTTTGCAACAAGGTTCTCTAATTTAATACCCAAGAAAAATATTTTTATGCTTGGCTTTTAATGCTCTCCTCTAATGCTTTGTTTTTGGGAAACGCTTACAGATTCAAAGATCAGCTGCCCATATGGATCAGGGGAATCAGACAGTAATGTGTGCTTTTACAAAGCTTGCGTTATAGCGATGTCCATGAATGTGTCCATTTTAGTTAGGATTTCAGTTGAGCTAGCTACAGCTTGTCAATGTTTTGTTTTAGCTGATAATTGCTGAGCAGGAACAACAGACAAAGCAAATGTCTGTGTGGGAGCTTTGCTATTGGCCATATGAGGTCAATATCAATTCTCCTTGCTTTGCTTTGAGTCATAGTTTCACATCTGTATTGTCTGGATATAATGGAAATTCGTAATTTGTACTCTATGTTAAAGCCCTAAATTTACCGCAGGGCAATATATTTCTGCCTGCTCAAGAAATAGCTAATGGTTTCTCATTTGTATCTGTTCCACTAAGATGCAATTCTAAACTATGTTGCTCTTCCTGCTTTAGATTATTTGAAGAATTATATGAAGATCATGGGGATACATTGTCACTCCAATATGGTGGCTCTCAACTGGTTCATAGAGTAAAAACCTACAGAAAAATAGCCCCATGGACACAGCATTCTAAAGATATTATGCAAACTCTTTCAAGATATTATAGCAATGCTTTTTCAGGTATTGAATTGAATTCTGTGTTTGAATATTTTTTTTCATATCATTTAAGAGGCACTTTAGAGATATTTTTTCTAATTAATAATAATGGATAGCCGTCAGGTTTGACAGAGAATAAAAGCAGCATGGATGTTGAGGTAATTCCCCGTTAGGAGAATGAGCACATACAGGGAGACGTATTTGAGAGTAGTGTTTGAATAATACGCACACAGATACACTGTACAATAAATGTAGGTTTTTACTTCCAGAAACTTTCAAGCAAAGTTCAAGATCAGCAATCCAAAGTCATTCACAGTTAAATCAGTCAGTTTTCAGTCAAGGGATAATCCAATAACGAAGTCCAGTGTCAAAAACAGTTCAGTATCAGACTTATATCAAATTCAGGAATATTAGTCAATACAGGAAAAATAGAGGAACGGCAAAACTCTCCAACAGAAAAAAACAGAGAGACTCACTGAGATACACTCTCTTCTGAGACTAAGATTAAGACAACCCAGGTTTCTGGCTCCATCTTATGGCCATTTGAGAAACCACACCCAATGACAGTTTTAGGATTCTCTTAAAGAGACAGTATTAAAGTGTCTATCTTGGTTTATATATTTCCAACCCAAATACCTGTTAGGTGACTTATATTCCTAACAATGGATATGTAGGTAGCCATAAGAAATTTTGTTTTATGAAAATAAAAGTATTCTCAAGTTGAGATAAGTTATTGTACATATGTACAATTGTATAATAAGTCCACGGTGTATCCAAATTTAATTTTCTATGTATTGGAAATTGATTTACACATAATAGCCAAGGTTGTAGAATAGAATAAATTATTTATTGGCCAAATGGGATTGGACACACACAGAATTTGTCTTTGGTGCATAAACTCTAAAGATAAAAGATATAAGTGATAAATCATAGATAATAGACTTGTTACACATAAACTGTGAGCTGTTGAATAGACTTCTCATGATTCCTGTTTTGCTAAAGAAAAATACGTTAGTTAATGAAGGAATCATTGTTAGAGCAGAGATTTAGAAAACTCCCCAAAAGTATAATAGGGAAGCATTCAAGGAAGAACCCAGCTTCTCAGTTCAATGTGAAAGAAATAATTGGAGAATAAGTTCTGTAGAAGATAAATCTATAATTAAACTGAGATTGAAATAAAATAAAATTGATTTTAAGGGAAATGGAACTTATTGTGTTAGGCATCATGGAACAGCATGTTAGAAAACATATGGAAAGGGTATAGAAAACATACAGATATATGCCTAAGTGCATGCAAATTGCCTCTGTATTCTGTTTTCTTTGTAAGGAGGGTGTAGGGCTATGTATGAACTTATCTAAAGTGATTGGCTGCTGCAGGCAGGAAGAAATACCCAGAATATAATGATGACTTTTTGTGTACTTTTGCAAATATGTTAAAAAATAATTTGAAACAAAAATTCTGTTTACAGCTGTAGACTGGGTTTCCTATAATCTTCTGTCATTCTAACTCTACTTTCCTCTATCCCCATTCCAATTTTAAGTTTTGGGTAGTAAAATGATAAATTTTGAGTGAACATGTATTTAAAAAAAAAATCAAATCCCTTTCCTTATATCTTTTAGATGCTGACCGGCAAGATTCTATTAACTTGTTTCTAGGAGTATTTCAGCCTGAAGAAGGAAAGTCTCATCTCTGGGAACTTCCTACTGATTTTTATTTGCATCAAAAGGACACAATGAATCTTCTCCAGACAAGGCGAAGGTATTTCATTTCAATATTCCCTAAGCACAGAAAATCAAATAGTTCCATTCCATCCTATGTTTTAGTGAGTTATATGGAGCTTCAAGAGAAAGAACGTATGTTTTTTCTGCCACTTTTACTAATGGGAACCTGTGCAAGAGTTTTTATTGCAAGCAGAAACTTCCATTAATAAATTTTACTTTTTCAAACTCTTTCCATTCATACAGTTATTTATTTAGTTATCAAAGTTGTGTAGTCATCTATCTCACAAAAAATGACTCTGGGTGGCATACAACAATCAAATAACACAACAAATATAAAAACATCGGTTATGAAGATACTGTATAAAAATCCACCTTAAAAGATGATATAAAAACAAAGATTGCACACAGGGCTCTTTTAATCCCATAGCAAGCAAAAGGGACATGCAATCCTGCCCTGTTGTATCTCAACCAAATATATTAAGCATTATTTTCCCGACTGCTGTCAGCAATCTCTTTCTGCTCTATCTAATTGAAATAAGTAATGTTTAAATTATCAAGCAGTAGACAGATGTCACAATGAAAGGAATTAGCAAGGGAACCCTCAAAGATCTTTTTTCAGAACTGAAGTATTTCAACTTCTTTATAAATAAACTGGACTTAGCAGCACAGAAGCACATTGGCTGGTGGGGTTAATTCAGGGTGCTAAAAACAAAATAAATATTGAAGAGTTCTAAAATTGTTTCTCCAAACTAAATAAAGATTGAAATGAAAAGCTATATTGAAGTAGAAGTTTAATGGCATGTACACTGGAACAAAAATATATTTTAGAATTGGAAAACATGCTACTACTTAGATCAAAATGATTAGGAGTATTGAGCAGCTGAACTATGAGGAAAAGTTTCAACATTTGTACAGAGAGAAAAAATGATGTGATATTCAGAATACAGAATATAGAATTATGATAAATTGCAGAATCATCATCAGGTAATATAAGAGATAATTTTAAGAGAACTAGATAAACTTATGATGATCTGACAGTGAATGGCTACCATTCAAATGCTCAGTACTGCTTACAGGATCAAATGCATGAATATTACTTATTGTATATTACTGGAATATTACTTATTGTAGAACAACATGAGTAGGAGTTATTGCATTTACGTTCTGTGTGTAAAAGTATCCCATTGGACACTACCAAAAGCAATATTACAAGACGTTGTATTATCATGATACAGTTACAATACGAAGATAGTTTACACTGTAAACTCTTGATCTTAATGTCAGTTTAGTTGATGCCTTTGATATATGATTCAGAATTATAGGCTGTATCTCAATTTGTTCAGTCAGAGTGACCATGATGGAGAAAGCAGCTAAAACTTATTCTTATATTGGTTTGTAAACTGTACAGTCTTTGTAGAGAATGGCTTTTTGATGACTAAGGCTAAGATGATTATCCCTAGCAATATGAAGAGAGAAATGTTTAGTCACCTTCAGAGGTATCCATCATGCCACTCAGAGAATGAAAACAAAGCAAGAACATGGTTGATGGCCAAAATGACATGCACACATCCAGAAATTGAAGAGTGTAAGGATTTGCCAAGAGTCGAAGACAAAGAAGCTTTTACACTGGTGGGAAATACTACTAGTTTTAATGTTAGCAGATACATATATTTGCTTCTAATATATTGCAAGAGAAAATGTCTGAATAGTTTTATTACATTTTTAGAATACACAGTTGATTGGCTTGGAACATTTCCCAGCAAAGTTACTTGTAGGCCCTCTATTAAAGACACCCTTCCATCTTAATATATTTGCAAATAGTCCCAAAGGTGCTTTTTTCAAAAGATAACTGGACTTTGTTAGTTTTTTTTCTTTTGAAAACATTTCACATCTCATCCAAGAAGCTTCTTCAGTTTTAATAATCTCTTCAAATAACTTTTCAGTCTAAGATTTTTGATCATGAAGTATATTTTCTGTTACGAGACCTATGGAATGAGAAAGCATACTATCACAGTTGGCTAAATGATGAGTTTTTAAATCATGAGATTCAGTGTGCTTGGTAACAGCATAAGGTTGGCAGTTGGAAAGATAGGATTTTACTTTGTTGACATATTAATTAGTAGGTAAAAGATACTGATACAAAAGACATTTGAAAGAGAATGAAATAACCTCAAGTTGTGAACCTCAAGTTCAATGAATGATTAGTAGGATTTTAATATCAGATATAGTAAACTAATCTAGCATAGGAGTATCTTTGACAGTTGGTTCTATTTCACAAATGCCAGAAACTGAGAGAGATGGAAGTTGGGACAAATTCATCAATACTAAGTTAAACATTTGGGAGGAACTATGCAGCAGTACAGTTCTGCAGCAGCCAGAAGCTAAACATATGAGTAATGTTCTGCTCAATCCCTATTATTCAGAATTAAGATCGTTTAAACTTTTACAAATACTTTTTGAAAAATCATTTAATAATCAATGTAAATACATAGTTTTTAACATAAACAAGCAATGTTGTAATTGCTTCATGTCACATTTTATAATGGAAGGGGAAGAAGTATATTTCTGTTGCTTTAGGATTAATTATCTATAATTAAAAGTGTGCTGGAGATGAATTATTTTTAAGGATGGTATGTTGTTTTACTTTAATGGGGTGTTCTGTTAAGAATGATATACATTCTTGACTGAAGTAAGGAATATATTATATGTAAAAGGAGGGTATTAAGCTAGACAATTATTTAACCTCAACCTCACAGCTTTCTTGTTTACCTTTATAATAGTTCTAATTTTCTGCATGATATCATCAAGAATTTATAATCTAAAATTTGACATCATGAGTATTGGAAAAAGAGGCTTGGATGATACGGATATATAATTTTGTATACATATATTTGGGATTAGCAACTGTAGGGCATGAGGAATAGGGTGAGGGTTTGGGTAGAGGTCTCCAAGAGCAGCAAGAGGGAAAGCATCATGTGGCAAGAAGCAATTGCAAGTGTAAGATATGTGAAGGATGAAGGAATGCTTTTTTCATTTTATGTTTTTGTTTTTTTGTTTGAAGCTACACTTTTTGGTGGACTCCTGGTGTTTTAAAATATTTGCCACTGCCTTTTGATGAAGGTAAATTATACTTGTATACTAATGAAAAACCTGTATAGCCTGTATCATATGCAATATAAAATGGACCTAATAAAAATAATTCCCTAACATAGTGGTGAATTATGCTTGCATGTTGTTAATGAGGCATTATCCCTTGATGTAGCTATATGAAATATGGATTGAGCAGTATATAATACTTTGATTATCTCGCTTATCCATCTTTATATATTATGTTTTCCTCATTTTTCAACTTCATGCACTAATAGAATTGAGGAAGCTGGATTCGAGAGATATTTTGCTTGGTTTTCTCCTGTTTTAATGGATGAAGTTGCATGAAGAGCTATTTGATAAACTGAAGGACACAAAGGAGAAGTGCAAGAAAATTGAAAGAGGGGCAGGTAACTGAAACAGAATACTAGCAAATAGGCTGAGTCTGCCAGGACCATCAGGAAGGCCGGGGCTCAGAATGAATTAAGACTTGCAACAAACATGAAAAATAACAAAAAGGTTTCTGTTGACATGTAAGAAGAAAAAAGAAAACCAAGAAAATGGTCAGTAACTAATGGAAGATGATGATAAGATGATAAACAGCAAGAAGAAAGCACAAATCTTTAATTCTTTCTTTGCGTCTGTCTTCAAGCAAAAGAGAAATATAATCCAACTTATCAAAAGCAGCACTGTGGGAGACAGAACAGGAATGCAAGTCAAAATAGGGAAGGCTTTGGTAAGAGAATACTTATCTGCTTTGGACAAGTTAAAATGTCCTGGGTCAGATGGTTTATATTGTAGGATCCCAAAGGAACTGGTAGATGTGATTTTGGAACAACTGAGTGAAATCTTTCAGAACTCCTGGAAAAGAACTGATGTGGTTTCTTCAAAATGGGAAAAAAGGATCTAGGAAAATACAGAGCGATCAGCTTGGCATCAATGCCTGTGAAAATCCTGGAAAAGATAATCAAACAATGGATGAGTAGATCAAAGAAATGCTGTGAACATAGTATAACTTAGACTAAGACATTTGATACAAAGTAGACCACAGCCTACTTCTTGGTAAAACAGAACAATGTGGAAGATAAATTACAATAGCATCACCAGATGAATTTGCATTTGGCTGACCAACCACACTCGGCATGTGGTTCTCAATGGAACTACATCTATGTGGAGAAAACTATGCAGTGGGGTACCTTAAGGTTCTGACTTTGGTTGGGTGCTCTTCAACATCCTCATAAATGACCTAAATGAGGAGACTAAAGGAAAGTTCATCAAATTTGTGGATGACATCAAGCTGTAGAGAATTGCTAACACTTTGGAAGATGGACTCATGATTCAGAAAGATCTTGAAATAGTTGAGCATTTGGGCCTATCCAACAAGATGCAGTTCAGTGGCATGAAGAGTAAAGTCCTGCACTTAGGCAGGAAAAATCTGATACATAGATAGTGGCTAGGGATTACTTTGCTCAACAGAAATACCTCTGAGAGAGATCTAGGTGACCAAGTTTGCCACCACTTAGGTATGTGTCAGTAATGTGCTGCTGCTGCTCAAAAAAGCCAATGCAATCATAAGTTACATCAACAGAGGGAACACGGGAAATGATAGTACCATTCTATTTTGCACTTGTGAGGCCTCTTTTTGAATACTGCATTCAGTTCTGGTCACCATGGTATAAAAAAGGCTATAGAAAGGGTGTAGAGAAGAGCAGCAAAGATGATAAGGAATCTGGAGGCCAAATTACCTGATGAATAGGTAAGGGAATTATGTATGTTTAGCCTACTGAAGAAAAAACCTGGGAGAGATCTTCCAATATTTGAAGGTGTCACAGAGAAGGCGGTGTCCTACAAAGCATCTAAGTGTAGGACAAGAAGCGATGGGTGGAAGCTCATCAAAGAGAAATAAGGAGGAATTTCCTGACAGTAAGATTAATGATTAATTAATGATTAATCAATGGAACAATTTGCCTCTTAGAGTTTTGGATGCTCTATCACTGGAGTTTTCAAGAAATTTGGGTAACCATTTGTCTGGAAATGGCATAAAGACTTTGGGCAAGGTGTTGGAACTAGAAGATCTTCAAGGTCCCTTCCAGTTCTATGATCCTAGGTGGACTTAACTAGCTATAGAGCACTGTTCTGTGTTGTGATGGCCCTTCAGGCCAAAAACCTGATTTGTTTTTGTATTATATGTATTGTCACTTATCTAAAGTCATTAACAGAAGTTAGTTGGCTGGGGAAATTGGCAGGGGAAACATGGAGAGGGACTTATTTGTTACTATTTTTTAAAAAATAGAAGAGGAGAGGTCATATATTCTAACATGGAAAGTGATTAATCCTCAATATGCTATTAATAAAAATATTAATAAAATGACCAAAAAGAAACATTTAATTGGATTCAATGCATCCACAAATCTACAAGTTAATGCAAGCAGTATTTTTCCTTTTCACTTAGAAGTATGATTTACTTGTTTTAGTGACATGTGCTGAAAACCAGAGGAAGTTAATAGTGAAGCGATTTCATAAGTTTGATGATGAAATTGATATTCAGAATGATTTTTTTCGACCATATGAACTCAGCAGTTTCGATGACATCTTTTGCTTGGCAATGACAAATTCAATGCGGTATGCTTATTTTATTTTTATTTGATGTTGCATTTTGAATTTGCTTTTTTACTCCCAACTCTTATTCAATTTTCTTTAAAAAGTATATAATAGAAAACATACCTTAAGACAGAAACAGCAATGGACTGTTAGAAATTACATACTGTTTCTCTTTTAATTCAATAAATGATGTGCTAAATTCAATAAAATTCTGTATTGTGTGCTTCCAGTTTCAAAATAAACTTAGTTCTGTCCAGTTTCCATCATAGTGCATTTATAAACCAACCTAGTTTTGCAGGAATTCACCAATATAAAATGTTCTGAAATATTTGCATTTTGCTGATAAATGTGTGGGATAGGTTGGCTGTGTGAATCATTTATCAAGAAGTGAATTTGACATGGTTTGGATTATTTAACAAGAGGAATGTCATTTAATATATGCAGAAAACAGTGATGTTGGAAATGTACAGTCAACCAGCATACAAATAAATCACTTCCTAACTTCCATGTGTGTGTACGTGTATGGTGTGTGTGTATGTACGGTGTATATGTACACAATACACAGTACACACAAACACACATTTTATGGCAATTATGTCTGAAATACTCTTGTTGTCCAGAAAAATATTGCTCCTGAAAAGTAATATAGCTTTTTATTTGATTATTGATTTTTCTTTCTCTTCCACATTTCTTCAGAGATTTTATGCCCAAGAATGTTCCCATTGATCCCAGCCCATTTACTGTACGTAAACCAGATGAAACTGGAAAATCTGTTTTGGGGTAAGGAATGAAGTACTGTGAAAAAGCATAATATTGTTTTATTTATTTAGCTATATTCACGTTACCTGCTATTGCTCTGCTATTAGATAGAATGCAGTGTGAATTCGACCAATGAGTATTTCTTGTGTTAAAAGGTTATAAGCAGATTAGGCACAGGGGTGAAATGTATGCACAAGGCTGGGGTTTGAATTTCAGCTTCTAAATCTTGAGTAGTTTAATAGATTTGCAGTAAACCATCTTTCTGCCTGCAGAACCCACAAAAGGAGATCAGCGTCTGTCTTTCCTTCTGTCAAAGAGATTTCTGCTGTTCTCTTTTCTTCTGGACTCCACTAGTAGCTGAATATCTACATAAACCAAACTAAGATAATAATACCAAGTAATGGTAGTATAACTATCGGCCAGGGTGCCAGGCAGCAATGCATTCAATGCTGTCCCCCGTCTCCCCCCCCCCGAAAAGCAAATGGTCTCTTCTAATGGGAGAGTAAAAAACAAGAATAATCTAACAATTACCGAACTATGCCAATGTTTTATTGCCATTTGATGCTTTAAATTTCTTTTTAGCATTTCTGCTGTTAATTCCTTTACATTAAAGGTTATAAGTGTTTTTGCTGATCTATCTAGTGTTTAGGTTCCTTGTTTAGCGATATTTCTGTTATTGGGGCAGAACTCAAATCAAATCAGATAAGCATCCTTCTTCTGTTTTCTTCTTTCTTCTTTGCATTAGTTCTTCAACAGCCAGGTCTTATCTTAGCAAAAGTCATTCCTATTTCTTCAATTAGGCTTATCCCCACACTTCAAGATAGACAATTACTGATTAAACAGCTTGGCAGTGTAGCAGCTGATAAAGGAAGAATTATACAGAAAGATGTACCATTGCAGGAATTTTTAATGTGGGATAGATAATGTCCTTTGGGCTCAGAGTATAATTCAGCCTCCTGACCCACTAGCAAGCTGCAGAAGGCTTTCTGATTGCTTGTGATCCACAGAGTGCAAGTTATCTGTTCATTTTAAAGCAATAGATCTTTTTCTTCCCAGGACAAAAATAGAAATGTATGCTAGTCTTAATCTTGTTTTGTAATACCTTTTATACATACAAAATGTTGTGGTTCTCTGGCAGCCCGTGCAGACGGCGGAGTCAGACAGTGAGGAAGAAAGGGAACCAGTCAAGGAGTCTGGAGATGACTTGGACGAGGGTCCTACGTCCAATGCAGGGATGGGGCCAGGACCATCTGGGAGTGGGGTGCTGCTTTCGGAGCTTTTGGAGTCTGGCAGCAGTGAAGCAGAGGATCCAGGGGAACCTGTTCCCAGTGTACATGTGCGCAGAGCTGCTAGAAGGCGAGAGCAGCTGAAACAGAAGGGGTGACTTGGGAGTAAGGCTGGGAGATGATTGCCTCTCCCATAAGGGATAAAAGTCAGTCCTTAATTACGAAAGCTTTGCAAGAAGCAAAGCAGTTCAGTAATTTCCGAATCTTTCTTGAAGCTCTGTACTCTGGTCGTTTTTTTTCTGGGTTTTGGGGTTGGTATATGTTATAATTAATTGGACCTCTGTTTTTTGGGAGCATTCTACAGCACTGAAAAGCATGCTCTTATCTGGAGGAACTGTGTATAATTAGTTTTGGCTGGGAATGCAAGTAATTCCCAGCATTGCATTAAAATAGGTTTTACTTTTAAAATAAATTTGTTTTTCATTAAGTTTGATGAAACCTGGGTCAGAACACAAAATAAATAAAATATATTTATAATAGTATATTTAGCTTCTAAAATTAAAAAGGCAGAATCTTGTTCAGTTGATTATAGTATTAATTACATTTTCTCTTTTTTTTTTGAAAACAATGTTATTGGTTTTTTTAACAAACAAACAAAGTATTAATTACATTTTCTGTACCTCTCATTTTTCTGATTATTTTCCAGTCTTCTACATTTCTAATGATATACTTCTTTTTGCTGATCTATTTTGCATTCAACATGTCTCTCTTTAGTTCCATGTATTTAAGATCTTATTTTGCTGCCAATGTTGCTATGAGGTACTAGTTCTGTTATGTTTTAGAAAAGTAACTCATACTACTATCAGATTCAACTGAAATGAGATGAGTAAGAACATTGCATCCATTTCGATTCATTTTTATTTATTCCTTAGCCTGAATTGGGAATGGAATTTTGGTAATTAAAGTTCAATACATGTGAAGGTCTGTAGGTTGAGATAAGTTCAGAGGTGGTATTCAGCAGGTTCTGACCAAGTTCTGGAGAACCGGTAGCAGTAATTTCGAGTAGTTCGGAGAACCAGAAAATACCACCTCTGACTGGAGATTTTATAGTATCCTTCCCCTGCCACGCCCACCAAGCCACACCCACAGAACCAGTAGTAAAAAAAACTGAATCCCACCACTGGATAAATTTATATAATCTTCATACTTCTTGGTTCTATGCTGGATTGCAGGAAAAGACTAGTTCCGAGGGTCTTTGCCTTTTCCAAAGAAATTGTTTGAGCCTTCACATAATACGTGGTATTGAGAAGCATGACTTCTACACATATGTTTCCCTATTAAAATTTACTGTTGCAACACTGTTAACATTTTGTTCACCTGTTCCCACAGTGCATTAAGCAATCTTAAGAATTCACATCAGATCTAGAACTATACATACAAAAATTGCAGTGAATGGTCTTGTGACAGCTAAAGGTACAGAGTTTTCTGTGTTGGGAGATCTTCAAACTCTGTTGATTATCCTAGTTTTGCTCAAACATTTTGTAATGTGCCTGATGAAAGACTTTACTTTTCATGTTATAACTACTGAATCAAAACTAACTACTGCTTCATTTGAGTACTTCCAAGATTTTTTTCTTAAATTTTTACATTCTGTTCTTGTTTTTATTTTTAATGATCCCCTTTTTAAAAAGGAACATAAGGGTAGTTTCATTTCTTAATCTCTGTCCTCACTCTCTAAAAATCAATTTGCTGAAAGCAACATTCTTATATGTCTTTAAGGAGATAAATACTGTAATTGTATGCTAGTGATCAATAAGACTATCTGTACTGAAAATCAAAAGTCATATTTTGTTCTTAATATATCATGCCTCATATAGAGAATAGATCAATTGCATTTTTTCCTCTTGAAATAGTTCAGAGACGCATTACTCTTTCAATGATATCAGTGTCAAAATGTTCTGATCTTGATCTGGAGCCATTTAACTACTACACTAGTTTGCAATTTACTGTTTTCTAGGCTGGACTTTTAAGTGTTGGCAAATGACTCAGTTCAGCTAACAACGTCATCCTTTGCTCTTTACCTTTGTTTGTAGAGTTTTACTTGATAATCTAAACATTAAAAGCCATTTTAAGTGGGTATTTCTTTCCTAATGTTTTTGCACCTCAGATTAAAATGTGTAGTCAAAGTCATAGATGACACGAAGGGCCAAATGGCCCAGAGGTAGAACAAACTGTAGTTTTAGCTGGAACAGAAAGTCTAACAGAATTTAAAGGATCGCATAGTATGATGTTTTATGGAGAAATCCATGAAGCTTCTGTTAAAGGGGCATTATGTGCAATGACTGCAGCTATAAAGTTCCAGATCTCTTAATCTGGAGGTATATCAGGGATAGTGGTGTCTCTCCTTCCTACTTTTCAAGTTCGAATGGTTTATTTATTTAACCTAGAATATTACTAACCATCAGTATTTTAGTGGTTTATTAGAAAAACATTGAAATGCAAGACATTGAAAAAGCTGAGATACAAATGTTATATGCCATTGTCAGCTCTTTGAGGTAGATCAAGCCAGGACAACATGGTCTCTCCCTTGATCCTATGAGCTTTTCTCTTTCTAGTAATCATAACTGTGAGCTGGATTTTATTCTTTCTTTTATTCATTCATTCCATTTCTATAGCTGCCCTTCTCAACCAATACCTCTGAATGACTTCTAGTTCCAAAAATATAAAAACAGATTAAAGCATTAAAATATTTAGAATAATAAAAACATCCAAAATAAATATACACAGCAGCTAAAACAATTAATCACTAAATAGTATAATAGTAAAAATGATAGGTTAGTCAAAAGATGGACCCCTTAACACTTTCAGAGCCCTAGGCTTGGGTATAGAGCCAAGTTCATAAAGCATTACAAAAGGCCAGCAGAGTTGGGACCTTTCTAATCTCTGAGGGGAGAATATTCCATAAAACAGGGCCTTCTCAGGAAAGGCCCGCCTTCTGAGCCCTGCCAACTAACACCACTAGATCAAATTGGATATTTTATTACCCTTTGGATTAGTGTTATTAATAATATTCTCTTTGTAAAAAAAAGTGTTGATGAGAGATTGAGAGTAGTCCCAGGGGTTCCCATTCCTTTATCAGAATCTCTGTTTTAAATTAATGTTTTCCCACAGCCACCATTCATATTTATTTGGTTTAACAATTAATATAAAGCACAGTTCTTTCCTACTTAGGATATCCTCAGGTTCATATTGCTATTGTTAAGTTTAGGGAAATAGAACTTTTTAAAGAAGAAATTGAATATTTTTACTCCTATCCCCAATGTGTCAAAAGTGTGCAGAATCTGGATGACAGTCACCCCCCTAAAAAAGCCTTGGGTGAATTGATAAAGATGTTTCCAAATTTTATCAAAATTTAACATTTGATAAACTTTGGAAACATGTTTTGTTGTTAATCACAACAAAAGACAAGTTAAGAAACAAGCTACTGTTAATTTCAGTTCATTAACAACTGATTTGTAATGAAGTTTAAATGAAATTAAATCAGATTTTGATATGGTTCTTGTCCATCTATTATTTTTAAATGTGTGACTTCTGGCATGTTAATTAAAGGTTAAGTGCAGCTTTCACTCTGATGATATATCAAGAGGGGAAAAAAATCTAGCACCAATTAACATAAGGAAAAGAACAATTCTTTTGTTCTGTTTCTGTTTTTTTGAATTCACAATTGTGTCCTTCCTCAGGAACAAAAGCAACCGAGGAGAAGAAACAGTACTGCAACGTAAAACAGCTGCTAGTGCTCCTCCGCCCCCCAGCGAGGAGGCCGTGTCCAGCAGCTCTGAGGATGATTCTGGAACTGATAAAGAAGATGAGGGTGCTACCTCTCAGCGTTCAACACCTGTGAAAATATCAGATACTGGAGACAATACCAAAATAACAGAAGTAAGAAATTGGGGTGCCACAAAGACGGGCACAGTTTTATATCTGCTATTCTGCTTTGTATTCAATATGTAGTGAAGGCTTACACATCTGATTTTCTCTCTGCATTAGAGACATTTTTTTTGCTAAGATACAAAGGCAATCACAACAAGATAAAACCAAAATAAAAACACTGAGGAGGGACCTCGGAAAGCAGATGGAGTACTTAAAAAGCAATTTTAAAAGGGATTGTGCAACTGATTAGATTTCATGCAGAAAATATACCGTGAAGTACTTGATATGTATCAGTGTTTTAAATTAAACTAGATAATTCAGCCAGGAGTGAAAAATGGATTAATAGAATATTGGCTTAATATAGAAATATAGCTTAATACTACATTTTCCAATAGGAATACTAATTTCGCCAGATGATACCCTTGTGCAAACTGATTCACTACCATTATGCTGCTTCGATATCTGCTGATGTTAATGAAGATATGTAAACACAATAAGATGAGGCATCTTGGCAATTTTGTTTCAGCACAACTTAGACATTTAAGATTGTACAAGGAAAAGTTCAGAGCACAACTGTATGGACAATCAAAGATCAAAATGTGCCTTGTCTTTCAAAACATCATATGCAAGAAGAATTTTATACTACTGGCCAGATTGGGACTATGAGCCATAATTAAGCCCATGGGTATGGGAGGTGGTTTCCTGTATATCTGGGGGTTTACATCTCTGGTCTTGGATGAGGTTGCTATGCCCTAGGTGGACTTAGTGTGTAAGCTGGGAATCCTCCTGTACTCATGATTCCTGCTTGAGGAGCAAGTGGCAGTCATAGTAGGTAGGAGGGCTTTTGTACAACTTTGAATTATATGCCTTTCCTAGATTGGGAGCCCTTGTCTCCGTCACTCATCCTCTGGTCATCTCCTGAATTGACTACTACAATGTGCTATACCCTTGAAGAGTATCTGGAAGCTGTAACCTGTGCATCTAACCTCTGCTGGATGCTTGTTTGCCTCCAGGTCCAAACATTTTTGCTTTTAATTTTACATTAATCAGATTAACAGTATCTGATACTATGATTCCCAAATTTGGAGAGCCACAATATGTTCAAATTGTAGTTAGTGAGAAGAAGTCAGGGCCAAACCATGTTCTTATACTAAGCAGATGCCCTCAAGATAGAAGATAGATAGAATTCTTTATTGGCCAAGTGTGATTGGACATACAAGGAATTTGTCTTGGTGCAAATGCTCTCGGTGTACATAAAAGAAAAGATACATTCATCAAGAGTCAAGAATCATAAGGTACAATACTTAATCATAGTCATAGGGTACAATAAGCAATGAAATCATATTAGGAAACAGTCAATACAGTCACAAGTGGGAGGGGATGGGTGATAAGGAGTGATGAGAAGATTAATAGTAATAGTAGTGCAGCCTTTGTTAATAGTTGGACAGAGTTGAGGGAATTATTTGTTTAGCAGAGTGATGGCTTTCAGGAAAAAACTGATCTTGTGTCTAGTTGTTCTGGTGTGCAGTGCTCTATAGTGTCATTTTGAGGGAAGGAGTTGAAACAGTTTATGTCCAGGATGTGAGGGGTCTGTAAATATTTTTACAGCCCTTTTTTTGACTTGTGCAGTATACAAATCCTCGATTGAAGGCAAGTTGATAGTAATTGTTTTTTCTGCAGTGTTAATTATCCTCTGAAGTCTTTGTCTGTCCAGTTGGGTTGAACCAGACAGTTATAGAGGTGCAGATGAAAGACTCAATAATTCCTCTGTAGAACTGTATCAGTAGCTCATTGGGCAGTTTAAGCTTTCTGAGTTGGTGCAGAAAGAACATTCTTTGTTGTGCTTTTTTGATGACGTTTTTGATGTTAGGTGTCCATTTTAGGTCTTGTGATATGATAGAACCTAGAAATTTGAAGGGCTCTACTGTTGATACTGTGTTGTCTAGTATTGTAAGAGGTGGTAGTATCGGAGGGTTTCTTCTAAAGACTACTAAAAACTATGTTTTTGAGTGTGTTCAGTTCCAGATAGTTCTGGTTACACCACGAGGCAAGTTGAACAACCTCCTGTCTGTATCGGATTCACCGTTGTCTTGAATGAGACCAATCACTGTTGTATCATCTGCAAACTTCAGTATTTTAACAAATGGATCGTTTTGAGATGAAGTCATTGTATATAGGGAGAAGAGAAGTGGAGAAAGCACACCTCCTGATTGTTTTCAGGTGGGACAGCAGTAGCTTCAAATATAGGTTTCATCTAATATCTAAATATTTAAATTTAGTATATTTATTATTTTATTTACTTTATTTATTTATAAATTTATTTATTTATAAATTAATTTGAATACATTTAAATTTGAAGGTTTATTCTCTCTTTTAGATGCCAAAGAGGAGGTTTAGTGGGGTATGTAGCATAATATTCTGAGATCCATGGAATATTAAATATTTTAGTTCCTTCATCTGGAAAAAACATATGATCTCTTTGGAGGTGTGCATTTGAATATGCACACATAGACTCTTTCTCACTGCTGATCTTTTACCTTCTTTGATTTTGCATGGCTATAATTGCATAAATTGAGAATTAATGGGAAATGTTTTATTGCAGATTATTTGCGGGATCCTTCTTATACACAACATCAAAAATTATCTGAAGTATTGCCCATTTTTAGTTCTTTATCCTAAGTTCCTTTGAAGAGGAAGTATAATAGCATCCCCAAAGCTGAGTTGCTATCCCTTACTGAAGTTGGGGAAATTAGATGGCAATGTGTGTTAATGAGCTGTGCCCCTTAATTTCTTTTACTCCAATCTTTGTCCCAAAATCACTACTTTGTTTCTAGGTGGATGCCTAGATAATCTAGAGGAAGATTTTATTCTTTTGTCTGAGGCCATTACTCTTGAGACCATAAAAAAGGTTGCAAGGTTCTTTTCTGTCACTAGTCTTGATACATTGCTAATTACTGGAAGTACTCTAAATTGAGTAATAGTAAATACTTTGTGTTGATAATCTTTCCCCTTTTTTCTGGAATCCTGACCATTGATAGAAGTATATCATGTTACACTTAAAGAGCCCTAATGTTCTGTATGCCACTCTTTCCTCACCCCTAGCAGCAGGGCTAGCAAATTAACTGACCATGGTTTGTTTAAAATTACATGTGTTGGTGAGAAGCAAAATGAAGATGTTTTTGGCTGGAGCTATCTAGAGAACACAGTTGTAGTTTGAAAATCTATCCTTCACCCAGTTTTATGATTACACACACTACTGAAGAAAAAAAACCCATGAAGAATTAGAATTATAAGCTGATTGTTCAGATAGGAACCAGCAGTCACAGAGATGTATGCTAACAAGCACTTATGATTATGTATGTCCTACAGATATTTCCAATATGAACAAAACTGATTGTAGATATCTAATGAATAGTACTAGATCAGAAAAAAAAGAAAAAAAGGAACAGCACTAATGTGTTATTTAGAGCTTTTGTGGATTGAAGTATTGCTTACACATATAAATGAAGAAAAGGTTTCTTATAAATTGATACATTACATATCCCGTTTCTGCTTATCCATATCTATTCTTTTTCATTCACTGTAACATTATACCTCTGAAATATAGTTTCTAGTTATTTCTTATTTCATTTCAATTTTCTGTTTTCACATTTCTGTTTCCTTTTCTACTTTTCTTTGTGAAGGCATTTCACTGCACATTTTATGGCCTGGAGACACTATTAAGAAAATGCATAAGATACACTTATTTCATTACATTTTTCCCTACATAATCCTGAAACGTTACATCCTGAACTCAGATCTTTGTTCCCTTGCCTGCTTGTCTGTTGGCTTGCCATGAACTCTGGCCATTTCTTTCTCACTTAAGCACCTATGTGTTCCTGACAGCATGGTACAAAATTAACCTTGCTGGCTCATCTTCTCTGCCCTTCATACTTGTATCTGAAGAAAAAATGAGTCACAGCGAGCTTATGGGAACATGCAAGAGACAAAGAAACGTAATGAAAATAATTGTTCCAGTAATTTAAAAACGTAAAACAGTCCCACAAAATAATTTGGGTAATGTTAACACTCGTAGTGTTGACACATGCACTGTACTGTAACATTGCAACCAATTTATACTTACTTTAAAAAATGACAATTTCTTTTGAAAATCAGTACAAGTATTAGAAATCTCAGATGTAGCATCTAATTTTCCTGTATAATATTTGGAGACACAAGTGTTTTTTCCCAAAAGCAGGTGTCTACGACATTTTAACTTCAGATCATTTATCTCTGTTCAGAGATCCTAAAATTCCCAAGTAGCCTAGTCTATTTTCCTTCTAGCATGTGGGGGAAAAAATCCCTCTTTTTTAAAAAAGAAGAACCAGCATCAGAATGTTGAAATGCAGTGCACTTCTATGAAAGGTTTTAGATAGCTAATCATGTATGATTCAATATTGCATTTCTCCCATACCTGAGATTCTATTATTAATTTTCTTCTCTTCTGATGCATTTCAGAATTACCTGCATAATTGGACATGTTCTATCCTCATTTGCTTGTTTGTAATGATCTCAGACTTCTTAGGGTTTTTCAGAAGTATTTGGGTTTCTCCCTGTGAAAGTTATCTTTCAGGTGTGTTGGAAGATGTTGCTCTGTTGCAAAGATAGAAATAAGTGTTTGTGTGTGAAATGGAGTAAAGAAGCTCTTGTTTTTGTTTTCTGACATCAAAATGTTCAAATACTGTCTCAATAGGGAGTAAGATACAGTGTACTGTAGTACCAATGTCTAGATAACTTGTCTCATGCAAGCACTAATTGTAGCTTCTTCTACAGTAAACAAAGAACAGTAACTGAGAGAGATCTAAGATTCCTAGTGAACAACCACTTAAGTATTAGCCAGCAGTGTGCTGCAGCTGCCAGAAAAGCCAATGCAGTCAAGGCTGAATCTACAGAGAAATAGTATGAAGATCATGCAGTGGTGGGATTCAAATAATATAACAACCGGTTCTCTGCCCTAATGATTTCTTCCAACAACCAGTTCAACAAACTGCTGATGTGAAGTATTAGCACCACTATATACTGGTTTGGTTAGACTAGTGGTGTGATTCAACTGGTGTAACAACCGGTTCGGTGAGCAGGAGCTTCGCAGTACAGTTACACCCAATAGTTGTATTAGAGAATTGTTTTTTTTTTAAAAAAAATATTAAACATACAAAAAAATAAGACATTTTAAAACAACAATGAATGTACTACATACCTCCTGACATACCTGATTGTCTTATATCATTAAGTAATAAATATAGAAAATAATACAAATTTACATATATACATAAAACTTTAGACATCTTTAATATTCTTGTTCCTTCCTTTTTTCAACCAGTGGTAAAACTTCTCCCAAATTTTATAATAATCAGATTTGGTCTTATTTTTTAATTCTTGAGTTAATTTATCCATTTTGGTGCACATCCAAATTTTTCTAATTATGTCCATCTTGTCTGGCATTTAATTACCTTTCCATCTTTGGGCACAAGCTAACCTTGCAGCTGTGGTGATATGGATTATTAAGTACCGTGTTTCTCCAATAATACGCCCCCCCCAATAGGAAGACCCAGCATGTTTTCTAGGCATAAAATGAAATTAAACCCCTCCTCCCAAATGTAGGCCTAGTTTAAAACATGCGAAATTGGGGGGAGAAGGCGGGGGGAACTTGCCATTAGGAGTGCCCTGCGGGCAGCTACGCCTCACCACCAGCCGCTCCTAACACCATGGTGGAGCACGGAGGGCTCCCTTACCGATCCCTTACCCGGGTCAGCAGGCAGGAGGCGTCGGCGTGGATGTCTGGCAGCATTTCAGCCACTTCTCAGGCCTCCGTAGCTTCCACGGTTCCCACCGGTGCTGACACCTCTCTTGCCAGCGCCGTCTCCAACAACAGCATCTGAGTCGCTCCCGCTTTTCCCCCATCCCTGTAACAACAGGGAAAAAAAAGATTTTGAGGTACCTGGGAGCTCTGAGTGCTGCATTTTGGTTTAATCCCAAGCGGCTGGGTGGGCGTGAGAAGAGCCAAGCGAGCATCTCTGCTGCATGCTTCCCTTGGTGCTCCAGCCTTGGGCTCTGCAAGTTTGCAAAAGTCCCAGTGCACAGCCTGTTCCTGCATTCCAAGCGCACAGGCCGAGCTGCAGCTGTCCCTCTCTCACCAGCGCCATCTCCAATAACAGCGGCAGGAGCAGCAGGAACCGTGGAAGCGTTTCAGCTGCTTCTCAGGTGGGATAGCCCCCTCCATAACTTCCACTTTTTTTTAATATTTCCTAGATTATTTCATTCTTTTAAGAGAGGGGTGGGTGCTAACTTTCTACACTTCCTTGGGAAGCACTTGTGTCTCTGCTTTGCTAGTGGTTTTATTGTGTTTAATTGTTTTCTTGGAGAAGGGGGTTGGGTATTGCTGCTTTTTAAATTGTATTTCTTGAAATATTTGAGTAAACTTACAATCTAAGACATATCGCCCCTAAGATTTTATCTTGCTTTGTTTCAGAATGTAGTGCAACCTACCAAAGATGTATATGGAATTAATCTTTCAGAATCTCCTTCAGAAGATGATCTCAGCATATATACAAGGTAGGGTTTTTTTATTATTATTATCTTGCTAATGCTAAAAGAAAGCAATCCTAAATATTTGAAAAAACAACAACAAAGAAAATGGACATGTTTCAACCAGAAGTATGCTACTCACCTCAGTGAGAGAATTCACAGATTGCTTATTTTGCTTAGGTTACTGGGTATAGATAATTAAGAGGTTGTTTAATTGTGTATCTCTAAAATAAACTCATATATCTTTTTTAAAAAATCTCTTCATCTCCAAGAAAATCTGGAAGTAAGAAGTATGGGTGGTAGTTATCTTCATTCTTAACCTTTTTTAAATTTGAAACAGCGGTATAAAACAAGATAGATCACACAATTAGCTGCATTACTAAATATAATTTTAAATTTAATCTAAATTTCCACAGTCTTAAATACAAGATGCTAGCCACTTTAGCTCTGACTTTAAAAGCCTTCCAAGTGATACTAAGCTCTGCCATCTATTGCATGGCACATCACTCACCTTGTCCATGTTTTCTTCTTATTAAGAGCAAATCTCCATTGTCTGGATTTCACAGTAATGTATGGAACAGAATAAGAAAGATTCTAATAGCTATTGCACCTTTCTGCTAATGCTGGTATTTTATATGATGCTGTAACAGCATGGTATGGTATTCTTTTAAGCCTGATGCTGTAACAGCTAGACTATGGTATTCTTTAGCCTGCTCGATAATAGGCCTCATTGGAACCAATTATTGAGCAATATATAAGCTTTTGAGCATTAAGTCTAGTTCAACAAGTGAATTGACTAGATGGTATTCACATAAAGACTTTGCCAACTCTCTCATTCTCAATAGATAAAATCTAGGGAAAGAACACATATATATTTCTGCATGAAAGATATATACTGCGTGCATGGATTATAGATCTAATAAATAAAGTCTTGCCTTTGTACATTAGCATGTTAATAGTAAAAGGTTGTCTTTATTTACTCTGTGACCCTTTGAATAAAATGTATTTGGCTTTTAGTTAAAAGAAAGTTATGAAGACCCTCAAATGTAACTACACTAGCCTAACAGTATTTCAACTCCTGCATTACTCACTCACAAATTAACTTCAAGGAAAATATATTGTATCTTCAAGCTGCCCTTAATGGAACTTGATGTCCCTTACTGATGTATGACTCTTACAAAGTCTGCAAGAAACATATTATTTTCATTATTTCAGACAGTACGTTTCCCAGTGTGCTTGTTTTGTCTCTGTTCATAGGTTTGTTCAGTTGGGACAGAGTCAACAGAAGCAAGAAAAAAGTTCCCAAACTTTCTCTCCTAAAAACTTAGGTGGAGTTATAAATTTGTAAGTATGGAGTGCTCAATCCAATGTTTGAAAAGTTCTTTTTCTCATTCATAGTTAAGGATGAGCTGTGCAGATTATTATTATCTCTTTTATTCATTAAACATGAAACTCAGTCAACTGAACTTTTAAAAATGTATAACAAATATAATTGACTGGTGCTAATGGTTGATCTGGGTTGCTGCCAGCATCGTAGGTATCAACCAAGTATTTTCTTACGATGCACTATGTTCCGATCATCATCATCATCATCATCATCGTCATCATCATTTCATTAAACATGAAACTCAGTCAACTGAACATTTAAAAATGTATCACAAATATTATTGACTGGCACTGATGGTTGATACGAGTTGCTGCCAGCATCCTAGGTATTGACCAAGTATTTTCTTAAAATGTACAATGTTCCGAGTAGAGCAGTTTTTTGCAGTTCCACTGGTCTTATTGCATGAAGTTGCATTTTCTTGATGTATTTTGTAAAATTCTTGGATATGGTACCAAGTGCCATGATGACAGTGAGTATCACTTATATGTTTCACTCATAATCGCGTAGTTTCAATGGCCAGATTGCGATATTTTGTGTTTTTTTCCACTTCTTTTTTTTCGACTCTGGCATTTCCCGGTAAGGATGGTGGTGGTGGTGGTTGTTATTTCAATTAGTATGGTCTTTTTTGTCATGAAGGAAGGAATATACGTGTTCCAAGATAATGTTGCAGAATCCCATCTGGGTCAGTCACTGGGACCAGAGGTTTTGTCTTCCAAGCTTGTGGACTCATACTGGAATCCATCTTTAGAGAACTTCTCTGTAGCCAACTGCTGCCTAGGCTAGAGAGAAGTTGCCTGAAGATGGGCTCCAGTATGAGTTTGAAAGCTCGGAAGGCAAAACTTCTAGTCCCGCTAATCAACCCAGATTGGATCCTGGTCTTTTTTGTATTTAACAAAATAACTAGTAAACATTAAAATGATACTTTTTAAAAAGTAACACTCAGAGGTGGTATTCAGCAGGTTCTGACCAGTTCTAGAGAACCGGTAGTGGAAATTTTGAGTAGTTTGGAGAACCGGCAAATACCACCTCTGATTGGAGATTTTACAGTATCCTTTCCCTGCCACGCCCACCAAGCTATGGCCACAGAACTGGTAGTAAAAAAATTGAATCCCGCCACTGGTCACACTGTATTCCTTGGAGGAACAGAATTATAATTTATACTTTTACTTTGTAAGACAATATATAAAGACTCTGCACAAAGCTAAGTTCTTGTCTTCCAGTTTATTTTGAACATTAAAAATTTGTAGTGTCTTCACGAAATGGACCTATGGAATAGTAAAGTAATAGGTGGCGTCATTAGGCAGTTCCTAATATTCAGAATGTCAAGGACGAAAAGCAGAATCTTTTGAAGTCTTTTGAACGGTGGAATCAGAAGAGTAAAATTAATAATATATTGTGTACTGAAATGTAAGAATAGAAACCTAATAGGAAAGCAGACTGTTAAGAGAGTTTGGCCTACATGTGGGATCACAGCAAAGCTATCATAGAGCCAGGGTAGGACATCACATGATCACAGTAATGAAACAGATGAAATATAGTAGAATGCTGCATGGAAATGAAAGTCCCAGAATAGATTGACTGAAAAGTAGAAAAGAGATATCTGCCATGTTAACGTTGTTAACAAATCAACCATGAAAGATGAGGAATGCGGGATTTTAGAAAAGAAGATGAGAAATACCTTTGCTCAACTTACAAAAGATAATTTATCTTCCTATGCATGCTCCTTTTACCAAAATTGGTTTTAACTAGTCCCTAAGCCTTCAGAGTCAATTTTTAGTAATGGCAGGGGTGGCAAAGAAGGAAGGTTTACCTGTCCCTCTTCTATTGACTGAAGTAGTTGCATAAGCAGAACAATAGGTGCCCAATTAGTTTTTATACCATTACTTTTATTATGACAATGTTTGTCTTTTAGATGTCCCACCTTTCTTCTACAGCTCACTACTGTGTATAGAGGTTTCTATTTATTTTAACTACATAATAATACTTAAGTTGATTGGGGTGAGAGTAAATTCCTGCTCCAAAGTAACCTCATTGAGTTCCATGGTGAAGCAGCAATATGAACTAGTCTCTACAGTCTCATTCCAACACCTACACTTCTACTGAACAGTGAAATGAAATAATACTGATCATTTGTCAGACTTCAGTAACATCAAGTGACATGGAAATAGGGTAGCACTAAAAATAAAATCAAGATAAATAAAATAAAATAAGCATAGCCAGCACAGATATCAGTTCCTTAAGAGACCACCATAAATTGTAGCCAAAAATAGGGAAGCAGATAAGTTAGCAGCTAGTATTACTGCTAAATTTTGAGGAAGTTTAATTAAATTAGATTATTAGTGAAGTACTGCCAACCTTGCAATCCATTAAACAGATCATATAAGAATGTTTCCCTCTGATTACTAACTAACTAAATTAATTAATAACCGATAGACTGACCAACCAATCAACCAGCATATTATGTTCCAGGGCCATGAGAGGCTGTAGCAGCCAGAAGACTCCTGAAAAGTGTTGTGGTGTATCCTTCCATTTCATTAGGAATAAATTTTTTCAGGTTGTCTGACTACATCCTTTCCTTCTTTTCTGTATGCTGAAGTTTTGTGAGCTACAGTTTAGTAGCAGATATTTTGGACAGAGGAAGCGTTAAAAAATCTTCAATAATGTCACAAAATAGATACCACAGGGACAGTAAAACATTATGGCATATGTCACACACTTTTTTATATATTGCTATGTGAATAATTAAGAAAGAGAAGCCTTTGTATGGTATTGTTGATATCTATTAAAGGAAATCTCTGATTCGAATTTCTATCTTATCTCTTGAAATTTCTCCTGAGTTTAACATTTATTTTACTTTATTTACTTTTCACAGAACACCCATCTCTGCTTTCTCCCAAGACAACATTTACGAAGTCCAGCCACCTAAAGTGGACAGGAAATCTATTGAGATTTTTCATGCTCACATCCAAGCAAGCAAGGGTATTATGCAGCCTTTGGGAAAAGATGACATCTTCCTATACCGAGAGTATATTAGGAATAGATACCTATGAAAAAAATGCCAGTACTCATCTCCTCTAAATGTAACGATGCTGAAATCTTAGATAGATCTTGCCTAGGAAAGTTAGTACCTTGAATGCCTCTTATATGTATTTTTTTCTCCCATAAGTCCAAAGTAGACAGATGACTTATCTTTAATGGCTTTGTGATACTAATACAAGTAACTTCAAGTGTGAATAATTAGTTTGAAAAAGCTGAATATAACCTTTGAGAAGGATTGAGAATATTAAAGATTTTGATAAGCAGTATTACGTACAAATATAAGCGCACACACATACTGTATATGTACACACTTATATAGACATCCGTAAGTAAATTCATGTGCACACTTTGACATAAAGAGTGAAAAGTTGCCGTCAAATTAAACTGAACTTCAACTTTTATACATGGCCAAAATCCCAGCAACATGCCTAAAAAGATCTAAAAACATGTCCGCTATAAAGTAATTTTTAAAACTTTTCTATTAGAGGTCAGGGTAAGGGTAATTTTTATTTGATAAAGTAGAGTGGGGTTTTATATAAAGAAAGTGGATAATGAAATATCTGCAAACATGCAATCAGCTCAGAGAGCACCAAGGACCCCATAGTTTCTAATTTACTGTCCTCATCTTCATTAGGTCCAATTGATTAGAAAATAAAAGGAATGCTTAGCATTTTTTGTGCATTGCAAACAGGAGATTCTACCATTTGTGTTTCTGTGACAGCACCTCTTGCAGATCCAATCCCCCACGGTCTTCACTGAAACAAGCGCAGTAGGCATGGCACAAGACAATTTTGTTACCATCTATTATGAAGGCCTTCAAATTGTTCAGAGATGGATGTCAGTTTCTGTTGTCTTTGAATCACAATCATATGACCATGGGACCACTGTAAGTCCCCTCATTCATTAAATTTTGAATGGTCACTGAATGAGTGGTCATCATCTGAGGCTTACTTGTATCAATATGAATCTTTATAGGGATTGTGCACCAGATATAATTGTTTACTCTACATTGTCTTCTAAAGTAGAGTGTGATGTGTGTGAGGTAATCTATGAAATATCTGTTCTCTATTAATAATACCAACCTACAGTAATAATAGCAACAATAATTAACACAAAGTTCAGACCAAAAATAAAAAAATAAACAATATCCCAATCAAGGAGCTGCCATACAAACTAACGGTAAACAGCCAACCAAAGAACCACTAAGACGATTCCGTACTAACACTGAAAGGGCAAGCCATTGGAATATAAATTGAGAACAAACCCCACTCCTTACTAGCACTGATGGATTATATTACTTAGTTTGGGTAAGTTACAAATATTCTCCTTTATCAGACCCATTAATACAATGAAGCAACACTGTCTGGCCATAGAGGAAATTAGTGCAGCTTGGAAACAATTTACTGAAAAGTTGCTTACAAGATGGCTTGATATTAAAGCAGACGATATAGAACGCAACGAATTGTATTGGATAAAACAGAGAGTGACTGATTTGATTTTTAAAAAAATGCTGCATTACAAAAGCGATAAGGAAAAAAAACATGCTAAATCTGGCAAAATTGATTTACAAAGGGAACCAGCTGATGTTTTAACAATTAAAGAGGATTAAGTGTCAGGATTCTCCAGAAAATGGCACACCAAGTGACAGGATGAATTTTTCTCATGCCGACAAGCAACTGCTTTTGCTGCCAACGTGAGCTCTTTGGGAACATCTCCCCAGATTTGAATTGGAGCAACTGATGACTGTGTGCTTGCCTGGGAAGGGAAAGCTAGATGATTGCAATTATCAATAAGAGCGACTAGACAATTGGGTCTCTAGTTTTTCCCGTTACCATTTGATTTTTTTTTTTTTAGGTGTGCAGTTTTCAATATCATGTTTTGAACTTTTTTTCCTTTCCTTTTTTCTTTTTGCTTTTGACCTACATTTTTAATTCATTCTCTGAACACTGATTGATTTTATACCCTCTTGCTGGACTGTGAACTTTTTACCATTTTTTATTGCTTTGCTTTGGAGTCAGGAAACACTTTGATTTTTGCTGCGTGGAAGGCAACAGCATAAAGACTTTTCTCCTTGGTAGTGAAAATGATCTGATTTGATTTACATCTTCATCAATGTACTGCAAGGATTTGAAATTTTACTAGTTTTTAAAAGAACTTTGTTTGCTTTATTTTGCTTTTCTACATATTTCCGGTCTCCTTTTTTTTCCTCTGAAAAGATGACAATTTTCTTTTTTTATTTACTTTCTATCATGGGAAATATCTGAACTTTTTCTGCAAACATTTTGTTATGGAACATCTTCTTTTGTTTTTGAGAAAAGTTATCTACATTTTGTTGTGAAAGAAATTTGGATTATATTAAAAATCCAAATTAAGGATTAAAAACAAATTAAGGATTAACATTATACATTATATACTCTTTATAATGTCCACAAAAAGAGATATAAAAGAAAGACGAGACAGATCAATTTAATGTCAAAGCCTTCTTAGAAGCCTTCAAAAAATTGCAGGTTTGTTACAGTTTGTATTGTTTGTTACAAAAAATCTTTGTTGCAGAGATTGTTAATTAACAGAGTTGGAAGGGACCTTGTAGGTCATCTAGTCCAACCCCCTGCCCAAGCAGGAGACCCTACACCATTTCTGACAGATGGCAGCCCAATCTCTTCTTGAAAGTCTCAAGTGATGGCGCTCCCACAACTTCTGAGAGGAAGCTGTTCCGAAGGTAAACTGAATAATGTTTGTTGAAGAAAGCTGAATGGTATGAATTTAAAAGGCTTAGAAATGGCACTATATGCATCAGCAGTGAACTTCACTTTCTTAAGGAAACTGATGGAGATTGTGGAATAGATTTATTATACTCAATCAGAAGACAACTGTTAAAGAGATGTGGTTCAACTTGTATGAAAAACTACAGAACAGTAAGTGCTGTGGAGATACAACAGAGAATTATGACTTTGAGGAATGAGATGCAATTGTTGGAAAAGACCCCAATAATTTAAAGAAAAACTTTTGTTATTAAGGACCTATTGAAGATACTTGATCCTGGACTGATCAAAGATAATGATTGCAGTGGTTTATGGTAGATTAGAAGCCGTTGTGGACTTTCTGCATGTGAAATACAATAATGGCAATAGCAATAGCATTTAGACTTATATACCATTTTCACAGTGTTTTACAGCCTTCTCTAAGTGGTTTACAGAACATATTGCCCCCAACAATATGGGTCCTTATTTTACTGATCTTGGAAGGATGGAAGACTGAGTCAACCTTGAGCCGGTGAGAATCGAGCTACCAAACTATTGGCAGCCGGCAGTCAGCAGAATTACCCTGCACTACTGCATTCTAAACACTGCATTACCATAGATTGTTAATAGAGGGCTTTGAAATGTAGTAGTGTTGTTGGCTTTACCTGTTAACTTTTTAAAGTAAATAGATGCTAGGTCAAATTAGCTTAGCAAATAGAGCTATAGAAACTTATAAATTGTACACCTGTTTTGCAAGGGCGGGAGTATATTGTTGAAATGTATCAATATTCAACTGGGGGGGGCAATATATATGTATGGTTTTTTAATGCACTTTTTGTCTTCTTTAGTTTTTGCTTTTTTGTTTCTCTTTTTTCTGTTGAAGTTTGTATTTATTTTAGAAATAAAATTAAAATTAAATAGTCATACAAATAATAAATCAGAATAAAAACTTGGAAGGCCTTTCCTGTTGGGTTTATAAAAAGAAGTTGTTCAACTAATCAAACTGTTCCTAAGAGTAGACAAAGAGAAATTATTCAATCTATTCCTAAAAGAAGACAAAAAATGATAACAAATCAATTTCTGGGATGTTATTTGATGGGATTAAATATTATCCTTTGAAAAAGAAAACAGAAGATTTATAAAGTGAATGTATCTGATCAGGATTAAAATGTATCACTGTGGTTTCTTGTAGATATTAATTGGATTTCTTTTTGACCAGGGTTGAAAGGCTTTAAAGCAGAGGTGTCAAACTCAATTTGATTGCGGGCTGCATTAGGGTTGTATTTGACCTCGGGGGCTGGGATGGGCGTGACCAGGGTGGGAATGGCCAGCATGACATTACTTATGTTGGGGGGTGCCTGTGGTGGCACGACTGCTCCACCAGCAAAAACAGGCTCCTGAGCTCTATTTTTGGCTGCGGCGGCCGCCTGCAACCCACTGCCACTGAAAACAGAGCTCGGGTGGGGGCTCATGCTGCCCTTGTGAGCTCCATTTCCCCTTCACTGTTTCCAGGGTAGCCCTGTGGGCCAGATCTAAGCAGCCCGCGGGCCGGATCTGGCCCAAGGGCCTTGACTTTGACACCCCTGCTTTAAAGAATAGTTTATAAATAGGGAGATAATTTTTTTGTTTAATAGTTTAGAAAAAGATAAATTGGATTAAAAAATGGATTTATTTGATTGAAGATTAAAATATATAGTTACTATTCCTGATAGCTCTTTTGCTGATTAGGACTGAAATATTTTTTAAAGTATACTTTGATATTGATAAGTGATGAGATATGGGAAGATATTATTGAACTACCAAAAAAAGATATTACATTACTGTAATTGCTTATACTTATCTGGAAGGCAAAGGGAGTCATATCAGGCACAAGCAACCAGAACCATTTGTAAATAGCCTCAAGCTGAAATTTTATTGTTTATCACCTATGTTACAAGAATCTTACCAAACTGGTTTGCCTTCTCCTGGGAACAACCAGATAAGGTTTCATGGATTCTGTGGGAGGTCATGCTTACGGCATTTATAGTAATGTAAGGACTCCAAGCTTGGCCCTTGCTTGACTTCCCAGTCTATTTGAAAATTCCGCCAAAGTTGTCCCTTTCTCTCTCTCAATCGTCTTGTATTTTTTATTTTTCCAATATTCATATCTTCAGTAGTTTTTGTTAGTTTTTTATTTTTTTATTTATAAACTTTAATAAGTATTTAATAAGACAAACTAAAGGAATTGACTGGTTGTTATGGGGAAAACAGGAACAGGAAGCTATGTCGGATATGTTTGCTGCCCTGAGTTATTTGTAAAAATAAGAAAGGCAGGAAATTAAACAAATTATTATTATCTTCTGCAAATAACCCAAGGTGGTGCATATATCTAGTACTTTCCTTTCATTTTCCCCACAACAACAATTGTTTGAAGTGGGTTGGGCTAAGGGACAGTGAGTTGCACAAAGTCAGCCAATCACTGGGTGCCCAAGTCAGGATTAGAACTCACAATCTCCTGTTTTCTGCCCTGGTGCCTTAACGACTAGACTAAACTAGCCCACTCAGTTCATTTTGGCATATTATTCAGGGCAAGTTTGACAAACAGGTTTGGTAACTGAACTATGGCATGAACAAAACATTACTGTTCAATGAATGCCGATTATAGATGTTTCATATTTGAGTTGCAGAGATTGTAGTGAAGATTTTTATTCTCTGATTGAGGAAGAGATTAAACTAATTAATCTGCCTCTTAGAATCAGCCAGAATATTCAGAGAAGCTATGAAACCCAATGACATTTTGATTGGGTTCTCAGGAAGGAGCATATGATCATCATTGCCTTACCTGACCCAAAATTTAAAAATAACATTTAAATTTCATTTTCATAATTTGTCAGGGAAAGCTTGAAGATATAATATAATAAAGCCAGAACAAAAGCTCCATGTACCAAGCTTTAGTAATCCAGTAATGGTTAGGGGTCAAAGAATAATTTATCTGTATATGACAAATTTCCACACCTTCTTTTAGATAATATTTTTCTGTTCCCTTGATTTTTTTAAAAAAGCAGTATAATGGTGTGTTTTTCTAGGATTATTTACTATAGAACTAACTTGATTCTAATTAGGTCACCTGTCATCTGTTCACTTTCATTTGTTGCTCTATTATAAACTTTTCTACCATAATCCTTTTGTATTCTTAATTTTCTAAGCCACTCCAAACACCACATCCAAATGTGGCAAACCTTGTTGGAAATAGAGAACCATTATTCTCCTTGTGTCAGCTCAACAGTGATGAAGTTTCTACGTTTACTCAGTGGTAGAAGTGCCAATCAAAAGAAAGCGTCAATCAATATTGTGTGTCTCCTACCAAATGTATGGTATACATTAAAGCAAGATGACATGTGACTAGGAGGACAACAATGGGAAGTGTTCATGGAGCCACAGATCTGAGGGAAGCTCAGAATCTAAGCCTGGAAATGCTTTCATCTGTCAGGAAGGAAGGTTTAAGAATCATTTTAGGATTGGGCTAGGCTACTATTGATGAGATACAGATAACAGACTAGGCCCTACTTTTTAGGGCTGAGAGGGAATGAGTGGCCAGCTGACTTTGGGTCTAAGGTGAAACTAGAACTAACAATCTCCATGTTTCTCGTCCAGGGTCTTAATAACTACACCAAACTGGCTCTCTCTCCCAAATCCTATTCAACCATTTTTACTCCTTTTTTTTAAGCAACAGACCATGTAACTTTTAATTAGCATTTGTACATTTTAATAATTCTTCCATTTCTCCACCTTCAATAAACATTCTGCCAATGTACAAAGATTTATCTACTTCCTCTAGTTATTCATCATTTATGTGTAAGTTGAAATTGTTTGTTCCATTTTCCCTGTCAAATTCTTGGTCTTTAATACATTAATATTCAGTTCCATATTCCTCATTTAATTATACAGTCTAACACTGAATGAATATGTTGTATATTTGTGAAAGTAATAGAAAGGATATGGATTAAGTAGCCTGATTATGATTTATTAAACGTGCACATTTCCCAACTCCTAACAACTCTAAATTGGGTAGATTAATTTTGTAGAATAGAGTTGATACATACATGCCGGGAAATGGTGTAGCTTTTATTCAGATTGTTGAAGGGGGATGATCATGCGGAATTGAAATGTGTGTTATAAATGTTAGGTCATCATCATTTTAGCCTATCCACTGCAGGATGAAGGCCTCTTGCACATGTTTCCAATCAATACAGTCCTGAGCTTCCTTTTGCCCACAATATTTGCTGATGTCATCAATCCATCTTGGTTTAGATCTCTTTGGTGGACACTTTTTATCAAATGGGATCCATTCTATGACTACCATGCTCCACCTGCCATCAGTTCTTCTTGCTATGTGACCAGCCCATTTCTATTTCAATTCTTTTACTGTCATGATGATATCGTATACTTTTGTTAGTTCTCTAATCCATGTGCAAGTCTTTCTGCCTTGTCTTGTAGTGCTGAGCATGCATCTTTCCATGGCTCTTTGTGCTATTCGTAGCTTTTGTATACCTCCTAAAAAAACGGATGAACAGAAAGTCACAAATGCTATAAAAATGCTGAAAATGGTAAGGGGTGTAACTGAGGGGTGTTAAATTCAATTTCATTAAGGGCCGCATCAAGGGTTGTATTTGACCTTGAGGGAGGATAGGGTGGCGTGGCCAGGTTGGGCGTGGCCAGCAAGATGTCACTTGTGTTGTGAGTACCTGTGGTGTCCCAAGTCCTCTACCAGAGAAAATGGAACTCCTTTTTTGCTGGCAGAAGCACCACTGGCCAGTCCTTCGCTGTTTCCAGGGCAGCCCCGTGGGCCAGATCTAAGCATCCTGCAAGATGGATCTGGCTCATGGGCCTTGAGTTTGATACCCTGTTGTAACTGGAGATGGTGTAAGAAGAAAAACAATAACATACAGCTCATGATGTGGCTATGTCATTTGTATAATACCGGTATGAGTGTACCAGTTGACCCACAGAAGAATGTTATTATTGATCTCTTCCATTGAATGGAAAAGTGACAAGAAACAATGCAACAAGTACAGGGGAATTCCATCTTCTCATCCTATCAATTGCTACAATTGATTGATTTTCTTTTGGTATAGAGTTATTCTCAGCGAGAACAATCAAGCCATAAACTTGCCTTCTACTAGAATCGGACAGCTCCAGAGGTTGGAATTGAAGACCTCTACAGAAACAGGACACCTAACAAGTGCTCAAGCATCCCATGTCAATTTGCCAGGACATCCTCTATCCATTTGCTCTTCACATACACCCCCCAAACAGTGGTGGGATTCAAAAATTTTTACTACTGGTTCTGTGGGCTTGGCTTGGTGGGCATGGCTTGGTGGGCGTGACAGAGGAAGGATACTATAAAATCTCCATTCCCATAGCACTTCAGGGGAAGGTTACTGCAAAATCCCGTTCCCTCTCCACTCCACTGACCTGCTTTCCAGCTCCATTCTGTGCAGTGCAACAAAAGAAGACCCAGCCGATCAGCTGGAACTCAAGAGGCAGAGAATAGATGGGGGCAGGGCCAGTCAGAGATGGTATTTGCTGGTTCTCCACAACTGGTCAGAACCTACTGAGCACCATCTGTGCCCCCAAGTGTTTAAAGATTCTGTATTTTTAACCTTTTTCAGCAGTTGTGTTTTCAATGAAAGTGTTGGTTTTTAACCTCACACTGGTTAATCACAAATTGAGTTAAAATATTCAGTTAACATATCTGTGACCTTAAGGTGTGCTTTTCAAGTTAGTTATTGTCACCAATTGTTACTTTCTCTTTCCTTCCTAAGATCCTATATGCCAAAACTGGATGTCAGTTAAGCAGAAATTATTCAAGTTTAAATTATCAAGAGAAATTGCATTCTATTGTACTTTATGCTGCTTTCGATAACATGGCTATATCTGGTTCTTTGTATTTAAATTGTGTTCATGTTAGTTTATTCTAAAATAAATCATTCAGAAAAAACCTGCTTTGGAACAGCATTCAATGGTGTCCTTGATGTTGTCTGGACTTGCTTGTTCACTTGCAGAAATTTTCTTACCCGATTAGTAATCTCATCAGTGCTCTAGCACATTGTCAGGAAATGGAGTGTATGCAAGCGAACAACCAAGCTCAGAGAACCCCAAGGCCTCTGCAGTTCAACCACAAGCTACATATAGATTCTCTTGAGAAAATATTATCAGATGCTATTGGTAGTAAAAACAGAAGTGGTAAAATCAAATTTCTCTTTGGCAACATCCCTATGAACGCTGCTTTGCTTCACCTATGCTAAGCCGTGCTTGGTAGAGAAACCCAATCATCCAGATGCAACTAAGGCCATAAAGCATTGGTTGGTAAACCATAGTAGCTTGAGTTCTCATTGTTTCCCATCATTAACTAGCAATACCATAGTTATGGGAAATATATATTTTGCAGGCAGATTCAGTCTTAGCTATCTCAAGGATTTTGCACATGTCTTGTAATGAATTATGCAAAAGACCACTGCCATAGAGCCTGCTGCCAGATGCCAGGTTCTAGTTCTGTCTTAGGCCCAGAGCCAGCTGAGTGCACTTGGGTCAGTCACTCACTTACTCTCAACCCTTAGAAGGAAGCAATGGCAAACTAATTCTGAAATCTCAGGAAAATTGCAGGGAATCGACCACATAGTTGGCAGAAATCAAGACTAACTCAAAGGCTATGTCTTTGAGATCTGAAGAGCAGGGGTGAGGGGTCAGGGGTGTCAAACTCACGTCAACACAGCGGCATCATGTGACATGTCGGGACTTTGTTCCCCTTCACTAAACTGGATGTGGGCGTGGCCAGTGCATGATGGGCCGGGAGTTTAACAGCCCTGCTCTAGGTGCTAAGTTGCTCTCTTGAAATGTTTAGGACTGCAAACTTAATGCTATTGTTTTGGATAGCCATCTGGATTATAAATATATAGGAGGGCTTGGCATCAATATAATTTATAAATAATAAATAGCATGGATAAACATGATGTTGCTTGACATTACTACCCTGCTTGCAAGTTTCTCAGGACAACCACAAGACAAAATGCGATCTTATGTATTTTGGTATGACCAGAAAGACAATATTTAGATAAAAACACACCTCTCCTAAATCACACACATTCTCATCTTGTTATCAATCATGCTGACAAATCAATTGCACAGAAGATCGACAAATAGAGCCATCATCAGGAAGTTTTTTGTACAATCATAATCTGAAGAGACTTTTTGAAATAAGATATATATTGTATAATACAACAATAGACAGCAAAGAATTTTGTTTGTTATCCATTTTTAAATAAAACTATTAATTCAGTTAGAAAATGGGTACTCTTGTTGTTTTTTTCATATTCCAGATTTCATGATATAATTCTGAGTTAAAATATATGTATATATTTAAAAGCATTTGTAATAGGGAAAGTAATAGCTAAAATATCGGAATTAGCAAAGGATACATGAGAAAGTGAAAATGAGCTTTCTCATTTTAAATAGGCAAAAAGATACTTATAATGTATGGACAAAATCTTGTGCCATCATTGATTTTTCAGTTTTCTCCATATTGTTGGTCATTTTTCATACCTGGTGACATTATAAATGTGTTCAGTCTTTCAATCCCAGATCCAGACTTTTGATTTTTTTCCCCAATTTTATCCACTGAAATCCCTCACTATGGGCATTCTATATGTTGACATTTCACATTATATGAATCCTGCTGAATTTCTAAAACAATCTCAAAGGACATTCTGACACATACTTCATTCGAAATTATGCCACAGAAGGCAAACACTGATTCAATTTTTATTGTTTTATTTCTCTATTGAGAGTTAAAAACCGCAGAGCCTTAATATCAGAAGGCCACTGGAAAAATAAAGACAAATCACTCTGCTTGTAGCTTTTTCTTAGCTTGCATCTAAAAAGAAAAAGGTTGTTTTCTATGAAGGAGAGGTGAGCATTTTTTTCTGGTCATCAGACCACATTTTTTTAAAATTTAAGTTTTTATTTGCCTTTTGAGGGTCATGATGGTGATGAAGTGATGTTAATGAGAAGGACATGGCTTTGGATCACCCGACTGCATGTTCCAAATAGGCATTGTAAGTCTATCAAAAGCTTAACATATACCTATGTGATTTCTGATGATGAGGTTCATTATCTGTAGGTTCCCTGCAGACTGAGAGTAGCATATATGGCTTGTTCAGAGTTAATGCAGCATACGGGTGGGCAACCTTTGTTGGTGTAAAATTGATCAGGGTGATGGGGCATGATCTAGGTCAGGGCAGCATATTAAATCTGAAGGATGCTTTAGAATATGCAGAGATACTGTCAAGGTTGATTTGCAAAGCGCATCTTCCCGCTTGCAACTTGACAAGCTAACCATGGATCATAAGCTTCCTAACAGACAGGAAGCAGCAGGTGAAGCTAGGCAGAATCACATCTGATACCTGTACAATTAGCACAGGGCCCCTCCAAGGCCGTGTGCTTTTTCCACTTCTCATCTCCCTATATACCAATGACTGCATCTCAAATGATCCATCTGTTAAAATACTGAAGTTTGCAGATGACACAACAGTGATTGGTCTCATCTGAGATAACGACGAAACTGCATACAGACAGGAGGTTGTACAACTTGCTTCATGGTGTAACCGGAACAATCTGCAACTGAACACACTCAAAAATGTAGAAATGGTGGTAGACTTTAGAAGAAACCTTCCCATACTACCACCTCTTACAATGCTAGACAACACAGTATCAACAGTAGAGACCTTCAAATTTCTAGGTTCTATTATATCACAAGACCTAAAATGGACACCTAACATCAAAAACGTCATCAAAAAAGCACAACAAAGAATGTTCTTTCTGCGCCAACTCAGAAAGCTCAAACTGCCCAAGGAGCTGCTGATACAGTTCTACAGAGGAAATATTGAGTCTTTCATCTGCACCTCTATAACTGTCTGGTTCGGTTCTGCAACCAACAGGACAGACACAGACTTCAGAGGATAATTAGGACTGCAGAAAAAACAATTACTACCCACCTGCCTTCAATCGAGGACCTGTTTACTGCACAAGTCAAAAAGAGGGCTGTAAAAATATTTACCAACCCCTCACATCCCGGACATAAACTGTTTCAACTCCTTCCCTCAAAATGACACTATAGAGCGCTGCACACCAGAACAACTAGACACAAGAACAGTTTTTTCCCAAAAGCCATCACTGCTAAACAAATAATTCCTTCAATACTGTCCAAATATTTACAAAGTCTGCACTACTATTAATCTTCTCATCACACCTTATCACCCATCCCCTCCCACTTGTGACTGTATGACTTTAACTTTGTTGCTTGTGTCCTTATAATTTATATTGACTGTTTCCTAGTATAATTTGATTGCTTATTGTACTCTATGACTATCATTAAGTGTTGTACCTTATGATTCTTGACTCTTGATGAAGGTATCTTTTATATATACTGAGAGCATTTGCACCAACGAATTCCTTGTGTGTCCAATCACACTTGGCCAATAAAGAATTCTAATTCTAAGAGAGGAGGGCACAGGTATGATTGGAACGTGTGGGAAGCTGGGAGAGAAAAAAGGAATTTACATGAGTGTTTGCAACCCGAGAAAATCTCGGAATCCCAAGATCAGACACCCAAGACTTTGAAAGGTGTGTAGACTGTTTTCCCCAAATAAAATGTTTAACCTGGATTGGTGGACAGTGGACACTGGGCAGCCCAGGGTAGGAAAAGGTTTTTTTTACTATGCTGCACTTCATGCCAAAACCTTTGAACAAGCTTTGCTTCTTCTGTGCCTGTATGGATCTGTCGGGAAAGTTTTACTCTTGGTAACAAGTAAATGTCCCAGGAATTCCATTTGCTGTTAGGACAGTCTCAAAATGCCATCTCTTTTTATCTGTCAACCGTCCCGTTGGCCAACGGGACGGTTGACAGATAAAAAGAGATGGCATTTTGAGACTGTCCTTACAAAGGACAGTCGTGTGAGCTCAAGAAAAGATGCAGCTGCTTTAAAGTCATGGAAACATCTGTTGACCTTTCAGTTCCAAGAACTGTACAATTCTTGTGTGCATTAGTGGATGGATTAATGCTTTACTCATAAGTAAGACCAGGATTTCCTGCATTTTACTGGTTTTGTGACATCTCCTTACTGTATATGAAAGGCAACTGAATGGCTTAAGAGCTGCAGAAGACTCTGCTTGGCATATGGAGGCCACATTCTAGAAATGGGCAGGACCAGCACCCTTTGGCAAGTTTTCCTGGGAGGGAGAGGATGCAGATGTTGGCAGGACCACATTGCTGTGAGTTTTTCATTATCCGCGCTGTCCTGCTGGCAAGGCAGTTGCATGAGTAATTGTTTAACAAGACAGGGCTTTTCAGAGCGTACAAAAAAATCCCTATCTTATTTACCTTCTTCTGGCAATGGAAACACTAATTCACACCCTGGAACAGGCGACCTGCTGCAAAGTCTGCCTTTCATTTATTTGTCCAATTGCTAGAAAAATACAGCAACCAAAATCAATTTCACTCAATTGTTCCTCTTCAGAGTTTCAGCACCAATCCAATCTTGGCCTGTGTAATTCACAGGAATACGTACCAATATGAAATGTGAACTCCAGTTAAAAAGAGGCAATAGCTTGGTGACAGAGCACAATTCAGACATGCAAACTTCACCCCAGGTTTAAACTGTGGCACCTGGGACTGACCTGCCCCAATTGTGCTGGCAGAAAAGGCATGTTGCGGGTCCCTTCAGTCAAGGAATTCCAGCTGGCAGGGTCCAGGACAAGAGCCTTTTCTGCTGTGGCTCTTGCCCAGTGGTGGGATTTGAATTTTTTTACTATTTGTTCTGTGGGTGTGGCTTGGTGGGCATGACAGGGGAATAATACTGCAAAAGCCCATTTCCTCCCCATCCCACTAACCTGCTTTCCAGCTCCGTTCTCCTGTGCAGGGCAACAAAAGAAGACCCAGCCAATCAGCTGGGACTCAGGGAATAGATGGGGCAGGGCCAGTCAGAGGTGGTATTTGCCGGTTCTCCAACCTACTCAAAATTTCCGCTACCAGTTCTCCAGAACTGGTCAGAACCTGCTGAATGCCACCTCTGTGCTTGACCTTTGGAACATCTTACCTCCAAAGTGAGACCTACTCCCTCCTTTCTGACCTTCCATAAAGACTTGAAGACCTGGCTGTGCCAACTAGCTTGGGGCCCCAATGGGCGATTGTCATGCTGGAGGTGGTTGATGGATCCCTCTGCCTCACTCCGCATCTTCCAACTATAATATTTTCCTGATTATAATGCCATTTTATTATTTTTAGAAATATTTATGCATTATGGTTTTATAGTCAGGCTGAATAGTCAAGACCTTGTTGATGATCCAAACTCTGTCAAGGATCTTGGAGTACTCACATCTAATGATCTAAGTGCTAGAGCCCACTGTAACTACATAGTCAAAAAGGCATTAAGAGTTGTTAACCTAATCTTACGTAGCTTTTTCTCTGGTAATATTACCCTAATAACTAGAGCATACAAAACATTTGCTAGACCAATACTCGAATACAGCTCATCAGTCTGGAACCTACATTACATATCTGATATTAACACAGTTGAGAAAGTCCAGAAATATTTCACAAGAAGAGTTCTCCACTCCTCTACTCGTTGCAAAATACCATATGCCACCAGACTTGAAATTCTAGACCTAGAAAATCTAGAACTATGCCGCCTTCGGTCCAATCTAAGTATAGTATATAAAATCATACATTGCAATGTCCTACCTGTCAATGAATACTTCAGCTTAACAACCATAACAACACAAGAGCAAACAATAGATACAAACTCAAGGTTAATTGCACCAAACTTGATTGCAGGAAATATGACTTCAGCAACAGAGTGGTCAATGTCTGGAATACTCTACCTGACTTTGTGGTTTCTTCCCCAAACCCCCAAAACTTTAACCTTAGACTGTCTACTATTGACCTCACCCCTTTCCTAATAGGTCTGTAGGGGGTGTGCATAAGAGCACCAATGTGCCTACCATCCCTGTCCTATTGTTTCTTTTATTTTTCTTATATGTATCCATGTATTCTTAACTATGTTTTTACTTATACCTATTATCTTGTAAGCAATCGACAAAACAAATAAAATAAATAAATAAGCTTTCAAAAGTTGTAAGCTGCCCAGAGTTGCCCTGAGGTGAGATGGGTAGCAAACAAATTTAAGAATTAAATCTCAAGGTAGAGCTGGAAACATCTCTGTTTGAAGTAGCAGAGAGTTCTAGTGATCATCAGTATCTCCCAGGCTTCAAGCATATTGATGGCTGGCTGGCTGGCTGCTGCTTGGAAATTCACTGGGTGATTTGAGGTCACTTAACTTGTCTCAAGCCAGCCTATCTCACAGAATTGCTACTGGGATAAAATGAAAAGAGTTTCCTGTGGAGGTCATTTTTAACTATTCTATCAGAATAGAAAACATACAGCAGGTTGCAAAGAGCCCTCAGATACACAGCATCAATACTGGGTAGCAAAAGACGATCCTTTCAATACACTTACTATACCATTTTTTCCTTTGAAAAAAAAAAGCCAGCTAGTCAAACGTTAGGCTCCTACAAAAGAGCAAGACTCTTCTCCTCCTATTGATGTTGTTGACAGAATCCCTTAGACCTTCCAAAACTAACAGAGTTAATCCAGCCACAAAATGATTGTCTGTCCATGAGCTAAATGCCAGCAATCTGTCCCATCTAAGACAAGAAACCTGGAATGCAACCCAATTAAATCCTGAGTATTCTGGAACAGGGGTCTCCAACCTTGGCAAAGCTGGCTGGGGAATTCTGGGAGTTGAAGTCCCCCTGGCTTAAAGTTGCCAAGGTTGGAGACCCCTGTTCTGGAGGACACCATTTTCTTGGCAGATCCATAATGTGACATTTTTTAAAACCCAGAGCTCCACATTTCTCGTGGATTTTGTCCAACCCTAAGGGCAAGAGGATGTCCAGGAACTGGTCCTGAAAGACTGAAACAGGTAAGCAAGCTGTAGCAGCAGGCAGCCTCTAACAATTGTCCAAAACTAATGCAAAAGTCAGGCTTGAGAGGATCAACAAGAAGAATAAATTGCCAACCAGCAGCGAGGTGTCATTTTTATAAAACTACTGAAATTTCATACCCAGTGTTCCAGCAGTTCCATTAATCCCTCCAGGATTTCAGAACATTTCAGAAATGAGCTTTATACTAGAATCAAATCTTCCTTCCAAGAGGGCCAATTAATTGGTCTTTGGCTTGGTCCTTGCCTCTGCCATAGGACTTAAAAACACCTATACTCAACAGAGATTCTCTGAGGTTTTGTTTACAGTTTGAGGGTCTAATAATAATAATAATACTTTATTTGCGGTCACAGACCAAAACACAAGTACAACAAAAGAAGAACATGGGAAAATTAGTCATGAACAATTGGCCACCAAAAACTTGACTAAGAGGAATTACAGCGTTCTACTCTGATGGTTACAGCTCTTTAAAAAAAATTGGAAACCTGAGAAGTGATTATGATGTTTTTTTTTGGGGGGGGGGTGTCTATTCTGTTCTCAGGTTGTGGGGAATGGCTAAACCTCATTCCCTCCAGAATCTGCTGTATGCAAGCAAGGAAGCTGAGCAGCCTTGACATCAGGGGTGGCCACAGAGAGGTCAAAAGAGTCATGTGATTGCATGTAAAAAAAGGAAGGGATTCAAATATGCAGCTCCGCCCCTGCTTTTTGACTATAGAAAATAAATGTTCAGCTGTTAGGGCCGGTACTCTTCAATATCTTCATAAATGGTTTAGACAAGGAGATGGAAGGGGAACTCATCAAATTTGCAGATGAAACCAAGCTGGCAGGAATAAGCAACACTCCAGAACAGCAGTCTCCAACCTTTGTGGCTTGGCAGCCCGGTTGGGGGGTAGGAGAGAGGAACTGGACTGCTCGAGCAGTGGGCTGGTGCAAGTGCACATGTGCACACACTGTTCCATTCACACAAGAGAAGTCTTTGGGGGCACCGTTTCATGTGCCTTCGGGCTTCTCCATACCAAAAGGTTTTGCAAAGGGACAGAATGCCTGAAACAGCGTCAAACTGCTCCCACAATACCTTTTGTCTGTTTTCAAATACTTTTGGCATGGAGAAGAGAAGCCTTTGGAAACACGGTCTTGTGCTCCTTTAGATTCACCGAGGCTGCCCGACATTCTAAAGCCAATTGGGTGTCCTGCACCAGCAGCCTTGGTGAGTCAGCAAAACTGAGCAGGTTGCTGTGATGACCCAGAGTATATCAGAAATATAACAAAACTCAAAACTTACCTAAAAGTCCCTTAATGCCTTCAACTTGGCTTCACTGTTTAATTGTTCACAGTGGAGGAGTAAACTATTTTCAAAATAACATTTCAAAGGAAAGAAACACAGTTCAAATTCAAAGAGCCAATAATGAAGCAAAAACCAAAAACAAACCGCATTGAATAAAATTCCTTGACAGACCAGGATAGATAATTGGCAACTTCAGGAAGATAACCAGGTACAGTCCATTGGAAGAACGCCAACCAAGATAAACCTTCTTTAGGAATAAAACACTAAATGGTCTCCAGTGTCTGTTAGCATGCAGGTCCAAACTCTTATGCAGATCTCACACCTGCAACCCATGAAGAGGATCATGGCCCTCTCCTCCCGAGTAGACCATGTTTTACCCTGATCCTCTCCTCCCTGCGTGCCCTAGGATGGATAGGGGATGGGCCTGGGTCCTCCTCTGACTGCTCAGAATCAGTCTCCTCCAGGGGCATGACAGGTTGCACTCATCACCATTCAGCCTTTACTCTCACTGCTCCGCTTTTGGAGTAGGTGGCTTGATAGCCCGACAAGGGGGTGAGAGGGGAACCAGTTTGTGGGAGCAGCAGGGCAGCACCCATGCGCATGGGTGCAGATCCACTCACCCAAGAGGGAAGAGAAGCCTTTGGGGTGCCACTTGAGTGAGTGGAGCTACATGCACGCTCTGGCCCACCTCTCACACTGAACGGTTCTGGATAGGCCACGGCCTGGTAATGGGCCACAACCCATTACCCTGCTCCAGAAGATGGACTCAAGATAAAGAAGGTTTTTGACAGACTGGAACATTTGGCCCTATTTAACAAAATGAAATTCAAGAGTGAGAAAGTAAGACCCTAAATTTAGGCAAGAAAAACCAAATGCACAAGTATAGGCATAGAAGAGGTGGTACCTGACTCAATAGTAGTAATCGCAAGAGGGATTTGGAGTCCTAGTGGACAATCATTTAAATACTGCAGGTGCCAAAAAAAGCCAACACAGTCCTGCGCTGCATTAACAGAGAGGTAGAATCAAGATCATGTGAGGTGTTAGCACCACTTTATACTGCTTTGGTAAGACCACACTTGGAATATTGCATCCAGGTTTGGTCACCACAGCATAAAGAAGATGTTGAGACTCTGGAAAGAGTGCAGAGAAGAACAACAAAGTTGATTAGGGGCCTGGAAGTTAAAATATATGAAGAACAGTTTCATGAATTGGGCATGTCTAGTTTAATGAAAAGAAGGACTAGTGGGTGACATGATAGCAGGGTTCCAATATCTCAAAGAAGAGGAAGTCAAGCTATTCCACAAAGCACCTGAGGGCAGGACAAGAAGTAATGGATGGAAACTAATCAAGGAGAGAACTAACTTAGAACTAAGGAGAAATTTCCTGCCAGAGCAATTAATCTGTAGAATGACTTGCTTCTAAAAGTTGTGGGTGGCCAACACTGGAGGTTTTTAAGAAGAGATTGGACAGCCATTTATTTGAAATGGTAGGGTCTCCTTATTAAGTAGGGGGTTGGACTGGAAGACCTTCCAACTCTGTTTTTCCATTATTCTTCTTTTATAACCCTAATCTCAAGAAAGAGTGGAAGAGAAGGAAAGATGTGCCTGAGAAAAAGCAAAAGCAATTTTCCCGAGCCTATCCATTTTGGTTATAAAAATGTAACTTTAAGTCAGAGGGAAAATTGAGAAAAAGATTGTTGGAAGGCAGAAGATCACTATGAAAGTTGAATAAAGACCGATGGTGCATTTGACCTTGTGGGGATGAGGCAATGCTTGGAAAGGCAGATTGCAGGATACAGGTCAACAAGAGCTGACCGCCAAACCTATGCTGGTTTCTCTGAAAGATGGAGATAAGAGTGAAAGTGCTGAATTGGGATCCAGAAGGAAAAGAGGAAAAGGGAGAAGAGTTAAATTGCTCCTAAGCCTAAGCTCCTAAAATAGAAAAGTGGAAATGGAAAATATCACTTCCCAGAAAGGAGTAGTGGAAATCAGGAACCAATGTCCAGCAGAGGTAATGGGTCAATTATCAGTAACTGAGGTTAAACATGCTTGGGATAAACACATATTCATCAGACAAGAAAAATTAAAAATAAATAGTAATTATTATTAAAAATAATAAATTAACTAAAAAGACAACAAAAACAGCAAGAAAAAAACTCAAAGGGCAGACTTGATGGACCACTAGGTCTTTTTCTAGGAAATCTGGTACAAGAAGAATTTACCTAGGTAATCACTGAATCACAGAGTATCAGAAATCTGTAACTAGAATGCACTGTCATGTTTGATGCTTTGTTTCCCAGGAGCTGAGTCTGCTTTGTTGCGTCTGGTAATTGCCTCTCACAACTGTTCTAATGAAGTTTGCTGAACTTGTGAAAAGCAAACTCGGTTCTTGTATACCTTTCTTCCATCATAAATTTGGGGTCCTTCTGCCCAGGGTGGATCTGTGCCCAGGATCCCTGTAAGCATTTTATGGCAGATTAATGATTAAGCCACTGCTTGTGAATTTTGTTTTGTTTTGTCAGCAGCCTAGTGCTTATTTCACCCAGTTGTAATTGTTTTGGGCATTTGCCCATCTAAAATTAAAAGGAACTTTTCCTTTTCCTATATTTAATCCATCTGATTTTTAAAATATAGTCCTGTTCTTAGGTCTCACAAAAACTCGGTCAGCAGTGGAACTACAATAGTCATCATCATCATCCCACAATTTACTGCCAAGTAAATGTCTGAAATATGAGTTCTTCATTTGTTTCAAAACCAGTGTTGAAGAGAGGATATTGGACCACAACATTCCTTTCCCTTGGAAATATGGAGTTGACAAGTAGATATACTACAGGAGGGAGGCAGGACCACATGATGTGATTACTCCCAGAGAAGTCCTGGCTGGGATGTGGGGGCGGGGGGGGGGGAGTATGGCAGTAGCAACATTAAGATTCCTGCTTTTAAGTTCCATTATACCAACTTCCAGCCCTTTGCCTCAACGTAAGTGTTCAAACTGCTGAGGATGAATATGGGCATTCTGTGACTAGTGAAAGTCTGGCCTCCATATTTTTCAATCCAGTGATCTTTGTAGCTGTAATTATAGTGACAAAGTTAGCTCCAGAACTTTTAGATCAATGTGCAATGGCAGATTATTATTGGGCAGTGTTTTAGTCACAAAGGAAATGATGTTTGATCAGATCAGCCAATTTATACATTTAGCCCAGTATTGCCTGTAAAAGAAATGAGCAACTGCTGACACTCAATACTTTGCAGGCGTTCAACTTCCCAAAAAATTGGGATGGGGAGGGGTGAGGAAAGACAAGAGGCAATGTTTTTAATCCTATCTATTCTGGGCAGGTTCTACAGGGCACAGAATTTGCACCTTGAACTATACCGATTGCCACTTTTATGTCATCTGATAGTGCAGAAAAGGATGATTAGAAGATCTTAAAACTTCCTGTAAACCCATCTGCCTGTAAGGTATTCCTGTGCTTTACAAGAAGAGCTACAATCCTTTTTTTAAGCATCTATCAGGAATGGATCTATTATAGCAGGGAAACTGAAAATCTGCTTTGTTGCACAGCACTTTCTCCCAGTAGGATAAATAAGCACCACACACAACCTTAATCTTATTCTGTGCGTGCTCTTTTTAAGCAACTGAGTCAATCAGCCTTCTCTTACTTGCAAAATCCCATGAAACCAGAATACACATGGTTGGTTTTCTACTTGTTTGTTTTGATTGAAGACTATGGTTGGCTTTTGAGTGTCAGACTGGAGATGCCGTAGCCAAATTTGTTCATAGTAAATTCAGAATTAATTACTATTGAATTAATAAGTTGACATGTCTACTATTTTCATATTTCCCCCTTCTGTCTCATTATAATTTATATCGGGAGGGACTCACATCCCTGATGTAAGATAAAGGACAAAAGACACCGTGTTTTCCCCAAAATAAGACCTACCCCCAAAATAAGCCCTAGTGTGATTTTTTAGGGTGGCCCTAATATAAGCCCTACCCCAAAAATAAGCCTGGGGGATGGATGTGGCCAGCACGAGAGGTGGCGACCGTGCAGGGGCTGATAGTATCTGACAACAGTCACAGCCCTTGGCACAGTGCAAATATCAATAAGTCCGAGTGGGGAGGCAGAGGTGGGGAGGGGAAAAGACAAGCGATCCAGATGTGGCTACCTGACTCATGGGAGGCTCATGGGAGTCTTGAGCGGTGGCACCGGCAGCAAGTGGAGGCAGAGGCATGGGGATGGGGGAGGCAGGCGATCCCAATGCCCCATGTGGGTACCTGCTCGGCACGGGCACATGCAAGCCAAGAGATGGTAAGATGGAGTGGGTGGTGCATTGGGATTGTGTCTGCCTCTTCCTGGCTCTGCTGCACACTTTTCTCCCAGAGGGAGATGAAGCTTCATCCCCTTTGCAAGCAGACAAAGCTTGAGCAAGCTGGCAGGAATAGCTAACACTCAAGAAGATAGGCTCAAGATCCAGATGGATCTTGATAGATTAGAACACTGGGCCGTATCTAACAAAATGAAATTCAATGTAGAAAAAAGTAAAGTCCTACACTTAGGCAAGAAAAACCAAAAGTACACATATAGACTAGGTGGAACCAGGCTCAATGGCAGTAACTGTGAGAGGGATTCCTGGAGTCTTAGTGGACAACCTGCTAAATATGAGCCAGCAGTGTGCAGCAGCAGCCAAAAAAGCTAATGCAATCCTAAGTTGCATTAATAGAGGGATATAATCAAGATCAAGGGATGTACTAAGACCACCCTATAAAGCCTTAGTAAGACCACACCTAGAGTACTGTATCCACTTTTGGTCACCACACTATAAAAAAGATGTTGAGATTCTAGAAAAAGTACAGAGAAAAGCAACCAGGATGATTAGGGGACTGGAGACTGAAGCATATGAAGAACGGTTACAGAAACTGGGCATGGCTAGTCTAGTAAAGAGAAGGACCAGGGGAGACATGATAGCGGTCTTCCAATATGTGAGAGGCTGCCACAGAGAGGAGGAGGGGGTCAAGCTATTTTCCAAGGCACCCAAAGGCCAGACAAGGAATAATGAATGGAAACTGAACAAGCAGAGATTTAACCTGGAAATAAGGAGAAATTTTCTGACAGTGAGAACTATCAACCAATGGAACAGCTTGCCCTTGGAAGTTGTGGGAGTGCCATCACTTGAGACTTTCAAGAAGAGATTGGACTGCCATTTGTCAGAAATGGTGTAGGGTTTCCCGCTTGGGCGCCGGGGGTTTGGACTAGATGACCTACAAAGTCCCTTCCAACTCTGATTATCTGTTATCTATCTGTTATTTTCCGTCCGGGCCAAAAAGTGTTTGGGCAGCTACCACCAGCCTCACCCTGTAGTAAGACACTGACACAATTGGAAGTTCAGTATGTATGGTTCATGATTAAAATATGCTATACTTTGGTAAAACTAATCTACTTATATTATGCAATGAGCATCTTCAAATCAAATGCAAAATAAGAGGAGGCAGAATTAATAAACCATAAATCAGCTCTCAGCATTTATCTCGTCAGGGGCAAGGGTGTTACTATCTTATAAGTATGTTTCATTATAGGCTGCAAGAGAGTGAAATGCTGATGTGTTTAGATTAATTAATAGTCCATTAATAATTGGAATAGATTAGTTCCTTGGTTAAGCTGTTATCCTACTGCCACATAGGCTGATGGGAAGTTCAGCAACTATTTCCTAGAAATGCAGGCAGCCAAAATACTGACAGCAGGTACTTATTTAGCCAGTAGCAAATAGTATAGAAGCCACTGTTAAAAACAATTGTACAAATGAGGTTGAAGGCACAAGGCATAATGTAAATTTATTAAAGATTAATAACCGCAGTAAATTATTCACTTGAAAATAACCCAAAACCAACAGATCTGTTGTACATTTCAAAGGCAGTTAGAAAAATGATAAGAAGCTTGGCTAAATCTGCTTTTTTTAAAAAATGTATTTGCATTCCCTTTCAATTCTATTGGAGTTTCTTGTTGTTCTTGTTGTTGTTGCTAACACCTGTCTTCTGAGTCTACAAAACTAAATAACTTACAGTTGGCTCCTAATGTACATCTTAAAGGATTCACTTGTCTTATGCAGATGTACTTGTCAGGGCTTGGTTTTCAGTTATTTTTTAAATTATATCAGTATATCTAAAGCTTCTAAGGTATATGTTTCAATATATGGATTCAATCACATCTATAGTAACTCTATCATCTGCCTGCCTGCCTGCCTGCCTGCCTGCTTGCCTATCTATCTATCTATCTATCTATCTATCTATCTATCTATCTATCTATCTATCTATCTATCTATCTATTTCTGAAATTACTGATAGCAGAGAAAAATCTTTGGTCAATCAATGTCTTCCCAATATTCTTGTTTCAGGTGGTGGCCACTCTTAAAGAAACTGCAATTGAATACCAGCACAATCACACTCTTCAATATCTGTTGTTACAATAATATTTTCCCATATGTGACATTGCTCCACAGATACAGTACATCCAAGAGAGCTATAGAGATTGAGCTAGAACCGAGCCAACCTAGATTAGAATCTGTCCTCAGCCACACATTCATTCCATTAAACATAACCCATTTTTTCTTCCTCAACCTCAAGTTTCCTCCTTTCCAGTAGAGTAGATAAGGTCTTGCAGGATAGCATTCAAAATGGCAGGCAGAGAGTGACTCTGGATATTTTCAAGCAAGTGAAGACTATTACAGACTGGACCTAATCTGGGTCTGAGAAGGTAGATTTAAAGCTGTTTTCAGTATGCTTAAGATTGAATGGAACCTGAAGAAATCAGGAACAGCTTACAGTCTAGTTCAGGGCTGTCAAACTCGCGGGCCGTGGGCCAGATGCATCACACAGTCTACGCCCATATCTGGTTTAGGGAAGGGTGAAAAGTCATGATACATCGCATGATGCCGCCGTGACGCTGTGAGTCGGACACCCCTGGTCTAGTTGGTAAGATTTCAGTTAATACATCTATTGTGATTGCCATATTGTAGGTCTTATTATGAATTTCAGGGGAAGGGAGGGATTTAGGAATGGATCTTCCTCTTGGAACACAAATGTCAGATTGTGTAAAACTGTCAATACAGTATTGTCAGTTTGTTTGCTTAACATGGAACATACTCTGAAAAAGCAACATATGTGTTCCCATATCCATGGGGAATATCTTTATTACTAAGAAAGTCCATCAAAAAACTTTCCCATTCTCTTCTCTCTGCCCTCAGTATTCGGTACTCATGATTTCTGCCCCCTATTATGTGGGATAGGTTGGAGGAAAAGATAGGAATTAATTTCTTCCACTGATCTCCTAATAATAATTTCTTCCCTTAATTTCTTTCAGTCACTTCAATATAAAGTCTTGGATTCTGAATGATGAAAAGACTTGAAATAAGTATTATTTCCATGCAGAAAAAATATCTTAGGAAAGAAAATAAAAGCCAACCAGCTTTAATGTAATATTTGTTTTTGGCTTAGTGCAATGTTGCAACCAAACCCTGTGGTTTGTGAGTTAATTTGTGCCTTAATATGTTGTGTTAACCCCATCAATTGCGGCTTAATCAATAATCATGATTATCATTAAGCACCATGTATAAGTGTTGTATCAGCTGATGTCCCTTCATGTTCATTTTTGTTCACCCTCTGTAATGCATGAAACATATTTTAGAATCCATATTTCCCCATGGCTGAAATGTCTCATTTGGGTTCATTAATTTCACTTTCCATTCAAGGTCATAGTCAGCCTGGCAGCGTTCACACTAATTTTCCATGGAAGAATGGGGCTGTTTAACAGGCTGACTGATGTTAGCTTACATGCTGCAAAAAGCACAACAAGAGAGGAAATAGACTCCCTTTGTTCTGAAGCCATGTGCACGACCTGTGTTCACTCTCACCGTCTCTCTCCTCCTGTTGTTTTTCGAGTTTGTCTCTGCATCTCAAATTTGTCACCTTGTTCTGAAAAGCAATAGTGCAACATTTTCCTCACACGCCTGGAAAAGTGTCTATATCCAAATAACACCTCCTGCCACTTTTTAAATCTTTGTTCTTGCACTTGGTTTAATCTGCACAGTGCTGGCAGGGCTTTTGAAATTTCCACCTTAGTATTGAGCCAATCTTTGACTTGTCAGTCTCTGTTTTCAAACATCTATGAAAGTGAATCAGTTTTGTATCCAAGCAACAAGAGAGATGGCCAGATTGAAAGATCTTCTGACAGATCTTTTTTCCACCCTGAATCCAAAAGCTCAGGAGTATCACTAGAACTTAACCATGAGGGAGAATGAATTCATTTTTAATTATTATTAAGTGCTATACCATAGGACTCCAACTGTGGGAAAACCATGTTGCTTGCTAATAGTTTAGATAAAATATGACTTTTTTTTGTTTCTGGAGGAATCCTTTAAAGGATACAGCATAGTGTCAGAAGTTTCCAAGTTCAGTCTTGGAATCCTTTCAACTTTGACAAGACAAGCAGAAAACCTCTCTGAGAAAACCAAAACAGTTGCTCCAAATATTGTTCTTTTTATGAGTGTCTGGAATGTTCTGACAGAATTTTTTTTCCTCCTGCATGGAAAATCATTAAATATCATAAGAAATTGTACATAACTTCAGCTCTGTGTGGAGTGTGCCTTGCAGCTCCTCCATAAGAAAATAATAATCATACACAATCAATTCAGCAAAATTACTACTTATTTTTTTTAAAAAAGAGTGCAACAAACTTTCTAAGACAGAAAACTAAAGGTATAGGACAAATAAGAAAGTTTAAAAGTTACTTTTTTTTGCAACCTATGGCACGGGGATTGCATGGTTCATTTCCTGCTTTGTGCTGAAGTCCCTGTAAAGATAACTGCAAACCGGCAGAGATATGCAGAAAAAGCAATAACAAAATATTAAAAAACTGCTTATTCATTGGAGCACAGGTTCCTTTTTTTCCTTTTTTTTTGTTCCTGCACAGATAAAAATCATTCTGAAAAAATATTGACAATTTTTCACTGTGGTCTTCTGGGTGAGTAATGGTAAATTAAAACATTTCTGAATGAGTGGAAACAACAACAGCTAAGACAGCGGTGTCAAACTCAAGGCCCATGGTGTGTTTAGATCTGGCCCATGGGACTACCCTGGAAATAATGGAGGACTGGCCCGCAGTTCCTCTGACACCAAAAATGGAGTGCGGGAGGACTGTGCGTGGCCCTCCCGGGCTCCATTTTTGCTGGCAAAGGGCTGCAGGAGGATCCCCCCAGCCTCGCCTGGGCCACCACAGGTTCCCCCTGACACGAGTGACATCAAGCTGGCCACTCTCACCCTGGCCATGCCTATCCAGCCCCCCGAGGTCAATCAAACCCTGATGTGGGCCTCAATGAAAACGAGTTTGACACCCCTGAGTTAAGACCAAAAGACTGTCAAGTAGACCGGTCCCACGGAAGCTCTCTGGTTAAGGAGAAAATGGGAGATTTATCCATTTGTACTCTGGATGCTACACCTAGTGAGATTATAGGACATCGGTTTTCCACAGGTTTGAGCACTGTGAGACAAAGGGAGCCATCGTGATCTTTTAAAGGACACTGAGCTTTCTCATTTCCTTTCTAATCACTTTCAGAAAGTATCTTTTTCTAAGGATATTAGAGATGATAAAAAAATCTGTGGCTGACACCAGCACTTAAATGTTAATTATTTATGGATTTGCATGTGGGTAAGAAATGGGTTAATAAGAAGAGATACTTGCATTTAACATTATGAGGTAATAAATTACTAAGTTTGTACTTGTGATGAAGATCAGAAGCTACTTCTTTGCATTTCTTTCTCTTTTCTTTTTTCCTGTATACCTATGACTCTTTTTTTCTTTAGTTAAACCTTCTTTCTCGGTTTAATTGCATTTGCTTTTTACTATTGTTGTTAAAACTTGTAATAAACTTTTTTTTTTAAAAAAAAGAATGATACTGATAATTTTTCCCAGGACAGTCAGGGACTGAGATTTTGCTTCCTTTTGTAAAAGTTAATGCTCTGGTGGCTTCAATTATGCTGCCTGTGCTTAGATGAAAAAAAAAATAGTGGTGACATCGGCCTCTCTCCACAGAGGGAATACTGAAGCTGTGCGGAACACCTTTGATGGAGAGAATAATGCTTTTTCCTCAGCTACAGAGCCAGTGCTGGTGGTTTCCATCTTCTCTTCTCCCCCAGTCACACAGTCCAGGAGACCTCATTCCAGAAGGCAAGTGCCACAATAGAGAAGTTATGTTTCCTGGGCCCCAGTGAATGCCATTGTTTAATCAAAGTGATCCAAAGCATGCTGCCAGCTCATACTGGCAGAAAAGATGGGAGATTGGCAGTCCCTCAAATTACCTGGTCCCACGTCATATAGAGGCTTATAGGTTATGACAAGCACCTTGAATTGCACTTCATGCATAATTGCACCAGACGCATAATTGCTCCAGATGCAGCTTGCAAAACAGAGATGCAACATGGATATGCGGAGGCATGCCCATCCTTACCTGTAATCACTATATTCCAGACCACGGAAACTTCCAAATAGTCTTCAAGGGGAGCTCCATGTAGAGTGCATTGAATTAATCAGCTGTGAAGTGGCTAGAGCATGAGTGACTGCCTGAAGGGCTTCCTGTTCCCTGGAAATGACACCACTGGCACACAAGATGAAGCTATGCAAATGCCTTCTTGGCCACCGCTGCCACCTGCTCTTTGAGCAGAAGCTGTGAAGCTAAGAAAAACCCCAGATTGTACACTACTCTTGAATACGGAAGTGCAATCCTATCTAAGGTTAAAGAAGAAGAAAAATAACCAAGAAACCCAAAGCCATTCAATCTTGATAGAATTGAGGGGTGGTATGGGAGTCAGTTTTTGACAGTCTCTAGCCTGATAATTTAACCACTGTAGCAAATGGCTCTTAGGAACCTCTTGGCTATGCTTGGTCAAAACCAAAAAAAAGCTATTACAAATACTGATATGTGTGTGAGATGGGGGGAGGGAGGAACTGAGAGGGAAAGAGAGAGATTTATATGCAAGAACTTTGTGGTTACGTCTTTGAAATAAAGCCCCATTTCTTGGCACGTTCCTGACAGGTACATTACTACAGATCACTTCATCCGCAGAACAAACAGTTACAAGTGGCCTTGTAGTTATTTCTGGGATCTGTAGAAACAGAGAGTCCTTTGGCACCATTTGTGCTTTTCTACTTCAAGGAGGGCTGAGAACTTCTCTAGTAAGTGATTGACTCGAGAAGCTGTAAAAGTGCAGAGAGAGGTGCTGTTACAGGCTGAATCTTTCTTGCCTTAGAGGAGATTTTTAAAAAGCACCAGGAGGAAACGGCTGTATTTGTGCTATCCCGATGTTTAACTTGATTCTGCATATAAAAGAAAAGAAGACCTAACCCAAACAAAAATTCTCTTTAGAAGAAATTCAGAGCATTTCTTATTTTAAAGACAAGTTATTTGGTGGGGGGAAAAAACTAGATACCTTTTCAGAGAAACAGAGTAGAAATCCTGCCTCACATTCTGCTGCAAAGACATTCATCAATCAAGGCAGAAGTGTCAGGATCCCAGCAATCACTCTAATTAAATCATGATTCTGGAGCCAAACTTCAAAAAACTTCAAAGGATTCTTTAGAGGCAACATACTGGTACTGCCCTGTATGAAGCCAACTCTGGCATACGTAATTTACAGTCACCTGTGACCCTTTTTCCCCCCTGGGTGTCCCATAAACCATATTCTCCAATTGAGCACGTTCACAGGCTGGGTATCATCATTCATGTTCTCCAATTAAATATCATCCCGGGCAAAAACTCTGGTATTTTAGTTTCAATCTTTTATTTTTATATATATATTTTTATTTTATATTTTATTTTATATATATATATATATTTTTATATATTTATATATATATATATATATATATATATATATATATATATATATATATATATATATATATTATATATATATATGTTTTCTGAGGTTCTCATGGGTATTTGTATGTGGATCTTTGGTTGTTCGGGTTTTCTCCCGCGTAAGATTCGAAGTATCTAGGCAACGTTTCGATGAAGTCTCATTCATCATCTTCAGGCTTCTGTCTCCGGCTCTGTGCTTCTCAGAGTAATGTGAGATTGCAGCTGCTTCCTCCTTTTAACTGCCAGTGGGGTGGGACTTGATTGGGTGGGGGCTTGGCTGTGTTCTGATTGGGTGGGGTGTGTTCTCATTGGTAGGGGTTTGGCTGTGTTCTGATTGGTTGGGGGTTAGCCGTGTTCTGATTGGTTGGAGGCGTGTTCTGTTCAGGTGGGGGCTTGGTTGTGCTCAGGTTGGTCTTAGTTGCTGGGGGATTTGAGCTGGTGAGTTGTGATCTTGCTGTTTGGCTTCTAGTTCGTGGTCCTGCTGCATCTTCATAGTGGGTGTCGGTTTGCTTCATGTATGGCTCAGAGGGGTTTGAAGTGGGTAGTGATGCAGCTGTAGTGCAGCTTCTGGTCCATGGTCGTGTCTCATTTTCTGAATGGGTGGGAGTCTGTTTTCTATATGGAAGTGTGGTGGTGGCATCTTGTGTGGCTCTCATGGGTGTGGGTCTGGTGTCCTTCTTCATGTTAGGTACTCGTCTGTTTATGAGGGCGGGTTTCCAAATGGCTGGAAGGCGGGAGGTGTCATCTCGTTTGTTCATGCTGTGTGGGCATTTTTCTATCTCTATGGCTTCTCTGATTATTCTGCTGTTGAAGTGTTCGGTTTTGGCGATAGTTCTGGTATTTTTAAAATCAATTTCATGTCCTGTGGCTTTGAGGTGTTGGACCAGGGAAGAGGTCGTTTCTTCTTTTTTGATTGAGTTCTTATGTTCTTCAATGCGTGCACTTATTCTTCTGTTAGTTTGTCCAATGTATGTGGTAGGGCAGGCAGTGCAGGGGATTTCGTATACTCCTTGGTTTTCTAATCAAGTCCCACCCCCACTGGCAGTTAAAAGGAGGAAGCAGCTGCAATCTCACATTACTCTGAGAAGCACAGAGCCGGAGACAGAAGCCTGAAGATGATGAATGAGACTTCATCGAAACGTTGCCTAGATACTTCGAATCTTACGCGGAGAAAACCCGAACAAGATCCATAATATATATATATATATATATGGATATATATATATATCATATCATCTTCATATTATATATCCTATAACTGCTGGTGGAGATGGCTTGCTGTGTTCTATTGGGTGGGAACACACCAAACCCCTACCATGAGAACACACCCCACCCAATCAGAACACAGCCAAGCCCCACCCAATCAAGTCCCACCCCACTGGCAGTTAAAGGAGGAAGCAGCTGCAATCTCACATTACTCTGAAAAGCACAGAGCCGGAGACAGAAGCCTGAAGATGATGAATGAGACTTCATCAACGTGCCTAGATACTTGAATCTTACGCGGAGAAAACCGAACAACAAAGATCCACATATAAATGAACTCAGAAAACAATATATATATATATATATATATATATATATATATATATATATATATATATATATATATATAAAACATTCATGTTTTGTCTTAAAAACAATAAAATTTATATATATATATATATATATATATATATATATATATATATATATATACACACACAATGAATATATATATATATATATATATATATATACAATGAATAATATACAATGTAATTAATTGAAGGCTATGTATGTGTAAGCACAAAACAATTATGTAATATATATATATGTACATATATATATATATATATATATATATATATATATATATATATAAATTTTATTGGTTTTAAGACAAACATAGACAAACAAAAAAACATCAAGCCATCGTCCATATATATACATACAGTGTGTCGCTTGGTTTACAAATTGTTTTGTGCTTCCACTTCATAGCCTTCAATTACGATTACATTGTATATATTCTCATATTGTCAATCAAATAAAATACATTAATATAATTGTTAATCAATCATTTGACTATACTATTATTCATTCATGTTTTACGAGATAATCCATATTTTACTTAATTTGTTTTATGACAGTTCATATTATCATCTCAAATCTATCCTACAATCATTTTGTAGATATAATAAAAAATACATCTTTATATATTCATTATTTTCTAAAAATCTACATATTTCATTACCATGTTTTATTGTCTAACCATTGATAGAATAGATCCCAAATTTTATAAAATTGTTTATCATCTTGTTCTCTAATTTCAAATGTCAATCTACTTATTTCAGCACATTCCAATATTTTCTTAATAATTTCCTTCTGTGATGATATTTTCTCATTTTTCCAGTTTTTGGCAAATACAATCCTAGCTGCTGTTAACACATTTACAATCAGATATTTCAATTCTTTACTATATATTTCAGGTAAAATTCCCAATAAAAATATCTCTGGTTTCAAGTCTGTATGCTTTTTGTCATTTTTTCCAACTATGTGTGGATTTTAGTCCAATATTTTTTGGCATCCACACAAGTCCACAACATATGGTAATATGAGCCAGGTACCTTATGACATTTCCAACATTTTTCAGATTCGTTCTTGAACATTCTTGCTATTCTTGTTGGGGGGAAATGCCACCTATAAAACATCTTATACAAATTTTCTTTATATGCTGTTAACATTGTCATTTTATAATTTTGAGACTACAGTTTTTGCCATTTCTCTAGATCAATCCCATATCCAAAATTCTTCCCACAAGCAATCATTGTTTCTTCTTTTTTTAAAAAATAAAGTTTTATTTGGGTTTTCACACACAAAATACAAGTAAAACATCTTTTTTGAAAATAGCACGGTCCCAGGTTGAACTTCTTTATACAGACACAAAACTCAATTTCATGCTCCTTTTTGTGTTCTATTCCATATCTTATACTATTCTACATTTTCTATATAGTTTTTCCCCTCTTTTAATTTTCTCAATTTAATTTTGATTATCTCATCTCAATTCAAATCATTATATTTATACTTTGGTCTGTTCTGTTTCAATTTCATATTATCTTTTCTCATTAAACAAATTTTTTCCTGTAGTTACTAATTGGAGTATGACGCCATTATATCTTTTAATTACATCCATTCAACTCTTATTTAAACTTCAATATATACCTTAAGGTTATGACCTTCAATATAATACATAAAAATAACTTCCAATCGAATTCTGCTTGGCACATTCTTATAATACACACTATATTCTTTAAAAAAAAAGGATTATAAATATATGTAATTATAAACCCTCATTCCATTCCAATTCAGTTCTATCATTAATAATCATTAAAGTCTTAACATCTTTAACATTTCTTTTCAATTAAATATCATACTTCCTTAAAGACACATATAATCTCCATAATTAATTTTTCCCTTATTTCTTTTCACATATGTTTTGGAAATCATTAAATATTTATTTTGTTACATTTATTTATTGACAAGCATTCCACTAAGTTACGATAACTATTTTATCAAACATTTTAATCATACATTGTTTCATATTTTCTAAAATAATTTCTATTTCTAATATAACCATACTATCTTATGTACCTTTTCAGAATCCCTTTTTCCATTAGATTTTCACCCATTATCTCTAAATAGGCCCCGTATCTCTATATTTTGTTTCTGTCCTTTATAACTTCTTTTCCTTTCTTTCTTCCCTCTCTTCTTCTCCCTCCCCTTTTTACCCCCTTGTCTCTCTACTTCTAATTCTCTCTTCTGCATTTCCCTCTTCTGTTGCTTTCTGATTTTATACTTATTTTTCACTGTATTCTTTTTTTGGAGTTGTTTTCCCCAATCTTAAACTTTCCAATCTCTTTCCCCCCTTTCCTTTTTCCCCCCACCTAAGATTACTTGTTCATTAAAGATGGCTTTTTCTTTGTCCCAATCTTCTTGTTCTGCAGGCATTTCTGGTTGTTTCTCATAGTCCCAAATCTTCATTTCCAAGAACTGAAATATGAAACCAAAAGAACCTCTCCCTTCTTGTGCATCTTCTTTGTACTTTTTAAGTTCCATTTTCAATTCTTCTAAAAGTGGAGCCATTTTAAGCAGTTTTAAACAACCACCTGATTGATTTTAGTCATTTAAATGCAATAACCAAGAATCCAGAGGTCACCAAGTAATCAAAATAGTCCCAAGCTGTTTCTTCTTTTTTCACTTTCTCTTCCTGGGGTTTTACTATTTTGTTGCAATGTTTCAGTTAAGATGTATCTTTTGGAAGTCTTGTTGAGATTTTGCTGTAAGTTCTTTTTAATTCCAGGCAGTTTCCTCCCTTCCAGATCCTGCCCTTGTATTCTTTTTCTCTCCTTTCCTGTTTTCAAAAGCTTTTAATTATCCAGAAATCTTTATTATTCCTTTGACTTTTTATTTTCAGCATTAAATGCCTATTAATGTCTAAGTGGATTTTTTTCCAATTTCTTGCTTAAGTCTCTTAGCTGTCAGTATAGAAAGAGGAGAAAAAAAAATCCTTTCCCTTTTCTCTCTCCTTTGCAGCTTAGAAATCTTCTTAGGGAACAATGTTATTGTTTTTTTTAATAGTTTCAATTCCAGGGTACCTTATTTGTTGCTTTTGCTGTTTGACCCGGTCAACCAAAACTTTCTCTTCTTATTTTCCTCCTGCACATTCTTTTCCGGTCGAGTTCTTCTTTGTGGTGGCCATTTCTGACCACTGCTACAACCGCTTTCAGGAAAGGGAGTAATGGCCAGCTGGGGAGGAGAGAGGCGACTCTCCTCAACCCCGCAGGCAGTCTACCCCTTCTTCGCCACCTTTATGGGGTGGCTTAGCCCCGAAACCAGCTGGCTCGGGGTGCTCCTGCGGCGAGCACGGATCGAAACTGCGCAGAGATGTGGTTTCGGTCTGTCACCGAAGAAGCTCAAACCGGAAGCCCCAAGCAATCATTGTTTCTTTAACTTGTTCTTTTTCTAATTTAATTTCTAATAAATATCCATACGATTTTTTAATCACCTTTACATCAGTACCTGTCAAAATCTTATCTAAATCAGTCAGTTTATCATAGAAACCTTCTGTTTTAGAATCTTTATCATACCTTGAATGTATTTGAGCATATCAAAACCAATTCATCTTTATACCTTGTTCCTCTAATTTTTGCATAGATTTAAGTTCCCCCTTTTCATTCAATATTTCACCATATCTAACTGTTTGTTCCTTTTTATATATTATAGGATAGGAAAATGTTTCAATAGTCGATAGCCATACTGGAATTTTCAAATAACATTGTCTTTTAATCTTCTCCCAGTTTAACCACAGAGACTCCCATATATAATGTCTTCTAAAATACCCCTGTGTTTTAGTTCCTTTATACCATAAAAAGCATGCCACCCCAACAACAGATCATGTCTTTCTAATGTCAACAACCCAGCATTTCTTAATGTTATCCCTATTTATGACAGTTGTAAATTTTCCCATTTCGCCAAATCTAGCGCTATCTGCTGCTTAAGTTTAATATAGTTATTCTCTTTTAGTGTACTACATCTTGCTGTGAAATATATCCCCAAGTACTTGATCTTATTCGTGACCTGGATTTTCAATACATCCACCAGTTCTTCCTTTTATTTTGATAACATATTCTTTGTCAAAATCTTTGTTTTGTCTTTATTTATTTTCAAACCAGCCACCTTCCCATATACCTCTAACTTTTCTATCAATTTTAATGAGGTTTCTAGTGGGTCTTCTAAAATGAAAACCAGATCATCTACAAATGCTTGCAACTTAAATTCTTTCTCTTTAATTTTCATCCCTTTATATTCCTTTCTTCTCTAATATTTCTGTTTAACACTTCCAAGGTTAACACAAACAACAAAGGTGACAGTGGGCACCCTTGTCTTGTTCCTTTTCTTATATCAATAGAGCCTGTCAGTTCTCCCTCTATCATTACCTTTGCCGTTTGGTTATGATATATAGCTTCTATTGCATGAATAAATTTTTTACCAAAGCCTATCTGTTCCAGCTGTAACAACATGAATCGCCAATTCACATTATCAAATGTCTTCTGTGCATCTAAATCAAAGCCATTTGTTTTTCAGGGTGTGCCTTGTAGTATTCCAAAGTGTCCAAGATTACTCTCATATTGTCTTTAATTTGTCTCTTTGGCAGAAATCCATTTTGATCAGGGTGGATAAAATTATTTAAATTTTTTTAAGTCTTTCTGCCAATATTGAAGCAAAAATTTTATAATCTGTGTTTAGTAAGGTAATGGGTCTATAGTTCTTGATTTGTAATGGATCGGCCTCCTCTTTTGGGACAAGTGTAATATAAGCTTCTGACCATGATTTAGGTATCTTCTTCTTTAACATAACTTCATTCATAACTTCTAGCAATGGAAGGTTCAATGATTCCCAGAAGTCCATCTGGGCCTGGTGCCTTTCCATTGTTTTGCTTCTTTAGTGCTTCAGTTAACTCTATCATCGTTATATTGTTTTCTAACATTACTTCAATCTCTTTAGGTATCTGGGATAGATGAGCATTCTGTAAGTACTGTTTAACTCTTTCCTCATCAATATTCTCTTGTGTGTATAGTTTCCCATAATAGTCTAGTATAATTTTCTTCTTCTCTTTACTTCCATAGCAAACTTGGCCTTGATCATCTATTAATTGCAATATTTTCCTTGATTCTTTCTCCTTTCTCAGTTTATATGCTAACTATCTACCTGGTTTGTTTGCATCTTCAAAAGAGTTCTGCTTTGCACCTCTGATTTTCTGTGCTAGTTCTTCTTTTTCCATTAGTCCCATTTTATGTTTAATTATATCCATTTTTAACTTAATGTACTTTTTCTGTGGCATTTTCTCTGACTCTTTTTCAAGTCCTTTATACTCATTCTCTAATGTCTTAGAGGCTAGCCTTTTCATGGTATTTCTTTTCCTTGTATACTCTATTGTTAAACCTCTGGCATATGCCTTCATTGTATCCCATACGTACTGCATTGATGTGTCTTCTTTTTTATTTTCTCTAAAGAAAAAAGCCAGTTCTTTCTCCATCCTCTGTATGAAGACTCTTTTGTTTTGTTTTGCTTTATTGTTTTCTGTGCTGTATAGTCCAGTTTGTTGTCTACAATTCCATTAAAGTCTCCCATCATAACTACATTAGCATAGTCCAGTTCGATTTTCATATGCAGTTTTTTATAAAATTCTTCTTGATTGTCATTCAGGGCATAGATTGTTATCAGGAGTGTTTTCATATTATTGTCCATTATTTCCACCATCGTCATCGGTATGGATCAATTTCACTGGGATAATATCTTTAATGTTTAAAACTACTCCTCTTTTCTTGCATTGTGTCAAAGAAGTAAATATTTTCCCTAATTTTGGCTGTATCAACAGTTGTTCATGTTGCTTTTTAATATGTACTTCTTATGGGCAGATTATATCAAATTTTAATTTCTCTAATTTATGAAAAGTTTTCCTTCTTCTAACAACTGAGTTAAGTCCGTTTATGCTAAAGGTAACCAGTTTTTTCTCTTCCATGATTATATTTTATAGGTAGGTTTAGCAGCTCTCATAGATCTTGGTTCACGTTGTTCTTTGGCTTCCACCTTCCCGCCTACTGCACCTTCTTCTTTTTCGGTTGCTATTTGTCAGTCCTCTTGGAATTCAATTAGTGATACTTCTTTTTCTGTCTCCTCCTCTTTCCCTCCAAAATATTCTATATAAAATAATTCAGCTTTCTCAATTGAATCAATTCTATGTCTCTGTTCTTGCCATGTGAACATTAAACCTTCTGGAATCAGCCATCTATAATTCACCTCTTTTTAAAGTGGAATTTTAGTCAGATTCGGTATTCTCTTCTCTTCTCATCTCTCTCACTCTTCTGGGTACTTGTTTCAGGACCACAATCTCCTTATCTTTATATTTCAATGTTTTCTCTCTTGCCATTGCAATATTTACGTTTTAATGGCTTTCTTTGTAAATCTGATGTGAACCTCTCTTGGTAAGCTATTTCTCATTGCATATCTTGTGAAGACTCGAAAAACCTTGTCTATTCCATCCATCATCTTCTCTTTGGTTATTTCCAAAGCTTCAGCCAAAATTTCTATCATTATCTCAGCTAGGTTTTGTCCCTTTTCTTCCTCTGTGTTTTGGAATCTGAGATAAAATTCTGGTCTGTCCATCTCCCATCTCAGCATCCCACTTTTATTTTGTTCAACCACAGTTAATCTGCTATCAATATCTCCAATCTTCTTATCTCTTTATCTTCTTCTTCAATTTTTTGGAATCTCTTGTCATACTTCATCATCATTTGTTGAATGTTCTCCACCTTTTCATCAGTTTTTCTTGTTCTTTGTTCAATGTTCTCTGTTCTCTTTTCAATATTCTCTGTTCTTGTTTGTATATTTTGAATTCCTTGCATAATCATCTGCAGCGTCACCTTTTCCTGTTCTTTTTCTTGCTGTAACATCATCTGTATTGAGCGTTATCCTCCAGATGGTGAAGAGGAAGAAGTAGAAGTTGAAGGACCAGCCGCTGTTAGTTTCCTACTCATTTCAGACAATTCAAAATCTTCAGGTTCTTCTAAACCTTAAACCACTAGTGAAATAGCCAATTGTAATTCCAAGTAAAAATAGTGGGAAAAAAGAAGCCAAATAATAGTAATAATGAAAAGAAAATTTCTTCAGGTTCTTGTATACCTTAATCCAATCGATCGGTTAGATAGCAGTAAAAACTCAAAAAAGGAAGAAAAGACCATAAACAGAAAAAAGGAAAAAATTGTTAAATCCTGAAGGAGGCGGAAAAATAGAAGATAAAAAACTAAAGATGAAAAAAAAGAAGTTCTTTAGGTTCTTCAACACCTTAATCTAATTAAGAAGTCTCAAGTATAAAAAATGTACAAAAAAAGGAAGCCACAAAAAAGCCCAATATAGAAAGTAAAAAAAAAAAAATACAGGGGAGGGAGAGAGAAAAAAAGAAAAGAGACTGTTCCCTTAAAGGAAAAAAAAAGAATGAAAGCATTAATACTAAAGCTTTTCCTTTAAAATAAAATGCAAACGTAAAAATTAGACTTCAAAAACAAAAAAGACAAAAACAAGTTCCAAAAGGCCAAAGATCCAAATAGCTGTTACAAAAAGTAAGCTAGTAAGGAGGGGGTTTGTTAAAGTAAGAAATAGCCCAGCTTAAAAAAAGTAGAAAGAGCACACTGCACCTTATTTAGTTATCCAAGATTTTTGTTAAAATTTATAACTCTCTTCTCTAGAGTCTTATCTTTTTTTTCTGTAAACTTCAACACCAGACTGCAGCTACTGATAGAAACCTATAAGAGCACCTGCAATAATACTCTCCCATGCTCTTCCCTCTATCTTCTCAAACAGGCTCAAAGTCCTTGAAAAGAAGTCTCAGATCTTTCTCAGCTTTGTCTGGTCAAGAGGAAGAAAGAGAGATAGAATATTCCCAAGCCTCTAGTTGTCAGTGTTACAAAGTTTCTTCTGCTTTCACTTTCCCCCTCCTTTTCCAAACAAGATATAATAAAAATTAATTAAAAAGGGAAAAAGATATTAAAAAGATGACTAGAAGGGAGTCTCTAGTCTAAAATATTATAAAGTCAAAAAGGAGAAAAAAAATAGGTAGAAAAAACCCAGTCCAGTTTCAAAATATAAAATCATATGTAAAAAGTCCAGCAAAGAAAAAAAAAATACTTTGACTTCCTGTTTAAAATCACTGCTTAATCACTTCTGTCTAAAATTTTACAGATTCTTTCTTTTCCTTAGGGTGTTTTTTCAAATCTTAAAGTAAAAAAAACAAATTCTCACCAAACCGGCACACTTTCTCTTTCCGTTCTCTTCCATTTCGGAGCTGTCCCAACTTCAGCAGCTTTAATGGCTGCCTCTTTGCCGCTGGCAAAAAGAGCTTCTCCTGGATCTACCAGGGACTTTGCAAATACCTGGGATTGACAGGATGCTCTCTTTACATTTACTGTCTCTTCGGGATGGTTTAGATCCGTATGGACCGTCCAGGAGCAAAGATCGGCAGCAATCTCAGACCTCTAAGATCGCATGCCGTATCGTCGTGACACCAGCTCCGCCAGCTCTGGCCTCTCCATTTCAAGCTTTTAAAGATAAGGGTTGGAATGTACTTTTGCTTTCAACTGCTCTTCCAGATTTCCTTCCTCCACCCCCCACTTTTTATGGCAATTACTAAAACAGGCATAAGAATGTTTTTTTGTGAGTTGACAAGAAGTTTCTGAAATCCATTGGAAGTGGCCAGTTGCCCATCTTGGCATTTGTAGCCAGCTCTCAAGATTGTACAGGCAGCCTACAGAACAGATCCTGCTCTGGGGACATTGCCATTCTGAACATAAATCCTGGCAGTCAAAAGGCAAGAAGTCCATTTATATGCATCTATCATGTACATCTATACTATTGCCTGAATTCAGAAATGACTGAAACAGAGTTCATTCAGACACTTTTTTGGGCTCCTTCCTCTCACTACAACACCTCCTCCTCCCCAGACTCAACCCCAACCAATGTTACTTAAAACCAGTAATCTCTAATGGCCCAGTAAGAAATGCTTTATGCTATACCAGCCTGGGCAACTATTACTGGTGAAATAACTTTCCATATATGTGGAAAAAATGCTTTACAGGTTAAAAAAAAAGTCATGTTTTGTTTTGAAAAAATATATATAAACTATTGGGGAAATGGAAACATCAAAATGAAATAAAATAAGTGCTGTCAATTTGCTTCTGAATCCAGGAACTATGACTAAGATCCACTGTCCCAGTCCTATACCAACATGGCTTATCTCAACTATTCTATTAGTCTCCGATATTTAAAAAATGCTGCATCTGCATTCATTTCAAGTGCAGTGAAAGGAACCTCAGAAGATAGTTATCCCTCTGTTTATTTTCAATCCGTTTCTCTAAAGAGATGTTCCAAGGCATATCATTTAGAGACTGTGTGAATGAAAGGCAATCAAGATCGGCCGCACACAATGGCATTTGGAATCATAAGTGCATCGTTCAGAGAAAACAGATTGCCAAACAATATTACTTCATACATAACTGGCTTAATAATGGTAACTCAATTTAGAAATTATGAAGACATCCATAGTCCTTCAAATCACCCCTCAGTCTGCTTCAAGCATCTCTTTTTGGCAACATTGTTTCAGTCAACGGATGCCTTGCATTTTTAGACATAGATTCGATTTACTGGAACTTGCCAATTCAGTATTGTTATTGTTAGTAGCAGCATGAAAATCAAATAACAAACATAATGTTATCCTCATCTTCAACTTCATAAGTATCCTAGCTACTAGATTAGATTGGCATTAATATTAGGAAGGGTTGCGGAATTGGCAGACAGTAAAATAAAGCTTAGCTAGACCCAATGACGTGTATCTGCACCTACAAAATCAGAATAGTGCAAGCAATGGCATTCCCTGTGATGATTGGATTTTGAAGAAGCAGGGTAGGAAGACTATTGAATTTTAGTGTTGGAGAAGACTTCTAAGAAGAGCCAAGAAAACAAACAAATGGACCACAAACTAATTAACATAAAGTTCTCACTTGAGGTACAGGTGAACAGGCTCAAATTATCCTGACTCAGATAATTCAAGTCTTATGAAAAGACCCAGCACTCTGGGAAACACTCTGATGCTAGGAAGTGTAGAAGGAAAGAGAACGGGATAGCCAGCCACAAGGGAGATGGACTCAATTACAATAGCAAAGAATGCACTATTGAAAAGTCTATCTTAGGGAGAGGTCACCATGGAAAAAAACTTAGCTAGTCGAAATCAATTTGATGGGACAGTAGCAGCAACAGTTCTACTTTTCTGACAGTGTGGTTTACCATGCTCCTCCTAATAAGTCTTTTAGACAGTTGCCAAGATAAATAATGCCCACCTTGTCTGGTAGCTTGTGTCTTAGTGAATGTATCAAATTCTATCTAAGCGGATATGAAGAATTGGTAGCAACTCTTCATTATCTCAAGATTCAGTAACATTGCTGCTGCATTCTGCCTTAGGCTGTTTTTCATGATTTTTGTGGAAGCTCAGCTGATGCCAAACCCAATAGACCAGGTTGTAATGAGTTATAAACTGCATGAATGCTTCAGTATCTGTACTAGTTCTCAATAGGTACATTTTAATGTGACAAAACTGATACGCAAAACTCTTAGCAGCTTGATTCTGCATCCCCAAACCTTCCTTTTCCTATTTAATTAATGTAAATTATGAATGTCTTCTTGGAGATGCTTTCCATGCAGCTAACTTAGAAGAAAAAGAGAAATTGTATGTTAGAGGTCTCATAATTAAATGATATTCCCTCAGAGATTAATCAAAATTGAAATCTAAATAATTTCCAGAACAACTACAACACTTTCCTCATGGGTTGTGCGATCTGTTGCAAAGATTAGCCAGGAGTCCAAATATATTATGTTTGTAAAAAATATGTCTTTGAGGGTTTTTTGTCCATTTTTTTCTTGCAGATTTCCACAACTTTATCAATATCTCAAAGTTGAATGGAGTTTTGTCATATGATTAAAAAAGTGGGTGTCACTGGAGGAGAGTATGTTCTGTCCAATTTCCAGGTATTATTATGGCATTCGATTTCTATTCTCTCACAAATTTACAGATTCTCTAATGCTTCCAATAAATAAGCAAGAATTTAAAATCATATATAAAATAATCTTTCCAGATGAGAATAATGATCTAATGCAGAGGTAATGATATCTCAGAATATACAGTAGTTAGCAGGTGAAAAAAATAATTTAGGCAGATGTTATAGGAAGTTTCTTGTCAGGAAGTGGTGAGCAGTATCAAAACTTGAAATTCTTACATCTTGTCACATGAAAATTCTCTCTGGGGTTGTCATTCTCAACCTAGGTTGAGGACAAAAGTCTTTTGGGTTGTATTGCTATCATTAAACATCTGAGAATCAGAACATTCTGCTGATCTAAATAAATTTCACCAGGCCTCAACTAGTAAATCTTTTCTGACATTTTCCTGACACTAGCCTGAACAGATACAAGAGTAAAATTATGTTGATATTAGGAGTTTTCATGCAACATATTTCTTCATAGTGGAAAAATGAAAGAAAAGATAAGAGTAAAAATACATTTTGTTAAGCAGGCTGTACCTTTTGAAGGAAAATAACTTGCAATAAGCAGTTCAGACTTTTTTTTTTCAGCCTCTCACCCTGGAGATTTGCAATTAAAAGAATTGAAAGAGTATTAAAAGAATTGAAAATTGATCCTTTGATGTGCTACTTTCTGACAGTTTATAGATTTTATCTCCTTGTGTTTCATGTTAAACCAAGTTCAAAAATCTTTAAAACAGTACAAAAGTTTCCAAAGATTTATTGACTGAAATGAAAGTGTGATAAAAGCACATATTTAATTTCCCCCTTTTGCCTGGGAGAAAAAGAAAGAAAAGAAAATATCCTCCAGTAAACTGCCAAGTGGCTCAGTGGCTGAGCTGTCCTTGGTGCTAAATTTCCAAATTTCTTTGAATTCAGTACAGATAGTCTTCAACTTACGACCACAACTGAGCCCAAAATTTCTGTTGCGAAGAGAGACATTTGTTAAGTGAATTTTGCCCCACTTTATGACCTTTCTTACCACAGGTGTGAAGTGAATCACTGCAGTTTGCAAATTAGTAACACAGTTGTTGAGAGACTCTGGCTTTGTTTGTCAATAGGTCACAAAAGGGGGATCCCATGACCCAAGGACACTGCAACCGTCATAAGTATGGGTCCGTTGCCAAGTGCCTGCATTTTGATCATCTGACCATGGGGATGCTGTGTGAAAAATGGTCATAATTCACTTTTTTCAGCGTCGTAACTTTGAATGGTCACTAAGTGAACTGTTGTAAGTTGAGGACTACCGTAGAAGAAAGCATGCAACTCTTTTTAGCTCAGGAAACAAAAAGCAAATAGATGACAGGCAAGACAGAAATGTACACAATTATTCATAGTACAGAGAAAACTAGGAGGGAGATTTTCTATATCTTTCTCATAATCTAGGAAACCCAGAATCTTCATTGTTGCTGTGGATAGAGACTTGAGACACTGAGAGATAAAAGACACTTGTTCAGGGTGCGATGCAAATATTTTTACTATGGTTCTGTGGGCAGGGCTAGATGGGAGTGGCTAGGTGGCTGTGGCCATGTGACTGGGTGGGCGTGGCTTCTTCTTCTTTTTTTGCAGCACCCCGCCCCCCCCACATGCCTTTTTGACTCCTGGGCCTCAGGGAAGCCTCCTGAGTGAAGCAATAAGACAGTGAGAGGGATCCCAGCACAGCTGATCATCAGAACAGCCGATCATCGGGAGGGGAAAAAGAAGAAATACTGTCAGGAGTGACTGGGTGGGGCAGGGCAGGGCGTGACGGGGAAGAATGCAGTCAGCGAAGTTGTGCATGCACGATAAGGACTGACTGGGCAGAGATGGGAGGGGCAGATGAAGAGGGGTGGGGGCAGCCAGGGACACGATTTGCCAGTTCTCCAAACTGCGCAGAATCGTAACAACCAGTTCTACCAAGCCGGACCGAACTGGTAGAATCCCACCCCTGCACTTGTTCTTTAAAACAATCACAACAAGCAAGCAAAAAAAAAAAAAACCCTCATGGTTAAACTATGGAATTTGCTGTTACCAGTAGAATTTGGCCTTCCAAAGAAGATTAGACCCAATATAGAAAAGAAGGCTCTCAATGGCTACTGATGGACTTTATCCAATTATGACCTTCATAATTTTGAAGGATCAAATGAATTGCACATAGGATACTAAAGGAACTTGCTGATGGTCTGACCAAACCTTCTTGCATTATATATGAGAAATACTGGAGAACTATTAAAGTGCCAAATGACTGGAGAAGGGCAAATATTGACCATATCTACAAAAAGGTGGAAAAAAGAAGCAAACTATGACCAGTCATTTTGATCAGGGATGTTAGTTTATGTTTATGTCAAAGCAAATCTTCAAGTATCCTGAAAACAATGTGGTACTGCAATTACCAGAAGTCAACATGGATTTGTGAAGTATAAGCCTGAAGACACTAATCGTAGCTCACTCTATCCAATTTAACTCTGATAGATAACTTCTTTAATGGATTCTAGGAATGTTACAGAAAATATATGGTATGTTATCCATAAGCTACTTACCCAAGCTGGTTACCCAATTGTGACTAGATGGCATGGCTGAAGTGCATACATAACTGTTTTGAAAAATCATACTTAATGAAAAGGAACTACTAGTGAAGGGCTAGCTTGTGGTATCAGATGGACATTTGGCTGGCTGATGTGGACAAAGAAAAGAGAATTATGCAATCATTGATTTGATCATTCTGATACTCTTTGAATCTTATCAGCATTTCACAGCCAAAGATGAAGCCAGTAGCACTAGCACCAGTTACTCATACTAGTAAGTCATGATTGCTGGTGAGTCCCACTATCACATGAATGAATTTCGTATTACTGCCCATTCATTTATGCTATTATGATCTATCCAAAGCATAATGTTTCCAAGTAAGATAGTATTATGGAAAAAGAATGTGAGAATTGGTTGAATCTTGGCTTGTTTGGAGGAGGTTTATCACCTTTGATAACAAAGCAAAGGACTTGCAGGTGGGGCCAATATCTGATGAAATCTAATATGTAAAATTTAGCAAATAAACCATGTTTGACATTTAATGTGCAATCAATGCTGTTATTTTGCCACACTGAATTAGTAATAGTCTATATCAGATTATACATATGAGAATTAGATGACTGTATTTTGATATTACTCATACATTTTAAGGCAGTACCATATTTTAAACATTTATTCTTAGTTTTCATTCCAAATTCCAAAACTGAAGTCAAAATTCTATTCTGGAAAATTGAAATATTGCTTTGCTTTTTTTTTTTACTGAATGCAACCAGGAAATTAATATCCTGTTCTTTGCCCAACATGTAAATGTGTTCTTTTGACAGAGTTATTTCAAAGTAGTGAGATCATTCTTTGAGCAGCAAGCAGAGTTTGCCCCAAAGTTAAGAATACCATGCTTACAAATGTGTATCCTCATCTGAAGTTTGCAATGGAAAGCACATCACATGCAATAACCAGTATAATAAAATGAATTTCCCTTGTTGCTGTAGAAACATGTGTTTGCTGATTTTCTAGTCACAATGCTCAAAGATGCTTGTTTTATTTAGAACATCTCAAACAAAAAGGTTTGCTTTTCAGTTTGTTCAGTGCACAATTGGGGCAAAAAGATTCTACCCTTTGTGCTGCAAGCAGTTTTAAAGGAGGCTCTGGTGAAACTTGCTTTGTTCAGCTTGTAAACTAACTAGTATTCAGCTTCTAATATTAGAAACTCCCACAGAGCTTGCAAACTGGCACCTAAGGCTTGTTTCCTTGGTGACCAATGATTGGTTTACTGGATGATAACATTGGCTCATTTTGAGGAATGTGTCCTCTGAATACATCTTGCTAACAATGATTCATCAAAAAAAAAAAAAACCCCAATCACTAACAATTCAGAGAATAAAATTTATTTTATGCTGGGTAATAAGGATCTTGGGGTATGCTGCATTCTATCCTTCTGCTCATTCCCTAGGGATGGTCATTTTGCAGCTGATGACCCACCTATTGATTAATGCCATCACTCGGGCAATTGCATTCTGCCAAAGAACATCACTTGTGGTCCAGCTGACCTCCCTCATATTGTTTGATTTGTTGTCAAGACCACCTTGTCCCACTGTTTGCCTACACAAGAAACGTAGGTTGCAAATGGTATTCATTAGCTTCTTCCATTGCAATTATTCCTTGGGAGGGGGGAACACTTTCTGTCATTTAAACGAATGGCAGCCATGTTCATAAGTAGCTTTAATTTGTACAGCTTTAATCTTATACCTTACTTTATTGAATGAATAAATTGAAGGAGGGACAAAGAATTTTGTATAGTGCCATGATGGCGAATCTATGGTGGCATGCAGAGCCATTTGTGCAGGCACGCGAGTCTCAGCCAAACTTACCTGCACTGCTCATGTGCACGCCTCCCAGCTGATTTTTGACTTGCTTGAGGCCATTTTCGCCTCCGGGAGGCTTGAGGGAAGCCTCTGCAGCCTCGGAAGGCCAAAAAATGGACCTTCCAGAAATACTGCAAGTGTCAAAAGAGGCCTATTTTCAGTCTCCTGAGGCTACAGAGGCTTCCCTCGAGCCCCTGGGAGGGCAAAAATGGCTTCCCTCAGGCTCCAAAAGCCCTCCGTAGGCTGAAAATGGGCACTTCTGGTATTTCTGGAAGGCCCAGTTTTCGGCCTTCTGAGGCTGCAGAGGCTTCCCTCAAGCCTCCAGGAGGGCAAAACTGGCCTCAAACAGGCTGAAAATCAGCTGAGAGGCACGCGCATGTGCAGTGCAGGTAAGGGAGTAGGGTGGGGTTGCACGCGCATGTGCAGGGGAGCACATTGTATTGTGGGTGCTGGCATGTGCACACTTTCGGCACACCACAACAAAAAGCTTTGCCATCACTGGTATAGTGTAAGTGTGGATGGAGACAAATATGATGACTATGAACAATGGCAATGCCTTTCTCCTTACATTGTAGGATCCACTCTGACCCTAGATATTTATCTGCATCCTTGAATCCTAACATCTCCAGTCAGAAGAAAATAGCAGCAGGAGGAAAAGTCCTGTGCCTGAAGGCAGGAGAGCCACCTCACGTTACAATACAAAGCTTCTTGTTATTCCCCTGTTTATGAGGTAAATGCAAACTCTGATTTGAGTCAAAATGATCCTGCTGCCTTGAATGAAAGAAAAATACAAATAAACTTGAGAAATGGCCCAAAATCTTTAAAATTCCTTAGGAAAATTTAAAAGCAAGAGGTTCACTAAGAACCAATCAAGCTTAATGGTTAGGTAGTGCTGTGTGACAATGCCCTGATCACAGAAGAAATGAGGACAACTGGCATACTATATGGAAGGTACACTGATTGGATCCTTGACAGTGCAACATCTAGTTGTAGAGCCCACTTAGTTTTATAAGTGTGGTTTCGTGGTATTAGAGTTAACATATATTACAATGTTGTTCATCTAGTGGGCCAAGATCTCAGGGCTAAGCATGCTTCCAAAGTGATTCAGAAGAAATAATTTGATTCCTTTTATAAGCCCTTCAGGTTTTCTATGAACATAGGGAAACATACATCATTGCTTTAAAATAACATTAACTTTAATGACTGGATGAGGGGGGCATTAAATTTTACCTCTCATTTATTTTGAAGATCAGTTGATTATTATTGTTGTTTATGGTTGTTGTATAGTCAGCCAGATGTTCAGACTGGATTTGACATTTTTTGTTCACCTATCCAGTTTTTTCCAAGGATCTGGAATAAACAGATGTGGATGTTTGGTAGCGTTACAGATATCATCACAGGATATAAGCCAGTGGTGGTTTGGCCCGGTTCTGTTGAGCCAGTAGCGGCGATGAGCAGCAGAGACCAAACCGGTTTTCTCTGCCTCTCTGCTGTTGGGCCTACCCACCTGGGCTACCATACTCACCTTTATCCTCTGCTTCTGAAGTGCAGCTGCTTTGCGTGACACAACAGAGAGCCGCGTGGCAGCTGCGGAAGTGACCAGGAGAGTGCAGGCTTGCAGGAGGTGGGTTGGAATGCTTCTGCGCCTGCACAAACGCCTCTGCACCTGCGTAAAGTGTGTGTTTGGTACACGCACTCATGCAAAGTGTGTGCACGCATGCAAAGTGCGCCCACCAAACCACGCCCACCAAACCGGTGGTAAAACTTTTTGAATCCCACCACTGATGTAAGCTCTTCAAATAAAACTGCTGTTGCAATTGAATGGTGGTGAACTTGTCAGTGCTGATGATGTTCAAGTGGTTCTCCAGTTGTTTTGGGACCCAAGGCACCTATTGCTAGTATTATGTGACACTACCTTGATGTGTTTGTGTGTGTGGCTCTGAGGAAGATGAGAACTATGCCAGATGTTCAACCATACTGGACAAGTCTCAAACAAAGAGTGTCTCTCTCATAAAAAATATAGTGAGACATAAATTACAGAAAGCCATACTCACTCAGTTGTCTCTCTAGTCAACAAGGACCACACTAGATGTTGGAATTCCTGGACATCTAGTGAAAAATGGCCTACAGGACTCAGGACTATTGGCTGAGCAACCAGTGCCATTAGCTGTAGAAGGAAAGATGCTTACCCATCACAAACATACAGTGATGAAAACAAAGAACCATTGTTGGTATTTTGTTATTATTAGGTTTCTATGTGGACCTCCAGGTGGTGAATATATTTTATACTCCTGCTTCCTATAGACCTACAACTAAAACTTTATTTAAAATAATTTTGCATAACCAGTTATCTTAGGATGTAAGCTGTTTCTCTTTAAACAACTGCAGCAACCCCTCCCCCTAGTGCTGTTGGAGAGAAACTCTTTTATTTATTTATTTATTTATATTTATTTATTTGATTTGTCTATCACTTACAAGATAATAGGTATAAGGATAAACAGAGTTATGAATAGAAGAAATGAGTACATATAAGAAAAATAAAAGAAACAATAGGACAGGGACGTTAGGCACTTTGGTGCGCTTATGCATGCCCCCTACAGACCTCTTAGGAAAGGGGTGAGGTCAATAGTAGAAAGTCCACAGCTCCATCTCCCTTCTCAGCTATTTTTGACCCTGGTCCGTTTGTCTAAGTCAAACCGAGGACCTCAATATTCCACCAGCAAAATAACTTAATTATAAGGATCTGCAGAACTGGGTCAGTCACGATAAGGAGACATTAGCAATGGTCCCAAGGAGAAAGGCCTCCCTCCCACCACCAAATATAGGCTGTATCTACTTTATAGAAACAAAGAGACTGAAATTAAAAATAGATTATTGATTATAAGGCAGCTGTCAAGCAGGCCCCTATCTGGATACAAGTGAAGCCATGGTAAGATAAGCATATGTTTTACATTTTAGAAAAATACGCACTAAGTAATTCCTTATCTCTACTATGCTATGTACCACACTGCTATGTGTTGCTGTGCTGTGTCCATTATGAGGCTTAATCCTAAGCAAGCACAAACTTTTCTATTTTCCTAGAATGCTCAGTCTGAGAAATATTTACAATAAGATCTAATAGATTCTCTCTCTTTCCCTCTCCCCAGTACATATTACCATTTACCATTCACATTTTTCTTTCTTTCTTTCATCCTATTCAATGATAAATTGCCTGGTTGCTAAATTCATCCTTCCAATTTTTTATCTGCCTTGCTCATAAGAAACAGTGGTGCCTTAACCATTTACTTGCTTGGTTGAACACAGGCTGTTTCCCGTTTAATCTCTTAGGAGTTAAGGGCTTTTTCATCTGGAAGTATAATGAATGACTCAGTCACATAAGGAAGTCAATACTTGAGATCAGACAACAGAAAACCTGTGCCTTTTGCCAATCTTGCAAAATTTAATCATTGTGACAGTGCTATATTTAAAATCTAATAATAATCTCTACTAACACTTCAATAGTATCAGTAGGGATTTCCTACCATGGTCTTAATGACCCCAGCACAAAATCATAACTTTCATCGTTAAGTGAGGCAGCAGATATTTCCTACCAAATCAGAAAATCTAATTTTATAGTAAATACAGATAATCCATCTAGGATGTATCATATAAATATTCATATTAAACATTAAAAAAAATAAAAAGGACAGGTATTGTTTTATTTTCCGGGATTGCTCTTTCTTCCTTTCACTATTCATCCATCCACTTCTGTCTCCATTTAGAATAATACTTTCATGGAATAGTCTTCAAAGAACTGTTACAGCATTGCTTAGTCAATAGTCTTCAAAGAATTGTTACAGCGCTGCTAATCAAATTGCCCTTACCTCTAAAGCCTCTCTTTAATTTTTGTTCCTATTTTTACATTCACTGGACCAATGAAAGAAATGACTCCATCTCTCTTTCTCATTATAATCAAATGTTTTTGTTGACAGTAGCAATCAGATAGCACTGACAGAGCAGAAGCCCAGGCTGTTTGTCACTGTGACTCTGATCAGTAACCAGTTTTTTCTAGGTCAGCACTCAAACTGGTTTTGGTGGTTCTATAGCTCCTTTTCACATACCCAAATGTGGGATTTGCACGTAGTGTGCTTTTGAAATATTTGTAAATATTTACAGGGGATAATTAAATACATACAGTAAACAGCACCAAGGGATTGTAGAACAGAACCAGAGAACTGGAGAAGATCACCAAGTATCAAGATCTGAAAAACAAAATTGAAGGATTATGGCATAAATCAGTCATGGTGGTCCCAGTGGTTACAAGCAGACTAAGTGCCATACAAAGAAATACTTGAATGACAGTTAGAAAATCTGGGCCTTGACAAAATTTTCATCAGTGAGTTGCAAAAGGCCACACTGCTTGGATCCAGTGACATACTATACAGATACATTAAGATATTTTAGATTCTTGGGAAGAATTCAATACATAAGAAGACCAACACTAGCTGAAGAACTGGCAGTTTTGATTTCACATTATTGTGCAAATAATAATACTAATAATAATACTAACAATACTAATATGTGGCAGTGTTGGAGACAGTGGAATAGAAGAGAAACAACTGGAGAAGATAACAAAATACAAAGCCCTACAAATAGAAATAGAACGACTATGGCAAAGGCTAGCAAGGGTAGTACCAATAGTAATAGGCGCCTTGGGTACAGTCCCAAAACAACAGGAGCACCACTTGAACACCATAGGCATTGACAAATTTGCCATCAGTCAATTGCAGAAGGCACCTTTACTTGGAACAGCTTCCATCCTGCGGCGATATCTGTAACACCATCAAACATCCAGATTTGCCTATCCCAGGTCCTTGGTAAGGACTCGATAGGTAGACAAAAATGCCAAATCCAGTCTGAACATCTGGCTGACTGTGCGATGTATAATAACAACAACAATAACAACATCATCAACAATAATAATAGTCAAGAGCCTTTTTAGAACTGTACAAGGACACTGTTATACAGCCAGCCATTCAATGTATAAAGAGAAAAAAAATAAATTAAAATAAATTAACTTTTGCTCATACAAATTAGATTTACTTTAGGATTGTGCATAGAGAGCACTACAATTTATGACAGTGAAGAAAGAAAATAAGGGAAAATAGCCCACAATAGCTTGAATTAAACAAATAAATTGTCCTACAAATATATACTGTATGTTCATGCAGTATTAGGCAATATTAGCAGTTTGGTTTCTTCATTTAACAGAAATACAAAGGAATTTAATATGTGCCTGTGGCCCATATTTCTAAACAGTCCTCACAGCTTGATCACAATGGTGATCAAATACAATTTTCCCAGTATAATAACAGTGAGTTATGTAATGGATGGAGAATGGTCTTCTTTAGCATTGTAATATCAGTTGTTTTGTAAGTATAAAAGCACACGCTATTCACTTCCGCTGTCCCCCTGTTAGCTTCCAAATTCTTGGGCTTGAACTGAAAAGAACACAAGCTTCTGAAAAATAAAAATCAATGAACCTTCCAGAACAAATTAATATGTACTTATTTTTTTCAAAAGTCAGCAATCACAAGTCAAAATATGGACCAGAATTGTATTTTAAGTATATCATCAACAATTGCCTGAAGAATCTGAAATTCTTAGTGGCTTGACTACAACAAATAAATCCTGCTTAATCAGAATGATCCAATTTGATTAAATTAAATCAAATAATTTGGGGAGTACATCTTTTGGCATGCCATCCAAAGGTCAAAGTTGTGTTCTTCTGGCTTTGATTAAAAAATGCAGAGCAAAAACTATTTTACTATTAATTAGGATCTTTTGCAGTCAGTTAGCAAGAATGCTAGATAACATTTTAACAACTACATTTATCAGTGGAATAGACCTATAATTTGCACAAAGTTAATGATTGTTATCTGATTTAGGAACTAGAGAGATATAAATTGCATTAAGAGATGCCGGCAAAGAACTAGATCAAAATATAGTTTTGATTTGCCAATGAGTTATTAAACGAAATGCAGACTCTTCCCTTCCTTTCCTCGCTCACACTTTTGCTTTTGAATCAGTGGAAATAATATTCTAAACTCAGGGTGGGTTCTAGAAGCTTGTGAGCCACAGATCTTCTAACCATCAAATGAAACTCTTAAAATAGCTTTTATGGCCAGCGGACAAAAGGAAGTTGTAGCATTTCATCCAGTGGTGGGATTCATTTTTTTTAACCATTGGTTTTATGGGCATGGCTTGGTGGATGTGGTGTGGCTTGGTGGGCATGGCAGGGGAAGGATACTGTAAAATCTCTATTCCCACCCTGTGCTGTCCAGACAGTTTAGAGTTAATGGGATTTGGATAGTTAGGTAGCAATTGTGAGCTGTCCCCTTAAGGGAATGCATCATGGTAAATTTCATTAAGGTATCCTGGGAAATGTAGTCCATATCACGTGACCACATCTGTAATCCTGATTTGTCACTAAATTGACCCTCAATGGTAGGAGGAGTTTTCCTCACTCTTGGCTGAACTCATGGACTCGTGGTAATTGTTCTACTTCTATCACCACGAGATGAGAGAAAAAGGATAGAAGATAATCATCTTTTTACCTACAAGACAGATATACAAAGGATTGGTCATTAAAGAAGAACTTCATCACAAATGTGAGTTATGAGGATACCTGATGAACCAATAAATGTACTTTGTTATGGACGTCTTGTTGAGTTTATCTATCTGCATCTGTACAGAAGACAAATCCACCACTGTACAGAATACAGAACAGTAAAAAGATGATAATCTTCTATCCTACCACACTAACCTGCTTTCCAGCTCCATTCTCCTGTGCAGGGCAGCAAAAGAAGTCCCAGCCAATCAGCTGGGACTCAGGAGGCAGACAATAGACAGGGCAGAGCCAGTCAAAGGTGGTATTTGCCAGTTCTCCGAACTACTGAAAATTTCCACTACCAGTTCTCCAGAACTGGTCAGAACCTGCTGAATACCACCTCTGATTTTATCGATGAACTCGGGGAGAGCTCTATATGCTGAATTTCTTCCTGAAAATCTCAGGGGTTGTTTAAAGAGAAAAAAATGAAAGAAAAAAGTGGAAACTTGACTAGGCTGAATCAGCTTTGTGGAGGTTTGTACACAGGCAGACTAACTGATCAAGAATTGCTTTTCTTTATAGCATCTTCATTTGAAGCACACAATCATGGCCGTTTATATGCAATTTCTAGTGTTAGCTTAGCACTCCCCTTTTATCAAGATCAACTTATGGAGGAAAATTTGTTTTTGATAGATATTCAAATGCCCGTACTGGGGCAACTCTTGACCAACAGCATTTTAGTAGCATAATGGTACAATTGACATGGGAGCCATGTATTTTAATTCATTTTCTCTAATCAAAACCATAGTCCCTTAAATTGAAAGTAAATGAAAAGGGGTGGAAAAGCAAGGTGGTTCAGATCAACTCCATCCCAAAGGAATTTTCTGAGTTGTTTTCAAGTGACTCAATCAATAACACCCATGCTAAAGGTCTGCTTAGCACTCTGTTTGGCCAAGTTTCTGTCCATGAACTACTGAAGTCACTGTCTCCTGGCTGTGCCCCTTAGAGAATCACAAAGAATAATTGTTATTGTTATTGCTGATACTGCTTGGCACTTAAAAGGCAGTGCTGGAACACTGAGCTCAGAAAAACCAGAATGAGAGACAGGCATTGTCTGGGATGCAAAAATGACTTATGCTTCAACTAATGATCCTTTCAAAAAAAGAAGGCAAACTTTTTGTGGCCAAGGATGAAGGTGACAGAAATGAGGATGATAGTATTATCTTCCTATTTTCTTAGAGTCATAATGTTTGGGGACAGTGGCATAGTAATATCACCACGGTGGCCAGGTGGGGTTTGTCATCTTTCTTTATCTACATCCTACATTTGGTACAGTTTGGAGATATATAGAGGCTCACACTTCTGTTTATTTTCACTTTCAATGACACAAGATCTCGAAATGGCATCGCTGCTTTTCAGTGATTTGCTGATGTGTTTGTTCACTCTTGGGCTTTGAGGGGAATAAATGGAGATGTATAGTTAAAGGATTGTGTTTTGCTTATCCTGCTCCAAAATGCAGCTTTTGTAAAATGAAGAAAAGATATCGCTATCCAAGCTATAATAATTCTTTATATTATCTTGCGTTTTTATTTTTTTAGTATTTATTTGATTTGTCAATTGCTTAAGAGATACCGGTATAAGAATAAATATAGTTTTGAATACATGAGATAGATACTTATAAGAAAAATAAAAAATAGGACAGGGACAGTAGGTGCGCTTATGCATGCCCCCTTATGCAGGCCTCTTAGGAAGGGGGTGAGGTCAATAGTGGACAGTCTAAAGTTAAAGTTTTTGGGGTTTGGGGAAGAAACCACAGAGTCAGGTAGAGTATTCCAAACATTGACCACACTGTTGCTGAAGTCGTATTTCTGCAGTCAAGTTTGGTGCAGTTAACCTTGAGTTTGTATCTATTGTGTGCTCTTGTATTGTTATGATTGAAGCTGAAGTATTCATTTTCAGGTAGGACATTGCAATGTATGATTTTATATACTATATTTAGATCGGACCGGAGGCGGTGTAGTTCTAGATTTTCTAGGTCTAGAGTTTCAGGTCTGGTGGCATAAGGTATTCTGCAATGAGTAGAGGAGTGGAGAACTCTTGTTCTCTTCTGGTGGTTCCCATTGCTTTAAATCAGTGGTGAAGAACCTGAGGAGGGTGGAGCTGGTGTCGCGACGATACGGCATGCAATCTTGGAGGTCTGAGATCGCTGCCGATATCTTTGCTCCTAGATGGTCCAATCAGATCTAAACCATCCCGAAGAGACGGTGAAAGTAAAGAGCGCATCCTGTCAATCCCAGGGATATTGCAAAGTCCCTGGTAGATCCAGGAGAAACTCTTTTTGCCAGCGGCAAAGAGGCAACCATTAAAGCTGCTGAAGTTGGGACAGCTCTGAAACGAAAGAGAACGGAAAGAGAGAGTGTGCCAGTTTGGTGAAAACTTTTTCTTTATTTTAAGATTTGAAAGGACACTGGGACTTCTGGTTTGAGCTTCTTCAGCGACGGACCAAAACCTCATTTCTGCGAGGCTTCAATCTGTGCTCGCCGCTGGAGAGCCCCAAGCCGGCTGGTTTCGGGGCTAAGCCACCCCATAGAGGTGGTGAAGAGGGGGGAGACTGCCAGCAGGGTTGAGGAGAGCCGCATCTCTCCTCCCCAGCTGGCCATTACTCCATTTCCCGAAGGCGGTTGCAGCGGTGGTCAGAAATGGCCACCACAAAGAACTCGACCGGAAAAGAATGTGCAGGAGGAAGATAAGAAGAGAAAGTTTTGGTTGACTGGGTCAAACAGCAAAAGCAACAAATAAGGTACCCTGGAATTGAAACAGTTAAAAAACAATAACATTGTTCCCTAAGAAGATTTTTAAGCTGCGAAGGAGAGAGAAAAGGGAAAAGGTTTGGTTTTCTCCTTTTCCTATACTGACAGCTAAGAGACTTAAGCAAGAAATTGGAAAAAATCCACTTTGACATCAATAGGCATTTAATGCTGAAAATAAAAAGTCAAAGGGATAATAAAGATTTGTGGATAATTAAAAGCTTTTGAAAACAGGAAAGGAGAGAAAAAGAATAAAAGGGCAGGATCTGGAAGGGAGGAGACTGCCTGAATTAAAAAAGAACTTACAGCAAAATCTCAACAAGACTTCCAAAAGATACATTCTAACTGAAATATCGCAACAAAAACCCCAGGAAGAGAAAGTCAAAAAAGAAATAAGAAGATATAACTCGGGATTATCTGGATTACTTGATGATATCTGGGTTCTTGGTTATTGTTTTGAATGACTAAAATCAATCGGGTGGTTGTTCAAAACTTTTTAAAATGGCTCCACTTTTAGAAGAACTGAAAATGGAACTTAAAAAGTACAAAGAAGATGCACAAGAAGGGAGAGGTTCTTTTGGCTTCATATTTCAGTTTTTAGAAATGGAGATTTGGAATTATGAGAAACAACAAGAAATGCCTGCAGAACAAGAAGATTGCAACAAAGAAGAAGCCATCTTTAATGAACAAGTAATCTTAGATGGGGGAAAAAAGGAAAGGGGAGAAAGAGAATGGAAAGTTTGGGAAAAACAACCCCCCCAAAAATAGAGTGAAAAATAAGTATAAAATCAGAAAGCAACAAAAGGGGGAAATGGAGAAGAGAAAATTAGAACTAGAGAGACAAGGGGGTAAAAAGGTGAGGGAGAAGATGAGAGGGAAGAAAGAAAGGAAAAGAAGTTATAAAGGACAGAAGCAAAATATAGAGAAACAGGGTCTATTTAGAGATAATGGGTGAAAACTTAATGGAAAAAGGGATTCTGCAAAGGGACATAAGATAGTATTGTTATATTAGAAATACAAATAATTTCAGAAAATATGAAACAATGTATGATTAAAATGTTTGATAAAATAGTTATCGTAACTTAGTGGAATGCTTGTCAATAAATAAATGTAACAAAATGAATATTTAATGATTTCCAAAACATATGTGAAAAGAAATAAGGGAAAAATTAATTATGGAGATTATATGTGTCTTTAAGGAAGTATGATATTTAATATGAAATTGAAACAGAACAGACCAAAGTATAAATATAATGATTTGAATTGAGATGAGATAATCAAAATAAAATTGAGTAAATTAAAAGAGGAGAAAACTATATAGAAAATGTAAAATAGTATAAGATATGGAATAGAATACAAAAAGGAGAATGAAATTGAGTTTTGTGTCTGTATAAAGAAGTTCAACCTGGGACCATGCTATTTTCAAAAAAGATGTTTTACTTGTATTTTGTGTGTTAAAACCCAAATAAAACTTTATAAATAAAAAAAAAAGATTTGAAAGGACACCCTAAGGAAAAGAAAGAATCTGTAAAAGTTTTGACAGAAGTGAGTAAACAGCAATTTTAAACAGGAATGTCAAAGTAATATTTTTATTTTTATTTCTCATTGCTGGATTTTTTACACACGATCTTATATTTTGAAACTGGACTGGTTTTTTTCTCTTCTTTTATCTATTCTTTTTCTCCTTTTTGATTTTATAATATTTTAGGCTAGAGACTCCCTTTTAGTTATTTTTTTTTAAAATATCTTTTTCTTTTTTTAATTAATTTTTATTATATTTTGCTTGGAAAAGGAGGGGGAAAGTGAAAGCAAAAGAAACTTTGTAATGCTGCCAACTAGAGGCTTAGAAATATTCTATTTCTCTTTTGACCAGACAAAGCTGAGAAAGAACAGAGACTTCTTTTCAAGGACATTGCTATTTGATAAGATAGAGGGAAGAGCATGGGAGAGTATTATTACAGGTGCTCTTCTGGGTTTCTATCAACAGCTGGAGTCTGGTGCTGAAGCTTATAGGAAAAGAAAAGGTGATAAGTCTCTGGAGAAGAGTGTTATAACAAGAGCCTTGGATAACTAAACAAAGTGCAGTGTGCTCTTTTTATTTTTTCTAACCTGCGCTACCCCTCCTCATCAGTTTACTTTTTGTAATAGCTATTTGGATTTCTGGCCCTTTGGAACTTGTCTTTGTTTTTTTTTCTTGTCTTTGGAAGTTAAATTTCTATGCTTGCTCTTTATTTTAAAAGAAAGGCTTTAGTATTTATGATTTTCTTCCTTTTCTTTTTAAGAGAGTAGTCTTTTATTCCCCTCCCCCTCCCTGGTATTTTTGTCTTTCCATCTACCTTCCATATTGGCTTTTTTTCTTTCTTTCTTTTTTTGTAAATTTTATTTGAGTTTTCACAAAAAAAAAATACAAATAAAACATCTTTTTTGAAAGTAGCGTAATCCCGGGTTACATTTCTTCGTACAGACACAAATTCAATTTCATGCTCATTTTTTTGTTCTATTCCATATCTTATTACTATTTTACATTTTCTGCATAGCTTCTCCCCTCTTTTAATTTTCTCAATTTTGTTTTAATGATCTCGTCTCAAATCATTATATTTATATTTTTTGTCTGTCCTGTTTCAATTATCTATTATCTTTTCTCATTAAACAAAGTTTCTCCTGATTGGAGTATGACGCCTTTATATCTTTTAAGTTTATCCATTTAACTCTTATTTAGGCTTCAATATATACCCTAAAGTTATAACTTCCATTTGGATTCTGCTTGGTACATTCTTCAAATACACATTATATTCTTAAAAAAAGAAAAAATTAAAAATGTATGTAATTAAAGCAGCACATTCCATTCCAATTCAATTCTATCATTAATATTAATATTCATTAAAGTCTTAACATCTTTAACATTACTTTTCAATTAAATATCATACTTCTATGGGAACAATTATAAGCTTTCCATAATTAATCCCCCCCTTCACTTTTATTTTATAAAACGTTAACTAATTAAAATGTTCCCATCCCTTCCTAATTCAATTTTCTCATTTATTTTATTTCACTTATTTTATTAACAAACATTTCACTAAATTACACTAACTATTTTATCCCTCATTTTAATCATACATTGTTTCCAATTTTCTAAAGTTATTTCTATTACTAATATAACAATACAATCTTATGTACCTTTACACTATCCCTTTTTTAGTTAGATTTTCACCCTTTATCTCTAAATAGGTCCTGTTTCTCTATATCTTGTTCTGGTCCTTTGTAACTTCTTTTCTTTTCCTTCTTCCATCTCTTCTTCTCTCTCCCCTTTTTACCCCCTTGTCTCTCTACCTCTATTTCTCTCTTCTGTATTCCCCACTTCTGTTGCTTTCCAGTATTATACTTATTTTTCGAATTATTTTTCTTTTTTTTTGGTTGTTTTTTTAAGTCTTAAATTCTCCATTCTCTTTCCCCCCTTTCCTTTTTCTTCCCCACATAGAATTACTTGTTCATTAAAGATGGCTTCTTCTTTGTCCCAGTCTTCTTGTTCTGCAGGCATTTCTTGTTGTTTCTCATAGTTCCAAATCTCCATTTCTAAGAATTGAAAAACGAAGCCAGAAGAACCTCTCCCTTCTTGTGCATCTTCTTTATACTTTTTAAGTTCCATTTTTAATTCATCCAGAAGTAGTGCCATTGCATAAATTTTTAAACAACCACCCAATTAATTTTAGTCATTCAAATGCAATAACCAAGAATCCAAAGATCACCAAGTAATCCAAATACATACAAGCTGTTTCTTTTTGCTCTTTTTTTTCACTTTCTCTTCCCGGGGTTCTACTGTTTAGTTACAAAGTTTCAGTTAAAATGTATCTTTTAGAAGTCTTGTTGAAGTTTTACTGTAGATTCTTTTTAATTCCAGACAATCTCCTCCCTCTTTCCAAATCCTGCCCCTTTATTCTTTTTCTCTCCCTTCCTGCTTATGAAAAAAAAAGTTAGTGTCCAGAAATCTTTATTATCCCTTTGACATTTTGTTTTATTTTCAGCTTAATTGCCTGTTGATGTCAAAGCGGATTTTTCCAATTTCTTATTTAAGTCTCTTAGTTGCCAGTATAGGGAAAGGGAGAGAAGAAAAAAAAAAAACCTTTCCCTTTTCACTTTCCTTTGCTGCTTCCAACTCTTCTTTGGGAGCGATGTTATTTTTTTGTAAGTTTAAATTCCAGGGTACCTTAGTTGTTGCTTTTGCAATTTAACCCGGTCAGCCAAAACTTTCACTTCTTATCTTCCTCCTGCACATTCTTTTCTGGTCAAGTTCTTCTTTGAGGTGGCCATTTCTGACCACCACTGCAACCGCCTTCAGGAAAGGGAGTAATGGCCAGCTGAGGAGGAGAGATGTGGCTCTCTGCTGGCAGTCTCCCCCCTCTTCACCACCTCTACGGGGTGGCTTAGCCCCGAAACCAGCCAGCTCGGGGGGCTCCAGCAGCGAGCCCAGACCAAAACCACACACTATCACGGATTTCTGTCTGTCACCAAAGGAACTCAAACCGCCTCCAGCTTTTTTTCCATCTACCTTCCATATTGGCTTTTTTTCTTTTTTCTTTTTTTGTTTATTTTTCTGGCCTTCTTTTTTTCTCTTATGCATCCTTTTATATTTGAGACCTGTTAATTGGATTAAGGTGTTGAAGAACCTGAAGAATTTTCCCTTTCTCTTTTTTAGCTTTTTATTTTTCAGTTTTTCTGCTTTTTTTAGGATTTTACAACTTTTTCTTTTTTGTGTGTGTTTATGGTCTTTTCCTTCATTTTTTGAATTTTTACTGTTATCTAACCAATCAACTGGATTAAGCTATACAAGAACCTGAAGAATTTTTTTTCTTTTTTTTATTATTATTACTATTTGGCTTCTTTTTTCCTACTATTTTTATTTGGAATTGCAGTTGGTTATTTCACAATTGGATTGAGGTCTAGAAGAACCTGAAGATTTTGAATTGCATGAAATGAGTAGGAAATTAACAGCCCCTGGTTCCTCAACTTCCACTTCTTCCTCTCCACCATCTGGAGGACAACGTTCAATACAGACAATGTTATGGCAAGAAAAAGAAAAAGAAAAAGTGACCCTGCAGATGATTATGCAAGGAATTCAAAACATTCAAACAAGATCAGAGAATATTGAAAAGAGAATAGAGAACATCAAACAAAGAACAGAGAAAACTGATGAAAAGGTGGAGAACATCCAACAAATGATGATGAAGTACAATGAGAGATTCCAAAAAATTGAAGAAAAAGATAAACAAAGAGACAAGAAGATTGGAGATATTGATAACAGATTAACTGTGGTTGAACAAGATAAAAGTGGCATGCTGAGATGGGAGATGGACAGATCAGAATTTTATCTTAGATTCCAAAACATAGAGGAAGAAAAGGGACAAAAACTAGCTGAGATAATGATAGAAATATTGGCTGAAGCTTTGGAAATAACTGAAGAGAAGATGATGGATGGAATAGATGAGGTCTATCGAGTCTTCACAAGATATGCAATGAGAAATAGCTTACCAAGAGAAGTTCACATCAGATTTACAAAGAAAGTCATTAAAACACAAATATTGCAAGTGGCAAGAGAGAAAACATTGAAATACAAAGACAAGGATATTGTGGTCTTGAAACAAGTACCCAGAAGAGTGAGAGAGATGAGAAGAGAATACCGATTCCTGACCAAAATGCTACTTAAAAAAGAGGTGATTTATAGATAGCTGATTCCAGAAGGTTTAATGTTCACCTGGCAAGAACAGAGACATAGAATTGACTCAATTGAGAAAGCTGAATCATTTTACACAGAAATTTTTAGAGGGAAAGAGGAAGAGGTAGAAAAAGAAATGTCACTAATTGAATTCCAAGAGGATTGCCAAATGACGACTGAAAAAGAGGAAGGTGCAGTAGGTGGAAAAGAGGAAGCCAAAGAACAACGTGAACCAAGATCTACGAGAGCTGTTAAACCTAACTACAAAATATAACCATGGAAGAGAAAAAATTGATTACAGTTAATATAAATGGACTTAACTCAGCTGTTAAAAGAAGGAAAACCTTCCATAAATTAGAGAAATTAAAATTTGATATATCTGCCTACAAGAAGTACATATTAAAAAGCAATATGAACAATTGTTGATACAGCCAAAATTAGGGAAAATATTTACTTCTTTGACACAATGCAAGAAAAGAGGAGTGGTTTTATACATTAAAGATATTATCCCAGCGAAATTGATTTATACTGATGACGACTGAAGAATACTAATGGTGGAAATAATGGACAATAATACAAAAACACTCCTGAGTGCAATCTATGCCCTGAATGACAATTAAGAAGAATTTTATAAAAAATTACATATGAAAATAATTGAACTGGACTATGCTAATATAGTTATGATGGGAGATTTTAATGGAATTGTAGACAATAAACTGGACTATACAGCACAGAAAACAATAAAGCAAAACAGAAAGACCCTTCCTAAATCTTTTTTTAAAATGGTAGATGAAATAAACTCAAAAGATACATGGAGAGAAAGAAATGCTAAAACCAAACAATACACCTTCTACTCAGATAGACATTTAACATGGTCCAGAATAGATATGATATGGATGTCAACAGAATTGTTAACTAATATTCAAGAAATAAATATTGAAACAAGTACTTGGGCAGATCACAATCCAATGACAATTATATGGAAAGGACAAAGAAGAAGATCTAGATGGATGTTAAATAATACTATTTTAAAGGGAAAAGACTTCACACAGTGGATGGAGAAAGAACTGCCTTTTTTCTTTAGAGAAAAGAAAAAAGAAGATACATCAATCCAGAACGTATGGGATACAATGCAGGCATATGCCAGAGGCTTGATAATAGACTATACAAGGAAAAGAAATACCATGAAAAGATTAGCCTCTAAGGCCTCAGAGGATGAGTATAAAGGACTTGAAAAAGAGTTACAGAAAAAGCCACAGAAAAAGGACATTAAGTTAAAAATGGATATAACCAAACATAAAATGGGTCTAATAGAAAAAGAAGAACTAGCACAGAAAATTACAGGTGCTAAACAGAACTACTTTGAAGATGCAAATAAACCAGGTAGATGGTTAGCATATAAATTGAGAAAGGAGAAAGAATCAAGGAAAATATTGCAATTAATAGACGACCAAGGCCAAGTTTGCTATGGTTGTAAAGAGAAGAAGGAAATTATACGAGACTATTATGGGAAATTATACACACAAGAGAATATTGATGAGGAAAGAGTTAAACAGTATTTACAGAATGCTGATCTACCCCAGATTCCTAAACAGATTGAAACAATGTTAGAAAGCAATATAATGGTGATGGAGTTAACTGAAGCACTCAAGAAGCAAAATAATGGAAAGGCACCAGGCCCAGATGGACTTCCAGCAGAATTTTACAAAACATTACAAGAATCGTTGAACCTTCCATTGCTAGAAGTTATGAATGAAGTTATGTTAAAGAAGAGGATACCTAAATCATGGTCAGAAGCTTATATTACGCTTATTCCAAAAGAGGAGGCCGATCCATTACAAATCAAGAACTATAGACCTATTTCCTTACTAAACGCAGATTATAAAATTTTTGCTTCAATATTGGCAGAAAGACTTAAAAAATACTTAAACAATTTTGTCCATCCTGATCAAAATGGATTTCTGCCAAAGAGACAAATTAAAGACAATATGAGTATAATCTTGGACACTTTGGAATATTACGAGGCACATCCTGAAAAACAAATGGCTTTGGTATTTTTAGATGCACAGAAGGCATTTGATAATGTGAATTGGCGATTCATGTTATTACTGCTGGAATAGATGGGCTTTGCTAAAAAATTTATTCAAGCAATAGAAGCTATATATCATAAGCAAACGGCAAAGGTAATGATAGAAGGAGAACTGACAGACTCTATTGATATAAGAAAAGGAACAAGACAGGGGTGTCCACTATCACCTCTGTTGTTTGTGTTAACCTTGGAAGTGCTAAATAGAAATATTAGAGATGAAAAGAATATAAAAGGGGTGAAAATTAAAAAGGAAGAATTTAAATTGCAAGCATTTGCTGATGATCTGATTTTTATTTAAAAGACCCACTAGAAACAGCATCAAAATTGATAGAAAAGATAGAGACATATGGAAAGGTGACTGGCTTTAAAATAAATAAAGATAAGACAAAGATCTTGACAAAGAATATGTTATCAAGACAAAAGGAAGAACTGGCAGATCTATTGAAAATCCAGCAGTGACCACAATATGATTGACTTTTGTCTCAACATACGTCCACACAAAAAACATCACAATGACGTAATCCCCAATTATAACTTCAAAAAAGGCAACTATGATCTTATAGACAACGATCCCTCATCCCTTGATTGGCAATCTCTATTCACTGAAGCACTACTGTTGAAGACCATTACAACATATTTTTACTTGAAGTCAAAAGAGTCATCAAACTATCTGTACCAACAACAACTCCCCCCCCCAAAAAAAAAACAGATTACCCATAACAATAAGGAAACTTCAGTCCAAAAAGAGATCTCTCTGGCGGAAAAACAAATCTGGTCACGTTGCCAATTTCAAAAGCTGATACAAAAATTTATGCCACCAGATAAAGACTGAATGCACCAATTATCACATTAAACAAGAGGAAAACCTATGCACCAATTCCACCCGCGCTTTTTACAATTTTGTAAACAACAAACTAAAAGACTCAAGGTCCATCCCACCCCTGATAGGACCTAATGGTAAAGACTGCAACGACGACACCATTAAAGCCAATATCTTTAACACATTCTTCCGCTCAGTATTTGTAAACAGCAATGGATCATGCCCAGTATTTCCTAGTCGAACCACAGACAACTACAATGATCTAATACATGTTGATTTTACAGGAGACAATGTTGAAAAAGCACTGTGCAATCTAAAACCACCTCTATTGTACTGACTGAGTGTGTTATTCTCTCTCAGACCAACCTTTATACTACTACCGTATTTCCCCATGTATAAGCCACCCCTTTTTTCCAAAATTTTCAAGCCCAAAAAGTAGGGGGGTGGCATATACAAAGCAGGTACACTTTTTATACGTGAAAAATGCATAAAATAATAAAGTAGGAATAAACTGGTTTTCCAGCAGTATGCTATACTTTTTTGTAAAAATTGTACGTGATGATACGATTACGAGTGCGAGTACGCGATAGAAATGCATACGCTAGGCATTGGCCTGAATGCTTCGTTCCTACTCTCGCGTTCCGATGCGTAGATTGCTAAGCGTGCCGCCGCCGCTTTCGGCGTCATGACCGAAGTTGTAGATCTAGACGCCGAATTTTGTTTCTTTGTAAATTTTCTTTCTTCATAACTTGTTTCTCTAATAAAATATTTTTTCAAAACTTCACAGTCCAAAAATTGGGGGGGTGGCTTATACAAAGGGGGTGCTTATACATGGGGAAATACGGTAATACCTGAATCTGAGATGGAATCAATTGCACAAAGAGGAGCAAAAAGATAGCAAGCCTGTTGGCATTTTAGATAGCTAATTGTAGTAAATCAAAATATTGCAGATCATACTTCAAAAGAAATAAAGTTGTGACAGGAGAGGAGTTATGCTTCAGATAATGAAGGCCGTAAGTTCTCTCTCTAGAGCAGGATTGTTTAGCCAGTACCCTCAACTTTGCCACATTCTGCCCACATGAAACTCCCATTACACAATATCACAAAGCAAAAGCAGGAGCAGGTAAAACAAGTGACTCAGCAAGTAAGAAAAAATAATTTCTTAATTTGGATGTAGGAGCAAATGTGTGGGAGGGAAGCAAGATTGCTAATACACCTGATCAAGAGGCAGACGCAACTTTTCTATCCCACTGGTTACAATCATTTAAATCCTAAGAGTGAAGCAAAACTCATTACTCCAACTCCCTTGCTGGAACATATGAGATCAAACAAATGACTTACTTTAACTAATGAACTCTCCGATGGACTCAGAAAAGGCAGGGAAAAAGAACCCCAGATAGAAGGCAAATGAAAATACATTCCAAAGCCAGGAGATAAGCTTGCTCTGACAATATTTTCATGTAACTTATGTCTACTTTTCCAGGACTTTTATCTTCATTCCAGTTTAATATTTTTTTTTAAAAAAAAGAACTACTCTATAAGGTGAACCCTAGTCTGTGCTTTGCAATAGCAGGAGAAGGAGTTGTCATGGAAATGTTGCCTACTTGCACGAGCAATGGGGTGGCCCCGTGTTTCAGATAATCGGTGAAAAAATGCTGGGCGCAGCTGATGAGTCACACGAGGCAAGGAGGGCAGGTTTGTTCATCAGATTCATTTCAGGTTTAGCTGCAATAGTTTGTTCAATTAATCTACCTCCAAATCAAGTCGGGGGGGGGGGTTTCTTTTTGTTACAGCTGCTTAAGTATAAATGTCATCTCTAGCATAACTTTGCCATGAGAGCAGTTGCTGGATGGGCTGGTTTCAGTAGTTTGCTAAGATAGCCTTGATCCAGAGTCTTTGATTAAAAACCCCCACCATCCCAGGACAACATAAGCTAAAACACACAAATCAGACTTCACATTATCACAACGTGCTTTCAAGCAAAATATGGCAAAACAGAGGTGGTATTCAGCAGGTTCTGACCAGTTCTGGAGAACTGGTAGCAGAAATTTTGAGTAGTTTAGAGAACTGGCAAATACCACCTCTGGCTGGCCCCGCCCCCATCTATTCTCTGCCTCTGGAGTCCCAGCTGATCAGCTGGGTCTTCTTTTGTTGCCCCGCACAGGAGAACCGAGCTGGAAAGCAGGTTAGTGGGGTGGGGAGGGAATGGGATTTTACAGTAACCTTCCCCCACAAGTGGGGAGGGAATGGGGATTTTGCAATATCCTTCCCCTGCCATGCCCACCAAGCCACATCCACAGAACCGGTAGTAAAAAAAATTTTTTGAATCCCACCATGGGCAGAAGGGATATAATTTTTAATCAAAATATGGCAGAAGGGATATAAACCTGTGCGATGTAGTGATGTTGTTATGCAGTGGCTCAGTTGACATTAAAGTCAACCAAGATCAATAAGGATGAAACAAAAGCTTAGGACATAAGTGACAGCTTGTCTCTCCCATTGATAACACATTGCAAAATAGCCACCGTCAACGGACAAATGCACCAAACTGATTGAAAGTCAGCTATCGTGTTTCCAGTCGGAGGCAAGTTAAGCAGCACACTTGCTTTTACTTCGTTGTTGGAAGCAAGTAGACTTCATTAGTTCATGAAGCAACTTTAAAGTGAAGGGGTGATTAGCTTGAACCTTCCCTGAAGGAAGCATCTCTTCAAAAATCAACCTGGCCCTATGATTTATGTTGTAACTGAGTTTGTAGAAGGTATCCCACTGTACATGGCTGCTTCTCATAGCACACTGAGCAGAAATTAGCTCAACTGTATGTGTTTGTGGAAAGGAGGGACACACGGTTAGTTCTCTGTTTGTGTTAGCATGTTGATACCAGTGTTAGCATGTTTTCACTAAGTAATGATATCAGATACTGATTTTCCCATGTTTGATTTCAAGGTATATATCCTATGCCAGGGCTCCCCAACTTTGGAACTTTAAGATTTGTGGACTTCAATTCCCAGAATTCCTCAGACAACTTCGCTGACTGAGGAACTCTGGAAGTTGAAGTCCACAAGTCTTAAAGTTGCCAAGATTGGAGACCCCTGTCCTATGCCAGCTAGTCACAGAAAAGTATGAAAGAGATTGTGGAAAAAATGTGAAAGATAGAGTACAAAGCAGATCATAGAAACAGAACGTGTTCTAAATTTTTTCACTTTATGCAGTGTGCAGATATAGCAGAATGAATATTTCCAAGATTAAAAAACAATGGTTCTGAAAGTTTGAAGTGGTTCTTAACGTGCTGAATATAGGGGGGCAAATGGTGGTTTCCATGCAAACTGAATAAGGTGCTGTCACTCAAGCATCAGGGGGGTTTGAAACGGACCCAAAGCTGGAACTAGTGAAACCTGCTTAAACATTACAAAGGAGGAGAGGAACTGCTGTATGTTGAATGATTAGATAGAATGAGATGCTGTGCACAACGGGTATTGAGTTTAATTCTTCTGGAACTCAATCTGGCCCAACCAGCTAGATTTTGAGTTGAGTAGGGAGGCTGGGGTGTTTATAAGAGGGACTGAAATGTTTACTTCAGAAAGCAGACAATAAAGTTGTATTTTATTTGGAAGAAGAAACAGTCAAAGGCACAATGATTGCATGGGCACAGAATTTTGGATACACTATAGAATTAGAGGAATGGGAGAAAATATGGAACGTAAATTATGGAAGGAAGGGACAGAAAGAAAAAGAAATAAAGAAGGAGGGAGGGAGGGAGGGGAAAGATAATGAGATATCTATTCTAGTCCAATCACCTGCTCCAGCAGGGTTAGAAGGGAGTGTGTGTGTGTGTGTGTGTTCTCCTTGTAATTTACCAGTACATTTTGGTTTTGCCTTCTTCAGAATTGGCACTGTAATATATTGGGGAAAAGTAATGTTTTAGTGTGGAGATCTGGTCCAATGGATCCTGTTTAAAGCCTCGACAAAATGTGAGAGCTTCCTGATAGTCTTGACCATGTTTTGTTCACAAAACCTTTAATAGAAGCCAAAGAGGTTTCAATGTGCTGGCAAAGATGTTTCAATGTGGAAAAGGGGCTCAGTCTAAACTAGGCCTCATTCAATCTGATGCATCAGGTCTCTCTCTTTCTCTCTCTCTCTCTCCCTCCCTCCCTCCTTCCCTCCCTCCCTCTCAGACTGGCTTTGCTCTACTTTCCCGATGTGCCTGCGGGGCCAGCACTTTGAATATGGATGGATGGATGGATGGATAGATAGATAGAGAGAGAGAGAGACAGGCAGGCAGGCAGGCAAACAGACAGACCTTTTGGATGGATGGATGGACGGACAGACAGACAGACAGACAGAATGAGACAGTGGCAGCACTTTGGGAAAGCGGTGGCAGCGGCTTTTCCCAACGTGCTGCCGCATTCAAGGCACTGGTTCTGGAGCATTACAGTCAATGGGTGAACCTGCAGGGCCGGCGCCTCGAACGCCCCCCTGGCGCCTCTTAGCATCCCCAAGGGAGCTGGTAGAGGGGGGCTAAGAGTCGGCAGAGGGGCATTCAAGGCGGGGCAGGCCCTGCAGTTTCACCCGTTGACTAGCAGTGCTCCAGAGCTGGCGCCTCCAATGCAGAAGCAGTGGCATGTTACATGCCGCCACAGCCATTTTCGATGTGCCGCCCCCCTGCTGCCTCTTAGCGTCCTTTTGCTGGCCACTTGGGGATGCTAAGAGGTGGCAGGGGAGTTGAGTGCTGGCCCTGCAGGTTCACCCATTGCTGCGGAGCCGGTGCCTCAATGGGTGAACCTGCAGGGCCGGCTGGTGCCTCGAACGCCCCCCCTGCCACCTCTTAGTGCCCCTCTGCCAGCCCCTTGGGGACACTAAGAGGTGGCAGGGGGACGGTGCATTGAATGCTTCTGTGGTGGCACATAACGTGCCACCATTTCTGCATTGGAGGTACCAGCTCTGGAGCGGTACTACAGTCAATGAGTGAATCTGCAGGGCCGGTGCCTCGAACACCCCCCTGCCACCTCTTAGCACCCCCTGCCAGCCCCCTTACCTCTTAGTGCCCCCCTAAGGCATCCCACTGCCCCCCAGGGGGCAGTACCGCCCACTTTGGGAACCACTGGCCTAACTGAAATAATCCTTAAGAAAATAAAACAAAATTTTGTAAATTATATAAAGATATAAGAATAGTAATCATAGTTAAAGCTATTATTTAATATTAGACAAATGTAATATAATGTATTATGATATTTAAACCAAAAACCTATAAAGATGCCAAGAATGCTGTTGATACCATGATTTTATGATGTAATAAAAGAAACTCAATAAAAATATATTTTTTACAAAAAGTTGTATTTTATTTATTATATATTTGTTTCTAATAAAGGAGAATATTTGTAACTCAGGGTTGAGGTGTGGGGTCCTTGGTGCTCTCTAAGCTTGCTTTGTTTTCTTGCAGACATTTCATTACCTTAACTAGGTAATATCATCAGTGCTATGGTAGTAAGGACTGCTTTTTGCTGCCAGTTGATATTCTGGTGTCTTGCCTGTCTATGTGGGTGGGGGCAATCTTAAGAGATTCATTGGTTGAGCTGTTTACTGATGGCTCTTTGTCTGTTTCTTGATTGGGGTGTTGCTTACTTGATTGTTGGTCTGAAGTTGACCTTGGAGTTAATCTATGTTGAGTGCTGATTACTGGTGGAGAGGTGCTGGAGTCTTTTTCTCTTTGGGGCTGATTGCAGTGGTGGGATTCAAGATTTTTTACTACCGGTTCTGTGGGTGTGGCTTGGTGGGCGTGGTGGTGGGGGAGTTTACTGTAAAATCTCCAGTCAGAGGTAGTATTTGCTGGTTCTCTGAACTACTCAAAATTTCTGCTACCGGTTCTCCAGAACTGGCCAGAACCTACTGAATACCATATCTGGATGATTGATTATCTCTTTTGCATAGTGTATAGGTGTTGTTAATGTCTCTGTGTCTATTGATGGCTGATTTGTCAGAGTGCCAGGCTTCTAGAAACTCCCTGGCATTTTTGGATTTGGCCTGGTCTAGGATTGTCACCTTTTCCCAATTTCCCAATATCTGTTTCTATGTATCCCAGGTGTTTGGATAAATAAGAATAACAAGTAATACTTGGAAGTATTATAAAGACCCCCCTTTATGGTTCTCCTTATGCAAACATGCTGTCTAATAACTTTTTCATATTGTTTGCTATAGTTAATTGTTGCTAAACTAAATATCATAAAACATGGAGTAATATTCTTCATCTTTTTTATAATGTACACAGGTACTATTTTAGTACAGAAACTGTCCTGGGTTGGATAAATTGGCTTCTACTTCAGTTTAAATAAGCATGGTGCAGGAGCAGGGGTGGGATTCAAATTTTTTAACAACCAGTTCTGTGGGCGTGGCTTAGGTGGTGGGCGTGGCTTGGGGGTCATGTGACTGGGTGGACGTGGCTTGGTGGTCATGTTATTGGCTGGGTGTGGCCAACTCAATATCACTCACATCGAGACACGTGTCTCCTCGCCTGGCCTCTCATGATTGTGGGGATGTTGCAACAGTTGTAACTGTGAAAAATGGTCATTAGTCACTTTTTTCAGTGCCATGGTAACTTTGAATGGTCATTCTACACAAGCAAAGTACCAGCAAAGGAGGGGAAAAAACTCCAGAGATGTTCCTGAGACAGGAAGTCTAGTCCTGCCAAGAATATAATAAGAGTTAACGGAGAGGCAGTTTCTGTAAGCAACACCAGAATGTTTCCTTCCTGCCTTCCTTACAGGATTAGGCCAGTAATTTCTTCTAACAACCAGTTCTCCGAACTGCTTAGAATGTTAACAACCGGTTCTAGCGAATAGGTGTGAACTGGTAGAATCCCACCCCTGTGCAGGAGGGCCTTGTGGGATGGGGGAGGCAATTTCTTTACTCCCTCAGTCAAACAGTCCCTATGTTATAAGTAAACAAGAACAGTTTATTTGCATAAAAGAAGCAACAACCATACCAATACATTCACAGGATCATTCAGATACAACAATAACTGTAAACAACACTAAACTGTTAAACTCAGCGGGAGTCCTTCAGAGAGGGCTTGCTGAGAAATTATCAGTCCTTCCATTCTCTCTCACGCTTATGCATAACAGATTGAAAGGGTGTCTTAGAGATACAGTATGTTTCAAAGGACCATCCTATATTAAATCAGCTAATTATTTCCTCTCTCTTGCAAAATTCTCAGCAGAACAACTCGGTCACATAGCAATTTTCCTTCTCGCTGCTTGATCCCTTTTTTGAGTGTTGAATCTTCTCTATCAGTGGCAGGATTCAAATTTTTTTTCCTGGGGCCGTGGCTAGGTGGGCATGGCCAGGTGGTTATGTGACTGGTGGGTCAAAAGTCTTTTTTTTATTTTGCAGTGCCCCCTCCACACCCCGTTTTTGGCCTACTGGGCCTTAGGAAAGCCTTCTGGGTACTGAAAACAGAAGCATTTTGAAGCCTTCTGAGGTAAGTACAACAGCAAGTGGGGGGATCAGCTGTGCTGCACGATTTAGATTAGCTAGAAAACAAGAAATCTAATGATTTCCTGCTTTCTAGCTTAATCTAAATCGCACGGCACAGCTGATTGTTGCCCAGATAGATGATTGTTTTAAATACCAGTTCGCCCAAACTGGTAGCATTTTTTTTTACTACTGGTTCACCTGAACTGGTAGCATTTTTTAGTATTGGTTTGAGCAAACTGGGCTGAACTGGCAGCATTTCACCTCTATTCTCCATCCTGGTCCATCTGATCCAGTCCACTTCTTTCTTTGCCTCTTTAAATCTTGGTTTCCCACCCACCCCCTGCCCATCAATTCATGCAGCCTTTTCTTTACTGATGAAGCAAGCAGACATTCTCTCCAGCCTTGACTGAGCCTTGCCAAACAACACTGCTTCTTCCTTTGCATCTCTAAGCTGACTTTTTTCCCTCATAAGAAATATAATTCTGTGTGGACGTAGTGCTGAGGAATAATAACTTTGCCTGCTGAAATGGTATAGGGCAGGGGTGTCAGACTCAAGGCCCATGGGTTGGATCTGGCCCACAGGGCTGCCCTGGAAATAGAGAAGGAATAGACCAGCCCACAGTACCTCTGCCAGCTAAAATGGAGGTCAGGAGGACTGCGCAAGGTCCTCCTGGGCTCTGTTTTCACTGGCAGAGGGCTGCAGGAGGATCCCTCCAGCTCAGCCTAGGCCATCACAGGTATCCTTGACATGAAATTAAGCTGGCCACCCCCACCCCAGCCATTCCCCGGCAGCCCCCAGAGGTCAAACACAATCCTGATGTGGCCCTCAATGAAATTGAGTTTGATACTCCTGGTATAGGGTTTCCTGCCTAAGCAGTAGGTTGGACTAGAGGACCTCAAAGGTCCCTTCCAAATCTGTTATTCTGTTCTCCCTATTAATTTAATTCTTGCATATTCATGAGGAGTCTTTCATCATTATCCATAAAGATCACCTCATCTTTCCCTTAGCTACTTTATGATACTAGGCTAAACTTCTTCATTCTCTTCCAGCTGATGGTTTGTGTGTGTTCTCCCTCTCCCTCTCTCCCCCCCCCTCCCTCCCTCCCTCCCCCTCTCCTCCTTATTCCACAGCTCATGTTCATACTTTTTCTAACTCATGACTTTTATTTATTTATTTATTTTTGTCTCTACAACTTGGAATAAATCCCCTGCCTTCTCCAGAGGCCCGATTCTAATATCTTACCCTGGCCCCAGACAGTCTAATCTTTTCATTTGCAACAACTGCTCATCTCTAATTTCTATTGCTTTCTTTGTACAAGTTGATCCTATCTCTACTTGATTCTAATTTTCATCATTTGTTGATTTTTTCAGCCACGTGTTACCAAAACATATTAAGTGGTGTTTTTTTCCCATGTGATTGGCATCAGCTGAATGTTTTTTTTTTGAAGAAGCTCTTAGGAATTATGTTAGCAATGACCCATTGGATTGAATCCAAATCATTTCTGGAGGCAGAAAAAGTAATTGGAAAGAAAACATCTTACTCATCTTCTTTGTTACATTAAAAGTTCATCCATGAATATAATTAAAAAAACTATTTCAGGATCTAAGTTTTGTACTCAATAATTTTAATGTGATAAATGGTAAACCACTAAGTACTAGATTCTATTGAAAACCATTGCTTGCGTATATGTTTTATTGGTGGTATTTTTTTATTGAGGCTACTACTTTGTATATATATATTGTTGATGCTGTTAGTCCTTCTCTAATCATTGGGTGAATGAAGTTGGGTAACCCAGAGATTTTCTAAATCAGGAGATCTTAATCTAAGGTCTATTGACCTTTGGAGGCCCAAGAATGAAAGTAAGAAAAAAATAACTCTTAATCAATATTATTTTCAACATCAGTAACTACCATAATAAAAAACTGAAATTGATTATATGTTGAACATGTTCAAAAAACTTTAACTTGTCTATATTTTAAATTCATTTATTACCTTGTTACTGATTTAACAAATTAATATAGAAGCACATTTTACATATTTGTTGTTTTTAATATGTTTATAATCTTGTTTGGGCACAATTGATTTCCTTTGTAATACAATCCATTTATTTTATATATTTAAATATATTTTTCTGAAAAAAATGCCCACAGGTTTCACCAGGTTATCAGAGGGCTTCATGGCAATAGAAGATTAAGTACCACTATTCTGGAGGGTAGCGCTGGGTGGCCATTCTACTTTGATACAGGCTTCTTTGACTTAGCTAATTGGTTTATTTCATTGCTGAAATAATTTTTTTTAAAAAAACCCTTGAGAATTATTTTTTGTTCACTAATTGTGGGCAATGAGGAAATGAACCATCATAATCTTGTAAGGCAGAGAAACATCACGTAAATAGTAAATAAATGTAATACACAGACTTGAAACATTTTAAAGTGGATTTTAATTGAAACTATATTTTTTATGCAATGGCTTTTAAAATGAGCTTCTGTGGGGTAAACTAAATATAGAAGGCCACTAAACACAATTACACAATAAAGTAATAGTATGATAAATATATTTTAACATTAATTTGCAACTACAGTTGTTTGAGGGTGACTTTCTCCAGTGCTGGGAAAGCCTCCTGGTGGAATTTGATCAGGGAATAACACAGAAAGCACAGAGGATAGGAAGGCTTCTAGGAAACAGTCAGATTTTACTTCATGATCTATCCCTAACCTGTTCTTTCAAGTCTCCCAACACTCATGACCACTGTAACTGAGTCCTTCCATTTTGCTGCTAGTTATCTTTTTCCCTTTCTTTTCACCTTTCTGAACATTTTCTAAGGCCTTCACAGACACTCTACCAAGTGCTGTCTGCAGCATATTTCTTTTTTTTAATTAATATTTTTATTGAAAATAAACTTTTAAAAAATCTTGAACATGGTGGTCTGTCTTTGACATACATATCAGTCTTTACATTGTCATATAGGCGAAAGATCATTGAATAGTGTAAGCATTTATATACATATATACAAATACAGTGTGTGTGTGTGTGTGTGTGTGTGTGTGTGTATATATATATATATATATTTGTTTTCTGAGGTTCTCGCGGGTATTTGTATGTGGATCTTTGGTTGTTCGGGTTTTCTCCCGCGTAAGATTCGAAGTATCTAGGCAACGTTTCGATGAAGTCTCATTCATCATCTTCAGGCTTCTGTCTCCGGCTCTGTGCTTCTCAGAGTAATGTGAGATTGCAGCTGCTTCCTCCTTCAAACCCCTCTGAGCCATACATGAAGCAAACCGACACCCACTATGAAGATGCAGCAGGACCATGAACTAGAAGCCAAACAGCAAGATCACAACTCACCAGCTCAAATCCCCCAGCAACTAAGACTAACCTGAGCACAACCAAGCCCCCACCTGAACAGAACACGCCTCCAACCAATCAGAACACGGCTAACCCCCAACCAATCAGAACACAGCCAAACCCCTACCAATGAGAACACACCCCACCCAATCAGAATACAGCCAAGCCCCCACCCAATCAAGTCCCACCCCCACTGGCAGTTAAAAGGAGGAAGCAGCTGCAATCTCACATTACTCTGAGAAGCACAGAGCCGGAGACAGAAGCCTGAAGATGATGAATGAGACTTCATCGAAACATTGCCTAGATACTTCGAATCTTACGCGGGAGAAAACCGAACAACCAAAGATCCATATATATATATATATATATATATATATATATATATATATATATATATATATATATGCAGAACTTGGCGTGTTCAGGTCTTTTCCCGTGTAAGATTGAGAGTATCTTGGCGACATTTTGACGAGGTCCCACTCGCCATCTTCAGGCTGGTGCTTTCAGCTTCATGCTTGTGCGAGCAAAACGTGATCGGATTGCCCAGCCACATACATTGGACAAACCAACAGGAGAATAAATGCACACATCGCAGAACACAAAAGTGCAGTCAGAAAAGAAGAAAATACTTCCTCCCTTTTCCAGCACCTTAAAGCCACAGGACATGAAATTAATTTTGAGGGAACCAAATTAATCTCCAATACTGAACACTTCAACAAGAGAATAATCAAGGAAGGCATCGAAATAGAGAAACACCCCCATAACATGAATAAATGGGACAATGTCTCCCGCCTACCAGACATCTGGAAACTAGCCCTTATCAACAAACGAGTCCCAGCCACGAAAACCAACACCGGACCCAAACAACACATGATGCCACCACCAATCTCCCTCACCAGACTCAAACCCAAACCCACCCCCTAGATGAAAGGCAACGACCATACAGAAACCAGACCACGGTTGCATCACCAGCTGCCACACACCCCGACCCCCAAACCAAGCAAAGTGACACATGGCATGAACACATAGCCAGGCCTCAAACTTGGAAACAAACCAAAACCCGGAAAGTCACATCACAGCCACCCGCTCAGGATATCACATCACAGAACTCAGGAGGTTACACCACAAAACCTCAGGATGTTACAACACAGCCAATGACCCTGGAGATTACAGCACAAGACCCAGGATGTCAAAACAATAGAACTCAGAAGGTCATCGCACAGCCCAGGTCGTTACAACACAGGAGGCTGATAGACACATGGCCAATAGCTCAGCCACACATCTTCTTACGAAAAAGCCAGCCAATCTGCAAACATAAACTCCATCAACCAATCAAGAAATGACAACACAACCAACCTCCCCACCAGTATTTATAGAGAGACGGCAGCACAAGCACGAAGCCGAAAGCACCAGCCTGAAGATGGCGAGTGGGACCTCATCGAAACATCGCCAAGATACTCTCAATCTTACACAGGAAAAGACCTGAACATGCCAAGACCTGCATACCTGTACCTGTGAAAATCTACGAAAACAAATATGTCTGTGTGTGTGTGTGTGTGTGTGTGCAGGGGTGGGATTCTACCGGTTCTATCCACTTCTATAGAACCCCTTGTTAACTTTCTAAGCAATTTGGAGGACCTGTAGTTAGAAGAAATCTCCTTTTGTTTTTTTCCACCCTTATTACATTATTGGCAGACAGCCTAGACTTCCTGTCTCTGGAGCTTCTGAGGCTTTCTTAAAGGGGAAGGGTTGTTTTAAGATTTTTACACTGCTGTTGGGAGGAAATACTTCCCTGGACAATCAGCACTTTGAAGAAATAATTGAATAATGAAGCAAAGCTTTTAGTGACAGGGAACCAAGATGAGTGACCTTCAGCAAGGCTTCTTGGCTAGCTAGAAAGATTGACATTCAAATGTGAGTTTACATACTCTTTCTGAGTTTTGGTTTAAAACTGGTTTTTGGTGAAGGTTAATTTTGTGCTTGGTGAAGTTTAATCCTGTGTTTATTGAGGGGATAATTTTGAACAAGCAACAGCTCCTGTTGTGATTTAATTATTTATATTCTGTTTGAATTTTTTTCCTGCCTCATGGTTTCTTTTTCTATCTGGGGAGTGGGTGTTCCTTCACTGCTTTAGTGGTATCTATCACTGTCCTTTTGGGGTATACTTCCAAGAGGCAGGATGCAAGCTTGGCACTGATTTTTTTTACTGCCTTTCTGGGGGGTATGTGACCTTTCCTTAAATCTGGATGATTTCCTTAGGATATCTTGTGAGGTGAGTGAGACCATCTTTAAGTGATGCAAATGGATCTAAGGGTTGCTTTTCCTGGGTGTGCTTTTTCTGGAGAGCTTAAATGGCCTCTCTGCTAAAGGGTTTCACTTTATGAGCAAGAGATGGCTGCTTGATAGATATCACTGCATTTTAACTATTTTCATTCCTCAAGGTGCTCTGGCACCCTGTCTGATTTGTAACTCTGGCTTGCAGGTATTTTTAATCTAATGATTGGTATTTAGGACAGCTTTTTGCAAGCAAAGAAGCTTTTTGTATTTTTGTACAGGTAATCCTTAATTTACCACAGTTCATTTAGTGACCATTCAAAGTTATAATGGCACTGAAAAAAGTGACTTATAACCATTTTTCGCACTTATGACCATTGCAGCATCCCCACTGTCATGAGAGGCCAGGCGAGGAGAAGTGTCCCTTGACATGAGTGATGTCGAGTTGGCCATGCCCACCCAGCCACATGACCACCAAGTCACACCCACCAACTAAGCCACGCTCACAGAATCAGTTGTTAAAAAAACTGAATCCCACCCCTCTGTGTGTGTGTGTGTGTATGTATGTATGTATGTATGTATGTATGTATGTTATTCAGCTTTGTTTGGGTATTTTCCCACGTCATTATAGTTGTGCTTTTAAAGTTGTATCAACCTTTCGGCAGAATCTCATCTGCCATCATCAGGCTTCTGCATTGTGTTCGTCTGTGAGACAGACTTTCATAGCCATTTCAGTTTTGTGAAAGTCTGACTCACCAATCAAGCAGAATACAGCAAACTCCAAGACCAATAAACACAGACCAAGACTCCCAACCAATCAGGATGAAGAAAAAACCATTCTGGCACAGCAATAGGCTGCCCCAAATTTAAATCTGAAACCACTGTAAAAGTCTGACTCACAGATGAACACTATACAGAAGCCTGATGATGGCAGATGAGATTCTGCCGAAACGTTGCTACAACTTTAAAAGCACGTGGGAAAATACCTGAACAAAGCTGAATGCCATATATATATATACACACACACACATTTGATCTTTATATCCCTTTTTTTATCCTAATCATTGTATTGCAGTTCAATTTCATCTTAAATTCTAATTCACATTTTATAGACTTCCTTTCATATCCCTCCATACTTAGAAATTTTTCCATACTTCATGATATTCTGAAGTATCTTGCTCTTTCAATTCTAATGTCACACTATCTAGCTCAGCACCATGAAAAATCTTTCCTGTTATTGCTTCATCATTTGGTATTTCTTTTGACTTCCATGTTTGGGCAAGTGTTTGCAGCATATTTCTTGACTGCTTGTTCCTTTGCTGTTCATGGTTGATCCTAAAAAGCAGAAGCTGTCCAGCATATTGATTTCTTCATTGACAGTTCTCCTGGTTGCTCTCCATGTTGTCATCAGTTTGAACTTCTTTATATTTAATCTTAGTCACTTTTCACTGAGCTCTTTGACTTTTAGTTCTTGGGGTATACCCTCCCCTTATTGCCATAGTAGGAAGAAAGTGTCAAGTCTATTTGAGCATTGGGTTCCAACAGATACATTTATTTCCCCTCAGACATTGGAGCCAGATGCAAGGAATTATGTGTGTGTGTCTAAATCTGCCTGCTGCTGAGTTGTCGCAGCAAGACTTAAGCCTGTGTGGATGCTGTCACACTGAGATGCTAGAACTGGTTCACACATAACAATGAGGTGAATGATGCCATGACATATATAAGGCTTCATACCCATGTTGCCTTTCTGATGATAAAAAAGTCAAAATATACAAAAATAGAAACAATTTTTATAGTGCTACCTCCTGATTAAACAGAGCAGAAGTGTGATGACTAAAGGATTCAGTCCTTTGATAAATCCCAGAAGAAAAACAAACTCAACCTTTAAAAATGATAAAATATAATTCACATTTTCAGTTATAAGTATTAAAGTGCAAACATTCTGTGTAGAAGAAGACAAATTATAGGTCACAGTCAAACAGGCTAGCTGGTTAAAAAAGCAAAATCAAAAAGAAACAACAGCACTTTGCACAAAGATGGTGCTTGTCTACTATAAACTTCCCCAAATACAGCATCATATTGAGACACTTCAGAAATATTATAGATCTAAAGAAAATATATACTTAATGAATAAAGCCTGAAAGACTCATGAAAGGTTTGATCAAATGTGGAAAATAGAACTTAAAAGCCTACCTCAAATTCATGCCTATGTACTTCATTTATCTATCGCTACAAAAATAGAAAACCTAAATCACCTGGCTCTTTGCTTTAACTTTCAGAGCCATTAAAGCTTTTTAGCAATTTCTAACTTTAATGAGAAGCTGATGGGAATGCCGGAAACTCAATTCTTCGTCTACCCTCTGTTAATGGACTTTTACTCTCTCTGTTTTGGAAAAACAAACAAGCTGAGAGGCTGGGGTGACCTGACTATATATGTGAACCAATCATAATGTATATGCAGGTTCTGAGATTTAAAACCTTTGGTCCTCAATAAATTTATTTCTTGGTAGAACTTATGTGGTTGCTCATCTTGCTTACATAACAGTAGTTGAGATGCCATAACAAATTCCCAACAGAGGTACGTTTTATTGGGGGTCAACTAACATCTCAGCCCAGTCCCTAGAGCAGGGGTCCCCAAACTTGGCAACTTTAAGGCTTGTGGACTTCAATTCCCAGAATTCATAGCTGGCTGGAGAATTCTGGGAGATGAAGTCCATAAGTCTTAAAGTTGCCAAGTTTGGAGACCTCTGCCTTAGAGACCAGGAGGGAGAAGGTCCTGTAGTGCAGGAGCCATAACAGAGAAGGCAAGGAACCATGTTCTGAACTTGTTCAAAAGTTAAAAACAAGTTAGTGATGTAGAGATGATTCAGAGAAAATGTGATTAAAACAGTAAGTTATTAATCCAAAAACAACACAAGAAAATTGGGGAAAAAACTGCGTACACTAAGAGAACAAGATGCTTTTGTGAGGACATCTATAACACCTATAAAATGTTATAATGAAAGCAAGATGGGCTTTTCTATTATCACAACTGGAAATAGCAGAACAAACAGTTTCAGAATGGATCTGTTGGTTTCAGATTATACAAGGATTTCACTGAAAATTCAAGCTGAATTCTTCCTTGTGTCTTGACAGCATCACAGTATGTGTTTCTATCTGTTGCAGAATGTTGACAACAATTAAAAGAGAAAAATACATCACATCCACATTTCTGTATCGGATGGGAAAGAAGAAATTCAAGATACAGATACCATTTTTGATGGTATCAAGTCTTCCCCTGAGATACTTGCAATGGATTCTTTCTTTCTTTCTTTCTTTCTTTCTTTCTTTCTTTCTTTCTTTCTTTCTTTCTTTCTTTCTTTCTTTCTTTCTAGACTTGCATTTGTATTGGCATGAATCTTCAGTACAGATATTTATTAATATAAGTAAAGTAAGTGCAACATAGTCATTTGGAAACTGAGAAAGGAATAAAATATTATAACAATAATATACAAATATTACAAAAATAAAATATTAAAATGTCAAGTGGTATAGGAGTGTGTCTTTTAGGTTGGTTCTTTCTATCTCAAAAGTCTCCAGTACTCTGCCATTGTCATTATCTGCTCAACAAATCAAGGAAAAAATATATAATTGTATAAGAATGGAACAGAACATTTTTATTAACAGTCACTGACCAGTTATGTCATAGCATTTACAGAGCTTGAATGGAAATACATAAAAATGTCTAACTAAATTGGAAATAATATTAAAATAAAAAATCAGAGCAATAAAGTACAAGTCAAAGTGGTATAAAGTTAAATACTTAAGACTAGCTACTCCATCCCAAAAAATAGTTTTCAAAGATATAAAAAAATGTACTCACATATAATAGAGAAGTATATAATGACATAAAAGTCTAGAAGTTGCCTAATTACTTCCTTTGAATAATAATTATTACACTATCTGTTCCTAATTGTATGAAGTCTGAAGCAGAATTTGGCACCTGTACAAGAAAGATCATATGACCTGTGAGCAGAAATGCAATATAAAATTTGTCTGGTCTGTCAGGAAACTTACTCAAAAATGGATACAGGTGATGAATTTCATCATTATATCCACAATACATCAATACATGAACTCAGTTTTAACTGCTCCTTCCTTGAATATACAAGGCCTCTCTGTAAAATACAGTGGTACCCTGGTAGTCACTGTTAATTGGTTCTGGGAGGCACAATGAGTAAAATGATGAGTACCAAATAATTTTTTTCCATAAGGAATAATGTAGTGAGTCACAAGGCAGATGACAAGTTCTAGCTTGTGCACTAAGTACCAAATAAATGATGAGTACTAGGACAAAATATGTCAAAATGCATTGAGTACCAAATTTGATGACTTTCAAAGCAGTTGAGTACCAAGGTACCACTGTAGATATGTAGCTATCTTTCCACCCTGAAGGTCGAAGGTAGTGCATTAAATGTGCCAAGTTAAAGATCTAAGTTATTTTGCAGGAGCAAGTTTATAAAGCTATTTTGCTGGGACAAAATGTTTTAATTTAAATGCTCTTCTTAAAAGAAGGAAAGAGCTATCAAAAGAGCCAATATTAATGCTCAACCAATCAAATCCATTTTTTGCAGTTGGACCTCTTCTTTCACTTTATTTTAGACCCAAATAATGCAGGGCCGGTAGAGCTAGTACGGTATTTTGTACTTTTGCCTTGCAAGTTTTATTCCAAATTGAGTAAATGCTATCTAATAGTGGGCTAATCTTAAGGAAAAAAAATTATATCAATGTAATCAGTAAATGATATTTTTCATCCAAAATCCCACTTCTACCAAACCTGCCTCCAACTCAATGAGAAATATACTGTATTATGTGTCCGCAAACAAAGCCCTGAAAATATTCTGCGCTAATCTCCAGATGATCTAAATTACATCTATTCACACTGCAGAGATGCAGGTGACAATTTTTATTATCTGAACTAGGACTTGATTTGACCATGGCAAAATGCTAAATGTTAAGTCCTTTATACAGCCCGTGCCCATACCTATATCCATTGTCTATTACTCTGAGGCAAAAGCCAGATCTTCCAGCATTTGCTGGTCCTGATAATACTTGGAAGAAGCCAAAGTTGCCATGAAATCCTGCCATTTCCCAGCCCCCACCCTCTAAGGCAGGACACCCAAGTCACCCCACACTTAATACAGTAGGCACAGAGATTTTAACACCAAACTTGAGGCTAGATCCACAAGCCTGAGCAAGAACCTTTTTGGTAGCAAGGCAGACAATATTTCAGAAGGCCCTCTAACTAGTCTATATGCCCCACACTTTTGCAGACATTTACAGCCCACAGAGCCCCTGATCCAAGAAAAGGTGGCTTTTTCAATCAGTGCCATTCCCCCTTCTCAATTTATTACTTACATTTAGTTATTCATTAATATGAATTGCCTATAAAATAAGATACTCCGATTATAACATTCATTTCCTTATACATGCAGACCATTTCCCCCCCAAAAAATACAGGTATGCAGTGGTGGGATTCAATTTTTTTTACTACCAGTTCTGTGGGCATGATTGGTGGCCATGGCGTGGCTTGCTGGGTGAGTGTCTTGGTTGCCATGGCAGGGGAAAGATACTGCAAAATCTCCATTCCCTCCCCACTCTAGGGGAAGATTAACAGCAGTTCTCCGAACTACTCAAAATTTCTGCTACCAGTTCTCCAGAACTGTTCAGAACCTGCTGAATATAACCTCTGCAAGTATGTGCATATAGTATATATGCACACACTATACACACACACACACACACACACAAATATATATATATACACACACACTTGACTTAACATCTGTCTCGATCTCATCTTCTGTAATAGTTTGAATTCAATTTACGGAATACAAATTAAAGAACCCTTTTCCAACAGTAACCACAACATGATTGACTTTTGCCTCAACATACGTCCACACAAAAATCATCACAACAATGGAATCCCCAATTATAACCTCAAAAAAGGCAACTATGATCTTATAGACAACGATCTCTCATCCCTTGATTGACAATTTCTATTCTCTGGATGCAACACTGTAGAAGACCATTACAACATATTTTTTACTTGAAGTCAAAAGAGTCATCAAACTATATGTACCATTAACAACTCCCAAAACCAGAAAAAACAAATTACCCAAAACAATAAGGAAGCTTCAATCCAAAAAGAAATCACTTTGGCAGAAAAACCAATCTGGTCACGTTGCCAACTTCAAAAGCTGATACAAAAATTCATGCCACCAGATAAAGACTGAATGCACCAATTATCACATTAAACAAGAAAACCTCCTACGCACCAATTCCACCTGCGCTTTCTACAATTTTGGAAACAACAAACTAAAAGACTCAAGGTCCATCCCACCCCTGAAAGGACCTAAAGGTAAAGACTGCAACAACGACACTATTAAAGCCAACCTCCAACACATTCTTTGGCTCAGTATTTGTAAACAGCAATGGATCATGCCCAGTATTTCCTAGCCGAACCACAGACAACTACAATGATCTAACACATCGATTTTACAGAAGACAATGTTGAAAAAGCACTGTGCAATCTAAAACCATTTCTATCTATTGGACCAGACGGAATATGTGCCTACTTTTTAAAAAAGCTATCCACTGCCATAGCCGAACCTCTAAGCATAATCTTTGAAAAATCTTTCAGGACCAGCTCTTTGCCAAAACTATGGTCACAAGCCATGGTCATCCCCATCTTCAAAAAGGGAGACCCCAGCCTAGTTGAAAATTACAGACCAATCTCTTTATGCTGCATCACCTGTAAAGTCATGGAATCAATTATTAACCAATCCATCACCCTCCACTTAGAAACAGACAAACTACTCTCTAATAAACAATTCGGTTTTAGGAAAAAACTATTATGTAATCTGCAACTCTTACACTGCAAAAACATATGGACTACACAACTCGATCAGGGCAAAGCAATATACGCAATCTACATAGACTTCTGTAAAGCCTTTGATTCAGTGGTATATGACAAACTACTCTTAAAACTAAAATCTTACGGAATCTCTGAACACCTGCATAATTGGATAGAAGCATTCCTGTCAAACAGACAACAAATGGTCAAAATTGGGAGCGTCCTATCAAATTCTGTACCTGTCAACAGTGGTGTCCCCCAAGGCAGTGTTCTAGGACCAACTCTTTTCATACTCTACATAAATGACCTCTGTGATCATATCAAGAGCAACTGCGTTCTTTTTGCTGATGATGTAAAGCTGTTCAATACCAGACAACATTGCTACCCTTCAAAAAGACCTTGACTATGTATCAGAATGGTCAAACAAATGGCAACTTCAAATTTCAACCAATAAATGCTCTGTCCTACATATTGGCAAAAAAAATCAGAAAATAAAATACAGGCTGAATAGTCAAGACCTTGTTGATTATCCAAACTCTGTCAAGGATCTTGGAGTACTCATCTCTAATGACCTAAGTGCTAGAGCCCACTGTAACTACATAGCCAAAAAGGAGTTAAGAGTTGTTAACCTAATCTTACATAGCTTTTTCTCTGGTAATATTACACTAATAACTAGAGCATACAAAACATTTGCTAGACCAATACTGGAATACAGCTCATCAGTCTGGAACCCACATTACGTATCTGATATTAACACAGTTGAGAAAGTCCAGAAATATTTCACAAGAAGAGTTCTCCACTCCTCTACTCGTTACAAAATACCTTATGCCACCAGACTTGAAATTCTAGACCTAGAAAACTAGAACTATGCTGCCTTCGGTCCGATCTAAGTATAGTACATAAAATCATACATTGCAATGTCCTACCTATCAATGAATACTTCAGTTTCAACCATAACAACACAAGAGCGAACAATAGATACAAACTCAAGGCTAATCGCACCAAACTTGATTGCAGGAAATACGACTTCAGCAACAGAGTGGTCAATGTCTGGAATACTCTACCTGACTCTGTGGTTTTTTTCCCCAAACCCCAAAAACTTTAACCTTAGACTGTCTACTATTGACCTCACCCCTTTCCTAAGAGGTCTGTAGGGGGTGTGCATAAGAGCACCAATGTGCCTACCATCCCTGTCCTATTGTTTCTTTTAAAGTCTCATTCGTCATCTTCAGGCTTGTGTCTTCAGCTTGTGCTTCTTGGAGTAATGTGATTATTTGGAGTAATTACTCCGAGAAGCACAAGCCGAAGACACAAGCCTGAAGATGATGAATGAGACTTCGTCAAAACATCGCCAAGATACTTCCAATTTTACGTGGGAGAAAACCCGAATAACCAAATTTATATGTATTTGTTTTCTTAAGTTTTCACGGGTACTTACATGCATGGTATTCAGCTTTGTTCGGGTATTTTCCCACGTCATTGTAGTTGTGCTTTTAAAGTTGTAGCAACATTTCAGCAGAATCTCATCTGCCATCATCAGGCTTCTGTATTGTGTTCGTCTGTGAGTCAGACTGTTACAGTGGTTTCAGTTTTAAATTTGGGGCTAGCCTATTGCTGTGCCAGAATGGTTTTTTCTTCATCCTGATTGGTTGGGAGTCTTGGTCTGTGTTTATTGGTCTTGGAGTTTGCTGTGTTCTGCTTGATTGGTGTTTCTAATATCTTCTGTCTGTTTTGTGGCTCTTTTTGTGTCTTGATTGGCTGGCAACATTGTGTTCCTTTATTGGAGGCCTTTAGGGCAGCTTGACTCCGAGTAAATGGATGGCTATCATTTGTTAGGAAGCTAGGTTTCATCTGGGTGCCTGGTTGGGGTGTGTTTGAGCTGGAGGTATCAGGGGGGATCTGTTTGTGCCCAGGTGTTTGCCTGGCTGGTGGTGTGGAGATTTTTTTGTTTGTGAGTGCAGGCTTCCAAATGATTGACAGTCTGGTGGAATCATCTCTTCTATTCATGCTTTCAGGTCTTTTTTCAATCTCTATGGCTTCTCTGATAATTCTGTGGCTGGGGTTTTCTATAGTGGCTAGGGTTTTGGTGCCATTGAAGTTGATGGCTTTCATGTGTTGAACTAGTGAGGAAGTGTGTTCCAGCTTTTTTACTGCATTTTTGTGTTCATCCAGGCGAGTACTTATCCTTCTATTGGTCTGTCCAATGTATGTGGCCGGGCAAGATGCACAGGGGACTTTGTATATGCCTTGGTTTTCAGGGCAATTTTATCTTTGGGGTTTCTAAGGATGGCTGCTATTTTTCTGTCCATTTTGAAGGCAGTCTTGATGTGATGCCTGTGTAGTATCTTACTGATTTTGTCTGTAGTACCTCTTATGTAGGGCAGGACAGCTGTTCCATAGGTCTGTTCATCTTCTAGGTCTCCATTATGTCTCAGTGTGTTTTTGTGGATCAAGCCAGTGATTTTGCTTTTGTGGAAGCCGTTAGCTGTTAGTACTTTAGTCAGGGTGCATAGTTCAGTCTTTATGTATGTCTTGTCTGCCAGGAATTTTGTTCTAGCAATTAGTGTTTTAGCCACGGAGTTTATCTGTGGTGGGTGGTGGTGGGATTGGGCATTGAGGTAGCAGTGTGTGTGTGTTTTCTTCTGGTATACGGTGTGTCCTAGTGTGCCATCTGTTTTTTTGTAGACTCCAAGACCAATAAACACAGACCAAGATTCCCAACCAATCAGGATGAAGAAAAAACCATTCTGGCACAGCAATAGGCTAGCCCCAAATTTAAAACTGAAACCACTGTAACAGTCTGACTCACAGACGGACACAATACAGAAGCCTGATGATGGCAGATGAGATTCTGCCGAAATGTTGCTACAACTTTAAAAGAGCAACTACAATGATGTGGGAAAATACCCAAACAAACCTAAATACCATATATATGTGTGTGTGTGTGTGTGTGTGTGTGTGTGTGTGTGTGGTGTGCGTGTGTGTGTGTTTAGATACTGTATGTATGTATGTATGTATGTATGTATGTATGTACTGTATGTATATATATAGTGTACAGCAGATGATACAATGATGTAGAAGATTTCCTTTCATCAGGTTCTGCTCCTTTTTAGTGGCATGTGCCCTAAAAGCTGACTTATGTTTGTTCATTCTTTTAGATGTACATGGCAGTGCATTAATGCAACTAGAATCAGTTTCCTTCAAAGAAAACATCATTGAAGCCCTTATAATGCCACCTTCTCAGCCAACTGTGAAAACTTATGTAGTATTTCAATTTTTACTTCATTGCTACTTCATTGCTACCTTGAAATTTAACATGGTTTAATCTTATCCTTTAACCTGACTGAGTGAGATATTTTATTTAGCAAGTAGCCATCAGCCTTCACGGGCCTAATGTTGTTTAAGAAACATTTGCCAGGAATCAGCACCCCTTAAAATAACCTATTTTGCTTTTAGCTAAACAAAAATGATCTCTTAACTTTGTATGACACAGTAGCATTTCCAGTGTCTCATATACCGTACATGATTCCTCTGGGTGGTATATTGTGATATTTTGTGTATACAACTATGTGTACAATGCTTACACAATTTGCAACATTGAACATGCATGGATTGATTGATCGACTGCCCATTAATGCAAATGATCTCTGTGTTTTCTAAAGCACTATGAATTCTGATTAAGACCTGGCTCCTCCACACGTAACATTTTATCAGTTGGAATTGGTTCTGTGATCCTGCATTGTGACACTAGAATTCTTCTTCAGATGAGTCCATTAACATCCCTGCAATCAACATAGGGTTGATCTTAATGATCTAAATCAGGGGTGTCAAACTCCAGGCCCGCGGGCCGAAGGTGTCACGTGCTGGCCACGCCCATGCCCAATTTAGCAAAGGGGGAAAAAGTCCCGATAATCAGATGACACCGCCATGACAACGTGAGTGTGACACCCCTGATCTAAATGGTTCCTTTCATCTCCGTGATTCTATGATGGCTCAGCTATGGTGCAGGAAGAAATATTGAGAAGGTAACTTTCAACATTGTTGGTAGCGGTGCAGAATAGATTGATTCTGATTGTTGAGAACTCTCTTGCCTCCTTCACCCCCACCCCAGCTTCTTGGCTATTTCCCCACCCTTCTAAAGTCAAAGCTTTACATCAAGCCATGTAGAGTTTTCAGTGTTTTACATCAAGCTATAAAAATGACTAGCCCTCCTTTTGGTTAATGTGCAGGCATTGTATGGGTGGCATGGTTAAAGATGCTGAGCTTGTCAGTTGGACAGCCTGGGTTCGGGACCCGAGCTCCCATTTCTTGCCCCACCTAGCAATTGGAAAGCATGTAAATGTGAGTAGATCAATAGGTACCATTTTAGTGAGGAGGTAACAGCCTTTGCATGTAGCCATGTTAGCCACATGACTATGGAAATTGTCTTTGGATGATGACTCCCTTGGCCAAGAAACAGAGAGATGAGCACTACGCCCTAGAGTTGGACATGACTGGACAGGGAAACCTTTACCTTTTTGCAGGCATTGTAGTTTTTAAATTTGCTGGGAAAACAAATGCAGCCAGACAACCCTGAAGGTGGAAGCTGACTAGAGGCCAAGTTTTGAACTGCCCCATTATTTGAATGGAAGGCACACTGGCCTTCTTCTGAAGAATGGTGAGTATTGTGAATGATCAATGTCTAATAAGCTGTTTTCCAAAGGTTTCCAAAGGTTTAGAGAATGAAAATCTCATCTGATTGCTAAAAAAACAAAAACAGTTCCACCAATGTCTATGGAGATTCTCAGTCATCCAGGTCATGGCTGATCCAAAGGTGCTTTTTAGGAGGCAACTGGACGTTCTTGTTTTGTCTTTTGAAGATGTTTCACTTCTCATCCAAGAAGCTTCTTCAGCTCTGGCTGGGTGATGGGGAATGGAAAGATTTATACTCCTTGAAGACAGCTGGTCATTTTCATTCTCAGTTCCACTGACAGAACCAAGGGCTATTCAATGTTTGGATGCAAAAGGACAAAGGTATTTTGCAGTTTGTAGGATTACACCAGATTAAATTCTTGTAAGGTAGATTTTTTTATCTTCTCAGATGAATGTGAGAAGGCAATTTAATTGTCACCCTTGTTTTAACAAAACCTAAATTTTCTTTGGGAAGGGAATATATATTGAATATATATGTAATAAAAATATAAGAGAACTGCTTCTTGTTCTGAATATTCTTCCCTCCAATATTCCTGTGAAGAAAGTTGCATAGGTCCACAAAGGATCCTTCTGAGCTAGGACTACAATATAAGTGTGAAGTTATTTATTTTGTCATTTGCACAGTTATTTGAAACTATAACTGTACATGAAAATTCCATAAAAATCTGCTGGAGTTTACACAGGGCATAGCAGTGGGTTGTCTGAGAGCACTTATGCCCGTTCATTTAAATATCTATAAAGTATTTTTTGAACATTTGACCAAAGGGCAATGGGCAAAATACAGACATAAAAATGCAACAGCATATTAATGAAGCTCTAAAATTAAGAAAACAATACTAAATGAATGCATAAACTATAAAGCACTCTTTCCAGAACTTCAGCAATAAAATATTAATAAACAGCAGCATGACTTTATTATTAAAACATATGGTTTTGGCCTTTTAAAATTCTGCTACTGAAGGATCTGTTGTGGAAAAAATGCCCACTTAAGTAAAGGAACAAAGTGTTTGGGGACAGATGCAATAAAGCATCTTTTATTTTCATCCACAACTTTATAGTTACTGGGCTTCTCACCAACAAGATTACAGGTTATAAAAGTGAAGGTTTCCCCTGTCCATTCATGTCCAGTGTGCTCGTCTCTGTTTCTTAGCTGAGGGAGAATGTGGCCAGCATAACTATACATCAAGGTGCACAGAAGATGTTGCCTTCCCACAAAAGTGGTACTTATTTAGCTACTCGTATTTGCATCCTTTCGAATTGCTTAAGTGGACAGAAGTTGGGGCGAGCAATGGGAGCTTGAATCCAAGCTGTCAGTTTTCCAGCTGCATCTTCAACCTCTGAGCCACCACTCCCCACTCCTTTACAGGTTTTATACCAATTGAAATGGCAAGATTTACAAAAACCGTGTAAGCAAGTACAACGTGACCTTTAATGCAGGAATGATGTAGACTCTGATAACATAGGGTGACCTTATTATGTGGGTTGATCCATTGCCTCTACATTCTGCTTTTCTAACGAGATTCCAAGCCAATCCTTTCTACTGATATTGAGGGACTGTCTCTCGCCAGTCATATCTACTCAACCCACTAGACTAGAGTGGGAAGGCAGCGAATGCTGAGGGTCCCATCCCCTAGGGAGATACATTTGGCAGGACCCAGAAGAAGGGCCTTCTCTGTGGTGGCTCCCTCTCTCTGGAACATCATCCCCCTCCAAAAGCTTAGACTGCCACCCTACACTAACACTCTTTTGGAAGGCCCCGAAGACATGGTTCTGCCAGCAGGCCTGGGGAACCCAGAGCAGGATGGAATCCATTAAATGGCTAGTATGGATGTGTGTCCTCACCAGGGTGGGGTGTTGAGTGGTGGGTTATTATGTTATTTTATGTTATTTTATTATTTTTCTTTGTATTATTTTATTTTGTTTAATATGATGTTTTTATATACTTGTAAGCCACCTTGAGTTGCCATGTGCAAATAGACAGCAATATAAATTTTCTAAATAAACAAATACTAGCATCTTCTAATACAAACATTGTCCCTTTACACCACGAAAAAGACAAAATGTTTTGTGTTATCTGCCTTATCCAGGGTCATGAGGCAATTTTGGTTTGCCTGCCTTGATTTTTTAATCATTGTGGTTATAAGCAATCCAAAGAAGGCCTCTGTCAATTTTTGTTACACAATTGGGTAAACAAGGATGTGAAAAGGTGATGTAATATGAGCCAAATATAATTTATTATATATGTGCATGGGTTTTAATTCAGGTCTTTATCCAATCAAGAAAAGTGGCTTTCATTTATGACTATCACCATCCTGGTGATTTCTGTTAAACCAGAATCCATTCAACAAGATGCATTTAAACTAGGACTTCATTTGTGAAAGTGTATTCTATAAAACGAGAATCTGCAGGTACAGATTTACCTGCTGTTTTGTCCAATCTGTGTCTTCAGATTATTAGGATTATAATTTTAGGACATGTCATTTGAAAGTTTGGAGGCACAACATTGGAGAAAACTATTCCTACTCCACAGCATATTCTATTGTTGTAGTCTCTAGAGGAGATTCTTTTGACCTTTTTAAAAATGCCTAGATATGAGATTTGCACAAAAAGTATTAGTTGCAGCACAAGATATATGTACCCAGTCGACACACTGTTTAAATGAAAGATGGATTTTTTTCTAAATATAAAATAAAAAAATTAATGCAAAAAAAAGTATTCTGTTGATTAATTTTTTAGCTTTTTAAACATTTTGTCTTTTTTCCCCTACAGCTCATGGAATGCCCTCTGGACTTCACACTTAAGGAAGAAGGTTGACAAGAAATGAGCCAATTTCTTTGACTCTGAACCAAGACCTATCTGTAGGTTCTCAGTCTGGTAAATGACACCCTCTTGTCAAGCTTGACTCCCAGTGTCTATTGCACATCTTTTCTTGGCCACAGGAAAATCCCAGGATGCGTTTTCCCATTTCCAATCTAATCAAATCTACACGTTGGAAATCTCTGTTGGTTTCCCATCTAAATTAACATCCACATGTTATCCTGCTTAGCTTCCAGGGGGAAAAAAAAACAAGGTTGGCTACATGCTGCCACCTATTGAGCTACTAGCACGCAAGTATCACTTTTGCAATGGCCAAGGCAAGTGCAAGACAGCACAGATTTGCCAACAGGCATAGAGCCTATGAAGGAGCTGGCTGGAGGATTAGCTGCCTATGATATTCATTTTATACTTCGTGGCTCACCCTACTACTTTCGCTGAAACGGCTCAGGGTTCGGAGAAATCTCTTAATCTTCAGAAAGAAGACCTTACAATCGGCCTCAAAGGGTCCATCCTTCTGTCTGGGGGCCCTTTTCTGTCAGTCCCTTTGCTCTGCCCTCAACACTGAACACCCCTTATGGGACCCCCTTTTCCCCATTCCTTCCGTCCTCTCCCCCCACCCAGGTTTACAATGGATCCCTTCCACAACATAGCACCTTTCTCCGCTCCAGCTAGGTTCAGTTTTCCTCCAATTGGTCCACACGTTCAATTGTGACTGGGATTACTATATGCCCCCGCTTTTTTTTTGGTCCCCGCCCCTTCCCGGGAGCTCGGCAGCGCTTTCCCTTTCCCAAGTTTTATGCCACCATCTGGGGAGTAATCCCTTTCTCTGCCCACCTCCCGCCCCCCGCCGCCGCTTGGCTGGCGCCCCGAGGCCAGAGCTCCACGTGAGCGCAGTTTCGCCCTGCCCTCTCGCCTCGCTCTCTCATTTACGTCAGACTCAGCGCGGTCTCAAGGCTCCCGCTCTTTCTCCCCCACTCTTGAGCTACGGAGGGTGAGCTGCAGCGCCAGCCAATTCTCCGCCTCCTCGGCTCCTGCCCGCCAAAGGCAAAGGGGAGACCGCCGGGGTTTGCAGCCACGCGACGGGAGCAGATTTGCGGCGGTCAAGCGGCGAAAGCAGCGAGACCCATGAGAAGCAGCCGTCAGCTTTGAGATCGAATCCGAGTAAGAAAGTGGTTCTGCCGGTTCGGGGGCGTGTAAGGTGGGAGAATCGCATCCCTGGGGAGAAGAAAGTGCTCAGAGCGGTGCTCTTGGTAGCAAGTAGAGGCTTTTAAAGGACTGGACTCTTGCCCATTACCTGCGCTTGGAAGGCGCCGGACAACTCCGCTGGTACAGGAGTTGAGTGAAAGATGGGGCGGGAAAGGAAAACTCGAGATTCAGCACCACGGACAGCACTCCGCGGCTTCCGCAAGCTGGGCTCGGTAGCCGATGCTTCGGTTCATTCGTTTCTTCCTCCTGCTCCGATTAGACTTAGAATAATTCTCCTTCCTTCATACATTACCTTCATCTCCCTGCTGGGTTTCACTCTTTCTTCCTCATTCTTTTTCTTTTCGTCCTCGTCGCTATTCGTTCACTTCTTATTTATTTTCAGGGGCTGCAGGGGAAATGGACTTTGCCTCGTGTTAACCCCCCCCCCCTTTCTTCTCTTGCCCTTCTTTTCTCCTTGTACAGGTGGCTCTTGCTGGCCGATGGCAGAAATGAACGAAAGCGTCCCCTCGAATGAGACTGGGGCTCCGGCACCTTGGATTCAGAGCAGCAGTGGCAATTCTTCGCTGGAATTTTCCTCCAAGCTCCCCATCTTTATCCTCAACCCTTGGGATATTATGCTCTGCATCTCTGGAACCATCATTGCCTGCGAAAATGCCATCGTGGTGGCCATTATATTCTACACTCCCAATCTGAGAACCCCAATGTTCGTGCTGATCGGCAGCTTGGCCACGGCAGACCTCCTGGCTGGAGTTGGCCTGATCCTTAATTTTGTATTCCAGTATGTGATCCAGTCAGAAACCATCAGCCTTATTACCGTTGGTTTCCTAGTTGCCTCTTTCACTGCTTCTGTGAGTAGCTTATTAGCTATCACAGTTGATCGTTATCTTTCTCTGTACAATGCACTGACTTATTACTCCGAGAAGACTGTCTTTTGTATTCATATGATGCTAATCATCACCTGGGGGGTTTCACTTTGCTTCGGACTATTGCCTGTCCTGGGCTGGAATTGTATGGAAGATTATTCATCGTGCAGTATTGTCAGACCTTTGACCAAAAGCAATGTGACTTTGTTGTCTGCCTCCTTCTTTTTCATTTTTATCCTTATGCTCCACCTGTACATCAAAATCTGCAAAATAGTTTGCCGGCATGCACATCAAATCGCACTCCAACAGCACTTCTTAACTGCATCTCAGTACGTTGCAACCAAAAAGGGAGTCTCTACCCTTGCTATCATCCTTGGAACCTTTGGAGCCAGTTGGTTACCTTTCGCGATCTACTGTGTCATTGGAGATTCCAACTACCCTGCGGTGTACACTTATGCCACACTTTTACCTGCTACCTACAACTCCATGATCAATCCCATAATTTATGCCTACAGAAACCAAGAGATTCAGAGATCCATGTGGGTTCTCTTCTGTGGCTGCTTTCAATCCAAAGTGTCCTTTCGTTCAAGGTCCCCCAGTGATGTTTAAGTGACTTCTCTCTCTGTGTAGGTTTGCACAAAGTGACAATTTTCAACTTTTTTGTGAATTACAGTGCCTGGTATGAACCAGATCCATGTTGTGAAATTGCTCTTTTTGGGTGGGGGGGAGGTGTTTAAACAGTAGCACTTTATGTATGTGTATTCTTGAGAATGTGACAGGTCTGGAGTTTCTGATTATGTGAAACTAAACTAAAAACAAACAAACAAAAAAAACCTATGGATGTATACAAGATTGTACATTGTATTTGTGAAGTGAAGGCATTCCAAGACTGCATAATTATAGCACTTTATTTTTAGCTGCTGAACTGCCAAAACAGTATTGCCATTTTCAAAGGGCAAAGAGAGAATGAAAATAAGTGAAATGTTGTCTAGTTTGGGATGTGAATGATAATATATTTTGCTGCACAGTATTGATAAATTATGACATTTTGTATACAAATAAAAAAATTCATTACATTTTTTTCTTCTGTGTTGAACTGTTTTAATGGCTTTAAAAACACAATCAACATTTCACACTGCCTCACCTTTCTATACAAGAAACATTCATCAGGTACCTTCACATAAATTCTTTACAAAGAGAAACCATATCTAAAACAAGGAAATAAAATACTATTTTGTTTGTTTACCTTCTGGTAAGGAGCAATTTATATTTTTCTTCCATTAAAAAAAAGCAATAGCTAATCAAGCTTTAGAAGACTCACAAACTTTGCTTGATGGAAATTCCCAGCCTTAGTTTATATAAAATATAATTAATAATAAACATAATTTTCTAGAAGGGTAAGGAGAGAGAAAATACCAATCCTCAAATATTTGAAGGCCTGTCACAGGGAGGAATGTGTAGATGTATTCTTCATAGCTCCTGAGGATAAAACAAGAAGTACTGGGTGGAAGCTTTACAGAAGGAGAGCCAAATTTAAAAGAAGGGATTTCCTGGCCATGAGAGCTCTGTGCAGAGAGCAGGCTGCCTCCTGGAGTTGTGAATGCGCAGTAACTGGAAGTGTTCAAGCAAAGACTGGACCATCACTTGTCTGGGTTGGTGTGATTCCTCCCCCAGAAAAGGGGTTGGACTAGCAGGCATTTCAGGTACCTTTCAAACCTTGTGATTCTCTGAGTGTAACATTTTAACTCTTGCAACATACTTCAAACTGGGCAATATATTCTGTAACTGGAAGTCAAATGATCATTTATCAGTTTTGCATTCGAATATTGCAACATATCTTAAGGATAATTGCTATGTAATCAATTTTGCATTTGAACACTGCAACATGTATTAGGGCTAATTGCTATATAATATGTCCCCCAGCCCCCTTCCCAATCTTAGATGTTTTCTAAAATTTAGAGTTCAGATCAAACTGGCTAATATTTGCATTCTGCAATAGCGTAGCCTAAAGAAGGGGGAAGGAAGGAAGGAAGGAAGGAAGGAAGGAAGGAAGGAAGGAAGGAAGGAAGGAAGGAAGGAAAAAAAAAAGATGGAGCTAACTTTATTAATATTATGATCCAATAACAGCAAAACTGAAAGAATAATACTAGCCTGGTAACTATAATACTAACGGTACATGGACAAACACATTAAATGCCCCATTTCAATCTGCATACAGAGGTGAGATGAGTTTTCATACTTAGATTTTTTTACAACTTGAACTACAACTTGAAGGATCAGGATTTCATTCAGGAATGATGAGTATAGCCTTGTAATGGGCATGCATGGTGTATATATTATAGCATACCCTTGTCTTTTTTTGAAGGGATAATGGAGCACTCCAGATTGCTGAAAGGTCTCTGTGGCTCATGTAGCCTCCCCACCTGCAACTGCTGAACAAATGAACTGAATGAATCCAGCCAACACAGAAAAACGAGTCCTCTGAAGTCTTCTAGCTTGGTATGAAGCACTATTATGGGGAGCCCGAGTCTAATAGTAATGGGATGTGAATAATGTTTACTAGCTGCAGTTAGACTTTACTGTTTGACAATAAGGAGTCCAAAAGTCAGCAACTTTGAGGACTATTTGATTATAAATCTAGGTCTGCAAACCAGGAAACAAAGAAGCACTGTAGACATATAAGCCTCCAAAATATTTCTCATTGCTTGACTGCAGTATAGTTCTCTGCCCTTGCTAGCATTGCTATGAAATGTTTCAATAGTGAAGCCTAGCATGTGAAGTGATATAGAAGCTGGGAAAGCAGTTTCATTTAAAGCAGGGGTGTCCAACCTTTCACCTTCCCTGGGCCACATTAGAAGATGAAAATTTGGTTTGGGCCGCACATAAAATAAAATAACAGTAACGATACCTGATCATCCCAAAAAACCATAGAAAACATAGTTAACATATTAAATTTATTTGGAAATGAAGTTAGTGAGATGCTTTTATTATTTATTATTAATTATTTATTAAAAAAAAATTTTTTATCATGTTTTTTTATCACGGTTTATCACGGTTTATTTTCCGGCCAAATTTTGCAGGGGGGGGAAAGAAAGCTCGCCTGCCTCGTGCCTACCTCTCCTCCTGCAAATGGCCCGGCTGGATGCAGCAGGACTGGAAGGCAGAAGCAGCAGTGGCAGCGGGGGCAGAAGCAGCGGCGGTGGCAACAGCAGAAGGTGGCGCTCTGACGGCACCCGCCTTTTCTGTTGCTGCTTGGCATGGCACTCGCCTCGCCCCGCCTCACGCCTGCCTCTCCTCCTCCTCCTCACCGGCTCTGGCACGAAGGTTGGGGTGGGCACTGGGCCGCATTACGAGGCGACCTGGGCCGCATGCGGCCCATGGGCCGCGGGTTGGACAAGCCTGATTTAAAGGAACCACCACATGATATGCCCTTATCAGTAAGTATGAACAGGCCTATTAGTTGTAGCACGTATCAGTTGCACGAATATTCACAAGTCTAACTTCCTTCTGATGACAATTTTTGTAGCACTTCTGTAAAGTGTTGGTAATTTCATAATTATGGCTGCTTATGACGGTTATATAATAGCAATAGCACTTAGACTTATATACGGTGCTGTTCACAGCGCTTTATAGCCCTCTCTGAGCAGATTACAGACTCAACATATTGCCCCCAACCATCTGGGTCCTCATTTTACATACTTTGGAAGAATGGAAGGCTGAGACAACCCTGAGCCAGTCAGGATTGAACTGCCAAACTACTGGCAATCAGTAGTCAGCAGAATTAGCCTGCAATGCTGCATTCTAACCACTGCGCCACCACCATATATATTTTCTCTGGTTATTGCTTATCTCCTGTTCTGCCCTGGATCCAGAGCTCTTCAACATTCCTACTTAGCTGAGGGAACACCAGGGATGCTCAACAAATTTATAAATGATACACAGTAGAGGAAGAAGGATTTATTGTCAAGACAGGCTCAAGTTTCAGAAGGATTTTGACAGATGTAAACACCAGGCCCCATCTTATACATTGCACTAGTCTACAAATTTTGAGAAATTATAGACCCCTGAGATAAAAAGTGTTAATTCTACATATTTTGATGAGATGAATTAGAAAACCAGGTGATAAAGGTGCTGGTTGGCTAAAGTTTTCAAAAGGTTTCACAATAAAGATTTATATACAGGCAAGTATAGTTGCCTACAAGGAAGTGGGGTGTCTAATGATCATGTTGCCTTGTAACCTCTTGACAAAGTAGGGTAGAACAATGAAAATGGTACCACATGGAAGTCTATACATTTATCTTCGCTTTGAGGACAGCAAGGCAGATGGCTATGAAAAACACATGGAAAATTTGCTTAGGTCCTATAGTGCACTTGGTGCAAACATGTCACTGAAAATTCACTTCTTACACTTGCATTTAGACTATTTCCCTTTGAACTGTGGGGAAATGAGTGATGAGCATGGGGAGAGATTCCATCAGGATATTACAGGCATGGAGAAAAGATACCAAGGGAAATGGAGTCCATCCATGCTTTCCGATTACCCAGGGATGAGCCTACTGCAGTTCACAAAAGAAAAAGCCAAAAAGCACAGTTTAGATACCAAATAAAGATGGAACCTTGCCATTTAATCTGATGTTCGTGTTTGTCAGTTTTTCATGCAAAAAGCATTCTCATGACTATATCACATTTTGCAGAAAAGTTATGGAGCATAATTGCACACCCCCTGCTAATTTTGAATTATTTTGATGCAATTTTGGCCTGAAGCTGTATCTTGGAAACTGCAGCCAATTAAGATTCAGAACTTACGTTCCCTTTATTAGTGACCCAGTTCTGGTAAAATTAAGCTACTTTCATTTCTGAGGCTTTCTCCTTGTAGACCAGTGTTGCAGTTCAACTGGAGAAATGTAGATTCTGTACTTGGGTAGGAAAAAACAGATGCTCAGATACAAGGGAGGTGGTATTACTTGTGAGAAAGTCTTATTGTCCTGATAGACCATTGATGAAACATTAACCAGTAGTGAGCTGCAGCTGCCAAAAGAGTTAATGCAATCTTGCACCAAGAGAGATAAAGTGTCAAAACCATGATTGTCAAAACCATGAAATAGTTAGTTCCATTCTAGCTGCACTGATAGTTCCATTCTAGCTGCACTGATCTGGCCATACCTGGAATGATATGAAAAACAACAGAAAAGGGTAATAAAGATGATGAGGGATTTGAAAGTTATATCCCATGAAGAACAGTTAAGGAACTGGGTAAGTTTGGCCAAAGAAGAGAAGGTGAAGAAGAAACATGACAGCAAGTCTTCAAATACATGAAAGGCAGTCACATGGAAGAGAAATTTGCTGACCATGAAGATTATTAAGTAGTGGAAGAGCTTGCCTCCTGAAGCTGTGGGTGCTCCGTCACTGAAGGTTTTCAAACAAAGATCGAACAACCATTTGTCTGGAGTAGTCAAAGGATTCCTGCCTTGGGGATGTGGTTGAGTAGAAGACTTCCAAGAACCCATTCAAGCTACAATTGTTCAATTGTATCAATATTTAAGTAGCAACAAATGTATGAAATAAGAGTTAGAACTAGATAACCTTCCAGGTCCCTTCCAACTCTGTGATTCGATGAACAAATTACACATAAATAAAGAAAAAGTAGTAGGTTTACTTCTTAATATGTTTTTCATATACTGTTTCTGATTACATTGTAAACATTCTGGAAACATTATAGGCTAACTATTTACAAATTTCTTAAGTGTAAAATATTATTCTGAGATTGCAGGTACTGTATATTACTACAGATAGTCCTGGATTTACAATCAGTAGATGACCATTTGAAGTTACAAGAGACTTCCACAGAGCTATTTACAACCCAGTTTTGAAGTTACAATGGCCATATACAAACACAGTTCTGATCATGTGATCATATTTTGGGTGCTTGGCAACAGGCTCACCTCTGTGGCCATTTGTAGCATCCCACAGATGTCCCCACAATTTACAATGTTTTTTGATGGTTTCCATTTACTTTTGGTTTACTTTTTGGTTTGTGGAAGATGGATTTACTTAACAATCACCACATTCACTTAACACCTATGGCTTTCACTTCATGGCCATTATAAAAAATGTGGCAACTCATGAAATATTTCTATGGTCTTTTCAGAGTTGCCAACAGAAAGGCAGGGGGGAGGGGTTTGAAAGAGCAGTGCGGCAGCTTGGAAACCGAAAGTGTATTCCATAAATAGTTTTCAAAGATGGTAACTATGTGACTGAAGTTTCTGCTGCGCAAAATTCTAACTGGAGAACATGATAGATGATTCTTGGCTATGGATGTGTCCCATTAGAGAATATGAATTACGATACACCCAGGGGGTGGAGGAAAACCAGGGTCAAGGGTGACAATGAATGTTGTGTGTCAGAGACAGCCAGGCAGTGTCGGACATGTTAACTCCCAATAAATCCTTTTCGAAGTTTTGGAAGATTGGCTCGAGACTCATGATTTAATTGGGATAACTGCCGGAATCCTGACAAAACGGTTGTAACTTTGAATGTGGTTATAAGATGTCTTGATTTATGACTACAATAACTTGCCTTCATAATTCTGGGCTCAATTACATAAATCAAGGATTACCTGTATATTACCAAATCAGCCACCATATCCAACATGGTTTCAGCAAGGGATAAAAACAGATAGCCAGAAATTATAGATAAGACAAGATAAACATGGGGTCAAAACTATTGTAATGCCCTCAGTAGCCCTGGATATTCTACCAGGATATCCTTCTCACCAGGGTCTGGGGCAGCAATGAGGGGCATGCTGTTTGAATGAACCACTGTACTTATAATAATATCAATGCCCTCCACAGTCCCAGAGGTTGTATTCAGCAGTTCTGACAGTTCTGGAGAACCGGTAGTGGAAATTTTGAATAGTTCAGAGAACCGGCAAATACCACCTCTGACTGGCCCCATCCCATCTATTCTCTGCCTCCCGAGTCCCAGCTGATCGGCTGGGTCTTCTTTGGTTGCCCTGCACAGGAGAATGGAGCTGGAAAGCAGGTTAGTGGGGTGAGGTGGAGATGGGATTTTGCAGTAACCTTCCCCCAGGAGTAGGGAGGGAATGGGAATTTTGCAGTATCCTTCCCTTGCCATGCCCACCAAGCTATGCCCACAGAACCGGTAGTAAAAAATTTTGAATCCCACCACTACACAGTACCTACACAACTGTACTTTATTCCCTTAGCCCCCATGTCACAGCAAACACTGTCAGTTTTTTGCTTTGCTTTGCTTTACTAGAGTCAGATATTAAAAATCTATTTACATATCATGAATGTAACATACAAATACAACACCGCCTTCCAATATTTTCTCAAGGTAACAGTCCAATGAGATAGTCTGGACTGAAAATAACGTGACCTTCTGTAGCTGAAGGTGGACTTAAACCTGGTTCTCCTTGCTTAAATGTTAATGTCCGAATTACGCACTGGGTCATTATTATTTTTTGGGCACAGAGCAATGAGCTATTTTTAATTTTAGGAGGTTTCCTGTATAAAGATTGGCTCATTGGCATTCCAAACATTTTAGGATTACCCTGGATCTGCTGAGAATTTACTCATGCATTGGGTGATAGGGAGCTGTTATTTGGCTACATAAACAATGCTGGAGTTTGAAAAAGAAGTACCAATTATCTTTTTACTGAACCCCACAGGCATTCATCATAATAAACTCAATTTCAAACCTGAGGCTAAGTGAGGTCACTATCACAAATTAGTCACCAATATGAGGAAGTAAAAGATGAAAACTGAACTTGTAAACTCTTGTTATAATCTCATGGCTGCTTTATTGCTAAATTGCTGCCCCCCCTCCCCAAATCTGACTGCAGTTTCAATCACCACTGGCTCTTGCTAGTATTATTCAAGCTTTTTGAAAAGAAGCCTTATTTTCCATACTAAAAACCCATATATACTGTACAGCAGGGGTGTCTAACTCAATTTCATTGAGGGCCGCAATAGGTTTGTGTTTGACCTTGGGGGACCGGGGTGGGTGTGGCATGGCCAACATGGCATCACTTATGTTGGGGAGGCACCTGAGGTGGTCCAAGTGCTCTGCCAGAAAAAATGGGCTCCCAAACTCCATTTTCAGCTGCGATGGCCTCCTACAACCCTCTGCCAGTGAAAACAGAGCTTGTGGGGGCCACACATGGCCCTTGTGAGCTCTGTTTTTGGCTGAGAAGGCCTCCTGCAACTCTCTGCCAGCAAAAACAGAGCTCGGGGGGCACACATGGGCCTCCCCAGCTTTGTTTTCACTGGCAGAGGCACTGTGGGCCAGTCCTTTGCTATTTCCAGGGGGGCCCACAGGCCCGATCTAAGTACCCCGCTGGCCGGATATGGCCCCTGGGCCTTGAGTTTGACACCCCTGCTGTACAGCATCATATACGAGGATCACACAGGTGTCTTTCTTCTAAGGTCTTCACTCACTAAGAACCCCTTACTAATTTTATATTTAATGTTTACTCAGCAAGTTAGATACTGGCATAGCAAGTCATACAAGCAATTCTCTATACAAGTGTTTGCTCCTTCAGGGTAAATATTGCATTACGCAGAATTCAGAATTTTCTTTCTGTTTAATGGCAGGTAACAGTCCTTGAACAGGGCAATTCTTTCCAGGTAGATGGCCTAATTAGCCATAATCCCCAGACAATTTGACCCATTGACAATGCAGGCATATGTGGCACATTTTCTTATTATTTAATAATTTGATCACTACTGTTATGTCCCTGGACCTTGAAGAAGTTCCCACCAAGGTCCGTTCGCGCTGCGGGGGCGGCTGCCCCTCCTCATTGGCTGGGTTTCCCCAGCAGCCTGCTATAAAAGCAGGCTGCTGGGTCCAGCCCTTGAGCTGTTCGCTGCGAGCCAGTCCCAGGCTGAGCAAGCACGTTCAGCCCTTGTAAATAAACCTTGTTGCACTAAGCCCTGGTTCAGCCTCTTATTTCCCATACCTAATACTGGCGACGAAGGATGGGATGGCTACCAGAGGCAAGCTGCAACGCTGAATCACTAATATGCTGATCTGCAGCCCAGAGAGAGAAAGCGATCAGCCAAAATAGGGCAAGCGCTGACCGCAACCCAGAGAGAGCGATCAGCCCGAAATGAGAACGAACGCTGAATCACTATAACGCTGATCCGCAGCCCAGAGAGAGGGCGGTCAGCTAAAATAGGGCAAACGCTGATCGCAGCCCAGAGAGAAAGCGATCAGTGAACAAGCCAGCGAGAGTGAGAAGCGCTGCGCAGCCGCAGCCGCCGTGCCGTTTAGGCGCGCGAAATTCGAATAGCTGTCAGCTGAAGCACATTCAAATACAACACAGCGTTGTATTACGAAGTCACTAACGCCCACACAGGCGCGAATTTCAAAAAAGACGCTACCAACGACCGTTGCAGTCTAAACACCTTCTGATCCCCAGAGAGAGAAGGGAATTGCGAAATTTCACCAGAGCTGAAGTCACTTGCCTAGCACAGGCACTAAACCTCTACTGCTACCCCAGAGAGAGAGAGCACTTGCCTAGCACAGGCACCAAACCTCTACTGCTACCCAGAGAGAGAGCATTTTTCCCAACAGGTTAACCAGCAGACCTACAACATGAACGCCAATCCAGCCTTCCCAGCATTCAAGCCAGATGAGGAGAAGTGGGAATCATACAAGAATCGATTTAATTATTACATCGACGCCATCGGATTGGCTGAGGCAGGGGAACACCGAAAGAAAGCACATTTCCTGACCTACTGTGGAGCCATCGTTTCGATACAGCCACAGCTCTTGTGGCTCCACGTGAGTTAAAATGTCCCCTGACAGAACTGTTAGAAATCCTTACTAACCACTATTCTCCTAGACCTTCACAGATTGCCAGACGTTTCACCTTCAGAATGAGGAAGCAGGGGGACAAAGAGAGCATCAATCAGTACATGGCTGCTCTCAGGACTGCAGCACTCCATTGTGGGTTTGGCAGCTACCTTGATGACATGCTCCTAGACCAGCTGGTCTGTGGGGTCAAGGACCCGCGCCACAAAGACGGCTGCTCGCCAAAAAGACCTTAACCTCGCTCAAGCCATCGAGGAAGCCCTGGCAGAGGAGCTGGCATCTCATTCAGCCACCGAGATCCAAGGTTCTGTCACCAAGCAAACAGCAGTTTCCGTCCACTCAGAAGAGGTGATCAATGAGGAAGACCCGAGTGACGAGGCCGACATTCACCGCCTCACAAACGCCAGGCGCCTCAGGTAGGAACCAGACAGGATAACACCGGGCCATCCAAGCACATCACGTTGTGCCTTTCCTGTGGTGGACCCCACTTGAGGACCACATGCAAATTCAAAGGAGCCACTTGCAACAACTGCCATAAGAAGGGGCACATTGCAAGAGTATGCCAAGCCTCACACAACGCAGCACAAAGGGCATCTTCATTCGCACATGCCGGACCCAAAAGGCAAGTATTAAACTGCCGCACTAATCAAACTTGCTATTCTATTAGTAAAATCTCTCTTTCCGTCTTATTAGAAGGTAAACCTTGCAACATGGAGGTTGACACGGGGTCAGCGCTCTCCATTATTTCCTGGAACACCCTCAAGGAGCTTCAACCCAGCCTATCAAGAAGCCGACTCCAGAAGTGCCAGCTTAGCCTAAAGGACTACCAGGGGAAGACCATTCCTGTAATCGGCAGAGGCAAGTTTTTTGTTAATTTTAAAACCTTTAAGGGCCACCTACCTCTAGTGGTAGTGAGCGGCAACCTCCCTACACTTTTGGGACTTGATTGGTTTCCCCACCTCGGGTTAGGTCTAACAGGAGTCCATGCTACCTCAACCTCTGACACGGACTCCTGTTTGCTGATTACTCAGACGTATTCAGTGATGAGTTAGGGTGTTATAATGGCACCCCTATCTCATTTTCAGTCGATCCCCAGGCAGTCCCAATTCGGTTAAAACCTCGCAGAGTTCCATTCGCCATTCGGCCTAAATTAGACCTTGAATTAGATAAATTATTAAAACAAGGGATCCTGGAGCCTACAGACTTCGCCAAATGGGAGACGCCCATCGCCACACCCTAAAAAAGATGGTAGCCTGAGAATTTGCTCAGACTACAAGACCACAATCAATAAATTCTTGCAAGTTAGCGCTTATCCAGTACCCATCATTCAGCATTTATTACATACTTTTGAACCTGGCACTATCTTCGCCAAATTGGACATGTCTCAAGCATATCAACAGTTCCCTGTTGATGACCAAACGGCAGAACTTCAGACCATTGTCACCCACAGGGGTGCTTTCCGGTGCAAGCTGCCTCCAGTTTGGCGTAAGTGTTGCCCCAGGCATTTTTCAATCCCTCATGGAGCGGATTTTACAGGGCCTTCCTGGAGTAGTACCCTACTTCGATGACATCTTAGTCTCGGCCAGGAACAGACCCCAACTCTTCCAGAGAGTTAGAGCAGTCCTGGAGAGGTTCAGGCAGCATGGCCTCAAGTTAAAAAGAAAAATGTGCCATTGCCACTAGACAGGTGGACTTTCTGGGTTATAAAATTGACGCCTCAGGCATTCACCCCTGGAGTCCAAGGTTAAGGCAATACACGAGGCACCCACTCCAACCTCCAAAGCAGAACTGCAGGCCTTTTAGGGCTCTTGAACTTTTACGCGTCATTCCTGCCCCATAAAGCCTCTGTGGCAGAACCCCTCCACAGACTTCTGGATAAAAACGGTTTGGCACTGGGGACACAAAGAAGACTCCGCTTTCCGCGCAGTCAAGTCGCTACTCACATCAGAGGCAGTGCTTATCCAGTTTGACCCCAACCTCCCATTAGTACTGGCCGCAGACGCATCTCCTTTCGGCATTGGGGCAGTTTTAAGTCACAGACTGCCCAACGGCTCCGAGGCCCCTATCGCTTTTTTTTTCCAGGACGCTCTCTGCAACAGAGCGCAATTACAGTCAAATTGATAAAGAAGCCTTGGCAGCTGTTACAGCGGTGAAGAAATTTCACGAATTTCTCTTTGGCCACTTTTTCGAGCTAGTCACCGACCACAAACCGCTTTTAGGGTTACTAGCAGGTGACAAGCAGACCCCTCAAATTCTGTCCCCCAGAATGACCAGATGGACCCTTTCCTAGCAGCATACTCAGTATAGACTTGTGCACCGCCCGGGTAAAACATTGTCCCACGCAGACGCTCTTAGCCGCTGCCCCTGCCTGACCCAGCTGAAGACCCTGCCCGGTCAACGCCATTTTTGAAGTCACCCAACTGGACCTACCAATCACTGCCCTTGATATTGCCAATAAATCCAAAACGGACAAAACGATCGCCCAGGTACTGGACTGGGTGAGGAGGGGGTGGCCGGGCAGTGACATTGAAGCTAAATTCACGCCATTTAAGACCCGCTTACAGGAACTGTCGAGCTTACAGGGCTGCCTGCTATGGGGCACTCGAGTGGTCATCCCGACATCTCTGCGTGCCGAGTGCTGGAGGGCGTTGCATGAAGGCCACCCTGGCATCGTCAGAATGAAGGCGTTGGCGCGGTTACATTTGGTGGCCCGGCCTTGATGAGGACATCAACAAATGGGTAAGCTCCTGCCATCCCTGCCAGGTTTCCCGTCCATCCCTCCAATTGCCACCCCACCAAGTGGGAAAGTGCCAACGCACCCTGGTCCAGGATTCACATCGACCTCGCGGGCCCATTGCATGGCAAATGTTCCTCGTGGTCGAGACTCTACTCAAAGTGGATTGATGTGGCACAACTATCCACGACCACTTCACAAGCAGTCATCAAGGCATTGACTCGCCTGTTCGTAACGCACGGTCTACCAGACTCCATTGTTTCCGACAATGGTCCCCAATTCGCCAACCGAATTCAGTCGCTTTTACGGCCAACCTGGGCATTCGTCACATCTTCACGGCCCCTTTCATCCTGCCAGTAATGGGCTAGCAGAGAGAGCTGTTAGGACCACTAAAGAAGCCCTGGCCAGGTTCAACAAGGATGACTGGCACCACAAACTATCCTGTTTCCTGTTAAGCCAGCATTCAACCCCTTGCACAGTAACCAACAAGTCCCCGGCCGAGCTTCTGATGGGCAGACGCCTGCGAACTGTATTGGACAGGCTCCACCCACATTACTGCCCTGACTCTCCTCTCGCTTCCACATCGGGAGTAGGCATTTTGTCTTGCAGGAACCCGTGTTCGCGAGAAACTTCGCTGGCGACCCATTGTGGATCCCAGGAGAAATCGTAGCCATCACAGGACCCAGATCATACCGGGTTAAGCTGGAAGATGGCCGGGTCTGGAGACGACATCTGGACCAGCTTCGAGACGCCAGGGCACCCTTGTCAGCCGCGACTCGGGGCACAGACCGGTGAGAGTCCGCTGCAACTTCCACACAGCGACATCGACTCCGATGACCTGCTAACGTCTCCAGCCGGACCAGAGAATCCAAATGATGACTGCGGCGACCTAGGCGTCCAACCCATCCGAGCCAGACGGCGCGTGAGGACACTCCCAGCGTCCAGCCCTACTGACCCCGGACCTACTCCGACCGAGGGTGGTACTGGGACTCATCATCGAGCCAACAGTCGCCAATGGACTCTGATCCACTGAACAGCACACCAGAGTTGCGCCGCTCTGGGCGTCAGCACAAGCCTCCCGTATACCTCAAGGACTATGCGTGTTCGCATCTGGGGGAAGGGGTGTTATGTCCCTGACCTTGAAGAAGTTCCCACCAAGGTCCGTTCGCGCATGGGGCGGCTGCCCCTCCTCATTGGCTGGGTTTCCCCAGCAGCCTGTTATAAAAGCAGGCTGCTGGGTCCAGCCCTTGAGCTGTTCGCTGCGAGCCAGTCCCAGGCTGAGCAAGCACGTTCAGCCCTTGTAAATAAACCTTGTTGCACTAAGCCCTGGTTCAGCCTCTTATTTCCCATACTTAATAACTACCATGCCTTTTTAGTCAAGATAGCCATTGAATCTCTTTGCTTACAAAACAGCAGAACAGAACAGCAAACTCACCCTAGATAAATACCTAACCAGCTAAGACCATTTAAAAGTGGTCCCAGCTTCCTCTAAAGCAGGGGTATCAAACTCAATTTCATTGAGGGCCACATCAGGGTTGTATTTGACCTCAGGGGGCCCAGGGTGTGTGTGGCCAGGGGGGGGCATCGTTAGCTCGATGTCATTTGTATTGGGGGTGCCTGTGGTGGCCTGGGCAGGCTTGGGGGCATTCATTGTCTCCAGCAGAGGAAGGCAAAACCCTTGTCCTCCAGAGGAGCCTCGCCGTCCTTCTCAGGCCATGCGGAGAACCCCCCCCCATGGCGGCACAGGCTGTCCAGACCACTAGGCAGCAGAGGGCAAGCTCCCACCCCACAGCCCAGCCCCTCTTACCCAAGAGGGTGCCTGGCTGCGCTTACCTCCTCCTCAAGGCTCCTGCTACTGTGCTCGCTCTCCTTGGCCAGGTTGCTCATGGGGTGTGCAGGAGGGCAAATGTGGGTCAGAGGAAGGCCTACTCCCTCTCCATGTGAGGAGACCTGGCTTTGTAACCAAAGCATTTTCAGTGATAGGATAGAAGACCATCAGGAGAGGTCAGGAGGAAGAGACAGGGAGATGGCAAAAGGGCAGTAGGGCTGGCTGGTTGCCAAGTGCGAAGGCAGGATTCTCCCTTCCTCTCATTATAAACTCCCTTCCTTCCTTCCTTCCTTCCTTCCTTCCTTCCTTCCTTCCTTCCTTCCTTCCTTCCTTCCTTCCTTCCTTCTTTCCTTCCTTTGTTTTCGGCTGCAATGGCTTCCTCCAGCACTCTGCCAACGAAAGCAGCCTCCACCAAGTTGTAGATCAGTGCCCAGTCTTCCTGGGCTGAGCCAAGGCACCGCAGACCACTCTGTTGCTGTTTCCAGGGTGGCCCCGCAGGCCAGATCTAAGCACTCCATGGGCTGGATGCAGCCTATGGGCCTTGAGTTTGACACCCCTGCTCTAAAGGACGAAGTGGTCTTTCTCAGAACAGACTGGGGAGCACGAGAGAACTCAGAGAGAACAACAAGGTAGAGTTACATATCTTGAGCAGAGTATTCCATGGTTTCTGACATCAACACAGTTCTGTTTTAACCCATTTCTGAGCAATGTATCAGTAATATAACCATTACTGTTCTCAAAAAAATTGGATAAACTATTGTTAATTTTTAACAGAACTTCCCCCTATGATTATAGCAACCCAGGTCTCTGAATGCTTCTAATAGTCACATGAATAATAATGTAAATGATCCGGTATAGAGACAATTGCAAGAAATCACTCTCTGCTTCTAATGATTTCTGGGAAGAAATCATCCTAAATAAAGAGGATAGATCAGTTTTGTTCTGGTTAACTCTTAGACTAGAATTGACGTCAGTCTAGTTGCAGTAAAAAGGTGGCTTTTCATCAGGCACAGTTCTGATCTGCAGGGATACCTGAGCAGAATACCATTATTATTACCAGCAACAACATTTCTGCTTTTCCAGATTAGAAAAGCCTTGAGTTAAATGCAAATGCTGAAAGCGTTTTCAGGAAGAAATGATGTGCACTGGATAATTGTATATATGTCATTTTTAAACTCTCTTCACCTTGTTTGGAGAGCTATTTAAAATTCAGAAGCATGTAATGATTGCTTACATGGCAAGAAAGCTCAGGATGGAATAGTTGAAGCAGAATTTTATTTACAGATAAATTTAGGCTTAATCGGTTTCATGACTTAACTACAGAGGTTAAATTAGTATAACTCGACTATAAAGTTAATATTGATTCTTTACAAATCATTCCTGATGTGAATTAGCCACTGCTCTACAGTATTCCTTTTAGGTTTGGGGTGTCAAACTCGATTTCGTTGAAGGCACATCAGGATTGTGTTTGACCTCAGAGGCCCAGGGTGTGTGGCCAGGGTGGGCATGGCCAACTCAACATCATTTGTGTCGGGGGTGCCTGTGGTGGCCCGGGTGGGCCTGAGGGGATCCATTGTCTCCAGCAGAGGATGGCAAAACCCTTGTCCTCCAGAGGAGCCTCACTGTCCCTTTCAGACAGAGGACCCCGGATGGTGGTGTAGGCCTTCCAGAGCCCTAGGCAGCAGAGGGCAAGTACCCAGCCTGGCCCTTGAACTCCCAAGGCACTGGGACCCCACAACCCAGCCCAGCCCTGCTTCCCCCGAAGGGTTGCCCGGCTGCACTTACCTCCTCCTCAAGGCTGCTGCTGCTGTGGTCACTCCCCTTGGCCAGGTTGCTTATGGTGTGTGGGGGAGGGCAAAGTGTGTGGGTTAGAGGGAGGCCCACTTCCTCTCCTCATGAGGAGAGCCAACTTTGCAACCAATGTTTCCTCAGCAATAGGATGGGATACCACCAAGAGAGTCAGGAGGAGGAGACAAGGGGATGTTGAAAGGGCAGCAGAGCTGCTGGTGGCCAAGAGCTAAGGCAGGATTTCCCTCAGACCATCCCTCCCTCCCTTTCATTATAATCTCCTTCCTTTTGTCCCTCCCTCTTCATTTTCTTTCCTTTCTTCCTTTCCCCTTTTCCTTCTTTGCTCTCTTCCCATCTTTCCTTCTTTTTCTTTTTCTTTCCTCTTTCCTTTTCTCCTTTCCTATCCCTTCTTGGATGCTCAAATGCAAAAGGGGAAAAATTTCTTGATGTTTCCTTGCCATGTGATCAAATGCCACTTTTGCTAGTAGTTTCTTTTCCTAGCACTCTGCCAGTGAAAATGGAGCTTGGGACAGCTGTGCACAGCCCTCCTGAACTCCATTTCTGGCTGTCACAGCCTCCTCCAGCATGCTGCCAGCTGCCACCAGGTTGTAGATCATCCCCCGATTGGCCTGGGCCGGGCCAAGGTACTGCAAGCCGGACCTTCACTGTTTCCAGGGTGGCCCAGAGAGCCAGATCTAAGCACTCTGAGAGTCGGATGCGGGCCACCGGCCTTGAGTTTGACACCTCTGTTTTAGATACTCAGACTGTTTTCTTGGATTATTTTCTCAAGGTCCATTGTATCATGTCTCTGTGAGTGACGTAGTGACCTAGTGATAAAGACACTTGTCTCCCACTCAGAAGGTTGAGAGTTCAATCCTAGGTAGCAGCAGATGTTTTTCTTGTAGGGGACAAAGAAAAAATATTTGCTGCAAACTCCACATGGCATTAGAAAGGGCATCTGGCCAGTAAATGCTCAACTCCATCCAGTCACCCCGACTGTACTCCAAATTAAAGGATTACAGGTCATAAAAAGGAAAAGATATAGGGTGTGTGCATGCATGTCTTGGTATGTGCATATAAATCCAGGAATGGTGTTGCTAATAAATAATAATACTTCCTACGTCTGATGAACTGTGAGGATTTTTATTCATTCATCTAGGAATGAATTTAAAATCAATTAATCTTCATTGAATAATATTATGGAAAACGTATCTTTCCAAAACTATTTTCAAACTCCATCATTTTGAAACGTTAATTTAATACCATGGGCAAAGGAGCTGGCAGAAGAGTGGAGTTGAAATTCAAGTGCATAAACCAACCAAGCATATTTGAGTCTCACAGTTCCAGAAGAAAAGAAGAAGAAATTGTAAAACTGCTTGCTTGTTGCTTCACTGTTTAAAGAAAATGTTTATTATTTTGGAATTAGATTATGAATGTGGGCACAATCCAGTCCACAGGAACTTTAAATTTATTTCTCTTAGATTTAAATGTTTCTTACTTTTTCCACTGCACTCTGAGCAGGGCCAACTCAGGGGGCCCAGGCTTTTCTGTCGGTTCTGAAACTTCTGAAGTGCTCGTTTTCACTTGTCATCAAAGTTCAGCACACTTTTTACCATTTTAAATCACTTGGACTTTACTAGGCTTAATTCCAGTTTGATTACACCTAACAATTATAGAAAAACACTTTATCATAATAATGTTGTAATAATACTGAAAATACTTCTGACTGTTGCTTGATTGTAGGATTTTTAAAAATTGAATAACAATAATAATTTGTACAGATATTTGGGTGGGTGTGGGAAGATGAAAATGCTTCCTAAATATCTGTAAAAAAGTCTCACAATATGCATGCCAATTTACTTCACTAACCTGAAGCATATTATATTTTGAAATGAACTAACTATGAAGTGGGTGATTGGTGGTATCAACTCACTTCCAGGAGTGAGTTAATAACCTTGAGAGTTGATATCCCTAAAACCAAATATCTCTAGAACATCAATCTGTATTCCTCCCCTCCCCCATTGCATCCATATGGAAAAGGGGAAGGAAGAGGGTAAAGTCTAGCCAGCTGAGTCTCTTTGGTGGCTATACCTTGATAATTGTGCTGATTTAATAATAATAATTGTAACCTTCCTAAGACCTTGAGAAGAATCCAATAATAAAAAAAATGCCAAATCTAGGCAGTTCTATCTGGTGGATTGCGTGTAATTAACAAAATAGGAGGGGGAGGGGGAGGGGGAGGAGGAGGAAGAGGAGGAGGAAAGTGACAGTGCCCCTCTTCTCCTTTAGAAATTGGAAGATTCAAAATTGTCATTGCAAGAGTAACCCTTCCATTCTGTGATGTGTGTGTTGCTGGCACCCAAAGTGAGTCTAATGCATGTCGTGCAGAGAGAGAAACCTCTAAATTTCAGTGCCCTACACACACTCATCAATAAAGCAAGGCTTTCAGACTTAAATGGATGAAGCTGGTAAATGTCTACATCTGCTCTGCATCAATTTATGTCATAAAATGTTCACAAATATATAAGTAAATGAATAAATTGACAGCACTCCAAAGCCAAGCTTTTTATTAGATGAGCTATATCAATAGGTTAAATACCAGAGCCTTTATCCAGACCTTATTCAATCCATATACAGCAGGAGTTTTGCCTGGGGATAAAACTAAAGGACCCACAGAAGGATGGTGCACTGTTAAAGCTTACTTTGTTCATCTCACTCGTGTGCAAAACTACGATGGGTAACATCCAGAGATCAAACATATTTATATTTCAGATATACTGACCTTTTGTAATTATATATTGAAATGTAGGTGTACGGTCCATCCTAAGTTAAATACATTTGAATTTCAGTGTTTCAAACATAAGAAGAGTTATCACGTGAATGTGATGTAAGCATTATTGCAGTGGGGACATGGAGCTGTTGCTGAACTCTGGAACAATTAAGACCTATGAGTGTCAGACATTCAGTAGTGTGACATTTGAGACCTTGAGCGCAGTGGTGGGATACAATTTTTTTACTACCAGTTCTCTGGCCGTGGCTTGGTGGGTGTGGCAGGGGAAGGTTACTGCAAAATCTCCATTCTCACCCCACTCCAGGGTGAAAGTTACTGCAAAATCCCATTCCCACCCCACCTCACTAACCTGATTTCCAGCTCCGTTCTCCTGTGCAGGGCAACAAAAGAAGACCCAGCCAATCAGCTGGGACTCGGGAGGCAGAGAATAGATGGGGGCAGGGCCAGTCAGAGGTGGTATTTGCCGGTTCTCTGAACTACTCAAAATTTCCGCTACCGGTTCTCCAGAACTGGTCAGAACCTGCTGAATATCATCTCTGTCTTTGGGACACAAAAAGACCAAAGGCACAGATTGTTGACACCTGATAGAAAATACTGACGTCCTTCTTTTGCTGCCGTTAAAGGTTTGGTGGTTTTTTTTTGCCTAAAGCAGTGTTTCCCAGACTTGGTAACTTTAAGACACACGGACTTAAAACTTCCAGAATTCCCCAGCCAGCATGGGACCTGAGCAATACGGACAGGGCAAAAAAGATGTAGAGAAGAAGGGAGGTAAAAAGCAAATATAAGAGCCGGTTTTGAATCATGCTATTTTCCTCTTACATAATTAGGTGGGTGGAAAGAGGGGAAAAAGGAGTAAAAGAAAAAGAAAACCTCAAATGCTTGCTAGGTGACGCCAGGGAAGGGCCCAAAGCAGCCGATCTTGCTGGAAATGGAATAGGTTGCTGTGTCTCTGCTTCGGAATGACTGGTGCCTGGTTTTCTTGTTTTTAATATTCATCAGGTGCTCGTTAAAAAGAAAATCTCTGCAACTATGTGGCTTGTTTTTGGAGGACATGGAAGTTTGGGAAAGAAAAAGTTTTCTTCAAAGACAATTCAACAAAGCCCGTGCTGTGCAGGGTAAAGATTGAGCCTCCTGATGCATTCTTTTTCCAAGAAAATGGTAATGGAACAGGAGCTGCCAGGCAATAGCTCCAGAAAGGCTCACTTTGCATACTGAAAAGCCCCAATATTATGTACAATGGCAAAATCTAAATTATTACTACATTCAAGCATGTTGAAAGTGATTCTTCCTCCCGCCAGGCCCTGCAAAATTACAGTGGCAAATGACGACTGTTGCTTTTCCTCCTAATGTTCTTATGCAATTGTAATTCTGAATTTTAAAAAAAACAAAACTCTTTTGTATTCAAATACATTTTAGAGCCAGACTTTCTCTCTCAACTTGCCTAGGCTAAAATCCTTAATGTAACTTTAAGCATTCCCTCCCCCGTCAATAATTTTTAAATTCAGAGATAAAAGTGTGTGTTATTATGCCTTTCTTCTCCATCGGGGGTCCAAAAAGCTTTTGGGATGATTGTTATATTTGGGAGGTGAAAGCATTTTAATGGGCATTCTCTTTGAGGGAATGCCACAAAGGCCCAGGCAAGGCGCACAAAAAATTGCCATTTACCAAAAGCCCTCCATATTATCTGTTTGGCTTCCAGAAGGTGCTATTAGCTTATTTCTGCTAATACATGTATGATGTATTCTGCTAATACATCTCTCTGTTATTTTATTTTCTAGCATGCTACCAAAAACCAAAGAGCATAGCCCAGCAGAATTCTTGGAAGTACCTATTATACTCTTCGTTTTGCAACATGCTTCCTTCCCATTTAATTTATTTTTAATTAAAAGAATCTGAAAATTATAAAATAAAAATCGGTTGAGACAAAGACTTGGATGGATACTGAGGGAGGTATCTGCAGGCTTTGTATACTGTAGCTATTGTTCATTCTAATATTATAATTTTTAGAATAATAATAACAATAATAACAATACCTTGATAGGTGGATAAAAATGTCAAATCCAGTCTAAAAATCTGGCTGACTATGCAACCAACCATAATAAAGTAATAGTAAAGTATTTTTTCTAGGAAACTTATCCTCAGACGATATTTTTCTGATACTTGCTCCTACAGTTGCCTCTTTTTAAGGAAACATTGACTAATCCTGGACAGTACATAATCAACTTCCAAGAATTAAAAGTAACTTTTTTTCAAATAAGGGCGCAACCTTTTTTTTTTTTTTGATTGTTTTGAAATATAATTGTCAGGTTTCATGTTGATTATACACTGCAGTGAAGATTCAAAGTGAATCATATAGGAAAGGAGCTGGAAGCAAAATGACATGCATTTGAAATCCTATATGAGTACACTTTTAGGTTCTGTTCTGATAACATGTGACATATTTAAAATGATTAATATTTGTCAGAGTTTTAATTGTAACAAGTAACATTTTACATCTCAAGGAAACATATGCCAGTAATGTAAGGTTCATACCTGTGGGCTGACATACTATGTAACTTTTAGTTAATGTTATTTAGTGTAGAATGTCTAGATAATTTAGTCTGTTGACTACATGTGTTTTACCATGTATTGTCTGGGCATTAAGATTAAGAAGAGATCAGTTCTGTTCCGTGCTGTCTCTCTTTGCAATGACAAATGTAATTGCTTGTTCTTCACAGTTCTTCTGTTCCTGGTTCCTTAATCTGTACTGGTATCTGTCTACAATGTGCTATCACTTCCCAGTGCCTAATCGCAATATATCTACCAGTTTATATTCACTCCCAAGCGTTCCAGTAACATTTGCTTTTATCTTGCTGTTTTTTTAACCCCATTTCCCCACTTATTTATTTATTTTCTCTCAATAACACACTAATCTCTTTAGGAATCCTTTCTAGGACCTACCCATGCTTTCTCAGTCACTCTCCCTGTATTATAATGCAGGGGTTCCCACCCACCTGGGCTGTGGATCATCACTAATCTAAGATGTGCCAGAAACCAGGCCATGCAAAGTCCCATCTGTGCATGTGCAGGATGCAGGCAGCATGGCAAACCATGCACACAGCCAGTCCATGGAAAAACCTATCTCCATTGAATTGGTCCCAGGCACTGAAGAGGTTGGGGGCACTGTAATAATGTGTGTCTTGTTCATTATGGTTTGTTGAATAATCCATAACTGCAGTGTTCAGGGGTCACCAACCTTTTGGACCTCAGGGACCATCAAACTCATAATTTTAAATCCCATGAACCACAGACCCTGGGAAAATCCCTACCGATAGCTCATTCTTTATTTGGGATTGCACAATACCATCTCCAACTCCGTTCTCAGGGGGAGAGAGAGAGAAAGAGAGACTTTTGGCTTCATGTAAGGAAAGCAGCAGAAGCAGCAGAAGTCTTTCTTTCTCTCCCCCAAACTCCACCAGAAATGAGTCTTTGTGAGACTTGTCGCACCGGCGCAGCCTCTTAGAATAGAATGTCTTGCAGGGTCCCAATGACTCATTTCTGGTGAAGTTTGGGGAAGAGAAAAAAAGACTTTTGCTGCTTTCCTTGCGTGCAGCCAAAAGCAGAAGAAGAAAGAAGTGGAAAGAAGCAGCCCGGTGGCCAGGCCAGGTGCATGGGGCGAGTGAGGCAAGTTCCCCCCTCTGCCCTCTCCCCTCACTACCTCATGTTGTTTGCAATGCAAGCCTTGTGTTCCCATGGGCCATGTGGGTGGCACAGACTTGTGTTTCCACACAGCCTGGATTAATTGCTTTGGGAGGTGCTTTGGGGGTGACATTTCTCTGTGGACCACCAAAATTTTCTCATGGACCACCAGTGGTCCCCAGCCCACTAGTTGGCGACCACTGGCTTAAATCACACATTAAGCTGAAATGAAACAGATAACAGCATGTTTTATTCTAATATGTAAATCCAGCCTATCTCTAAGACTCATCTGCAATACACACACTCTCACACACACACACCCAGAGAGAGACAGAAAGAGAAAGAGAGAGAAAGAGAGAGAGAGAGAGAGAAAGAGAGAGAGAGAGGCAGAGAGAAAAGTGATAAAGTGATAAAGCATTGAACTGCCCCGTTCTCTTGACTGTCTTCAGCTTAGCTCACCAAAACATTGCAGAAAATACTGGAAGAGTGTTAAGATGCAATAGAGATAGTGTGAGAGAAATATTGAATTTATGCTTGGAACTATATTGGCACCCCAACTCTCCAGAAGAATTAGACAGACTCTATTCAGTGCACTCATACTTTCTTTTATCCTGCTGTGTTGTTTCCTCTTCCTCATTATTTCTCCCAGAGCACTACCATGTGCAATGACAACAATTGTCCTTTTAACAATAAGAAACACATGAACTCTTATGCAACATCTGCTCTCAGGAATTGTCTTCGCCCTAAAAAATTTCTTTACTTTTTTCTTGGGGTAGGATGGGGGGGGGGGTTGGGGGGAAGAATAGGTATCATTATGTTCATAACACTAGATGAATCCTAGAACGGAGTGCAAGGTTTTCATTTTTCATTTTCTTCCTAGGATTTCTTATTCGTGGTATCAAGAACATCAGGAAAAATTTCAACATCCCCTTTGTGACAATGGGAAGATAAACCTTTTCTTTCCTGTGTTGGACAATATTCCCACAGGAATAACCCATTGGATGCTGTATGATCAAAATCAAGAGAAAGTGAATACTTTCTCCCACTCTGACCTCCATCCAGAGCCCTTCTGACTCGTTTATCCTTAACGCTACAGGCTAATTGGTGAAAAAAAGTAGATCACTTTTGCTAGAGATCTGAGCTGCTGGTTTGCAAAGGGCTTTTGAATTTAGGACAAAAACAGCATGAAATTAGATCAAAGGCTGTGTATGGCCTGAGGCCTGCAGGTTGCCAACCCTGCTTAAAAGAATGCTTGGAACAAGCTAATTTACTGTAACTCACTGCCGTTAGGGAGTGTGTGAAGATGATTAATGGCAGTCTCAAATTCAATTTAAAGCTTGGTGCATTTTCTTTTATTTTCTTACTGATTGGCAGCTCAGTTCAAAAGTCTTGGGATGGAGAGGTATACAAATATTGTGAGAAATAAATGAATTATTTGGAAGTTAAGCCTGGAAAAATGAGATGGTTGCATTAAATTATTGGCCGACGGCAATACTTCTTTCTTTGGGTTTAGCATCTTTGACAATAGACAAGAAGATTCCAAACAAAGTGGAAGTGAGCAGGTCACAACAAGCATTTCCTCCTACAGTAAAAAAAAAAATATGGCAGGAATACGGGCTGGACTATTGGAAAAGGATAAAGATGACATCTTAAGGGAGTTTGATGAAGTTTACAGGATTAGCACTAATTATGCGAGATGCCACAAATGCCCAAGAGAAGTCCATATACGATTTGTGAGAAGGAGTGTCCGAGATATCATATATAGGATGTCAAGAGATGAAACAATCGCGTATAAAGGTAAAGAAGTCTTGATTCTCAAACAAATACCAAGAAGAGTAAGAGAACAAAGACGAGACTACAAGTTCTTAGCAGCTTACCTAAATCAGAAAATAATCGTATTTAAATGGCTAATCCCAGAGGGGATGTTAGTTTTTCGGAAGGAAAGGAAAATTAAAATAGACTCCATGGAAAAGGCCCAGGAATTTTATGAGGGATTGGTAGCTCCGGGAGACCAGAGCAGAAAGGAGGAACTGGAAACAAACTCCCAGGAAGATCAAGGCTGTCATAAGAACAGAGATGGAACTTTAGGAAATCAAGGAAATACTCATCTACATCAGGAGAGAGAAGAAAGTAGGACACATCTTCAGGCACAAGGAGAGACCCGAGCCATTACAAGACAAAGAGCGAAACAGAATTAATTAAATGGAAGAAGAAAAGAAACAACTATCAATTAATATAAATGGTTTAAACTTGACGATAAAAAGAAACAGAATAATAACTAAACTAATCAAACAAAATGCTCATATAAAAGGAAAAACTTCCAGTTTGCAGGGCTTCGGTGGCAGGCAGGAATCTACGATTGTGCGCTGTTTCTGCCTGGGGTCACCACTGGAGCTCCCCAAGCCAGCTGGATTTGGGGCTAAGCCACCCCATAGAGGTGGTGAAGTGGGGGGAGATTCCAGCAGGGTCAAGGAAAGCCGCATCTTTCCTCCTCAGCTGGATAAACTCTCTTTCCCGAAGGCAGTAAGAGCGGTGGTCAGAAATGGCTGCCTCAAAAAAGCACTCATCTGGAAAAGAAAGTGCAGGAGGAAGTTAAGAAGTAAAAGTTTTGGCTGACCAGGATAAGAAGCAATAACTAAGGTATCCTGGAATTTAAATTTTATAAAAGATACATCGCTCCCAAAGAAGACTTGGAAGCAGCGAATTAAAGTGAAAAGGGAAAGTTTTTTTTCCCACTGTCCTTCCTTACGTTGACAGAGAAGAAAGATGAATGAGAAATTGGAAAAATCCACTTTGGCACCAATAGGTAAACTGGAAATATAATTAAATGCCAAGGGGACAATAAAGATTTCTGAACACTAAAAAAAAATTTTTTTTGCTATAAGTGGGAAGGGAGAGGAAAAGAATAAGGGCAGGATTTAGAAGGAGGAGTCTGCCTGGAATTCAAAAGAAACTAAAGTTAAATCTTAATAAGACTTCTAAAAGATACATTTTAACTGGAACTTTGCAACTAAATAGTAACTCCAGGAAGAGAAAGTGAAAAAAGAAGAAAGTGTTAAAAGAAACAGCTTGTGTGTATTTGGATTGCTTGGTGACTTTGGGACTTCTGGAAATTATATTTGAATCACTAAAAACAATTGGGTGGTTGTTTAAAAATTTTTTACAATGGCATCACTTGTGGATGAACTGAAAATGGAATTTAAAAAATATAAAGAAGAGGAACAAGAAGGGAAGGGCTCTTTTGGCTCCGTTTTTCAATTCTTAGAAATGGCGATCTGTACCTACGAGAAACTACAAGAAAAGACTGCTCAACAAGAAGATTGGGACAAAGAAGAAGCCATCTTCAATGAACAAGTAACTTTATCTGGGGAAGAAAGGGGAAAGGGGGGAAAGAGAATGGAGAATTTAAGACCTAAAAAAACAGCCAAAAAAAGGGAAAAATAATGTGAAAAGTGGATATAATGTTAGAAAGCAACAGAAAAGGGGAACACAGAAGAGGGAAATGGAGGTGGAGAGACAAGGGGGTAAAAAGGGGAGAGAGAAGAAGCAAGGAAGGAAGGGAAGAGAAGTTACAAAGGTTTGGAGCAAGATGTAAAGAAACAGGACTTATTTAGAGATTATGGGTGAAAATTTAACTGAAAAAGCAATTCTGCAAAGGTACATAAGATTGTATTGTTATATTTGTATTAGAAATAATGTTAGAAAATTGGAAACAACATATGATTAAAAAGTGGGATAAAATAGTCAGTGTAATTCAGTGAAACTTTTGTGAACAAAATAAATGAAATGAAATAAATGAGAATTGAATTAGGAAGGAATGGGAACATTTTAATTACTTAATGTTTTAAAATATAAGTGAAGTGGTGGTGGGGGAAGTAACTATGGAAAGTTTATAAGTGTTCCCATAGAAGCATGATACCTATTTGAAAAGTAATGTGTAAAATGTTTAAGATTTAAATGAATATTAATATTAACAATAGAATTGAATTGGCATGGATTGTTGTTTTAATTATATTATATATTCATATTTTTTTCTTTTTTAAAAATACAGTGTGTAGCTTTAGAATATACCAAGCAGAATCCGAATGGAAGTTATGTATTATATTAAGTGTTATAATTTTAGGGGAAAGATATAAAGGCGTCATACTCCAATCAGTGATTACAGGAGAAATTTTGTTTAATGAGAAAAGATAATAGACAGCTGAAACAGGACAGACAAAGAATATAAGTACAATCATCTGAATTGAGATGAAATAAATAAAACAAAATTAAGAAAGTTAAAAGAGGGGAGAAGCTATATAGAAAATGTAGAATGGTATATAAAAATGAGCACGAACTTGAATTTGTGTCTGTACGAAGAGATGTAACCCAGGATCAAGCTGCTTTCAAAAAAGATGTTTTATGTTTTTATGTTTTATGTTTTGTTTGTTTATGTTTGTTTTTAAAAATCAATAAAATTTTCAAAAAAAAGAAAGAAAAGAAACTCATATAAAGAAAACAGGTGAAAAATACCTAGAATGTCCGAAATTAGGGAAGCTATTTACCGCACCAGCAGACATGGGGAAAAAGAAAGGGATTGCAGTATATGTTAAAGAGGATTTGAAAGCAGATTTAATATGGTCAGATTCTGAGGGAAGAACTCTGGTTTTGCAGATCTGGATTAATGCCATCTCAATTCTCTTAGTGGTAATCTATGCCCCAAATGGAGATCAAAAAGAGTTTTACAACAAATTACAACAAAAAATTAAGGAATTAGAAACTCAATTACAGAGTACCCCAAAGGATCCAAAATTGCAAAATCAGATAATCATAACTAAACATAAATTGAATTTAATTGAACAAGAGAGAATGATTATAAATTTGTATACAATTAAACAAACTTATTTCGAGCAAGCTAATAAGCCAGGGAGATGGCTATCATATAGACCAAAAAAAAGGAAAGAAAAGAGATTGATATACCAGCTAATAGATGGAAAGGGGGATATACAACAGGAGATAGAACAGAAAAAAGAAATTGCCCATAAGTATTTTAAAGAATTATATAAAAAGGAAGAAGTTGACGAAGATAGAATAAGAAACTATTTAGATGAAGTGAAGGATAAAGCAATTGGGGAAGAAAGACATTACTTGGTTTGAATTGAAATCAGCAATCGAGAACCAGAAAAACAATAAATCCCCGGGACCAGATGGGATTCCAGGGGAGCTGTACAAGGCAATAGCAGAACAAATAGGACCTCTTATAGTGGAAGTTTTTAATGACGTCTTATTGGCAGCCAGGATGCCGGACTCATGGAGCGGGGCATTGAATTCACTGATCCCAAAGGAGGATTCGGATCCCTGATATATATATAATTATAGGCCAATTTCACTGTTAAATACTGATTACAAAATATTCACTTCTATTATAGCAAGTAGACTAAAAAGAATGTTAAATGAGCATATATATGAAGATCGAAATGGATTTCTCCCGACCAAACAAATCAGGAACAACTTAAGAATAGTACTAGATGTCTTAGAATTTTACGAAGCCCCCCCCCCCCAAAAAAAATTGCACTTATGTTTTTAGATGCAGAGAAGGCCTTCGATAATTTAAATTGGCAATTTTTAATCCAAAAAATTTATAATATGAATTTAGGCACCAAATTTGAAAATATTATAACAACCATTTATGATACACAACAGGCTAATATTATAATAAACAGGGAATATATCCGCCCAATAAAAATAGAAAAAGGAGTCCAGCGTTCCAGCGAATAGGTGCGAACTGGTAGAATCCCACCCCTGCAAATAAGGTAAAATACTTGGGAATATACTTGACAGAAAGATGTGGTACACTCAGAATAATTTTCATAAACTCAAACAACAGATTGTGACAGATTTGGCAAAAATGGGAAAAATTACAACTATCTTTAATAGGGAGAATAGAACAATTAAGATGAACATATTATCTCAAATTTTATATTTGTTCCAGACAATTCCAATTAGATTAGGGAAAGAGTATTTCGAGGACTTGAATAAAATACTGTTGAAATATATTTGGCAGGGGAAAAAAGCAAGAATAAAATTAAAATTATTTCAAGATGCTAGAATGAGAGGAGAATTTAGCCTGCCAAATTGGGAGTTATATTATCAAGCGACAACTTGATGTGGGACAAGAAATGGATTACACTAAGAAATACTAGATTATTGACACTTGAAGGACATGACTTGTTGTTGGGATGGCATGCCTTCCTATGGTACAAGGGATGTAAAACACGTGGTTATTTTAGAAGACATTATATACAAGAAGCTTTGTTATTAACTTGGGAGAAGATTAAAAGGCAACATTATTTAAAAATGCCAGTCTGGCTATCAACTATAGAAGCATTTTCAAATCCAGTAATATATAAAATGGAACAAACAGATATGGCAAAATATTGAATGAAAAGGGTGAACTCAAATCTATGCAAGAACTGGAAGAACAAGGTATAAGGATGAATTGGTTTTCATATGTGCAAATACACTCTAGATATGATAAAGATCTCAAAAAGAAGGTTTTTATGGTAGATTGACTGACTTAGACAAAATTTTAACAGGTACTGATGAAAAGGTGATTAAAAAATTATACGGATATTTACTAGAGGTTAAATTAGAAGAGGAACAAGTTACAGAAACAATGATTGCATGGGGGAAAATTTTGGGATATGGGATTGATTTAGAGAAATGGCAAAAACTGTGCTCTCAAAATTATAAAATGACAATGTCAACAGCATATAAAGAAAATTTGTATAAGATGTTTTACAGGTGGCATTTACTCCCAACGAGAATAGCAAGAATGTTTAAGAATAAATCTGAAAAGTGTTGGAGATGTCATCAGATACCAGGTTCATTTTACCATATATGGTGAACATGCATAGAGGTGAAAAGATATTGGACCACAATCCACACATGGTTGGAAAAAATGACAAAAAGATATACTGACTTCAAACCAGAGATATTTTTATTGGGTATTTTACCAGAAATATATAGTAGAGAATATATTTGATTGTAAATGTATTAACAGCAGCCAGAATTGTCTTTGCAAAAAATTGGAAAAATGAGAAAATACCAACACAGGAGGAAGTCATTAAGAAAATAATGGAATGTGCTGAAATGAGTAAATTGACATTTGAAATTAGAGAACATGAAGATAAACAATATTACAAGATATGGGATTTATTTTATCAATGGTTAGATAAAAAAATATGGAAATGATATATCTTAGATAACTTTATAATACAAGGATAATAGAATTATAGAGGATATAACATAAGGATGTATTATTATTGGATGGATTTATGATGGAGTATTGAATGTTATAATATAAATTAATCCAAACTGTTGAATGTCTCGCATAAAACGATGAAATAATAGTTATAGTCAAATAAATGATTAACAATGATAATAATTATATATGAGACTTTCACAGCCGTTTCAGTTTTAAAAGTTTTTAAAAGTTCAGTTTTAAAACAGAAATGGCTGTGAAAGTCTGACTCACAGACGAATACAATACAGAAGCCTGACGATGGCAGATGAGATTCTGCCGAAACGTTGCTACAACTTTAAAAACATAACTATAATGACGTGGGAAAGTACCCGAACAAAGCTGAATACCATACATGTAAGTACCCTGTTTCGGCAGAATCTCATCTGCCATCATCAGGCTTCTGTATTGTGTTCGTCTGTGAGTCAGACTATCACAGCCGTTTCAGTTTTGACTCACAGATGAACACAATACAGAAGCCTGATGATGACAGATGAGATTCTGCCGAAACATTGCTACAACTTTAAAAGCACAACTACAATGACCTGCAAGTAAGTACCTGCAAAAACTTAAGAATATATATATGTATATGTATATGTATATGTATACGTGTATGTATGTATGTATGTACGTATGTATGTATGTACACCAGATGGATAATATGAGAATTTATACAAACTATAAGTGAGAACTATGGAGATGAAGCACAAAAGACTTGTAACCAACCGACACACTGTATGTAACTGGAAGATGGTTTCATGTTTTGTTTGTGTATGTTTTTTTAAAATAAAAAATTTTAACTAAAAAAACCCAAGGACAAATAGACTGACAAACAGCTTCTATCCCAGGGCAGTAGCTCTTTTGAATTGTACTGTATAGTGCAGTGTTGGTGTGGTGTCGGGGGGTTTCAATTCAATGTGTGGAGTGTGAAGGATGTGTGTTTGTGTTTATTTTCATGGTCATGATGTGCACTGAAGATGGTGCTTGATTTTGTTGTACAAGATACAATGACAATAAAGTAAACTAACTGACTAACTAACTTTCATAAATGTAAGCTTGGACACCTGATTATTACAGAAAGCAAAACTGACATATTCTCACCTCTTCATCTACAGTAGCATGGTTTAAAATATTCACAAAGCCATGTATGAAGCCACATATCGATCTCCTGAAATATTGTATTTGGCCATTGTGAGTACAGATAGTCTTCGTTTAGTGCCCACACTTGGGACCAGCAGCTTAGTCATTAAGTGATATGGTACTAACTGAAACTACAAGTGTGCTTATGATCTTACTTCAGTTCTCTTGGCTTTACAGGCATGCAAATCTCATCACTTTGAGGACAGGTTGCAAAGTTACATTTTCATCCCCATCATAACTGCGAATGAACACTAAATGAGATAGTTGCTCAATGAGGACCATCTGTAAGACACATATTTAATAAACTGGATGATCTTCTGTTAACTAATATGTTGAATTTAGGCAAATCTTTGGCCTCCTAAGGTTATGTAAAGGTAATGTGATCAGCTGCTTAGTTTTTGAAATTATTTTTGTCTTGCTTTGAATGTTACATGTTTATTTCATAATTACTGTTAGTGGAATTGAGCACCCTTGATGAAAAGTTAGAAAGCACATTTAATGATAATTAAATAATACAATAACGGCAACTGTCACATTATTTTCAAATATTTATCTGAGTCTGAATATCTTACTTCTGTGTGTCTTAATGATGGAATAAACTTCCAAGTATATTCCTCTTAAATGATTCACAATTAAGTCACCATTATAGGACTGTAGATTGTGAGTTTATTTTGCATTTCTTTGTTTTATGTACAGCATTCTTGCTCTTTTTCATTCTGTACATCATGCTTTCAATGGGTTTTGTTCATTTTCTCCTTCTTGTGGAGTAAATGGATGATAAGGAGGAGGGTTGGTGCTCAGTGAGGTTTGTTATATTCCATTTTAATGAACATGTTTTATTCATCAACTCAAAGTATAGCAGAAAGGGTGACTTGAGGTAACTTCCCTTCAGAATTATTACAATCAACTGGTCCTTGCTAATACTCCACAAGAAGTGTATTTTTCAGAGAGTTAGCTCAGACAAAAGAATAATGTGCTGTCTAGAACATTTCCCCTCAGGGGCTAGACCTAGAAAATCAACCTGAGAACGATGGCAACTGGCAGAGACTTTTTGGGTTGCTCTATATATAAATGGAAGGGGTAGATTGGTAATGGATATGGAGAAGTGATAGAGTGAACAGCAGCAGAGGACCGGTCCATCAAGCCAGGCCACTCACCGACACGACCATTTCTTGCTTTGATGACTGAATTAGCACAAGTTCTAAACAGTATTGGAAGAGACATATTCATTCCACCAGGATGGGAACCGCTACAGTGCTGGTGGTCTTCAAGAATTTAGTTGCTGATTTTTTTTTAATGTATTCATCCCACCTTTCATTCAGGAATTCAAGGCAGTAACATGTAAGGTTCCCTCCTCCTGCAGAAGAAATAGGAGATACTCAATGGAAACGCTAATTACTGCTGAGTGGCTTAATAATTTAGTGCCATTTTCAATGTATTAAAGTGCCCAGATTCAGCTATCATGCTGTGAATTTAAAAACACACAAACCCGAACAAGGGTAGCAAATAAAGTTAATGAAATTGTAGGTGGCCCAGATAATATTTTTATTCTGATGGAGTCTATTTTTTTAAAGAAAAGAATAATGTTGGTTCTTCTTCCTGGGGAATCTGAGGAAGGACCAGGCTGTTTCCGATTGTTCACTCTCCCACCAAACCAGGCAGGAAACATGACTAGATGAACTAATTCTACTTTATTGTAAGGCTACATTAACAAGATTTTGCAAGTCTGAAGGCACAAGTGTCCTTCCACCATTATCAATTGCTTCATCCATAAGGGCAGGTTCTTCCTAAGTTTTTTCCTCTGGCCATTAGAGTAGGCTTTAACTGTAGCTCCTGCTTTTACTTGTTTCCTAGGCAGCATCTCTTACCTTTTTCCTCAAAAGTCATTCAAGATTTCATTACACCTACCTTTATTAAGAAATCATTACTACGAAAATAGAGATAGAAATAAAGAGAGGGGTGTACACAAAGAGAGATCCAGATAAAATATTATACAGATAGATGATAGATAGATAGATAGATAGATAGATAGATAGATAGATAGATAGATAGATAGATAGATAGATAGATAGATAGAGATATATAAACTAAATACAAAAAAGGAAAAAATAAAATTGTCCACATGGTCTCAGAAATTAAAAAGGTGAATATTTGCATGAATGTACTCTGTGTTTTAATAGCCCAAAGTATTAAAGTAATTACTGAATGAAGTAATAGAATAATGGGAGTCAATATTTTAACAGAAGATAAGTGAATGAGGTATGAGGAACTCAGTCATGTACGCTAGTCTGTTGTTTGCACAATTTCAACGAACTTTGCTACATTATGGGTGACATCTATTATCAGGCAAAAAAAGGGCTATTGACATGAAGTTCCTGGGGTGTATATAGCGAGGGAGGAAAATCGGTCTTGTGCAGATATCACTGTAGAAGGAGCAGTGCAGCAGCAAATGGAGAACTGCCTGAATTGAACCATCACTGCAGGGGCAGATTCAGCTCATCATGGCAGTTTTATAAAACCTCCCATAGAACCGCCATGAATATTTATTTATTTATTTATTTATTTATTTAGCCAAGCGATTATAAGATAACAGGTATAAGTATAAACATAGTTATGAATACATGAAATGGATACATGTAAGAAAAATAAAAAGAAATAATAGGACAGGGACGATAGGCACATTGGTGCGCTTATGCACGCCCCCTATAAACCTCTTAGGAAAGGGGTAAGGTCAATAGTAGACAGCTTAAGGGTAAAGTTTTTGGGGTTTGGGGAAGAAACCACAGAGTCAGGTAGAGTATTCCAGACATTGACCATTCTGTTGCTGAAGTCGTATTTCCTGCAATCAAGTTTGGTGCAGTTTACCTTGAGTTTGTATCTATTGTGTGTTCTTGTATTGTTATGGTTGAAGCTGAAGTATTCATTGACAGGTAGGACATTGCAATGTATAATTTTATATACTATACTTAGATCGGGCCTAAGGCAGCGTAGTTCTAGGTTTTCTAGGTTTAGAATTTCAAATCTGGTGGCATAAGGTATTCTGCAGTGACTAGAGGAGTGGAGAACTCTTCTTGTGAAATATTTCTGGACTTTCTCAACTAAATTAATATCAGATACATAATGTGGTTTCCAGACTGATGAGCTGTATTCAAGTATTGGTCTAGCAAATGTTTTGTATGCTCTAGTTAGTAGTGTGATATTATCAGAGAAAAAGCTACGTAGGATTAGGTTAACAACTCTTAATGACTTTTTGGCTATGTAGTTACAGCGGGCTCTAGCACTTAGATCATTAGAGATGAGTACTCCAAGATCCTTGACAGAGTTTGAATCCCACTTCCAAAAAGATAAATTATGAAGAAATTCAAAAGGAATATATAAATTGAAGGAGTCCATTTCTATGTCTATGCTTATTCTTTGGGACAAATTATTAATAAACTTTAAAAAAAGAATATGTTCACTTTTCCTGTAACTGCTAAATGTAACCATCTGTTTGGTGTGGAGCTTGCTGAAATGCCATTTTTTAGGTAGAATAAAATACAGAATGTCATTGAAAGGGATTTTGGAGGTCTTCAAGTCAAACCCCCTTTCCCCTATAACCATCCTGGACAAGTGGCTGTCCAACCCCTTCTTAAAAAGCTACAGTGTTTATAATCTCACTGCCATGTGTGATCAACATCTTGTGTCCAGATTTAATTTGAGAATGCATCAGTTGTATGTGTAAATATCCCAGGATTATAACACTATTATAACCGAACTGAAAATTAGTACTTGCCACCAATTTCTCTTATGTACCAGTGCCTAAAATGAATTGGTTTGAGCCCAGCTGCTTCTTAGCGGAATGTTTTTCAGATTTATCCATGAGTTGACATCTAATCTGCAGTCAAGTGGGCTGTGCAGTCAGTCTGCATGTAATATATGTCTGTTTGGCTTTCTTCCTCTTAATAGCTTTGTAGAGACATATATTGGGCAGGACTACAAACTACAAATCATACACATGGGTAGAAAGCAACTCGTTAAGAATTTCTGCAGGGCTTCTCTATCCAGTCGAGCCTAAAAAATTTTAAGAGCGAAATTGCCAAATTCATGGGAGCACTTTGGCCACAGCCATGATAAGAAACGTTTGCTTCTGAAAGATCTCAAGCCATGGAAATGGAGTAGAAGTAAACCATAACTCTTTGGGCTCTTACATCTAAGCACTTTACATTAAAAAAAAAACATTGATGATAAAGGTTGGAAGTCTACAATAACCTTCTATAATAGTGTTGGAGCTCCAATGACTCAATAATGATGTCCCTGCATGGGGCAACACATCCATTCTATGCAGCCCACTTCCTTGTTGGATCTTCTATAACTGTGGTTTCCTGCTGAGATGATGAGCCTTTGCTTCTGAATACTTCCGCTCCCATCTGAGTGTTTTTATTTCATGGTTCTTACAGCTGTTATTTGCAGGTTCCCAATAACTGACCAGGCTTTGAAGATTCCTCTTGCAATATCAAGTGCCTTGGAAGAAGATACAGATCAAGAGAAGATGAGAAAGATAGTTAAATTCTCCTATGCTGGACTGGTCATCTATTATTATGATAGTACTCTTATGTATTCAGGGTGTATATCAGACAATGTGAGTTTATAGGGATGTGGCTTTCCAGCTATCCTATTGAAGAGGCTGAACATAGACCAGAACATTCATTAAGTTTTTATTCAGTCATTGGATTTTCATCATAGAACAAACAATAGTGTGGGCAACTCATTATGTTTATTTGTATTATAATGCTCATGTGTGAATGCAATTCAAGTACCCTAGTCATAACACAAGACCAACATTTGTAGAAGCTGTTTTAGTGTAGAAATGTGGGCTGAGTAGAAATGTTTTGAGATGGCCACCACAGCATGATTGGAAAAGTGGTGAAAGCACCAAACAGACAATACGAATAACAGAAAAAAGGTCAATTGATAGGAATACAGGGAAATGTCAAGAACTATTCAGAAATACTGACAAAATGCCATGTACAAAATACAGAAGGATTTTGACAGACTAAACACTGAGGCCTATCTAATAAAATGAACTTGAGTGGGGACAAAAGTAAGGCTTTGCACTTAAGCAAGTAAAAACAAATGCACAGATATGGAAGAGCTGGTACTTAGCTCAATAGTAATAATTGTGAGAGGGTGCTAGACAAGTATGAGCTAGCAATATGTGGCAGCTACCAAAAAAAAAAAAAAAAAGCTAACACAGTCCTGGTTGCATTAACAGAGAGATAGAATTAAGTCCTGTGATGTGCTAGTCCTTGGTAAAATTAAACTTGGAATATTGCATCCGGTTTTGGTAGCATGATATCAAAAAGATGTTGAGACTCTAGAAAAGTGCAGAGAAGAACAATAAAGATGATGAAAGGTCTGGAGGGTAAACCATATGAAGAACAGTTGCTGGAATTGGGTATGTCTGGTCTAAAGAGAAGAAAGACTAAGGGTGACATGATCGCAGTGTTTCAATATCTAAGGGTTGCCACAAAAAATTGGGATCAACTTATTCTCCAAAGCACCTGAAAGAAGGACAAGATGGAAACTAATCAAGGAGAGAAGCAAACAAGAACTAAGGAGAAATTTCCCGACAAAGAGAAGAATTAATAAGTGGAATGGCTTACCTTCAGAAGTTGTGGATGCTTGGATAGTCATTTGTCTGAAATGGGGTAGGGTCTCCTGATTGGGCAGGGGGTTGGTTTAAAGACTAAGGAACTAAGGTCCCTTCCAACTCTTATTCTGCTATATAAGAGCTATGCCAACTCGGTATTCCTGAACCAGCTTGTGTGTGGTGGGGGGAGAGAGTGGGGGAGAGAGAGAGAGCGCAAAACTAGTTTATTTAACTTAGATGGACAATCTGTACCTATCGTTTAAATTCATAATCCTAATTTGCAAAATCTCCTACCAGGAAGTTTAAATAGTCACTGTTCAGCAATCTGTTCTCCAGGGAAAAAGAGTGAAAGAAAGAGAGAAGGTTAGGGTTAGGGTGAGGGTTAGCTTCTAACCTTAGCTTCTGCTGGCTCCCGCCCCACGTCTTGCCAGCATGCATCCCTTTACAGTTTGCCTCCAAATGAATAAGATCCTCAACAGGAGGAAAAAAGTATCCCACCTCTGTAAATATTACGGTAGATGTGCATGGAACATCTTCCTTTGAAAGGCATTCTAGAATAGTAAGAATTTTGTTCGTCAAGTTACTGTTTAAACAAATAAACTTGGAATGATATAATGTGGGAACACAGATGTAATGGTAATTGGTACTATGCATGTGTGTTTATTATTTATTGCACCTTTTTTCCCAGTATGGCAAGCAATATGGCTCTGGAGATCTCTTCGTGGTCTCAAGGGTATTGTGCCAATCATGCCTTATTTGCCAGTATGTGACACATGATCCTGGGCTATATAGGCCCTTGATTACATGCAACACGACTCTTTTCATATTAATAAATATGCCTCGGTTTATCAGACAAAACTACGACCGATTGCAGGGATGAGTTTGCTCATTAAAATTTACTTTGAGTAAGCCACCATCTCAATTACCTCTATATTATCCTCATGAAAAATTTACATGTTAAATATTTAACATTCCTATCAAGAGACCACAGACTACTGCATCCATAATAAGATTTTATTCATCCACGTCTCTTCTAAGATTGGAGTTAAGTCTATTAATAATGGTAATAACATTGTTTTTTAGAATCAAATGCATTGGAAAATAATGTTATGATAGGTGGGTTTCCTACAGAGCTATCAAAACCATATATCCAAGCTGGCTGTGTAGATTAGGTTCAATGGATAGGATCAGCAGTGCTTGCAAGTTTTTAAGCAACCATCTGCATTTCTGATTTTTATCTGAGGGAGTTGACTGGGGCAGGAGAGGTCTGAAGGGTGCATAATTTATCTTTATGAGCGGGAGATTATCAAAGCCCATTTAAATTCAGATGCAGCCCCTGATTTCATTCTAAAATGATCTTAGTCACAGAGACGGACTCTGTCCTTAATGGCAGAAAAACAAAGGAAGCACAGCCTTGTTGACACATGACAGTTCTACCAATTTGTTGGGTTTCAGAAAATAGAACTGGAGTGGAATTCTACTTAGGCCCTTAGCATAAATGTTTTGAGTCCTGGAAGCTTTGTCCACTCTGCTTTTTAAAATCTTTATAAAATTGGTAAGAAAAGTTAGCATAGCCATCTCTTTATTATGTGATTGGATGGGACTGTGCCTATGTGGAAATAAGGTCTGGAACAACCACCATCATATCATTATTAGCATTATCATCATCATTTCAGCCATTGTCTATCCACTGCGGGATCAAGACCTCATCGCCATGTTTCCAACCAATATGGTCCTGAGCTTCCTTTTTCCACTTGGGCCTTGCTGATGTCATCGATCCATCTTGTTTTAGGTCTCATTCATGGATGCTTTTTATCAAGTGGGATCCATTCTACGACTACCTTGCTCCACCTGCCATCAGTCCTTCTAGCTATATGACTAGCCCATTTCTGATTCAATTCTTTTACTCTCTTGATGATATTGTATACTTTTGTTTGTTCTCTAATCCATGTGCAGGTCTTTCTGACTTGACTTGCAATGCCAAGTGTGTATTTTTCCATGGCTCTTTGCACCACTTGTAGTTTTTGTTTTGATTGTGAGGTTTAGTGTCCATGTTTCACCAGCATGTGTTAGAACAGATAGCAATGGAACAATAGGAACCAATGAATTCACTCCTCAGAAGGGATGAAAAGATTTATCTATATCTATAGTATTTGTGAAAATATTCCAACTTAAGAAATAATATTATCAACTACTATAGCAAATTGATTAATAGAAGGAAAGAATGCATGAATGCACAGAAGTGGTATTCAGCAGGTTCTGACCAGTTCTGGAGAACCGGTAGCAGAAATTTTGAGTAGTTCAAAACTACTCAGAACCGGCCAATACCACCTCTGTCTGGAGATTTTACAGTATCCTTCCCCTGCCACACCCACCAAGCCACGCCCACAGAATCAGTAGTAAAAAAATTTGAATCCCATCACTGATGCCAATGTAGATAACAGACTAATGCCTGTGGGCACAATTATTCCCAGCTACCTCCACTGGTTTATATCACTTCCTTGGATTTAATTAAAAAAAATTCTAATTAAAATAGGAAATATGAAGCTGGCATATTATAAACTAAGGCATAAGTTTCTAGCATTGTATTTATTTGCAAGAATGGCTTCTTGATACCAAGGTCCTATAAGATATAGAAAACTCAACAGCTTAATTCCCTGAGTGCTTTTGAGTGTCCTTTTATCAACTATGGTTAGTGTACAAGCCATGATAGTGTCAGGCTTAGTTTTTCCACAATTATACAAGATCTGCTAATTTCTAAATTCATTTCTCACAATGAAAAGCACTTGGAGGCTATTATTAAAGATTATTCAGGAATGTCAGTTCGTTGTACAGAGATTAAGCCGTTAGAGTACACTCTGTATTAAATATTGCTGGGTTTGTTTTTTTTACTGTTTATAGTTTTACTGATTTTATAGACTTGTTATTTTGTTATTGACTTAATATGTACAGTGCCTAGAGCTTCTACCTAAATAAATAAAACATATCTTGCCTACCTTGAAATGAGGGAGTTGATTGTATGGTTCTCTATCACAAATTTTTAAAGCAAAATCCTTGATATCCCATTTTGTCTATAACCTATTTGCATTGCTTACTTGCTGTAATCATTTGGCACAAGAAATGTAAGCTGGAAAAAAAAGAGAGAAAAGAAACTGAACTTATAGAGGGCAGGGAGCAGATTTCTCTGCTGAATTAGGTCCTTGGACGTGCTACTTTCCAGATTATCTGCTGAACGAAGGAGTCTCCATTTCTTTTTAGAGTTCTTACTTGTTTTCTTTCCTTTCCCTTTTTTTAATGCTTGAGACAGTCTGGAAATGTAAGAAAGTGCCTGGCTGTGTGGAAGATGCTATGGAGCATTACACATGTCAGCACACATGACAATTGAAGATAATGTTCTACTCCACCAGTTGCCAAGTAAGTCCATTTGTATGGTTGCTATTTCTCTGAGCTCTGTTTACTTTCTTCAGAAGATGACTTAGCAATAAAGACATTTTGAATCATGTGTCTACCAATAACATTATTTACATTGTACTCCCAATTTAGTGTTCCAATGAAAGTGCATAAGGAAGCGAGCTGTGGTTCAGTCCTTTGGTGTTTATTTAAAAAAAGAAAGAAAGCCTTGATCATGCCAGAATAAGATGCAATCACATAGTCAAATTGACAAACAACTGCCCAGAGAATATTTGAGTATAAAATTAAATCATCTTTAATGTGGCCTCAAAAAATGAAAAATGGATGGTGCTAGGTGGGATGGAGAGTTCTGTGGAGCGAACAGCTTTAGTTACTCACATTTCATCTACACAGTAGTGTTATTATTTTAACTGAAAGTTTTGAACTCACTCTCCCTGCCAGCTATACCGATCTGTATTGACTGCCTTACCTTGTCTGACCTGGAATCACCTCCACTCATGTTCCCACACTGCACAAACAGCAGATATTTTAGCTAGCCATTTTAAGAGAGCCTTTGCTACTTGAGAATAACCTCATTTTGTTTTGGGAGGGTGAAGGAATGGATAGATTCACCGAATATGCAGGGTTCGTGCAATTCATGTAGCCAAACCCTTTGCTCAATGTTAGAACAATGATGATAGATAGATAGATAGATAGATAGATAGATAGATAGATAGATAGATAGATAGATGATAGATGATAGATGATAGATGATAGATAGATAGACAGACGTGTGTGTGTGTGTGTGTGTGTGTGTGTGTGTGAGAGAGAGAGAGAGAGAGAGAGAGAGAGAGAGAGAGAAGGAGAGGGAGAGGGAGAGGGGAGGCATAGATACATCTTTCCAGGATAGTCTATTCCCAAACTGGTGCATCATGACTCCCAATGCTAACTGAGTCCGTCCACCTTACTGCTGGTTGAACTTTCCCCTCTTTCCTTCCATTATCTCCAGCATTATGCACTTCTTAAGGGAGGTGGATTTTCACATAATGTGCCAATTTTTGTCCAGTCATTTGTGCCTCAGAATGAAAACTCTGGATTGATCTGTTCTTTGGTCCATGTACTTGTTACCTTGGCTGTCTGTGACATTCCTAAGATTGTCTCCAACACCAAAGAGTCAGTGCTCTTTCTACCCTGCTTTTTCAAAATCCAACATTCACTCCCATAGACTATGTTATATGCAAACCGACTGCCTGCATGATTTTGGTTTTCCTTTGGTCATCCTGTCATCTGAATATCTTTCCCAAGATTTTCATTGCTATCCCACCAAGTGCTGATCTACAGGTGAAACTCGAAAAATTAGAATATCGTGCAAAAGTTCATTTATTTCAGTAATGCAACTTAAAAAGTGAAACTAATATATGAGACAGACTCATTACATGCAGAGCAAGATAGTTCAAGCCGTGATTTGTCATAATTGTGATGATTATGGCTTACAGCTCATGAAAAACCCCAAATCCACAATCTCAGAAAATTAGGATATTACATGCAATCAATAAAACAATGATTGTACATAGAACAATATTGGACCTCTGAAAAGTATAAGCACGCATATGTACTCAGTACTTGGTTTGGGCCCCTTTTGCAGCAATTACTGCCTCAATGCGGCATGGCATGGAAGCTATCAGCCTGTCACACTTCTGAGATGTTATGGAAGACCAGGATGCTTCAATAGCAGCCTTCAGCTCTTCTGCATTGTTAGGTCTCATGTCTCTCATCTTTCTCTTGGCAATGCCCCATAGATTCTCTATGGGGTTCAGGTCAGTCAGGTTTGCTGACCAATCAAGCACAGTAATCCCACGGTCATTGAACCAGGTTTTGGTGCTGTTGGCAGTGTGGGCAGGTGCCAAGTCCTGCTGGAAAATGAATTCAGCATCCCATAAAGCTTGTCTGTGGAAGGAAGCATGAAGTGCTCCAAAATCTCCTGGTAGATGGCTGTGTTGACCCTGGACTTAATGAAGCACAGTGGACCAACACCAGCAGATGACATGGCTCCCCAAATCAACACAGACTGTGGAAACTTCACACTGGACTTCAAGCATCTTGCAGTATGTGCCTCTCCATTCTTCCTCCAGACTCTGGGTCCTTGGTTTCCAAATGAGATGCAAAAGTTGCTCTCATCAGAGAAGAGGACTTTGAACCACTGAGCAACAGACCAGTTCTGTTTTTCTTTAGCCCAGGTAAGATGCTTCTGACGTTGTTTGTTGTTCAGGAGCGGCTTGACAAGAGGAATACGACATTTGAAGCCCATGTCCAGGATCCATCTGTGTGTGGTGGCTCTCGATGCACTGACTCCAGCCTCAGTCCACTCCTTGTGAAAGTCCCCAACACTTTTGGATGGCCTTTTCCTGACAATCCTCTCCAGGCTGCAGTTATCAATGCTGCTTGTGCACCTTTTTCTTCCAAACTTTTCCCTTCCACATAACTTTCTATTAATGTGCACTTCTATTAATACAGCACTTTGGGAACATCCAACTTCTTTTGCAATTACCTTTTGAGGCTTTCCCTCCTTATGGAGGGTGTCAATGATGGTTTTCTGCATAACTGTCAGGTCAGCAGTCTTTCCCATGATTTTGATTCCTACTGAACCAGACTGAGAAACCATTTAAAGGCTCAGTAACCCTTTGCAGGTGTTATGGCTTAATTAGCTGATTAGAGTGGGCCACTTTGAGCCTAGAATATTGAACCTTTTCACAATATTCTAATTTTCTGAGATTGTGGATTGGAGTTTTCATGAGCTATAAGCCGTAATCATCTAAATTATGACACATCACACCTTGAACTATCTTGCTTTGCATATAATGAGTCTATCTCATATATTAGGTTCACCCTTTAAGTTGCATTACTGAAATAAATGAACTTTTGCATGATATTCTAATTTTTCGAGTTTCATCTATACAGCATATTTCCTGATTGCTGGTTCCTTCACTGTTGATATCTGTTAATGATTCTAGAAGACAGAAATCATCTGCCAGATTAGATCTAAGGCTGATTGTCAAGCAGCATAGGCCAAGCTGTATAGTATAGTATAGTGTGTATGTGTATGTGTGTGTTTGTGTATGTGCGTGTATTAAAAATAGTATAGGGTTTCCTCAAGCAGAAAACCCTATACTATTTTGTTGAGTTCTCCAACCCGCCAGTGGCCGGGGCCAATGAGTGGAGTCTATTAGATGACTCCACTCCTTGGCCATATTTGGTCATATACAACACCCCTCCCCTCCTAGATAGAGTTCCTTCAATCTGCAGCTGGCTACCGTACATAGCCGCATAAATAGCCGGGACTTCGAGTGGTGTGACTAGACCTGTGCACCACACTTGTTCCTGGAGTGACGGCCCGAGAGGATGGGTACGCCGCTGCTCTGCTCCCCGCCAGTGGAATCGTCTTGAAGCTTGTTACTGGCACGGCAGGGACTGTCGAGCCTGAGGCCTCAGAAGGACTCCACGGGACTTCGTCTTTGCAAGATAAGTGTCTCTGTTGTTGTCATTCGGGGGTTTGTGCCAGTGGGGTTGGTGTGAGTGGCCTGTGTTGTTCTCTTGTTGCGTGTCAGGTGATTGGCTGATTGGCTGAGCTCGGGACCCGGCCCCGTAGCTGATCGATGTGTCACTCCCATAGCTTCCCTTCCTCTGTCTCTACCCTGTAAGACCATGGCCCTGCGTTTTCAATTACCCTTGTTGGCACCCACGTTGGTCCCCCAGTGTAACTGTGGCTGTAGACCGGGTCCCCTGTGGTGAATTGTCTGCATTTCCCCATGGAGTCTGGGTGAGTTTCTGTACTGTAGTTGGGATGAAACCAGTCTAGTATCGCCCGCAGCCGCTGACCCATTAATAGTTCTGCCAGGCTGCGGTGTGTTGTGGTGTGGGATGTGATGTGTTGCGCGAGGAGCATTTTGTCGATCCTCTCCTGCCAGGCCCCCCGGCCCATACGCTGTAGTGTTTCCTTAGTGGCCTGGACCATTATTTCTGCTTGACAATTCGTGGCCGGATGAGCCGGCACTGACAGTGCGTGCCGAATCCCCAGTTCAGCTAAGAAGGCCTTGAATGGTTTCGATGTGAACTGTGGGCCATTATCTGAGACGAGGACATCTGGTAGCCCATGAGTGGTGAATAGGTGCCTGCGTGCTCTTATTGTTGCCTCTGATGTGGTGGATTGCATTAGGTTTACTTCCAGCCACTTTGAGTAAGCGTCAACGACTGTCAAGAATATCTGTCCCTGGCAGGGCCCTGCGAAATCGATGTTGAATTCGGGCCCTAGGCGTGGTGGGTGTTTCCCATTTTTCAGGGTCTCGTGGCTGGGGGCGCTGGCCTGGATTCTTGTTGAGGCTTTAAACAGGATCCATTGGACCAGATCTCCATTCTAAAAATTACTTTTCCCCAATATATTAATTACAGTGCCAATTCTGAAATGTAATTTACCAAAATGTACTGGTAAATTAAAAGGATAACACACACACACACACACACACACACACACACACTTCCTTCTAACCCTGCTGGAGCAGGTGTTTGGACTAGAATAGATATCTCATTATCTTTCTCCTCCCTCCCTCCTGCCCTCCTTCTTTATTTCTTTTTCTTTCTGTCCCTTCCTTCCCCCCTCTTTCTTTGTCCCTTTTTCTTTCTTTCCTTTTCTCTCTCTCTCTCTCTCTCTCTCTCTCTCTCTCTCTCTCTCTCTTCTTTCTCTCTCTTTCCCTCTCTCAGGCTCACTCCATTGACTTGACTTGCTTGGGCAGGTCCCTCCAGTGCAGTGGGCTCAGTGGAGTGGACCTGTGGGGCCGGCACCTAGAACATGGCAATGCTGGCATGTTTGAAAAGCAGAGCAAAGCCAGAGGTTGATAATTTTTGCTGCAAAGAATCACAAAAGCTTCTGGGTTGTGCACAAGAAGGGACACACATGTCAATGCAATTCAGAAACATAAAATAATGAGATACAAATAAAACAAATCAACAAGAATCAGCAAAGCATTTCTGATTAGATTTTATTCACTGCTAGAATCTAATCAGAGATGCTTTGCCGATTTTAGTGCAATGACCTGCTCCAGCAGGGTTAGAAGGGAGTGTGTGAGTGTATGTGTGTGCATGGCTTTCAAAACTCCAAAAACGGGTCAAGTATCTCTGGGGAGGCCAGTCATAAATTAGAACACTTGCTAAACAACCGGCCATTAAGTGAGGACCACTTGTATTTGGTTTGCCAGTCACCTGGCCACGCCCACCCAGTTACATGACCACCAAATCACACCTACCCCATCATGTGACCAGCAAGCCACACCAGCCAGTCACATGACCAGCAAGCCACGCCCACCCAGTCACATGACCAGCAAGCCACACCCTCAAATTAGGCCATGCCCACAGAAATTTGAATCCCACCCCTGGGTGGGGGGCACCGAGGATAAGTTTGTAGCACCAAGGGGGCAGTGGACTGAAAAAGTTTGGGAACCACTGAGCATTTCTTCTCTTTCGTCCTTTTATGCAGGAGCATTTTTCAAAGCAAAGTGGTTTTTTTACTTTTTAAAATTATATCCCACCATTTTAGCTTACATAAGCACTTAAGATGACTAGTAAAAATAAAATGAAAGACAAGATACAAAAATAACAGCAACATAATTACAACAAAGGAAGAATATCAGCATCATTAAAATCCATTTATATTTAAAGGCTTTGGGGGAAGAGAGGCGTTTTTGCTGTTTTCCTCAATCCTGTGAAAGTGGATGATGCCCACATTTTTCCAGGAGACTGTTCCATAGCTGGGAGCAAGAAGGCCTTGTCTTCTGAACCAACTACTGTAGCTTCTAGTACCAGAGACATTTTTAAACGGGCATCTCCTACTGGTGGAACCAGCTGGCCAGATTCTTTGTGGTGCATGGGTAAACATACACAGTGGAGAGAGACCCAGGTCTGGCCATCCTCAGCCACAGAAACTCTCTGGATCTGAGGGGTTCACTTAGGCCAGCCTACCCCATTGGGGAGAAAAATGGGAGGGGATCAGGAAGAAGTGCTGTGTTTCACCTTGAGCTCCTGAATGAAAGTAGGAAATTGATCTAATAAACAAGCAGAGGAGGTGGTTTCCTCTGAGAGTCAGGATCTAAACCATTTCTGTTTTTAAAGTTCAACGGTGGTCATAAGACCCATGGCATCCAGTGTGGATCTTTCAGTGGATCCTTCTATCTTGCATCAACAGGCAGCCCACTTGACTAAGATAGTTTGTACCCATTTCAGTTTCCAGATCCCATTCAAAGACTGGTAACTCTTCTCTAACTGGACTAGTTTAGAGTGACCAGGCACAAGAAAGAGAGGGGAAAGAACTGGTGACACAGGTAGGCAGAAGAGAATTATATGATAGTTTCAGTTGCAAATATTACAGTTTGATTACCAGGATCTATAGGGATCAGGAAGTTTTATCAAAAGGTCCAGGAAGATGTTTGCTTTTGAGAGGAACTTTAAAGAAAAGATCACAACAAGTGGTAGCACTTACTCCAACTAGTCCGGAAAGATAAGCAAAATACAATTCCTGGGCTTACAAACATGAAAAAACTTCCATGACAGGAACTTCTATGAGGATGTAAGTTGGATATATAGGGAAAATACAAGCCCACCACAGGATGGTTAGGCCGACAATGAGATTCTGCAAGGATTAAAGTCACTAAAAATTATATTTGTCTATCTGCTAGTACTGTAAGCTGGGACAAAGTAGATGATATATTTATGCAATGTGTGTATGTGTGTGTGTGTGTGTCTTTGACTCATTGTTGACGCCTGGTAACTGCCTGGACTACTCCCTGCAGCTTTTTTTTTGGCAAGATTTTAGAAGTGGTTTGCCATTGCCTCCTTCCTGTGGCTGAAAGAGTGACTGGCCCAAGCTCAGCTAGATAGCTTCATGCTTAAAGTGGGACTGGAACTCAGAGTATCCCAGTTTCTATCCCAGTGCTTTAACCACTAAACCTGAATATTACAGAGGAGTTACCATATTGATCCAAAGTCAACAAATGAAGCAGAACAATCAAAGTCTGCAAAAACTAATGCAAGATGATATTTCCTCAATGATTGTGTCAGCAGAGCATCTAGCTGAGTTTCTTAGAACTAGGAAACAAAGCAGAATGCAGTTAACATTCAGCTGGAAGACCACAAAGAATGACCAGAGAAGGCAAAAACAGTTCCCTTATCATTTAGACTGGAGCATATCAGTGGTGAAATTCAATCCTTTTTACTACCGGTTCTGTGGGCGTAGTTTGGTCAGCATGGCAGGGGAAGGATACTGTAAAATCTCTGGTCAGAGATGGAATTTGCTGGTTCTCCAAACTACTCAAAATGTCCGCTACTGGTTCTTCAGAAGCGGTCACAACCTGCTGAATACCAACTCTGGAGCATATACACACCCATAGAAATTTAAAGAGAGAGAGGTTTCCCTACAAAGGTGGTGATGAAGTTTGGAAATAAATAGAAAAGAGAAGATGTATTTCTGTTTTAAAACTGTCTTTCAAAGGAGGTTTATTTATTTATTTTGTCAATTGCTTACAAGATAAAAGGTACAAGTAAAAACATAGTTAAGAATACATGGATACATATAAGAAAAATAAAAAATGAAAAACAATAGGACAGGGACAGTAGGCACGTTGGTGCGCTTATGCATGCCCCCTACAGACCTATTAGGAAAGGGGTGAAGTAAACAGTCTAAGGTTAAAGTTTTTGGGGTTTGGGGAAGAAACCACAGAGTCAGGTAGAGTATTCCAGAAATTGACCACTCTGTTGCTGAAGTCATATTTCCTGCAATCAAGTTTGGTGCGATTAACCTTGAGTTTGTATCTATTGTTTGCTCTTGTGTTGTTATGGTTGAAGCTGAAGTATTCATTGAACAGGTAGGACATTGCAATGTATGATTTTATGTACTATACTTAGATCAGACCGAAGGCAGCGTAGTTCTAGGTTTTCTAGGTCTGGAATTTTGAGTCTGGTGGCATAAGGTATTCTGCAACGTGTAAAGGAGTGGAGAACTCTTCTTGTGAAATATTTCTGGACTTTCTCAACTGTGTTAATATCAGCTACATAATGTGGTTTTCAGACTGATGAGCTGTATTCGAGTATTGGTCTAGCAAATGTTTTGTATGCTCTAGTTATTAGTGTAATATTATGAGAGAAAAAGCTATGTAAGATTAGGTTAACAACTCAACTCCTTTTTGGCTGTGTAGTTACAGTGGGCTCTAGCACTTAGATCATTAGAGGTGAGTACTCCAAGATCCTTGACAGAATTTGGATCATCAACAAGTTCTTGACTATTCAGCCTGTATTTTATTTTCTGATTTTTTTTGCCAATATGTAGGACAGAGCATTTATTTGTTGAGATTTGAAGTTGCCATTTGTTTGACCATTCTGATCCATAGTCAAGATCTTTTTGAAGGGTAGCAATATTGTCTGTGGTGTTGAATAGCTTTACATCATCAGCGAAGAGAACGCAGTTGCTCTTGATATGATCACAGAGGTCATTTATGTAGCGTATGAAAAGAGTTGATCCTAGAACACTGCCTTGGGGGACACCACTGTTGATAGGTACAGAATTTGATAGGACGCTCCCAATTTTGACCATTTGTTGTCTGTTTGACAGGAATGCTTCTATCCAGTTGTGCAGGTGTCCAGAGATTCCGTCAGATTTTAGTTTTAAGAGTAGTTTGTCGTGTACCACTGAATCAAAGGCTTTACGGAAGTCTAGGTAGATTGAGTCTATTGCTTTGCCCTGATCGAGTTGTATAGTCCATATGTTTTTGCAGTGTAAGAGTTGCAGATTATACGATAGTTTAAAACCAAATTGTTCATTAGAAAGTAGGTTGTTTGTTTCTAAGTGGAGGATGATGGATTGGTTAATAATTGATTCCATGACTTTACAGGTGATGCAGCATAAAGATATTGGTCTGCAATTTTCAGCTAGGCTGGGGTCTCCCTTTTTGAAGATGGGGATGACCATGGCTTGTGACCATAGTTTTGGCAAGGAGCTGGTCCTGAAATATTTTTCAAAGATTATGCTTAGAGGTTCAGCTATGGCAGTAGATAGCTTTTTTAAGAAGGCACATATTCCGTCTGGTCCAATAGATAGAGATGGTTTTAGATTGCGCAGTGCTTTTTCAACATTGTCTTCTGTAAAATCGATATGTATTAGATCATTGTAGTTGTCTGTGGTTCGACTAGGAAATACCGGGCATGATCCATTGCTGTTTACAAATACTGAGCCAAAGAATGTGTTGGAGGTTGGCTTTAATAGTGTCATCATTGAAGTCTTTACCATTAGGTCCTTTCAGGGGTGGGATGGACCTTGAGTCTTTCAGTTTGTTGTTTACAAAATTGTAGAAAGCGCAGGTTGAATTGGTGCGTAGGAGGTTTTCTTCTTGTTTAATGTGATAATTGGTGCATTCAGTTTTTATCTGGTGGCATAACTTTTTGTATTGGCTTTTGAAGTTGGCAATGTGACCAGATTTGTTTTTCTGCCAAAGTGATTTCTTTTTGGATTGAAGCTTCCTTATTGTTATGGGTAATTTGTTTTTTCTGATTTTGGGAGTTGTTAATGGTACATATAGTTTGATGACTCTTTTGACTTCAAGTAAAAATATGTTGAAATGGTCTTCTGCAGTATTGCATCCAGAGAATAGAAATTGCCAATCAAGGGATGAGAGATCGCTGTCTATAAGATCATAGTTGCCTTTTTTGAAGTTATAATTGGGGATCACATTGTTACGATGATTTTTGTGTGGACGTATGTTGAGACAAAAGTTAATCATGTTGTGGTCACTGTTGGAAAAGGGTTCTTTAATTTGTATTCCATAAATTGAATTCAAACTATTGCAGAAGATGAGATCGAGGCAGTTGTTAAGTCTAGTGTTGTTGATTACTAGTTGTTCTAGTCCCAGATTTGTTACTGCATTGTAGAAGGTTGCATGTGTGGGTTCAGTTGTACATTCGTTAAGGGTCCAGTTAATATGAGGTAGATTGAAGTCACCAAGAAAGATAAAAGTGTGTGGGAAGGATGCTGCCCATGTTAGTCGTGTATTTAGCTTGTTTGCATGTTTGATGTCATAATCAGGGGCTCTATAACATAGTAAGAACCGAAATGTGATATTTAAGGACAGTTCACAGACGATGGTTTCAGGAAGAGCAAGCTCCTGGGTAACTTGGATGTTTTTTAGATGTAGGGACTTTTTATAGAAGATAGCAACACCACCTCTTCTACGGATTTCATGCTGATCGGTAAACATGATAGTCTCTTAGTGTGGTATTGGAGTCAGGGAGAGATGCATTGAGCCATATTTCACAGATAAATATAATGTCGAATTTAGCAGTATTTTGTAAGAGGAGAAATTCAGGTATTTTATTTACAAGGCTTCTTGCATTTAAGGCCAGTTGTGGTTGGAATAGAGGTAGTTAGGGGCATGCGTGCCTAGTTTTGAGTGATGTTGGATTTGATGAGGTGGTGTTGGATGCAGAGTTGTGGGTTGTGTGACTTTCTTTTGATGCAATCAGATCAGTAGTCAAAGTATACTACTTTTCTCCATTGTCTAGACGGTTTTTGAGTTCTGCGCAGAGTTCACAGGAGCGGATTCTTTGCAGTATGGAGAAGTCTGGTCTTGAGCGAAGTTTTTTGTGGTTGGGATTGGCTTTTGCAATGGTGTTTATTGTATGAATGAATATGCATTTGCAGGACTTGTTTTTGCATACAACTCTACAAAATCTTGGGGCCACAGAGCCATCATTGTATTTGCACCCATGGCCATCTCTGGTTATTTCAATTATATCTTCAGGAGAGAAGTTTATTGTATTTGAGTTGCTTATGATATCACGAACTTTGGTGATGTCGTCTGATTTGTTGGTGTCTTCGAGACCAAATAAGATGGCATTTGGATGTTTCTGTTCAGGTTCCATGGCGCCTCTGATGAGTAAGGAGATATTATTTGTGGAATTATTTGAAGTGATAGTAATTATTTGTGGCTGTGGTTTGGTGGTTATTTTTGGTTGTAGTTGTAATTGTAGTTGAGGTAGTGGATGTGGTTGTTGTGGGATTTGATTTTGAGCTGATAGGTACTCACTTATCTGTGCTGTATTTTTTTTTCAAGAGTGATTAGGCTTGCTTGTATAGTTGTTTCAAAACGTGTTGCTAAGCATTCTTCTATTGAGTGAATGAGTGATTGTATGCTTTCAACTCTGTCAGGTAGGGTAGTCAGTTTGTTTAGCGTAGGAGAACATGATGGACATAGATAAAAGAATGTATCTGAATTTTTAACCATATCAGCTAGGCTTTTGTTTGCGTTTAAGCAGGTAGGGTGGGCTAGATTGTCACATAGGTGGCATTTGATGGAAATGTCGCTTTCATTGATGGTTTCAAGGCACCTGAAACATGTGCAGGAGTCTGGGAGGTCATTGGTAGAGATATTTTTTTTTTGTTTTGGTTTGGAGTTTTTGGCTGGCATGGTCAATGGCAATAGTACACTAAACAATTACAATAGCTAGTTAATGTGATAGGTAGACAGTTACTTAATGAATGTTGGCAATTAATAAATGTTAATTTATGGTTCCCTTAGTTTTTTTTAAACACCTCTTTATACATCTTGAACACTTTGAGGTAAGGCTTTTGTGCACTGTCATCATGCTTCATTCACAGAGGTAGTGTCATATTATCCTTGCCTATAGCTGCAGAAGCTTACAGAGGTCTTATAAAAGAATTGTCCTTAAAATATTCTCGAATTCTTCAACAGGTAGATTGTGAAAAGTATGGAAATGCTGCCCCCTCTTGGTAGACATTTTAAACTTTCAAAAACCTCTAAATTCTGCTGTATTGGATTTTATCAAGCTGCTAAATCCCTCAGATTTATTAAACTTCAGTTGTGTATTACAGCAAATAAATTCCACTTCTATAGAAGGCAATATCAGTTGAAGCCCTTCAGCTTGGAAAGGATACACATGATGTAAAAGGAAGAAGAGAATGCTCCTGTATGCTTATGCTTTATGCGTCCCAGGTAAGCTGGCACTGCCTGACTTCCCTTTTCCCAAATATTATAGGTAGAGTCACCCATACTACTGTATGCTTAAATCTGATCACAAAGTATTGCCAAATGCTATGCTAAATCTGTATCTGGGCAAGCAATAAGGACAAAGGAAGCTGTCTAGTGTTGAGTCAGACCGTTAAACATTATGGGCTGTAGCTGGCCAGGATTTAATTAAACTTCCATCTAAACTATGTCAGGCTAAAATGCTTCTAGAGCCATCCTAGAGGAAACATGGCATGTGAACAAGCCAAGCAAACTTTCCTCTTGCACATATGAATAGCTGTTCTTACTCATTTCTGTCCCCCTACAGCTACTGAAACTCAACATCTCTGTTGCTCCCTTAAGCGTTCACGATAAAAGTATGTCCCTGGGATTTTCATTATATTCTGCCGTTTTCATTCTGCTGAATAAAACAGACCATGGGAGACAGAAGCTCTTTCAGCATGAGAAGCAGATCTGTCTGTTTTTCCTGCTGAGTGAGGCAGCTCAGAGGGAAGGGCTGCATTGCATTAACACTTCCAACACAAAGGATTCTGTTTCTGGATTAGCCGAACATAACAGAACTGTTCAGGGGGCTTTGCATGCTGGGAATACGGGCAGAGCAAATGTGCAACATCAGATAACCCCCTAAGTTAAAACATGGACCTTTCCTATTTTGTTGTGGATGCAGACATTGTGGCTTATTCAACCAACTATGGCTAAGACATAGTGATGAGATGACTTAATAGGTTTCCCACAAAGGTTGATATTCTCATAACCAGATAAAGTTTCCCCCAACACCATTTTTATCTTTGAAAAGCTGGAAGTATAATAAACACCAGAGGGCTCCAATTCCTTTCTAAACCCATGTAGGAAGCATTTCAGTGCAAAGCCTTTTTAACAACCCTATTAGAAATAAATGCCACTATATGTTCATATAACAGTTTTGAGAAAACAAGGATTAAGAAACCATTTTGCTTTTAAACTCAAACTTAAACCTGTTCTGTAATGTTTAGCCATACTGAAAGTTGAGATGTCACATTCATTTCAAAGAATAGCAGTTGATGGCAGTTAACGTTCATATTATAATGAGAGCAGGGGTGGGATTCTACCAGTTTGGACCAGTTTGGACGAACCCCTTGCTCCGAAGATCAGCTGTCTCCAAACCAGTTCACTGCAACAATCATGTGGGGCCAACTTGCCCACCCCTGTACAGTACTGACCTTTATTGTCCCAGCTAATTAGCAAATTGCCGCTCTCAGCTGTGTTACTACGAAGTAACATAGTAGGTAAGGACTTTTGCATTGTGTTGACGTGCGCTCAGTGAAGTGCTTGATCACTGAGCCGGTTGTTATATCGACAGCATCCCACCCCTAATGAGAGACAAACATACCTTCCCTTCCTCAAATAATATAAAGGTATCTGCATGGATGGTGTGAAAGCATTCCTGAATGATGATCAAGATCAAGTGAGGTACTAATACCACTCTATAAAGCCTTAGTAAGACCACACCTAGAGTACTGCATCCAGTTTTAGTCACCACACTATAAAAAAGATGTTGAGACTCTAGAAAAAGTACAGAGAAGAGCAACCAGGATGATTAGGGGACTGGAGACTAAAACATATGAAGAACGGTTACAAGAACTGGGCATGGCTAGTCTAGTGAAGAGAAGGACCAGGGGAGACATGATAGCAGTCTTCCAATATTTGAGGGGCTGCCACAGAGACGAAGGGGTCAAGCTATTTTCTAAAGCACCCAAAGGCCAGACAAGGAACAATGGATGGAAACTGAACAAGGACAGTGAGAACAATTGACCAGTGGAACAGCTTGCCCTCGGAAGTTGTGGGAGCTTCATCACTTGAGACTTTCAAGAAGAGATTGGACTGCCATTTATCAGAAATGATGTAGGGTCTCCTGCTTGGGCAGGGGGTTAGACTAGATGACTTACAAGGTCCCTTCCAACTCTAATTATCTGTTATTTGTTATGATGTGCTTTCAGGAAGCAGAGTGTTTGCAAGTAAGTGAACTTTTATGTATCTGAGTCATTTTAAAGCCCTGTTTTTGAAAGATAAAGGAAGACATATAATTCCTATTATAAATGTACAATGTGGGACCAAATCAACCTATTATAATTATCTCTAGGAATTATAAAATTGCTGATTTAGGAAGGTAAACCCTATTGGATCTTGGATTTTAGACTAATGCTCTAATAGGGCATGGTTTTCCCTTAAATGAACCTTTTCTATGCAATGTCAATTTATCCCTTGTGACTCTCTGAGTAGAGGTGTCTTTGCCAGTCATTCTCACCTTTGCTCCTTACAATACTTTTGTTTGACAGTGGCAGGAACTGTATGTGTAGCTTCCTGGATGCCGAGGCTCAGCTGTATCCCCTGCCCATACAGGTAGTCCTGAAGTTATGAATGTAATAGAGACCTCTGGATGCCCAAGGGGAGCTTCTGAGTGGCGAATCCCCCCCTCAGAAGCTCCATTTTGGCCAGCAACGTGCAGTATGAATGTTGCAGAGCCTCTGCGGTTGTTCATAAGGGCGAACAACTGCCATGGTGCTGCAAGATTCGTAGTTTGGGGCCTTGTTCAGAAACGCTAGGGTGTGCTGATCATGTAACTTCGGATGTTCGCTAACAGAACATTCATAACCCAGGGATTACCTGTATATGCCTACATATGTGTATCAAAAGGATAAGCAAAATATCCTTCTAATACCAGATAACCCTCTTTTCATTACACATAATCCACTAATTCCAGTTCCAAGTACATATTAATAACTGTGTAGTATTGATTCTATTTTATCTACTGAAATATTATCATTCTTCTATAAATATCAAGGGTTAGTATTTTGAGCCAACCATAAGTGGTTTCTGATGTACGCACATCAACAATTAAATTTAGTGGGGAAAATGATTACGTATAGGTACTGGACAACCCACTCCACATACAATCCATTTCCCAGTGGGTCATTGGTTCAGATATATTTTCTTACCTTACCTAAACAGAGAAACAGAATGACCATGGGTAGGCAAAAAAGCAGTAGGAACAGGAACAACTGAGTTTCTTTATGGGAAGCTGGCAGAAAGCATCAGAGATCCTCCCTCCCTCCCCTCCCTCCTTCCCTCCCTCCCATCAGTGGGGAACTTGGGACAGGCAGTTACAAGTGCAAGGCCAGTGCTGCGTAGGAGAGGAAATGTGGGTGGAGTGCGGTGAGGAATGGTATGGTCATGGCCCCGTCAGAGCCTGGGTCTAAGGAGGACGATGAGACAGAGCTAGGGTGGATGGAGGAAGATGGCACAGCGTCTCTGGCCCCTGAGGAACAACCGGAGGAACAGGACAAGGCCTGGGAACGGTTGCCAGTGAAGGAGAGAGGGTGCAGGATAACCAAGTAAATGTGGAGGAGAGGGCAAGCAGTGGAGCAGAGGAGCTCCCAAGCTCCCGTAACAAGCAATTACCTTCCCCCACAACCCCTGAGCACAGACAATAGAGAGGAGGCAGGTAAGTGGCTGCTGCTGGGTAGGGGAGTAAAGGATTGTGAGACTGGCTGGGAAACTGTGATAGAATGTTGGACATGAAGATTATTGATTACAGCAGCAGCCATTAGCACTGAAACAGCCACTTTTTCAAATTTCATGGTTTCAGGAGTCATGGATCCCATATTTTGGGCACTTTCTATGTTAGTCGACTTAAGTTACCTGGGTTCAAAATTGTTGCCCTGTTATGTATTGTTTTGCCCAGGTAAGTCATGACAATGTGAGTGGTATATAGATTGGTTCTATCAAGCAATAATCTTCTATTAAAATGACTACAGCTTTTGATCCATTTTCAAGAGTAAGCATTGTGCAACTTATTTCAATAATCTTAACAATGGATAATTAATTATATGATACCAGCATCTAAATAGCATCTAACTTTCAGTTTCAGGTCAAGACTAGTAAAAGATGCCCCATGCCAAACTATAATACGTTCTATGTTCTCAAGTGAAAAAATTGAATCAGAAAGTACTCTCAGATTATGCTATGTTCTCTTAGAACAGCATGGAAAAAACTTATTTCATGTCAAGATTCACATTCCCTTCAGCAATAATCTACTAGAGGCCACATGATGAATGAGTGAAGCAACCAGCAACTAGAGAAGCAGAACATAAGGTTGGTGAAAACATCAATCTTGTCTCTAAAGAAGCAATCTATCTCTGGGGAACCTTTTCCAATAACCCTTGCAGGCTGCAGGGGAAGTTCAGATAGTTCTTACAATGGATCTAAAGGATCTCTTGAACAGGAACTTTGAAATTAACCTGACAATCACATTCTGGACTTAGGAACACAAGTTTCCTATGTTTGATTTAAACTTATGTGCCACAGATTTTTTAAAAATGGAGACAAAGATGGAGTCCCTTGATATCATAAAGTGTAAATATCAAAGGTCCAAGAAACTTTCTGAAATCAGTCAATTGCATGAGAGCAAAACCAATTAAAAACATCTCCCTGAATGTTATTTTTTCAGCAACAGTACTTATATAATGCATACTTATTAACTTACTAGTATTGATTTACTATATTCAAAACGACTACAGCTCCCCTGCAAGCAAAAAGAACAGTAAAGGCAGATTACATGTAGGCTTTTGAGGGACATTATTTATATATACACTAATATTAAACTGAACATGTACACACGCATTTAAAATATGAACTAATTTTTTTTCAGTATGAAAGATGTCTGGAATCTTGAAGAGATTTAACACTAATATTATTTGCTGCAAAGAGTGTAGGCTTCTCCTGAGGTATCTGATACAATGCATCTCCTAAGGTTGATATACTATTGCTTTCATTGGTTGTGATGTTTGGGACAGATGGTAAGCAATGTTTGGAATCCAACACCAGATATAATTCACAGATTTCCCATCCTTCTTTAGTCTATAGTTAGTAAGAGGAATTCTCGGAGTTGGAAGCCCACACATCTTATTGTTGCTGAGGTTGAATCGTTAGTGTATAACAGAAATCTGCAATCTGTGGTTTGTGGATTCTTCTCTATAGCTTTGAACATTGTTTTCCATGTCCCTTTAATGGTCACTGCTTTAATTATGCTGGGGAATAGGCTGTGCAAGGAGACCACCACACTTTAACTGGATTCTTCACAGTTCAGCAAGCAGCTATTTGGTGGGCTGTCAATAATTCAATTGTGTTAAAGATGGAATGCAAGGAAAGTCATCTCAAAATAATCTGTATCAATGTTGATGGTGGGGAGAATGGAATGCAGTAAGAAATTCTGTCCCTTTCATTTAATAATTTTGATCATTTCCTAGATGTTTGTTATAAATCATGGTGACAAGAATGATGGACTATGATGATGGACTAACATAAAAACTGGTCTTTGCATTTGCATTTGTATGTGGATGTGGTATGCAACATTAGATATATCACAAAGCTTTAAGTTATGAAAACTATTTTTTTTTCTTTTCTTTTTTGGCTCCTTTGTGCCAGCATGTACTCCTGTTAACTTCCTGAACAAGTCCCTGTAGTTTCTTGGCATGAAGTAGATTACTTTTGTTTGCTACTGAGGGTGGAAAGAGAATGACTAGCCAATATTATCCAGTGGACTTTATGTCTAAGGCAAGACTAGAACTCATGATATCCCAGTTTCTAGCCTGTTACATTGACTATTACGCCAAACTGCCTCTCTGTCTATGAAAATAGTCATAGGGTAAAAATCAGATTCAGCTACCTATAGAAAAGAAGAAGCCATTTTGATTTTGCTTCTCCAGTGTACTCTATGCAGAAGAGGCAAGTGTCTGTATACATGGTCCCCCAACCATCATCAACTGCATGTGTATTTTAAGGCCAAAAATGTTCCTGATGTATCCTACATAGCCAAGAAAAATATGTAACCTGTTAGAATTCTTCAGAGTTAAAATGTTTTCCACACATATAAAATCACTGCAAAGTTTAGACATTATTATTTAACATTCAATAAAGTCTTGAATGTTCTGAGTTATTCTATGTCAAAAAGCAACAACCAGGAACATTAAAAACAAACCATTTATTTAAAACTGAACGGTTATTTTTAACAGTTACATAAATTACACAGAATGACTTAAGTCCGATGGTTTCACAAGGGGAGAAAAATCAAAAATTTTAAGTAGGGAAAATATTACAACAGGTAAAAAGGAATAAAATCGCCAAAGCATTCAAATAAGGCCATCATTTTTTAATAAAACAACAACAATAAAATTCCCCCAAGATCCGTATTCCCTTCTTTTTCAGTATTCCAGTGCTGCTAAAACTACAAGTCCTGTACAGATGTAATCAAGGCAGTGGTTACAAGGGTGTAAATCCTTCAAGTTCATCTCATATTCCAGGTCCATTGAAATGTTGGGATTGCAGTGCCAGATGGATGAACACCCCTTTTTCCAAGTTTTTCAGCATTAGCAATGTAATATAATAAAGCTTATTAGTACATGCAGTTGCCCTTGAAACTTCAGACTTAATTGCCTTCATAACTTAAAATTCACAAAGTGCACAGTTAAATGCCAGAAAATGTAGTCTGCTACTCTATCAACAGCTGCCCATGCTTAATACTTAATGGTCTACTGGAGCAAAATGACGCTCTTTTTAAAGAACTGTCTTCACTGTAAAACATTTAGTTCCAAAGATGTGCCAACATTTTTTGAAATAAAAAATAGAAAAACATAGATTATATAAAGAAAATACAAAAACACTAGGAATGACCAAACATTTTCAAAGAACAAGCACCACAATGGACACTAGGCATTCAGTTTTGTAGCATATAATCGTTTTACTCCAACCAGTCAACTTCATCAAATTCTGAATCATCTTCTGAATCACTATATTCCACAGCAATGCGGCGAGACAAAATGGTGGCAACGTCATTTTCAACACGCTCATGTTTAGCTTCTTGTTCACGTTGTTCTTCAACCTTACGCAACTGAATACCTAGAATATCACCAAAAAATTATAAATAACCAACATGTATTTTGCAAGCCATCTATATTAGGCATAGCAACATGGACTAATTTGTTTTCCATAAGAATCTTTAATTAATAGCATGCACTTTTATCACTTCCTTAGGAGTACCTATTAATTTTCTGGTTCAGGTCAGTGGTAGGATTCAAATTTTTTTACTACCAGTTCTGTGGGCGTGGCAGGGGAAGGATACTGTAAAATCTCCAGTTAGAGGTGGTATTTGCCAGTACTCTGAACTACTAAAAATTTCTGCTACCGGTTCTCCAGAACTGGTCAGAACTTGCTGAATACTACCTCTGATCCAGGTAGTACAACTCAGAAGTCCGAGAATACATCATAGGCACTTTCAACAAATGACCACCAATGAGATAATCTCAGTCATAAAACACATATTTACTAGGAGGCAAACTTGTAAAAATTGATCCCATCATTTCTCTAGTTTACCAAGATTATTATTATTATTATATAAGACTATTACTTCACCTTACCTTTCTCTTTTTTGCTAATAACAAAAAAGACAAAGATGGCAACTTCCGAACAACTGAGCGATCAATACAGTCATTTTTCTATAAATGCCTCTGGACAGTACAGTCCTCAAAAGCATTCTTGGAAATAAATATCTTTTTTTAGGCTGTCAATTTTTTTTACATATTATCCAGTCACTTGCGGGTGACCAAAACCACCTGTTATCTAAGGGGTCCCCAACTTATTGCCTTGTCTTAGCAGACTTATGTGTAATTTTGACATCATATCTTTAAAAAAAAAGCCTGTCAGGGTTGGTATGGATGATCACAAAGCATTTGCTAGAAGAAAATTGGGTACAGTTGTTCTCTATTATCCTTTTAGCTTCTTAGGATGTTCTCTAAACACTTCAACTATTCCTGTTTTTCTGAGTTGCTGGGCACACTCTCAAAGAGAATGCTGAGTTTCAGCCCCTTAATATTTTATTTTCTGAGTTTGCCTCAAAGGTGCCACAGAGGTACTGTTAGTGCAGAAATGCCTGAGGCTGGTACTGTGTTTTGCAACATGCTAGCTTCCAAAATCTATTTATTTATTTTAAATGGAAAGAATAAAAATAATCAGATCCAACTGAGCGAAGCATCAAGTTGGAGAGAGAACCAGCCTCAGGTGCTATGTTGTGTACCTTATACCATTAGGCATCTTGTTTGGGACGTACAAGCTACTTTAATAAAGAAAGGAGGGGAAATTAGGGAATTTATTAAGTTATTCTTTAATTAAGGACAAAAATGAATGAATATAAAAATGCAATTACAAAAAATAAGATTATTCAGTAATAACCTTTCTTCATAAATTTTAAAGTAGAATATCCATACTTTATATTAATAATACACCAATTTTATTAATGTAAATTGTTGATATACAAAATGTTCCAAGGTCTGGCAGCTGCTGATTTAAAAGTGAATTCATTAAAAGTGAATTCACAATAACATGGGAAGCAAATTACAGTGAAGTGGTGTAACGGATATAGATTATTATTATAGAAATTTAATAAGAAAATATATTTCAGTAGCTTCTTTGATAAATAGTCACTTCTTTACTGTAAAATTTACTGGAAAAAATGCTGTATAAATTGCAGCCTTAGAACGCTCGAACTTTCTGGTTCTTTCAAAACCAAGAATATACCATGTTTATCGGAATAAACCACTTCTGACCAAGGCTCCTGAATTTCAAATAGTCTAAAGCAGAAATCAGAATATACTTTTATTTAGTTGTCTGCTTTTTATTTCCCAATTATTTAAATTAATAAAAATTAAGCTCTTCTGTTACTTGTGCTAATGATTTCAACCAAAGCACAGTAATATGGCTTTAATTTAAAAAAAACAACAACTTGTGAACAACAGAAAGAAAAATCAGAGAGCAGCTGTTTGGTATGTTAGAACATGCATCCATCATATACTGATTTTTGTTGTTGTTATAACTTAATACTATAAAATACACTTGTGGGACACTTTCACAGGTTATGTTCTCAACACTGTACTGTGTGGAAACCATTTTAGCTAACATTTATGTAGTTATAAACTCCATCCAAGGATAAATGACTATCTAACATCAAGTGAAGGTTTTTTTTCTTAAATCCATATAGCAATTTGCTTAAGATGACATGCTGAGTATGCATACTTTTAAAAAAACATTAAATCTGCAAAAAGAATATTTGTTTCATCCAGATATCTAGTACCTTTTCGTATTGCTTCAAGGAGGACACTTCTGGCATCACTGATGACGGGTAGTGTTGATGGGTGCCGTTTGGGTTCAGGAACAGGAGTGACTTGGGATGGGGATGGAGGCATTATGGGAAGGTGAGGGCCTGGGACAGTAGAGCTGGGCGGGTGAGAAAGAGTAGAAACTGGTGATGAGGGACGAACACCAGGAGGGGGCAGTGGAGGAGGAGGAGGCGGTGGAGGGAGTCCTTGAATTTCACTTGGCGGAACTGGAACGGGTTCACAGACTTGGGCAATTCTAGTGATGGGAGGAGAGGGCTGCACTAAGGGAGGTGCTATGGGAGGTGGAGCTGGATGAAGAACTCCGGGAGCAATCTGTAGTGGTGCAGGGGGTGGAGGGACAGCTGGAGGTTGTAAAGCAGTGGTGGGAGGAGGGGGAGGGGGTGGCACTGGAGGGGGAGGTGTGGAAGTCATTGCAGATCTTAATGAAGAAGTAGATAGAGCAGACGGAAGAGGGGGAGGAGGCGGGGGAGGAGTGGGACTCACAAAGACTTGAGTTCTGCCAGCAGCAGGTGATTGAGGGCGATTTTCTGTCAAAGCTGCAGTAGAGCTGGGATAAAAAAATACTGAAAATAAGTTCAATTAGAAGAAGAGAAATTAGTTGTAGTCACATTCTAAATATCAATAATAATTTCAGAACATGCAAATATTTTGAATGTGCAATCGGTCTTACTTGAGCCAGTTCCCAGGGTTTCCATATCTAATACTTCGTTTACCATTTTATTTTTGAAATTGTATTACAAATAGTTATACTGCTAATTTAAAAATAAATGATATATTTATTTGTAATTTTTTCCTGAGTTGTCACTTAATGGTTGGCAATATAGAATAAAGAAAAACACATGTAAATGAAACTAGAGTTTAATCAGTATAACTATTATAACATAGCACTAAAAAGACAAATCTGTCAAATTATTTTGTTACAATAATTAAATAACTGACAATGCATTGCTTAACATGATGATAAAATGTATTAAAATGTTTAAGAGCCCAGATGATGAATGCCCAGCATTAAGAATAAATTATTACAAGAGAGGCAAGCTTCTTTTTTGAGAGTACTCCACAAAAGGAGTGTGAAACACTGTCCTTCCTTCTTATGGTCAGTCTCTGCACTTCAGAGTGAAGTAGAATTTGGAGTGGAGTTCTGTAGATTTTACAGCATGTGTAAAAAACAGCCGCCCAACATTATTTTTGTAAGCCTCAAGAGCTTCCTCCCAGAGATGGGGCCAAAAATATTGGTCCTTTTTCTTGCATTTTTAAAATAATTGCCTAGGGTTTGACGTGTTCCTAGAGACATCATTATCACTGGAGATCAAGCGATCTTTTTTATTTGTTTATTGCTAACTTTATATAATAACATCTTTCCTCCAGGAACTGAAGAAAATGTACATGGTACCCTTTCCTCTATATTTTCCCAAAAGCTGATAGTGATGGCTCAAAGTCAGCCAGTCAATTTCATGATTGGGGATAGTGTTAAATCTAGATCATCTCTATCTTAGTCTGATGCCTTGACTATGCCTAACACAGGTTACTGGTTAGTAACAATCTATATTTTCAGTTGGTATGCCATCAGGGCTATCTAACAATTTAAATTTGAAAAATAAAAGGACACATGGACATGTCACTCCCCAGCAATTGTTTAAAAAGGCTGCCATTTTTCCTTGACTTGGGCAACAACTGAGCAATCCCAGAAAAAGGTGACTCTAATTTAAGGAGATGCTGATAATTGAAGTCTGCTACCTATGTGTGGACCAAACCACTTTTACCTTTAGAATCTGGATCACCACACAATTCTAGTAGGTACGTCTTTTCTTTGGCGGGATAACCTAATGAAAGGGATTTACACGATGGTAGCGAATTGTTCCAATTACTATGATATACTCTGCAGGTAGTCCTTGTTTAGTGACAATAGGAACTGGCAACTTGGCTGTGATATGAAGTGTCCCTAAATGAAAATGTGATTGTGCTTACAATCTTGATTCAGCTTTCCTTTGCTTACACACTTGCAGAGGACATATATGCAAAAATTGGTCACAAAGTTACTTTTTCACCACCAATCGTCAAAAGTTCCTATATGAGGCAGTACGTTGTAGCTCAACAAGGACTACATGCAGGTGAATTTCAGGTTTTTTTTCCTCCTCTTTTTAGTTTTAAGCTGAATATGTCACTTTCTAGAGGTTTTATATGATTTTATTACTTTTGTTTCGATGACTATAGGTGTTGAACTGGCTCATGAATAATGGCAATAAATTTACTGAGTAAATGCATAGGAAAACCTCTAAGAACAAAGCATATTAAAGAGCATCAAAGTACTCAAGACTTATCAAACAAGGAATAGGTATTTCATGGATTTTTGTTCCTGTAAAGTTTTCTTTCTTTCTTACTTCTTTATTTTTTACCTACAACTTATATCAGTGTCAGCTATTACCAAGGCTCTCTGGCTGTTCATTTTAAGTGCTTCTTACCTAACACAGGGTGGAATGGGTTTCACATCTCCTCCTCCATGCATTGGGGGAGGTGGGGGAGGTTCATGGGGTCTTACTAAAACACGCTCTTCTGCCCTGTTAAGAAGTTCATTCATTTGGCTGTACGGTAATGCAGAAAGAGAATAGGGTCCATCCATGTGTTCCACATATGCCTGCGGTCTGAACAGAAATAAATCCCATGCACATATGTTAAATTCATTTTAGTCTCTGATTTCACTGCCATTACAAGAAAAAATATTTCTCTCGAAAGAAAAATTAGCCCACTATTTCAATACTTATGAAGGAAGACGGTATCAAACCGTTAGTGATTAGATGGCCAACATGGCAACTTAACACATGACAAAGAAATATACACACCTAACACATTGTTTTGTAACTGTCACAAACTGTGAACACTGAAGATGTGCACTGAATGCAGGAACAGAAATTTTAAATTCCGTTTTGCTAACTCCAAAGCAAATAGCAAACCATCATCACCACTGCTATTATACACACATCCACATATAAGAACAAGAGGGGTTTGTCTGGAGAGTAAAGTATTCAAAAGCTCTCCCTGGAGAATATGGGAAGGAAGACTGCAAGTCCAGTCATGAATATAAGGTGGCATGACAGACAGCAATGATCTATCACGGCAATGTCAAATTATGGACCCTTCTAGAAAATTACTCCTAATTATAGAACGTACAGATGACAGCTAACTTGAAATTCATACAAACAATATAATGGGCTAGGATCAAACTCTAAGTTTAAAAAAACCCAAACAAACCTGGTCTCAAAATGGGAGGCAGGACCATTAGCAATTTCAATATGCTTATGTAAAAGGCTGGCATCGTCATCCGCGAGTTCTGGTCCCTGGGCTAATTTCTGCCATTCTCTGCGCCTGTCATGAGGAGCCCGTGGCACTTTTTCTGGTTCATGAGGACGATCGAGGTTCTTCTGCTATTAAAAAAAAAAATAGAAAACCTGAGACTGAAAGAGTTCTGCTCAGCACATAACAGAATCCTCCAGAAGCATCCATTTTCTTTTCATTACAACAAGGATATAACATTTAAACTAGACTGTCAGTGATAATGCCTTCACAATTTTGTCATTCATTCAGCAATATAAGATGTAAGTAATAAACAATACAATTCAGTAATCATTGAATTATTGTGCATAATATAGAGACAATCTCTCATATTATATTTACTATAAAACACTGAATATACATATACTGACTATAACTAAAAAGTATGAACTAATGAGTTTAAGATCTAGAAGATGCTATAAGGTTTATGCCTTATTAAATGCCTACGAGAATAAAATATAAAAAGCTAGAAAGTATAAATTTATAAATTTACATAACCTAAAATTCCCTAAGATAAAAAACCTCATCAAATCAAAATATTATGCATTTCTACGAAAACTGAATATTAACAAGCCACTAAAATGAAAATACAGGACATTCAGAATCTTCACTTTTGTCAATTTTATTATGCTGCAGCCTGATTCTAGAGTTACTGAAATTCCTTTTTTTCTCATTAATGTACATTCAGTATCCCATGATAAAGTGAAAACAGAAGTTTAGAAATGTCTATAACTTTATTAAAATTTATAGACATTTATATATTTTTATACATTATATAAAAATATCAGGCCAGAAACGTATTAATAAGGGAGATCAGAGCAGCAAAAAGAAGCTACTCTGAAAAGTTAAGGAATCAGTTCTCAATAAATGAACCAACAAACATTTGGAAAACTCTTAAAAACATCACCAGTTACAGCAAACCACCTTCCTAGGCTGAAGGAAATCAACAACTAGCAGATGACCTGAATGTGTTTTACTGCAGGTTTGAAAGGAAACTACAGCCACCTATCTCCACAACCCCCATCTCAGACACACCAACAACACCCAAGCCTCCTACCACTGACCCCATCTCAGTTACACCAACAACAGCTAAACCTCCTTCAACTGACCCCATCCTATTGGGTTCAAAACCCCTGGTGATCACAGAAAAGGAAGCGCAAGATCTATTTCACAGACAAAAGCCAGGAAAAGCACCAGGCCCAGACAAGGTAACTCCTTCTTGCTTAAAAAAGCCTGTGCTGACCAACTGGCCCCAATCTTCACCCAAATCTTCAATAAATCACTAGAGATGTGCTATGTTCCTTCTTGTTCAAACACTCTACTATTATCCCAGTGCTGAAGAAGCCCTCCATCAAGGAACTGAATGACTACAAACCAATTGCTCTAACATCTGTAGTTATGAAAACCTTCGAAAGGCTAGTGCTGTTCCTCCTGAAAACCATCATGGATCCGTTGCTAGATCCCCTGAAATTTGCATACCGAGCAAACAGATCGATAGATGATGCTGGTAATACGGCTCTGCACTACATCCTACAATATCTTGATCTCCAAAGACCTACGCAAGGATCTTCTTTTAGACTTCAGTTCAGCATTCAATACTATAATTCCAGACATTCTTCTAACTAAACTAAACTAGGTAGTGGTACCTGAACACACTTGTAAGTGGATCATAAGCTTCCTAACAGACAGGGAGCAGTAGGTGAAGCTAAGCAGAATCGTATCAGATACCTGTACAATTAGCACAGCCCCCAGAAGGCTGTGTGCTCTCTCCACTTCTCTTCTCTCCTCTCTATACCAATGACTGCATCTGAAATGATCCATCTGTTAAAATACTGAAGTTTGCAGATGATACAATAGTGATTGGTCTCATTTGAGACAACGATGAATCTGCATACAGATGGGAAGTTGAACAACTAGCCTCGTGGTATGACTGGAACAATCTGGAACTGAACACACTCAAAACCATAGAAATGGAGGTAGACTTTAGGAGAAACCCTCCCATACTACCATCTCTTACAATACTAGACAACACAGTATCCACAATAGAGACCTTCAAATTTCTAGGTCTATCATATTCAAGACCTAAGATAGACACCTAACATCAAAAATGTCATCAAAAAAGCACAACAAAGAATGTTCTTTCTGCGCCAACTCAGAAAGCTTAAACTGCCCAAGGAGCTGCTGATACAGTTCTACAGAGGAATTATTGAGTCTATCATCTGCACCTCTATAACTGTCTGGCTTGGTTCTGCAACCCAAAAGGACAGACACAGAGGATAATTAGAACTACAGAAAAAACAATTACTACCAACCTGCCTTCCATTGTGGTCCTGTATACTGCACGAGTCAAAAAGAGGGCTGTGAAAATATTTACAGACCCCTCACATCCTGGACATAAATTGTTTCAACTCCTACCTTCAAAACGATGCTATAGAGCACTGCACACCAGAACAAGGAGTTTTTTCCCAAACACCATCACTCTGCTAAACAAATAATTCCCTCAACACTGTTAAACTATTTACTAAGTCAGCATTATTATTACGATCTTCTCATCATTCCTATCACCCATCTCCACCCACTTATGACTGTATGATTGTAACTTTGTTCCTTGTATCCTTATGATTTATATTGTTTCCTAGTATGATTTGATTGCTTATATGTACCCTATGACTACCATTAAGTGTTGTACCTTATGATTCTTGATGAATGTATCTTTTCTTTTTGTGTACACTGAGAGCATATGCTCCAAAGACAAATTCTTTGTGTGTCCAATCACACTTGGCCAATGAAGAATTCTATTCTATAAAGAAAAAACTGAAATATCACATTGGCATAACTATTCAGATCCTTCACTCAGTGTTTAAGCACCTTTGGCAGCAATTACAACCTCAAGTCTTTTTGGGGTATGATGTGACAAGCTTGGCACACCTGGATTGGGTTTTTTTCTTCCTTGCAAATCCTCTCAAGCTCAGTCAGGTTGGATGTGACTGTCAATGGACAGTTATTTTCAGGTCCCTTCAGATAAATTCAATGGAGTTGAAGTCAGAGCTCTGGCTGGGCCACTCTAGGACATTCAGAGAGTTGTCGCTAAGCCACTCCTGTATTATCTTGGCTGAGTGCTTAGGATTGTTGTCATGTTGGAAAGTGAACCTTTGGTCCAGTCTGAAGTCCTGAGTGCTGTGGAACACCAGGTATTCATTGAGAATATCCCTGTATTTTGCTCCATTCATGGAGGCACCTGAACTAAATTTCAAGTGTTGTTGCAAAGGGTCTGAATACTTATGCCAATGTAATATTTCAGTTTATTTTTAATACATTGACAGACATTTCTAAAATCACATTTTCACTTTGTCATTATGAGGTGCTGAATATAGATTAATGAGGGGAAAATGAATTTCAACAACTGTAGGCTGCTGAATAACAAAATTGGCAAAAGTGAAGAGGGTCTGAATACTTTTTGAAGGCACTTTATGTATATTAAATACTTTTATCAATTAACATCTCCTAGCTAAGGGTCCTGCCATATTTTATATCCTGTCACATGGAACTTACAGTTTGAAAGCAATAACAGCTGTTTTCTGGAAGCAATAAATGGATGTAAAATTGATCTGAACATGCTGGTAGTCGTAAAAGTAATGGGTACATAAATGTAGTACAAATGTCTTGGTAATAATTACAGTAGAAGATAATGTGTTCAATAGTTTTGACTTGGCCATCATTACAATGACACAAATATTCCATTAAGGAGATTTTCCTATGCTTTCCCTGTAGCACAGTCAGGTGAAGGATAGGGATAGGAGTTTAAGTGAAAACTCTTTTGTTTTTATGAATTTCTAACTGCATAAAATATGTTGCAAATGTTACAATACCTTTTGCTTTTTACTATCTATTTCCATTATAAGTGCCTTATAAGCAATCTAGACTTGGATATGCCACTTGAGAGTAAATAGGAAGAGATAACCTAAAGCTAAGGAAGATAATTTATTCTCTTCCAAAAGGGTCAGTATCTCTATATACAAGCATTCATAGGCTATCAATATTTATTTTTACTACTTTGCAGAAAGACTTTTCTCATGATTATAAAAATATGTTTTAATCGCTATGCTAACTCTGATAGCAACAGGGATAATCCTTTACAAGCCAAAATAGCAGGGACATAAGAATCCATTCTATTTCCCATTATAGAATTTGTCATACAGGAAACAAAACTTCTACCTGAGAGTCAAGAGAGAAGAAAATATATCATAGGCCTGAACTGATGGAATAAAGATTCCTTTTTATCTATTGTGCATATCTTTCCATTTTTTATATGAAACTTTGATTTTCCGGAAGGCATTTCTACTACTTTTGCCAGTTCTTAATTTATTATTCAAATAAGTGTTACTATGTTTAGGAAACTATATGATTTTAATGGCTGCCTTTAATGGGGCTACTTTTGTTTCATTATGTTGTTGGTCAAAAGCAGTATCTTTTACCTTCTGTTTTCTCTTTTCCTTTCTTTTATCTTCTGTATCTTGTAACATCTTTTCTTTCCATAGATCAAAGAAATATGAAGGATTTGTGTAAAATTTTAAACCCTCTTTTCCATCATCTCTAAAGACAAAGCAACATCGTACAATGTTATTAAATACAAATTGAATGATAACATCAGAGATTATAACCCCCTCATCACTAAACGAAGAATAGGAAGTTAGAGAAGGAATAACTATAAATTAAGATGAAAATTTTGAATGGCTAATGAAATGATATGATTAAATTGTTCATATGTAAAATATATGACAAAGGAAGATAGACAATGAATTAAAATAAAGAGACTGATACAAAGTAATTTATGACAATATAAAGATGAAAAAATGATAATAGACAATGAAGTGATCCTGGAAAGTTGTATTTGTGATTATGGACATGATTGATTTAAAATGTAAAACACCTAAACCACACTGTTCTCGCAAAGATGTATTTAAATAATTAAAAAATAAAAACCTTTCTGACAAAAAAATTAGATTATGTTAATTCAATAGTTAACCATATCTGAGGACAATAACAAGTGAACCCAAATTTTAAATTATTGAATACACAAATCGTGGCAATTATTTCATCATATGTCTAAATATTTAAAGGCCATGTAAAATTCATTATGTAATGCCCATTTAAATTCTATTATTTATTTTGTAGATTTTGAAAAGGAGCTTGACTGCTAAGTTCATTGCAGAATTTTATGCACTGATTTAACAATCCATTAATATATAAAATCATATATGAAAAATATAAGGAAAAGGTGAACTTAATAGAAATTAATGATTTAAATAATTTGTTTGAAAGGTGATTTTGGTTGCAAAGTTCTAATCATATGGGTTGATAAAAGTTACCATTTGAGAATGGAACAACATGCTTCATAATGAGGAAAATGCACTCAGCAGATGCTCATTGGCTGGATGACTTTGGACCAGTCAATTTCTCTGTCCAGCTCACCTCACAGAATTGTTGTTGTGAGGAAAACAGGAGAAAGGAGTATTAGGTATGTTTGCTGTCTTGAGTTATTTATAAAGTAATAAAGGCAGGATAAAAATCAATCAATCAATCAAAGACTTTAATCCAACCTCTAGTACAAGTTTAAGCATGATAAGATGTTGTACATTACAGCTTGCTGTACATGCTTTCCTTGTAGAAAGTTCCAAATTAAATCCTTAGCATTTCACAGTAAGACACAAAGAACTGGGGGGAGTCCCCTAGACATTGGCAGTACAGGATTAGCTAGGACAGGAATAAATATAAATCATTTGCCTATGTATTATAAAAGAATATAATCATGATGAACAATCAAACAAATATATGGCAGGTAATCTGGATAGTCAATTATGTAGTCTTAAAATTATCAGTTGCTCTAATAATATGTGAAATTTAAGTTGCATAGAATTAGTTGTGAGACTTTTGATGAAAAAGAATTGGGATCTCAAATGAAATCCTTGAATTCAGTTACAGATTTTTGAAAATTATTATCCAAGTAAATAATAAATACATAGGGTATAGATTTTTGAAATGATAACCTGTAAGGAGTAAGGATGTTGAGTGGTGGTGGCTGTTCACAGGTATCATAAGTCTCCTGCAAAGGGATTGGAAGACTCTTGCGGTCAAAGAGCTGTTGATCTTGAGTTGTGGAACTTCGGAAAGCTTTTCTCATTGTTATATCTTGCAGTGAAACTAGAGAAAAGATAATTATTTACATAGTTAGTGTGTTATTAATCTCTATATTCAGTATTGAAGCATTGAAATAGCCACATACTTTGGAAGCTATGCCAGCTATGCTAAGTCTTAAAGTTGCCAAATTTGGGGACCCCTCCTTTAGGTAGATCTGTCTCCTTTAATGGTTCAAGGAAAAGAATGTTAAGCTCACAACAATATGCTTTTCAGAGCAATGCTTTGAATGCTTCTACATAGTCAACTACAATGACAATTATAACTCTGTAAAGTGGAAGAAAAAAGCCAGTCTGGTGTAAGGCATTATACTAGAAATCAGCACAAAGCTACCTTGGGCCAGTCACTGTCTTCTCAGCCCTAGGAAGGAGGCAAACGCAAACCATTACTGAAAACCCTTGCCAAGAAAACTGTAAAAACTTGTCCATGCTCTCTGAGAATTGGACAAGATTGAACAGGAAAAAAAAAGTGGAGGATTCTGTGCTCAATATACCTAGCAGAAGTAAGGCAATGATAATTCTGAAATTAGAACTAAAATTGCTATGACAAAAGTATGTGAGCAATGTGAAATTGGAAATTAACAGCTTAACAATGATAGAATAAGCTGCTACGGATTCTTTGAATGTGGTTCTGAATTGGCTGAGTAGCTGTCACTACTTTATTATTTTTATGCAACATGTTGTTAAAGTTTAACATATAATTTAGACTACTGGCATCAATGATTTTTCCCAAATTGTTTCCTCAAAGCTGATCAGAATTGATTCTTTATAATGGCGTACATTTTTCTAATGGAAGAAATCTTCCAAATGAATAATTAACTACATGCAACAAAAGAATAATATAATGGGAAAAAGCATATATGCGTTACAAGGTAATTTATCAATCATGCTCTTGTTTCTTGGATGTGGCTTACATCTAATATTGACTATAAATTCAGGTAGTTAACAAAACTGAACATACATTTCTGTTGCCCATAATTTATTTAATTGAAATTAATGAGTAATGTGTGCATTAATCTATAACTGCATGTTTCATGGAACGGAATTAAACTGATCAATTTTTGTGAAAGCAATTTTGTGGTGGACACTTGGATTTAACTGATGGGAACTAATAAACGGGGGTTCTATAAACTAGTGTCCCCTAAGCAGACCATATAGGTATGTCAGAAGTTATAGTTCAACATATTCAAAAGAATATCATAGTGGAAATGCTATGATAGCTGGTAGGATTAAATATTTCTAATGCTTTCCATCTCTGAATTTATTGATTCTAAAACTCTTAATTGAGAAAGTCCATACATTTCTAAGAGAGAAGATGAATTAAAATGGTCCTGGTTTTGAATGAAGTTATGTAAGTTTGGTATTGGAAATCTTGGCACATTAATACTGAAAAATACTGTAAGTGGTTTTTTTGTAATTAAAATGATTGCAATTATAATTAAAATGATAAGAGTAATCATGCTAATTTGTTTCATTTTTTTCAACCTTTTTTCCATGTTCAGGATGGATAAAATTTATAAAACTCAGGGGAAAATTTCCTTAAATTCTTTCTTTTTTTATGAAATAGCTGAAATTTCACTGGTATGCTTTTGAGTAACCAGATCAGTGATTTCAGATAAACCAAAGCAAAAATTTTAAAAACACATTTGCAGAAACTACCTTAAAGTGTTTAAATATCTGGAGTATTAAGCTCTACCGATTAACTTTCAATTCCAAGTTCCCATAGTTTCCTGCTGCAATTATGCCAATAGCTTAATCTAAGTATGATTTATGCCTCCTACACTTTTTTGAAAAATAGAGTAAAATAATTTTTAAAACATTATTTTAAAATATATAAATATATAAAATATAACATAAAATTATTTTATATTTTAATATCCTGTCTTTCCTCTGCAATCGCCAAATAACATCTATGGGCATCTATCTCCAAATTTTCTCTCCATAGTAACACTTTAAAGGGGCTGCTTTGTGCTTTTTTATTTTTAGCTTTTGCCATGCAAAACTAGCCTCATAGGGTCCAGAAACATGGCACAAAGGGGTTTTGGCATTTTGTGGCTCCTTTAAGCTGCTTTGTGCATTTTTTTTGTTTTTTTGGCTGCTCAAAGCCCCATACTGGTAACCAGAGTGGGTAAATTTCAGCAGCAGGAGCAAGAATATGGTAGCAAAGGTGAGATGAGACAGCAGAGCAGGGATCTCAAAGTGCAGGGTGGTGAAGGCTATTGGGACTGGGCTGGGGTAAGATGACACACTTACTTGGGCTTAGAGCTGGGAGGGACAGACCTCAAAATGGCTTGGATTTGGGTGAATATTCACTTACTTACCTGTGATTCTCAATTAATGAACACAAGGGGGTGCCAAGTTTTCCATTTTAAGTCAGTGCAGTTGTGTGATTTTTGCTTTATGACCATACCAATTTTTGGTAGCACTCCCAATCCCAATTGTAAGGTGACTCCCTATATTCAAGCAGCTCCTACATTACTACTACTACTACTACTTCTCCTCCTCTGCCTTTCAGAAAGTCTATCATTTCAACAAGACTACATTCTTTCAAAGTGTCATAGTTTTTCATAAACTTTGTCACTGGTTCTTCATTACCACAATTCACTAGTATATTATTAGTATATTACTCACTAATACCACTGACTTATGATTTTCTATTGCATTACAATTACTGCTATCTTTATATTGTGCTTTGTCCTGAAGGAGCCCAGAGCAGTATACAGAGGATCTATCTACCTTTCTATTGATAAGCTTCAAAAATGTAACAAAACTGTTTTTTCCAGGAATAGGGCCACAGTGGCTATCAAGTCAAAGCTGATCCCAGGGTTTCCTAAATACCACTACCAGTTCAAGGATTATATCCAAGTCATGAACATAATTTTATGGAACAAATATATTCATATTCAACTAGTTTTGTGAAACTAGTTTTTTAGTTTTGTGAAACTAGTTTTATGAAACAGAGAACCACCACTTATATTTTTGGATCAAATTTCAGTTTCTTCATCTTCATCTAATCAATTAACAACCTGATGAGTTTTTACAAATCAGTATTTGTTAGCCCTGTGCAAGACTCTCAGCTATGGCATGTATCAGTATGGCAACTGCTTTATGGCAAATTTCACTTGAAATCTGCTCTCAAACACAGCTAACTGAAATTTGATCTCTCAGAACACAGATTATTCAGTGGGATACCGAAAACAGCGTATACATGTTCTCAATCATGTATTTTATGTTCTCAATGGCATATTTTAAAGGCTGTTTATACTGGTTTGCTTTAGATTTATAGTGCAACATCTGCTAACTAGAAATAATAGATAAAAATGTCTTCAGGACCAATATTTTCAAATGATAACCACATCTGGTACAAACCATAAAGTAACACATCTACTATTCTTGTAAAACTCACGCTCTTCTTCCTTTGGATCAAGTTGTGTAACACTGACAGATAAACGATCCACACGTTCTTGTAAGGAATTCACTCGGAAAGAAAAACTATGTGCCTCATTGAAAAGTTCTCCAAAGATATCTTCTGCATATTTACCTGCAAAAGGAAGTTTTTTTTAAAAAAAAATAGGGCTAACAATATGAACATGCTTCAAAGGACTTGGATCGTTGTATCATACTTCCATTTTAAATATACATCATATAATAAAAATAAAAGCTTAAAAAATAAAGATATTAATGATATCTATATTGGTTTATTGCATTGAAAGCAACAGTTTTGTGGCACTTAAAGCTAACATTCAGGAGAAATTTCAATAAGTATTTTTATTGGAGTCCTGTATATAGTTACACATGAAATGCCCATTAATAGCAGCTTTCTCCAGTCCTTAAGAGCTTGTATCCTCATGGTCCAAGAAATATCCTATTTTTCTCAATAATTATCCCAGGTGTTTTTTCAGGTGTAACAGTTAAGCATCTGGTGTTTCTTTTCCCTATTGGTCAGAGCTCTAGGTGTTTAGAATTTGAAACCTGCATAACTGCTATGCATTATGAATGAAAATCTGTAGAAATGTTATAAATGAAATAAAATGGATTCCAAAATTATTTTGATCAAGAGAAAGAATGGAATGTTCATGGTAAGATTAATGCAACTAGAAGTGTAAGAATATTACCACAATAATAAAATAGCACTGAAGTATAGTGGTTACTTATTCATAATTTCATACACATATGTAAAACCTTCCCACAAATACTGAACATCTAGCAGCCTTAAATATAATTATTTTGACTAATCAGTTAAGTATTTTACTGAAGATTCAAACAGAATTGCTAAATATTTGAAAACCTGTTATAGCTTCTTCTATTAGGAATGCACAAATATTATTTCTTTTTTTAATTATTGGCCCTTATATTTGGTTCTTTGTGTTCAACCTTTTCCTGGTAGAATCACTTTGTTGATAAAAAGTTATTTAATGATTTAGTTGGGGAAAAAAAGAAAGATGCAAGAGTATATTTCAAAATCTTAATTTTAAGGGGAATTTTAATTTATTTACCTGAGAAAAACCTTTGAACTATTGCAGATTTAACACATATAACATATGCATATGAATGCACGTGCGTGCACACATACATACACGCACACACACACACACGCACACGCAGAGATATTTTTAAAGCCACTATATTTGGGTTAAAAACTTGTAATTCTTGTCTACTTTCAAATTCTCAATAATCAATATTTTATTTTATATATATATAATATTATATATATATATATATATATATATATGGTACTTATCACTAGTAGCCTCATAATACTGTTTCAAGAAATATTCACACTTTTCACTTGAAGAGTGCCTAGAGAGGTAGTACTCATTATTAGAACTACTACCTTGTCTTTTACCATGCAAAATGACCTACAGATAGAATAAATAATAGATAGAATAACTCAGGAGGCAACTATGGTTTCTGGACCATGTATAGGACAATCCACTTAAGAGTAGTTGAATCTGGAATTTGATATCTTCTCAGGATACTTGAAACTTCAACAAATAATGTAGTCATGAGGCTCAAGATGATTATGTTAAAAATTCAATGAATAATCCATGTGGTGATATATTTGTTTCACACATGCTGGTCCTTGTTTTAGTTTCCGTAGAGAAAGACTTGGATTAAATTTACAAATGCTGCTTAGAATCATACTTAGTGACATTTAGAAACCTACACAAATTGGCAGAAAATGTTCAAAAATATTAATTCAACAGCAAAAGTGAAGAATGTTCTATTCAAGTTTTGCGTAACACCATGCCCATTGGTCTCAACACCAGCAACAACAAAAACACTCTGTGTGCTTAAATTAGTGCAGGTCTCTTCACTAAAAAACAGCCCCACCCAGCAGTATTTTCCAAAATGCTATCAGGCTATAAGATTTTTCCTGCAGAGTCCAGCATCACTGTAAGCATAGATTTTTCTAACTGTACAGATATTATGCATGTATAAAATATTCTAAGCTCAGAATATCTATTTCAGATGTTTTGGGCTCAGAATAAAATGCTTTTTCTGCCTAAACCTCAACAGATTCCCTGGCACAAGACTGGAAATCCAAAGGAAAAACAAATGAAATAGAAAGCTTATCCAAGCTAATAATAAACGTAATATCCACACAGCACTAACTTCATTTAAGGACAACTATGGGATTCCTTTTATTTCCCCTTTTCTCCTTCATTTACAAATTATTTTTCCATTGACTTGCTGAATAGAACCATGGCTCAGTATCAGATTATCATGAAGATCCGTTAACAAAGTAGGAAAGAGAGAGAGAGAGAAGGAGAGGGAGGGAGAGAGAGAAGCTAGATGAGCCTGATTTTTTTTCGGGAGGCAGGCAGGAAAGCTACTATTTTCTCCAATTTGGGTGCATCAAGCCATCAGTGATATGATCAATCTTAAATAACTTGCAGTGTTAAGGAGCATGCTAGCTAAGATAATCAACAGAGAAAATACAGGCTAACTAAAAGATGGAGAAAAATTTTAAAAATGCACTTGATCCTAAAATGTCATTAAGGCAAGTACCAGGAAAACATTCTTTCAAGATTACACAGCCAAAATACAAAATTTTGAAAGCCCTTTATTCAGTAAACTTCTATTATAACTTAAATAGTAAAAGAGCCTTAGAAAGGTATCTAATAGCAATGTAATAGAGGGAGGATGCTTTACTTTTGAAGAGCTTACAAATCATAACCAATGTTCAGAATTTAGCGAGGGAGACCATGTGATACAGGTTTTTTAATATAGTACAACTAGACATCCCTTGATCCAATGGCTCATCCTTTCAATGATATTTCTTTACTAATACAGAGAAACTTCTTTGGCACCAAAAGATATTAGTTGGAAGATGCAGTTGAACCGACTTATGTTCTTCCTGAACTTGCTTACAATAGATTTATCATTGTTATCTAAATTTGAGTGTTTATTAGATAAAGGTTGCAGACTGCTTATCCTGATCTTTCCCTTCATACAGCAGAAATCGGCAGTTTCTCCAAGAATAGAAAGGCATGATAAATGGGGGAGATTTTGGCCATGACACCAACATTAGCAGAAATATTATATTGTGCAAGGCAAGTATTTTGCCGCCTTCTTTCTCTGTTGAGGAAAAATAGGATACAGATAGGTGTGCACATATGTGTGCCAGAAGGGCCATATAAGGCAATACAAACTTGTTCTTTGCCTGGTCTCTGTTTGTTTCCCAACTGTTTTGAAAGAAACACAGATTCAACCACAACTGAAAAAACATACATTGATCAAAAATTATAATTGTAATTATTAGTCAGTTGCTAAGAATCTTCTTCCTGGGAAGTTGTCTAAGCATGAATAATTTCCATTTTAAATTAATATTTAGTGAGATTAATTTACTACACTTATTACAGTCTCTTTCAAGTCTAGATTTGAAATTAAAAATACTTCGATTTTCTGATGGGTGGAATATGATGGGAGAAATATTCTAGGAGAATGCAACAATTATGAACCTATTAATTATGTTTTATATGCACACACACATACACAAAATATGTATATATATATATAGGCATAGATACACACACACAATGTATGTATGTATATGTATGTATGTGTGTGTGTGTGTGTGTGATAATTATATATATATATATATATATATATATATATATATATTATATATATATATATATATATGTGTGTATGTACTGTGTGTGTGTGTATGTGTGTATATATGTGTGTATATATGTGTGTATATATCAGTTGTGTGTGTGTGTCAAATATATATATATATATATATGTGAATATATAGAAAATATATATATATATATATATATATATATATTTTTATATATTATTCAGCTTTGTTCGGGAATTTTCCCAGGTCATGATAGTTGTGCTTTTAAAACTGTAGCAACGTTTCGGCAGAATCTCATCTGCCATCATCAGGCTCATGTATTGGATCTGTCTTCATCATGTGTGTGTCAGGTTTTTGCAGCTGTTTCTGTTTTAAATTTGGTGCTAGCCTCATGCTTTGTTAGAATGGTGTTTTTTTCATCCTGATTGGTTGGGAGCCTTGGTCTGTGTTTATTGGTCTTGGAGTTTGCTATGTTCTGCTTGATTGATGTTTCTAATATCTTCTGTCTGTTTTGTAGCGTTGTTTTTTTTTGTCTTGATTAGCTGGCAACATTGTGTTTTGTGTATTGGGGGCTTTTTGTTCCATGTGTAGTTCTTTGATCATTTCTTCCATTCACCTGAAGCCAAGCCGCGCTGAAAGCCCCCAAAACAAAGCACGAGGTTAGCACCAAATTTAAAACAGAAATGGCTGCAAAAGCCTGACTCACACAATGAAGACGAACCCAATACATGAGCCTGATGATGGCAGATGAGATTCTGCCAAAACATCGCTACAACTTTAAAAGCACAACTAGAAAGATGTGGGAAAATACCCGAACAAAGCTGAATACCATACATATACATACTCATGAAAACATAAGAAAACATCTCTTCTGTCTCTGTCTCTCCCTCTCTGTCTCTCTCTCTCTGTACGTGTGTGTGTGTGTGTGTATTTGTTTTCGTAGATTTTCATGGGTATAGGTATGTAGGTCTAAGTGTGTTCAGGTCTTTTCCCGTGTAAGATTAGGAGTATCTTGGCGACGTTTCGGTGAGGTCCCACTCGCCATCCTCAGGCTGGTGCTTTCGGCTTCGTGCCAGTGCAAGCAGTGCAAGCAATATGTATACACACACACACACACACACACACACACACACACACGCATCATGCATGCATATGATGTGTATACATCATATATATACACATATGTATCTTGGCCAAGATACTCTCAATCTTACACAGGAAAAGACCCGAACACGCCAAAACCTGCATACCTACATCCATGAAAATCTACGAAAACAAACACATATGTATATGTATACATGTATTATGTGTATTCTCATACACAAAATATACATAAAGGAAGTTACACATAGCACGTTTTGTTAAATACACAGGGGATGGGAGAATAATATTTAAAAAAAAATTAAAAATGAACATAATGAAATGGGATTCAGGTTAAAGCCACACAGATTTGTCATATGAAATTTACCTTTAAAATAAATTCTTAATAAATGAAATACTTACTTAGGCTGCTTAATTGTCTTATAATATTTGCCAAGGAAATATTAGTAACACATTCCAGTTCATTCTTGATGCCTCGTGGTAGAGCTGTATGGCAAAGATATCTAGGGTCTATGTTTCTTTTTACCAGAGGCATTCTGAAATATCAAGCAGCTATCAATCCTGTGAAGAAACAGAAGAACAAATTAAAATATAATTCAGTGTTTCAGTGTTGTTTATTTCCAAATAAGTTGTACAAAGGATGACAAACATTTGAAAATAAAATTAAGGCACCTGTGAAAAGCAGGGTTGTCAGATGCAAAATAGGACATCTTGGTTAGTGCTCATATGATAATTTCCTCATAGAACTATTGAAACCATAGAAATTATAGAAACTATAGAAATCTTGTGCTATTCTGCACTGAGCCTCTTTACTATTCATTCATTGTTTGTGAAGCTGGGAGTGCTTATATTTTATAGTTCTACCAATTGTGCCAGATGATATAAATCAATTTTTCCAAATTTGGATTTCTCTAACTGCCTGCATTATGGCATCTTAACTAATCATGTGGGATGACGGAAGATATAGTCTAAAACTTATGGAATGATCTAAGCTGAGAAATGTAAATGCATTCTACAATCATGTGTTAAAAATGATGGGGAAAGTAAGTACTTGATTTTAAGGGAATATAAAATAAGATATAGCAAATATACAATAATCTGAAAAATAAAGTACACCCCTTTGAGATTTATGGTTTTTATATGTCAGGATATAGTAAAAATCATCTGGTCTTTAGCAGTTTTTAAAAGTAGGTACAATCTCAGATGAACAACAATACATGTTATACCATGTCATCATTTATTTTACCAAAAGAAAGGCAAAATGGAGAAACCATGTATGAAACTAGTATACCAGTTGTTCCATGAAGATATGACAATGATAATAGATTACAAAGAAATTCTGTAAAATTCCTATTTTGGTCCAGTTTTTCCAAGCACAAGGTACATCAGTCAGTTGTGAAAGGGCAGAAGTGAAACTTAAGTTTCATAATTAATATCTGTTTATTTTGAATGAGTTTAAATCTCTAGGTTCATCAAATTCCATCATAGGATACTAAAGGAAATAAATCATGGTCTAATAGAATCATTATTAATTATATTTTTTAAAATTATGAAAAAGGTAAAGTAGCAGATAATCTGAGGAGGAGTGTTTTCCTTCATTCTGAGAAACTAAAATTTAATCAATCTGACATCAACTTCTGAGCAAATTTTAGAGCAAATCCTAAAGAGACTGGGCGTTGGTATAATTACCTGAGAACACCCTTTCTATCTATGCTGCAAGAGAGTCCAGGAATGGAATGGGTTAAGCTCCTCCTTCTGACATCATAGAGCTGAGTCTGCCACTATAAAAAGCCAGCCTCTGGCAGGCCTGCCCATCTTTTAGGCGAGGATACTTGACAGACGTAATGTGTCTCTGGAAGATAAAGAAGAAAATAATTTCACCCCTCCCCAACCATCATAACCAGATGTATAGGGTAGGGTTGGACTCTCTTGCAGCATAGATAGAAAGGGTGTTCTCAGGTAATTATACCAATGCCCGTTCTCCTATACACTGCTTCGACGGTTCAGGAATAGGACATACCAAAGCCTGCATGTCCATGGGAGGGCCAACGTCTGGTCCAGTCACTCCGACTGAGGAACCACCTGTTGAAGCACTCTCTGACCAAACAATGCCTGGGCTGAAGCAAATGAATCCAGGAGATAATGCCGTACAAATGGCAAAGGCGAAGCCCAGGTAGCCATTCTGCAGATCTCCTCTAGTGACGCCTGAGTAGACCAGGCGACTGAAGTAGGTGCAGTCCTAGTGGAGTGGGCCGTGACGTGTCTGGGAACTGGCATGGACAAAGTTTGGTATGCCTTGGATATAAAAGCTCTAATCCACCTACCAATTGTCAATGCAGTCACCCTGTTCCCCAGGGTAGAGGGATGGAATGACACAAACATGGCTTCAGATTTTCGAAAGGCCACCATCCATTTGATGTAAATCCGAAGGGCCCGCCTCACATCCAATGTATGCCACCTGTGTTCCAATTCGTGTTGTGGTCTGGGGCAAAAGTCTAGCAACACAACATCTTGCGCCCAGTGAAGCCATGTGTTTATCTTAGGGACAAACGTGGGGTCTAACCTAAGAACTACCCTGCTCTGATGGAAAAGACACAGGTCCTGTCGTACCGAGAGTGCTGCTAATTCCGACACTCTCTTGCCCGAGGTAAAAGCCACTAAAAATTGTGCCCTGAGGGACAATATTTGTAGAGATACAGATCTGAGGGGCTCAAAAGGGGGCCTCGTTAGAGCTTGTAACACTTTAGGTAAATCCCAAATGGGAAGCCTATGTACAACAGGGGGATGAAGGTTGTATGCCCCCATTAGGAATCTGTGCACCAAAGGGTGATGAGAAGCATATCCCTCCCAGGATAGAACAGGGAAGAGAGCTTGAATGGTGTCAATTACCTTTTCAGGAAAGTTGGAAGCCTTCATAGATTGCTGCTCAAGCGCCAAATGGTTAAGCTGAACCACTGGGGGTTTGGGTGAAGTAATGACCCCTGATGCAGGGAGATCTTGGATGTTGGAATCTTCCATGGCTGGGCCACAGACAGGTTCACCAAATCTCCAAACCAGAGTCTCCTGGGCCACTGGGGTGCCAGGAGAACTAGCTCTGCCTTTTCCTCCAACAACTTCTGAATTACAACCGGAATAATTGGAAGAGGAGGAAAGGTGTAGAGGAGATCCAGAGGTCAGGCACTCCAAAGTGCATTGGTCCCCTCTGCTCCCTGGGTCAGAAACCTGGTGAAGAACCTGCCCAATTGAGCATTCTGGGGGGGGTGTCTACGGTTGGAGGATCAAATCGGCATAACAAGTCCTGAAACAGAGAGGGGTATAGACTCCACTCTGACTGGTCTACTGTGGACCAACTCAACCAGTTGGCCTGGACATTGTCGACTCCCGATATATGGTCCACCCTGATTGAAAGGAGGTGTCTCTCCACCCACCTCCCCAGGTGCTCTGCCTTTCTCATCAAGGCCCTGGACCTGCCCCCCCCCTTGCCTGTTGACATGGGCCTTTGCGGCCACATTGTCCATCATGACTAACACATGGTGAGCAGCCACCCTGTTCCGGAAGTGTTTCAGGGCTAAGAAAATAGACCTGAGTTCCAGCCAATTTATATGGGGCATGTCCTTTCTGACTGTGACCAACACTCCTGGGCTAGTTCCCCCTCCAGATGGGCTCCCCAGCCATGGAGACCGGCATCTGTGATGAGCCAGATCCTGTCTGGCTCCTTGAAGGGAAGACCCCTCTCTAGAGCCTGAGACTGCCATCATGCAAAGGAGCGAAGGACCTGAGAAGGAACCTATACCCTTATGATAGAATGGCTGGTTCCTGAGCATTGAAAGGGGAGCAAGAACTATTGGAGTTCCCGGGAATGGAGACGGGCCCACAGGATGATCCCAATGCAGGAGATTATCTTTCCCAGGATCTGGGACAGTAGAGACAACAGGACAGTGCTCTGACACTGAATCTGACTGACACCACTGTGAAGGGTCTCCCCTCGGTCTGGGGAGAGGAACACCTCGCAAAGTGATGTATCTATAACCACCCCGAGGTGAAGCAACCTGGTCATCGGGGAAAGGTGATTTTTCCTTAGGTTGATCAAGAACCCGTGGTCTCTTAGGCTCTGCAATGTGATCTGAAGGTCGCAATGGGCCGAGTGGGTCGACTATGATTGGATGAGTATGTCGTCCAGGTAGCACTGGACCTTCACTGGTATGGTGTGAAGCAAAGCTTCCAAAGCTGCCAGGACTTTCATGAAGACTCTTGGGGCCGGCAAGAGACCAAAGGGTAAAGCTTGATAATGGAAATGGTTGTTCTGATAACAAAAATGGAGAAACTGGCGATGATGAGGCCAGATAGGAATGTGGAGATAAGCCTCCATGAGGTCTATGGAGGAGAGGAGGTCATGAGATGTTGGATTGCCGATTCTGTAAGGGCCCATTTAGATCAGTCCCTGGAGGTGGGGCAGCAAACAAACCATCATGGAGGTGGGGAGAAAAACTCCAGTTGGAGGCCCGACCTGACCATCTCAAGAACCCAGGCATCCAATGTAGACTCCTCCCATCTGGAGGCAAAAAAAGCCAAACGGCCTCCGATGGGGTGGGGAGATGAGGCACCCATTTCGAGCGTTTGAATGAACCTCCCCCTCAAAAGGGCTGTTTAGTGGGGGGCTGTTGCTGCCTGCTGGAAGCTTCAGGACACTGTTCTTGGCAAGCAGGAAAGGACCTCTGACCTCTAGAGAACCAAGAGCTGGTTTCGGGTCTGAAAGACGAGGGGCAAAAGTATGGCCTGGGGCAATACTCGGACCTTTTCCCTGCTGAAGAGAGGACCTTCCTCTTGTCCTTGGTCTCTGTCAAGTATGGTTCAAGGATGTCGCCAAATAGCTTATTGCCCATGCATGGAGCCGATGCCAACTTCCATGTACGGTGGGAGTCGGATTGCCAGTTGTGTAGCCAAAGTAGCTGCCTGGCTGCCACTGAAGAAGCCATGGCTCTGGAAGCGAACTTGGCTGAGCTCAGAGTGGTGTCTGCCGTAAACTCTGCCACCGCAATTATCTTATTGAGATCTTGATGTGCTTCAATTCGGAGTCTCTCCTGAAGCTGGTGAAAACAGCGTAGTGAAGATCTTGTAAAAAACAAGGCTGCCATTGATGCTCTAATTGTCCAAGCTGCTGCCTGATGAATGAGCTTGAGGGTTTGCTCAAACCATTTGTCCTCTGCCTTGAGCACATCCTCTGGTTCGGTGGGGGTACCTGAGGAAGAAACAATGCCACCACCGAAGTATCCACCAAAGGTACCAGCTGGGCATTGGCCAGGGACAGGCCCACTTTATAGAATTGTCTGTCATGAGCAGACAGGCAAGGCCCCGCCCCTGGAGAGGTGCACTGTTCCTTCACTAGATCAAGGAAAATCAGTGGGGAGGGGAGGACCTCCATTTGCACCACTGGCTTGGAGAACAATGAATCAGTGTGGCCAAATGTGGTAACCTATGGTTCTGGGGCCACCTCCTCAGGGCTTAGCTGTACAGTAACCAAAGCCTTGTGTAACAGAGGCTTGAATAAGAAAGGCCTGAAAACCCCTGCTGAGTGGGGTGATCAACTCTAAAGTCCTCTTCCTCAGACATATTGGGGTCTATGAGTTCTCCTTTCCTCTTCCTCAGAATGAGTAGAGCAACTATGGTCAGAGGCCTTGGAATAGTCTTCCTCTTTTTCCTCCCCACACTCCGAATGGGACGGCTGGAAACAGAGTGTCTGGGAACACCCTTCTGAGAGTAGGGGACCCCTTGGGGAAAACCCTGATGTAACAAGTCATGCCTTCCCCTTGTGGGTGAAGGAATTGTTTAAATTCTTCTGCTAGGCCCTGCCTTATAGCTACAAAGACCATTTCCCTAAAGTTCTCGGGCCTATTCTCCTCAGGACGTAGGCTCACAGTTGTGGGGGTGTAGGATGCTTCATGCCTAGGCCTATTCCCCCCTTGAGCCCCCTGACCACCAAGGAAGGAAGGGCCAGGCCCCCAGGTAGCCTGTCTAGAGAAAGGCCCTGATCTGCTTAGGTCCTGGGGAAATGGTTCTTCCTCCACTCTCTCTGGGGACCAAGCTAACAGGTGACTGCGAGCAGATTCACCCCACTTGGAAGAAACTGCTGGGCTAATGTGCACCTCTCCAGAATGAGAAGCATGTTGAATCTGAGCCTGCATCTGAGCCTTTTGCAAATTGTTCCTTAAGTGCCACAGCCTCTCTGTTAGCAGAAAGGCCTCTTTGTCTTTTCTTTTTCCTCAAAAGGGCTTGGGAGTCTTGGCAGTCTTCCAGTCCTTTAGGGCCAGGTTGCGGGACTTCCCTCTCCATCTGGCTAACAGAGCAGACACCAAGGCTGCTCTGAGCTTCCCCCATGTAGGTGCTTCCCATTGCCTAGTCCAGGTGAGTCAGGGTGAGGCCTTGGGGAGGCACTTTCCCCCAAAACAAAATAGCTGCCCAGCAACTCTAAAATGGCCACCCACCAGGTGGGGTGGCCCTGAGACGGCCTAGCCACCACCCTCACTCCTTAGGCTCTTACCAGGCCCCGAGCTATCGGGAACAGCTGAGAAGCAGCAGGAACGAAGCTCTGGAGTCAACTTGGCCAGCGGCATCAACAACAAGGTTGTGATCAGTGGGGCTGCATGGTAGGTTCCTTTGAACGTTCCCTGGGTCCGCAGTCCTTGCGCTGCAGGGCCAGGAGAGCGGATCCCCACTCTCCTGGAGACAGAGCTCTACCAGATCCCCAGGAGCTGGATTTTAAATTTATTGCTGTCTCTCTGAGTTCAAACCTTTCCTTTAGCTGTTTAAAAACACTTCTTCCAGAGACTATGCTCTCAGACAAGAAGCTGAGCCAAAAGATGGGCAGGCCAGCCAGAGGCTGGCTTTTTATAGTGGCAGACTCAGGTCTATGATGTCAGAAGGAGGAGCTTAACCCATTCCATTCCTGGACTCTCAAAGCAGCGTATGGGAGAATGACCTTATAAACAATGTCTTTTAAACTTTTTTTCTCGCAGGACCACTTTCTACTTGTATAAACTTTTGGAAGACCCCAAAAGAACGTTTGTTTGCATTGGTTATACTTATCAACATTCATCATATTAAAATTTAAAATTGACACATTGCTACTGCTTGTCACAATTGTTTAATGGGATTTTAATACCGTATGACTCTATTATTTTCAATAGAGGTTGGCAAATAATTTAGATTTTACATACAGTTGTGATGGTCTTGAATTACCTGGGGATGTTAGACACTTTTAAAAACAGTTTTATAAACATGCTTTATTTTCCAGAAGTCACCAGAGATTTATAAAGAGCAAATGTTGCTAGATTAACATTTTGTTTATTTAATTTCTTTAGTAAAGGGAGCCAATGTGATGTAATGGTTAGAATGACAAACTACTATCTGGGAGACAAGATTCAAGTGTATCCTCAGCCATGGAAATGGAAATTCACTGGAAGACTTTCAGCCAATCACTCTCTCAGATCAGCATATCTCATAGAGTATTATTATAAACAATAAAAAGGGAGATCCTGGAATAGTAATTAACTGCAAACTGAATATGAACTAGCATAAAACAGGCACGTACAATTTTAGGTAGTATCAATCGAAATATAATTTTAAAATCATGGAAATAACCTTCCCATTTTATTCTGTTTTGGTAATACTATTATGGAGCACTATAGTTTAAGAGGATTCAGTCAATGTAAGTGAGGATGAACAGGAGACAAGAAACTAAATGCTACGAAGAGAGACTGAATGTTTAGCATTCAGGAGAGAAAAATTGAGGGAGAATGAAATAACATCCTTCAAATAATTGGAAATATATCATGCTGAAGGTTAAGAGCTGTTTTTCATTATTCTACATTGTAAAACATGAAATAGTGGATTTAGCTATCATGGAGACAAATTCTAGCTGGGGAAAAAAAACCTTTTCAACATGAAAGAAATTGGCAATAAAACTACCTATCTAGAGAAATGGTGGGCTTCTCTTCATTGAAACAAATGGAGGCTAGATGTCAGAAATGCTTTAATTTGGATTTCTGAACAGAGCAATGCTTTGGACTTAATAGTTTAAATGGCATGTTTTACATGCTAGTTCTAAACTAGCAATTTCTTAAATAAAAAAAGTGAAAAATACAGAAAATAATTTTCCCATCATATGGTTGCTCAGAGATAGCAACGAATATATGGAAAGAAATGATAAATCAGTGGCAGAAAACCTGCTGTAAAAACAGACATTTTAGATTTATCGCATAGCTTCCCCACTGAAAAGTATTAGATAACGCACAATGATAAATGTAGATAGCAATTCATCATGGTTATTTGCAAATATACTAACACTAACTCAATGCATGCATGAGAAGCTCGTGAATGGTATCATGACTATAAATTCTCATCTCTACTAACAGATTAAGAATTTGAAATCAAGCTGAAGTTGATTTGATGGTCTTTTAATAAAATATGTGGCATTATATACCCCACACACATATTTGTGTGTATGTGTGTATGTGACATTCTATACTAGAGAACTGGAAAATACAGTTTAATAGCAGTTTTTAGAAGGGATTTAAATACTTGGACACTCAAGATTTGACATCTGATTTAGGTGTAAATAATGGTTAATGATTAAATATGTAGAAGGAGAAGTGTAATCCTATCTATAAATAAATTTCCTATTCTCGGGACTATGAAAATAGCCCCTCATTGGACATCATGCTATCATTATTTTAGCCTCATCCAGCCCATCACAGCATCCAGATATCCTAGAACCTCAGACTCTCCTGAATCACCTGATAATTGCACCTAGAGTGCCCATAGACATTAAATAGCACTGAGGACAAGAAAGAAGTTATTTTTAAAAATTCACTCACTAATGTTAATTGTCTCTGCCAGTAGTACAGGAAGTACTGTAGAAATGTGGCCCAAATGTCAACTCATAAAACATTTTGTATACACGTTTTATAGTTGACAACAGAAAGAAGGGGGGTGGGGAGTTCAGGCAATAGTGTGGAATTGAAAGTACATTCCATTCATATTTTCTTCAAAGACTGATTAGATGGCTGACGCTTCTGCCATGATTGATGACTCTTGGCTATGGACGTTTTTCATTGGATGATACACCCAGAAGGGTGGGGGGGAAAGCAGGATCAAGGGTGACAGTGAATTACGTATCTCAGAGTTGGCTAGCCAGGTTAGTGCCAGACGTAGTTTGGGGAGTGTGGCTCAAGGCTCATGATTTAATTGGAGTAACTGCCGGAACCCTGACACTAAACTTTAATTCTCAGAGGCAATCTGTGATATGATACTATGGTCAATGAAACCAAAAACAGCTAAGAGGTCAAGTAAATGTAGCAGAGCTGCATATCCATTATTCTTCTCCCAAGAAAAGTCACAGCAAAGGCCTGAATAAAGAGGTTGACAATATTGTTTCACGCTGAAAAGCAGATCTCTACCTATATGGAAATAGGTCTAGAAAAACAATACTGCCACCACAATTTTCAATATCTCCTGCAAACTGGGCTATCAGCCACTGGTTTCTGAGCAGAGAACAATTTTTTTCAGGATGGACTACATGACCATCAGAGTTGAATTTCATAAATTATTCAATATCTTCAACATTCAACTGGGGAAACCAAATCTATTTACTATTTGCCTGAAATCCTCTTTTTTCCACTCCAGTATTGACTTGCAAAACTAATGCAAAGTGTAGGTGCATGACCTGCAAAGCCAACACAGCACACAAGATTGATTAAAGAGGATATGAAAGTTTTATGCCTGTAATTTACCAGAACAGGTATATTTGATAAGAAATGTCTACAGTAATACATATACAAACATTCTCAGAGTATAAATATAATTTTTAAAAATCTACAATCTCCTGTTTCAGAACATCTTGCTTTTTAATTCAAAACTATTTCATACTGCAATTTTAAATTATATTTACAATGTTAGTTTCAAATTGTAGAATTTATATTTTCTTTAAGCAACTATAAAAACACAGCAAAATACATTGCAATTCGTTATTCACAGAGCTGAGCGTTTATTAATCTTTATAGGCATCACCAATCCCCATGATGCTATAAAACATGCTAGCCTCTGCACAAATGAATTAGAATTCAAAATAATTCTTTTTTAACAAAAAATCTATTTTTCTAAAGGCTGCTGAGAGGAAACTAGTGATGACTAGAACTTCTTTTAAAACTCCAAAGAATAATAATTTCTTTGGTGACTCAAAAATCTCTCTGTATGTATGTATGTTGTGTGCCCCTGACTGCTGTTCGGATAAAGCCCGGCAATTTTTTCAAAAATAGTTTGTCCTTGTCTGTTTCCTAGGACTAAGAATGACTGGTTCAAAGTCATCCAACTGGCTTTATGTCTAAAGATGGACTAGAACGCACAAACTCTGGTTTCTAGCCTGGTGCCTTTATCTACTACACCATACTAGTTCCCAATTCCAAAATTCATGCTACCATGTATGCAGAATGAATGGCTATGTTCAAAATAAATAATGAAATGAGGGAAAATAAGATTGCACAGCTCTTGGCATTAGCCTGCTGTGGCATTTAAATGGAAAACTAGAAGCTAATGAAATAATCAATGGCATCAGATACTTAAAATAGAATGAGTGATATCATGAAGGTATTATACGCTTTCCAATTATTCCAAGAATGATTCATAATACTACTTCAGACTTATTTAATAAATCAATATAAAATGGTATAATTTACTATATTAAAGCTTTTCAGCCATTTTTTCCCTTTCTTATTTATACAAAGCCAGAAGTGGTTAATCTCTCATTATATCACAAGAAAGCAGCTGCTCTGAAATTAGAATTATATTTCTTTATTCCTGCTTTGCCTGTAGTTAATTTAATAAGCCAAATATTTTTAAATCTGACAACTATCACTTTATGTAATGATTGTGAATAATAAAATATTGATAAAATATCATCTTTTGACCATTTTCCAATGAAAGGTTATATGGCTTTAAAAAGCATTAAATGGCTTCATATGGCATCTGTTAGTACAAAAAAATCAGAAAATATTTAGATTTCCTTGTTTTAGTTGTAGTAATGTGGTATGCAGAATAATTTATAGCCATTATGCTTGTCATCACATGCAAATATGTGCCTGCATATTTTCCAAGAAAAAACATCTGAAGATGGTTATATGCACCCAAATAAACAAAGAATAGTGATGTAGTTGACATTTTTAATTTAAATAAAATCAAAGTGACAGAATTGCTGCTGTTTTTTACAACTCTGTCATCTGTTATTTTATTTCCTGAACAACTGTAAAAGCATGCCATAACTGAATAAAGCATGGATATTGTATTATTCCTCAGCAAGTTGGGAGTATTTGGGATGAATCCACCCATATATCCATCTTGGTGAGTACTAGGTATTCTTCAGTAAGCAAAGAATGTTATGGACAGGTGGAATTTTTTTAAAGAACTGCTCATTCATTTTGGTGTGTAACTTTTGTTTATGATATTAACTCCATTATCGTAATCATAGACTAAGAAATAGCATTAAGGCATTTTTTTTCAAAATAATCCAAAATATGTTATAATACTTGAGGTCTCAGCTGTAATTTCATACACATTTAAATGGAAATGAGAAGTATTAAACTCAGCATAGAGGGACACACAATTACAAAGGAAAATCTTTTTAAATGTATCTAATATGTAAAATGAAGACTAATTTAAACATGTTATAATAGCCGTATCTATTAATCAATAAGCAATCCTATTTTATAAATTAGAAATATAAACAGTTTCCACTAAGTTAATCAGTCTATTCTTTTGTGTTCTTTTGAAACAATTCTACCTAATCCTGTAATTTTCTACTATTATTTGCAAAATGCATGCCAGACTTCTTTTTCCATAGTAGTTCTTTTCAGTTGGATTGAATGGAAAGTTGATTTAAACTTCAACTTGGGACTCAGAATACATTTATAAACCAAAATGAAATTAAGAGACTGCATGCTCCTTATAGAACAGGTGTGTCAAACTTGCGTCCTCATGGCGGCGTCACGTGACATATGGGGACTTTTCCCCCCTTTGCTAAACTGGGCAGGGGGCGGGGCCAGCACATGGAGTATTTGGCTCGTGGGCAGTGACTTTGACACCCCTGCTATAGAACTCAGTAAGGGATGGGAGAGAAGGAAGGAAAAAAAAACCTTCACAATTTGAGAATATAAAGACATTACTATTTATGCACTGTGGGGATGTTTTCTTTTTTGGGTGGTGGTTTTAAAATCCTGGGAAACTTTTACCATGATTTTAAAACTACTTCAAGCTTACAGTACTGACCCTATAACATGATTGCAACTCAATAGCTATACAGTCAATAGCATCTCTTCAGTAATAACTGTTTTAGCACTTCCACATAGCAAATTGCATTTGGAGAGTCAATGATCACCATGTGCCTATTGCCTATTTGTTGAAATAACAGGTACTTGGATTTCTTGGAATACAGGCAGCCAGTTTTGTTGTACATACTAGTAGTTGGGTTCTATGGATTTGGGGAATCTATATTTAGTTATTCTGCAGAAGTTTCACCTATGCTTTTATATATTAAGTTTTTTATAAACTACTGGGAGTCACTTACATCAAGAAAAAAAAGAACAAACAAAACCACAGCAATGCATAACCCACATCTGAACTATCCAACTAAGCTAGAGCTTATTTATTTATCAGTAGCTGCTGGTGAAAAATAACAAAAGTAAAGCAAAGTTGGTTCTCTATGAGAAATATTCAGCACAACTCCCCCAACAAGAGAAGAATATAAAGCCACCATAGCATTACCAGACAATTTTACAGCTTCTTTTCGGAATCTATATTCAGGGTGGATTTCAATTTTTAATTAATAAAGAATTTAATAGATAATTAGTACTTAAAAGTTCAAAAACAGCAATTGCATAGGAATTAAAATGCAGCAATATGCATTTATCAAACAACAAAATGCACTAATACCTCAAGTCCATCTTTAGCTATTCATCAAAAGCCAATCTCCAAATGTGTAATTTGGATGCAAAGTTGATTAAAGATATTTTTTTAAAAAAATCTAAATTTTAGGCTAACAAAAAGAAACCTTTAAAATAAAAGGATTATGTGCTTTCAAAAGAAACTCTAGAGCAGGGGTGTCAAACTCAAGGCCCGCGGGCTGAATCTGGCCCATGGAGTGCTTAGATCTGGCATGCAGGGCCACCCTGGAAACAGCGAAGGACCGGCACGCAGTGCCTTGGCCCTGCCTAGTCCAACCGGGAACTGATCTACAATCTGGTGGTGGTTGGCAGAGTGCTGTAGGAGGCCATCACAGCTGAAAACAGAACTCAGGAGGGCCACATGCGCCCACCCCCCGCAAACTCCATTTTCACTAGCAGCATGCTGGGGGAGGCTATCGCAAGCTCCATTTTTGCTGGCAGCATGCTGGGGGAGGCCGCCACAAGCTCTGTTTTTGCTGGCAAAGTGCTAGCAAAACAAACTACTAGCAAAAATTGTATTTGATCACAAGGCAAGGTTTCCTCTTTTGCATTTGAGCATCCAAGAAGGGACAGGAAAGGAGAAAGGGAAAGAGGAAAGACAGAGAAAAAGAAAGGAAGATGGGAAGAGAGCAAGGAAAGAAAAAGAAGGAAAGGGGGAAGAAAGAAAGGAAAATGAAGAGGGAGGGAAGGAAGGAAGATTATAATGAAAGGGAGGGAGGGAGGGTCTGAGGGAAATCCTGCCTTAGCACTTGGCTACCAGCAGCTCTGCTGCCCTTTCAGCATCCTCTTGTCTCCTCCTCCATCCCATCCTATTGCTAAGGATGCTTTGATTACAAAGCCAGGTCTACTCTTATGCCTTCCTGCACGCACCATGAGCAACCTGGCCAAGGAGAGTGAGCACAACAGCAGAAACCTCAAGGAGGTAAATGCAGCCAGGCAACTCCTCAGGGAAGTGGGGATGGGCTGTGAGGTCCTGGTGTCCTGGGAGTTTGAGGGCCAGGCTGAGCACTTGCCTCCTGCTGCCTAGGCCTCTGGACAGCCTACACTGCCATCTGGGGGTCCTTCGCATGGCCTGAGAGGGACAGCGAGGCTCCTCTGGAGGACAAGGGTTTGGCCCTCTCCCTAGTCTCGCCTTTGTCTGCTGGATACAATGGATTCCCCCAGGTCCGCCCAGGCCACCAAAGGCACCCACATGAATGATATTGAACTGGCCATGCCCAGCCTGGCCATGCCCACCCAGCCCCCCATAGTCAAACACAACCCTGAGTTTGACACCTCTGCACATATATCACTCCAAAGCTGCATCTACTTTTTGGAGAATCAGAGACATCAAAAGCACATCTATGCTTTGCACAAAAGGGGAGTAATTCTTTTACAGATATTTAGTAACTGTTATTACTTTTCAACAAAATATTTATGAAAGGTGTCAACTAAAAAAATACTTCTTTGGTCTTTTTTTGTTGCCAGCAGAAAGGGAGTGGGGAATGCTTTAGATAATTGCTAGGCAGCCAAAGCTGTTGGCGCACAAGATTATTAGTGGAGAGCATCATTGATGACTCTTGGCTATGGATGTGTCTCATTGGAGAATATACATCCAGGGGGTGGTGGGATGACCAGGGTCAAGGGTGAAACGAATGATGTGTCTTAAAATCGGCTGCACCCAGATAATGCTGACATGATCACTCCTAATAAATAAATAAAAACTTACTCTGAGAGATGCGGCTAGAGACTTATGATTTGAATGGGGGTGTATTGTTGGAGCCTTGACAAAAGGCCTCCCACTTTAAATGGATTTTATTTTTCAAGTTTAATTTTTATTTAAATTAATCTAATTTTGCTTCCAAACCATTTCATTTTCTTGGATTAGGAGACACTGAAGATAGGTAATTTGACATATTTAAGTTACCATTAATTAATTTATAAGAAAGAAGCAGATTTTAATGACATAATTAAAGAAATAAACAAAGAATAAACAACAGAGCTTTTTAAAAAAATCATTAAATTGTGAGAAATTCTAGAAATGTTCTAAAATTGCACAATAAATGGCAAGAATGTCCTGTGTTAAATTCAGATTACATAATAAATCTGTTCACTTGTGTAAAAACTGGATTACTAAATTAATCCAAGATAGCTACATGCCGAATTAAAGTAAAACAACAGCAGAGATTTGTGACATAGATTAAAAGATTTAAACTTTTTTTTGTATAAAATAAATCCTGGGCCATGAAATGTAAACTCATGCTGAAAGATGGTCCTGTATTTGCAAAGAACAGATAAAAAAAGCAAAAACAGCAAATTTGAACCTTTTATCTAAACCGCAGGAAATTCATGATGCAGTGGTATTGAGTTCTAGCATAGATATTTGCTGAGATGCTATTTGTTTTCATGTTTGTGTTCATAATATACCTGACTGATTGTATAACATGAGTGATTATTATTTTTTAGAACGTGACAAGTATTAAAGTACAAAAGTATAAATCACTTCCCTCCTGTTATTAAATTTCCCTGCAGTAATACTGTAGCCTAAAAAATCAAGAAGCTGTTGTCAAACATGCATATGTTGTCATGTTTTGATTTCTTACAATTAAAGCATTTATATTAGATGGCATTAGCTGTCATGATTATATCCCTTCTCTTCTATACTATCTTGAAATCTCCTATGTACTCTCAAAGTGCTCAGGTTCTCTGCTAACTTTAATCTTTCAATTTTAGAGTAGAAAAGAGAACTGGCTCACTTTTAGTTTTTTTCTCACCTAAAACTTTCCTTTACATACTGTATACAGACACAATTTTAAAAATGTAATACAGATGCACCTAACTTCTTGTGCCACGTTCTTCTTATGCAGATTAAAATGTCCCTCAATAATAGTAGGTCATCAGACAGCACCTCCAAACATGTTATGCTAAAATAAATGGATGGTCTGGATCCACCAAGGAAAACCCTGTGTTAGAACCAAAGCTCTGGCTGCTGCTACTGGTATGAATATTGGAACGTCCCAGTCACTTCTGTTCTGGGTTCAGTCCGGACTCACTCCCTTGCCCTGGGCACATGTATATATCCTTATTATGGACAATGCTTTCATCTGTCATTGGATCATGCAAGCTAACAAGCATAAATCCTTGTGTACCTGAAAACTTCAGTTAATATAGGATTTGCAACATATGCTGCCAAGGTCCAATCACCAGAGTCCTTCCGCCCCCACCCCTGAATTCATTCAGGGCTTGAATTCATTTGGAATTAAAGATAGAACTTGGCTCAATGTAACATAACTCAATCATGTTTTATTCTGTCATCAACACAAACCCTTGAATTATATACAAAATGTTTTGCAGTCAAGCCATTCTGCTTACCCCAGGTAAGCAGAATGGCTTGACTGCAAAACATTTTGTATATACAATTCAAGGGTTTGTGTTGATGACAGAATAAAAGACATGTCGGACAGATGTAGGAAGGGCTATTTCACAATTTAAAATATCCACAAATTAATGCCAGACTGAGACCTCCCTACTGAACAGCAGAGAAGACAAAATTCACATATATGCTGCTTATATATTTGGGCTCAATCAACTGTACATCTGAAAAATATTTTAAAAGCAGCAAATAAGATACTTTAGGATTTACTTTAAAATGGCCAGCTTATACAGTTTTTACATTTTCTAATTTGTAGGTAAGCTTTTTAATATTTTGTACAAAAAAATTGTAGCCTTTTTCTAATATTAATGGATGTCATGATTATAAGTTTGCATGTGAAAAGCAGTGGAAATTAATTACACAGTTGTCAAGTGCATTTCTTGCAATATATTACCTATATTCACAAATTTATTGTTTACAGAAATTTATATCGCCATAGACCAGGAGCCTTCAAACTTGACAGCTTTAAGACTTGTGGGCTTCAACTCCCAGAATTCCTCTTCCAGTCATGTTAGCTCAGGAATTGAAGTCCCAAGTCTTAAACTTGCCAAGTTTGAAGACCCTTGCCATAGACTGTACAGTATTTGAAGTAATTAATTAATTGTGGAGTGACAAAGCTTCAGAAGTAAGTGCTGTGTCAAAGGTCTGTATAAATGCATTTTTCAATGTAAATAATATGAAAATCATGTATTTGATGAAGAGAGAAGCTCCACATAAAACAGAATAATTCCCGAGCAATATAGCTTCAAGTTTAAATCCTAAGAGCCACAATTACACACTCTTGCATAAACGAAAAGTGTATAAAACATTGCTAAAACTTTGTACTGGGTATCTGTGCCTCCCTATACTGTTTATTGAAAGAACATTTATTTTAAAATTAAAGTATTATATAACACAGACAAACAAGCAAATAAGCTATAAAGAAGTCTGAAGCAAAACCAAAAATATTAGATAAGGATATGTAGGACATTATTTGACATACAGAGACTATTAAAGCATTATTATTAGTTGATGATTTGTTGGTTTTGGAGGATCCTTTAAAGGGAATTAAAGCATTAATGGGAAAATTAAAAGAATTTGATACATCAGCAGATTTTAAGATTAATAAACAGAATATGGTTAAGAAAAAAATATCAAAATAGAGGATCAAACAGAATTGATAAAAATGGGATTTAAGATTGAGGAAAAAAAGTCAAATATATGGGTATAAAGATGACAAATGCGAATTAGATATTATTTCAAAATAATTAGTTTGAGATATGGAATGCAGTTAAAAATAATTACAATTGTTATTATTGGGATAATTTTCATGATAAAAATGAATCCTTTGCCTAGAATGATTTTTTTCAGACTCTATTGATTTTACAACTGATTAACTCTTTAAAGAATAGTGGAAGGATATATCTATGTTTGTAGGGAAGGGAAAACACCATCTGTTAATTATAAGGTCTTACAATATGGAAAGAAAAGAGAAGGAATGGGTTTCCCAATTTAAAATTGTATTTGCAGCTTGCTGTTTGGTTTGGATGAAAGAGTGGGTGTTGCTGGGAAATAGAAGACTTCGAATTAAAAGGACATGACCTAAGATTCCGATGACATGGATAACTGTTGCACAATAAAGTCAAGGTTAATGCAAATTTTAAGTGTAGATTATGTAAGACATGCAATTGAGAATATGGAATAGATACAGAAATAAAGAAGAGAAATAACAGACAAACACAAATGGCTAACTTATCATGAAATACTAGAATTCTGTCAAAGGGAATTCAAACCAATATCAACTGAAGGCAGAAGGACATAGTTGTTAATAGTTTGCCTGCTTATAGGTTTAAGAAAAATTCAAAGAATCTTTATGAAGCTGAATATTGTAAGACTGACAATAAACAGAATTGAAATAGAATTGTATACAAATGATGTACATATGATTGCTAAAATGTGTAAACTTTACTGAAATCTGAAATGGAAGAATAAGTAAAACAATGCTTGATAAAATTGGTTACAATTTTTCATTGCACTATAAAGCTGGAACAATGGGAAATTATATGGTTAAAAGGATATATAGAAACATAGAAGTTTAAAAAAAATACTCATACAATGTTTACTTTACATACTTCTGAGTGGTGGCTAACCTTTTTGGGCTCCTGTGCCAAAAATTGTGTGCGCGCTTGCACGCTCGCGCTCGCATGCCAGCACCCGGAAGGCAATGCACACCCTCCATGCCCCCTACGCATGCGTGCACAATCCCCACCCACCGCACCCCTGCTGCCCCCTTACCTGCACTGCACCTCATAGTTGATTTTCAGTGGGTTTGAGGCCTTTTTCAGCCTCCCAGAGGCTTGAGGAAGGCTTCTGCAGGCCGAAAACTAGGTCTGTTTCATCACTTCCGGTATTTTGGAAATATAGGAAGTGACGAAACGGGGCTAGTTTTTGGCCTGCAGAAGCCTTCCTCAAGCCTTTGGGAGGCCTCAAACCCGCCGAAAATCAGCTGTGAGGTACACGCATGTGCAGTGAGGTAAGTTTGCCTGTAGCTCAGGTGCCTGCACAAATGGCTCTATGTGCCACCTGTGGCACGCATGCCATAGGTTCACCATCATGGTTCTATCTGATACTTAGGACAATAAATAGAGATGTTACTAACCAGATGGCATCTATTTTTTAAACTTTTTTTTAGTGATACCATTTAACTACTGTATTAAGCTCAGCAATCCTGATTATTAACTACTGTTTTCTTGACTGATAAGTGGGTTCTTAAGTCCTTCTTCTACTACATATGGAATATTTGCTCACTAGCACATTACACAGATGACAATTCCATCTTAAATATGAAGATTTCTTAGTTATGGGCCATCAATAGCCTTTTTTTGTGTGGCACACCTGTGAACCAAGTATGTAAAGAGCTAACATGACAGCTCAATGTCAATGTCAATCTGTAACCCAGACACTGTTTCAATTATGTCCCTATATAACCTCAATCCATGCAGATAGATTGGTAGAAGCACACACACAAATGATGTACCTATCATCCTGCATATGATTCTCAAGTCTAAATATAGTAAAAAAAAAAGTATGCCATCATTTAATATGCAGTGCTTTCTAATTAATAGCATCAAGAACAACTAAAAGACCCAAAGAATACTAGCATTACAACAAACATGTATAGAACTTAGTCTACTGTTATTCCTAAAATCTTTTCTTTGAAGCCACTGTCATCCCTCCTCCCAACAAGTAGACTCTGAGATTGGGAATCAGCTGGAAAGGAAAACTAGGAGTACTGTCATTGAAAATTTGCCACAATAATGAAACTCACAAGTCTGATTGTGAAGTACCTCTTCCCCTTCTTATACCCATGTATTCAGGAGGTCTATATCTGAGCCATTGCCACATGCGATACTTTCTGACTCGTTTGGATTTAAGTTATGCTTTCCAACAGATCTGGCCTATCTTCATCAAGGTCATCTTCACACTTCACACTTGCACTCTAAAAATATTCTCTTTTTACAGAAATTTCTTTCCCAAGTAAAGCATCTCCCTACAGGAGCACAAATCAAGCATCTGTCCTTTTATACTATGATAATGCATTTATACTTGCTCACAGTTCTTCCAAATATTTAGGTTAACGTTTTTCCAAGGGACAGAGATGATGGGTGCAAAGGAACAAGAAGGCATTCCTAAATTATTATGTTCAGAATTTTAATACAGTCATGTATTCAGGTTTCATAAGATGGATAGTATTATAATAAAGTATTTTCAAATGTGAATATTTTTGAAGCATTTTTATAAGTATCTCCACACCTTTTATTTGCAATAGTATTAAAAAATGTTTCAAAGAACATAAATTGATTCAGTTAAGCCATTATTTAACATGAAAATACAAGATGAAGTGAAATCACTTTGCTATCATAATGTTCAATCTATTGGATTTGCATAATTTGCTTTGGCTGCTAAGCAACAAATCAAATGTATCTTGATATATTTCCTATTTAAATGCATTATGTATTTCCTACAGTCCTCTTTTGCAGAAAATACAGTTGCAGAACAGCTGCTTTTGGAGCAGTAATAAAGGCTTTATACTGGCTACAGTATATGAAAATCCAGAGAAAATTTTTGCTTTCAAAAACAAACCATTTTTGCTATCAACAACTTTCTGTCATGGACCAGAGCTGCATACTTGATTGTTATCCAGATCAATAATTGAAGTATAAGTTCAAGATGAACATGACTATCTTGAGAAGACCATTTAAATCACACTGGATGTGTTCTAGAATCTTTTAGAAAAATATGGAAGTAGGTTTTGAATTGACTCCTAAGCCTAAACCTGAAGTTTGGTCTTGTTTGTTTGTTTGTTTTATATAATTTTTTATTGATTTTTAAAACAAACATAAACAAACAAAACATAAAAACATCAGGCCATCTTCCATATATGTACATACAGTGTGCTGGTTGGTTTACAAATTGTTTTCTGCTTCCATTTCGTAGTCTTCAATTACAATTACATTGTATATGATCTCATATTTTCAATCCAATATTAAATACATTGGTATCATTATTAATCAATCATTTGACTATACTTTTATTCATTCATGCTTTAGGAAATAATCATATTTTACTTAATTTGTTTTATGACAATTCACATTATCATCCCAAATCTATCCTAAAATCATTTTGTAGATATAATAAGGAAAGAATACATCTTTATATATTTAGTATTTTCTAAAAGTCTACATATTTCGTTACTATACTTTATTGTCTAACCATTGATAGAATAGATCCCAAACTTTATAAAATTGTTTATCATCCTGTTCTCTAATTTCAAATGTCAATCTGTTCATTTCAGCACATTCCAATATTTTCTTAATGATTTCCTCCTGTGATGGTATTTTCTCATTTTTCCAGTTTTTAGCAAATACAATCCTAGCCGCTGTTAATACATTTACAATCAGGTATTTCAAATATTTACTATATATTTCAGGTAATTAAATTTTTATTTTCCCAATAAAAATATCTCTGGTTTCAAATCTATCTTTTTTTTGTCATTTTTTCCAACCACATGTGGATTTTAGTCCAGTATTTTTTAGCATCCGCACAAGTCCACCACATATGGTAATATGAGCCAGGTGTCTGTTGACGTTTCCAACATTTTTCGGATTTATTCTTGAACATTCTTGCTATTCTTGTCGGGGGGGGGGGGCGGAAATGCCACCTGTAAAACATCTTATGCAAATTTTCTTTACATGCTGTTGACATTGTCATTTTATAATTTGGAGACCACAATTTTTGCCATTTCTCTAGATCAATCCCATATCCAAAATTCTTCCCCCAAGCAATCATAGTTTCTTTAACTTGTTCTTCTTCTACTTTAATTTCTAATAAATATCCATACAATTTTTTAATCACCTTTTCTTCAGTACCTGTCAAAATCTTATCTAAATCAGAAACCTTCTGTTTTAGAATCTTTATACCTTGAATGTATTTGCGCATATGAAAACCAATTCATCTTTATACCTTGTTCCTCTAGTTTTTGTATAGATTTAAGTTCACCCTTTTCATTCAATATTTCATCATATCTGTTTGTTCCTTTTTGTATATTATAGGATAAGAAAATGCTTCAATAGTTGATAGCCAGACTGGAATTTTCAAATAACATTGTCTTTTAATCTTCTCCCAGTTTAACCACAGAGACTCCCATATATAATGTCTTCTAAAGTACCCCTGTGTTTCAGTTCCTTTATACCATAAAAATGCATGCCACCCCAACAACAGATCATGTCCTTCTAATGTCAACTATCTAGTATTTCTTAATGTTATCCATTCCTTAACCCACATCAAATTTGTAGCTTGGTAATACAACTCCCAATTAGGCAAACCAAATCCTCCTCTTATTCTAGCATCTTGCAAAAGTTTTAACTTTATTCTTGCTTTCTTACCTTGCCATATATATTTCAACACAATTTTATTTAAATCTTCAAAATAGTCTTTTCCAAGCCTAATTGGAATTGTTTGAAACAAATATAAAATTCTGGGTAATATCTTGATTGTTGATATTCATCTTGATTGTTGATATTCTCCCTATTAATGACAGTTGTAAATTTTCCCATTTCACCAAATCTAGCGCTATCTGCTGTTTAAGTTTGATATAATTATTCTCTTTTAGTGTACTGCATCTTGCTGTCAAGTATATCCCCAAGTACTTGATCTTATTCATGACCTGAATTTTCAATATGTCTGCCAGTTCTTCCTTTTGTCTTGATAGCATATTCTTTGTCAAGATCTTTGTCTTATCTTTATTTATTTTCAAACCAGCCACCTTTCCATATGCCTCTATCTTTTCTATCAATTTTGATGCTGTTTCTAGTGGGTCTTCTAAAATAAAAACCAGATCATCTGCAAATGCTTGCAACTTAAATTCTTCCTTTTTAATTTTTATCCCTTTTATATTCTTTTCATCTCTAATGTTTCTATTTAGCACTTCCAAAGTTAACACAAACAACAGAGGTGAGAGTGGGTGCCCTTGTCTTGTTCCTTTTCTTATATCAATAGAGTCTGTCAGTTCTCCCTCTATCATTACCTTTGCCGTTTGCTTATGATATATAGCTTCTATTGCTTGAATATTGAATTTTCTAGCAAAGCCCATCTGTTCCAGCAGTAATAACATGAATCGCCAATTCACATTATCAAATGCCTTCTGTGCATCTAGAAATATCAAAGCCATTTGTTTTTCAGGATGTGCCTCGTAGTATTCCAAAGTGTCCAATATTACTCTCATATTGTCTTTAATTTGGCAGAAATCCATTTTGATCAGGATGGATAAAATTATTTAAGTATTTTTTAAGTCTTTCTGCCAATATTGAAGCAAAATTTTTATAATCTGCATTTAGTACGGAAATAGGTCTATAGTTCTTGATTTGTAATGGATCGGCCTCCTCTTTTGGAACAAGTGTAATATAAGTTTCTGACCATGATTTAGGTATCCTCTTCTTTAACATAACTTCATTCATAACTTCTAGCAATGGAAGATTTAATGATTCTTGTAATGTTTTGTAAAATTCTGCCAGAAGTCCATCTGGGCCTGGTGCCTTTCCATTAATTTGCTTCTTGAGTGCTTCAGTTAACTCCATCATCGTTATATTGCTTTCTAACATTGTTTCAATCTCTTTAGGTATCTAGGGTAACTTAGCATTCTGTAGGTACTGTTTGACTCTTTCCTCATCAATATTCTCTTGTGTGTATAGTTTCCCATAATAGTCTCGAATGATTTCCTTCTTCTCTTTACTACCATAGCAAACTTGGCCTTGATCATCTATTAATTGCAATGTTTTCCTTGATTCTTTCTCCTTTCTCAATTTATATGCTAACCATATTCCTGGTTTATTTGCATCTTCAAAGTAATTCTGTTTAGCACCTCTAATTTTCTGTGCTAATTCTTCTTTTTCTATTAGACCCATTTTATGTTTGGTTATATCCATTTTTAACTTAATGTCCTTTTTCTGTGGCATTTTCTGTAGCTCTTTTTCAAGTTCTTTATACTCATCCTCTAATGCCTTAGAGGCTAATCTTTTCATGGTATTTCTTTTCCTTGTATAGTCTATTATCAAGCCTCTGGCATATGCCTTCGTTGTATCCCATACATTCTGGATTGATGTATCTTCTTTTTTGTTTTCTCTAAAGAAAAAAGCCAGTTCTTTCTCCATCCACTGTATGAAGTCTTTTTCCTTTAAAATAGTATTATTTAGCGTCCATCTAGATCTTCTTCTTTGTCCTTTCCATTTAATTGTCATTGGATTGTGATCTGCCCAAGTACTTGTTTCAATAATTATTTCTTGAATATTAGTTAACAATTCTGTTGACATCCATATCATATCTATTCTGGACCATGATAAGTGTCTATTTGAGTAGAAGGTGTATTATTTAGTTTTAGCATTTCTTTCTCTCCATGTATCTTTTAAGTTTATTTCATCTACCATATTAAAAAAAGATTTAGGGAGAGTCTTTCTGGTTTGCTGTATTGTTTTCTGTGCTGTATAGTCCAGTTTGTTGTCTACAATTCCATTAAAATCTCTCATCATAACTATATTAGCATAGTCCAGTTCAATTATTTTGATATGTAATTTTTTTATAAAATTCTTCTGTTTGTCATTCGGGGCATAGATTGCAATCAGGAGTCTTTTCGTATTATTCTCCATTATTTCCACCATTGGTATTCTTCCGTTGTCATCAGTATAAATCAATTTCGCTGGAATGGTCTCTTTAATATATAAAACCACTCCTCTTTTCTTGCATTGTATCAAGGAGGTAAATATTTTCCCTAGTTTGGGCTGTATCAACAATTGTTCATATTGCTTTTTAATATGTACTTCTTGTAGGCAGATTATATCAAATTTGAATTTCTCTAATTTATGGAAAGTTTTCCTTCTTTTAATGGCTGAGTTAAGTCTGTTTATGTTAATTGTAATCAGTTTTTTCTCTTCCATGGTTATGTTTTATAATTAGGTTTGGCAGCTCTCGTGGATCTTGGTTCACGTTGTTCTTTGGCTTCCTCCTTTCCACCTACTGCACCTTCCTCTTTTTCAGTCGTCATTTGGCAGTCCTCTTGGAATTCAATTAGTGAAATTTCTTTTTCTGCCTCTTCCTCTTTCCCTCTGAAAAATTCTGTATAAAATGATTCAGCTTTCTCAACTGAATCAGTTCTGTATCTCTGTTCTTGCCATGCGAACATTAAACCTTCTGGAATCAGCCATCTATAATTCACATCTTGTTTAAGTAGCAATTTGGTCAAGAATCGGTATTCTCTTCTCTCTCACTTTTCTGGGTACTTGTTTCAAAACCACAATCTCCTTGCCTTTATATTTCAATGTTTTCTCTCTTGCCACTTGCAATATTTGCGTTTTAATGGTTTCCTTTGTAAATCTGATGTGAACTTCTCTTGGTAGGCTATTTCTCATTGCGTATCTTGTGAAGACTCGATAAACCTCATCTATTCCATCCATCATCTTCTCTTTGGTTATTTCCAAAGCTTCAGCCAAAATTTCTATCATTATCTCAGCTAGGTTTTGTCCCTTTTCTTCCTCTATGTTATGGAATCTGAGACAAAATTCTGGTCTGTCCATCTCCCATCTTAGCATACCACTTTTATCTTGTTCAATCAGTTAATCTGGTATCAATGTCTCCAATCTTCTTATCTCTTTGTTTATCTTCTTCTTCAATTTTTAGTAGTCTCTTATCATACTTCATCATTTGTTGGATGTTCTTGACTTTTTCATCAGTTTTCCCTGTTCTTTGTTCAGTGTTCTCTGTTCTTTGTTTGATGTTCTCTATTCTCTTTTCAATATTCTCTGATCTTGTTTGAATGTTTTGAATTCCTTGCATAATCATCTGCAGGGTCACTTTTTCTTGTTCCTTCTCTTGCCTTAACATTGTCTGTATTGAACGTTGTCCTGCAGATGGTGGAGAGGAGGAAGTAGAAGTTGAAGAACCAGGAGCTGTTAATTTCCTACTCATCTCAAACAATTCAAAATCTTCAGGTTCTTCTAGACTTTAATCCAATTGTGAAGTAACCAATTGCAATTCCAAATAAAAATAGTAGGGAAAAAGAAGCCAAATAGTAATAATAATAAAAAAAAAGAAAAAAGAATTTCTTCAGGTTCTTGTGTACCTTAATCCATCGATTAGTTTAGATAACAATGAAAATTCAAAAATGAAGGAAAAAAACCATAAACATACACAAAGGAGAAAAAGTTGTAAAATCCTAAAAAAGACAGAAAAGTGAAGAATAAAAAGCTTTAAAAAAGGAAAAATTCTTCAGGTTCTTCAACACCTTAATCCAATTAAGAGGTCTCAAATATAAAAGGCTGCGTAAGAAAAAAAGAAAAAGCCCGGAAGATAAAAAGAAAAAAAAAACAGTATTGGAAGTAGATGGAAAAACAGAAGTACCAGAAAGGCAAAAAGAAAAAAAGGCTACTGCCTTAAATAAAAAAGAAACGAATCATTAACACTAAAACTTTTCTTTTAAAATAAAAAACAAACGTAAAAAAATAACTTCCAAAGACAAGCATAAAAAAAAAAGCAAAGACAAGTTCCAAAGAACTAAAAATCCAAATAGCTATTTCAAAAAGTAAACTGTTGAGGAGGGGTAGCACAGCTTAGGAAAAATCAAGAAAACACACTGCACTTTGTTTAGTTATCCAAGGCTCTTGTTATAACACTCTTCTCCAGAAACTTATCACCTTTTCTTTTCCTATAAACTTCAATACGAGACTCCAGCTGTTGATAGAAACCCAGAAGAGCACCTGCAGTAATACTCTCCCATGCTCTTCCCTCTATCTTATCAAAACAGCAATATCCTTGAAAAAAAGTCTTCAGTTCTTTCTTTCTCAGCTTTGTCTGGTCACAAGAGAAATAGAATATTTCCAAGCCACTAGTTGGCAGTGTTACAAAGTTTCTTTGCTTTCACTTTCCCCCTCCTTTTCCAAGCAAAATGCAATAAGAATTAATAAAAAAAAGAAAAAGATATTTTTAAAAAAGAAATAACTTAAAGGGAGTCTCTAGCCTAAAATGATTACAAAATCAAAAAGGAGAAAAAAAAATAGATGGAAAAGAAAAAACCAGTCCAGTTTCAAAATATAAGATCATGTATAGAAAATCCAACAATGAGAAAAAAACATTACTTTGACATTCCTGTTTAAAATTGCCGCTTAATCACTTCTGTCAAAACTTTTACAGATTCTTTCTTTTCCTTAGGGTGTCCTTTCAGATCTTAGAATAAAGAAAAAGTTCTCACCAAACCGGCACACTCTCTCTTTCTGTTCTCTTCCATTTCGGAGCTGTCCTAACTTTAGCAGCTTTAATGGCTGTCTCTTTGCCGCTGGCAAGAAGAGCTTCTCCTGGATCTACCAGGGACTTTGTGGTGTCCCTGGGATCGACAGGATGCGCTCTTCACTTTCACCGTCTCTTCAGGATGGTTTAGATCCAATAGGATCGTCCAGGAGCAAAGATATCGGCAGCGATCTCAGACCTCCAAGATCACATGCCGTATCATCGCAACACCAGCTCCACCCTCCAAGTTTGATCTTGTTAAGAAACATGTTGAAGGCTTTAGTAGAAGCATGCTATGCAATCAGAAATAAATTCTTAAGTTCACTTAGATTTATTTTATAACTGAATCTTAAAATAAGCAAACACATTCATTCTTCTTTTTACAATATAAAAGCCAAAAAGTATTCATATATTTATTTCTTAATCAAGCATGCATTTCATAATTGTCCAGTTTTTATTTTTACTGAAAGAAATTTAAATCTATATTACATTCAGATTATTTCAAAATGGAGCTGAAGATAGCAAACAACCATTTTCAAAAAAATCCAAAAATGTAAAACTTAAAAATCAAGATAACTTTGTTATCAGAATGCAGGTACAGAGAAACTATGAGTCTTTGTATTCTGAACTGAAATATCTTAAGTAGTCAGTTCTAGACAGTATGAATAATATACCGTATTATTTTTTTAACCAGATTCCCTTAGCCAGTCAATGATGCCAGGACAGTGATATGAGCCTTACAGTTAAGTTTCTTTGTGGAAATAACTATGATCTGCTGAACCATCAGAAATAGGATAACAGAATGCTTGCTTGTGCATTGATCCTTATCTTCCTGAATTCACAGATTTGATACCATTTTTTTCCAGCTGGATATCATTAGCCTTGATAGATGACATGCATTTGAAATCCTTTTTGAACTCTTGGGACATCTAAAAATTTGCTTATTATTTCCAGACTAAGTACATTCTATCAGAAATGGGGGCAGAAAGGATTCAGAAATAAAAAATGTAGGAGAAATAAACAAAGACACTGACAGAAACCTGCAGAGATGATAACAGGAATAGAATGTCACTATGGACTGCAGGGGAAAATGGGCATCATCTCAAAAGAGGATTTTGTCTTTCAACCTAAATGCATCTGATAGGGACTTCAACAAGATGTTTACAAGTAGAGAAACATGAAAGAGAAAGGAAAGAGATAGGAGTAGAAAGAAAGACATACATTTTAATGGAGTACTAGCAATGTAGTTCACAGGGCATAGTACAACAGTGTTATTAAACCTGGATGGAATTACCAGGAATGAGGAAAAACAAAACTATCAGAAAAAGCAAGCCTGTAATTAAAAGCAATAAGGTCCTTACGTTTGGAATTAAATGCATAATCCAAAATAAAAGAATTTTCTATTTGTAACTTCAGTTCTGCTAATAATAGTGTAAACTATGTTTATGTTCAACAATTTTATGCTTTTAGCTTTGTATAGAAAATAAACTTTCTATAAATGAAGGAAATATATGGTGTGATGCAAGGGTGGTTTGCAAAACAGTAATGTGATTGTGGTAAACAGAATTAGTATAAATACTGTTTTTCGTTTTTATCTCACACTTAATTTCTGTGGCTGATTATTTCTTACTCCCTTTCTATGCTTAATATAATACTGCTTAGCCTGAAAGGAAATTGTGTGATGGGTAGTAAATTAAGGGTACAGTGCAAGGAAAATAAGGTACATTTTATTAAACAATTTTTTTGAAGTCTCTAAAATCATAATTCTCAACAGTTTATGTAGTATCCTCAGTGAAATAAAGGTACTGCAAAAAAGGGAATTGATCTCTATTTAATGCCAAGGAAACAAGTCAATGATAAGTCAATATTAAGAGCAGTGGGAAAATGTAACTTGCTCTTTTGATAATATAAGATATGGAAGCTTCACTCTACAAGCAGGTTGAGTCTATTTGATTATGATTTTTCAAGTTTAGTTTAGAACTTAGTTATATTTAAAGAGTGAATCTACTGAAATCAATGGGGCTTAATTCAGTCTTAGGTTCTATTATATCAACAGATATATTTTACGTAGACTGACTTCAGAGCTAATTTAATATTTAAGCAAAACAAAAGCAAATTAAATTAATAGTAGTTGACCAGGTTTGCACATAATCTGATCTGTATACTATGCTATGAGCCACAATGGCTCAATTCACTCAACATTCTGAAGACTGCTCCTCATTATCACATTAAAACACACACATACACACACACATACACATGCACAAACAATATATTACACCTCCAGTCCTTGAATTGACAGATTCTGCCCTAGTAATGGAGCTTCTGACTGGTATTCTCCTTACTGCTTTAATGAAGAACATTCTAAAAGCTGACCCTAGGTGTATCCTTCCCAGAGCATTCCCAGCAAATGGGAGAATCCACCAGTTGCTTTCGTGAAGGTAACCTGGTGCCAAGCCATGGAAGATTTTATAAGTTAAAACAGCCACTGTAAAGTATACCTGGAAGCTTATTCTTAGCCACTGTAGGTCTCCAGTATAAATACAATGTGCTTCCATCCAGTGCTAGGGGGTAAATGAGCACACTGGCCACTGTGTTCTGGACCAGGGGTCGCCAACCTTTTGGATCTCAGGGAGGGAGAGGGAGAGGGAGACAGAGAGCCCAAGGCTGGGCATGGCTTGTATCTAAATATTATAAATATTTATGTAAATATTGAATTTTTTATAAAAAAAGAGCAACTTTTACCCAAAATCAAGCAAAGCAGGCAGGCAGATTGAGTTGCTCACAGAATCACAGATTCACTCAGAGATCTATCTTTTTGCCATCAGCTACCTAAAACATAAAATTAAACATAAAGCTACATAAAATTTGCTTGCAAGCAAACTCACAAAATTAACTCACAACACACTATGTATGTAAATATTGATTTTTTTTATTAAAAAAAGAGCAACTTTTACCCAAAATCAGACAAAACAGGCAGGCAGATTGAGTTGCTCACAGAATCATAGATTCATTCAGAGATCTATCTTTCTGCCATCGGCTACCTGAGTCTGTACTGAATAATAGAAGTTTTGGTCCTAAGGAAGGTTCGGCTTTGCTTAAAAGCAGAGCCGAAGATCTAGACATTAGCTACAAAGCAAGAAATCCAATGGTTTACTGCTTTCTAGCTAATCTAAATCTCCCAGCACAGCAGAACAGCTGGTCAGGGGGGGAGGAAAAATAGCAACTTAGGCAAGTTTGCCAGGTAAGGAGTGAGTGGGCGGGGAGGGTTCCTGCGGGCCATGTGGGCGATGCAGCCTTGTGTTCCCACGCAGCCTGGATTGGTTTGGGAGGGGTGCTCTGGGGGTGACATTTCTCTGCGGACCACCAAAATTTTCTCGCAGACCACCAATGGGCCGTAGCCCACCGGTTGGCGACCACTGTTCTGGACCATTGGCAGCTTCTGGGTCATGGTTTTTAGAGGCAGCCCCAGTAGAGCATATTACAGTACAGGTAGCCCTTGACTTATGACTGGTCACTTAAAGACCATTCAAAGTTATGACAGACTTCAAAAAAGCTATTTTGTGAATGAAAGCAAATATATATGTCCCAAAATAACGTTGCAGGGTCCAATCTGGATTGGTCACTGGGACCAGAAGTTTAGTCTTCCAAGCTTTCTGGTAGACACATTCTGGTAGACAGAAGCTCCCTGAGGATGGGCTCCAGCACAAGTCCGAAAACTCGAGAAACTAAGTCTCTGGTCCCAGTAACCAATCCAGATTGGATCCTGCAAAGCTACTTCAACCCATTCTCAAAGTTACATGCACACATACCTGTGGGCATGTGGTTGCATTTTTGGCACTTGGCAACCAGCTCAATTTACAACCAGTATCCCATGGCCATGTGACCACAATTTGCAATGTTGTTTGCTGTTTTCAAGCAGAAAATGGCAAAAAAGCCCATTGGATAAGTTTAATGACCATGTGGTTAGATTAACAATCCCATGATTCACTTAACAATGATGTGATTCAGTTAGTGAGTTGATGCAGTGAGCTGATTTATGACCATCAAAAAAGCATTTGTAAAATTGAGATCAGTCACGTGGTGACTCAACTTATGACTGCAATGACTTATGACCAAAATTCTGGGCTCCACTGTGGTTTTATGCCAAGGATTATCTATATGTGCATAGGATTACTGTAGCAAGGTACTCCCATCCTAGATAGGCTATAAATGCTATTTTCGGTTACTTTGATCAACACCTGGCTAAAAGTTGCTGTGCCCAGCTTGAAGTAAAAGAAATGAAGAGCAATCAAAATCCAACTATTTTACTAGCTTTGAAATCAGTGAGATGAATAGAATGTTCCCAAGAGTTTGCAGGAAAAAAATACAGATGACAACTGAAGTATAACGATGGGGAGTCATTGGTGTTCTCCGAGCTTAGTTGCTTGCAGACATTTCATTACCCAACTATGTAACTATATATTATTAGTGCTACTGTGTGTGGCAGTTTTTTCCTGTTTATATATAACATAGTAGCTTGTTCTGCTAGAGTTAGAGAAATGTGGTTTTATCTTTGGTAGTTCCTTTATTAGGGCAATCTGTTTCCTGTAGGGTGCTATAGGGTACTCATCTGAATAATGTTCTTACCCAAATCCTCTTTTGGGAGATTGGGTTGTTATTTTGGTAATGGAGTGCTTAATTAGTGTGGATTGTTTTTTGATAGACTTGTGTTTCTTCTGCTGATGAGAATATCCAGGAAGGGTTGTGTGTGTGTGTGTGTGTGTGTGTGTGTGTGTGTGTTTAATACCTTGTGAATATTTGCTCCCTTCTGTGAGATGTCAAGTCTTTTTTATAAGTTCTTTATACATTTTTAAAATAATTTTTCCTTTTATTTTTTTATGTTTTTATAAAGGTGTTTTTCCGTTAATAAAGCTCTTTTTATAAAGTTTTTTGTGAGTTCTTTATAAAGATAAACAGAATAAAGCTAGGAAAAAATAAATACCAATAAATTAAGAAGCTAGTAACAAGATTTGATTTTTCTATGATTTGTTGTATTTTTTTATTTTAATTTTTAAGCTGTCCATTTATTTTTGAAGGCCGATGTTTTATTCTCATGAGAAGCATGAATCTAGGAAATATGTATTGTATAATGAACAATATAAAAACAATAATGTTAGAAGCAGATATTTAAAAAAAATCTGGAAACCAATTTAGGATTTAAAGTAGATTTCAAAATCAGCTGCTCTTCCACTTAAAGGATGAACTGCTCCAAAAAAGAAGATTCCAGATCATTCTGCTTTCAAAATAAGAGGCAGGTGGAAATCAACATCATGTTCAAATAGATTAACTTTGAACCATGATTGGTCTATAAATGTAGTTAGTATTTTATATCCAGCAATCGCTGAATTGTTTCATAGTGATTTTGTTAAATTTGTTATAATAAATATACTTAACAGAACTTTACTGTCCTTGGAAACCTATTTCTTGTCTGGACAGCTAGGAGAAGTCTGACGACACTGGTGAAGCTAGAGACACTTAATGTCCTAAGAGACAATAGTGAAACATAAATATTAATACATTTCAGGTTAAAAACAGCTAATTAAATATTGAAACTGTAAGAAATATAATTTATTTAGAATGCACGAACTTCTTTTCAAACATAAAGCTTTAACTAACATGGTAATTAGTATTTCATCACAGGTAAGTAAATAGAAAAGTATTTGTTTCCAGGAGTAAATTAAATTAAACAAAATCCACATCAGTGGCTAGTATGTTTGATTTATGAAAAAAAAGTTATTTGCATTAATATATTCTAAAACTACTTTAAAGTGGTCTTAATTAAATTTTTATTTACTTAATGTAGCTTTAGATAGTCATTTTTCTCATGGATTTTGAAAGTAGCAACTATACTTAATTCTCTAAATTTAACATTCAAAGTGTTTTATGATAAAGCTACTAAACTTTTTAATTTCAGAATTTATATATTTAGTTCCATGTACTAACTCCATAAATAGCTTTTAAAGATTGCTGAATATGATATTAAGGATATTAAAGATGAGCCAGGTGATTATTAGCCACCTGAAATATTTGAAAGTTCATGAACAGGTCTTAAATGAGCTATAAAAATTTTTTTCAGAAGTATTATCACTTTGTACAGTTACTGAACGAATGGATGATAAGTGAGGTCTACTTCTACTTTCATTTGCTTCCCCACATTGTTCCCATTTACCTATGTGCAATCCTTAGACAGACTTACCATGCCTCTTTCTTTGATTACTGCCTCTAAGACTTAAGCAAAGTGGGACAAACAGCTACTTTCTGATTTTACAACTCAGTTGGTAAGTAACACGTTCAACTTATCTTAAAGGTTCTATCTACAAATTGGAAGAAACATTCTAATAAACAAAAAAAGGAGTGATTTCCAGAGTATTTTGTGTGTGTGTGTGTGTGTGTGTGTGTGTGTGTGTGTGTGTGCCCTCCAAGTCATATCCAGCCCTTGGGAAGTTAGAAAATAAAATATATATCTGACTATGCAGGGGCAGGAGGGAAGCCAAGTGTGCTCTTTTAGTCAGCTGTGAAAGAGCAGAAGAGCAACAGTCAAGCTGGGGAGAGGTTTCTTGTTTCCTCTTCCCCTCAACACATGGAGGATATCAGTGGCAGAATTAAGTTCAGTCTAGTAGTTGGTCCTTCAGCAACAACCCATTTCTGATGTGGCTCCCTGAGAAAATTAACCTGCTTTAGTAGTTTCTACTATTTAATAGTCTGAACCTGTTAATCTAGTTTTCATTTCTGGGGAGAGTGGGGTAAATGACCTACTGGTTAAGGTGCTGGGCTTCTTGCACAGAAGGCTGGCAGTTTGAGACCCAAGTACTGAGACAAGGAGAGTTCCTGTTCTTGCCCCAGCTCCTGCCAAACTAGCAGTTTGAAAGCATGAAAATCAAGTAGATAAATAAGTATCACTTAGATGGGAAGGTAACAGCATTCCATGCACTCTACGTATGGTCATGCAGGCCACGTGAGGAAGAAAGAATCTTTGCATAAAGCTGCCCCCTTAGCTAAGAAACTGAGATGTGCACCACTCCCTAGAGTTGGTCATGGACAGATAGGGAAAATCTTTATCTTTTTTTTTTTTAGTTTTCATTTCTGAAAATAGTTCAGTTACAAAAACACTGATATGAAGTCTTAACATCACTGTCCAAACAGCTGCAGCACAATGAGGTTATAATATATTCTTACCTGTAAATACCACTTATTTGATTTGTGTTTTGTGTTTGGAGAAAACTAGGAAAATAATTTCAAATGTTTCAAATAATGTTTCAAAATGAAAGCACTTCTAATTTATAGCTGCTTCCATATCCAGAGTTTTACAATAACAGACAATCCTGATATAAGAAAAATAAGATCCAAATACTATTAATGTTAAAAAATTTATTGGATTCATTCAACACATTAAAGAAATCACATTATAGCATAGTGTGACATGTTAATCTATTTGGGCTGTAAAAATGGATTATCACATAGTGTGCTATGGAAGCTCAGTTGTAAGTTATTGAACAAACCATACTTAAACAAAATGTATCTTGAAGCATACAAAAAGTACAGAGGTCATCTGTAGCCTTCAGCATCCAGTTTATGGCTCCAAGAATAGGAGGGATGAACATTTTAGTTGCTTTTGATCCTCTTTTCAAGTTTGGGGAGAATGAAGGGACAAAATATGGAAGTTAATTATTGCAGAATCTCAGAAGCAAACTAAAATGGATCTTACTTGCCTATTTTAGAGTCGAGTCTTCAATATGCCATGTAAACCTGATCTGAAGCCAATAGAAACATTTCCTGTTTCATGTGATGTGTGAACCAGCCTAAAGCTTGATTCAGACTTGTTCACAACTGCATGTAGGTGCCAACACGTATCTACGATGCAAAGGGTTGATGAGTTAAATGAAGGTTGCAAATGGTTGCAGACAGGGCGACATGCACACTTCCCAAATTTCAACTACATGTTGTACAGAGATGCATGTCCTGCATGTTGATTGGTTGATATGACTTCCTCTTGATGCTTTGTTGTTTGAACATTCCCTAGCCAGAATATTAACATTCGCAGAAATATAAAGGCGACAGGTATGCAACGGTCTCCAAATGTCAGATACATACATTCCCTGACATGCAATGACACAGAAATCTAAGGCAGCCTTAAGTCAAATTTCAGGGATTTGCTATCTGGTCAATCACAATATAATTGTAACATCTTTTGATGTAATTGAAGAATGGAACTTCTGTTGAGCACCACTACAGATATCTTTTTATTATAATTTAGTATAAAAAGAAATCTAAATAGGTTGAACTTTTCTTCCCTAGGTAGCGTTGAATCAGATACAATGCCATGACTACTAATGTCAAACACTCTTAAGAGGTCACAGAAAATGACAGTGTTAAATCAACTACAATGCCTTGACTAGTAATGTCAAAAGTTCTTAAGAGATCACAGAGAATCAACAGAAACTAGTTTAGACCAGATATTGCATCAACTGAGGCTGCAGACAAAACAAAAGTACAATACCCCACCCACCCCAGTACTATTACAATAACAAGGCAGCATGGTCAGACTGAAATACATTTAAAATCTTTTTGACAGAATTTCTGGAGCTGTCTAGTCACTACTTTTTAAAAGATTTTAGAGAAAAACTCAGCAGTTTTTAACTTTTTAAAGGGGAAGATATGCCACAATCACTCTTAAACCTATTAATATCTTATTCTCCCTCAAGAAAGCCTTACTTGCTGTCTGAACTCAAACCTTTCTCTCATACAACTAGCTAATAAATGTCATGAAGAACAACAGTAACATACATTGATAATCAGCTGAACCTTTCCAAGCTTTACATAACCAAGCTTTATATAACCAAGCTGCAATATCAGGAAAAAGTATGAATTGATCCAACTTTGAAATCTCAGTTAAGTTTCCAGAAGGAGTTTTAAGTTCTGAGTAGACATATGCAACACTGACCTTTAAATATCTTGAAAATTTATCACAACCGCCTTCATAGAACTCTAGGACCTGAGAGACAAAAGGGAGGCATGGAAGTGTATGCTCTAGTCCCAAAAGTGCTTTTTCAAGAGGCAACTGGACTTTCTGGCTTTTCTTTGAAGACGTTTCACTTTTCATCCAAGAAGCTTCTTGAGCTGAAGAAGCTTTCTTGGATGAGAAGCAAAATGTCTTCAAAGAAAAACCAGAAAGTCCAGTTGCCTCTTGAAAAAACACCTTTGGGGCAACCATAACCAGGATGACTGAGAATCTCCATAAATATGTATGCGCTCGTATTTTACTTCAGTCATTTCAAACTTATGCCATTTGTACTTATAGCTATTATTTTTACCATATTTACCAAAATTACAAAGTGGCCAGTCCCCATACTAGATAAAGAGGCAAATTGTTTCATAGTTTCACAGTAACATGGAAAGCTACTTAAACAGAAAGCAAAAGCTAAGTAATCAATTTCCACTGGAGCTGCAGATATTTTTTTTACAAAATAAACAGATTTTGATCTAATTCACCAAGATACTTAAATGAAAGTATGCAAGAGTACTGCTATTTCTATATATATATTTTATTTATGGCTTGGCTATTAATAAAGTCTTGTGTATTAAACAAAAACATTCTGGGTGGTCAAATTCTTCTGCTGACAGAATTTTCTGCAAATGAATCCAAGAATGGTAATATTTATCTCCCTAAAGTCTCCAAAATCTCCTCAAATGCTGAAAGACTGCAGAGGCAATCTAGAGGTGGAGATTCAAACGTTTACTTTTTTTATATAAGCCCCCAACTAGTGTGCCTTTGGATTCCAACAGTGCTAGTCCCCAGAGTTTTAATTTTTTAAAGGAAAAAAATGTAAGACTGAATTCAATTAATACTTATTTCCATGTCCATCTGTCAAATTTTGATTTAAATAAAAAACTTCTGATGGGTCAGTAACTGTATTTGAGAAAATACAATGTATTTTTATGGTTGATGGCAGTCAATCAGATGTTTAGGCTGGATTTGGCATTTTTATCTACACATTGAATGCTTTCCAAGGACCCATATTATTCTTATTATCTGTTCACAACAATGTGAAGTCACAACTGCCAGTTCTTTAGCTGTTGGCCTTCATACACATTTAGGTCTTCCCAACAATCTAGGACAGGCTTGTCCAACCCGCGGCCCACGGGCCGCATGCGGCCCAGGTCGCCTCATAATGCAGCCCAGTGCCCACCCCAACCTTCGTGCCAGAGCCAGCAAGGAGGAGGAGAGGCAGACGCGAGGCGGGGCAAGGCGAGCGCCATGCCAAGCAGCAACAGAAAAGGTGAGCGCCGTCAGAGTGCCACCTCCTGCTGTTGCTGCTGCCGCCGCTGCTGCTTCTGCCCCTGCTGTCGCTGCTGCTTCTGCCCCCGCCGCTGCTGCTGCTTCTGCCCCCGCCGCCACTGCCGCTTCTGCCCCTGCCGCCGCTGTCGCTTCTGCCCCCACCGCCACTGCCCCCGCCGCCCCTGCTGCTTCTGTCCTCCAGTCCTGCCTCATCCAGCTGGGCCATTTGCAGGAGGAGAGGTAGGCGTGAGGCAGCCGAGCTTTCTTCCCCCACCCCCCCGCAAAATTTGGCCGGAAAATAAACAATGATAAACTGTGATAAAAAAACCGTGATAAAAAATAAATATTTTTTAATAAATAATAAATAATAAAAACATCTCACTAACTTCATTTCCAAATAAATTTAATATGTTAACTATGTTTTCTATGGGTTTTTTGGATGATCAGGTATCGTTACTGTTATTTTATTTTATGTGCGGCCCAAACCAAATTTTCATCTTCTAATGTGGCCCAGGGAAGGTGAAAGGTTGGACACCCCTGATCTAGGATATGGTAATATATTCTCATAGTTAATAATATATGCAAATCCACATAGTATGGCCTTTTGCAACTGACAGATGGAAATGTTGTCAATCCACAAATTCCACATTTTTTTGGTATGGTATTCAGTGTGCCAATAACCACTGAGAGTACCACAATCAATTTATGCCATAACCTTTTAACTTCTATTTTCAGATCTTGATACTTTGTAATCCCCAGTTCTTTGTCTCCTATTCTACTATTGCCTGGTGTTGCCCCATTAATTATCCACCCTTTCTTCTTTTCAATCATAATTATATCTGATGTTTTGTAACCCAAACTTTACTTCTGTTTTTCGGTTCAAATTGTCCAGTTTAACTTGTGTCCAGTTAATAATTTCAGCAGTGCATCATATCTCAGGTATTGCTCAGATATTGATGGCTTTGATAGTGTTTCCATCATTCAACTGTGTCTTTAACAATTTTCTCACTATTGGATGCATTCCTTGCTAATCCAATCAAGTCCAGAACTTGCAATTTCCTGGTTTCTAGCCAGCACCTTTGTTACTACACCACACTGGCTCTTGTATTGCTATTGGAGAGCCAATCCTATAGATATTGATTCATTTACTGAAAATCAATGACTGGTCTAGAATAAATAAAAGTCACCCAATAGGCAAGCAGAACTTGTAAATAAACAATATTTATATTAAAATACTTTGTACTGTCTATTAGATCCTGAATGGTTTAATATAAAACCCCTTAGCAAGTTGATAAAATAAAATTTAAAAAAACTGAATACAGTTCATTCACAGTGGCATAAAATAATGGGAGGAACAGAAAATATAATCAGAAGCTAGTACATCTAGAAAAATCATGTACTGTATTCTATCAATTGTTTAAGTTATCTTTTATACGAAATCTAAGTTACATGAATTAATCATAGTCAGCAGGATACATGTTATACAATGTTAATAAAAGATGATTCAGGAGAATGACATAAATTATTCATTATTCCTATTTCATGTTTGCTGCAAACAAAAACAAAACTAGTAGAATATCTATGAATATGTTCCTCCATTGCATTCTCCTAATTTTTCATTACCTTGTCCATTCTTCTAGACGCTGTTAATGGTAAGTGCATACCAATATAAAAGGATGTCCTCAAATTAAACTAAAATCTTGGAAAGTGCAAAGTGGGGGGGGGAATCTTGCAGCATTTTTTGTAATTAAACTGCAACTGTGTTCTTCCAAGATTTTTCCCCTCAAATTTTCAGTGTACCCAGTAGTTTCTAGATAGTGCCATATCCAACTACCAACCAGAACAATTTCTGCTAGCTTCCAAGATCAACAAAGTTCTACTAGGTTCTGCTGCTACCTGTTGAGAACAAATCATAAGGTAATGCCCATTCCACACAGAGAAAGTGCATCTTGTAATTATAAAAATTCTGCCCCTAATATATGATAAGAAAGGGAGCGTGAATATAACCTATTTTGATAATAACTAAGCAGGAAATGGCATATCACATCTGAAAAACCTTGCAAAGAAAACTGCAAGGACTTGTCCAGGCAATTTCCAAGAATTGTCATGGCTGAATAGAAGAAAAGTAAACATTTGTATACCTATACCTTATTGATTAAATAAAAATAAGTCACATAAAATCCACTAAAAAGATCACTTACAACAAAAAACAAAGATAAATGTTGATCAACCCAATTTATATACTACTGTACATTCTTCATTGGAACCTCTGAAGTATTTAAGACTAACATATTTCAAATTATTAGCATTTTTTAAATTCCAAATATTTCTTTTTCCGAAAAAGTTAATACTTGGGTCTGAATGGGAACAAGAGTTTATTTTATACCTGGTTAATGGATAACATGCTTATTGAAATTTCTTATTCCTATCAGACATGAATATCACCATGGTTAACCTATTTCAGTTTCACAGAAATATTGCACCATCATCAAAAAGATACACACATACTGATATTAAAAGTAACAACTTATTCAGGAAACTCTTTGTAGTCAATGTTACTGCAAAACTGAGTTTACACAAACAACATAGACAAAATATCTCAATCCTGCTGCCAGCTCATTAAAACAATAACAAGACAAAACAGCTTCATGAAAATAAAAACAATAAAGCTATAAGCTGTCTGTGTACTGTACTCCATTTATACTACTGTGTTCAAAGGGTTCTGTTATGATATTGCCTTATAAATTATTATATATTAAGAAATAATATTTCAGCAAATTGATGGTGTCCAAGATCAGGTTATCATATTGTTTTTATTGTGAAATGTATTATCTTTTATTTTGATTTAAACATTTTTCAATTTACTTTTAGAATGGAATTGAAAAACAACCCAACCAAAATGACAGACATGTTTTAGAAATATTTTACCTTTTTCTCTATAGCATGCAACATTGTCTTCCGAGTAAAATTTCAAAGTTAGAATATGCTTTATCAGAAGTATTGCTATTTGAATAAACAATTCAAGATCTAATATTCAAAGAACATTTAGTCAAAACAAAAGTACTGTATATGTACACTACCTCAGATTTCTACAAAACCCAAGCATAAATGGGTAACACAGTAATGGCTTTTTTCAAATGTATATTATGTAATATGTGAATACATATAAAATATTTTATTTTATTACATTGTTATGTTTTTTCCATTTTTTTAAAAAAAGGAATATTAATGTAAAAAAAACAATCTTAACATTATTTAAAAGCACTCAGAACCAATGTTAAATCTTCACACCCAGTGTCTATAAAATTATGTCAAATAACATAAAGTACAATCTGGAAGAGCTGTTGAAAGCAGTTAAGTCTACTATGACACAGTTACTTTAGCCACAAGTAGGATTCCAGGGGAAAAGGTTTGGATCTTACCATTTCTGTATAATAAAAGTACTGGGCTGGATAACTCATTCACTGCCATGTGATAACCCCCTCTCAAGATAAGTTTCAGGCTTTAAAGAGAAATTAGCTTAATTCAAAAATAGTGATATTTCATAGCATATGGAAACACAATTATTTATGCTTAGACAAATGGCCAGTTGTGTCCTTCCTTATTTCCATATGTTTGAGACAAGAGCTCTATAACCCTGAACCTGTTCCACACACTGCTTTACATAGCTTCATACAAATCAAGGATGTATAAAGTCCTCCGTATCTTTATTGCATTTAGCCCATATGCAGCACATCTCTCTCTCCCTCTCACACACACACACACCAAAAATGCCCTTTCATATTTCCATTAATGCGTTCAGTGGAACACACACACAGGTACACGGATTCTGCTCCAGTTACCCTGAAACAAATATCCCGACCTCGTTTCGTATCGTTTAAACTACATTCATCGGATTTGATGTTTTTCCACGCCATTCTGAAGCCCGCCTCGACAAAAGGGGAGCGGGAAAGAAAAGGCTCCTTATGCTTTTCTAACCACTCCATCCCTCCACCCATTATACAGGGGAAGAGGTGAGACTTAAGTTCGCATCGAGCCATCTGAGCATGTGATAAGAAACGAATTTAACGGGGTCTTTTTGCCACGAAATAAGGCTACATACCCAGTTTTAAATAAAGATTGCCGCGTATTGGCGGAAGACTCGAGGAGAGAAGCAGCGAGCAACCCCCATCCCACCCTCCAACGACGTATTTCAGGTACATCTGAGGAGGAGACCCTTGACCGCAGCCTCGCCTTCTTTGGGGGGCGGGGAGGGGGGGGCAGCGGAGAAAAATCGCCAACCGGAAGCGCCCGCATGCCCCAATCTGAGGCCGCAGGACCGAGGGGGAAGAAGGAGAGGGGGGGGGGAGTGCAGCTACTAACGTTGACCTCCCCTTCCCCCCCACTCGGCTTCCCTCGCTTTCCCGTTCCCATTAACCCAGCACGGGAGAGATGGTTGGCTGGCTGGCTGGCTGGCTGGCTGGCTGGCCAGCAGGTAAAGGTGGGAGGCGTGACCCCTCTCCGCGTGGAATGACCGAATGGGAATATCTCGCCTCGGCGAAGCGGGAAGCGGCGGGGCAAGTGGAAGAAGGGGGCAGTGGCGGAAGGGAGAAAAAGAAGGAGCACTGCAGTGAATACCGGACCGCAGCAGAGGCAGCAAACTCACCGCGTCTTCTTGCTGAGGGAATCCCGGCTCCTTGACCACGTCTCGCCGTTAACCACCACCACCCCCTTTTTTTTTACATCTTCTCACAGCCCCCGCCGCCCCGTCGGCTCCTTTCCCTTTCTGCGTCGGGGGGGTGGAGGGGGGAGAAAGAAGCTCGCGCCCAGCGAGTCCGTTGGGCTTGGAAGTTCGATCGCGCGCCCCGCGAGGGAGCCCACCCCGCACCCCTGGCGAACGGTTGTCTGCGAAAGTCCGGATTTTTTGTTGGGGGTGGGGGCCGCTGAGACGGAGCTGAGGAGGAGAAGGACGAAGGAAGGGAAGGAGAAAGCGCGGACCTTCCTCGGCACAAAGCTTCACAATAGACACGGCGCGAGAGAGCGGCGCGCGTGTGTGTGTGCGCGTGTGTGAGTGTGTCGGCGCGAGTGTGCCGAAGGCGGGGCTTTCTTGGCCGGCTCCCGCACTCTCTCCCGGAACGGGGGTGGCGCGACCACTGAAGGGGAGAGGCCGGCGAAGGTGTCGTTTTGCGCAGCCACCTGAGCCGGCAAGCCCCTCACCGCGCGGCTCTTCTGCCTCGGGATGAAAAGAGGCGGACGCTTGGAGCTTCTTTACTGATGCCAGTCACGCGCAGGCGCGCGCACCCCCGCCCACACGGCCGGGTGGTACAGGCTAGCTTTATTCTGTTTAAGGGGTTGAGAGTGAGGGGAGGCGGCGGCGGTAGGGTTTTATTGCGGCTTTCCCTAAACCGGCTTCTCGCAGCCAATTAGAAGAAAGAGGAGGAGGAGCTGGCGTTAGATCCAAAGGCAGTCGGACCGAGGTGGCTTTGCAAGAGGGTGAACGGCGGTCCGGGAGAGCTACATTAAGATACAGGTCGGCGCAGGCTAAGCGTTGATGAGGCTTACTTATGCTTGCTCCATTTTTCCGTTGGAGCAAATGTTTGGTTAGAAAAAGAAAGCATGGAAACGCCGTAGTTTGAATGCTGCAGTCATTCTGTCATTATACAATTGTATTAGGAATATGCAATACAGTGTATATACAATTGCCGGTCAAACCGCACCGAATTCGGTAGGATTTGCATCTCCGTTAGTGGGTAAGATTGTACTGTGAAACTCTTCACAGGACTCCACTAATTGCGGAAGGAAGTCTGTAGTAATCCCCTTAGCCATGATTCACTTTCTAATATAGTCGGTCAACGTGGCTGACACCGCTTTTAATAATTTAGTAGTACTATTGAATTTCTAGTAAGGCTACAAATCTCAACACTTGCCTATATGTATTGAAATAAATGGTATCGGATCGAAAACTAACTGCATTTATAAATACTATATAAAATAGATATTTATATGCCCCGATGATTTATCCTGTAATTAATAATTATATATATTCCGCTATAATTCTGGAAGCAACTGAGCCTAACGATGCTTAGGATTTATGCTCTGAATTTTTACATATCCGTTTATTTTTATCCAAAATATGAAGCTTTTGGAACTCATTCGTGCTTTCTGAATGATCAGCGAGAATGAACCAGTGAATTCCTAGAGTCATTGGATGCCATTCTTACTACCAGATTTCGAACTGCACCCTAATGCAGTTATGTTAGGTCTGTTGTCAAAACGGAACCGATATTTTCAGTACGTACCTTGCAATTAACATTGCAAAAATGATTTGGTGGCGTTTAGAAACATGGGAATTGAAGGCGAGAGGACACTGACGCCTATTTTACATTGCTGCATTTCAGAACTGGGACCACTTAATAAAAAAGACCCACTTTATTTGCAAGTGAGGAATGTCGATACGTTCATGCCCTCTTATTTTGGAATAAAAGGGAAGGGGTCCATTCTTGTTTTGGAATAAAAAGAAGTGCGAGATTTGGTTAGTTCTAAAGATGGCACAAATCTCCCCCCCCCCCCACACACACACCCTTCATCTAATGTATACTATAGTAGCTGTGCAGCTTTCAGTCTCTCCTGTTAGGTCTATCTGAAGTAGCCCCGAGAAGATTAATGCAAACTAATGTGCATTGAAATTACAGTTTTCCACCGATAACTATCTCAGGAGCAACAGTCTCAGATTGCCCTACCCTCCTCCCTCCGCAACAATCGAAGGTATCCTGGGATTTGTGTACTGGTTGAAAGTCCTCATTGCGGTCAACCTTAAAAAGCGTGACGCTTCATGACTCCCGTCACAATTGTATTTGGACAGAAGGCTAAAAATAGGTACATATTCTTTTGGTCGCTCCTAGATATGTTCAGTTCAGCCCAAACTGAGGGGAGTCCGGAGAGAAGGAGAATTGTTTTACGCAGCTGCCAGGACTCTTCAGGCTTTTCCCGCGCCCCGCCCCCCTGGCCTAGGAGGGCCACTTCCGTTCGGGTAAGATGTCGGCCGCCATCGCTGCCCTCGCGTCATACGGGGGCTCGGATTCCGAGTCCGACTCGGGCTCGGATGCTGAAGGAAGGCCCGGCCTTTCCGCTCAGGTCGCCGGGGCTGACGCTGTGTTTCACTTGGCGGCTGCGGCGGCGCCCGCTGCGCAACAGGTGTTGCTGCCGGTGGTGGACTCGGCCCCAGCAGTGTCGGTCAAGGTAAGAGCTGGCCGGCGATGGCCGATATCCGCCACCTGAACAGATAGATCGTGGCTGTTCGGCTACGAGCCCCGCCGACTCGAGTAGAAAGGGCCAACGTTTTCCTGACTTGGATGGTAGACTTGACATTCCCAGACCCCAGCGGTTTTCTTTGGCTGTGCCACGGGGAAACGACGCCTGGGTGTTTTCGCGTGCAAGCTTCCTCCAGGAAGCGTGATTGTAAACGTTATAGCGGCGAAACAGCGGAGAGTCCGTAGGGAAAGCTTATTCATCACTTTTTTGAGGATTTGCTGGTCCTGGTAAAGGCTTGTTGGGGAACGGGCGGGGTCCAGCCTTGCACACTCAGAAGCATGTGGATGTTTTAAAATGTTATACAGGAAGTCCTCGACTTACAACAGTCGACTTAGTGACTGAAGTTACACTGAAAAAAGTCACTTATGATCATTTTTCACTCTTAGGGACCATTGCAGCATCCCCAGGGTCACATGATTTACAATCCAGATGATGCTTGACAACTGATTAATATTTATGAAGGTTGCAGTGTCCTGGCATCCTGTGATCGCCTACCACAACCTTCTGACAAGAAAAAAGTCAATAGGGAGACCAGATTCACTTAACAACTGTGGCCAGAAAAGTCGAAAACTGAATTCTTTATTGGCCAAGTGTGATTGGACACACAAGGAATTTGTTTTGGTGCAGATGCTCTCAATGTACATAAAAGAAAAGATACATGCATCAAGGATCAAGAATCATAAGGTACAACATTTAATAATTGTCATAGGGTACAATAAGCAATCAAATCATACTAGGAAACAGTCAATATAAACCGTAAGGATACGAGTGACAAAGTTACAGTCATATGGTCACAACTCGGAGTGGGTGGGTGATAAGGAGTGATGAGAAGATTAATAGTAATAGTAGTGCAAACTTTGTAAATAGTTGAACAGTGTTGAGGGAATTATTTGTTTAGCAGAGTGATGGTGTTCGGGGAAAAATTCTTCTTGTGTGGTGTGCAGTGCTCTATAGCATCGTTTTGAGGGTAGGAGTTGAAACAGTTTATGTCCAGGATGTGACGGGCAACACTCACTTAACAAATTTCTCACTTAGCAACATAAATTTTGGGCTCAACGGTGATTGTAAGTTGAGGATTACCTGTAGTTTTAGCTTCAGCATTCACTGGGAAGGTAGGGGAGGGTAAATTTAACTTTAAAGATCAGCATTGATCTTCACAATCCTATTTCTTTCATGTCTTTGTGTCTGAGGCATAGCATTGCAAATGAAATCGAAGAGTTATTTTGAGTTCTGGAACAAGATCTGTTTCTTCTTTTGTATTCTCCAAAGTGGCACCATCTCTCTTCCCAAATGATGTTATTTTGTTGATAACTAGGGCTGAAGGCTATTGGAACAACTTTCCTGTATAGAGTCACAATAGCTTACTTTGTAAAGATCAGTTGTGAAGACATTGACAAAAATGTGTGTGTGCTAAATATTAAACAAATCAGTAACTTTTTGCATAACTTGTGTTACTGGGATGAAAGCTCTTCACATAATCTATATTCCAGTAAAACACTTATGTCTGTTTGATTTTTTTGTAGCATTCCATTGGGCAAAATGATGCATAATAAAGCAACAGTTTTTGAACCAATGTACCTCAAATAGGGCTAACTTAAAGAATGCATCCAAGTTCCAGGACCCATGGCTCCTGTGAGATTGGAATTTGGCAAAGTTGTGGCTGCTTCACTGTTCCCTGGTTCTTTTGGTCAGTTTTAGTTACCTGATTGTCATTTCTAACTATGACAGTTTCCTACATGGAAAATCTATGGGAAACTAGAAAGAAGTTAGATGTCATTGCCACTCCCATTGCTTTTTTGCCTAACCTTGGCCATTCTGTTTCTCAGTTTAAGTAAGGAAATATCTCTGAAACGATCCAACATGTCACATGAATTTAAGATGACCATCTTCTGTCCTCCTTGCATTTTTATCCATGGATTTTTTGTTTACCTGCTTTGCTTTGGAAGATGAGTAGATCTGTTTTTATACTGCAGATGTGGGTTAATTAAGCTATCAATACCCCCTGACTCGTGGTTTTTACTTCACTAATTTCATGGAGGTCTTTCCTAGTTCAGCCACCTATATATGCTAAAATGTTTAATTTACATTTTTAATATGTAAATATCAGTGAATATCCTATTTGCAATTGAATTTCCAGGTCTTTGTCAGAATTATTGCATGGACCAGTTTCAGAATTTTCTTTTTTCTTAAATTTGGAAGTGATGACTGCGACACAATTTACTTAGATAGATTTAGTTCTTGGGGAAGTTGAAATATACCAGTTAGCATGCTAATATTAGTTGGCATCTGTTGGCATTAGTTTTCATCATTAATAATGATATATATGGTAAACAGTGAAGCTGAATTGCTGAAATCTAATGTAGGACATTGTTATTTATGTAGTGATGTTGCTTGAAACTCCATTTGTAAAGGATATAAGCAGCCATAAGTGGTTTTTGCTGTCCAGAGTTGACTGTTTCGGGTGACCTATAAACAAACATGGCTTTACTAAAGTTTCTAGTAGTTCAGACATGCTATTAAAAATTAACATATGGCTTGCATTATACCATAATTTGCTCTTTTCTACATTTGGTGTGTGTCTGAATCATCTTAAAATAAAATAAAATAAAGATTGATACAGTGATGTATGTGGTGGTGTTTTTAAACTATCATGTATAGTTTAGTATGCTATGTAAGGCAGCCAACTGTTGCTAATTCAAATAAAATATTGTTTTATATGGAGGCTTATCAGAAGCCAGTACAGCAACCAGTACAGTTGCTCCTGTAAAACAAATGCATATTTCACATTTTTATTAGCTACAACTTTTGAGTTGCCTTCTAGGTCAGTTCCATATAAAGTACAGTACATTTTAGTAATCTAAGTTACCTTCTGCTGATTTCCCATTTAATGTAGTTAGGCTGTACACCTGCTCACTGACTATGAAGAAAAGTCTTTACTAATTGAATGGATTCAATTAAATGTCATCACGTTCTAGAAACTAATACTCTACAATGTTAGTGTAATTATTAGAGAAATGGAAGCTGAAAATAAGTTGGTTATGTCAGTCAGCAATCCAAAACATAGCTCAAAATCACCCATAAAATACTTTCAGAAAAGAAAGAGAAATGACTTTGAAAAGGACCTCATAATCTCCAGATTTTAATATTATAAAACTGGAATCACAAAGATACATGCATGCAGGGAGTCCTGAGAATATTTCTGAGCTAGAAGAGTTCTACAAAAAAGAACATTCTAAAACCAAGAATAGAAAGATTCTTAGCTAGCTATGGGAAATGTCTGCAAGTTATCTCTGCCAAAGGAAAGACTACAGAGTACTAACTGAAAAGTTATTCAGACATCTGCATCTGTCATATTCACTGCTTTTTAAATTTGAATCTGTAAATAACTGCACAAAAATAATATATATTCTAATTTGCCAAAAAAAAAGTCTTGCCTTACTATATATATATCATGTAAAAGTGTTAGTTTTTATTCACCATTGTGTGAATGTTTATATTGATGTACATATTCTGTATATATCATCCTTAACATGCTATATTAGTGAGACACACTCATTATGTTCATTTGCTAATCCCAGATTAGTTGATGTTTTATGGAAAGGAGCTTACTGAATTGCTGATAACTTCTGTCCTTTATAATCCTTTTATTAAAGAATCAGAAAAGGACACTCATTTGAACTCCCCAACTTTTTTTAATGCACAAAGAATAAATTAAGGAATATAATGTTCGTTACCATGAATGATCCCCTGCATAAATTGTTTTTACATACAACTGCTTTTCTACTTTTGCTGTTTTAAACACCAGACAAGGTTTTTATTGGAAAAAAAATTGTCAGGACTTTTGTGTCATATTTTTAATCAGACATAATTTTGGATGCTTCCTGTTTCAAATTTAATTTTAAAGAAATAATGTATTATATGATCCTTAAAAAGTAATGTTTTTGTCTATATTAACAGAATTCTGCACAAAAATACCTACATCCTAAGTATTCAGAGTACTTGTCTTAATGGACAGTGCTGAATTTTATAAGCAGATGCAGCTAGTGCAGTATAGTTATTATAGAATATTAGACAAACTAATAACATAGTAGGTAATTTTCAAGCTGTATTCTAGGGGGTGCTTTAAAATTATTCAACAGCTTTTATGTGGACATCAGTTTGCCATTTTCAAAACTTTGTAACAATGTTTCTTTCTAAGCCTTTTCTTAAATGATTCAAATTTCAGAATCTTTGTCATGCAGTATGCAGGAACTATGTTTATTCTGAGTGGAACAAACCTGGTTAAAACATGGTTTTCTTGGGTTTCTCTCTCTGGTTTATTCCAAGAGTAGGGAAAAAGGATATTGAATCTCTAGGCCACACTCAACAAATGAAGCACAGAGCCATTATGATTTAGCATGATTTATGAAGCAGTTGCAAGATGATTGATCTATACAATGTATCATTAAAACTTTTTTCTCCAGCATTCTATATGAAGATAATAAAACAGACATTTCTGAACATTATGAATATTTGGAGTAGAATTAATTATCTCTTTGCACATTTGGCATTATAATCAGAATTAAAACATTGCAACTGATTATAATTTCCTGTTATGTTCATGGTGACAATAACATCAATTACTGATTAAATTCTTCAGAAACAACATAGTAGTTAATTTTCAAGCTGTATTCTAGGGGGTGCTTTAAAATTATTCAACAGCTTTTATGTGGACATCAGTTTGCCACTTTCAAAACTTTGTAACAATGTTTCTTTCTAAGCCTTTTCTTAAATGATTCAAATTTCAGAATCTTTGTCATGCAGTATGCAGAAAACCTCTGTTGCTCCATAGTACTGCTTCACTTGTGGAATTAGTCGTGCATTTCTGTGGATTATGAGGAAGAAGGTGCTGATAGGGATAAAAATGGAAATGCAGCTTAAAGACTGTGTCTAAGGGCATCTTTAGCTTCTGCTTTTCTAGCACAGGCACATGATAAGCTGCTGGCTTTTCCAAAGTAGTTCAGGATAAAATTAAACGTGTTGGCTACTTACAGAAGTCAAAATCTCATTTGAGTGAGTTAAACTCTTGTGCCAATTTAATCTCATATCCTAGCTGTGATTATAATTCATTATGTTCCCCAAACCAGGAAGTACCGACCAATGTTATGTTGGTGGATTGCACTAATATAATAGGACTTCGCTTTGCTTTCTTATCTTTAGCTTTCTGCAATACTACAGAGATTCGGAGATGTGCAGAGGGGAGGATAGATATTCTATTATTATTGGCTATCCCACCAGCAATAAGAACTTGCTCCAATAGGTGCTTTATACTGACAATTTGTAAAGATATTTAATAAAGAAGATGATAATTGTTGAGGGCAGGTTTTCTATCTAATTGCAGAAGGTAGCATTTCTTTTCAATGGCAGCCCCTTGGCCATAATGCATTTTTGGTTCAGAGGCTGTAGGAAGTTATCACTCAAGGAAAGAAGCTAAAGAATCCCCATTCATTAATGGAAACATTTATGATGCACTTTGGCATCCAATGGTTTAAAACCACAAGATTGTGTAATGTTGATTTTCAAGAATAATACTGACAAAAATAATGCAGTAGCCACATAAGCTGCCTCAGGTGGCTGTGGAATTTATTTTCTCTGATGTCTTTATAGGGAAAGATATTTTCAGTAAACACTGATGTAAAGAGATTGTTTAATAATTCAAGTCAAACTACAGAATTATTCAAGTTCAAGAAATAGACATTATTTTTATTTTATCATTATCTTGAAAGTAGGGTGGGGAGAGAAGGGTAGGCCACTCAGATAGATCATTTTGGCCACCCTGCATTCCATCGTCCCCAGCTGACTGACAGCTGACCTTTGCTGTCTTCTTCCTCTCGCTGCTGACAACACACACCCAGCTGAGACAACTGCTGACCTTTTGCAAGGCCTCCCTATGCTGAATAAAGGCCTTGCAAGGGTCTCACAGAGCATCATAGATGCCTAACAAAAGTCCAGGCCTTGATCAGGTAGGGCCTCATCACAGCAGGAGGAAGAAGACAACAAAAGTTGGCAGGGGGAGGCAACAGCAGAGTGCAAGGCAGCCAAAAGAACAAAGATGGGGGGAGATAAGAGATGGGACAAGGTGAAGTGAAGGTAAGCACGGCAGGTCAAAGGAAACATGAGATGCTTTTCGAAAAACAGCACAATCCTTGCTTAATAGCTGCAATGAGGGCTACCAAAACTGCTGTCTCTAAATAGTGTGGTCATGTGGTGTTTCGCCTGATGACTGCTTCACTTAGTGATGGAAATTCTAATCCCAGTTAAGGTTGTTAAGTGAGGATCATCTGTACCTCCACTTTTACTCTTGATATTCATTCTTCATAATAGAGCCTAAAACTACCCTACTGCTTTTTTGCCTAGCATTTCCACCCCTTAATATTTTTCTATCCATTTTCCCATCTTTTCACAAATTTTTCTCTGTATGTGTGTATGTGTGCGTGTGTGTATATATGTGTATATGTATATATGTATACTTATTGGAATATATATATACACACACCAATCATCCATTCAGTTTTCTTGTCCACTGTGAAGCCAACTAGGAGAGATGGAATGTTTATGAAAAATCATTCTCTAAGTAGATATTCTCCTTCTGGGAAAGGTATATAACTTATAGCTTTCTTTTATTAATTGAATACCAAATTGAATCTGAGAGATGATTTTTATCCTTACTGTACTTCCTAAATTCATTTATGTTGAATGGCATGAATTGTTTCATAATATTGTATTCTGCGTCTAGTTTTATTGATGTACGAATGGACTTCATCGTAGAATGAAGTTCAACAATGGTGAGCTAAATAACCGTTATAAAAGTCTTTATGAAGTAATGAGTTCATGAAGCCATTCCATTCTGATATACTAAATTATCACTGGTTCAGTTATTTTCAAAACTAGTAAGTCTAGATGCAGAAAACACTTAGTAAAAAGTTTCTGAGATTTTTCTGTTTGTCCAAACTCTAAAGAAGGATATAGAATTTGACATTATTTGCTCGGTCAATATCTAAACAATATCTACTTATATTACTATTTTTAGAAATCTCACAGGTTATGAACTTGTAGCATGGGAGGGATACTATTAAGACCAAAAAGGAACTGTGTGGATTTCTTAGTGATGGAGGTTAATACTTGGTTTCCTTATAATTTGTATAAAATGAAATAATATAATGTATAATGTTATTTATTTATTTTCTATGCCACCTTTATTATTTTTTTATAAACAACTCAAGGCAGCAAACATACTCCTTCCTCCTCCTATTTTCGCTACAATAACCCTATGAGATCAGTTGGATAGAGAGAGAGTGACTGACCCAAGGTCACTCTGCCTAAAGTGGTTTTAGAACTCAGATGTCCCAGTTGGTATCCTGATGCCTTAAATACTAGACAGTACAGATACAGTAAATGTTATTTGTGTCTGTAACTAAATCCATTTATTGCTTTATGTTACATTTTGATTATATATTTGTTGTTTTATTTTTGTCTTATGAGCTATCCATGTGGTGTTTAAATTGAAAAAATAAACTTTTGTTAGACCTTGGTTAGTAAACTTTGGATACAGCTGAGAAATTTTGTCCATACTCTGTAAGCTTCTGTGCATGCATAAAATCTGATTCACTATTTTCTACATGCATAAAATCTGATTCAGAATTAAAGGGCAATTTTGCTTTAAAACATATTTTTTATTAAATTCCTTAAATCAGGACATATATTGATTGCATAATTCTGCTTTCCTTGGTACTGAATCTCTGGGTTAGCATTAGATAAATGCAGCCCTGAATTGAATTGGCCTTTTTTTTTTTTACTAAGGTTAAAATTTCATCACTAGAATAGGAGCTGTTTGTCAAGGATTCTGTTAGTTTTTGAAGAGGTTAACTGATGTTTGAGACAAATAGTAAATGTTTTTGATAATAAGATCCAAATCTTTTTTCCCCAAAGATATGGCATAACATATATGGATTTACTAGCACGTCACCTAAAATTAAAAAACAACAACAGTAAAATATGAATGTTAAAAGGATCCATATTCAGATGCCAATGTCTAGGATATTAACCATTGAAATGCAGCATTGTTTATCTGAAAAATAAAACACTGGAGCAGTATATGCTTTCAGCTTACAACCGGTCACAGTGTGATCTACAATTTTGATGTGGGACCCCATGGTCTCATTGAGGGGAGGATTTACACTCCATTTATACAATAAATCCCAGCAGATGCCATGTGAGGTATGAATCCTATTCAGAGTTAGTTCTTAGTGAGATAGTTCAAAACCTGGCACCTTTTGCATGGGATCATCTATATGTCTATCTGTGTCTGGGCGTTCAGTAACCCATTGGGAATCAATGTTAAAGTTGTTAAGCAGATGTTGTGCAACTGCCAGAGGGGGCCTCTTAGATTTGTGCCTTCCAAATGATAAATGGAGAAGGTCAGTGTGGGGTAGTAGGAGTAAATTGTTCATAATTTTTCTGTATTCTCTCACTAGTGCATCTTGCCTTCACAAAGTTGGTGGTGTTGTGTGGTCTTAACTAATATTTCTTTGGTCTTTGATATTGATATTTGCTTTAATTCTAACATGTTGAAGTTCCCTGCTTGGGGAACTTCCCTTCTGTATCGGTTTAATTGGTTTATATAGGGGACAGCCTCCTGTAGGACTTAAGAAAATTATGTTTGCCAACCACACTGTGGAGTCGCTGGTTCTCTGAGCTTGGTTTTTTGGTTGAAGATGTTTTGTTATCCAACTAGATTATATCTTCAATATTAGAAGGGAGTGATATTTGCTTTCTGTTTTTTTATATACAGTAGTTTGCCTTGTTCATGTTGGTGGGGCATTGTTTTCTCCTTGGTAATTCTTTGGTGAGGCGGTTTACTGCTTGATTATTTGTTTGGTTTTAATCCCTGCTTATCTGGGTGTTAGTTGCTGGTAAGGAGATGTTCTGGTCTTTCTGTTTATTTTTAGCTTTTTATCGACTCTTGAATGGATGTCTATGGAGATTCTCAGTCATCCAGGTCATGGTTTCCCAAAGGTGCTTTTTTCAAGAGGCAACTGGACTTTCTGGTTTTTCTTTAAAGACATTTCACTTCTCATCCAAAAAGCTGTGTCTGTTGTTTCACTGTGTACCTGTTGATGGGACCCCTAAGGTTCCAAGAATTCCCGAGCATTTTTAGATTTAATTTGGTCTCAGATGCTCATGGTTTTCCAATCAAAACTATAGTTAAGTTAGTTAAAAAGTATGATATAGTTATGGTATGATTCAGTTAACTATGGTAAGTTCAGAGAGCAGCACTAAAGAGTCCACAATTCAACCTTGAGTGAATATATCTATTGGCAGGTAGCCAATGATGAATAATCTGTTATCCTAACCTAGGAAAGTCCTACTGCAAAAAGAAAATATAAAACATTTTTCAGATGCCAGTTTTATAGGAAGTTTATATAAAAGTTGCTCTGATGGTGCCATATCCCAAAATAATGTAAGATCTTAGGGAACTTGAAATATAATTTTCTAATCAGGCTAATATAGAAGATGTACGGTTTGGAAAATATGTCCATTACAACTATGTTTAATTTTCTAGGAAGATGTGGAAACCGGGGTTCATCTTGATCCAACCACCAAGGAAGTTCAATATAATCCAAAGTATGACACCATGTTTGCACCAGAGGTAAGTAAATTGGCTTTAAATGTGAATTGCTTTCAATTTATCATAAAATCATAGAAGTAAAGGTTACAAGAGGATCTGGAGATCATCTAGTCCAATCCTGCCCAGTGAAGGAATTTGCTGTTGTATCCTATTATTCAGCCCACCATCTTCAGAGTATTTCATTGTTTAAAGCAAGGGTTTCAAACTTGGCAAGTTTAAGACTTGTGGACTTCAACTCCCAGAATTCCTGAGCTAACATGACTGGAGGAGGAATTCTGGGAGTTGAAGTCCACAAGTCTTAAAGCTGTCAAGTTTAAAGGTCCCTGGTTTAAAGGCTCTGACCATTAGTATTTTGGGGGTGTCTAACCAAAATCCACTCCTGTGCCGTTTAAACCCATTTATCCTTTCCTGGTTTCTGAAGCTACTCTGAACAATTCTGCTCCATCTTCTACATGACAGTTGTTCAGATAATCAAAGACATTGTCATGTCTCTCCCCCTATCCCATTCTTCTCTTCTCCATATCCATAGCTACAACTGTTCTTATACGTTTTCTTTCTAGCTCCTTATCACCTGTCCTTTAGGCATGATACAGTTTGTCTGCCTTTTATAAAAATGCAGTGGGCAGAATTAGACACAGTATTTTAGCTACAATCGCAGCAACACAGTGTAGAGATGAATTATGGCTTCTTAAACTTGATAGTATTAGCTAATATTCAGTATGATGTGGTAAATTACTGTTGATTATTAAATTATATACATTGCAACATCACCTATTGTATTTAAGTATATTGATACCTTCTTCAACTAAAAGGTAGTTGAAAAAGTATAAAATTGGGGCTGGAAATTAGGACATAACTTTTTTATAGCTATTCAATACACTAAATGCTACACCAAAATGAATAATAAAAATTACAGTATATAATAAAGAGCTTGAACTATGAAATTGGAAAATCTCCTAAAAATATTTTTTTTCTAACAAAAAATTCAGATTTCAGCTAATTAGAATAGAAAAACATTTCATAAAAGCATATAGTTGAAAGGTACCTAAGAAATCATCCAGTCCAAATCCCTGCTTGGTGTAAGATTCTTAAGCACTTTGGACAGCAATCCAGCCTCTGTTTCAAAATCCCCAGTGACAGATAACGCCACATATTCAGGCAACCTATTCTTTGACACCTTACTATCAAGGAAATTTCTCGCAATATAGGTGAAACTCGAAAAATTGGAATACCGTGCAAAAGTTCATTTATTTCAGTAATGCAACTTAAAAGGTGAAACTAATATATGAGATAGACTCATTACATGCAAAGCAAGATAGTTCAAGCCGTGATTTGTCATAAATGAGATGATTATGGTTTACAGCTCATGAAAACACCAAATTCACAATCTCAGAAAATTACAATATTACATGCAATCAATAAAACAAGGATTGTACATAGAACAATATCGGTCCTCTGAAAGTATAAGCATGCATATGTACTCAGTACTAGGTTTGGGTCCTTTTTGCAGCAATTACTGCCTCAGTGCAGTGTGGCATGGAAGCTATCAACCTGTGGCACTGCTGAGGTGTTATGGAAGATCAAGATGCTTCAATAGCGGCCTTCAGCTCTTCTGCATTGTTCGGTCTCATGTCTCTTATCTTTCTCTTGGCAATGCCCCATAGCTTCTCTATGGGGTTCAGGTCAGGCGAGTTTGCTGGCCAGTCAAGCACAGTAATCCCACCATCATTGAACCAGGTTTTGGTGCTTTTGGCAGTGTGGGCAGGTGCCAAGTCCTGCTGGAAAATGAAATCAGCATCCCCATAAAGCTCATCTGTGGAAGGAAGCATGAAGTGCTCCAAAATCTCCTGGTAGACGGCTGCGTTGACCCTGGACTTAATGAAGCACACTGGACCAACACCAGCAGATGACATGGCTCCCCAAATCAACACAGACTGTGGAAACTTCACACTGGACTTCAAGCATCTTGCAGTGTGTGCCTCTCCATTCTTCCTCCAGACTCTGGGTCCTTGGTTCCCAAATGAGATGCAAAAGTTGCTCTCATCAGAAAAGAGGTCTTTGTCAGAGCAACAGACCAGTTCTTTTTTTGTTTAGCCCAGGTAAGACGCTTCTGACATTGTTTGTTGTCAGGAGCGGCTTGACAAGAGCAATACGCCATTTGAAGCCCATATCCAGGATCCGTCTGTGTGTGGTGGCTGTTGATGCACTGACTCCAGCCTCAGTCCACTCCTTGTCAAAGTCCCCAACATTTTTGAATGGCCTTTTCCTGACAATCCTCTCCAGGCTGCGGTCATCCCTGCTGCTTGTGTATCTTTTTCTTCCACACTTTTCCTTTCCACATAACTTTCTCTTAAAGTGCTTTGATACAGCACTTTGGGAACATCCAACTTCTTTTGCAATTAGGAGGCTTTCCCTCCTTATGGAGGATGTCAATGATGGTTTTCTGCACAACTGTCAGGTCAGCAGTCTTTCCCATGATTGTGATTCCAACTGAACCAGACTGAGAGACCATTTAAAGGCTCAGGAACCCTTTGCAGGTGTTATGGCTCGATTAGCTGATTAGAGTGGGACATTTTGAGCCTAGAATATTGAACCTTTTCACAATATTCTAATTTTCTGAGATTGTGGATTCGGGGTTTTTCATGAGCTGTAAGCCCTAATCATCTCAATTATGACAAATCAAGGCTTGAACTATCTTGCTTTTCATGTAATGAGTCTATCTCATATATTTCACCTTTTAAGTTGCATTACTGAAATAAATGAACTTTTGCACAATATTCTAATTTTTCGAGTTTCACCTGTATCTAATTTGAATCTACTTCTCTGTGGTTTCAGTCCATTGGATTGGTACTACCCTTTTTGGAGCAACAAAGGACAAGTGTATTCCTCCTATGTATAGCAGACTTTTAGATATCTAAAAATTGCTACCATATCTCCCCTGAGACTGTTCTTTTACAGATTTTATTTGTTTCTTGTTTTGTACAATACAGTTCCTTAAAACTGGAAATAATAAAGCTAAATAATGGAGTTCGTGTATATAAAATACATCTGGTCTGTTTATAATACTCTAGTTATTTGACTTTTCACTTGGAAATAGTAAGCAAAATGTGGGGAAAAGAATGATCTTATTCATAGCTTTGTAATCTCATAGCCAGATGTTACTTTTACTTCTTTCTCTTGCATTTGTGAAATTACACAGTAAGTGGGGTATTGGGGACTCTCTTTTTTTATCTTTATCTTTTTATCGATTAAATGCTAGATCTGTACTCTTGAAGAATGCTAATTTTATCAAAAGACAAGAAAGCAGTGTTAATTCTCAAGGAGTTTTGGCATGATCAATTAGGAATTGTACTGAACTGATGCATTGAAGATATGTGTCTTGTCCATATTTAATGTGTTTTTATGAGTTTCATAAATGCCATATTTTTGTAATTATAGTTGTCTGTAATAAATAATATTTACAGGCAAAAAACAGCAGTATTCCTTATATTTGCAATCCTTTTTCTTCTTAAATTCTAAAAAAAATAAACAGGCATTTTTAAAGTTCAATTAAAAGTATGATGCACATGAATACAAATTTCTACTTTGTAAAATCTCTAAAATACCTAGGTTATTTTAAAAAAAAATCATAAAATTGAATATTCCTCAGAAAAAAATCTCCAGGAAAAAGCAGGTACTATAAGTGTAGATGACCCTTGACTTATAACCAGTCGCTTAGTGATGGTTTGAAATTATGGTGGACCCCCCAAAAGGTACTTGTTAATGGGATTCGAAGTTCTGACACCCGGGATGGGAGTGCAGTCACATGATTGCATTTTATGGCCATTTGCAGTGTCCTGCAGTCAAATGAATGGGATTTGTGACATTGTTTACTTATGGACAAAGGGTTTGCTTAACAACTACTGAATTTACTTAATGATCGCCACATAAAAGATCATAAAATTGGACATCGTCACATGATGACTCATTTAACCACCAGCACAACCTTCATTCTGGGCAAGTTATGGCTGTAAGTGAAGACTGTATACATTTTCATTTGTCTCAATGTAAACAGCTATCAGCTGTGAAAACATGGCTATCAAAACTCAAAAGGTTATTTTTTGTACGCTTAATGCATTTTTTTGTGATATTGGTGATCTGCATTCCCAAGAGTAAACAGTGTGAAAACATATATTGTAAATGTTCAAAAAATAGCTATAATTTTTGCTGGTTAAGAATATTTATTACTTGATTAGTTTGATCTTAGATTTAAACATGAGTGAGCAGGAGAACGATTCGAGAGGATGAGGAAATAATACATGAAATGAATCTCATTAAGTATTGCAGTTTTGACTTTTTTGTCAAATGGCTCAAGATTCATATAGTGGGCATCTCTGCGGCTAGAATAACAGCCTTATATTAATAGCTGCAGTTAATTTATGAGGAATATATACCTTTCATCTGATCATTTTGTACTCTGTTATTGCCAGCTTTTCTCACCGAATTCCTCCCTCGAAACTGTGCACAGCTTTAGTAGAATGGAATATATTAAAACCAGATTCTTATCTGCAGACATATATGCCTGTCTCTGGTGGATAAAGGGCTTTCCAGAACTGATTTAGAGGCACACAATAGGGATAGAATAGTATAAAGATTGCCATTGCAAAAATGGAAAGTAAAATTGAATGTAGTATCTTAGCTCTGACATGAAGATAACTTGCAATCTAAACATTACAGTGCAATCAGTTAAATAAAACTGAAGTCTGATAGGGTTGGATTCAGATTGTGGAAGAATGGAAATCTAAATTGCTCTCAGCCACCGATGCCTAAGGGAATGTGGTGACTTCTGCAGGTTCTGCTTCTCTTGCAGTGATCTTATCACCATCAAGGTTGGAGGTATTGTAAACTGTGTTATCTCAGCATGGTTCACAGAAAAAAAATCAGTTGAAGCTTTCAGCAGAATTTTTACTTAGCTAATGTGGAAAAAAAAATCACAGTACGGTACAGAAGGCAGCACAGCCATCTTGATTCTGACCATCCTATTGAGGCAGAAATAGGAAACCCACAGAGAATAAAACTCTGAGATAGCCCATGGATAGCATACAATGAATTTCTCCTTGGCTCCATAGCAATTATATTCAGCTATAAAGTACTTCAATTTCTCTAACATTGTTACAGAACGTGGGGTGTACTAGGGATAATATTTAACAACTCTCATGCTACAGAATGGTTAAGAATAAATTGGATGGGGAATTTCTGGTCTTCTATGCTTTCAATCCTTTTAACTTTATTTGAGTGAATGGAATGCCTTGCATCTACCTGCAGTTTAATTTTCTTGATGCTGCTATTTTGGATAAAAAGTCTCAAAATGAGGGAAAAATCTTATTATTGAGTTGTGGCTATTAATATAATTTTGCATATTGTACTGTAAGAATTCTGAAAGTGAGATTATTGACTCCATTTCTACTTTCATCGTTCATTATTTAGCAGTCATCATTACACTATATAAATCATACCAATCACATACCAATATGAATATGTAACAATTTTGCTTATGTGAGGTGGCAGATTTCTCTATATAAATTTGGAAACCATTGCAAAGATTCGGTTTTGATCCTCACATTAATAGATACACAAATAGATGTGTGTCTTTTCCATACTAAACCTTAGCAGGATAGGCAATGGTGAGCCTTCTGATAACAGACTAAATGTCACATCTTCTATGACCAATGGAAAAATCCACTGACGTTGCTGATTATTCAGTTCAGTAATGCCTGGAAACTGCTAACCCACTGTCTACAAAATTTCAGATTGTGGTAGTATGTTACATTACAGTTATTGAATCTGAGGTTCAAATGCCCACTTGTGAAGGTTCAGTAATGATCTTAGGCAATCATTCTTCTGACCTAACTTTATTGAATTGTTGTGAGGATAGACTAATGTATGCTGTGCAGAATTCTTTGAATGAAAGATAAGACACCATTATCTTCAATTTCAATATGGATATTTTTTAAATAAAATGCTATTAATGGAGCAAATCTTATTAAGCATTTTATTGTACCATTTTTACACAGTTTGGGCCAGTCAATCCATTTAGAACTCAACAGATGGCCGCTCCCAGGAACATGCTTTCTGGATATACGGAACCAGCACATATTAATGATTTCATGTTTGAACAACAGAGGAGAACATTTGCAACTTATGGTAATGTGTGTGTGTGTGTGTGCGTGTCTTTATACTTGAACCAGTTTAAAATTGTTATGCTTATTAATGCCGTGCTCTAATATACCTCCAAACCTCTCAGAACTTTCAAAGCTTTAAAAATAAATTGGGTCCATCTGCCATTGGTCTTTCTGGCAAGTAGTAAGTGTCAAAAGACTTTGTTTTTAATTTGAAAATTTCAGAAAACATTTAGGCTTAAATTGTTTATTTAATTGAATTTCCTATTCACCTTTTTAAAAAGCTTTTACAATATTAATTTTAGTTATATAGTTCCTCAAAGGAAATTCACCAAAATGAATTAGGCATCTTTCTTTTCAAGATATATTTGAGGTTTCTACATATTTCCTATATATTTTCTCAATTGATATCATAGGTTTCAGAGAATGGGCCTTCTTCTCTATCTCCATACTAGTTAAAAGCCTGTCTTTCAGAAGACTATAATTTCCTCAGTTCAACAGGGAATGTATTCCAAAGCTTAAGATCAGCTAAAGGGAAAGTTTGACTCCCATTCATTTTGTGGGTATCTATTATGGAAAATATCTTGTAGAATTCATGGCTTGCATTCTAGGTCCAGGGTCAGTCAATAGCATTGCCTGGAGATAGAGAGGAAGGCCCATTCTCTGAAACCTATGATATCAATTGAGAAAATATATAGGAAATATGTAGAAACCTCAAATATATCTTGAAAAGAAAGATGCCTAATTCATTTTGGAGAATTTCCTTTTTCTCCTTTGGAGCAGTTTTACTATTCTGTATAATAAATAAATCAACCCAAGTTGATTACCTGTGAAGCTTGAAACATTTTAGCATTCATTTTAATGTGATGTTTGCAAATGAAAGAGAAAGAGCAGCAGATTGTGTAGAATGTGTGTGTTCTATCTGTATATGTGTTTTAAAATGTTTCTCAAACGTATATTTACATACTACTTACATTAAGATTGATATTTTCTAGAGGTAAACAGTTGAATATAACTCTGGAAACAAACTAAGCAATAGTCTAGCAATTTGTTTTCTCAGTTTTCAGCAGTAGCAAAGAATATCTCCATGTACACTGACGGTAAAAGAATTTGCCAAATGCTGGGAGTTAGAGAAGGCATCTCCTCTGTCTCCAAGAATCCAAGCTTCTCTGCGCAGGAATGTGCTCCTACCTAAATGTTGCAAGAATGGTACAAAGGCATCATTGTTCAGCTACATCAATCTAATAAAATAACCTAGAGTGTTGGCAGCAAGAAACAGCAGGAACTAATACATTTGATTCACCCAAATCCTGGGCTGTCTTCCAGGCCTATCTTTGTGGAGCACTATTGATTGTAAAATAAAATATTGTAGATTGTAGACAGAGAAGGAAAAGACATCTGAGCTTCAATTTTGCCGTTTTTTTTGCACTTTGCTATTTGTGAGTGTGTTAATTTATCTCGGAGAGCATCAGAGCATGCTTTGACAATTACGTATTCAGACAGAAATTATTATAAGCCATTGAAAGAAGATTACTGGATAGCAAATAAAATTGCTTGTATTTGCTATTCCAAAGACAGGAAGGTGATACTTGTTGAGGAAATTCAGTTTGTAAGATTTCTGTTGACAGATGATGATAGGAGCAAGAGCAGGCTTTTTTTTCTCCCAGAACCAGAGGTTTCAGTTTTGGCCTGATTGATAGGAAGTTCATTATTGAAGTCACTAATAAGGTAGGGATGTCAGAAGAAGAAGCAAGGCTGCATTTTAGCCCATTGTTAACTGGGGGTGAATCAGAATGAGAAACATCCAAGAAGCAAACCATTCTAATTTCTGTCCTTAAAATCTTGGAATCAACTTACCAACATGGCCAGATTTCACTGGAGGCCATTTGTGGAGATGCAAATTGGAGTAGTTTGCAATCCCATGTACATCCTGTTTTATATTCCCACCTATTCTCATAAGTTTAAATTGCCAGCCATCAGCTATCTTGTCTATTACTACAAATTTCAGCAGTACAAGCTGAGTGTGTCAGAAAGAATGTAATACCACTTACGATTTTCAGCAGTACAAGCTAAGTGTGTCAGAAAGAATGTAATACCACTTACGATTGAGCAATTCTGTACTGTCGTATAGACAGTATTTTTGGTTTTTGAAGAGCCAAAAAGAAATCCCCACTCTTGTTCTGTTCTCTGTTTAATTATACAGTGAAACAGGGTTCTACTATTAAGAGGAAAGACTGGCTAGATTGTTGTTCTCCTGAGTTTGACTTTTGTTGGAATAAATCCTGGTTTCCAGCATGGCATTTGAAGCACTAAGGTGCTTGATGACAATGCTTTTTGAATCCACCAGGTTCAGTGGCCCATCTTATTTTTGTTTAGATTATTATTATTTTTTTAAATGAGAACCTAATAGGTTGCAAAACAATATACCTGGTTTGCGCATTGAGTTATGTTCATAAATGTTCTGCGTGAACATTTATGCAGAACCTTTCTTGGACGTATAACCACCAGATATTTTTATTCTCAATCCTAAAACATCTGTTGTCATTAATTTGTTCTTGTTTATATTTAATTTTACTTCTATTTTTTCACTGAGTCTTTTGACTTTCAATATTAGTCTTAAAGATCCTTTGCACTTTTTGGCTCTCAAGTTAGTGTCATTAGCATGGAAAAAGTTTTTGATGTTTTTTCCCTCCAATTTTTAAACCAGATTCTTCTTCCAATCCTGCTTTCCCTGATAAATATTCTGCATACATGTTGAAAGAATAAGAGGAAAGTATGCAGTCTTGCTGCACTCCTGCAGCCAATCTGTTTCCCCATGTTCTGCTGGACTATGGCTTTCTGACTTGTATTCAATGAGGGCAGTGAGATTACCATTTTCCTGAGTGCATTCTACAGCTTGATGTGATTGATACAATCCAAAGGCTTCTCCAAAAAAAATGAAGCACATACTGACTTCTTTTTGTCATTCTTCAGCTTTTTTTCAATTATCCCACTTGCATGTATCTCATGATTAGTCAGTCAATTAATGTAGAATGGATATAATGACAGTTAAATGGATAGTTAGTTTAAAAATCATTCAAAGAAAGCTCCTCCAACTGTATAAGGGGTATGAAGAGGAATGGCAAAAGATTCAATCTTGATTTCATGTTAACCGTGATTCGTACTCTGAAGCAATACCTAACCACTGAAAATGGTATTTCTGTTTAAATGTGTACTGACAGGAGGGGGAAGGTACATCAGTCTGGTGGCATGATTCCTTACATTTGATTAATGTTACAATTCACACTTTGCAATGTGAATAGCTGATTGTGATTGGAATCCTGCCATTTTTTTATTTGTAAGCATTTTTAAGACGAAACAGGTATTTTGTTCAATCGTGCAATACCAGTAATATTGCTGCCATTTTTTTTCTTTCAATCATTCAATCACCATGGAAATCTCCTTACTTTTGAAACATTTGAAGTGCAAGAGATATCTCAGAATCCAAGGGACATACCTGTCATCTATCATCTTAAATAAATAGGTCTCTAGTCTAGAATATTATTATATTATAGATTCTTAACATCAAAAGATTACAAGGTTTAACATAAAAAGTATTTCAAGCATAGTTATTCTGTCTGCTTTTGTTAGTTACTAACCCTAATTTAACCTTGGAATAAAGTTGGTGTTAAATTACTAAAAATAAAAAAGAATTACATATATTGTAGTGTATATAATTAAATATACATTATGTATAAATATACAAGGCTGAAATGCTATTTCTTCAAATACAATCAGTGGTTTTATAGGCTTTTTGAATTCTCTAGATTGATCTGAACCTTTCTGCTTCAGTGGCCATACAATGTAAAAGACTGAATATATAGCTTACTCAGATATCAACAGAAAGGCAGTTATACAGTATATGGTTCTGCATTTATGCATCCCATATGCAAAATAATTATAATTGTCCTTGATTATAGTATTATAGCAACAAAAGCTTAGAAGAATTTTCTAAGCTTTTGTCGTTATAATACAGATATATTTTGTTGCTATAATACTATAGATCTATTGATAATTAATGTATAACGATTTTTGTTAAATGTGTTGGATGTGAGCCAAGGACAAACTTTTTTGTGAACTTGATAATATAAATTAAAATTGTGACAATACAAATACTTTACGAAAAATGACTTTCAAATGATTTGATCCCCCAGGATATGCACTAGATCCTTCCATAGACAATTATGAAGTATCTACTAAATATATTGGATCCGTAGAAGAAGCAGAAAAAAATCAAGGTAAAGGAACACCAAATATGATTTTCATTCTTGATTTCATTATTATCTTTTGTTCTGTATTCTTGCATTCACAAACTAACAATTAAGTGTTGGATGAACTGTCACTGTTTGATGGATGAGAAAACATGTTCACGGCATGGGTTTGTGACTTGAGTGGTTCCGATGCATATTAAAATTTTGAAGAACATCATGGGTGCCTTCAAAAAGTATTTTAGGATGGGGATTAACTGTCACCTCGAGCACCTCTTCTTAACTTATCTTTGTTTTCTGGACAAGTGATAACATTTCTAAAGTAAGTATTGAGTTGCAGGTAGTTATTTTTCTTTTCTAAGAATCTTTATTCAGTTATCTCTGAATGCGATGAATGTGCTACAAGGAGAAAACTAATATGGAACCTAATCATAGCAGAGCTGTTCTGACCCAGATCCCCAAACATGACAAACCCTCTGACGTGAGCTCAAAAGGTTCTTTTATTAGGAATGCCGGCAAAAAGTTTCTCTCATAGGCTAACAATCCATCCAGCTGGAAGATGAATAGTTGTCTGCCACACCTATTCATCTTTGCCCCCTGCCTTTTATCCCCAGAGCTAGGGTGGGGCCTCGCTAGGCAATGGTGGCTCTTCCTTCCCCAGGATCCGGCCCATGGCTTTCCAGTGCTCTCCTCTTCTCTGCCTTCTGCGCAGCCACGTATCAAGCACTGGACCCAACTCTTCCTCCTCTTCTTCATCAACTACCTCCAGACCTGGGGGCCGTTGACTCTCCATCTGAGGGCTGATGGATGGCCCAGGCTCCGCCTCTGTCTCTCTCTCTCTCTCTCTGCCAGCTCCATTCCCTCTTCCCCCTCGGAGCTCCTAGGTTGCCCTGTAGCTGACCCTGATTCCCCCACCTCCTCCTCTTCCTCTAATTCGGCTGCTGGAGGGGTCGGTGGCTGACAGGCCACAACAAGAGCTTAGTGTAGAAGTGTATGTTATAAACGTCATAGTCACAAACCTTAGCAAAACTATTTGGAGTTTATTGGCTATGTATGAGCATGAAATGGATTGTGATAAACATGCTGTCCAAACTTGATTTTGTATGAAAGCATCAATTGATATTTTAGGAGGCAGAAGACTCTTCTGTCATCCTCAAAGTAAGAATTGCATTCAAATCTGGACATAATCTTTTGCTATTGTGTCATAGGTTTAACAGTGTTTGAAACAGGACAAAAGAAAATAGAGAAAAGGAAAAAATTCAAAGAGAATGATGCATCTAATATAGATGGCTTCTTGGGACCTTGGGCAAAATATGTTGATGAAAAGGAGGTTGCAAAACCTTCTGAAGTGAGTACCCTTTGTTTATTTTTGTTTGCAAGTATAAAGACCGGGATGAGGAAGTCATTCTCTTTATATTGTCTCACCCATTTGTTTATATATGTAGTTGTACTCCTTGTGTTTTAAATGGGAGAGGAGTTCTAATTCTGGATAGAAATGTGGTGCTACGCCCCATGATTCAGTTGCTTGCCTTTGTCCAGCAGATGGGAGTTAAAGTCTAAAATATGTGAATAGTACTAGGTTTCCTAAACACTGATTTTTAAAAAGTGTTTATTCATTACACAATATGCTACTCTGATATTCTGGAATCAGTAAAAAACAGCTTACATGGTATAAATCATGCAGATGGCTTTTGAAAAGTAATTCCTTAAATTACAGAGCATCAAGATGTCACTTACTAAAACAGACAGCTCTGCTCAGACTACTGACACTACTTTAAACTATAGTTGGTTTTTTGACATTGATATACAAAATCTCCATATCTGTATTATAATTGAAATCTTGAGCTGTATATCTAGGACACAAGTAGCAAAACATAGAAAATATATCATCAGATAAATTTCTAAATCTTTTTTTTTTTTGGCTGAAAATGAAGCAAAGAAATTTTGTTTTCTAAAGACACAGAAGACAATTCACATATTCAGCCACACAAATATATTTGATGCTGTTCTTCAGAATGTTTTAATGTTGATATTTTTGACAAACACCCTTTCCAGTCTCTTCAAAGCAGAAAGCACTATTATACACTCTCTGTGGTGCAACTGCTATCAAAGACACCAAGTAAGAGAAGGAGCATAACTAACCACATTTTCTTTATAGTTCCTATGCATCATACAAGGGGGTAAAAATAAACATATTTACCAAGGAAAGTGGGTTCATCTCAAAGTAATAAGTAGAAGGTAGAATATCTAAAGTCTCTGAGGTCTAAGATAGATCTTCCAATGGGGAGACAATTTCCAAGGAATCTGAATCTGATTACAGAGGGAGAAGGAGGAAGGGAGACACTACAATCCAAGTTTGCAAGAGAATGTGTATTTTATCAAATACTATAAAATCAGTCCATTTTCTATCTGGACCATATGTGGAGTGACCCTATCTATGGCTAGTACTGAAGTATGTGCAGACACATAACAACTGTGGGTGTGGGTATGCGTGTAGAGCATGTATGTAAAATCAACTTGTTCATAATGTAATTTCCTGAATTTTACTTAAAGCAATGATTTCAGATATCATTTCTTATTTTATTAGAACTCATTGAAGATAAATAATTCTATACTTTGCTGTAGAAGTAAGGGTTGTAATTTTTAATATTTTGGCAATTTAGGAAGAACAGAGGGAACTGGATGAAATAACTGCAAAAAGGCAGAAGAAGGGCAAACATGAAGATGATAAACCTGGAGAAGAAAAGACAGTTTTGCATGGTAAGTGATACTACTGGCAATTAATCTGCATTTCTGTCATCAACTTTCCACTGTATCACTATTAAAGATAATACCATATCTGTAATCTTTGAACTAATATGTCATAGCTAGAAGTCAGTGCAGAGTGGATGCTTCTGTTTATGTAGGTGTATATGTGTAATCAAATAAGAAATAAGCTTAGCAATTGCTTTCTGTTTATTGTAACACAAGAAAAAAATTCAACTTGCAGTTAAACGTAAGATGTGGCCTATTGAACTATTGGGAACACTCTGGAAATGTCATTTGCTTGAATACTCATCTCAAATGTTAGCTCTTTGGTTTTTAATTTGCAAACTTCTTTTGATATAATTTCTATAGGCACCTGGATCTTTATATTTTTAAGGTTTTTTTTAATCTATGTATTTTTATTTATTAAATTTTTCTAGTCACCCATTTCGGACAAGTGATTCAGGGTGGCAACATTCATAAAAACAATTTAAAAAATTTTTAGCAGCTGAGAAAAAATAAGAATTTATTGATAAACTACTTAAGTGAGTACAGTCCACAATTTGCACTTCTCTCCCATGAATACCAGACTCAATATAGAGATTCCCTTAGAGGAGGAGAAGAAAATATTTAACATCAGTTAATCTTACTATTCTTCCAAAGAAATAATGTAATTAAAACTCATAGCTTTTGCTGTTAAAGTTTGAAGTGATGATGTTGATGTGAAAAACATCTAGCAATGTGGAGAAAAGCTTTTGCTGTTTCCTCTCCTTACATCATAATCTTTCTAGATGTAATGCTTCTTTCTCTTTCTGCAACCAGTTCTACTAGTTATCATCCTAGGATTTATGCATGTCATCAGGATTTTGGTTTTTTTTTTTCTTATGACTGCCTTTTCCACTCAGTGGAACACTCTTTCCAATATTACAAATCAACTTGAAATATATAAAATATATATTTTTCATATATATCTATTTTCATATATATCTATATATTTTCATTCATTTGATTTCATTCATTCATTCGTATGGAATGTCCTCCAAGACAAGAGGGGTGCCACATGTATATATATATCACAAAGATTATTTTTAAATTACAGCATGGTTTTTTTTAAATGTGCATGCCTATCCTGCCATAAATCTAAACTTTTTGTCAAATCATGTTAGTCATCTATTTATTAAGGTCTCAGTGAACTTATTTATGTATTCATTTTGCTTCTAAGTCTCTCCTTCTCACAATGACTCAGGGCAGTTAACAGAATTAACATTAAAACAATCTGAAATTTCAAGTATACATACAAAATGATGAAACCAAGTAAGATTTTAAAACTGAAAAGTGAAGTAAAACAGATCCCACCTTCAGTTACCACTTGCTCTTTCCTGATCTGAGGCAGAAGTGGCTGATTTTCAGCAGTCATCATGCCCAATGTCTGACTTGACCTCTGCTAGGAAGGGGTTCCAAAGAGGGATCTGAATAATGAGAACGCCTGCTTCCAAGTACCAAACAGAGGGACAGGACCTGAAGAGACTTGATCTCACTGAGTGGACAGATGAATACAAATATGCTCAGACAGCTGACGGATAGAAACAAACTGCATTTGAGCTAAATATTTATCAGTATTAAAAGAAGCAACCCAAATAAATTGAATTGAGGGGCCAGTGTTTGGGATGCACTTCATTTTAATCAGAGCCACTTTAACATTGAATTAGTCTTTTATTTCTCTGATAGTGTGAATTTTCTATTTTCTATTAATTGATTTATATTTTTTCTTTCAGTCAAAGAAATGTATGACTATCAAGGGAGGTCTTATCTTCATGTTCCTCAGGATGTTGGTGTTAACCTACGTTCGACAGTGCCCCCTGAAAAATGTTACCTTCCTAAGAAACAAATCCATGTATGGTCAGGTCATACAAAGGTAAGGAACACCTGAAAGATATATTTTCCTCTTTTGTGTCCTTGCATTCCTTTCATTGATTATAATTGCATTAAGCCCATTCCAAATTCACCAGAATTTCAAAATGTTGGGGGGAAATTGCACAGGATATTCCTAGACAAATTTTATTACTATATGTCAATTTTATTCTGAATTTCTAGCCTATCTCTTCTAGTTATCACTACTCTCCCATATAAGTTGCTTTTAAAATACAGATACTATTTTACATTTAAAATAAGTTGTTTCAACCACTCTGGAAGTAATTTGAGCTTGAAACAGTTCTGTTTCGAATTGGAAACAGATGTTTTAATCTCAAAACACTTGCAGAATAATCAAAACAAGCTATTTTTAACTCAAAGCAGCTGTTTCAGACTGAAAAACAAATCACTTCAGAATCAAAGTATTTTTTACATCTATATTTTAAAACCATTGGCCTTAGAGATCTAGTCTTGAATTGCTGCTCATTCATGGAAGCTCATTCATGGGTACGTGTTAATAATATGAAGACTTGGGGAAAATGCCAGGCATTAAAGCTGTGGGTTATAAAGTCTTTTGTGTGCTTGTGGGAGAATTTTGATGAGTTCACAGCAAGTTTCAAGGTATACATTCCAAACCTAACTTATCCCACTATTTTCTGTGGGTCAAAAATCTTCCATTTTTGCCTGAAAAATCTCCCATTATTGCATGGCCATGTTTACAGGAAGTATGGAAGTTCTCAAAATAATGTAATAACTAGGCCAGCCATATGACAGAGTAGCAAACCTCTTTCCCTAGCTGAAGGGAAGACCTCTTTTCATGGAAACATAGCTGCATTTGAATTGCAGTATCTCAATGCTCATCTTAAGTATTAGCATCTTTCATTGCATATTAATATTGGTTTGTTAATAGTGTGGGAAACTACTATGTTCAGATTGTGGATATGAAATTGTCTAAGTAGACTGTCAAGCTTTTTCCATGAAATGTGACCATATACATTTCTATCTTGGCATTAATTCTTCTTTTTGTAAAATTAAAAGTATTGTTGTGATTTGAATTCATGCACATTTTGTGATTTATAGGAGCTTTTAATTTGTTAGCCTTGAGTAACTGCAGTTTTCCAGTATGTTAGAAAAGGGGTTTATCCAAAACTGCCCAAACTTTAGAATATACAGCAGTCATAATATATTGGCCTTGAAAATTAGAAGACAAAACCAAATCAAAGCCTAGTCATTGGTGCATCTTGGGAGATGTAGAATTGTTGCTGTGCTTTGGGCACCAAAACTCAGTGGTACTAGAAGCACCTGTAAATCATATATGGTACTGAAATACAAATTTTAAAATGGAAAATGCATACATATTCATAGTTACGTTTTTGTTTAAGGGAGTCAGTGCCGTCAGGCTATTTCCTCTTTCCGGCCATCTGCTCTTATCTTGCTCCATGGACTGTAAAATTAAGGTAAATGGATTCAAAGCGTATACTATCTCTGCTTTAATTTTGTTGTGACTACATTTGCTCTTTAATGGTTTCATTTATGTAAACTCAGTAGCAATTGTCATGCTTTTGCCAGGGCCATCCAGGATTATAACTTTTAAGAGCTGTTAAGTGCTTATTTAGTAAGAAACACATTCATTTAAAACCGTTGGTATACCCATAGTTGTGGAGATTTACTGAATTACAATTCCCAATATCCTTCATAACTTAGGATTCTTGAAAGTAGCCTATAATTCAATACGTGAAGAGTCAGGGTTTCTCCACAACTCAATAGCTAATTAAACGTTTTGGACAGATCTTGTAACTGGTAAACCAAAGCCATTATATCCAATGTTAAAAGAGGAGAACGTTGGTTATGCATAACTGGATCCTGTGGTATAAAAATAACTGTATTGATCCTCTGCATTAACCCACAATACCTGTATTTCTGGAAAATAGTTGGATTTCTAAAATACTAACCATTGTTTCCTTTTGAATATTTTTGCAGCTGTCTTTCTCTCTCTCTATTATATAATATTTTTCTCTCATCACTTTTTGAGGCAATCATTGATAATCTTTTTCATTCGCAACCCATCTCACTTTATTCTGCCAAGTATTCTTTTTCATGCTTCCCAGTAGATTAACTTGGCACATTTTAGTGTTCTTTGTAACATAATTTCATCCCATTCCATACAGCTTCTGTTTATCATCTTTTCATATGCCCATTTTTATTCATTTGGTTGTGAGACACATACTTTTCCTGCATTCATTCTATTTTCACTCTTCCCTTCAGTTTCTCCCATGTCCATTTCCCCCCAGTTCCGCTTACAATTTTATTTTTAAAAAAGTGTGTTTGAACCTCTCATCCGTCTTATATCCTTCACTAATTCTTGATGATGCTGTTCATCATCAGCAATTGGTTGAATAATGCTTTCCAAATTCCTAGAATCCAAGAATGGTCTCTTGAGGGGGCTGACCATCTCTGTCAAGGCTGGTGGAATCATTCCTTCCCACAAAGAGACATTAGTCATTTCTTAGATCACCACAAGCCACCTCCCAGGAATTCTTAACTAATCTGTAAGAGCATGGATGCAGACAATAGGTGGCAGAACTCACAGTAGTAAAGATTCTCTGAGTGACCAACTCAAACTCCTCTCTCATAATCAAGTTAGGATGTGCCTTGATCACTTCCCCTATACTTTTTTATTTATATATATGTACTGTACACACAAATTATACATCTGTGGTATGCAGTATATACTGTACTACTAGTGATGAGAGAACCTTTTTGTTTAATAAAGCAAACATCATGTACATAACTGCAGCTTCTCCTTTTCTTATCTGAGCTGCAAATATTTCAGTAAGGGAATTTGATGCTGTAATTTACCTATGCTTGAGAATACAAATTGTACAATAGTTTATATTTGAAGGTGGGTTGGTTTTAAAATGAAGTCTTTGTATATATAACAGCTGTGTGTGATTCTATTTAAATTTGTATTTTCCTCCACCCCAAAGCTCTGGGAAGTGTACGGTGAACGAAGATGTTTGAGAACATTCATTGGTAATATTATTTACCCTTATTTTTTTTAAATGACTGTACATGTGCATGACTGAGATGTCTATGCTTTATGTAAGCCAACGTTTCCCAAAATTTGGAGGTTGTGGGCATATTCATGAGCTTAAGTAAAAGGCACCATGATTTGAGCACGAAAGCACAAATTTACTCTTTCTGAACCTGGCATCTACTGCTCCTACATATCTTTTTCACCAAGACATAATACACATGACATTGGTATAAATCAAAGCCTTGACATTTGGATGATTTTCAGATAAGATATTTCAGTTTTGTAATGCTGATTTTGACTTTAAATGGATATTGTTATTTTAAAAGTGGTTTTAATTATTTATTATCAGCCAGGCCTGTTAAAGCAACAGGATAAAAATATCTTACATCAATGAATATTGTTAGGGCTAGAGCTAATCATTAAATAACTAGTCTTCATCTTAACAAGAATTATGAAAAGATTTCTTCATAAAAGAAACACCCATGTTTTTCTCCACAGACTTTTAGAGAGAGTTGTGAGATATTTTTAAATATGCGAACTACTTAGCTCTCCTTGCTATGTTCTCCAAATGGGAATGCTTCAAAAGGAAAATGAAACCATGTTAACTCTATAGGCTGTTATACGGAAATATTCTCTCACCTCATCCTCTGCCTTGTTTTTTCTGGACATAGGGAACCTACAGAACAGATTAACTACTGATGGAGATAGATCTCCTGCTTCATTTCTTTGCAATTATATTTTGAGAAGTCAGAACCATGACAAGAAGTCTAATAGATTCCCTAATTTATTGAGGGCCATGCAAAAGCGAATGCTTATCTTCATATTTTCTGCTGATTTGAGAACCATATTTGTACAAATTGGCATATGTACAGTTACCAGTTTGTAATTCTTTGCAGTTCTTTGTAGTGCTAGTCTCTACATTATGCTAGACAGGGGTCTCTAATCTACAAATAAGGGCAAGTAGAAATAAATAAAGCCATAGCCTGAATCCAGGCTTCATATTCTGCCACTTCAAAATTCTTTATAGGCTATGTTGAATTATACACCATGCTGGTGTTCTGTTTAGAGGTTTAAATTCTGGTCCTCTGCAATTCTAATGATATGATTTCCATCTTGTAGGACACAGTAAAGCGATTAGGGATATATGTTTTAACAATGCTGGGAACCAATTCCTCAGTGCTGCATATGACCGCTATCTCAAACTGTGGGACACTGAAACAGGTATTTGTATGTGTGGAAAGATTGTTTATGTGATGTGCATTTTTCCAAGGATAAACTTCAAGCAGGATACAACATTGCTCTCTTAATGATGCAAGGTACTTTTAGGATATATTAAAGGATGGTTCCATATCATAAAAACACATCAGTCATATATGCATGTGCTGAGATGGAAAAGGCGGACTTACAGCTCAATAAAAAAGCAGATATTCCATTTTGGGAGTTCTTTGTTTAGTATGTTCAAGCAAAGCTTGGAAACATTCCTCTTAAACTCTGTAGAGTCCATTGCTAATTGTTGCAGACTGGACAGACGAATGGTTTGTCTAAATATATAAGCTTGCTTCCTGGATATTCCTACTGACTGGTTTGTTTATTTTTGTCCTCTGCCTTAATTTTTTATTAACACACATAAACATGAGCATTGATGAAGTTACATAGTTTGAGTAATGAAATATTCACCTTAATTAGTAACAGATAAGCCCTGGTGGTGCAGTGGTTAGAATGCAGTACTGCAGGCTTCGTCTGCTGACTGACTGCAGCCAGCAGTTTGGCAGTTTGATTCTCACAGGCTGAAGATTGACTCAGCCTTCCATCCTTCCGAGGTTGGTAAAATGACGGCCCAGATTGTCGTTGGGGGCAGTATGTTGACTCTATAAACTGCTTAGAGAGAGCTGTAAAGCATTGAAACAGCATGTAAGTCTAAGTGCTATTGCTATTCAGGGCAAGAATATTTCTCTGTCAACCGCTGTCACTTCTTATAATAGGTTAGTTCAGCATTGCCAAGTGATTTATAAATTACTACTCCTTATACAGTTACAATACCCCGAAACTGTACCTTCTCTAAACACTATAACTGCCCCCACAAATTGTCTCTTTTTACTCCGATGCATTCCCCTTCTCCTGCTTTTCAGGAAGTCTTTAGACCAGTAGGCCATTCCAGTCAGCTGTCTTAAAACCAAACTTTGAAAGCTAAAATTGTGAACATCTTCCTGTTCAACTGTTTTCACTCTAGGACAGTGTATTTCAAGATTCACCAACAGGAAAGTTCCTTACTGCGTCAAATTCAATCCCGATGAAGATAAGCAGAATCTTTTTGTAGCAGGAATGTCGGATAAGAAAATTGTACAGGTAACCCAAAAACTTCCTAATTTATTTAGAGCAATCTAGTTTCAACTCAACTTGCAAAACTTCATTCCTTGCAGTTGCAAATAGGCTATTTACCTTTAAAGTTCTTTTTAAAGTTGGGTTAGGTTTTTCTAACATATAGATATTTTAGAATATTTCCATACAATTTTGCAAATGCTGGTTATCATTCCGTTCAAAAAAATTTGGGGGAAAATCATGCTTGTCTTTCCCTGCAGTGGGATATTCGAAATGGAGAAATCGTTCAGGAATACGATAGACATTTGGGGGCTGTCAACACCATTGTTTTTGTAGATGAGAACCGAAGATTTGTGAGTACATCGGATGACAAGAGTTTAAGAGTCTGGGAATGGTAAGTATAAGTTTGATTGCATTTGACGGTAACAGGGCAAATCCCAAAAATAATCGCCGCAGATTTTCTCTATACTTTTCCATTAGTCTGTTCAAAATCCCAGGTTATTATATTTACACTGTTGCTTAAAAGTTTGGGAACTGTTTCAAATTGTCAATATTTCTGCATAAATAGGACATATCTGTTCTCCGTGTAAGTCCTAAAACTAGAGAAAGTGAACCCAAACAAACGAGTCAAAAGCATTATTCTGGTTCCTTTATTTCTTGAGAAAAACCATAGAATTGTAAGGCTGTAAGGGACTTTAAGCATCTTCTAGTCCAACCCCCTGCCCAAAGCAGGAATCCTTATGCCATCCTGGGCAAGTGGTTGTCCAGTCTTTTCTGTGAAAACCTCCCATGATGGAGCATCCCCAACTCCACAAAGCAAGCTGTGATCCAGTGAGCTTCCAAGGTTGGATTGCAGTCTTTCTTCTCCAACTGATAGTTGAAGAGGAAGGCATTAACTGAGCCCATGTTCAGGTCTCAAAGTCTGATTCTTGATTTTTATTTTTTTGTAATTCGGTATGCCTGTATTGGTGCTAAAATAAAACAAGTGAGATTGCTGTTCAGTAAAAGTGAAAAAATGAAAACGCAAAAGAAAGTAGTGGAAAGTGACCGCAAAGAATATATTTTCTCATGTAATTATTAAATCTGAGATTTCAGAATGGTGGTCAACAAAGAGTTTTTAACTTCAAAGGAGAAAAGAAGAATCATGTCAATCAAGGCAAACTGGATTTTCTTTGGGGGAGGGGGAGTTTTAGACCCATTGTAGAACAATAATTGATTCGATCCTTAATTAGCTATTGACTTTAATGAAAGAGCACCACCTGCTGGTTCTTCAGTACCACTTAATGATACTCAGAGCCCCCAAAGCTCTGTTAAGCTGTTTCAGTAATATGTACAAAGAAGTGTATAAAGAATGGATGTGTTGTAGTGGCAAGTAAGTTTTCATTTGATAGTCACGACCTGAAGCTCCTGAATAAATGAAAGAATAGCAAAATGCTCGGTACACAACCTGGCTAAACAAGTGCCTAGTGAATGCAGATTATCTGGGTTCAACTGATATGGGTGGTAAAAGAATATCTGCCTTTTCTAATGTTGGTTGGATTGTTTTAAAGGTATGCTGCGTATAAAAGCCGGCACTCAAATCAAACTTCTTTATTTTAATTTTTGGCCATAATAAAAGGAAATGATTTTTCTATCACAGATAATTCTATTTGGCTTTTTAAAAGTGCAAGTGTTTTTCTGGTTGTACTGTAGGCTGCAGCATTTGGTTTTATTTTATATGGTTCTGTGACAAAATTATCGCAATGAATCAGTGGCGGGATTCAAATAATTTAACAACCGGTTCTATGCCCTAATGATTTCTTCCAACAACCAGTTCACCAAACTGCTCAGAAAGTTGACAACCGATTCTCCCAAACTGGTACGAACTGGCTGAATCCCACCAGTGCAATTAACCTTTCTGGGATCATGTACATGCCAAATAATTCATCGTTAATGTGCTGCATGAAAGTATTATGAAGGTTAATATAGCTATATAATGAATATTTTCTGCATTTGCTAATCTTCATTGTGAGATCTCTGTTGGCTATAGCAAATTCTTCAAAGAGCTTCCAGAAGACATTTAGTTCATGAAAATAAAACAGCCTTAGATGCTACAAGATGATTCACAAAATGAAATTTACTAAAGTGTAATAAGAAATATCTTATTCCTTTAACATACACATTGATAGCAGAAGCATTGTAAACCATCCTTTGAAGGGAGGTTAATCCACATTTAAGATTGTTAAGATAACCACAACATAATGTAAAACATAGATAGCGCAGACAAATATGTTTTGGGATGTGTTTGTATGTGTTTGTGTCTAAACAGGTTTATATGTGGGTGCATATGTACAATATATATATATATAGTGTGTGTGTGAGAGAGAGAGAGAGAGATTTAATTGACTAGAATTTGTTAAATGCTTTTAAGAGATGGTCTTATCTCCATATATAGAATGAAACCTCTTAATAGCAATAGCACTTAGACTTATATATGGCACTGTCTAAGTGGTTTATAGAATCAGCCTATCAAGATTAGGGTATGTAAACAAAAATTCTTCCTTACTCTTGGTGTTTAACCTGTATCCAAAGTAACAAAGATACTCTTAATTTTTGAAACTCCTACTGATTCAAACATTATCTTTACATTATCATGGTAAACAAGAATAGTAAGAATTCATGAGCTCCATATAGCCAGTGCAGAAATACAGCTTTAGGGCTTAATGTCATCATTCATAACTGATATCAGATCCCGTGTTAAGGGGAACTATATTTTCTTCTCTCCAAATCATTCTGTGGTAACATGGCAGATTTTCCTAATTTGCCCTGGTAAGATATTATATATTTCTGAAGGCTTAAGGTAGCCAATTTGTTTGTTTTGTTTTAAAAGAAACCCTTTAGAGCTCAGCTTCTTCTACACCCCATCAGTCCTGGAAAGTGCTGAGTATCAAGAGTTAAAGATTTCATTAATTTAATTCATACAAGCAATATTTATGAGAAATTATTCAGCTATTGTTTTGTTTTATTTTAAGATCAAGATGATCCCGTTTTGTTTTGTGTGTGATAGGCACTAAATAATCCAGCTGTGGCATTAGACATAAAAATATTTGTAGATTGTAATCCAGGCACGGAAGGCAGTAATGCTAGTAGTGATATCAGATGTAAGTAAAACTGTACTTCGAAATTTTTTTAAAAAAATGTACTTCAGAATTACAGGTTCATATTGGAATGCTGCAGCCTACATCTCTCCTTCCATATAAGAACATTTTATTTGCAGGAGCCTTCATCCATATATTTTACTTTTGTAGGGACATTCCAGTCGATTTTAAGTACATAGCAGAGCCAAGTATGCACTCAATGCCAGCAGTGACTTTATCTCCAAATGGTAAGCTTCTATTTCTATCTTATGTAGGATATTTCAATTTTAAAAGGTGCAATCGTATTTAGCATTTTTCATTTAACATCCAAGATTTCAGAAATAGATTATCTGGGTTTTGAAGTGTGCAAATGTTGTGGAGGATGACAGAACTCACAGAACAACAGAGTTGGAAGGGACCTTGTAAGTTATCTAGTCCAACCCCATGCCCAAGCAAGAGACCCTACACCATTTCTGACAGATGGCAGTCCAGTCTCGTCTTGAAGCCTTCTAGTGATGAAGCTCCCATAGCCTCTGAAGGCAAGCTGTTCCATTGGTTGGTTGATCTCACTGTCAGAAAAATTTCTCCTTATTTCTTGGTTGAATCTCTCCTTGATCAGTTTCCATCCCTTATTCCTTGTCTGGCCTTCAGGTGCTTAGAAAATAGGTTGACCCCCCCCACCCTCCCCGTGACAGCCGCTCAAGTATTTAAACACTGCTATAACATCTGGCAAAAGCAAAAAGAAAAAGTGTTTTGAGGCAGAATAGAAGCTAGCTTTCTTGATTCTTTACTTTAAATGCTAGTAATCCTGTACCCATTATCAGACTTATTTCCATATTTCCCTTGTATGTTTTTTGCTCTGGCAGCAATTTTTCTTGTCTCAGTGTTGACTTTTTCCTTGTATTTTCACGTTACTCATATTTGCTATAAGGTGCATATCTCCTTTGAATGTCAATTTGCAAGTTGAATTCTTGACATTACATTGTATATTAAAGCAGCAATGCCAAAATCCTAGTAAATCTAATGTTGGGATCAAGCTGGTAAAATTGCAGGGCTTTGCCCTTGGCAAACAAATTTCTTAGCTTACATTTCTGTAGCTTACATTTTTGTATGTTATAGGACTGTTTCATTCTTAAAATCCATGAGAGGTAGGAGCTTCACGTGTGCATTAATATTTTACCTCAACAGGAAAATGGCTTGCCTGTCAATCAATGGACAATCAGATTTTGATTTTTGGAGCTCAAAACAGATTCAGGCTAAACAAAAAGAAAATCTTCAAAGGTCATATGGTGGCAGGCTACGCTTGCCAAGTAGATTTTTCACCTGATATGAGGTACGTATTCTACTGTTTTTATTACATAATATAGATTACATATCACTTTCATTTTTATTTTCAAGTTTGGCTTTGGTTGAGAGAGATATGTTTATAAACCCGCCATATTATTGTCAAATGTTTTATGTATATAGAAGTCCTTAAGACAATTGTTGAAGAGAATATAATACACATTATTGGGCTACTACATATACCCTAATTAATGAACTTGAGATTTGGTCTTTGGGCTACAGCAGCTTATCAAACCCTGTATTATATGGATATCCTGCAAAATTTGGGCAGCCTTTTATGACCCATGGGCTAATTTCAGACATTCCTGTGATGGCCAAAATATCCATTTGAATTTACCATGAGAAATACAGGGGGAAAGTAGGAGGTATTTATTTATTAAATTTATCCAGCCATCCATCTTAACAAATAACTTTAGTCAGCTAGCCAAACTTCCTGGCCACAGCCACTGAGGACAAAGTGATGTTCGTAGCCCTCCAGAAAGTCAGTAAGGTTGGGGCATCCAATTCTCAGAATGGAGCTGTTCCGCAGAACAGGAAAGGTGTGAACTCCTAGCCTGAACAAAATGGCACCGCCTGATAGACAGAATCTGGAGCATACTCAGCCTATCAGCATACAATAGTGTGTCCAACAGTGCATACATTGCAGCATTCAGAATTATAGCTGTAGTTTCTAGATGCTTTTCAAGGACAGCCCCATGTAGGCCTCATTGCAGTAATCCAAGTGGAAACTGACCAAGGCATAAGTGACTGAGGGGCAGGGACTCTTGATCCAGGAATGGGCACAGTTGGCACACAGGATGGATTTGGGTAGAGGTCTTCTGACCATGGCAGCCACCTGCTCCTTGAGTGTATCAATTTTGTCTGGTGGTGGTGGGGATAATACCATCCCATCCCATTAAAGATGGAAATTCAGGATAGTCTAAAACCACACCTACTCAGCCTTTTTTGGCTTGAGTTGAAGCCTGATTTTTCCCCATATGCTCCTTCAATGGTATCACTTGGAACAGTTGGAGGCGGAGATGTATAATGGAGTATTATCATCAGCTTATGGTCTACACAGACCCATAATGACAAATCACCTCATTCAGTGGCTTTATATTAAAAGGGAGTGGGAAGAGAGTCGAGCCTTGAGGCACAGAGCTGTTGTGTTATTCCACTCCAAGAAGGCCTTTCAAGCAGTAATTGAAAACCCATATCAGACAAAATCCCAGCCAGTGTGCATTTACTTTAAGGTGGTATCAGAAACCGTTAAAAATACAAGCTTCCCATACTTTTTTTGCTTCGAAAAAAAAGTGAGCTTCATGTAAATGAATGCATGATTTTGCATTCCACAATCCGAATTACACCTGGTTTTCAGTATTAAGTTTAAACCCTCCATGCAGAGCTAAGTAGCCTGCTTTGTTGTGTACATGTTTGCCAAAACAGATCATCTGACATTATGGATTAAGTGACTATACTGCCTTTCTGCTCATTTGAGAAGACTTCTGATTAAGTGTCCTACATTTTTGAAGCAGCTGTATTGTCATGTTTTCCCATCTTAACAAATACATTGGGACATCAAGGCAGCTAAGAGTAGCAGAAAATCTACAGACTATAAAACTATAGGAAAGGTCTGTCTGTTCCTCATTAAAATGTATGCTATTGTTCTGAATTGGTTATGTTTAAAAACTATTTTGTAAATGACCTCCGACTATAATTTTTTTCTCTTTTTTTGAAATAGCTATGTGACCTCAGGTGATGCAGATGGAAAGTTAAATATCTGGGACTGGAAGACAACAAAACTCTACAGTAGATTAAAAGCCCATGACAAAGTCTGCATTGGGGCAGTGTGGCACCCACATGAAACATCCAAAGTGATCACTTGTGGATGGGATGGTCTCATTAAACTGTGGGACTGAAGGCTGAACTATAGACCCTTTTGCCCTCTCTAATCAGACAATTAATACATGATATTTCAGGATCCATATGCTACAACAAATAAAGTCTGAAATAAGGACATTAATATGACTGATTCAAGTATTCAGTGTTAGAATGTGCACCCAGCACATTGGAAATCAGACATTTGAAATGTTGCAAATCACTGCACAAATTGACTAAATATGCTGGTCCTTCCAGATATTAAAAGAATTAAAATGGAGAGAGGTACCTACAACTTTTTTATTTAATGAAACGAAACTGAAGCCAAAGCCTCACAAACTTCACTCTGTTTTCAAATGAAGAATTTGGAAGATTTTTTTTTTCATGTTACCATAATATTAATCTATTAGGAAGGTTTTTCTTAACCTGTTGGGAATCTTAACACAGTTGCTAAATAAAATAGGATATTGTTTCCATGTATATTTTATAGAAATTGCTACCCAGATGTTTTTCGGCTGGGGGTGGGTGGGGGTTAATAAAAAGTGTTAGTCATGTGGAAATACTTAAAGGTGTAAATAAATTGCAGCCCCCAGGAGAAAAACAGTCTGCTTTGTCCAGTCTTTCAGCATAGATACAGAATCCACCCTAATGCAGAGCATCTGTCTGATTGTATCTGAGGAACCGCGTTTCATAATCCCATAGAAAAAAACTGTTGTGTTTGCCGATGCATTAGTTTCAAATATATGCTCAGACATTTTATCTATACTGATCATTACTGCTTTTTGTTTCATTTTGTATCGTTTAATCCTTATAGAAAGTCAGACTATCATTCAAGGTTTTCAATTTTATAATACAGAAATTCAGAGAACACAATACAGGTATATAAAATGTTTAAGAAGTACTTTACCAAATGTTATTTCAGGCATTTTATCAAAAATCCAGTCAGCCAATGGAATTGGTACAATGGCAGCCATTGCTGTCAGATTCACGATCATATTCCAACTACAGACTTGTATATAGGCTTTTAAATATGTTTATTATTTTTGCTTGTTTATTTTACAAAGCATGTTTCTTTTGTGCTCAACTACTGTACAGATATCTCCGTTCTTATTTTTACAAAATTATTTTTAATAAATGCTTTATATAAAAATGCAGGTTTTAACTTAGCACACCACCTGAAGCATTGTGCATTTTAAAATGTTTGTTTGGTATAGTTATCACTGAAGCATGAATCGGTTTTACCTGAATTTATGGTATTGGAAGCTTATGAAAGAGCAGCTTTTTGTGGTGCACATCTTTGGTGTCAAAAGTAGAGTGTATGGCAGGTATATGTTGTTTCACATTAAAATGGTGTGCCGTACTGCCCTTCTGTTGGCAGAATGCATCTGTGTAACGATGAACTCTTCACAACTTGTCTACACATATTCTGTGTGTGTATTTTCCCAAATATATCTCCAAATTGGTTTTGGAGAGAAAGGATTATTTATTGCTTCATGTTGTGTAAGCATAGAAAATAGAGAAAGTGGCATAAACTGATGTGTATGAACTATGAAAGTATCCTGATCACCGCATGTGCTTTTATCTGAAAGTCATTATGTACGAATTTCTCAAATACCATCAGGCCTACCACAGAAGGATGGGTATGGCAATAGAGTGGCTTGGGAAGCAGTATTAGCTTTCTCACAAATTTCATTTTGTATTCAAAAAACACTATGAACTCTCTTGTATTTTTACATATTTATAGAAATCAAGGAGTTAATAGATTGTATTTCTTGTATGATTAATGTATCATTATTCTTCTGTCCTCAAGTCAAGTTTGTATGTAAGGGAAAATATATTTAATAGTGCAAAGGGCAGAAAATAGCCAAAATTAAACTTTTACTGCAATCTGGCTCCCATATAAAAATTGTTCTTAACTTGTGTCTGCTTATGCTACATAATTTACACCAACTGGAAATGAAATTTATATAAGCATGCTGTTTCAAACTTATGGGCTTAGGTAGATGATCAGGTGCTGCATTTTAATAAAAGTTCAGTTAATTTCACCTTTCACTATAGTTGAATTAATTTCTCTTACTTAGGCTCTGAGTTTCACTCCTTTGTTAAGTACATCTCAACAGGTTGGGGTTTGTTGGTTTGTTTGTTCTGTGGAAGCAAAATGTGTTTGGGATTGTCCCAGTTGAAAAGTAACAGCATGATAAATGTGGGTTGCAAGTATATGTTGAGCGTACCATGGATCACTTTTTCAGAATTGCTCAACTAAGTTGTCATGAAAGTTGTAGGCTCAAGATGCCTGGATAGGATCAAATAAGTCAAAGATGTAAAAAGGTTGGACACCTCATCAGCTCTATTCGCAGCCTGCCCGATCAATTTGTCAACAGGGACAGGAGGGCAAGGAAGAGGTGTCAGTTGTAACCGTGCCATGTTGGCACAAAGATCTTTATGATACATGTTTTATTTCTGTATGGATATTTGAAAAAAATGCAGCACTTGTAACTTTTATTTTTTCAACCCAAAGATTTATTACTCACACTTCACACATCCATGCATATGTATCTAACAAAGTCTGTTGAGCCAAGTTAGAATTCCAGGAAAACCTTGTTCTGAAGGAAAACTCCAAAACAGTATAGTTCCTGTCCATTTTTGTTCATGTCTAGGTTTGGCTAGCTACACTTTGGTACTTCTCTCACACTTCCATGTATTTTTAAATTTGCAAGCTATCTCATCCCAGGTCATACAGGAAGCATCTTATTCTGAGAATGACTTCTTGTTTTGAGTGTCACTTCTTGTATCTTAGAAAATTTTATCCTGGTACTTTTCCACTTGCTCCACAAGCTGAAATTTTCCATAAGAAAATCATTCTATTGGCTTGCTTTGAGCAGGTCTCATTCACTTCTTCCTTATTTCTATCAATGCATTAGTGCATAGCATTAGATATACATATATGCATTTTTAATTTAAGTACTAAGCTACAAATCAATATGCATAATAAGAGATAAATGATGTTTTAAAAGTAGGGGATAAGAATATTTTAAAGGGAAGGATAGTAACTAACCTAAATTTTGCTAAATGATAATTTCAGCAGAGTTAACCACTGGCCATGCTGACTGAAGCTGTTAGAAGCTTAAATTCACAACCTCTTGTATTTCACAAGTTCACAACAAGTAGGTGATCGCATCATTCTACTGAATGCAGCTAACTTTTCCTGTTTAAAAGAAAAACAAGAAAAACGTGTCGGGGGGAATAATCTATTAAGGTTTTTTCTTGCCCAAACCCAGGCAACAAAATAAGACAATGGCAGAATTGTGGTGCTACTGTTAAGGTTCTTGGGAATTTTTTTTTTAAATTAATGACAGCAAATGCAGCTACAGGATCAGAAAGAGTTTATATTACACTTGTTTATCCATGAAAATGGTTTTACTATCTGTGCATTTTGCTTCCAAATTCTCTTCAAGTGAAGTCCTCATAGAGCAATTGCAGTAGTCCAGATTGGGGCGGGGAGGGGGGTTCATGAATGATGATGATCAGCAGGGACCATATGATGGGGTAAATTTATCAGGTGTAGACGGAGCCTGCAATAGAATGTGAGAATGACCTGGAGGTGGGAGAAGAGAAACTGTCTAGGGAAGAATCAGGTAAAGGGGAAGGAGCTGATAACTGAGCAATGAGCAGAGTGAAAAACTTTAGAAAGGAGCTGCCCTAACTTATCAGGCCGTAAAGAGAGAGTGTGCTTTCAGACATGCCAAATTCTGTGAATGTAACCTTAAAGTACTGTAGTTCATCTTGTGTTTTTTACTTGGGAGGCTGACAGAACCAGAATAACATTCATAGGTAAAGAAAGTATACAGGGGTTTTTGTTTTTTTGAGGGGTAGACAATGCTGAATGATTTTTTTTTTTCTATTCAGCATGTTTTCCATTAATATTTTCTATCAGTGTGTCTCTCAAATTATCAAATAGAACATAAAAGGACATGTTTCACAGTTCCATTTTGTGTCTCATGCTTTGTATTTGCCTGGTGCAGGATGAACTAATTTCCAACAGAAGATTTTCCTTTTCAAACACATCTGTGAGGGTTTAAAAAAAAAAAAGTGTGAAAAGCCTGAAATCCTTCTGTTCATTGTTTGAGGAGACTATTATCACTACCACCTCATAATACCATCATTGACTCTAACTTGAATGTGCATCACAAGGACATTATCTGTTTTGTACTATGCCCCAGAACCAGATTTCCAAAATTCTTCACTGTACAGTTTCCTTATTGGCTTTGAGACTATCAAGCCAAAATATTAAAAGTAATTACATTTGAGGCACTGTGTTCCAAGAAGATTTCTTTAAACTGGTTGAGCAAATGTAGTTGTACACATCAGAAGTCATAGCTGACTAAAGAGACTGTAAGAACAACAACTCAGCAGGAGGAATTAGCCATGCATTTTAAGAATTTCCACATCGGTATATTCGATTTGAACAAAGTCCTTGATGGTAGAAAGTGAGAATTCTCAGTAAAGGCCCAAGGAAATAACAATGAAATGGTGCTTTAGGATAGTGACTTTGATAATTCAGTGGCTGAATCAGCTATGTTAAATGAACTATTCCATTTTGCTATATTTTCATACTGAAACCATGCAACTGTTTGGGTTCATTTGGTTTTTTTTTTAAAAAAGACTAATATTATTTTAGAGGGCTTTGACAAGTCATACCGTACTAGAACAGTACTGTCAAGCAGCTGCAAGGCATTCATCTGTTCTAAGAAAGAAATACAAGCCAGGCTTCCAAAGATATCAAGAGGTGTGATGTCTGCTGAAATGAATTATTGTGAGATAATTGTTGCAGATACCAGCATTGGACAAGCATCCATCAGAAATTTCCTGGCTACATTTTGCTAGGGGAGGTTTTTCTTGCAAGAGTGCAAAGCAGCATGTAGAGATCTCATTTGCATTCATGCTGGACATTTCAGTCTTCACACATTTCCACAGCTGTCAGTTTATCCCTGCCAAAGGGAAAGCAAAAAGCTCACCTTGGATGTTACAGAAAGCATGTGTGGTATGGAGGCACGGCTCTGTATATGCCATCGCAATTCTGCTCTATATGTGTAAGGTTGTCTGTGCAAAAGAAGGAATGTATATGGATTAGTACATGGCATTTCAGTGAGCTTGAACAGGTACTTAATGTTCACCCCTTCCTTCAGTTTGAAGTTACAATGGCTTTGAAGGAGCAGGACACATGATGGGTCCTCATAGTTGTGGCCTTCCTGAGCTCACATGATTGCAGTTCAGGTATTGGGCAATTAGCTCACCTTTATGATGTTGCCGCATCCTGCGGTCATGTGATCGCCATTTGCGACCTTCATTGCCGCTTCTGACAAGCAAAGTCAGTGGGAAAGCTGACAGGAGATCGCAAATAGCAGTCATGTGACTGTGGGACTCTATGACAATGCAGGATTCACTTAGGACAGCAGCTGGGGCTGCTGCAATTACTGTTGGTGTGATCACCTGACATTGCTTAGCGGTGGATTTTCTGGTCCAAATAATGTTGGTAAGCAAGGAGCACCAGTATCAGTTTCTGCTACACTGGGGGTGTCAAACTCGCGGCCCGTGCACAGGCCACCCCCACCAGTGATGGGATTCATTTTTTTTTACTACTGGTTCTGTGGGCGTGGCTTGGCGGGCAAGGCAGGGAAGGATAACTGTAAAATCTCCAGTCAGAGGTGGTATTTGCTGGTTCTTCGAACTACTCAAAATTTCCGCTACTGGTTCTCCAGAATTGGTCAGAAACTGCCCACCCCAGCTCACCAAAGGGGAAACACATCACAATACATCACATGACTGCAACATGAAACCACGAGTTTGACACCTATGTGCGCTATAACAAAAATTCTGGTGCACACACCCACACAAAAACCAATTTGATAAACTTTTCTGGATAATAAACTACTGTACTTCCGTGCAGAGGCTTATATTATTGTTATTATTGTTGTTGTTAGTTGCACAGTCAGTTAGATGTTTAGATTGGATTTGGCATTTAGGGGACCTGAAACAGGCAGGCATTGTTTGATAGTGTTAAAGGTATCATTACAGGATGTACACTGTTCCAAGGAAAGCTGACTTTTGCAATTGACTGATGGTAATTTTGTCAATACAATGTTGTTCAAATGGTACTATTCCTTCCTTCCTTCCTTCTTTCTTTCTTTCCTTTCTTTTTTGTCTAGAAGATGTCACAAGTCTCTAGTTAATCGGCTGCTAAAAAAAGCATTCCAAGGGATGCTGTCTCTAATAGCAGTTCAGAGACTGTTGTGAAAAGAATTAAGTCTTTTTCAGTCCAGATTGGGTTGCCTTATACAGCAAACCTTGTGCAGGAAACAGAAATAAAGCAGAAAAGATAAATAGAAAAAACTACCAAGGGAAAAAAACCAATCAAACTCAACTGTACAACGACCATGACATCGATTTAGATTACTTTAGATAAAAAATTACTTGTTTTCAGCAGTGAATTAAACTCTGACTCTATGGAATCATATTGTCCTATCTTTCCTTTGTATCAATCAATAGCTACTTCAAAGGCTCAGCTATCTGGGACACAGGTGTCTCTCTAGGAACATATCATGATTTTGTTGGTAATAGTCAGAGGTGGTATTCAACAGGTTCTGACCAGTTCTGGAGAACCGGTAGCAGAAATTTTGAGTAGTTTAGAGGACCAGCAAATACCACCTCTGATTGGAGATTTTACAGTATCCTTCCCCTTCCACACCCACCAAGCCACGCCCACAGAACCGGTAGTAAAAATAATTGAATCCCACCACTGGTAATAGTCCAACCAATATGGTAAGTTCAAGTTTCTTCATAGAGAAAATCCACATATTTGGAATATAATTTTAGCAACACATCAACATATTTCACACAATCCATTTTTATAAAAAAAAAATGATTGGACAGAGCAAACATGAAATGTTTTCCCATAGGCTTCACCCAAGGGGAGTAGGAGGTTGAGTAGAGAAGAATAATATCAGAATAACAGGGTAACAGAGTTGGAAGGGACCTTTGGAGGTCTTCTAGTCCAACCCTTGGCTCAGGTAGGAAACCCTGTACTATTTCAGACAAATGGTTATCCAATCTCTTCTTAAAAACCTTCAGTATTGGAGCACCTGCAACTTCTAGAGGCAAGTCTCAAATCAAGCATAGTTAAATACACAGGCTTCTGACATCAGATGCAGATTTGCAGTTTGTTTAAAACCTAAAATTATGACTAAAATTCCAAGGGAAATGTTAGAGATTTAGTTCATTGGAATTAAACAGCTGCATTTGATGCCAACAGCTGCTAGTTGGCATGGCAGAGTTCAAAAGAAACAAGATTATCAGAACTTTTGCAAAGAGTTTACAATGAATTTGTAATGCAAGTGGATGAAGAAGATGCCCTTGAATCATTATTTCGCAGCTGCTGTGTTTGTGCACCAACACTGCCCAGCAGGTCGAACTGTTTCCATGACAAGCGAAAGGGAAGAATAAATTATGCAAAACAATCACAGTGGAGTCCTGTGACATTTATTCATTTTGCGAAAGTGTCGGCATCTTTGGCATTAGTCACATTCATACAACTAAGCAAAGGGGAGGTTTTTCTTGCATCCCGGTGTCCATCCTATTTCTTGTGGGAAGACAGCCACCTATCTCTCAGGAGCCCCCTTGGGGTGTCCCTCAACATAACAGTGAGACCACCTGCACACAGGTAGTGCCTTTTCTAGAGGTGAAAGGTAGAGCTAACAAGCTTTCAAAATGGACAAGGGGCAGACGAGAGGGCAGAAAGCTTTTGGGCCATGCGTTTTTTCTTGCAAGCGCCTTTTAAAAATAACAAGATGGAGCAAGCTTGCAGGAGCCATAGTTCATGCTATACAAACCAGCAAGTCTCACTTCCCTTCCATTAAAGGTGGGTGGGAGCGAAATTCTTTGGGGAGATAATTCCATAATATGAGGTGGTGGTGAACTAAAGGCTTAAAGATGAAAAAAAAAAAGTCACAATATCCATTTAATCAGGGTGTGAAGACTGTAGCTTGGAGGCCACACACAACTAACCAGCAGCTCTTTGTGGGTCTCGAGCCCAAGCAAGGGAAGCCCAAAACGGTGGAATTGGGTGTTTTCTTTAATTCTGCATTTTCATTGGAATGTGCGGGGGTTCTCAGGATTTAGGGCATTTATTCCACCCCTTCATTTATTCCACACATTCTCCTTTTTAAGATCAGATATGGTAACTAGGTGCTGTCATATGCAGTAGTAAAAGGATTTAATGTGTGTTCCCACTGCTGCCAACAGAATTTAGAAAATGTTGCGGGGGGGGGGGGGGGGAGAGAACTGCCTCCCAACTGTTTCCAAATGAAACAGATTGCTCTAGCTCAGTATTTCTCAAACTTGGCAATTTTAACAAGTGTGGACTTCAACTCCCGGAATTGCCAGCCAGCCACATTAAAGTTGCCAAGTTTAAGAAACACTAGCTGAAAAGAATTGATTGGGAGACAAACCTCAGAAAACTGCTAAACCAACCTGAAGCCAAACACCAGTTTTTGAATTATAGGCACGAGAGATGATGACCCTTGATCTTGATTTCCAGAAATTTGCTAACTGTAAATTGATTTCCAGCAATTTGCCCTTGTAAATTATTGGAGGGAAATAAGTTCTACAGATTGAAAGATTAATTCTCCACCTTAAGAACACAAGTAAAAGGGAAACATTCCATAAAAGAACATCTCCAATTGCTCTCTATGTCTATCTGTGGGAACATTCTTGTGACACAGGAGGAGGAAGAACCAGATTGCAACAGTTAAATGAGAGGCATCTCAGCCCATGGAAGGAATTGGACCACGGGAAGCATCTCACAAGGGACTCTCCTTAGTTCCTTGGGAAGTTAAGACAGGAGGTCGGGGTGGGGGAGAGAGAGAGAGATGTGTTTTCAGACTTGCAAGATTCTGTTACTTAACTTTACAATAAAGGTAGTATTTGTGGTTTGGGTTTCTTGTTTAACCTTCTGTTACTTAACTTTACAATAAAGGTAGTATTTGTGGTTTGGGTTTCTTGTTTAACCTACCTCAAAGGGATGACAGTTTGGGATAGTCTGTAGAAACCAACAGACAAGTTCTCTGTCCTGCAGATAATCGGGCTACTGTATATGCACATCTGCAATCCTGGCTCACTGCCCTCAAATGTTTAGGAAAAAGAGCAGGCAGCTTTCAGAATGCCATTCGTACAACAAATTGCATGGAGTTCATTTTGATTTATGCCGAGACAAACCTGACTGGAAAACTACGATAATGGCTCCAAACTTCACCTGCAAACCATGTGATATGAATATGCTTTTTGGAAGAAAACAAACAAACCTTCAGACCAATAGAAGATTTCAAAAGCCTAGCTGTAAAATAAGGATGTTGTGGGTAGACAAAGCAGCTCCATGGACTGCACTGTCTCCAAGCTGATACTTTCCCATCTATATGTGTTAGAAAAGTCAAAACGTTGCTCAACCTGTCTCTTGTTTCTTTTCTTCCACACTAATCTCTAACTGCACAGCTGCCCATAAATATGTAAAAGTGATCCAAAAACACCATCATCTATTTAATATCCTCCAAGTCTTTTCTATAATTTCTTCTTTTAAGGGTTTGTTTGTTTTCAGGGTCAGTAGAAGGGGGAGCAGTTAGTTCACTGTTGGAGCACCAAAATGGGATAACCTACTCTAGTCAGCTAAATCGCAGGCCATTAAATGTAATTTAAAACAAAATCTGACCCACAGAGTTAAATTAATTCAATTCATGAATGGGAACATCTAGCCCCATAAGCTGTCTTTCAGATTTCAGCTTCCAAAATTCTCTGGAATTTTCCAGAATTCCAAGAGTTGAAGTTTGCAATCCTATATCAGGGAATGCTGAACTTAATAAATTCAGTGTTCAGACCACAAGCATTTGCTGGGTCATACATATTTCTGTTTCCCCTTTTAATTTAAGGCTGTGGCGTCACAGCTTCTATACTTTTCCAGGTCTTCCTAAACGAATGCAACAATCAAGTCAACATCTGGAGTCATGTAGATATGCTCAGCAGGCATTAAGTGAATGATGTACAGCATCTGCAGAAATGATCATGAGGGTAGCTCACTTACTATGACTAATCTTCTCCAAGATAGATTGAGCTGCCAAAAAGGAGGAAAAGAGTCTGCTTTCTCTCCAGCACGATGAGGCAACTCACTATTATAGACCTCAGTAGCAGAACTACAGGAATCTTCACCTATACCCTACAGCAATGGTTATCCTGATGGCTAGGCTAATTTTTAAAAAAAGTCTGCAAAAATGCAAACAATAAGTTAAAAACCTGAATTACAATCCATCTCTTAACATAAGCTTACTTTCAAGATATAAACATTTGGTACCAGTGAATTTCATTTATCACAGACAGAAAGAGAAACAGAGTAGAGTAGAGTAGAGTAGAGTAGAGTAGAGTAGAGTAGAGTAGAGTAGAGTAGAGTAGAATAGAATAGAATTGAATTGAATTGAATTCTTTATTGGCCAAGTGTGATTGGACACACAAGGAATTTGCCTTGGTGCATATGCTCTCAGTGTACATAAAAGAAAAGATACATTCGTCAAGAGTCAAGAATCATAAGGTACAACACTTAATAATAGTCATAGAGTACAATAAGCAATCAAATCATACTAGGAAACAGTCCATATAAATCGCGAGGATACAAGCGACAAAGTTACAGTCATCCATTCACAAGTGGGAGGGGCTTGGTGATAAGGAGTGATGAGAAGATTAATAGTAATAGTAGTGCAGACATTGTAAATAGCTGAACAGTGCTGAGGGAATTATTTGTTTAGCAGAGTGATGGCATTGGGGAAAAAGCTGTTCTTTTGTCTAGTTGTTCTGGTGTGCAGTGCTCTATAGCGTCGTTTTGAGGTAAGGAGTTGAAACAGTTTATGTCCAGGATGTGAGGGGTCTGCAAATATTTTCACCGCCTTCTTTTTGACTGGTGCAATATATAGGTCCTCAATTGAAGGCAGGTTGGTAGTAATTGTTTTTTCTGCAGTCCTAATTATCCTCTGAAGTCTGTGTCTGTCTTGTTGGGTTGTAGAACCAAACCAGACTGTTACAGAGGTGCAGATGATAGACTCAATAATTCCACTGTAGAATAGAAAGAAAACATCAGCCCACCTCCAGTCCCCAACATACTTTGTCCGTTAAGAGTCCTCCATGAAGTAGATACCCCACCCCACTAAGGTCTGTTTCTTACACCCAAACAGAGAGAATACTATGCTTATCAGCAGGGCACTCAATCTTCAGCATCTGAAATATATTGTAGATATTATTGCTTCACTTGACACAAGGAATTGAACTGAGGGAATTCAATTGAGACCCAGTGGGGCGGGATATGCCACATTCTGCTTCCTACACAATCTGTTTTTCTAGTGCTGTTTGTCAGTTTTTCACGCACTGGTGTCAAGAACTGGAGATTAGCACAAAATCAACATAAAATTATGTTTCACTGCAGCCAGAAAATTGTCAGGATCTGCCCTTTGCATCAACCTGTGCTTACTTGCTACAAACATGAGGGGAAAACACCACAGCTAACTCACATCAGAGCCTTGAATTGGTAGCAATCTGCCAGATCCAATTTCCTTCATGTAAAAATGTTGTGTTCCCTGAGTTCATTCACAGATGGGAAGACAGAAGTACAGCCTGCCAACTGGGCTTATAGGTAGACAAATATGCATTTAATATCAGCTGCGGTAAGGTTAATGAGATTTCTTGGATCTGTCTGATGGTGGCCTGTGAGTCATTTAAAGCTCCCCACAGAGACCAATCTGTTGTGAGAAAGTACCTGAAAGAAGCCATTTGTCACTGTCATTCCACTACTTATGCAACAGTATGTGATAAAACTACCATGGAAGGAAAAAAAAACCCAAACAAATTGCAACTCATCACACTCCATTCTGTTTCCTTGTATCTTTGCATGTACAAAAGGTGATCTCTCCAATCCTTCAGGTTAAAGAAGTTTGGATAATTTAGTTAGGATTTCAAAATTCAGCACTGTCTTTTTTTCTTTTATCTTTCCTGGAGTAGAGAGAGGAGAAGAAGAGGAGGTAAACTTTCCCCAATCCCAACCTTGTTCTATTATAAAACAACTACTTGGTATATTCATTTATTCAATTTCTACCATCACATTGAGGTGTTCAGTAGCTTATAAAATACTATTAAAAATAATATACATTAAAGCATCCATATTATAATAATTAAAAGAAATAAATGCAGCATAATACACTAAAATAGCCACAGCAATTGTCAACAAAAATGAAAGTAGAATTTCTGCCAAACATATAAACTAAAAAAATAAAACTAAACTACAGGTTATCCTTGGCGTATGACCACAACTGACCCCAAAATTTCTGTTGCTAAATGAAACAATTGTTAAGTGAATTTTGACCATTTTACGACCTTTCTTGCCACAGTTGTTAAGTGACTCACTGCAGTGGTTAAGTTAGTAATGTGGTTTTTAAGTGAATCTGGCTTCCCCATTGGTTTTACTTGTCGGGAGGTCCCAAAAGGTGATCCTGTGTGAATCTGGGACACTGCAACTGTCACTAATATTAACCAGTTGCCTTTGAAGTGCTTAATTTTATCTGGATCCAGTACCTGTAATAGTGATCCGAAGTTCCTCTTAATTCAAAACAAACAAAAGAAATGCTTTGAGTTTTTCTATATTGTAGTTCCCAGTCTTACACATTCCTTGCTCTAGCTGCACAATATTCAGCTGTGGTTGTATTAAGTTCTTCCTTCTAGATCAGTAGCATAAGGGTTTCCATATGGTCTCTTTATAGAAAGACAGATGTTCTACATTTTACTATCATTCTACTATAAGGATTATACATCATCAAGTGCTTGGAGTCTGTTGAAACAATGATGCTACAAATAAATAAAGAAACAAGTTGCCTGCAAAAATTGTGGATAGGTAGCAATGGATTTTAATTTCTGTATTTCTTTGCTGCCATCCAGTAGCATCAGGATTTTCACAGGTAAGTTCAGGTAAGTTAGTTTTAAGGAGACATACAAAATCAAATTGTCAGCACCTGTTTTCTTATTTTACTCACCAATTTATACTGGTGGCCTATTGTCAGAACTGTGCAATTCTCAAATGCAGCTTTGAAATGTAGCACAAGTCAATGAAAACAAGACTACAGTGAAACACAAATAAAAACTTAAAATGCTGAACTTCAGTAATATTACTTAAAAATTGGAGTCACTGAAAAAGTCTTTAGCTCATTCCAGAAAGTCCATAATGACAGTAACAGGTAGTCATCCATTCTACCTCATTTAGACCAAGAATTGAAATACAGCTTGTGAGAAAGATATTAAAGTTTTAATAGATAAATATTGATCATTTGGATCCAAGCCATATACAGTGTTAAATGTTAAAACCAGCAATAGTTGAGGGTCAAAACTATTATTAGATGAGCTTGAAGCACACAGGAATCAAGAGAGGTGACAAAGCATTAACCCAGTGTGGTCAAATCTTAATCTGTGCAAGTGGCAGTAGCCATTTTAAATATACAAATTGGTAGCAAAGTGTAGGAAAAATCCTTGGGTGGTGTGAAGAAAACAAAACTAATCCCCAGAGATACACATGTCACAAAGGAGATTTCCTAAAACAAAAGACCCTTTGCTAGCTGAAGAATTCTGAGAATTGAAGTCCCCCCCCATCTGAAAGTTGCCAAGGTTAAAGCAACCTTTTCCAATCTGTGGCTTCCAAATCTATTGCATTTCAGAGCCTACAACTCTCAGACAGAAACTGCCTTGCAGTTCTTTAAATTGGAGGGCATCCAGTTGCAGAAAATCGTTCCAGAGCCAAAAATCTGTGATAGAGAAGTGTAATTTAAATTAATGAATATTTCATTGCCTGACTTCTGAAATAGAGAAATACAACTCCTCCTCCTCTCTGCTCTCTTGATATGATGTGCCGGATAGGGCTGGATTGCTCACCTTCCCAGATGCTTACATCAACAAACCCTATAATTTTCATTATGCCTCTTTCTTGAAGAATAAATATTTGCCACCTGTTGTTGTTCTGTTTTAAGCATTCTAATGTATAACCACTTTAAGTAATAGACTACATCTCCTTCTCTCTGTGAATATCTCTCTTGCCTTTATTGCCTCTTGCCTTCACTTTTATTTGAACAAAGATAAATTCAAGGGTTTATTTTCAAGAACAGGAAGAATGCTAAGCATTTGTGGTGTTTATTTATTTACAACAGCAAAAATTGTCACAGCAAGAAGAAATTGGAAGGATGTACTGCCTGGATTGTCACAGTAACTCATGACCCTAAATATGCACTCTGCTTCTTCAAAAACTTTTGCCAGCCAAGTTAACCAACTCAAACATATTTTTTTAAAAAAATGCTTATTGATCATATATTTTAAAACTCCAGCCATCCATATTAACATCTTAAGAGTGACCATCTTTACTATTATCGTTATATATCATGGAGTTTCATTACAGGCTGCAGAAATGAGGTTTGGCTCACCTTTATCTTAGGAGCTTTCAGAGTTAGTCATGGCTTCCTTCTGGACTGCCTGACCAAGATGTGATTTAGAAGAGCTATTTTACATTGGCCCTGGTTCATTCTGGAATGCAGATTCAGAAGGCAATATTAGGAGATTTGATTGACTCCATGCCTCCAGGCCAATACTGTCCCCTAAAATTCCATCTTCTCCCATGTTACAGAATATGCACATGTATTCCATAAATGACGTAGAAGATGTATGTAAATGATATGTTACTAATATCTGAGCAATGTTTCCTTCCCATCTTATTTTAATCTGGCTCCTATAGAAATACAACTGTAGGAGTTTCATCTTCCTATCCAAGAAGTGTTGTTGTCCATAGCTCACACAGATATTTAAGATTTGATAAGTCTTAAAGTGCACAAATAACTTTGGAAATGTGTTGTAGCAACAATGAGGAACAGGAGAAAGAAGAATATTATCTATACCCCACTGTACCTTTTCAACCTCTCTAGATGGTCTTAACATTAACTTATTAGTGTTCTGACCCAGCTCCCCAAACACGACAAACCCTTTGACGACAAACCCTTTGACGTAAATTCAAAAGATTCCTCTTCCCCCTCCGAGCTCCCAGGTTGCCCTGACGCTGACCCTGACTACCACGCCTGATCCTCCTCCTCCTCTGATTCGGCTGCTGGAGAGGCCAGCGGCTGATAGGCCACAACACTTAGGGTGAATCACGTGAAGACAGAAGGGCATTTTGTGACAAGGTATTTGCGGTCCAATCAGCCTACCTCATTTATAGATTTTGAAAGTGGTCCAGACTTCTGATGTCTTCTGATACCTGGGTTTTCCAAGTGTTTCTTCTATTTTTTTTCCAACAGATTTTTTTTTAAAAAAAGCTGAAAAGATGGAAGAACTGCACAATACCTTTTGGATGATAGCACATCAGAAGAAATGCTATAAAGTCAGAACATTAACTTAGGGGCCTGAGGACAAAAACATTTGTTCCCTAGACCTAACACTAACAGCTAAAAATCCCTATACTCTTTTCTGCTCGATTTAATCTCCTTCTTGGTAAACAGCTCCCTGCTAAAGTTCCCAACTGGGATCTCTGAAGAGTTGTAGCTTCTCAGTTTCTGCAACTCTTAACTTTTTCCCCTTCAGCAGTTTGCACAGATAAAAACAGGTTTCTAAGAAGCCACATTTGAATACAAAACCTATTTGCAAGGCATGCTTACATAAATTGTTTGAAAAAAGGGGATGGAGGAAAAACTACATTAAATTTTAAACTATTTTTCTATCTCATATTAATAACATTAGTGAATAATACATTTCAGAGTAATATGTTTAAATATAATTTGCAAAAATTTCTACAGGTTTTTGGTTGCTTTGTTATAATTATGCATTTTAACAAATACAGACAGACAGACACACTGAACTATCATGGATAGACTGAGGGAAGAAAACTAGAGGTGGGACAACTTATGAGAGAAGGAAAATATGAAGTGTCAGATTGTGCTCTTGTACTCATGGGACCTAGAGGTGGAGTTGATTACGAGTAAGAAGAACAGCTAGTTAGTTCCTTCTTTAGATAATGGAGAAACCAACTGGAAGGGAATGTTTGAAATGAAAACAAGGGCTTCCTCCAGGACTCTAACTGATAAGAGACATAACAATCTGAGAAACCCAATCCTCCTTTGCATGCTGTAATGCTTTATTCTTAACTATCATTTTTTCCTTGCCACACAAGTTTAGATATATCCTTCAGCCACTGTTTAAATGGTACATCAGTTGCCAAAACAGGAATTGTCTGAAAAAAAAACATCATTCTTGGCAGGACATTCATTTTGATCACAGAAATTTCCCCCATTGATGACATATGTACTTTCTCCCATCTTAACACATCTTTTTACACTTCATTCCATGCCCTATTTGACATAATGATCCCCAGATATTTTACTTTCTTTTCAGTCTTAAAGCCCATTATTCAATTCTGTGTGATCTTCTGTTTTCATGTTTTTGTTAATACATTCATCTTCAGCTTATTGATCTTAAAACCTGCTAATACATCAAATTCTTTTAGTTTTCCCATTAATATTTCAATTATCTTTAAAGGATTTTCTAAAACCAACACCAAGTAATCTACAAAAGTCCATAACTTCTAAGTTTCTTTTTAAAATATCTTACAATTTATTTATTTATCCTGTCTTATATCTCTATTCAGAATTTCAAGAACCAAACTAAACAAGAAATAAGACAATGGCTATGCCTGTCTTGTTCCTTTTTGTACCTCACAAGGCTTTGTTAAATCTCCTTTAATAATTATTTGTACTTTCTGTGAAGTATAAATCAACCTTACCTGTTTTGTAAGGTTCTCTCCAAAGTTCATATCTTCCAGTGTGGTTTGTTTTCTTTATGTTGTTTTCTTTACATTATTCCAGCTATTCCAAAATATCCAACACATTTCAAAGATTGTTCTTGAACTGATACCCTAGCCCTAACCTAACTTTTAACTGTCTTTTAAATTAAAAAAAACCTTATTTATCCGCATAAATAAATTCTTGCAAAATTATTTTCAGTATATCAGCCAGGAATCATTGTTAACAACCTGTATCTATTTTTCAATAATTATATCAGTAAAACCTTGCCCCCTTTTAAGTATTAGTGCTACATCAACATCTTTCCAATTCCCTAGAATCTTTTCTGTAAGATTTGATAAAGGTTGTAAAATTTGTCCTCAAAACATAACAAGAACCTGATAATCCATCTGGTCAGGCACCTTTCCCGATTTAATCTTTTTATAGCTACAGAAACTTCCTTACTGTTATAGGTTCTCTCAAAGACTGTTTCTGTTCTTCAGTTTCTGTTTCTGTAATCCTTGGTTAAAAAAAAAATCTTCAGGTATTCATCTATTTTCTCTAGAGAGATGTTAGTTGCTTTATACAAATTGGAATAATATTGATAAAATACATTTTATGGCCATTAATATAAAGTCTCCATTTTTTTTTATAAACTGAACACACAAAACTATGATCTGAAAAATTATTTGGTGATATAACAATACTTTAGAAAATGTGATAGCCAAATTCTTCAAAATTCCTATAATAACTATTCTTTAAAGAGGACTTATGTCTCTCAGAAAAGTATTTGAACAATTCAACAACTTTGACAGAAACAGCCATAAAATCAGGCTTGACTCACAACAAAACTTTGCTTAGCAAGAAATTCTCATCCTAATTAAGATTGTAGATTGACAATTTACCTGTATGCTAAATGTTCCCTAACAATTAAATAACTTTTCTGTGAATTCTTTAATAAAAAAAACAGAAATTTTTTAAAAACCATTTATAATTATTACAACATTCTCCCCCTGCCCCCAAATACTCGCTTTGAATGGAATAGAATTTCTTCTTCAGCACATTTATTTATATTGATAGGTATTAAGAGTACAATTTGAAGCACATTTTCTTGAGAATAAGTAGAGTTTATTCTGAGTGTAGAAATATATAAGGTTAAATACACCACTGAGTTGGGCATGGTTTTTGCTCTGTGTCCTTATGCAGGGTCAAAGTATCTATAACCCTCCAATACTGTTGAACCTAATCCTAATAGCCTCAGCAAGCATGACTGATAGCAAGAGATGCAGGAAGTTATGGCTTAGCAAAATCTTCACTGCCGGAGGTTCACCTTCTCTACACAGGCATTTCAGTTTTAAATCTTTTCTTTTCTAGTCATCTACTGAAAAATTCCTCTACAGATGGATATGAAAAAGATAAGGATAATTTTATTAGTGAAATGCATTTGAAAGGATGCTTAGCAGAATAGCAATAGCATTTGGACTTGTATACAGCTTCATAGTGCTTTACAGTACCCTCTAAGCGGTTTACAGAGTCAGCCTATTGTCCCCAACAATCTGGGTCCTCATTTTACCCACTTCGGAAGGATGGAAGGCTGAGTCAGCCTTGAGCCTGGTGAGATTTGAACTACCAAATTGCAAGTAGCTGGCAGTCAGCAGAAGTAGCCTGCATACTACATTCTAACCACTAAGCCACCGCGGCTCATAATAAAATAATATGATTAACCTAAAATGTAATGTTCATTCTGGTCCCATCAGACTTCATTTCCTTTTTTCAAAAGATGACCTAATGGGTTACATAGGATTGTCTAGCTGTAGCTGAAGAAAAGGGATAAAACATTATATCTTGAGTATTTTGCATTCTGCAGGACAGTGTCTTGGCCTAAGGATGGGGAAAGGATTTGTAGTGAATGAAACATCCTCATTTGTTGCACATGATAGAATTTGCAGGGTCCCTCAGATTATCAGATGTGCAAGTCACAGATATATCAATAAAGGAGAAAAGACAAAGTGTGAGAATTGTCTAAAACCACAAATGGAACTTTAGCATCCAACCTATACTATCAATTCTAAATTACTAGGTGACCACAGTATTCCACCCTGAATTAAGAGTCTACCCTCCCTTGCAACATAATTTTCAAGAGAACTTATCCAAATATTGCTAAAAACGGGGTGGGGTGGGGTGGGGGAATAAGTGAATTGTTGCAGAGAGTTAAATGAAGACAGCTGTAATACAGTAATGTAAGTTTCGTGTGTTTTTATAGCTTTATTGATTCAAAGCCTTCAGATTTCAATTAAATTTGCGCCATAGCTAGCTTAGAGTCTTTCTCCAATTCTTTAATTCAACAAGTACCATGCACCTGTTATTGAGATAAAACAGTACCAGAATGACATTTACCAGTTCCCTATATTATGTCTAAAGAAAACCTCTGATCCTCACCATCACTTGGTCTCTATTTTGTTTCTGACAAAGCAGGAGGCAAAGTGATTGCACATAACTTGTAGCTATCTTTAGATGCAAAGTTGAAATGCTATCCAGCAGTCCACAAATCTGAAAACTGTCATAGCATGACATGGTGATACTATTCCCAGTCACTGCCACTTATCTCATCTCCCTCCAAAATTATGCCAAAAAAGCCTGTGTCCTTTGCAGCATACTTACAAAATTGTTGATTTATGAGAAACATCACTTTCAAGTCAGAATAGCTAAGGGCAATCTCTCTCTCTCTCTCTCTCTCTCTCTCTCTCTCTCTCTCTCCGTCCTTCCCTTCCTCCCTCCTTCCCTCCCTCCTTCTCCCCCTCTCTCTCTCTCCATCCCTCCCTCCTTCCCTCCTTCCCTTCCTCCCTCCTTCCCTCCCTCCTTCTCTCTCTCTCTCCCTCCTTCCTTCTTCCTCCCTCCTTCCCTCCCTCCCTCCCTCCTTCTCTCTCTCTCTCTCTCTCTCCCTCCTTCCCTTCCTCCCTCCTTCCCTCCCTCCTTCTCTCTCTCTCTCTCCCTCCTTCCCTTCCTCCCTCCTTCCCTCCCTCCTTCTCTCTCTCTCTCCCTCCTTCCCTTCCTCCCTCCTTCCCTTCCTCCCTCCTTCCCTCCCTCCTTCTCTCTCTCTCTCTCCCTCCTTCCCTTCCTCCCTCCTTCCCTTCCTCCCTCCTTCCCTCCCTCCCTCTCTCTCTCTCTCTCCCTCCTTCCCTTCCTCCCTCCTTCCCTCCCTCCTTCTCTCTTTTCTCTCCCTCCTTCCCTTCCTCCCTCCTTCCCTTCCTCCCTCCTTCTTCCCACCCTCTCTCTCTCTCCCCTCTCTCTCTCTCTCTCTCTCTGGGCAACATCATGAGAACATGACAGGCAAGTGGTGGAGCCAGGGCATGTTAAATGCAAGTGGAGAGAGCTCTAGTCTCACTTTTTCTCAGCCGAGACAACAAAGGACCTTTTATGAAGACAGTCTGCACATTTATAGGATATCTAATTTTGTAAACTAAACTTCCAGATTCAGCAAGAATTATTTCAGCAAGAATAAATATCTAAGGAAACAAAAGGAAGAGAGTGATGAACAGAATAGAGAATAGAGCAGTGAGTCATGTGCAGACCTGTACATTGGGGAAACAAAACAACCATTTCATAAATGCATGGCACAACATAAAAGAACAAACACATCAGGACTAGATTTTAGATATCTGCATTTAAAAGATACAGGCCACTCTTTTGAAGACAACACAGTCCCTATTTTTGACAGAGAGGGTTGCTGGTTTGAAGAGGGGTTAAAGGGGCCATCTATATCAAAATTGAACAGCCTTCTCTCAGCAGTGGGGGAGGGAAGGGATATGACATCATCTATCTCCAGTCTACAACACAGTCCTTTCAATAGTTCCAAGAAGGTTCCATGCCCATTTCCACCATTCAGATGACCCTGATGACACAGATAAATCTCCATGTGGCCTTAACAAACCACTAAAAGGATGCAAATGACCAGCTGTCTGCAAGGAGTATAAATCCTTCCATTCCCCATTATCCAGTCAGAGCTGAAGAAGCTTCTTGGATGAAAAGCGAAACATCTTCAAAGAAAACCAGAAAGTCCAGTTGCCTCTTGAAAGAAGCGCTTTTGGGACAACCATGACCTGGATGACTGAGAATCTCCATAGGCAGAATAGAGAATACAGGCAGTCCTTGACTTACAATCATTCAGTACAAAGTTACTATAGCCCTGAAAAAAAGAGACCTAAGACCTGTCCTCATACTTACCACCATTGCAGGAACCCCACAGTTCATGTGATTAAAATTCAGGTCCTTGGCAATCAGCATGGATTTATGACGGTAGCTGTGTCCTGGGGTCAGGCGATCATCATTTATAACCTTCTCAGCTGGCTTTCTTAATGATTGCACCATTCATTTAAATAACAGCAGTGATTTCTTTAACAACCATGGCAAAAAAAAAAGTTATAAAATTGCATGTGACTTACTTAACAATCACCTTGCTTAGCAATGGAAAATCTAATCCAAATTCTGGTTGTAAGTCAAGGACTACCTGAACAACAAAGAAGACAGTTAATTTGACACGGCTTACCTCCCAAAAATCTGACATCCTTTTGCTTTCAGAAAGAAATTTCCAGCCACCCAGTGGAATGAATTATGCCTTTAATCTTTTGTAAAGATTCCTTAGTGTCAATTTCATTGAACCCAATGCAAGTTACTTCTGGGTAAACATGCAGAGAATTGCACCACTAGCATTTACTTTAAAGCACTCTCAATAAAAGCAGCTCCAGAGAGTACCTTGGCAATAGGTAATCTGGCAATAAATGGCACGCCTAATTTCTCCAGGCATCCCCCCCCAAGACCAGAAACAGTTATGCTGATCAAACTGATAGTTATGCTGATCAAAAGCAAAATAGGCTTAATTTTCTCTCTCTTGAAACTCAAGTCACCCATGCAAAATGTGCTCTAAGGATATTAGGCTCATCGCAAAAATAAAGCTGCATACACTTAATAGCTTTCTATCTGCATGGTTATGGTACTAGTACCATTATAGAGCAAAAGAAAGAAGAAAAAACTCCAGAAGCATTCCCTGGATAGGGCAGGAAAAACCTGAACTTCATCCTAGTTACTCATAAAGAGGATGAGTTTATGATTCAAATGTAAAGTAATTTCGTAGAGAAATTCAAGTACACACACATATAAAGAGGCAGCCCTGAAGGATGCTGTGGTTGTTGGTACTCAAGGCTGCTAAGGGGTCTCACAGGACTTACATGATTGCACTGTCATCATCCATGCCTCCTCAGAAGTCATCAGTGAAAATGAGCAATGCAGCTTAACTGCCCTCAGAAGCCACCTCCTATTCTAGGAAGTGGAGATAATTCTAGGAGGACTAGAATAATTTTTTACTGTTATTTTAAGATAAAGGAATTAAAGTGTTTTTCTTTCGTGGAGAAATGAAATATTACTATCCTAAAAGATAGCACATCGTGCCTTAAATTGATGTTTTATTTTTGGCTGTTGTGGCTTTGTAAGCCCTGGCTGGGTGTTCCCCTCTTGTAGGTCTGCCCCAAACCGTAGAAAATGCCAACAGCTCAGAAGCCTAAACAGATTAATTCATTTCTGCAGGCGCTCACAAAGTCTAAAGTCTGCTAGCAAAGAATAAAATGAGCCTCTTGAAGAACGCACTGGCAAAACGTCAGCAGAATCCTTTTTGCTAGATTTTCAATATTCTAAAAGGATTTTCAACAAGGAAACAGAACATTTCAAGCAAGAAGGCTTTTGCTAGTGGTATCACAGAGGGGAATGTACTATAGTAACTTCTGAATATAAACATTTCTTAACATTTTTTAAGATTGTCTTCTGTTCCAATTATAGTCAAAAATGTTTCCTGTCTTTAAAAGTTCTTCCTTGGGGTATGTACTTACCTGGTTATTGCTATTTCTCAACTGTAGAGAAAAAGAATAGTTGAAAATGGCACAGAAGATATTATTTGTAAGTGAACTTAAATGGAGAAAAAGATAATTTGATCAGTAGAGGTTTAAAATAAAAGGGGTGGGGATTCAAATAGTTTTAACTTATTTTTTCATTTCCCCTTTTGAGTCCCTCCAAGAATTTCAAATATTGTATACCTAATAGAAACTTACACCTATCCAAATAAAAGCTAGTATAATGATCTTTTAGCATACAATAACATTCTCCATTATTTAAGCGTTTGATTATTAAGATAAAAAGACCACATATAGAAAAGGTTGTGTAAATATTAGCTCTAAGTACCAAGGATTATAGCACATTTTGCTGCCTTTTTCACACAAAGCTGCATGGAAAGTGAATGATTTTTTTCTCATATGGAATCTTAAAGCCAATTTTTTGATGTTGGCACGAAGCTACAAAAAGCAACCTTTGGGCTGGAAACCCATCAGTCCGTAGAAAAGCAGTAGCAACAGATGCATTGCCCTCCTGAATAAGTTTGATTGAAAGGTCAAGGCAGCACATTTAATCATATCCAATATTAGCTATTCAGATCTCAGATGGATTGTGCTCACTGCCCACATTTATTAAAGCAAACAGAACAAGAAATCTTATTCGTGTAATTTAAGAATTTGGCCACTGCATCAAAAATCCTTTTCCAAGTTCATTGATTCTTCAAAGAATGTTTTTTTAAACATTGGCTGTCATATTTTTAATGCTGGAGATTTAATAAAGAGTAGATCTGTTGGCTAGATATTATTATTATTATTGTTACTTCCTACTGATTAGATGTTATTACTATTATCAATACAAATTACATTTTTGGAAGGAAGCTACAGGTCAAAAAGGTAATGATTGTTCAATTATATTCAACACATTTGGAAACAGTCTCTGAACAAATTTGAATATATCAAATATATTCATCCACTCCTTTTTTTAAGCGACCGAATTTCTTTCCAACAACCAGGTTATTAAGCAGGTGAAATAGTTGGCAAGTGGACATAAGACTGACAGTGAGAAATGTTGTGAGAATCACTGGTTGCTGCCACCTCGTTCAGATAAAGTTCTCTCTTATAGTTATACCAGTGTTACTCTCACTGTAAAGTGTGGTATTGTTCAGGAATATAAAATTTGGTCATAAATGCAATGGTTGGAAAATGATTTTTATTATCATTATTACTGTTGTATTTGCAAGTAGTCATTAAAAAGTTGCTACATAATGAGTGGATGTATTACAAAAATGATAACTATGTACTATTGGAAGGACATTTGAGTACCATAATCCAAGAGTTAATGATATTTATCAATTTTATTGCTTTGAAGGCCAGGAGAGGAGAGTATTACTGGTTCAGCTTCCATTTTTTTATTTATATGATTTAATAATAACAATGACACTGAAAAATATAGCATAATTTTGGAATCTGGTTCATTTGATATTTTATTAATGGTTTAATTTGGACTGTTATATATGGTACAATGTTTGTATAACTTAGATTCTATCAGAGATGCTTTGCCGATTCTAGTGCAATGACCTGCTCCAGCAGGGTTGGAAGGAAGTGTGTGTGTATGTGTGTGCATGGCTGTCAAAACTGCAAAAACAGGTCAAGTAGCTCTGGGGAGGCCAGTCATAAATTAGAACACTTGCTAAAAACCGGCCATTAAGTGAGGGCCACTTGTATTTGGTTTGCCAGTCACCTGGCCACGCCTACCCAGTCACGTGACCAGCAAGCCACACCCTCAAATTAGGCCAAACCCACAGAAATTTGAATCCCACCCCTGGGTGGGGGGCACCGAGGATGACTTTTTAGCACCAAGGGGGCAGTGGGTTGAAAAAGTTTGGGAACCATTGATCTAATCCTTCAAGAATAATAAATGTAAGGATACCAGGAATAACACTTATGTGAACTTTTCGGGGACTTTATTCTTATTTCCATTTTAAAAATGAAAGCCTGTGCTTAATATTCAAGAAAAAGGACTGTTACTGCAATATAGTCACAGTTACAGTTATGTTCTCCTGCATTTTACTTATGGTATTTTATCAAGGAGACAAAAAGGCAACCCAAAATTTAGACATCTGTTGATTTAATTATTTGTAGAATCAGTAATATTGTAAAATCAACCTGTATTACAGTTTGGTTTCTTATAGGCATCCTTAAAGGGGAGCAGTTTTACTCATTTTAAGACGGCAGGAGAGAGAAGTAATACCGTAAGAAGGATTGTTGTTATATCAAACACACAGCCTGTCCTGTGCACTTCTATTCTGTTTTCAACAAAGCCTGGCTAGCCAGAAAGCTTTCAGCCACAATGTAAAGGAAATTGTTGTTGTTCCAAGAATCTGATGCTCAATTATTCTACAGCTGAATTTGGGACTCTGTTTTGTTGTTGTTGCTAATTAATATAGGAATCTCTACCATGTGCAAGCTAATCTCATTGCAGTGTTGTTTTACCACCCACATCAAAGGAAAAAGCCCAAGTTTTTAATGAAATGTGCGTGACATCAATTTGGAAAAACAGTGCAAATGTATTTGGTTATACATGCATAGCACTACTTTTACTATGCTTCCTTCAAGCGCCTATATTACATTTCTCTTACACTTATTTAAAGAAACTCTTTTCATCTTTTCCTTTCATTCTGCCAGGTGGCAGAGGTCTTATCTGAAGCTGTTTCATACATATATCATCTATATGGTTGTTGTCTATCAACCATCTGCCCGACTTGATTATAGGGAAATACTATGTGAATTTTAAGAAGATGCACAACCAATTATATGAGTGTGTGCAGGGACCACATTACTCATGGCATTGAAAAAAAAATGCAATAGTTTGGGAGACTTTTACCACAATCTGTGATGACCCAGGGCGTGGCACAAAGGCAACACAGTCAGTTAATCAATGAGTCCCTTTATTAGCTCCCACTTTTCCCCCAATGTCCTGGGTACCTTCTGGCTGGAGAAAAACTCTCCCAGGAACAGCCTTTGACTGCAGAGAATCAAGTCCAAAATGTGGTCAACAAAAACTTTAACTATAAGTCCAATCAAGGCAAAATGAGGTAATTAGTTTGGCAGGTCAGGAGCAAGAATTCCATACGTGAAGGCAACACAGTTGGAAAGACGCCAGGAACACAGATAAGCAAAGTCAACACAAAATTAACTCACATTTGTCCCCGGCAGCTGCCACGTGAAGCCTGCATTTCTTTTTACACTTTCTTCCCAGGTGTGGCTAATGAAGGGAATCAGGGCCCTTTCTTCCCCTGTAAGCCACACAACCCACGTTGCTCTCTTCTCCATTCCTCCCTGCATGCCCTGGGATGAAGAGGGGGTGGGCCTGGGTCTTCCTCTGAATTCCCTCTCCCTTGTTCTACCTCTCTCCTGCTCTGCCCAGCTGGACTTTGTCCTTCCCCAGTTTCCCCCACAGCCAACGGAGCCACACTCCCACTCCCTATCAAGCTGTTAGTCTTCCTCCTCGGATTCAGACTCTGACAGGGGCATGACACAATCCTATATTTACAATTTCTTTCCTGTACTATATTTCTTCTATCAAGTGGGCTGGTTGCCAAGTGCCCCAAATGTAGTTATGTTAATGGAGTGGGGGCATGAAGGGGACTGTGAACTGAGTCATAAGTATCTCTGGGAAGGTCCATCATAACTTCAGGTGGCTGCTAAGTAACCAGTTGTAAGTCAAGGACTCTCTGTAACCCTGCTTCTTATGTTTTTAGATCATTTCTGACTTTAGCTTCCAATGAACAGTATTATATGTTTCATTGGTTAATTTTGAAAGTCTCTTTTTCATTGATTCTATGTGTTTTTTTATTTTTGAGAAATACATTCTGGAAATACAATATTCTGAAGAATTTTAAAGAATATATAAAAGATCTACAGTTCATCAATTAAGCAAAACAATAAGCAATTTAAATAGGTTTCCCTCCCTCCCTTTCTCCTCCCTTCCCTCTCCCCCCCCCTCCCTTGTGTGATTTAGAATCTAATTTAGTTAAATAGTCTGTGTGTGCTTACAGTCACTCATTTCTTTTCAATAAATATTGTATGCTTAAATAAATACCACTGGAAAAAATGAGAATGAAGCTTGTGTTTTAAGCTCTACTGAATCCATCTTAAATCAAATGCACAGGAATAATCCTATTATGTACACACAGCAGCATTGTTTGCCACAAACACTAATGTTAGCAATGGACACTGAAGCACAGATCATAAAAAAATAATATTACAAAGAAATTTGCTATTCTAAATCATGAAAGTCATAACTAGGCTCAGAAACTCTCAGCTCAGAAAACTGTTTTCATATAATGTTGCCACATATCTGGTGATCTACAAAGTCTAAATTTTGCAATTCTATATTTTAAATTCTACAATCTGGGTATTGTACAATGTGCATATACAAACGTAAGCTTGATTATTTTTCCTTTGTATCAGTATATTTACACTGTATATTTCTATAGCATAAATTAGTTGCTGTTTCTGAAATTGTTCCAGAGACTTCAAAATTTTATTTAGACAAAGCCATGTAGCATCTTACTAACAAAAAGTTGAGTTTAACTTCCTCATATATTCAGATGTAGGTTGAAGGGACATCATAGGAAGGTTCTCATCAGATTATTCAGCAGAGGTTACCCAGATACTTGATATGGTACTGTCAAGTTTTTAGCGCTTAACTAACTATAGATTTAGCAAACCAAATAGTAGGACACTAAGATTTTTCTTTCATCACATTCGGAAATTTCTGATAATCTCAAGTTTATAGGCAAAAGCTAGAAACTCACTAAGGAGAGGGAGAGGGAGGGAGCAGAGAGAGAGAGAGAGAGAGAGAGAGAACATTTGCATGTGTTCCATGGACAGTTTTAAGCAATTTGATAGCCAGTTTGGTGTAGTAGTGGCCTAAAAAACAGGAGACTAATCCTGCCTTAGGCTGGCTGGGTGACTTTGGACCAATGACTCTCTCTCAGCCCAACCTACCTCACAAGGGTTGTTGTTGTGGGGAAAAACAGGGAGAAGAAAGAATATTAGGTATGTTTGCCACCTTGCATTTTTTATAAAAAATAGAGGCACAGTATAAGTAAAAGGTTGAAGATTTCCACCAGACTTACTAAGGTTGGAGAAATCTACAAAACGATTACATTGCTCCTGTAAACTAGATACCAAAGCTAAAGCACAGTTCAGAAATCTGCTTTAGCTCAACCAAGATATGTTTATTCTATTGTAATGAGCCAAAACTCTTAGTGACAATTAAGCTTTATGAATGCATTATATTAAGGAAACTATATTGGAATGGCTGCACAGCGGCAGGAGTTTTTCTCTCTCTTCAATTATTGATTTTCATATTGCTTCTTTGAACATTGGGGCTCTTTTTATTTGCTACCTTCCCAGGCTTTTATGAAGCAACCTGTAGGAATACATTGATGGTTGCAATAAGCACAAACTAGAGAAAAAGCAAACAGACTGCAACATAAAGATCTGGTTTTTGTACAATTGTTGGCAGTGATCACAGGGGTTCTAGTCACAGTTTGCTCTCTTTTTAATAAAAAGAACTGGGAGATGAGGGTAGAGGCAGGAGATATCTTCCTTTTTTCAGGTCACTCCTACTTTTTGGAGTACCATTCCAGGACCACCACTGCAGAGCTATTTGTGGTTCCTCAATATCTGTACCCAACTGATTTTGGAACCAGAATCTTTGGATTTATACATCTTCATGAAGAAGGAATGAGACAAACAATAGAAATATGGCAGAAAGAGCCATGGTGGCCCAGTGGTTAGAATGCAGTATTGCAGGTTAACTCTGCCCACTGCCAGGAGTTCGATCCTGATGGGGCTCATGGTTGACTCAGCCTTCCATCTTTCCAAAGTAAGTAAAATGAGGACCCAGCTTGTCGAAGGCAATATGCTGACTCTGTAAACTGCTTAAAGAGAGCCATAAAAGCACTACGAAGCAGTATATAAGTCAAGTGCTATTGCTAAAATACAAACCAAGATACATTTTTTTTTAATTTTGTTGTTGTACCCTTTCTGCATGCTTTTCACTGTAGCGCTTAAACCAATTTGTAGATATTCATTACAGGATATACATTTAGCGTACATTTTTACTGCAGAGATGATTGCTCGGAACAAAGTCCTTGTTTTTATGCTTGAGGGTTCTTAAACGGCTTTTTAAGGGAATGCATTTCAGCTATGCAATTGTCATTTCAATTGTTTTTCAGCAGTCACTATTTTCTACAATTGGAAGAATGGTAGTATTTTTAAGGGGGAAAATATGAGATATAAAATACTAATGAAGACTTCCTTGTAATGGAACAAGTCAGTTTGGTGACTAATGATGCAGACCTAAGTAGCTTTTGAGAGTTAATCCCATTTATCTTAATAGTCTTACTTCCTCTGAGTAAACATGGACGGCAGCATTATGTCAAATCACAGCACAAGGTTTATCTGGAGGCCAGGAAGCCACAGAAAGACTTGAGATACATTTTTATCCTAATTGACAGAAAGCCCCAGTAGCCCTTTTAATATGTCCTCATGAGGTTGCCTTAATCTTTTTCCATCCCACAGCTGAGGCAGCTTAAAGCCATATTTAATTGTTCCAGTTTTAAAGTAATGTTTCCTCATTTCTTCCAGCGGATTTATTTATTTACTGGTTTTACCCGGAATATGATCTAGCATGTTTTGCTGACCTTATGGTGGCTGATAGTCCTCAGACAGACAGAATTGGGTTCTGCCCAGGCCCCACTGGCCCTTTGAGGCTGCTACCATCCTGTTCCCTACATGGTCACTGAGAATGGCCTTCCATGGCCTTGGAGACCTGGGTCGGCCTAAATAGCATCTGATTAATGGAGATGGCAGGCATTGGGAGATGGAAGAACCAGGAGAGAGAAAAATGGAGCAGCTGAAAGGATGATATCTCGTCTGCAGAGGGAAGACTAACGCCTGTGCAAGATATCTCAGGACCAGGTTTTGACAGGTAACTAAATTCATGTCAAAATCAGGCCTTCCCCATCTCACACTGAGTAGGTGTTTCCACTAGCAGCTGACCTTTGGAAATCCTTCAGAAAGGGTTTTGCCCTAAGGCACCTATCTAGCGGCTACATAATCATTCAGCAGAACAAGTTAAATTAAGACCTTTTTTTAAAAGGATTGTTTTCCATGCTACCAGCAACTTTACGTCTCATGCCATCGATGTCAGCTTAAATGCCCAAAAAACAATGACTTTACAATCCTTTTACTTCTCCAAAGGAGCTCAATACATACTTGCAGCAATTAAAGTTTTCTCAATTAAGATCTGAGTGCAACCCCTCTTTGGAGTTCAGTTGGACTCCTATAGATCATTTCTTTCTCTTGAAAGAATTCAATCCAGGTTTCTGAGATCCATTCTTCAAATAGCTCTGCATCCTAAATGTGGTGCTTCTTCACAAAGCTAGCCTACTTGAAATGACAATTTATGCTTAGATTTACATCTCCCCCGTTGGCTTAAACTCTCCTTTTCCTCAGTCAGCTTTGCCCCTTTATAATGGTAGCATTCAGTCTTCCTGGTGCCAGGCAATACATGCTAAATTGCAGTCAGAGGGCAGCCTTCACTCTAAGGGGCTATGAACGTGCATTAGCTGATCTCAAACAGCAGGCCATTGATTTAGAAATACAATCAGATTTAGCAATCCTATCTAGAAACATGTTTTTGAGCCATTCTGCATATTTTCTTCGGTCAGCCAGATACCTAAGCTGCATGACTATTTCCAAAATTTAGATGGGTTTTATCTTTGGCTAAATTTAATACCCTCACAACAGCTGTTACAGAAGGGAGATACAAAAATTCTGCTTTGAATAGAGACTGTGTCCTGATGGAGAAATAATGGAAATGGTGGAATCTGTTATATTCTATTGTTCCCTGTATGCAAGTGCTTTCCAGGAATTATTATCCCCATTCTTCATTAAACATCCTGGTTGTTCTGATTTGTTCTATCCTAAGTTGTTACTATCTGATCAATCTGATGTCATTTTATTTACCACAACTAAGTACTGCTCCATAGTTTGTGCATAATATCGCCTTTAATTTTTCTTAAATATTTCAGAATTTTATGTGTCTTCTTTAAAATTTAATTCTTTTTTTTTTGTTGTTTGGGTTTTTTTTGCCACTCCAGCTAATTGATAGATCTCTTATTCTGTGGCTACAAAAACAACCTTTTTTTCTATTACCCACTTTTTTCTAATCATCAAAACTACAAGTCATAAGTGCATGATTTTTCTATTTCATGCAAAAAGTTGATAAGGGCTTTCCAGTCATCCATAAATGTAGAAAGCCGTTTTTTCTCTTTTTATTTATTTGTCAATTGCTTACAAGATAATAGGTATAAGTAAAAACATAGTTATGAATACATGGATACATATAAGAAAAATAAAAAAAACAGTAGGACAGGGATGGTAGGCACATTAGTGCACTTATGCACGCCCCTACAGACCTCTTAGGAAAAGGGTGAGGTCAATAGTAGACAGTCTAAGGTTAAAGTTTTTGGGGTTTGGGGAAGAAACCACAGAGTCAGGTAGAGTATTCTAGACACTGACCACTCTGTTGTTGAAGTCATATTTCCTGCAATCAAGTTTGGTGCGGTTAACCTTGAGTCTGTATCTATTGTGTGCTCTTGTGTTGTTATGGCTGAAGCTGAAATATTCTTTGGACAGGTAGGACATTGCAATGTATGATTTTATATACTATACTTAGATCGGACTGAAGGCGGTGTAATTCTAGGTTTTCTAGATCTAGAATTTTGAGTCTGATCAAGGAAGTTAATTTCTCTGCCAGTTCCATTCATCTTCACCAGCCATTCCTCCACTGCGGGTAGTGTTGAACCTGGGTAAATTCTTTATTTCTATCACAAAAACCTCAGAACCTAGGAAGGAAAAAGCTACTTTCATTGAGACCTTCATGGCATGAAAAGAAAGTCACTTTCAAATGAAATAGAGGCTTCATGTGGTGGAAGCCATAATGTTAGTCATCCTTTGGGTTTTAAGTAAAAAAAACAACAACCAGCTGATGAAGTGAATATGTCAATGGAAGCATGTTGATGCACAAATAGAAGCCATGTTTTTGTCTAGGAACAAGTAGAAGTAGAATTTTCCTGACATAACAATTAATTAGTGCAACAACGTGCCTCCAGAAGTTGTGGTTGCTCCAACAGGAGAGGCTTTTAAGAAGAGACAACCAGTTGTCTGAAATGGCTTAGGGTTTCCTGCCTGAGCAGGGGTTGGACTAGAAGACCTCCAAGGGTCCCTGGATATTTATAATTCTGTTAAGTATGGAAACATACTAGGAAAACAATGAGGGACAAACATTCAGAGACAAAAACATAGTGGAAATCAGCAAATTTAGATAGTATGAATTATACACCATCTAAAATGTAATTTTACTGGGATGTTTAAAACTTTTGGTTCATTGAAAGCTAGCTGTTCTCTCTATCCCACTGCCACTTTCCAGGTATAGATTGATCATAATAAGAGTATTTTAGAAACTTTTCCATTCAGAGCCAGAAAACAGATCAAGGTTTTTCCATCACTTAAATTGTTTTGTGGGGCTCTAAATTTTCCATGCCTGATCTATGAATAAACTGATGCTGAAGTGCCACCCCATGACATCAATCACAGCAATCTCATTTCTAAGCAATAGTTTTGAATTACGTGGCTTCAATAGAAGGGCGAAACATGGCGCTTTTCAAAGTCATTCAAAGATTCAATGGAGTCGGATAGCATTTATGAAGTCTCAAAGGCTGGATATCTGGCAGATCAGGAAGAAGAGGCATGAATGAGAAGTGACAACACTTTCCCAAGGGAAAAAAAATAAGGACATGCTCTCAGTGGAGGCTCGTGAATTCAGAAATGTTTAAAGGATGGGGTATGTCCCACAGAAGAGAAAAATCTATGTTGGTTTCTCTTCCATATATATAATTAATACAGAAGACAATCATCTGCAAAAAAAATGTGACATGCTTCACTCATCCTTCCCAGGAATGAGACTCCATGATAAGGCAGCATAGTGAGACTTAGGGGGGTGGGGGCAGGGCGTGTTTCAAAGGCAGGAAGGCTTTCAACATATACACCGTGATATTTTCAATTTCATTGTATACATGTTGTACATTGACAATAAACGTTTGATTGATTGATGACAGATTACAGACAGCTTTGTTTGTCTGTCTGTCTGTCTCTGTCTCTGTCTCTCTCTCTCTCTCTTTCTCTGATTTTTCTAGTTGACATCAAAAAAGGCATTGTGTTCTTCAGGGCATTATTACTTACCACATATATTCCACACACACAGCCCTCAAAGTCAAGCTACCAGACTTCGGGTGGAAAAACCTAAGTGACAGGAAAAAGCATAACACTTTTTCTGCCATCCATATTTTTGCATTTCATTTGTACTTGTGATACAAATAGTGTTCAGCAGCTGATCCTTGGAAATCATGGATCTTCTTGACTGAAGTGGATGGTCCTAAAGAAGTCTGGGACTTCACTCTTCATCTTCAGTGTTTGGTTTCAGGGCTGGTGGGTCATTAAGCAGACATAATAGACTGCACATATTATTGTCTGCAAACTTATTTTAAGCAAACTTCCTAAAGCCAAGGGATTTAAGCAGTGGTGGGATTCAATTTTTTTTACTACCGGTTCTGTGGCCGTGGCTTGGTAGGCGTGGCAGGGAAAGGATACTGTAAAATCTCCATTCCCACCCGACTCCTGGGGGAAGGTTGCTGCAAAATCCCATTCCCTCCTCATCCCACTAGCCTGCTTTCCAGCTCCGTTCTTCTGTGCAGGGTAACAAAAGAAGACCCAGCCAATCAGCTGGGACTCAAGAGGCAGAGAATAGATGGGGGCAAGGGTATTTGCTGATTCTCCAAACTACTTAAAATTTCCTCTACTGGTTCTCCAGAAATGGTCAGAACCTGCTGAATACCACCTCTGAATTTAACATTGCTTTCATGTTACCTTTAATACACTTGAATAATCTATTTGTATTTAGTTGATGAGTAGACTTTTTTAAATTATGGATTTTTTTAAGGTTCTTCCTCAGTTTTCATTTCAACTTATTTTATTTGAATGCTGCTCCATGATCTTTTATTCCTAAATGTGAAACATTATTTCCCATTCTCCATATTTTGACTCATTTTCTTTTTTACCCAAGCCCAGTTTCAGCTAGCAACATTGATTCAAAACATTTCCATTTCCTTCTGCATGTCAAGATGACTTCTGCTTTCAAAACAGATGGATAGAGAAGAAAGCCAGGCACAATCTCTATCCTTGGACAGATGTCTTATAAAAATAAATAAATTAGAATCGTGCTAATTAATTCTTTATTCCATCTTTCTCCAACTCTGCCATTTAAATGCATTGGATTACATTTTAATCAGTCTGGTAAACTATCTGGAAGAGGCTGTTTGTTTGAGGTTTCAAATTTAAAACATGGCATTGCTTTTAGAATACGAAAAAAAACCGTATTAGCCAGTTATGGAAACAAAGAGAATGTCCATCTTTCTCTCCATTTAGAAACTCGTGGTCTGCACTATATCTGCTATAAGTTCAGAATTTTGGAATACATCCAGTTGGATTAAACCCAATCAATGCAGACAAGCACTATGCAGTGCTAGCCCTTATCCACCTTTGCAACATTGATCATGAGACTCTGCATAAAAGTATTGCCCTTTTATAGATGTTTAGAGGGGTGTGTGTGTTGTGCACTTACTGAAGCCCACTGAGAGATTTTCATTATATTCTGGCAGCTGTGGAGATCTGCACTTGCAACTATACAAACAACTATCTGAAGGGGGGAAATTGTGTGTAACTGAAGTTTTGCAGACATCATGGTTTAGCAAACCAGTGGATGAAATCTCGATATGCATTATATGTGGATTTCAAATGTTATAAAAAGGGGAAATAGAAAGAGATTTTAGTCATTTGGACTCTTTTCACTTTTTGTAAACTACTTCTCTTTTAATTAGGGCTGTGTGTTGGCTCGGTGATTAAGTCACTGGACTTGTTGGCTGGAAAGCTGGCAGCCCAGGTTCGAGACCCAAGCACCACACGACAGGGTGAGCTCCCATTACTTGCCTCAGCTCCTGCCAACCTGGCAATTTGAAAGCATGCAAATGCAAGTAGATAAATAGGTACCATTTCAGTGGGAAGGTAACCGTGTTCCATGACATCATGCAGGCCACATGACTGCAGAAATGTCTTCTGACAGCACTGGCTCAATGGCCTTAAAATGGAGGTGACCACTGCCCCCTATTGTTGGCAACAACTAGCAGAATAAACTCTGCAGGGACTTCTTATGTTCTTTCTTAATACAGTATCTGCAATGTATAAAAATAGTTGTTGAGGAATAACCCCCTCTCCCTGCTTAGTAGTGTTCCTCTACCACGGGGGTGTCAAGCGATTTCATTGAAGGCCACATCAGGGTTGTGTTTGACCTTGGGAGGGCAGGAGGCATGGCCGGGGGGGGGCATGGCCAGCTTGATGTCACTTGTCGAGGCTCTGGTTTTGGCCATGGCGGCCACCTGCAGCACTCTGCCAGTAAAAACAGAGCTCGAGGGGGCTGCACTCACCCCACTCAATTTTCACTGGCAGAGGGGTGCAGGAGGCCACTGTGGCTGAAAATGGAGCCTGGGTGGGCTGCACATGGCCTCCCCAGGCTCCGTTTTCACTGGCAGAGGGCTGCAGAAGGCTGTCATTTTTGCTGGCAGAGGCACCACAGGCCAGTCCTTCACTCTTTCCAGGGTGGCCCCATGGACCAGATCTAACCACTCCACGAGCCTTGAGTTTGACACCCTTGCTTTACTACATAGAGATTAAGAAAGATCAAGAAAGTTGCAATAAATGCTTGGAGCAAACCTTTTTTGTGACCTATAGAATCCTTGTGACTGCAGATGAGGGGCCTGTGAAAAAGAGATTAAAAGGAATGGTTGGGCAGACCAAGCTTTTCCTTTTCTCTGAAGATAATTTTAAAAAAACAAAAAACAATTGCAGCTCATCAGGGATGCATTTCCCAATGTATGAATTTCACAGTGTAAGAAAGGATCAACCAAATCTCCCAAAAAAAGCCTTCATGGCTTTCTAGCAGGATCCAGGGATACAAAATTTAATCTGCAAAATTTAACAAGGTTTCCTTCAATAAATGACATTTTGTCCTAATTTGGAAGGAAAAATGGAACACAAATTGTGGCAGAAAAAGTGTAAGGTTATAATAAAGCAGACCAAAACAAAAAAAAAATGAAAGGACCACATGGCAAAATAATAATAATAATATCCCAACAAGAGAAACAGTGAAATTATATTCAGAACTAGCTAGAAAAGGGCTAGGTTGTTACTCAACAAAGTGTAAAAGGGATGCGTAGGGAGGATATGGGGACTGCAGAGAAAGCAAATGAATTATTTGCATCTATCTTTACTACAGAAAGTATAGGACAGGTACCTGAGCCTGCACTGATAGTCTGAGGGAAGGAATCTAAACAACTGAAACCAACTGAGATAAGAAAAGAAGATATTGTGGCTTGTTTTGAGAAACTATACAGTAACAAATCAATGGATCCTGATTACTTCTCCCTATTTTTTTTAAAAAAAAAACTCAGATGTACAATTGCTGAGCTGATAGCAAAAACATGTGACTTGTCTTTCAAATCAGGCACAGTGCCAAAGGACTGAAAAGTGCTTAATGATACAGCAATTGTTAAAAAGGGACTAAATGAGATCTGGTAAATTACAAGGCTGAGCAGCTTAATTACTGCTCCATGCAAACTGGTGAAAACAGTTACAAAATAAAGTGCAATTAAGACACGGAGTATAGTCAGACAGTCCTGTTAGGATGACCTTCTCAGCCTACAAGTTCTCAGTTTCTTCTGCTCTCGTGGCTGGTCTCTTTTCAGTCTTAGCAACAAGGCCAGCAAGTGATGCTAGTTTTGCTATTTTAATGCAATAAACAGAATGGAAAAAATATGTCTTTGCTTTCTTCTGCTATAGAACATAACTTTCCCACTGGAAAAATAATTGCTCTCCTCAGTGAGTAGTTGGGTAGGGATGGGGAGTAGGCAAACAAGTGGGAATGGTTGGCTTAATCACTTGTCAAGTTGCTTAAGAAATCACGGGACTGAAGGTGCTCCATGCCTGTTATCTCTCAGTTAGACTGGTTTGGAAAATGGGTGTGATGCTCATTGAAAAAGCACTAAACTCGTGTCCAGCAATAGTACACCTGGCAGCCCAGACAGGTGCTGGGTAAAATAAGTGGGAACAATTGAGAATTAATAAATCAGGGGTGGGATTCTACCTGGTTGCCCTGGTTCTATACAACCGGTTGTTACGATTCTGCGCAGTTCAGAGAACCAGCAAATCACGCCACTGGCTGGCCCCACCCCTCCCCACCCGCCCAGTCACTCCTTACCTGGCATGCGCACCATCCAACTTGCCTGCTAAGTTGCTATTTTTCCTCCCCACCCCCCAACCATTAGCTGTTCCGACTATCAGCTGTGCTGGGAAATTTAGATTAGCTAGAAAGCAGGAAATTGTTTGATTTCTTGCTTTCTAGCTAACCTAAAAGCAGAGCTGAACCTTCCTAGCTTCAATTTTTCAGTGCAGACTCAGGTAGCAGATTACAGAAAGATAGATCTCTGAGTGAATTTATGTTTCTGTGAGCAACTCAATCTGCCTGCCTGCTTTGCCTGATTTTGGGTAAAAGTTACTTTTTTAAAAATAAAAAAAATCAATATTTACATAAATATTTACAATATTTACATACAAGCCACCCCCAGCCAGTCACATGACCACCAAGCCATGCCCAATCAGCAAGCCACACCCATCCAGTCACTTGGCCACCAAGCCACACTGACAAATTAGGCCACACCCCCAGAATCAGTTGTTAAGAAACTTGAATCCCACCCAGGAATAAACCCTAACCCTAACCCTAGACCAGGGATGTCAAACTGGTGGACTGCAGGCCAGATGCATCACGTGCAGGCCACACCCACCCCACCTACTCAAATGGGGAAAATGTCACAAAACATCATGTGATGGCAATGTGACTCCGCAAGTTTGACATTCATGACCTAGACAAAAGTCTGCAACTGAAGTTCAGCACTTACATTTCAGCTCCATTTGTAGATGCAAAGGAACGCTGTTCTTGGGGGGTAGTTGGGAAGGAGCGTCCTATCTAACTTCCTAAACTAAGGTGCACCAGAGCTGAAATACTGTGAAAACATAGACATAAGGGGTAGATGAACACTTTAAGTGCTTTGCTCGTATTTAATGAAGGAAGAACACAACCTGCAACTTTTCTTTGTAAGGGAAGAAATATTCGATACCAGTCTAGCTCCCTTTCTCTGTAGAAATGGGTGGCTGCTTTGGAAAGCGGAAGTGGATAGGAACACACATTTAAATGTGGATCTTTGGCAGCAAGGCTTGTCAGCATTGGGATGTGCATTCCAAGTGCATTTCTGCACAGTTCCCAACCCAGCAAGTGAAACATATGTGACACTTGGCTTTTCTATAAATGTAAACTTCTATCTCTGAATCAAGATCAAAGTTTCATATTCTATTTCTACTACGTGTTTTTTCATAATTGAAAATAATTTTGAAGCACTATATTTTAAAGCAAGTATTTATGGCATGCGCACAGATTATCCAAGCCCAAATTTCCACAAAGCAATGAAATACTGTACTTAAAGAAACAGCAGACAAAAATTTATCAGTAAGGAATCAGTAGAGGGGAAGGTTTTAAAAACTCTTTGTTTAGAATTATCATAAATGTATTGTCCACTCCAGCATCTTGTAATGAAAAACATAAACCATCCTCTTTAATATCTACCCGAAACAACCTGCTGAATGAGATCATCCAAGTGAGAAACAACCTGCTGAATGAGATCATTCAGTTAGGCTCAATCATGCCAAAATCAAGTGTCTGTAGTTATTTTTTGGGTCCCTTTGTTCAGAGGATTTTTCATCTAGATCTTAAATGGTGTTGCACTTCCTCACTTGTGATTCGTGTGCAACATGGCCGTTATCTAGAGCTTCTTTAGACAGCTACCTGTTGTGACTCCGAGACTTGAACCTGGTCAGTCAGCAGATGTAGGCTCGAGTGATGAAAAAGATCTGGCAATGAGATTCAAGCCTGCATTATTAAGTGACTTAGAGGGGAGTCAGGAAGAGGGGGAGGAGTTGGCTCTGAGAGATGAATGAGCCTGCTTTACTGGAGGTTTTGGAGTCCTCTCTCTCCCCTGAATCTCCCCCCAGATTACCTCAGCTGTTAACAGATAATCAGGAGAACGTGCCAGAGGTTTCGAGCGATGACGACACGGATGGATGTTGGCTTGATGCTAGGACTAGAAGAAGATTGAAACGTCAATCTCAATTTGAAAAGAAGCGTCAAGCCAGTGATTAATTAGTGAGACTGACACGCCCCCTCAGGGGATATAAAGGAGCGTACTAGCTCGTAATCTTTGTTGGAAGCAAAGTGTATTTTGGTGTGAAAGAATTGCGTATGGCTGCAGCGTCGTGATTTATGGACAGTTCAGACTTGCCAGATGGATTCCAGGAAGACTGCCAAGGTCTGTGAAAACAGAAGCAGTTAACTCTTTTGGGTCTGGTTTTGTTTGCTTGAATATTTGAACTTTGGAACTTTGGATTCTCACCTGTGGATACAGGTGGGACAGAACAGCTACCTGTGCTTTTATCATCTTAAAATTGGACAATTGCAATGTGCTCTATATGGGACTGCCCTTGAAGAATACATTGAAGTTACATCTGGTCCAAAATAAAGCACCATGGCTGTGATTGGCGTAACATGATATGCACGTATGTCATCATTGCTTCATAAACTGCACTGATTGCCAGTTAGATTCTGGATGCATTTCAAAATGCTAGTTATCAACTATATGAGCTATGGTGGCACAGTGGTTAGAGTGCAGTACTGTTAGCTGCTGACTACCTGTAATTTGGCAGTTCAAATCTCACCAGGCTCAAGTTTGACTCAGCCTTCCATCCTCTGAGGTGGGTAAAATGAGGACCCAGATTGCTGAGAGCAATATGCTGACTCTGTAAACTGCTTAGAATGGGCTGTAAAGTACTGTAAAGCGGTATATAAGTCTAAGTACTATTGCTGTTGCTATAAAGCATAGAGCCAGGTTATCTGAGGGACTGCTTATCTTTTAAAAGTTGGTGATCCTGACTTACATCACCGACAAACTAGGCCTCTCATTTAAAAGATTATGTTTTTAATGATTCATCAATAAAATGATAAGTTTGCAGAATTTGATCTCTTAATATTGCAAAAATGTGTTCCTTTTTGTTGCCAGATTTTTAGCTCTCAAATCTTTCAAGTTTCTGGACAGCCTGGCCATTAGCAGCGTATTATTTATATCCTGTACAATAGCTATGCTCCTCTCGTTTTCGAGTACTTGAAAGCATAAGACTAATTTAAGGTCTGCCAGGCTGTTGGAAACCTAAAAATCTCCTTTCCCCCTTTGAAATTAAAAACTTTTCAGAAAGGAGTTTGCTGACACTGAACATCTGGCACTTTCCACTGAGATATATATGTGTATGTGTGTGTGTGTGTGTTCTGTATATTAATAATATGCTTACTTTAACCCTTTAACAGCTGTATACAGGAATAGAACTGAGAACCTCTTAGTCCGAGATGACCGAAATAAATGCAGAGGTAGAGTTTCATATATTATTTGATTTTTATTCTACACGTTTATTTTTATTTATTTTAATAGTCCTTCTGATAGTATTTTCAAAACAATAGGATACAGATGTCCTCATTTGATGACTGACTGTTCAGCCACCATTTGAACTTAGGACAATATTAAACAAATGATAATTACAATTGAATCTTGTACTTTTGGCTGCCGTGGTATCTCATAGTCACATGATTGTGATCTGTGATGTTCCCTTAGTGTTTCCCAGAAATAAAGTCAATGGAGAAGCCAGCAGAAAGTCAGAAGTTGTGGGCACATAGGATCCTTGTTCAATGACCTATATGGTTCTTGATTAATGATGGCAACCAGATTGACTGGCCTTCGCTAAATGGACAATTACATGCTTCTCTCTTATTTATGACTGGGTTGCTTAACAATGGAGTTTACTGTCCCAATTAGCATCATTCAAGTCCTTCTTGTTATTTTCTTACATTTCTTTACTAGCTCTAAAAAGCATATTTATGCCATTGCATATTTTCACGTTGAAACTACTATAAACTAAATGGGGAGGACTTAGCCTCAGAGGGGTCATGTGCAAGGAAAAAGTTATAGGTGCCTCATTCCAATTATCTGACTTGTGTGTAAACACTTCCCATCCTTTGTTAGACACAGCATGGCAGAGGTATCTGGGAAAATTTTTTTAAAAATCAACTATCCAATTGAAAGTCCAAACTATTATTTTTATAAGAGTCGTGTGTGTGTGTGTGTGTGTGTGTGTGTGTGTATCCCACATGAAAAAGGCCTTTGATCACGTGGTTACAGCTGCCATCTTGATATTTTTTTATTCCCCACCCCTGTGGCAGATGCCTTGAGGCAGGCTGAAAAGAAACATGGATTGGCCCAAAGAGGCCAGTAGGAAGACTGAATCCTTGTCTGCCTGTTCTGCAAAGGGATGAGTTTTGCAATATGAAAGCAATCCATATTACCTCAGAAAACAAGGATTTAGGGACATCTGTTGAGGTTCCAAACACAGACATAACACAAGTAACTCCTTCAATATGTCAAACAAACTACATTATAATTGCCAGATGGTTCTTGTGCTTTTTTCTGACATTGTAGAAATTGCAGACCAGAGTCTATCCAGAGCAGCCAAAATAGCAGCACAATTTCCAGAATCTGTTTAAAACAGTGTTTATAGCATTTTTATGTTCATTTGCATGTCCTCTTCAAGGCACTTATCTACCTATTTCAATACTTTAGCTCTTCGAATAACATGTTACCAATCTACCTATTTCAATACTTTAGCTCTTCGAATACACATGTTACCAACTTTGTGCTAGCATGTTCTGCTTGTTTTATGATCCTTTCATAAGCAGAGAATAAAAATGAAGTATATCTGAATGACATTAAGTTCTAGAATTTATGATCACCAGAGACTCACTGCAAAATAAGACATCCTGCCTTTAGTTCCTAAAAGAGAATTTCTATTAAGCTTCCAAAGAGCCGATTGGGACTTCTTTCAGAATTCAGTTTGGAGTGAAAGTATTCCTTCTTACCATAATCTCAGTTTCCTGCTTTTATTTTCAGGTGAAAACTGAAATCCTCAACCAACCCTGGGTTGTTTGTGAGAGTAAATTCTTCATAATACTTTTATTTTATGAACAATTTTCTCCATTGTACTGAGGTTCATGGTGGGAAATGCCCTGCCCTGAGTCCCCAGATGCTGTTGAATTATAACTCCTATCACCACCCACTAATAAGATTGCAAACTACAGTTAATATCTTCAGATTCACTCTTGGGAATCAATGCTGGACCCTCAAAAGTATATTTACAGCCATCTATGAATGTTAATACAACAATAAATCTCATGAGTTCTAGAAAATATGCATAGGGCCACAAGATTTTTAAGGATAGATAATACATGGGCATTCTGCTTAATCCATTTCAAATCACTGTCAACAACACACTTTAATGACACATTTCGCAAGCTGCTTTAAGAAGCAGCACCATGTCTAAAGGCAATACTTGCATTCTTTTTAGTCTTTTGCAAGCAAAAATCCATTTTCCTGGTACAAATTTCCATAATCTAAAATAACACCTTAAGCTGCTAAGCAACAACTGTTTTATTTTTAATTATGCATTAATGCTGTAGCCAGACTTCTCTGTTTGAGTAATAGGAACTATTTTTTCCTGGATAAAAGAACAAAACCTTGTATTTTTTAATGTTTCCAAAATCTATAAGAGAAATTACACTGGATTTTGGCCAAAGACTTTTCAAATCCTACCTTCAGTTTCCAGAGAAGGGAATCTGATGCCCATTGGAAGCTTAAACTTTGTCTTCCACTTTCCTTTCCTAACAACTGGAATCAGAGGACATGCTATCTTTAAACTTGGCATGTGAAGTATCCCTTACATATATGATATTTTTATTCCAATAGAAGACAATGTAAGTAGCTCAGGATTGAACTGAGGAACACTTGATGCTCTCTGGACTTGGTTGTTTACTTGCAAATGTTTCATTACCTGATTAGATAACATCACTGTTAGGTTTGTTCACTGTAGCTCAGAGGTGGTATTCAGCAAGTTCTGACCAGTTCTGGAGAACTGGTAGCGGAAATTTTGAATAGTTCAGAGAACTGGAAAATACCACCTCTGACTGGCCCTACCCATCTATTCTCTGCCTCCTGAGTCCCAGCGGATTGGTTGGGTCTTCTTTTGGTGCCCTGTACAGGAGAACGGAGCTGAAAAGCAGGTTAGTGGGGTGGGGAGGGAATGGGATTTTGCAGTATCCTTCCCCTGCCATGCCCACCAAGCCACACTACGCCCACCAAACCACGCCCACAGAACCAATCATAAAAAAATTTGAATCCCACCACTGCTGTAACTGCTGTACACGATAGCTCACCCTACCAAGGTTTTCTCCTTGGTAGTTTCTAGATTATTGTTTTCTGCTTGGTCTTTTTGTTTAATTCCTGTTTATCTGACTGTAGACTGCTAGAGTGAAAGTGTTCTGGTCTTTTTGTTTCCATTTTAGCTTTTCAACTGTCTGTTTTAAATGGTGTGTATGTATGGTTTATCACTTGGTGTCAGTGGATGGCTGATTTGTCTGAAGACCCATGTGGTGACAAGATCGAAATTATTTCAAATGTATTACTATATTGTAAATTCTACAGGGGTATTAAATCTACTTAAATTCTGCCCCAATATGTAAAATTTAGAGTAAAACCACACAATTCCTACATGAACCGTGTTTTAAAAGATTCAAAATCTTTTATCACTTCTGCACTATGTTTTACAGAAATAATCTCTTCTGTTTTATTTACCACTTTAAGTTTATTGCATTCTAGAATCTTGTTTTAAGATTATACAGTTTACTTCATAGATTATAATATTTTAGATTTATGCTTGCACGGGTAATTAATGCACCATTACAGATATGTCATATTTTATGTGTTATTTTATCTTTGTTATGCTATGTTTTATCTCGCCTATCTGATTTTAATTGGTGGTGTATTTGCCCAACTAACATTATTTCAGTTGACTAGAAGAGAGGAGAAAAGGAAAGAATGAGAGATAAGGAAGCTGAAGAATGCAGACTAAACCATCTGCTGGCACCACTTAGAGCTGATAAAATGGAAAAGAAACCAGAAGAAAGGTCCATCTATCAAAACTGCATGGCCAGCCAGCATTAATAAATGGGGTTTTTTTCTCCCTTGAGAAAGAGACTTGATAAAACAAGATGAAAAGTTAGAGGCCAGAACAAATTGTGAAACTTTGTGAGAACTGGGGCAGAATCTGTGACCTGCAGATTGTATGAAAAGATGGAAGTATGATGTGAGAGAAACTGAGCACCCTCCACAAAATGAGGAGGAAAGAGGGGAGAGCATATTCTCTTTCTCTTTACTGTGCACCTACTTCTTTTGGAGTGGGTATAATGTGCACATGTGAATGCAAGTGTGTTGGTGCTTGTTGAATAGTTTCTCATCAAGACGTCATAGAACAATTTGGGACCTTTGATCTCTCTTTACTTGGGCACTGCATAGGGCAGGCATTCCTAAATTTTTTGCCATCTTTAGTGTAATCTTAATGTACGTACCTCCCCTAAAAAGCAAAATACCCAAATGAACAATGAAAACTATACAGCAAAACGTTCTTTTTAATAAAGTCATAAAATGTACAGCTAAAAGGTTCTTTATACCTCCCTTGGGAGATACATATGACAGTTTGGAAAACCTTGACATGTAGGATCCTAGATATATTTTAGAAAAATTTCAGAAGTAGTAGCCATGGTTAATGTTATTCTCTATAGATTTGCCCAAGGCACTTTCAAACCATCTGCAGAAATGGGAGCGCTTAGCCAACTTGATGGACTGGAAAAGCAAAGAATCTAGTGGTTAAGATGTTGAGCTAGAAACTGGGAGACTGGGAATTCTCATCCCACCTTAGGCACAAAATCAACTGGGTGATCTCCGGCATGTCCCTCTCAGCCCTAGGAAACAGATAATGGCAAACCATTTCCAAAATCTTGCCCAGAAAACTTCAGGGACTTGTCCAGGCATTTTCCAGGAGTCAACAATGGTTCAAGGTACCAAAAAAAAGAAAAAGAAACAAGAAAAGTCAATTTGATTGATTGCAAATGCTAGGGGTTTGTTTTGGCTGGACTTTGAAGAAGGTAAACACCTGGGAAGATCAGGTAACAAACTGGACAATGGCAGTGGCAAGCAACTTCCACAAATGTGAAGGTAATCTGGCTACAATATCTATTGTAGTCACAAATGTAGACTTGGTGGATCTAGATGGCTTCCTCTCTCCCCAGTCCTTTATGCATCCTTCCCAAAACTGAGATCTTGGGGAACGCATATAACCATCCCAAATGGAAGGAGTAAATCATTCTTCAATTAAAGGGACTGTATACAAAAGCCATGTTCCTCTACTAGAACCTCCAAACCACTTCCATAGCATTTCCAAGAAACTGCATAGATGCAGCCACAGAAGCTGAGCTTCATCCATTACTTACTTACTAGTGAATTTCATAGACATGTGAAAAAGCCTTCACTTTTCTCTGTTCCTCAGCCTCCCACCATTCAACTCTAGGAGACAATCCTGAATGCTTGTACTATGTGGGGGCGCACATCTTTATTTGCTTGCCTCACGCTGTGTATAAATTTATAAAGTCCCCAATCATTTTCCTATTTAACTTTTCTGTAAACCCAAGAGCTCCAGGCTTCCCAGGGGAAATGGCTTCAGCTGCTCCATTCTGCAGGCTTTTGAGCTTGCAATATTCTATGTAAAGACTTGGCCAAATTAAATTTATAAGAGTTCTCCGAAGAAAGAGTCACTCTAATCTCACCACAAATAGTATTGATTAATCTATCATGGCATTTTATTTAGGAACAGATAATCTTTCATGTTTGATATTGTTCAATTTCTGATTTTTGAAAGTTAAATATGCCCTGTTTCTACATCTGCTTGTGATGCATATTATCTAATACATGATTTTGATAAACAATTTTCCTCAATATCATGCATTTTATGAGCACTTTCGCCTACTGCATTCACTTTTGTGTGGAATTTGATTGCAAACCATATGGCAAAATTCAGGAAAAATCATGCAAATCAGTATATAAATGAATGTTTAATTAATCACGGGGTAGCTAGTTCTAAGAACACTGTCACTCACTCACAGCTAGCTATCCAGCTTGAGTTTCATTTAGGAAGTTTGGTTAAGGGATCTCGCCTTTATTTTCTGTGGATCTGTTGAATTTTAGGAACTGGATTAGCAGTAGTGGGTTAGAACAGGGAAAGAAATAGGCTTAGCTATTGAGGGAAGGATTTGGATCTCACATGCCCTTTTAAATTCAATGAGATTTTGTGATATAATTAAAGCATGTCATGCTTTAATAACTTTCTTGAAAAATAGCAATAATTAAAGCATGTCATGCTTTAATGACTTTCTTGAGAAATAGCAGCTCTTCAGCTGCTTCTCAAACATTTATGAAGTAAGTCATCATGTAAATGTTCAAGGATCAAAGCTATGCTTGTGATCATTACAGTAACGAAGCAAGTAATGGCCAGAGACATCACAGCCAGAAATTAAGCTATCATCACTACTTTCTGGATTATTAACTGCAGATGAACAGCATTCAAATATAATGAAAAGGTCAACTTGTTCTTCTTTTCTAGTTCCTTTGAAAATAACTCTTGACTTTTCATATTTTGGTTTCTTTTTAGGGACAGGATGCCTGATTTTATATCCGGCTGGGGTGCCCCCCATCTCCTAATTAGACAGGAGACAAATACTGTACCAGGATAAGGGCATCCCCCGGACTACAAGAAAATAATATGTGTGGCTCAGGGTTGAACTATGGAGCATCAAGGACACCATAAGCGCATCCCTTGATTGCCAACAGCTCCCCTTTCTCAATCTGATGTTTTAGCTTGACAATATTTTGACAATAGTGGCCTCAGGTTTTCCTGGTTATCTCGGCAGATGCCAATGGCTCCAAACCACAGAAGCAAATTCTATAATTCTGTTAAACACTCAAGCTAAATGACAGCAGAGGAAAAATCAGCAGGTTTCTATAAAGTCTGTGCAAAAAAGAAAATAAGCTACCACTAAGGCCTTCCCTTCCATGTTGAAGCATGTGTGAATACTTCAGCTTCAACCATAACAACACAAGAGCAAACAATAGATACAAACTCAAGGTTAATCGCACCAAACTTGATTGCAGGAAATACAACTTCAGCAACAGAGTGGTCAATGTCTGGAATACTCTGACTCTGTGGTTTCTTCCCCAAACCCCAAAAACTTTAACCTTAGACTGTCTACTATTGACCTCACCCTTTCCTAAGAGGTCTGTAGGGGCATGCATAAGCACACCAATGTGCCTACCATCCCTGTCCTATTGTTTCTTTTATTTTTTTATTTTTCTTATATGTATCCATGTATTCATAACTATGTTTTTACTTATACCTATTATCTTGTAAGCAATTGACAAATAAAAAAAAAATCTTATCACCCCTTTTGTTTTACATGTGCAGATAAATGTCTCTGGAGAATGCCAGCAGGAGGATTATTATCCTTACAGATTACAGGTTAATTGGAAGGGACCTAGTAGGTCATCTAGTCCAACCCCCCGCCCAAGCAGGAGACCCTACACCATTTCTCACAAATGGCAGTCCAGTCTCTTCTTGAAAGCCTCCAGTGATGAAGCTCCCACAACTTCTGAAGGCAAAGCTGTTCCATTGGTTGATTGCTCTCACTGTCAGAAAGTTTCTCCTTATTTCCAGGTTAAATCTCTCCTTGTTCAGTTTCCATCCATTGTTCCTTGTCTGGCCTTCGGGTGCTTTGGAAAATAGCTTGACCCCTTCCTCCCTGTGGCAGCCCCTCAAATATTGGAAGACTGCTATTATGTCTCCCCTGGTCCTTCTCTTCACAAGACTAGCCATGCCCACTTCCTGCAACTGTTCATCAGGATTTGTAGGGTCCTGCTTGTGGATTCTCTGAGGAACTGAGGATTGTTTGGTTACTGCTGGGATACATGGCCTGATTTAGTTTGACTTGTAGCTTTAGTGAGCATTTAAAAAAAATCATTTACTGATCCAGATAATATTTCATCTGAAAGTAAGGTTTCTTAAAGAAAGGTATTTGTCGGCAAAAATAATGTATTTTTTTTTAAGTAGTTACTTAAAAGCTTAAAGTTTCATTGTAAATTAGGAACATATCTACTGCCTATGACTTTGTTTGCAAAGGACTAAAGGTATGGGTTTTTTTATGTGCTATTAGTTAAATTCATTGTCACCTGATGGATCATTATCTGATCCAAGATAATGATGTGCAGAAATTAAGAGGTAGCAATGAGACGAGAAAAAGAACTGCATGCAGGAGATTTAGACAAAGTAAAAGCACTCCCTTGTTTAATAGAAAATGGGATTTTTTACTTGTTACAGATGCCACTTCTTAGCATTCTTATCTGACATCCAAAACAGGATAAGTGAATGATTTAGCAGTTCTAAATGTAGACAACTATCGAGGAGATGTCTACATGTGGCAACCTGCTGCACATTAATATTTCTGATTCAGTGAGGACTTCTTTTCTTGGTGGATTGGAAATTGTGCTATTAACAGTTAAATTCATTGATTCATCTACATATCTCTAGAGAGGGAAATAAATCAATGGTATTGCCCAATAATTGGGGGTGGGTAGCAAAGCTTTGTGCTGGTTCCACTTGGTGTTGATAGAGAAGGAGAAGTCCAGTCTGTGGCCCTGGCTTTGTAGGGTGCCTCAAGACTTGGTCTTTTCTCCCCTTCTGTTTAATATGTACATGAGACTGCTGAGTGAGCTCATCCAACGGTTTGGGGTGATGCATCACCAATAATATACGGATGTTACTCAGCATTGCATCTCCATCCCTCTAAGCTGTGAGGGCCAGGATGGGCTGCAACCTCAGATCAACCCCAACAAGACTGAGTGGCTTTGGAACTTTGAACTTTCTAGTACCAGGAACAATCGTCTTAGATGGGATGGCACTGCCTTAGACATAACTGATGTATAATCTGTGGAGTGTTCCTGTATTTGTGGCTCTTGCTTGAAGATCAAACAGACTTCAAGATGGGAAGAGCTTAGCTTGTATTGACATGAATAGAATAATAACAGAATAATAACAGAGTTGGAAGGGAACTGGTAGGTCATCTAGTCCAACCCCCCCAAACAGGAGACCTACTTACTCCTTTTCTGACTTGTGGCACTCCAGTCTCTTCTGGAAAGCTTCCAGTGATGAAGCTCCCCTCTCCAAGCATTTCTGCACCCCTAAACTTAAGGATAAGTGTGCCTGGGAAGCCCAGAACATGCAGAGATGGAGCCCAAAGCACTCTGCCCATGTACAGGGGCACTCTTGACCAGGCAAGTTGAGAGATGGAAAAGGTGCCTGGGGCGGGGGGAGCACAGCCCAAAGCAGCTCCTCTTTCCTGGGATGCAAAGTCAGGACATTTTATCTAAAGCAGCCCAATATGAGAAATGTGAGTACACATGGATACACTTTCGATTCCTTTTCTGAATAAAAAAAATAACTTCTAGATAACTATTTTGATTCAACCCTTCTAAAATATCGTTATGAACATGCAGATAGATAGATCAGGCAGGCAGGCAAACAGACAGACAGAATTAATGTAAGACAGTGGAAATGAAGAAGGAAAAATCTCCCTTACCACAAAAAATCCACAATCGACTGTATAAAAACATTTCCACTAATTCCCATTCCAGTAATTCCCATCCCATTGGCTTTCCTTCAAAGTTCTGTTTAGCTTGAAACTTAAGACTGGGGTGCCCCTCCAGATATGTTGAGTGCCAATTCCCACAATTCCTGGGCAACATAGGCCAGGAATTCCATATCTAGAGGGTGACAAAATAGAGGAATCCTATCCATTCATTGTTTAGGATCTAAATGCCAGATTATCCCTGTCTATTTTGATCATCCATTCTGGAGCTCTTCTAGTGCCCCTCCATTTAAGATAATGTTAGAGCTAGTTGGAAGAAGCATCTTCTCAAGAGTGACTTCACCTTACTGAATGTTTTCTTATTTGTTCTCATTGGTATCATCTAGTGTTGTTTCAAACAATGCTTTTTCCAAATGGAAACTGGATTTTCTTGGTTTATTCTTTGAAAATTCACTTCTCATCCAAGAAGCTTCTTCAGTTCTAACTGAATGGATTGAGAATCTCCATAGACATCATTCAGTGTTCAATGTTCTCTGTATTTTTCAATATATTATGTTTTGTTTCTTTGATGCTGATATGTATGATTGCATTATCCTCTGTCTTTTTTGCTGCATAATTTGACAGCACTTCTTAGCTTCATTTAAGCATATGAGTAATATGCAGACTTAAGACTTGTCAGCAGCCCTGAAAAAGAACATTTATATGTATGAAAATAAAATGATGGCTCTTTCTTTTCTTTTTTTAAACCTTCACTACAATCCATTGCAGTTTTTTGAGCCATATCTGAGGATTCTTTCTTGGTTCAGAATATAAAGAATGCAGCAAGCTTTCATTTTTCAAACTGCAGCAGCGTTTTTATATTTCTCTGTGGGTTATTTGTGGGCGGATGAATATCAAGATAGGAAGAGGGAACTATTTTGTTTTTCCAACAGGCACATGCAGAAATAGCTGATTTCTTGGTGGGTTTTATGAGAAAATATATTGGTGATTGCAATGTATATCCAATCTGCCAAGTGGCTGAGTCATTAAAGACAACTATCTATCTATCTATCTATCTATCTATCTATCTATCTATCTATCTATCTACATGCATGCATACATACATACATACATACATGTGTGTATGTATGGCATTCAGCTTTGTTCAGGTATTTTCCCACGTCATTGTAGTTGTGCTTTTAAAGTTGTAGCAGCGTTTCTGCAGAATCTCATCTGCCATCATCAGGCTACTGTATAGTGTTCATCTGTGAGTCAGGCTTTTAAGTGGTTTCAGATTTAAATTTGGGGCAGCCTATTGCTGTGCCAGAATGGTTTTTTCTTCACCTTGATTGGTTGGGAGTCTTGGTCTGTGTTTATTGGTCTTGGAGTTTGCTGTATTCTGCTTGATTGGTGTTTCTAATATCTTCTGTCTGTTTTTTGGCTCTTTTTGTATTTTGATTGGCTGGCAACATTGTGTTACTTTATTGGAGGCCTTTAGTGCAGCTTGGCTCCGGGTAAATGGATGGCTATCATTAGTTAGGAAGCTAGGTTTCATCTGGGTGCCTGGTTGGCGTGTTTAGAATTTAAGATGTGCAGATGGAATTACTTAGAACTGTTCATTATAAAATTTAAAATACAAAATGAAATATTTGGATTAATGTTAAATGTTAAGGAGACAAAAGTGACATCACCTAATACATTTAGTGAATTAAGTTAACATTCAAAAACTGAGGACTAGTTCTTGTCGTCATGAATAGCTAAAGATGGAAAATGTCCTGGAGAATTAAAATATTGTTTAATTCTATGGAGGAAGACAGTGGGAGATAAAAGGGTAAGAATATCACAGTGACAATTGATATAAGGATAATTAAAAGAATGGTTTTCCCAGTGGTAGTGTGTGCCTGAGAAAAACTGGTCAGCGGGAAAGATTTAGAGAAAATAGATAACTTCAAATTATGGATTTGCAATCTTTGGAGCATCCAAGCAGCTCCAAGTCTTGGTTCAAGACTGAGTAGCTGGTCCTGGAAAAAAAAAAGGTAAAAACTAACAGTTCACTTGAGGCAAGGACTGATAAGCAAAAGCTCACATGATTTGGACTTGTACTGTGAATGAAAATAGATTAGAAAACATGATTATGTTGGCACAATTGAGGGAAGAAAGAGAAGGCAACCAATAAGATGGATAAACGCTATCAGGGATCATGGGGACGTTTCTGTTAGAGCTGCAGATTGTCACCAGAAACAGGGCAATTTCCCATAGTCATCAGGATTTAAGCCTAGTATACAGTCCAATATTAGGCTTGGGCTTAGGTCCTGCTTAACTCTTCCTGAATAGGCATGAATTGTTCTTGTTCTCGCTTTATAACAAATTACAGACAGTTTAAATGATAAACCAGGATTGCAAATATTTGTCACAATAATTGTAATACAACCTAGACTGATTCATAGGATGGTGGAATTAAGTTGTTTTTGGTGGAATTTCCATCTTTAGCTATTCATGACGACAAGAACTAGTCCTCAGTTTTTGAATGTTAACTTAATTCACTAAACGTATTAGGTGATGTCACTTTTGTCTCCTTAACATTTAACATTAATCCAAATATTTCATTTTGTATTTTAAATTTTATAATGAACAGTTCTAAGTAATTCCATCTGCACATCTTAAATTCTAACCTCCAGTTTCTTGTTCACTGCAATATTTCTTCAAAATGTCACCCAATGGCCATACTATATTCTACATTGTAGCATGATTTACCGAAGCAAAATCTTTGGAGAGGGAAATAAAGCAAAGGTAAGCCTCCTTTTTAAATTATCTTGGTCTTATGTTAGCCATCTGATCCTTCCATTTGTTCATCTGGCATTTTTCTATCTATATGCAGTCTTCATTATTTTTTATAAGAATCTTCCCTTGCTTTGTATGCATTAGGAATTCAAGCAATGTATTGGATAATGTATACAGTTTCTTGCATCTTCCTTCCACAGCATAGATATATGCAGCATAGTTTACTCTATCTGTAGGCCTCAGAATCTTGCTTCAAAATTGTTAACACTGAGCTGTTAGCACTTTGGTAGCTTTAAATAAGATTAATACACCTATCATTTTACTTGACAGCTGGCTTTTGGCTTCTCATGCCTCACTTCTTAGTCAGTTTTGAAATTAATTTCCCTTTGACCAATATTGGTGTCATTTTACAGGCCTGTTCCTCTATAGTCCTTCCATTTTTTTCTATTTATTTATTTTGTTGACACTAATACAGCTCTTCTAACATTATCTTGAATAGTTTTATTTTAGCTATACATTTTCTTAGAATTTGTAGTATTTTCTTAGTATTTTAGTATTTATTTGATTTGTCAATCACTTACAGGATACAGTTATAAGAATAAATATAGTTTTGAAAACATGAGATAAATACTTATAAGAAAAATAAAAAGAAACAATAGGACAGGGACAGTAGGCACGATTGGTGCACTTATGCACGCTCCCTACAGGCCTCTTAGGAAGGGGGTGAGGTCAATAGTAGACAGTCTAAAGTTAAAGTTTTTGGGGTTTGGGGAAGAAACCACAGAGTCAGGTAGAGTATTCCAAACATTGACCACTCTGTTGCTGAAGTCGTATTTTCTGCAGTCAGGTTTGGTGCGGTTAACCTTGAGTTTGTATCTATTGTGTGCTCTTGTGTTGTTATGGTTGAAGCTGAAGCATTCATTGACAGGTAGGACATTGCAATGTATGATTTTATATACTATATTTATATCAGACTGGAGGCGGCATAGTTCTAGGTTTTCTAGGTAAAGAGTTTCAAGTCTGATGGCATAAGGTATTCTGCAATGAGTAGAGGAGTGGAGAACTCTTCTTGTGAAATATTTCTGGACTTTCTCAATTGTGTTAATTGTCTTCTTAAAACTTCTCTCATTTTCATTGTCTTCTTACTTTCCTCTATACCTTGCATTTTAGATTAAGATCTCTTTCCTTGTCCTTTTTGTTTAATGTTGAAAACACGCAATCGATCACTGAACCACTTTCATATTGCCCAAAGCTTTCAAACTATCACATTAGCTTGATCTGCCAATCGCTTGCACTTTTTCATCTTTGAACCTTGAGGGATTGTTTTCCTGCTCTTCGTGGTATCACATCTTTCCTCTTGATTCTTTTACCTAAATTAAGCATCCTGAATCTATTCCTGACATTGATCGTATAGCTGCCTGTATAGCTTTCAGGTATACATACTCTTCACACTTTAACCCATTGGTTATTTCTGTTGAGAATGTTTATAAATATATATTTATATAAAAATTTAAATGTAGTATATTTAGCAAAAATAATTCATATTCCTTTCTACAAGATACACCTGTCTCTGAGAGCTGACTGGATTGAACATTTGGTTTTTCTGGTTCCTACAGGGTTAGATTTAATTCCCTGTTGTAGAGTGTCTGTTGCTTGAAGCGGATGTTGGTAATGAACAAAGAATTATCATCTTGAAACTCTATTATCCTCTCCCCTGCATTCTTATATTTACTCAGTTCAAATTGAGCCATTGCAGTTTTCACTTTTTCTCCTGCTTTGGTATTCTAATAATTTATAAGTAGTACTACACCTTTTCTAGATGTTGCATTTATTTCCTCTTGGTATTAGTTAGACAGTTCCCTAATTAATCACTAAGTCTGTAGAAAGGTATAGATTTATACAATATTAATTTTAATAGAGATTATACTGTTCTTTGGGTAATAGCCCAGGATATACTCAGTGATTTTTTAAAAAAATATTGCCACAGCATTTATTTGTATACATCCATGGGCTGACATGAGTGGGGAAGACAAGTGACAAATGTACATTATGATATCAAGACTCAAACACCATAACTGATATATCTAAATACAATATCTGAATGCATGTATAAAAGGCCAGCATTTGCATTATGTATTTATGTATTTCATAGATTTTGGTCATCACAATATGGTAGCAGGCTTCTGTTGTTTCATGGTCTGAATGGTTTGCAACACAGTAATCAATTTTCAAGTCACTCATTTTGGCCCCACTAACTTATTTATTCTTAAGGCACCTGAACCATGGGGAGCTTAATTTCCACTTTGACAATTTAGAATTTTCCTTGAAACATGGCTCTTACGTTCCATGCCCCAAATATTAAAAAGAAGCTCCCCTTTCAGTACTGGCTGAATCAATGATTGAATTGTCTATCAATGACTAGAACTTGCAATTTTGTTCTGGCCACTTCATCACCTCCACATATGTTGAAAAAAGTTCAATATCCTTGCATTACATTGCAGAACATTGCTTTCTGACATGTGCCTCCCACCCATTGCACCTGACTTAAATGTGTGAGCCTTGCTCATGTAGCTGGTTTCTTAGCAACAATTCAGAAGTGGTCTTCTCCTGGAGTTTCTTATCCTAGATGGGTTGGCCTTCCTCACACTTATTGACCCTTACTGGCCCTTTCATTCCTCTTTGTGTTTGCCATTTAGCTTTTGTTTTTGTTTTTATTTTATTTTACAAGCAAGAATGATCCTACCAGGTGTCCCCATTCTCATCAATATTGAGCTCTTCTAATATATCAGGATAGAGTGGTAGGGAGGAATTAATTTAGACACAATTAAGCTTACGTCTATGAAGGCGTACACAGGATCATATGTAGTTAAAGTCTTTCTTTTCCCTTTGGGGCCTTAGAGTGGACCTCTGAAAAATGACTTGCTATTCTTACAGCCTGCTAGATTTGCCAGAATCATGTTGCTGGTCCTCAGTTTTCCAGCGGAGCCTGTATGCAACAGATTCCTGCTTCGGTATTAAACATATCCAGACCCATCTGGAGAGACTCTTTCCAGATAGGCTGCTTCTCTGCTGCCCAGCCCTCCTGATTACAGCTTAAAATGTGACTAAGATTAATCCAGGGCTGTTCAGAACCCTTTTTTAGATGTATTCAAATATTGGGACACCATGATTATAGGCATGTTTACGTGTTCATGCAGCTAGAATCTCGTAGGGAATTACCAACCAATTACCACTTCCTCTTTATTTTCCAAAACGAAACCTGATCCATTAGTATTTATTTCCACATCCCTGAAATGGAGTAAGGAGAGAAACAGCAGAATCCAGTGAATTATTCATAACATGTTAATTCCCATTTATTATGTGCAGAGGGATCATTCAGATATATATCTCTTCTTGTTCCTGAAAGGTTCATTACAAGGATGAAATGAAGGAAATTAGTTATAGAACAAGTCAACCACAGTGAAATGCAGCACAAAAAACTTTTGAGTCCTGAACTAGGGATGTCTGTCACCTTTTTTTGAAAAACCCAATTATTGTCAGTAATGACTGTCTGATGGCTTAAGGGCACTTCTATATAGAGAATGGAATTTCAGATCTGAAAGCAACACTCTGAAGGATAAGTCTCTTTGGATCTAATTTATTCATGGATATCTTAGCTGTCTGTTCTTAATCACATTTATACCAAAGTAAATCTCATTACTTGCATGTAGTTTCCCTTCTAAGGAGCCTGGATAAAGGCCCAGTGACATTGCCATCCGCCGGAAAACCATGCTACTTTACAATGTGTTGTTTCCGTTGCCAATCTCTGCTCTGCATTAAGAAGGCAAGTGGATCTTGCTGTCCTTACTTAGATTTCACAGGCCAAGTTAAGGAGTAGGATTGGTTGGATTCCCTGCCTTTCTGCTTATTTGGCTATAACATTTGAATACAGATAATTGGACAAACTTTGTTGCATTACATTCTTGATTAAATTATCTTTCCATTAATACATAATCTTATGGTACTACTCCCCCAAAAGTGCTGTTATTAGCCATCAAACCTCAAAAATACACTTTTCCCAAAAGGTTTCCACACTATTGGCCACTACTGTACATACACACAGGCACACACACACAAACAGACACACACACAACTCCAGGTGGCAAGCATACTAATTGTCTTTTCTCTTACTATTTTCCTCACAACAACCATCTATGAGGTGGGTTGGGTTCAGAAAAATGTTGAAACCCTAGCCCAGCTGGTTGTTTTAAGCCTAAGGTAAGAGTAGAACTCACAATCTCCTAGTTCAGTGGTCACCAACCGGTGGGCGGCAGCCCACTGGTGGTCTGCGAGAAAATTTTGATGGTCCACAGAGAAATGTCACCCCCAAAGCATCCCCCAAAGAAATTAATCCAGGCTGCTAGGGAACACAAGGCTGCACCGCCCACATGGCCTGCGGGAACACAAGGCTTGCGTCACTTGCATTAGAAACAACACGAGGTAGTGAGGGGAGAAAGAGCAGAGGGGGGAACTTGCTTGGCCACCGGGTTGCTTCTTCCGCTTCTTTCTTCTTCTGCTTTTGGCTGCATGCAAGGAAAGCAGCAAAAGTCTTTCTTTCTCTTCCCCAAACTCCGCCAGAAATGAGTCTTTGGGACCCTGCAAGGCATCCTGCTCCAAGAGGCTGCGCCGGCAAAGACTCATTTTTGGCAGAGTTTGGGGGGAGAGAAAGAAAGATTTCTGCTGCTTTCCTTGTATGCAGCCTGAGAACGGAGCTCAAAGCAGACTAGGAATGGGACTAACTTGGAGGGAGTGGGGCGGGGGGTGAGGTAGAGAGAGAAAGAGAAAGAAAATTACCAGCCCTCAAGGTTAGATCGTATCTCTCTTTTCCTGCCTCCCTCTGAGAACAGAGCTCAAAGCAGGTTAGGAATGGGGCTGCCTTGGAGGTGTGTGTTTGTGTGTGTGTGTGTGTGAGAGAGAGAGAGAGAGAGACAGAGAGAGAGAGACAGAGACAGAGAGAGACAGAGAGAACATCACCAGCCCTCCGAGGTTAGATCAGATCTCTCTCTCTCCTTCTCCCTCCCACCAATGTCAACAAGCCATGTCAGTCAAAATTCACATTAGTGGTCCGCAGAATTTAAAATAATGAGTTTGATGGTCCTTGAGGTCCAAAAGGTTGGCGACCCCTGTCCTACTTTCCAATATACCACCTTAACCACTACACAAAATTGTTCTCAGAGAACAGTTCTCTCAAATCTGTTCTTGACTGACCGAAGCAGATTGGCCAACAGATAGTGACCAAATCTGTTTTCTGCAGCAACTGACAATGATGACACTAATAGGCCCCAGGGCTACCAACACCTTCCAGGTAAACCACAGCCTATCTTTTGCATGGCAAAGAATCAAACTCAAATTTCCAAATGGAGCTCAGAAAAAGCTCTGTGCAGTTGAATAAAATGCTGAACTAGTTATCCTAACGACAAACTTCAATAGAGTAATCTTTTAGCTTGCCCTTTGTTATACCTATAAATATTTTTACAGTTGGCACGTGCTTGAATGGAAAGAGACATTCAACCAGGAAAAGCTGAAAGGGAGCAATAATAAAGAAAAATGCAAAAAAAAATACGCAACACTTTTAAAAATACTTTTAAAGAGAGTACATTTCACAGAAAATAACCTTAAGGCTCTTTCCCGGTGTGTTATTTAAAAAATCCTTACGCTTCTTCCTCCTTCCTACAATTTGTATTGTTATCAGAGGGAAGCAAATCTTGGTGGTACACATGCATTTATGTCCCCGTCCTTCAACTTCATTGCTCACTTCAACACACAGCAGTGGAAATGAAGTAACAGAGAAGGATTGAATGTCCCATCAGTTGGGCAAGCCAGCCTATTGTTCAGATCTCACTTTTTAAAAATCACTCTATTCATCATTACAACAATCTCAGTTGAGTTCCTAACAGTCAGACTTTTTTTTTTAACATGGAGTTCCCCATAAGCACATCTTGCTTCAGCAAAAGCTTTCACTGATATCACAAAAGATTTCAGTCTCACATTCACCATAGTCCGTTCTCCAGTAGGGCCAGTATCAACAGAATTAGGAAGCTGATGCTCCCACCTCCATCGGTTGCTAAGAGATTCTGGCAAAATGCTAATTGCATCAATAAGGATCTCTGCTAGATTGGAGCAAGAATTACTTAGCCCGTCATCTTCTTTTCTACTAAGTATTGTTTTCCAGCTTAACTGTTTTTCTTGCTAGTCCTTGTGTTCTTCAGCTAGAAGGGTTGGGAAAGACATCCATAACATATGGCGCCTTTCCTCAACTTCAGAAGTTAATAGACACCTTTGTGAGCTCCCTGAATGAAAGAAGGTTAAGTACTCTGATTTGATCTGTTCAGCTTTTGCCCCCACTATTCCATAAATTTAAAAAGCTGAGACACAGTTATATTTTCATACTTTCTGAGAACTATTGTGAAAAATTACTTTATCTTACACATTCTGTATTGGCAATAGCTTTATTTGCCTGAGGCTACTGAGGGCCTTATCACATCTATAAGGGGAACATAGAATGAGATTTGGGGTGTGATGCTAGTTCACCTCCTCGTGGTGCACCCTGGATAGCAGGGTAGTGTGAACTAAACATCTAGCAACAATCAGCAACCAGACTACAGTACATTGAAGAATTGGCAGTTAACGACAGTTGACAGTCAGACATCTTTGTAGAATTCTTGGTTCTCTAAATACATGGCAATGGGTAAACAAAACAGGCCTTCTAAAGCCCCAAGTGTGAAAGAGCACTCAACTACCATCAAGAAAGCGCTTTCAGCCTTTCGATGGTCAGCTCCATCACACTCTGAATTCACCTATCCTGGACATTAACATCTGAACCACTATATGGCAGCCTTGAAGCTTCCACATTTTTTAAAAAAATGGCTTCCAGTATGACAATTCTAATAAAATGGAACTTTGAGGAAATGCTTGCCTCAGAGTTTATTGGATTGGAGTTTGTTAGTTGGAATGCTGACACTATAAGTCCATGTATTTGCCATACACTAGAGTGGGATTTTCAGAGTTTTCATTGTTCTTTGTTTTAATTTGCCTGTTTGAGGGCTTATGGGGCATTTTTCATGGATTTCTCATCTGAAAATGGGAAGTAATTGAGAAAGTGTTTTTTGTAGTCATGGTGAGAAAATTTTGTGACAGCTGCCCCATTAAGAATTAAGGCATTCACACAGTCTTTGAGCTGCTGCCCTTTGGCCATCAGTTATTATTATTATTATTACTCTTTTGCAAATACAAAATTGTGACCAATGGAACAAAAAAGATTGGCCTAAAGCCATGGAGGGGGAGATTAAGGCTGGGGAAGGATCTAAATTCAAGAGATGCAACAAGTCCTGTCATTGCGAAATCAGAAAAAAATAATTTCCCCAAGAACCAAGGTAGGTGCCATGCATCCAGGCTGGATCCGATTGGCAGCAGGGTAATCCCCTCAGCTCAAGGCAATTTAACTACAACTAATGTGGGATAAGTGGATGGAGGAGTGCAATCAAGTCTGAAATGAAAAGGCTTAGTGTGAATTGAAAGAAAGGAAGAAAACCCTATGAAATGCAAAGGTTTTATATGGTCAACTTCACACATACCCTTGCACCATGTACCAAGGTGCTCTAATTATTATTTTTCAAATGCACAATACAGGGAGAATAATAGAACAATCAATAGCATCTTAAAAACCTAAAAGGTTTGACCTAGCACGATTACTGTCTCTTTTGTCAGAAGGCTACAGCTAGTAAAAATGCTTCCTTAAAACAATCAGGCAAATGGGACAATGTTATGTTTGGATGGAAGATGGGAGGTGGGGCGACCTGCAGGATATATTAAAAAAAAAATCCAAGATGGCAGCCACAACAGTGCAGTCAAACTTCCACTGTCCTTTATGTGCATCACAAACCCTCAACCACACTATCTTGGCTTTTTGCAGACACCTCTGATAACAGTAGAAATCAGTTTTAAAGGCAGGTTACACAAAACAACCAAGAAAAGCTACCTCAAACATCCTGTCAATCTTCTAATTCGTGTGAACCCTCATCCTCCCAAACTGCCCAAGGCCACAGAGCGCAATGTGGAGACTTCCAGCTATACCCGTGAGTATGGCTAGTGGAGAATTTCCATTTACCATTCCATAGTAGGATTACCAACCTTTCTTTCCTTCAAAATCTTTCATTCCTAACAAATGAGCCCATAGGCACAATAGAGGAAGGAAGCCCTCTTGATCATGGGCGAAGATAAACTGGTCAGATATAATAGGCGATAACAAAGATGCCCAAGCTTGGCAACTTTAAGACTTGTGGACTTCAACTTCGAGAATTCCTCAACCAACCACAACCAACTAATTGGGCACTCTGAGCTATAAGAATAACCTTGGGAGACAGGAAGAAGAGCTGCAGCCTAGACCATAAACAGGATGCTAAGAGAAATCTGAGCCTAAGAGAGTGGGGGAATGGGGCTCTTCTGGTTCTCTGGAAAATAAAGGCAGGAGCAGGGGTGGGATTCTACCTGGTCGGACCAGTTCTATAGAGCCGGAGAACTGGCAAATCGTGCCACTGGCTGGCCCCGTCCCTTCCCTCCTCGCCTAGTCACTCCTTACCTGGCATGCTTGCCATCAAACTCGCCTGCATTTGGTAAGTTGCTATTTTTCCTTTTTTTTTTACCCCCTGTTCTGCTGTGCTGGGAGATTTAGATTAAATCCAAGGAAATCTTGGATTTCTTGCTTTCTAGCTAATCTAAAAGCAGAGCTGGACCTTCTAGGACTGAAGCTTCTGTTTTTCAGTGCAGACTCAGGTAGCAGATTGCAAAATCATAGATCTCTAAGTGAATCTTTGATTCTGTGGGCAACTCAATCTGCCTGCCTGTTTTGCCTAATTTGGGGTGAAAGTTGCTCTTTTTTAATTAAAAAAAATCAGTATTTACATAAATATTTATAATATTTACATACAAGCCACACCCAGCCAGTCATATGACCACCAAGCCACATCCACAAATTAGGCCATGCCCACAGAACCAGTTGTTAAGAAATTTGCATCCCACTCCTGGACAGGAGAGAAGATGTTTTCAGATTGGCAATATTCTGTTACTGTAATTTTATCATAAAGGTAGCATTATACTCATGATCTGGTTTCCTGTCTGGACAACCCTCAAAAGACTGACCTCAGGTGATTTGGCGCCTGTTATTCCCTCTCAGCCCAACTCATCTTATATGGTTGCTGCAGTGTGAAAAAGTGTGAAATAAGAGGGAACACTATGAACCCTGCTTTTAACTCCTGATTGAAAGGTTACACTGTAAAGTTAACAAACAAATAACTAAATAAGCTATGCTGTGGAAATAACTCCTACTTCTCCAGTACAGAAAACTAGAAGTCTGGTAGCACCTTTTCCAACTATAACCAATTTTATTAAAGCTCACAAAAAATAATAAAATACATCGATCAGAAGTGGGTTGCCAATTCCTTCTGTTTTGTTTTGCTTTGTTTTTTGCCACTGTAGACTTAGCACTGTTCTCCTTCTCCAGTACAGACAGTTGTATAGGCTACTGTATCCCACAGAATGGATCACTATAGCATTTTAGCTACAAAACAAGCTACAGCTTTATTTTAAACCATTGCTATTTCTTTGAATAAAAGGTCGTTTGGCATTGCGATAGGCTGTCCCAATAATTAGATCTTTAGCCCAGAAAGATCTTCTCTGAACCGGCGTGCCAAGGGTGCATACAAGAAGAATCATGGCTTCTCATTCAGCACAACTCAGGAAGAAGCAGCTAATCTATAGATCTAACTGTAGCAGCTTACAGTTTATTCATTATAGCTGCACCAACACTTATGTTTATTGACACATTCTAAATTGAACCTGATTGTTTACAACAGGTCAATATTTTCAGAATTGTCTCAAGATGTTTCAGTTAGCTACATAGATGTTTGCGGGAGGAGGAGCATGGGGGAGGGGAGGGGAATGATGAATGCAGAGTAACATGGACCATCAAACAGTTTCACCACACTTCATCATGCTCTTCCTCTTTTTCTCTCACACATTCCCCAACCCTCAGACTGGGACAGAAAAGCTGTTCGTAGAAAATAAGGTGTTCCATAGCACATCACTCCCATTGATTAGTTAGGGTAGATGTTTTAGCAGATACAGTGAAATTTCTTCCTCCCTCTCTCTCCCTCTCCTCTGCCTCTGCCAACCCACAAGAGTTTTGAGCTTGCACACGATCTTCTAAATCTGCACACATACTTTGTAAAATAAAAGCCAGGCCAGAATTTTGGGTGCACTAACTGCTCTTTTTGAAAGCTGCTCTGTGCCTCTCTTCATCTTTCCCATTCAGACTAGAATAAATGCTTTTCTGGCTGTGAACCAGCACACAAACACACACTTAGAAAACTGAGGAGGGAGAGAAGAGATGCAGGAAGTACCCAGAAACCTCCTTTATACCATTCATTGGCCTTAACTGACAACACGGATGTTGTTATTAAAGATTCCATGGCAAATAACAGCTTCTTTCACTGTTGTAAAAAACACAGGGACTACCAATGCTATGACAGGGAGACTCTGAAAGGGCCCTACTAGATCTACTTTGACAACCAGGAATTCCAGTCTGATTTTAAAAGAAGAACTAAATAATGCAGGCAAATAAAATGCCCTCATTCACACCCATATCTCCTGCTGTGTTCAAGGAAGGGAAGAGGGGAAAAGTCAAAAGAACAGAACTCTGAGTAAGTTATCAAGTTTCGCCTCTTGGTAAGGAGCAGCTTGTTGAAAAAAAACAACAACAAATCTGTGGAGTCAGAGCTATGACTGTTTCGCTGGGCAGCAAAAATTTGGATGATCACTAGTTGGCAGCAAGAAGAATGGGAAACAGCACTTTGATGCCATCTAGTGGTCTTCCATGGTATCAACTACAATTTTATATATATAGGTAAAGGTTCCCCTCCCACATAGGTGCTAGTCATTTCTGGCACTAGGGTCATCTCCATTACAAAGCCAAAGAGCCAGCGCTGTCCGAAGACATCTCCGGGTCATGTGGCCAGCATGACTAAATGCCGAAGGCGCATGGAATATTGTTACCTTCCCACCAAAGTGGTCCCTATTTTTCTACTTGCATTTTTACATGCTCTCAAACTGCTAGGTTGGGAGAAGCTGGGACAAGTAACAGGAGCTCACTCTGTTACGCAGGGCTAGGAGTTCGAACCACCAAACTGCCAACCTTTCTGATCAACAAGTTCAACGTCTTAGCCACTGAGCCACTACACACACACACACACACACACACACACACACACACACACACACACAAAACAGATGCTACATTGTAATTTTGCAACTGATTAAAAATAGGAAAGGCAGCAACCCAGTGTTTATGGCTTCATTTTATGGCTTAAGGATGACATGCAACCAGTGTCCAAAAACTCTCTGTTCTGACTCTGTATAAAGCATAAACATGAGAGATAATCTGGTGTATTCATTGCTCTAGAATCCAAAAAAAGAGATTCCAGTTGCTCCTTCTGTGATGATAACCTCCCCCTAGAAGCACTAAAGAAAAGGTGGAAGCAGAGGAGATAGTTCTTTAACAGGAAAAAAAGACCAAAAGGGACTGGTAAATTTCCTCATGTTTTGGCTGGAAGAAAAAATAAGGCAAGAGGGAACTGCTGTGTCCACCTTACAGATGTATTGGGAACACAAAACTCCCAGAATACCCAGATATTCTGCCAAAAGCCTGGAAATTATGAGAGTAGAAAAACCAAGCAGTCTGGAATCCATTTGAGAAAGAATGCAAGTCATACTGAATCTCGTGGTCTCCATTACATGATAAGTGAACACTTTCCTATGAAGTGTTTTCCCTGTCATAGCTTCTCTACTGATAGGTGGTGTATGGCAGGAACTCTCTCTTCAATGAGGGGAATTTTTATGATCAGTGGTGGCCAAAATTAGGCAGCTCCCAACATCTTCTCTTTTGCTTTTCATCTTATTCCTGGATGATTGCCAAAAGTTCTGCTGTGTCTTCTGGAAAAGTGTCTCATATCTCGCTTTTGTTGATAAGGAGATAACCACATGCAGTGCCACAGATGTTAGTCAATACAGGCTGGTTTCAAATTAGTAATTCGGAAAATATTAGACTGTGCAGAGATGGATAGATTGACATTAAAAATAAAGGACAAAGAAGATACAGAATATTACGTAACATGGAACAGATTTTATGAGTGGTTAGAGATAAGAGTTAGAAATTATATGAAGAAAGATTGTTGCTATGTATGAACTAAATATAAAGATGGTTTATAATTATAAATATGCCAATATAACCAACAGAACTACAAATAAGCTAATATAAAGAGAAATCTAGTTCTGTTACACTACTACTATTGTTATTAGTATATATGTTAATATTCCTTTTTGTTTTTTCTTGGCTTTTCTGTAAATGATATGCCCTGGCAATACACTGTATTCAAAATGTTGATGAATAAAATTTAAAAAAACCAATACAGGCTAGTTTCATCAGCTTACTTGATATTCAAATATATGCACACATAACCCATTTTTCTAAGAGCTTTTTGGGGAGGGGGGGGCAATGTCATGAAACATGTCCCACTGATGCCATTGTTGCAGTTCTATGACAACTTGCCACGGCCAACTCACCACAAGACAACTCAGTGAGGGAGAAGTGTTAACATTAATATAGAAGAAATAGTGGAATATTCATTTTATGGCAAGGATTCAATTAAGAAAAGGATGCAAAGGAGGAAGGGATGAAATGAAATATGAATGACAAAAAAATAATTCTTACATTGTTTTAAATAATTAAATTGAATCGTTGAATTGTCCCGGCACAAGTTGTCCTGTGGCTGAATTGGCCATGGCGATTTGGCAGCACTGACTTGTCCCATTCGGCATTGTTATCACCTCAACAGCTCTCTGGTTTTCCCCTTGAAGATTACATTATGCAATGATTTTGTGGTACAGAGGGGACAAATCTGCATGTGTGCATCTGTATGATTTGTACAGAGTTGGGTGGTATTACATGGAGTTTCATAGCCATCACCCTTGTGGATTGGTGTCCCTCCCAACTGTTTAAGGAGGGAAAGGCCTGATACTAAGCATTATTAAGCATCATAAATGTCATCAAAAAAGCACAACAAAGAATGTTCTTTCTGCATCAACTCAGAAAGCTCAAACTGCCCAAGGAGCTGCTACAAAGGAATTATTGAATCTATCATCCCAACAACCCAATAGGACAGACACAGACTTCAGAGAATAATTAGGACTGCAGAAAAAACAATTACTACCAACCTGCCTTCAATCGAGGACCTGTATACTGCATGAGTCAAAAAGAGGGCTGTGAAAATATTCACAGACCCTTCACATCCCGGACATAAACTGTTTCAACTCCTTCCCTCAAAACGATGCTATAGAGCACTGCACACCAGAACGACTAGATACAAGTTTTTCCCCGAAAGCCATCACTCTGCTAAACAAATAATTCCCTCAACACTGTTAAACTATTTACAAAGTGTACAGTACTATTACTATTAATCTTCTCATCACTCCTTATCACCCATCCCCTCCCACTTGACTGTAACTTTGTCACTTGTATCCTTACAATTTATATGGACTTTTTCCTAGTATGATTTGATTGCTTATTGTACCCCATGACTATCATTAAGTGTTGTATCTTATGATTCTTGACTCTTGACGAATATATCTTTTCTTTATGTATACTGAGAGCATTTGCACCAAGACAAATTCCTTGTGTGTCCAATCACACTTGGCCAATAAAAGAATTCTATTCTATTCCTTTGCTGGGGAAATAGTGATACAGTAGGAGTTCCATAAATGTTTATCCAGTTATTGCAGACCATGCTATATCTCCCATACATGATCAGCAATCAAATAAGAATAAATAGCAAATGACATTTATCTTATGCCTCTTCAATCCCATATTTCTCTTACTGCTTTCTATTTGATAAGCTTCTGAGAAATAGAGGAAATGTTATTTGTATATTTCTTTGGGGCAGTTTAATGATTTCTAACTTGTTTTTAATCATCCACCCAGCAAATACAGTAAGACAATCCCCAGAGCAATGGAAACGCTGGGGCGGAGGATGAAGGGAGCCAAACCAAACTGCCTGGCTGCTTATAATTTATTTTCTGTCTAAGATTTACCCAGAAATGTTGAGGGAAGAGTTGAAATCTGCTGCGGAGGTAGCATTTTTTCTTCCCGGGATGCAAAGAAACACCGTCTTCTCTCCATTCCATAACAGATCTATCTCCTGCCTAACAAGCCTTGCCAATTTTGCCCCTAGGGGCTGATCCCCATCTGCTAAACCAGGGAGTAACTAATTTAAAGAGTTCTCTCTCATCACACATGGAATTTTAATGAAGTTAACTGAACCCCCTTCCTGCTCCCTTTGTTGACTCCGCTTTAAGAATATCAATGCACAGGCTTACAATGAAAACCCTATTAAGACTTGCAGCTACCAGGCCCTGGTTTTGAAATGCGGTTGCCAGCGTGCATTAATTCCTTTGGTTTGAAGGCTTTCTGTTCATCTCAATCAAAATGAGATTTCCTGAGACAAATGGAAATATGGTTAAATGGCAGCAGCAGCCCTTTTTCTGATAGCATCTCTACATCTTTTAAGCTGGAATAGATGCAGGTCTAGGACCATCACCCCCAAAGGATGCCTGGACCCCCATCGTTCTTGCTGAATCCCTTCAAAGTTGCATTTCTGGTGTTCAGTCAAGGCAAATTCCAAGATCTCAGAAAGCAGCATTTGGTTGTCAGAGGAAAACAATTATCTTCCAACCAGGAAATTCTTCATGAAAGGGGTCATCAAATTTGTAATAGCCTTCTTGGCCTCTCAGGTATTCTAGATGGAGAAATGCTGGCTCTCTTCTTCCCCAGGCAGCTTCATCAATTTCAAATAGCTCCTTTGTCAAGTCAAGAAAAACATATTTAAGAGAAATACCTGTCTCAGCCTAACCTTTCTCTGAAAAATGTTAAGGAGGAAAAATAGCATTTTGGCAAGAGAATTCTATTGATGCTGATTCAGAAAAAAAAAAGTCCATGAAGTTTAGTGAGATATTCTCATTCTCTCTCTCTTTCTCTCTCTCTCCCCCCTCGCTCTGAGTTGCTTAGAGGAAGAATAACAACCAGTACGTACACAGTGTCTATTCTACATGGCTTTGTACATCCCATGTATTCAAGGCATTCAATCTGAATAGCCATATATTGAAGAAAAATCTGAATAACCACTAGATGGTAATAAAGGTACTTTTTTTAAAAAAAAGTGCTGCTCTAGTCATCTGGAGTACTACAGCCCATCCAAGTGATAGCCTTAGATTCAGTAAGCTAGTTGCTGTCTTTTAACTAATGATTCCATAAAGCAATGTCAGCTTTTACGTTGAGATTAGCATACACCTTATTGATTTCTCCCTTATAAAAGCAGCCAAATGGCAGTGATGGAAGCAAAACCTAGTAAGATAAAGCATTGTTCTTTCTTAGCCAGAGTTCAATGCTTTAAAATTCATTCATGCATACATCTATATGCATGAACCGTGGCGACATAGTGGTTAGAATGCAGTACTGTAGGCTAATTCAGCTGCCAGGAGCTCGATCCTCACCAGGCTCAAGGTTGACTCAGCCTTCCATCCTTCCAATAAAATGAGGAGCCAGATCACAGTGGGCAACATGCTGACTCTGTAAACCGCTTAGAGAAAGCTGTAAAGCACTCTGAAGTGGTATATAAGCCTAAGTGCTATTGATTTTGCTATGTCACACACTCCACAAATTCTCCCCATGCAGACAAGTCCCCACTTCTACTGGTCTTGCCAAAGTCCCTACTGCCATCCAAAATGTAGGCAAAGGAGTCAGATTAAACTCTGGTGGAGGAAGAGCAAAGGTGCAGTTTGGTATTGTAAGGGTTGATTTTAGTGGAAGACATTACGTTGACCTCATGGCCTACCCTTCAACTTTCTCCACTTTCTTCTATTCATAAACTGCCCAAGAGCTCTATGTTGGAATAACAACAAGCTCACTAGAATGAATGAGAGAGTCCCATTCTGAAAGTCCCAGCAGAGAATAGGGTACTGGTTCTCATCTGCAAAAATCCAGATAACTAGATAGCAATCAAGAGTTAAGTTTTCTCGGTCTTTTTGCTGCACTCTAACAGCCAGGTGGCATTTCATCCCAGATATGTTAGACCTAACACAACACACATTTCTGATACATTGTGGTCTATTGTGGTCCATGGGGGTGTCTGTTTAAATAAGAGATGGTTACTTTAAGGTGTCCTTCCTGGGACACCTTTTTTTGGTGGTGGTGGTGGGGGGAATGCAGGAAAAACACAGTGGGTACATTTTGAAGAATAGCCAAATAAGTGACTGATCCAATACTGCCCTCTTCTGGTAGAAGGAGAAAAAATGTGCAGATAGAAAAGATAAGCCATCACAAGGACATTTTATTTCACTGATACCAGCCTTGACCAAGATCATGGCATATTACTAAATGTAACCTGTAACTGATTAGCTAATGCAGTCAATTATGTATGAATATTAAAATACAATATTTGGTAATAAAATTCAAACTGCCGTATACATACAGTATTTTCCTCCATCGTAGGAATTTGACAAAACATTTTGAATACGCAAGCAAGATCATTCAGCTTATTTGGATTAAATGCCTATCTCTTGATGATTTCAGCAACCAGGTGATGACTTAAATTGGTGAAGCAGCTTTCCCAATTGGTGCCTGCTAATCCAGCAGTATTTGAGTATAGGGTCCCAAATTTCTATATGGCATCTTGCCATATTTATTGACAATTATTAACAGGTGCTGGAGATAAGTAGAGCCAGCAAAAGGCGCAGGAAGGGTGAACTTTTGGCTGAGCTTGAGGGCCAAAGAATCAAGCAAGGACTTGAAGGTAGTCAACGAACTAGCACCATTCTTGTTTCAGCAAAGTTTCAGCCCAGCAAGAAGTCTTTTTTATCTCCCTTCATATTTATTCACTTCTTTCATGTCTCTCCTTCCTTTCGTTCAAGAGCTCTTGGGAGCATACATAACACTCGTTTCTCCCTTCTTCCCCAATTAGCTAGGCTGAGCTGGGAATGAACATGATCAAACCAAAATCCCTAATGAATTGCCATGATTATTGGTGGGGCTGAAATTAGTTCCTCCCTATTCCTAATTCAACACTTTAACCCAGTGCTTCCCAAATCTGGGTTAAAATGGGATAAAGCTGGTTTTTCCTTAGATAATGATCTACAAACCCATTGCTCAATCACAACAGGGAAATTAAAAGTGAAAATGCTACACCTATAATGCAGGAGTGTCAAACTCACGGCCAGCAAGCCAGATGCGAGCCTGCGCGCCGTGAATGCTGGCCCCGGCCCCGCCCGGTTTAGCAAAGGGAGGGGGAAGTCTCGATATGTCACATGATGCCACCCTGACAACACATGTTTGACACCCCTGCTATAATGGGTAAAAAGGACTTCCTGATAAATGAGTAATAAGGAGCTACAAAGTCTGCATAGGCTTTGGAGGCAGATAGAAAACCATGAACAGAATTAACACATAGAATTAACAGCCGCAGTTATTGCAATGATGTAGCCCCATTGGACTAGAGTCTGCATTTCCAGATTGGGACTGAAGAGTCACCTCCATATCCACAGAAGAACTGCACAACAGCGTAAACCTACATATACAACTGGGGTGGTTGCTTCCCATGAATTAGCTGTAAAAAGTTGAAGGTTCTAAGCTAGGGTCTTACTGATGAGGGAGGTCTAGCAGGTGGTCCTTCTTCCCTTCAGTCTTAGTGCTTGATGTTTTCCTAAGAGGACCACAAGCACTAAGCAATTGCCGTAAGTGACTGACATAAAATCAGCTGGATGACATTCCTCCAGATTTTACATCGCACCCAAGATCCTAGCTCTACACAGACTACTGGATCAAAAGAGAAATGTTTCTTTCCTATTTACAGTTTTGCTTTACACCCAGGTATTGCCAGGGTTTCAAGGCACTCCTTAACCAGCTGAGTTGCCTCCTTGGCAGTACCCCGGTGTATTGAAAAACCACCTCCCCCATGGCCATAATTGTGAACCACCAGCAATTTCTCGCGCTGGTGAGTCAGTACCTCCTTCTGTACTCTCACAGCTGACCGAGACGGCCTCAGGCCCACTCTCACTTTTATATTCTCAGCTGTCCGAAGAGAAGGCTCAAGTGCGGAACATCTGTCAAATATGTTTTTGCTGATAATGGGATCCGGGGACAAATTCCAGTTGTCTTTTTCTCTTATCCCACCTAATGTTACATTGTGTATCCCCGGGTAGATGTAGGTCAGACCATCACCATCACGAATGAAGTGCTTGATCCAAGGAGCATGAACCTTGAGAACTTGACCTCTGATGGGATATATCTCTAGGTCTTCTGTAAGTTTTCGGGAACCAATGCCTGAGCAGTTTACTACGATGTCAAAGTCACGGTGTAGTTCCCAAAGATCTTCTATTTTCCTTGCATGCACCTGGCCTCCATTTTCTTTCAGCCTATAAAGAATACGTCAGAGGTCAAAATACAACACTTTTGAATCCTCTATGGCTAATGTTTTACTTAGATCACATAGTTCAAAGAGAGAGATCACAAATCTGAAGTGCAAAACTGGAGTGAGTAAAGAGAAGCCCAAATCACGTATGTATGTCGGTAGGTCATCACATGTCACAACATCATGACACAAACACATTTTGAACTGTGCCCCATTTATATTATATTATATCACAGGATGCAAACGATATAATTCAAACCATTTGTGCCATAGGTATCTCGCAGAAACCACAATATCCCATGCATTATGACATCATAATACATGGGATATTGTGGTTTCTGCCAGATACCTATGACACAAATCCCATCAAAATGACAACAAAGAGGAAACGTGTATGTAGGAAAACAGTACAGGATATATCCTTTTGCCTTTGGTTATCAGTTTTCAGCTACAAGTTTCACTAATAAGGAAAGGCACTCATCAAAATGATGTGACACCTTATTCCTGAAAAATTGTTATTCAATTTGCAGGTGACACTAAACTGGCAGGAATAACTAACACCACTGAAGACAAGATCAGGATCCAAAATAATCTTGACAAACTTGAATAATGGGTCCAATTCAACAAAATGAATTTGAATATGGAGAAAAGCAAAGTTTTACATTTAGGCAGGAAACAGATTAGGCAAGACCTGGCTCAAAAACACTAACCATTTATTGAGGGACCTTGGAGTCCTAGTGGATGATCACTTGAATATGAGCCAGCAGTGTGCAGCAGCAGCCAAAAATATTAATACAATCCTGGGTTGTATAAACAGAGGCATAGAATCAAGATCACGTGAAGTATTAGTACTGGTTTATAAAACCCCTAGTAAGGCCACACGTGGAATACTGCAACCAATTTGGGTCACCATACTACAAAAAAATTGTTGACACTTTGGAAAAAGTTCAAAGAAGAGCAAATAAGATGGTCAAAGGCCTAGAGACTAAACCATATGAACAATGGCTGCAGGATTTGGGTTTGGCTAGTCTAAAGAAAAGAAGAATTAGGGGTCACATGATAGCAGTATTCCAGTATTTGAGAGGCTGCCACAAAGAAGAGGGGATCAAATTATTCTCCAAAGGGCATTATTATTATTATTATTACACCAAAGGGCAGGACAAGAAAAAATGGTTGGGAACTAATCAAAGAGAGAAGCAAGCTGGAATTTAGGAGAAACTTCCTAACAGGGAGGCCAATTAACCAGGGTTCTACTGGTTTCTCCTTAATTTTGAAGCTTGCCATCATGGGCACTCCATCCCTGGAGGTTTTTAAGAAGAGACTAGACAGTCACTTATTTAAAATGGTATAGGTTGTCCTGCTTAAGCAGGGGGCTAGACTAGAAGACCTCCAAGGTCCCTTCCTATTCTATTCTGTTCTGTCCTATTCTATTCTATTGTACTCTACTCTACTCTGTAATTAAAATTATGATTGATGGCATTTTTTTAAAAAAAAGAAGAGTTTGTGTTTTTGGAGCGAAGAAAAGATTTTGAATAGCCTATGGGAAATATCCAACTAATTATAGATTCCCCTCGCCACCATAATTGGTTCCGTTCTTTAATGTGGATCCACAAAAACTGCAGTCAGGATCTAAAGAACCACGCTGAATGTTCTGTTCTCACAGAACTGCTAGGTTTTTGTTTATTGGGGCTTAATACCACATAGCAATTGTGAAAACTAAGTTTCAAGATAGTGTGTAAGATAGAAGTGTCATCAAACTGAGGCATCCAGTCTGAACCTTCAAAGAAATATGTTTCAAACAGATTCTGAATTTTATGAAAATCATAAGGAAATCACTAGTAAATAAAAGTTTCCCTGTGCCACTTTGTCTTTGCTGTATGTCAGACAATACAGGACATTTTGGTTAGATCTGAGTTTGCATGTACGGTTCAGTTTGTTTCTCGGCAACTGTTAGTTTTGTTCTTAAGCCAAAATGTCCTGAATTTTCATTTTTGCATAAGAAATTTACAGGATTCTATAAGAAATGTCTATTTTTCTTTATGGCATGGATTGGGATCCTAGTGGGTAAAAGTGCTGTTGGGTTTCTGCTCAAAAACACAATCCTCTTTGATCCTCCCAGACATTCTGAGAAGTCTGATTTGGGAAATCTGCCCAGTTAATAAAAAGCAACAATTACAACTTAACACGGATGAAAGAACTCCTGCTACCCACAGCATTCATCCCAAAGTCCTGGACTGCTTAATGAAGCATGTGATTCTTTGTTGGACATTACACAATATCGTCACAGGGCATATTTGCTAAAGTTCAATCTTAGTTTCCTATTCCCCAGTTTGTGCCAACATGCAATCGTTTTAAGATCTGAACTTGGCAGAAGTTTTTATAACTGAATAGATTTGCAAGCTATGCCGCCTTCAGAGCAGAGGCTGCCTCCCAAAGAAAATGCTTATTATCTACTTTAGTGGTTCATGGATTCCAGTCAAATGGTTATTACTGATTCCCTTTGGGTGTCTTTTGATAAAGTACCAGAAATAGTGGTTGGGACACTGAAATGATGTTTAATAAACTGCACATTTATCCGTAGAAATTGTAATCATGTTTTTCAGCTCACTGGACCTAGGCCATCGTTCAAGGAAGCTGATCAGCCCCCACTGCAATGGGTTTGTGCCAGGGCATTGCACGGAGGAAAGGAAACTCCTGTGGGAAATCACAAAAGGGTAAAACAGAAATGAGACGCAACTGAAGTCTCTGCCCATAAGTCCACCTGACAAATATTAAATGGTTCCTGAAGCTTCCCTGAGCCTCAGTACGATGTTCAGTGTTGTTTTAAAAAATGAAACATGACAGGGCCTGTGTGTCCCATGAGACAGCAGGTAGGATTGGGAGAAGAAAAGGCACTCATGGATAATTACTGTAAAACAAGAAATCCAGAGCTGAATACAGTATACAAAACAGCAATACAACCTAATAACCAGCTAACTTTTGGTAATATTTGACTTGTGCTCTCCATCACCTCACTCTTGAATGCAAAACCATAAAAATGTCCAAATATTTAAAAGGGTAAAGGTAAAGGTTCCCCTCACACAAACGTGCTAGTCGTTTCCGGCTCTAGGAGGTGGTGCTCATCTCCGTTACAAAGCCAATGAGCCAGCATTGTCCAAAGATGTCTCCATGGTCATGTGGCTGGCATGTTTTGGCACACGAAACACTGTTACCTTCCCACCAAAGTGGTCCCTATTTTTCTACTTGCATTTTTACATTACTGCTAGGTTGGCAGAAGCTGGGACAAGTAACAGGAGCTCACTCCGTTACACGGTGCTAGGGATTCGAACTGCCGAACTGCCAACCCCGGCAAGCTAAACATCTTAGCCACTGAGCCACCATGTCTCTGGCCTATAACACAAAATCTCTGGCCTATAACACAAAAGCTGTCTTCCTGAGTAAAGTGCCTCTAGATATCTTGGGCCACTACTCCAGCCAGCATTATCACCAGCCAGCATCGGGCTGGGAAAAATCACAAAGAACATCAGCTTGCCCAAGATGCTGGAGGCTGATAAATTCATGACTAAAAACCAGACAATGTTTATATTATTTAGGCATTAAAATTCTCCTTGATGTTAGATGTAATGATGGTCGCTAGCTTAGATCCAGACCAGGTGCAGCTGTAAATGCTGCACTGTGCCTGGTGACAAAGAAGAAAATAATTTCTGAGCACATATTCATATCCAGCTGATATTAGAATCCAACTTCACCAAATAAAATTGAACATTTGGTAATCCCAGATAGCTTTAAGGATATATTTTGTTCCTATATCACTCTTAATCCATGCAACAAACTTCTACAGGTTGTGGTTATGGCCACCAATTTACATAAAAGAATAATGCTCCTAATGTTGTTGAAAAGATTATACTTTAAATCTAGAAATTGGCCTATTAGTCAGTTCATGAAAGCCAACAATGGTAGAGAGCAATTATCTTCAGATCCTGCCTGATGGCATCTCATGAGTTTGGCTTGACCATTGCCCGAGCAAAGAGGATGGTCTGCTCCAACAGACATGTTCTTCAGTTTTTACAATCACTGTTGAAGGAAGCTGCTGGGATAAATAGATCTTGGGTTGTCGCTGGACAAAGCTTCCATCATATAATTGTCCAGCCACATTCTTACATTTTTACAAGGGTTTCCAAATTACAAAGTCCTTCCTTTGCAATCTTCCCATATATTCTTCTGTTTTTAATTACAAGAACTTCAGGGTCTTTGGCTGAATTCCAATGTATACACCACTGAAATTTTCACCATGGCTATCTTAATTCATATACAGCTTAATTCATATTCAGAGTTAAATCAGAAGGTATAATCAACATAAATTATAACCCAAGATTATAAACTGCCTATATGGGGTTGCACTAGAGGTGGTATTCAGCAGTGGTATTCTGACCAGTTCTGAAGAACCGGTAGCGGAAATTTTAAGTAGTTTGGAGAACAGGCTAATACCACCTCTGACTGGAGATTTTACAGTATCCTTCCCCTGTCATGCTCTCCAAGTCATGCCCACAGAACCGGTAGTAAAAAAAGTTGAATTCCACCACTGGGTTGCACTAATAGAGTGTGCCAAATAATAGGCTCAATGCAATCAAATGCCTCAAACTGGAAATCTAGTTAATGCAAAGTTCCAAGATAAAGTACCTTGCAGTAGTGATTTAGAACATAATTAAATTAATTAGGCACATTAAGATCCATAATAAATGATCTTTTACTTGATCTTGTTGGACAGTCGACTTTGCTGATTTGACAAAAGGACAGACACCAAAATGTTACATCTTAGGACTCTGAAGTTTTCTCCTGAATGCTTGGTTGGGTAACAAGTATTTTCCTCTAACTTTGCCATATGTTATATTCTAATTCCCCAGATTTGGTTGGATCTTATGTTGGATTTTATGTTGGTGAAGAGAAACACACACATAGGAAATATATCAGTGCAGAGCGACACAACTACTGATTCCTGCTTTTAAAGTCACAGGTCTGACAGAGAGGAATTTTACATACGGTGGGACATCTTTCTAAATTACCTGCCTACAATTACCTATTAATGGTAACCTGTAGGTTTTTAAGAAGAAAAATCCTCTCTTATCCCTGAATCTCCATATAAAAGTTAACCTGTAAATACTATATTATAAGGAGGTGTGCTCAAAAAGAAAACGATAACTGACAAGAGATTATATTATATTTGCTTGCTGGGATTTAGTTCACCACAATAGACATACCTAAAAACCAGGTCTTATCCTGTTCCAGCATTATGTAAGTTTGACAGGAAAGGACCAATGAAGTGGGGAAATGAAGGATTAAGTGTAAAATACACCAAATGTTTTAGATCATACTTCTTTATTGTATTGCTGCATTTCAATCTTATGTAAAACCCATACCTTTTCTCCAGCCAAATTAAATACGATGGGCAGTCACATTTCAGTGTGGTAAAAGCTTGACCATATTTGTGTTGTGGAAATTTCTTCAGCTCCTTTTCAGTCATTGAGCGAAAGGCCAGAACCACATCAGACCAGAATGGCATCTCCTCCTCAGGAATGTCCTTAAATATTTGCCAGCTTGTTCATATTCAAGAGAATAAGAGTGTAAAACACAGACATTCTTGGTGTTAATGGTCTCTCCCCAGTCCCCACCCTGAAATAATTTTTCAAAACCAAGCTTTTAAAAATTCACCAAATAAAACCAGCAAAACTGAGTTCCTAATCCACATTAATATGATGTTTAGGCACCATCAATCAAGCTGTATATTTTAATTAGCTTTAAATAAATGTAAGGTGTGGCAGCTTCTACATGTTCCATAATTAAACATATTTCTGCAAATTTGAATACATATTTACTATTCACTGTTCACAAATTCAAAATAAAAAAAACAGTGAATATGTAGATATAGAAATTTGGAAACTTTTCCAGTTGTGTCAGTGTTAGTTTGTTTTTGTTGTTGTCACTATAAAACTGTTAATTAGGCTTGAAGAAGTACCGTATTTTCCAGACTATAAGCTGCTACTTTTTTTCCACGCTTTGAACCCTACGGCTTGTACAACAATGCGGCTTATCTATAGATTTTTCTTCGCTAACTGCCATCAGGGGGCACAAAAATATGACAGACACAAGAGGTCAATGCAAAGAAGACGCTACCAGTAGTTTTTGGCGCGCTCAACTCAAACAGCATGACACGCATGAACGCAAAATATTTTTCACACCCTTATCATAGAAAGTACACGAAGAAAAGCACATGATGCAGCTTTTAAGTTGAAAGCAATCGATCTGTCTATCCAGGAAGGAAATAGGGCTGCTGCACGTAAGCTTGGCGTTAATGAAGCAATGGTGAGACATTGGAGACGGCAGCGTGAAGAACTGATTCAATGCCAAAGGACAACAAAGGCTTTCAGAGGTCATAAAAGCAGATGGCCTAAACCTGAAAGTGTCCTTGAGGACTGGGTGAACACACAGAGAGCAAATGGCCGAGGTGTATCCACCGTGCAGATCCGGCTGAAAGCTAAAACAATCGCCAGCGAAATAGGTATTGAAGATTTTAAAGATGGACCATCATGGTGTTGTAGATTTATGAGACGAAAAGATCTGTCCATCAGGGCACGGACGACTGTCTGTCAGCAACTCCCTTCTGACTATGAGGAAAAAGTTGCAAACTTCCACAAATTTATTGAAATAGAACTAGCCGAGAATTCCATCGGACCAGACGACATCATAAATATGGATGAAGTACCTTCAACGTTTGGCCTGCCTCTAACTAGAACTGTTAACAAGACAGGAGCATCATCCATTATGGTGAAAACAACTGGCCATGAGAGAACGCATGTCACATGTGTTTTGAGCTGCACCTCATCCAGACAGAAGCTTCCACTGATGGTGATTTTTAAGCGGATGACTATGCCAAAAGAAAAACTCCCGAAAGGCATAGTCGTTAAAGTTAACAAAATAGGGTGGATGATAGAAAGCCTAATAACTGAATGGCTGACCAAGTGCTACAGTAAGCGCCCGGGAGGACTTTTTCCTGTGAAAAAATAATTGCTTGTTTTGGACAGTATGAGGGCCCATATAACAGATTCTGTGAAAGCATCCATCAAGAGAACAAACTCAATTCCAGCTGTGATTCCTGGAGGTACAACTAAGTTTTTGCAGCCACTCGACATCAGTGTGAATCGTGCATTTAAAGCGGCACTCCGAGGTGAGTGGGAGGCTTGGATGACCAGCGGCGAGAAATCATTTACAAAAACTGGCCTCATGCAAAGAGCATTCTTTTCTGAGGTCTGCCAGTGGATCCTAACAGCGTGGAGCAGTGTGAAAGAATCCACGATCACCAAGGGGTTTCAAAAGGCTGGACTGCTGCATGGAGAGAACAGCGCAACTTCATCGGTAACTGTGCCTTGAGATGAAAGTAACATTGAGAGCGACACCGACAGAGAGACTGAAAAGTTGTGTGACGGAGATGTTCTGAGGCTCTTCAACTCCGACACTGAAGAAGATGACTTTAGTGGTTTCAGTGCACAGGAGGAGGATGAATGAAAACATTAATGACTTTTCTGTTTTGTTCAATCAGCCATTTTACTGCCGTGTTACAGGCATTGTTTGGAAACAAGTATATAAATAAACATTTACAAAATCATTCTGTGTAAATATCTCATTTCACAACATATATATCTGCGGCTTATAGTCTGGTGCGGCTAATATATGTAAAAATATTTTTTTTCTTTTAAAATTTTGTGGGTGCGGCTTATATTCCGATGCGCTCTATAGTCCGGAAAATACGGTAAATGATTCAGTAGGCTACAGTTAGCCATTCTAATCTTTTTAACCTCTCAGGTTCTGTTTGTCATGGGCTCCTCTAAGCATATATCTAAGCCTTAGAAAATAAAGACAATTCATGTTTATAAAAGAGGACAAGGTATTTCTAAATGATTCCAAGCAGCAAGTTCAACTAGGAAAAATATTGTTTTAAAAATATTCAACTTAACTACCAAAGCCAAGAAAAAAAAAACAAGCATGGGGAGACCAAGAAAAATCTCTGCTAGAGCTATATGGAGTTTTCCAGGACTTCCCATGTGTGGGATACAGTACATAGGGGCATGACCTAAGATAACATCTGCTATTTCTCTGCTTGGAGAGCTTAAGGCAAAGTGGACTGGATATACACTATCTTGATGGAACTTTTAGACATCCTTTCCTGAAGCTGTTAGCCTTAGGACTTAGGTAGCTGTTAAAGCCAATGCACCACATGCCATCATATGCCGTCATCTAAAAGTATGATGGTCTATGAGTTTAATTCCCGGTGAAAGGTTTGAATCCCATAGAATACTTAAATCTGAGGAATCCAAATAAGGATAAACCTGGTGATGTGCTGCCTCTTGGTGATGAGTGCAACTGGAGTTAAGTTTCAACTGGCAGCACTGCCATCTTACAGCTATAAACAGAGTATAGAAGATGTGAAGCAAGGACTGCTCTAAAGCAGTGGTCGCCAACCAGAGGGCCAGGGACCACTGGTGGTCCGTGAGAAAATGTTGGTGGCTCGCAGAGAAACGTCATGCCCAAAGCAATTAATCCAGGCTGCTCAGGAACACAAGGCTGCGCCACCCACGTGGCCCATGGGAATACAAGGCTTGTGTCACTTGCCTTGCGAACAACACAAGGTAGTGGGGGGGGGAAAGGCCGGAGAGGAAGAATTTGCCCCACTTGCCCCATGTGCATTGTCTGGCCACCAGGCTGCTTCTTTCCGCTTCTTTCTTCTTCTGCTTTTGTCTGCACCCAAGGAAAGCCGCAAAAGTCTTTCTTTCTCTCCCCCAAACTCTGCCAGAAATGAGTCTTTGGAACCCTGCAAGACATCCTGCTCCAAGAGGCTGAGCCATTCTGGTGGAGTTTGGGGGAGAGAAAAAAAGACTCCTGCTTCTTCTGCTGCTTTCCTTGCATGAAGCCAAAAGTCTCTCTCTCTCCCCCACCCTGAGAACGGAGTTGGAGATGGTATCCTGCGATCCAAAATAAAGAATCATCAATCGGTAGGAAAATGGAGTGGGGAGTTTTCTTCCAGACTTTTGGGGGGAATTTCCCAGGGTCTCTGGTCCGCGGGATTTAAAATTATATGTTTGGTGGTTCCTGAGGTCCAAAAGGTTGGCGACCCCTGCTCTAAAGAGCAGGCAAGTCATTTTGTTGACCCCTGAACAAAACACAAAAGTGCTGAGAAAAACAATGTTGCAAAATATTGACCACAGGAATGTACAAACTTCTGCTATTGCACCCACCCACTGTTTTCTTATTTTGAAACTGGTTTTGTAAGCAACTGGTTCTACCCACACACTGGAATTTTCCAATAACTCAGCTAAAGAAAGGCAGGAAAAAAGAGTTAATAATAATTAGTAATCCAGAGTTCTATACATATCTCATGGTTAACTGTACAAACCACACTGTTTTGTGCAAGCAAAACAGGGCGAGGCAGTGTATAGATGCACGTAACTCCACATTTGCCCTGGAGCCTCTGAATATTAGAAGGAGCTTTTATTATATACCTTCTACATAAATGGTATACTGTGTAGAAGAGATTTATAATCAGCCCCACCAGCAGAGCCAATTAACAAGATAAACAGGTTGTGTTCAGTATTATGATCCTCCCAAATACAACCTTAGGGTTCTTTCCCCAGTTGAGATATGGTCATATTCAGACTTTTCCCCCTCAGCCATCCCAAAATTCCCAATTCCATCACAACTTTCTGTGTGAACAAAGAGAAGTTCAACTAAATGTACCTAAAATCAATCTAGCACCGCATCCTATTTGTCACTGTCACCAATCAGATGCACTGTGGGAAGTCCCACAGAGGCAGGACTTGAGAGCAATTCTATCTTCTGATGTTACTTGCTGATAACTGGCATTTAACATCAAACCTGCCTTTGAGTATAAAGTACTGTGAGAAGTCAGTGAGCCTCTTATAGTACTGTTTATCAGCAGCACATTATAAAAATTATAGGTCCAAGCCCAGGCTTTTGAAAACTGAAACTCATTTTTAAAAGACAAAAACAAGTGCCGGTGCAACGTATTAATGATTCCCTAAATAAATTCTAAACCCAGTTTAAGGATCACGAGATATAATTCTAAAGTAAATGTGTATATTCTGTTTTTCTTCTGCAGAACTCAAGACTAGGGTTGTCTCCTGGTCCCCACCAGTATTACATGCCTCCCGAATTTTCCCCAATAAAGAGGCTTGATCAGCACAATGCTGAAAGAAATCACAAAAGCATTAATGAATTCTATATTCACCCAGATACCAAGTGAATCCCAGCTTCTGAGGCCTCTGGAGAATTGCAGATGGACAACAGATGGTCAAAAGTTTCCCTAAACCACTGCTTCTGCTGATCAACAGGTGTGCCTGTAGAGAAGAAAGAAAACAGATTTCAAATGGAGGGAAAGCATTTTAAGAAAACCTAGAAAAAGCAGGCATAAAATGGGCTGCACTGAAATTTGTTTATTGGATACAAACTGCTAATGGAAGGTTTTGAGAATCAAGCAGAGATTTCACACAGGAGGAAAGGGACAAAGATGGGGTCTCACACACCCCCAATCCCCATACTATTCATGCTATTTTGGGGGGTCATCCAGACTTCCAGGACAAATTTTCCAAAAACACAAGGAGTCGAAGAAGAGAAGGAGAAATCACAGTGCTCTTTTTCCCACTCCTCTCCTCCAGCAAGAGTAGAACTCTTCCTAATGACCCATTTCTCCCCATTTCGCTAAACATGTGGAATAAAGTGATGTGAGACAATAGTTTGGTTTGCATAGAGGCTAATAACACAAAATGATGGTTGATTCTCCCTGTGAGTCCTAACTATAAATGCAGCTGAAAACAGGAGCCACTAGCTCCCAAGATAAACGGCTAGTACATATGATGAGATGCAGAGGTAGTTATAAATTTATAGAACATAGAATCATGTGGCTGGAAGGGCCCTGGGAGGTCTTCTAGTCCAACCCCTGCTCAAGTCAGGAGCCTTATATGATCCCAAATGGCTGTCCAGTTTATTTTTCAAAACCTCCCCTGATGGAGCATCCACAATTCTGGGAAGCAAGCTATTCCATTGATCAATTGTCCTCACTATCAGAAAATTTCCCGTTACTTCTAGTTTGGCTCTCTCTTTAACAAGCTTCCATCCATTACTTCTTGTCCTGCCCTCTGGACAAGAATTCAGAATAAAGAAGAGGCTGTGGCATAGTCATTGAGACATAATGGCAGACACAGTGGGCAACCTCTGAGGCGGCCTTGGCCTGCTGATTTTACAGGGAACTTAGGCCATCCCATTTGCAATTTCTAAACCATGAAGGATAAAATCCTACAAGTGTGTTACATTTTTTTTTTCACAAAATGAGGGCAACTGTAGAGTATCCTGAGCAAAAAAACGGCTCCAAGAAAGTTTCTCCCACTCCTGGTTTTTCTGTTATTGATGATACCCTTCAGAATTTGGCTACATTAATTACTTATTAGGAGGAGGGCAAGTACAACAAGTCAGCATCACAGTTTGTCCTTGTTGAGACTCCCTCTTTGTAGAGTCTAAAAATGCAAGAAATGAGGAGTTTAAATCAAAATCACGTGAACGTTTATAGATGAAGTAGGAAAGTCCCATATAGGCCAATTGTAGGATATATGAATGTGTTGGGAACCTATTGCCAAACAATTTGTATCATTATTGTCATCATCATCACCACCACTATCCTCCACAACAATTGTGTCATGGAATATAATATCTGTACTAGAATGGCATGTGTAAAATAGCAGGAAACTATTATTCCCAAGAATTAAGATAAGATAGACTCTTCCTGACATGGACAATTTATTTGGTGATTTAACACTTAACATCTTAACACTGTCCAGGAAAAGTAATAGCTTGTACCATCATATACAGCATGGAGGTACTCTGGAAAATTTAGAAAGGCATCCAGTCTTAAAGATAAGCAGATAGTGTCTCTTTCTGAATAAATTACAACAGCTTCAGCTGTCTTACTCAAAATCAGAGGTGGTATTCAGCAGGTTCTGACCAGTTCTGGACAACCGGTAGCGGAAATTTTGAGTAGTTCGGAGAACTGGCAAATACTACCTCTGACTGGAGATTTTACAGATTTTACCAAGCCATGCCCACAGAACCAGTAGTAAAAAAAATTGAATCCCACCACTGCTCAAAATGTACCAGTTAAAAGGCTGGAAGAGCTGTACTTCCTAGAAAATTGATTTCGGGGCTACAAAGTAAAAATCGGGGGAAAATAGGCATAATATAAATACTTGGATAACTTCAAATTTTGCTTTACGAAATGTAACTTTTGCTTGCCTGAATAAAGATGTGGGATAAGCATTCCTGCAGCAACGTCACTGGTCGTGTGAGGAGAAAATCTATCAGCCATGACAGACACACTGCAGTTTGGAATGGAGTCCGAAATGTACACAGCTGTGGATAAACCGATCAGACCGGCACCAACAACAACAATCTTTGCCTTGGACATGTTCTGCTAAGAGGAAGAGGAAGAGGAAGAAGAGGGTCTGAGTTTGAAGACAAGGCTTCTGCATGGTTGGTTGCCAAGAAATCTACTCAACATAGCCATGGGGTAACTAGGGCAGAGGTCCCCAAACTTGGCAACTTTAAGACTTGTGGACTTCAACTCCCAGAATTCTCCAGCCAGCATAACTGACTGGAGAATTCTGGGAGTTGAAGTCCACAAGTCTTAAAGTTGCCAAGTTTGAAGACCTCTGAACTAGGGATTGAATGGAAGCTGAAGGATACTAAAAAAAATACTTATACTATGTAACATTTTATAATATCTCAACTAATTCTATTACACATACTTAATTCTCCACAGAAAAACAGAAAAGATATGAAGGAGCTCTTAAGCCATACTCTGTCCTGCTTGGGTGAAGGGATTTAACAGGAGAATGTGACCACCCATATGACTGAATGGTCCCATTTGGAGACAATTAAATTGGCAACTGGCAACCAGTTGTATTATGATCTGCCATGAGGTAGGTTTTTCTTTTTGTTTAATCATCATCATCATCATTTTAGCCATTGTCTGTCCATTGCAGGATGAAGGCCTCTTCCACATGTTTCCAATCAATAAGACCCTGAGCTTTCTTTTGCCAAATGGGCCCACAATACTTGCTGATGTTGTCACTCCATCTTGTTTTAGATTTCTTTCATGGACTCATTTTATCACGTGGGATCCATTCTACAACTGCCTTGATCCACCTGCCATCAGTTCTTTTTGCTATGTGACCAGCCCATTTCCATTTCCTTTTTTTTTACTCTCTTGATGATATCCTACACTTTCATTTGTTCTGTAATCCATGTGCACATCTTGTCTTGTGATGCCAGACATGTATCTTTCCATGGCTCTTTGCACCACTCCTAGCTTGTACATTAATTGTGAGGTTAGTATCCAAGTTTCACCATATTATACTATGATTTATTATGGTTTAATGTTGTGGCCCCGATTCCCGAGCCTGTGCTGTCAGAGGAAGAAGACCTGGAAGATGAGGAGGAGGAACTGAGAATGCCTTTCTCTCCAGGACCTTCCTCTCCGGCAATGCCTTCCTCCCTGATAATGCCCCAGGTTTCATCAGACAACCGAGAGGAACAGCCTGAGATTAATCAGGAGGAAGGCATATCGGAGCAGCCCGACAAGGAGTAAAGAGGAAGAGTATTGGCTTGATCCTACGGAGCATCGTAGGGAGAAACGTGAGCAGCAACGTAGGAGGTGTGCGAGGGTCAGAGTGTGAGCTGAGTCATTGAGCCACACCCTACAGGGGATAAAAGTGGGTGTGTTTTCGGCTGGAACTTTGTACGGGACAAAGTTTAATCTTACTTCAGATTTTCTTCGTGAATGATTTTTGTGGACTGCCTTGTAATTTCCTGTGAGTAGATTTTTATTTGTTATCAGTTCGGACTTGGCAGGCAGAGGGTGTTGGAATGCCAAGGATATTATCAGTTCCAAAGAATTAACTCTGTGAAGTCCAAGCCAGCTTGCCTGCCTGTGTTTGTATGAGTTTGTATTCCTTCATCTTTTGGGAAAGAAGAAAAGTGAGACTGAACAGTTTAATATAGCACTTAGCCTTATATAATGCTTCACAGTGCTTTTACAGTCCTCTCTAAATGGTTTACAGTCAGCATATTGCCCCCAACAATCTGGGTCTTCATTTTGTCCACCTTGGAAGGATGGAAAGCTGAGTCAACTTTGAGGTGGTGGGACTTGAACCGCTGAACTGCTGGCAATCAGCAGTCAGCAGAAGTAGCCTGCAGTACTGCACTCTAACTACTGCTGTGCAAGTAACAGCCTATTTTGTCTTATTCAATAAATAGTAGTTTAAGAGCTGGAGTTGGCAGCTCGCAGCTGGCACGATTGCATTTAAATACCAAATCAAAAAGTAAGGTAAAACAACTTTTCCTACCTTGCTAACTTTAGCCGTGTTGACTCTTAGGGGCAGCAATGATCCATTCTCTTCTTTAAGCTAAGACAAGCCGGTCATCGTTTGCCTAAAATCAAAGATCGGTACAAAATGCAAAAGATTAGACTCCGGTTCAAAAAAAAAAATCAATGCAAAACACAGAATGTGCAAAGAAAACTAGCAAGAGGCCTCATGCTGACACTGTGCCCTTGTCTAAAAGCATCAACAAAGATGTTCAGAGACTTACTCTTAGGTCAGGCACATGTTATTTACTTGGTTGAAACTGCTTCTTCAAGGTTTTTGTAAGTAAATAATTGGAGGACCAGGGTGGTTCTTTTTTTATTATTATTCTTGTGACCTATGATACTCATCACCCTGGGAGAGCTTAACTGATGTATGCATGCAATGTTCCCTGTGCAATCAAGTTAACTAGCTGGAAGTAGCTAGGGAAAAAAGCAAGGTACATCAACACTATTATGAGACTTTTTTAAAGTCAGTAGCTCAGGGACAGCGAGTCCCTTCCCTTCCCCTTCCTAAAGCATGCTGAACAAAAATCTATTCTCAAGTTACACAACTTGTTTAATTTCAACAGTATTCTTTTGTTGACAGAATTATCAACGCAATGAATCAGAAACCTTTGCCAATATTTTTCTGCTGCACATCCAGACCTGCTTTCGGCCCATCAGAATGGCCCACACATGGACTTAGCAGAATCAAAACTTCCTAGTTTAACTTAATAAGCAACATTAATTCATAGGTGTCAATAGATAGGCATGCTGGATAAGAGATCTGGAGAGGACATCTGTAAGCTCATTCTAAGTGCTGTTAAGGTACAGTGCATTCCTCCAGTTCCTAAGCCAACAGAAAACTCATTAAGTAATTTGTGCTGTCCCAAAAGACGAGTTCAAATCTGCCAAAGGAATGAGACTTGCAAATTACAATTTTTACTGCAAGATAATTTAAAGAGAGAGATTGGCAAATTTCACTGGCTTCCTTTCCCCTCTCTCTCAAAATAAGCATCAGGTAGGAAAAATTACCATCAATCCCAGTCCATGGAAGAAAGGTCCACCCTGGTGAATGTAGCGTCATCTGTCTTTCTAATCACCTGTGTGGTAGTTAAACCACAGACTGGTTTCCGAAAGTTTTTCTGCTGACTGGGCACCGTGCATGCATTAAGACAGCTCCTTCCACTTAATCCTGGACCATTCTCCACCCCACTGCACAGAAGGTCCAGAAAACTGGTTAGCCTGTAACAAATCAATCACCCTTCCTGTCACTTGAGCTAGAAGAGAATTTGGCAGAGAATGCTTGTCACTTTTCCTCAAACTCCAGAATGACCCTCATTAATAATGCTACAAGTTGTTAGCAAGTGGTTGCACCTGAAATTATCCCAGGTGGTCAAAATAGTACTGAATAAGAAAAATGGCACATCCTTCCTTCCAAAGTCATAAAAAAGGTAATAAATGTACCAAACCCTTTGCCGGCAAAAACAACAAAACATTTTGACAATTTTTGCACACAGAATCAGCAATACTGTTTCTTCCTTGTTAAATCAACCCTCAGCCCCTTTCTTTTTTTTTCCCCCTGGATCCAGTGAAAGACTCTTGAACATTTGTTTAATGATATTATCTTTGTTTATTGGTGAAGTACAACAGATGGGAGTAATACAATTATGATAGCTCAATAAAACACATGAATACAGTTAATGTCTGTACAAACAATCAACATGCCGAAGTTTTAAGAAATGGAAAACATACTTCCTATGATTTAAAGATGAAGGAAATTTATCCTCACATTTTGTTTAATTTCTATTGAATTCCTCAATGAATGTTTGAAAAAGGATGGATTCTTTTTTGGTTGGTATCTTAAGACATTTGAGGGTTGTTTTATCTGCATGATTTTATCGTGTTCCTTCATGGTTCTTTCTTGGTCCCACATTAATACATAGGATAATACAATTTTAGGAAAAAACATAAGCTATATATGTAGTTGTGATGATGTTTTTATTAAAAAGTATGGCTTGATGTCCCACAAACATGATTATTCTATGTAGAAGGAAAGAAACACTCCTGATGTTAAAAAAAGGATTTGATGGATGTGTTCTTTATCATCTAGAACAGAGTTTTTCAAACTTGGCAACTTTAGGAAGTGTGCACTTCAACCTCCAAAACTGAAGTAATATATTTATATATGGTCTAGATCAGGGGTCTCCAACCTTGGCAACTTTAAGACTTGTGGACTTCAACTCCCAGAATTTGTTGCCTGAGGAATTCTGGGAATTGATGTCCACAAGTCTTAAAGTTGCCAAGGTTGGAGACCCCTGATCTAGATTTCATGTTGGAGGATTTTAGTTTTTGTTAATTAAATATATTTTTCTTAAAGTAACAAATGAAAACAGATTGATTTTATTTTAACCATATGTTTAATAACAGCTCCAGTGATCTACCAGAAGACTGCTCCTTTCCAAAGGCATATCAGGTATACTTCAGCCACTCCTTTTTAGAATGCCAAGACATTCTAGACCAGTTTTTTCTAAATCAGATATTGTAGATCACGGGTGTCAAACTCGCCATGTCATATTGCTGTCACATGACATTTCACAAAGTTTTCCCCCTTGTGGAGCTGAGGTGGGCATGGCCTGCTCATGACACATCTGGCCCACGGACCGCCAGTTTGTAGATCAATATGCTGGTTGGGGAATTCTTGGAGTTGGAAGTCCACACTTCTTAAGAGTTGCCCAGTTTAGGGAGATGGGAGGAGCCTGCGCCGTGGCGATACGGTTTGCAATCGAGCTCCTCGATTGCAGCCGATATCTCCGCTACCGGCCGGTCCAACGGACCTCACGCTGTCCCGTAGGGGGCAGCCATCGTGAGCGTACCCTGAGGACTCCGGGGATACCGCAAAATCCCTGGAGAGCCCGGGTGAAGCTCTTCTTGCCAGCGGCGGAGAGGCAGCCCCATGCTGCTGAAGCCGGGGCAGCTCCAGAAGGAAAGAGTTTGAGAAAGAGTTTGTCGGTTGGGTGAGAACTTTTTTTTTATTTAATTTTTGAGTTTTGAAAGTTTACTCTGACTATTTGAAGAAACCTGTGTGATTTTTGTTTTTTTTGACAAAACTGACTAAGCGGCGTTCTTTTTAGGGAAACGTCAAAGAGAGAATCCATTTTTTTTTCCTTTTCTTCGCTTCCGGACTTTATTGTTATTTATTGGATAACTGGACTGTTTTTTTTATATATTCATATGTTTTATTCTTCTTCTGGACTTTTTATTTTTGGGCTAGAAGCTTCTCTTGATTTTGTTTGATTTTGTGCTTTTGCTTTTGTGTATTCCACGTTCCACGGCTTTCCCTTTCCAGAGAGGAGGGGGAAAGTGAGAACTAAGATACTTTGTAACACTGCCACCTAGAGGCTCGGAAATATTTTACTTGAACTGGAAAAAACAGACTCTTCTTCTCAAGGACATCCTCTGATAAGATAGAGGAAAGCACTCTGTGGAATATTATTACAGGTGTCTTTCTGGATATTTATGGCTTGCTTTGAAGCTTGTGGGAAAGAGAAGGGAGTTATAATTAGAGCCTTGGATAATTAAATAGAGTGCAGTGTATTGTTGCTTATTCTCTTTTTCTAATTTTTTTCTGAGTTCTGCCAACCCCTCCACTAACATCAAGGTCTCTACTTTTAAGCTTGATTTATTTGCAAAGGAAGCCTCTGGATTTCTTTTCTTTTTTTTTTTTACTTTTATTTTATTTTGATTTAATTTGCTTTATTTTTCTTTTGCCCATTTGGATCCTGTTTTTTCTGTTTTCTTTTTTTTTTTTAATGTACATTAGTGGACTATTTTTTTTCTTTCCTTTTTCAATTGAGGTTTCTTTTTTTTTTTTTTTTTTGCTGGACTAAGGTGTGGAATTTGAAGAAACTTATTTTTCTTGGTTTTTGTGTTGTTTTGTTTTTTTCTTTTTCTTTTTCCTTCTTCTTTTTGGCTTTGTCTTGTTTATTATTATTATTGGGTTTTTATTCTTACTTTTACTCTTTTTCATGGATTATTTTTTTTTTATTGGATTAAGGTCAGGAAGAATTTGAAGAATTTTTTCCTTTTTTTTTCTCTCACTATTGGCTTTTTTATTGTTGGCCTTTTTATCTTGGATTATAACTTCATATTTTTTTTGTGGATTAAAATTTGAAAGAACTTGAAGAGTTGGAACCACTTAAAATGAGTAAGAAACTTATATCTTCGGTGCCTCTATGTCTGCTTCTGCCTCCCCACCTTCTGGACAGCGCCAATTCAGACATTGTTAAAGCAAGATAAAGAAAAAGAAAAAGAACAAGAAAGAGTATCCTTTCAGATGATTATGCAAGGAATTCAAGATCTTAAGGTAAAAATGGATACTATTGAACAAAGTACAAGTAGGATGGAACAGATGATGGTAAAATATGAGGAGAGACTTCAAAATGTTGAAGAGGGGGCAAACAAAGAGAGGAGAAGATTGGAAACATTGACAATAGATTAACAGTGATTGAATAAGAAAAAGTGAGATGTTGAAGTGGGAGTTGGATAGATCAGAATTTTATCTCAGATTTCAAAATATAGAAGAAGAAAAAGGACAAGATTTGGCCACGATAATGGTAGGAATTTTGGCGGAGGCGCTTCGAGATAACAGAAGAGAAGATGATGGATGGAATAGATGAGATATATCGAGTTTTACAAGATATGCGATGAGAAATAACCTACCCAGAGAAGTTCATATTAGATTTATTAAAAATCTTTGAAGACACAAGTATTGCAAGTAGCAAGAGAGAAGCCACTGAAATACAAAGGTAAAGAAATTTTGGTTTTAAAACAAATACCTAGAAGAGTGAGAGAGATGAGAAGAGAATATCGATTCCTGACTAAAAGGTTATTGGAAAAAGAGGTGTCTTACAGATGGTTGATTCCAGAAGGATTGATGTTTACGTGGCAGGAACAGAGACATAGAATTGATTCAATCGAGAAAGCAGAACTGTTTTGTGCAGAGGTTCTTGGAGGGAGAGAAGGAGGAGTAGGAAAGGAGGTCTCATCAATTGAACCCCAAGAGGAACAAATGGAGATTGGAAAAGAAGAAGGTGCAGTAGGTGGACAAGTGGATATTAAAGATCAACGTGAGGCAAGACCCACGAGAGTGGTTAAATCTAAATATAAAATATAATTATGGAAGAGAAAAACTGATTACAATGAATATAAATGGACTGAATTCAGCTGCTAAGAGAAGGAAGACTTTCCATAAATTAATGAAATTAAGGTTTGATATAATTTGCTTACAAGAAGTTCATATTAAAAAGCAACATGAACAATTGTTATTACAACCAAAATTAGGGAAATTGTTTACCTCTTTGACACAATCCAAGAAAAGAGGGGTGGTTTTATATATTAAAGAGGCCATTCCAGCAAAAATGATTTATACAGATGATGATGGGAGAATATTAATGGTAGAAACAATGGACAATAATAGAAAGATACTTTTGATTGCAATTTATGCCCCGAATGATAAACAGGAAGAATTCTATAGAAAATTACATACTAGGATTGCTGAACTTGACTATGCTAATATAATTATGATGGGAGACTTTAATGGAATTGTGGATAATAAACTTGATTATATCGCAACAGCAGTAAAGCATAACAGAAAAATTCTTCCTAAATCCTTTTTTAAAATGATAGATGAACTAACTTTAAAAGACATATGGAGAGAAAGAAATGATAAATCTAAGCAATTTACGTTCTATTCAAATAGGCATTTATCATGGTCCAGACTGGATATGATTTGGATCTCAACAGATTTAATGTCTAGTATTCAAGAAGTAAATATTGAAACAAGCACTTGGGCTGACCATAACCCATTGACAATTAAATGGAAGGGACAAGGGAAAAGATCGAGATGGACATTAAATAATACTATTTTAAAGGATAAGGAATTTATACAATGGATGGAGAAAGAACTGGCCTTTTTCTTTAAAGAGAATAGAAAAGAAGACACCTCAACACAGAATGTTTGGGACGCAATGAAGGCCTATGCTAGAGGCTTGATAATAGACTATACAAGAAAAAGGAATATTAGGAAAAGGCAAACTCTTAAAGCCTTGGATGACGAATATAAGAGACTTGAAAAAGAATTACAGAAAATACCACACAGAAAAGATGTCAAACTGAAACTGGATATAACTAAACATAAAATGGACTTAATAGAGAAAGAAGAACTGGCACAGAAAATTAGGAATGCTAAACAGAATTATTTTGAGGATGCAAATAAGCCAGGTAGATGGCTAGCATACAAATTGAGAAAGGAGAAAGAGTCGAGGAAAATACTGCAGTTAATAGATCGACCAAGGTAAAATTTGTTATGGCAGCAAAGAAAAAAAGAAATTATCTATGATTTTTATAAGCATTTGTATAAGAAAGAAGACATTGATGAGGAGAAAGTTAAACAATACTTGCAGAATGTAAATTTACCTAAGATATCTAAAGAGATTGAAGAAATGCTAGAAAGCAATATAACAATGATGGAGCTAAGCCAAGCACTTAAGAAACAAAATAATGGAAAGAGTTGCCCAGTTTAAAAAGCACAGAGTCCACTTTTTCCTGCAGCCTAAGCCAGCCTGGCCACAGATGGCAGAGCACAATAATGGGGGAGGGGGAGAGGGGAAGGAGGGAAGGGAAAAATAATATGCCAATATCAGCCTCAACCAGCCAAAGTCAGTCCATGGCTACAGCATTATGTGTGTCACATATAACTTGCATACCATAACATACGACAGAAGAAAACAGAAACTTTTTAAATGCATGATAACGACTTGATAGCCAGGCAGCTTTCTCTTACAAATGCTCAGTTATTGTCCCTATTTTAAAAATGCCCAATCGCACATCACACATTTACAAATGCCCAATCGTATACTAAAAACATGGATATGTTTGCCTGTATGTGTCAGGTTTCTAAGTGATGAAATCCATTTTTTAAAAAAAGAGCAAAGTCCATCTTCCAAAACAATTTCTTTTATTTAGGAAATCAGCAAATTGGCAAAGTCTGTTGTAATTCCGGATCTGACACAACCCGGATTACACCACATAATTTTGGAAGTTAGAAATAACCCCCCAAAGTCCTATTTCCCATAGAAGTAAATCAACTTTTCCTGGTGTCTTCAATCTCCACCTCCAGGTCTCAATGTGGTCAGCTTTTGTTCCCACGGGAAGAAGAACCACCTAGCCTAAACAACTCTCTCTATCTCCACTCCTCCCACCTTAGGAATGTGGCAAGCCCGAAACCCTTCCCCCTATAACCAGAAAAGAGAAAGAAAGAAAAGGAATATATAATAAGGCTAAATAAAATGGCTACGCATGTCAATTTTGGGCTTGACAGTATGTGCTAGCCATTTAAAACAAATATTTCATTTTTTTGAATGGAGTGAGGAATGACTTTTGTGGTTTCTTTAAATTGTATTTTTTTCTTTCTATGATTTTTATTTTGTGCTATGGATCTATCTAGAATATCTATCTATATCATGAATCATAGCAGCAGACTCAATCATGGAGATGTTTTGTACTTTTCAATTGGTCAGGTGCAAGGAGAGGCTCATGATATTCCTATCCTGTCCTCAGTATCCAATGGCTGCAAAAGGGAAGATGATCCCACCAACAATGTGCAAACAGTTTGGAAGGATTGAGGAGTGGAAATATTGCTGTTTTGAAGTGTACAAAATGACACCTTGGCAGAGATTTATGGTACTGGGTATCAATTTGACATGTAAGTGCTTAAAGTACATACATGTTTAGAAACACTATCTAAGAATACCTTTGCTACAGACTTCATATTCTATAGCAATTTTATCTTTGATTTATATATAAATAGATGCAGTTTAGGAAACAAGTTGAGTTTTTAATGGGTTTGAACAAGATGTCTTTTGCAATCTGTTTAAAAATAGCTGAAAAGCTTGAATTTCTACGTAGTTTTGCCATTTTACTGATCTGTTTTGCTTCAAAACAAGAATCTGAACTTTGAACTTGGCAAGAAAAAATCCAGTTGATAATTTCCCAAATATATTACCTGGAAAGGGCTACCAGTTAAAAGAACAGCTGAAATATTTGTTCTTTGTCCCTTCTAGGAAAGAATACAGCATTTTTTTTAATGTGTGTGGATTCCTGCCATACCTGTCCTTTCAAAAGTCACATTGCAAAAGGTTTCGTAGACCAAAGGACTTTCTAAACTTCTCTGAGGATTTTCTCAGAGTTCTCTTTGAGTATTTGATAGTTAGACTTACAAATTGAAGATGGCTAGCTAAACTCCTCCCTCCAATTAACTTTTGTAAGTGTTTTATTTGCAAGCATTCATGAATTTTTATTAAGATGGGGTTTTAAAACCACATATACAACATGCTTTGCTTTATTTTATTTCATCAATTAGAAAAAACAAATGCTATCATGGGAATTCTGGGAATTGAAATCCATACACATGAATGATTCCCCCCAGGTTGGAGAAAACTGCTCTGGAAAACGTATTTTATTTATTTATTTTTATTTATTTTATTTTGTCAAGCGATTATTAGATAACAGGTATATAAGTATAAACATGGTTATGAATACATGAAATGGATATGAATAAGAAAAAAAGAAACAATATACTGCATAGTAGCCTGATTCATAGTAGCCAGATCATGTCGAGTTGACTTTTATTGCTAAAGAAATTATTTGTCTTAGACTACATTCCCACCATTCTGTAATCTGCGGAAAGATAAAAATTCATAATCTATAGCTATAATTCAGAATCTGACAACAAAAAATGAACAATTCACTTACAGAATCCAAGCTATTTGGCTCCTAGAACTTTTGCTTTGATTTCTGAATGAACTTTCAGATATTGTTACTATTGTCATCATCCTATTTAAATAATAGCATCTTGAATGTTTCAGTGTGTCCTTCCCAAATTGTGGGATGTGGCTAACAATATGCTAAATCAGTATATAAAAAACAAAACTGCATGCAGTATTCCAGGTGTGGCCTTGCTAAGGCTTTATAGAGTGATACTAGTACCTCACATGATCTTGATTCTATCCCTCTGTTAATGCAATTTAGGATTGCATTGGCTTTTTTGGCTGCTGCTGCACATTTGCTGGATCATATTTAATTGATTGTCCATTAGGACTCCAAGATCCTTCTCGGTTACTATTATAAGCCAGGTTCTACCTAATCTGTACATCTACTTTTGGTTTTTCTTGTCTAAGTGTAAGACCTTACTTTTCTCTACATTAAATTTCATTTTGTTATATAGGCCCAGTGTTCAAGGCAGTCGAGATCCATCTGGATCTTGAGTCTATCTTCTAGGGCAAGGGTGTCCAACTCGCATTGGTACAGCATTCTCACATGACATATCACGACTTTACCCTCCTTATCTACCAGCATGTGACATATCTGGCCCGCAGGCCCCAAGTTTGACAGCCCTGATCTAGGGGGTTGTATATTCCCACCAGCTTAGTATCATCTGCAAATTTGAGTTCCCCTTCCATTCCCTCATCTAAGTCATTATGAAGATATTGAGGAATGAGCCAAAGACAGAACCTTATGCTTACTTTCCCCTCCATATAGATCATGGTGGGATTCAAAAAATTTTTACTATCGGTTCTGTGGGTATGGCTTGATGGGCATGGCAGTGGAAGGATACTGTAAAATCTCCAGTCAGAGGTGGTATTTGCTGGTTCTCTGAACTACTCAAAATTTCCGCTACCGGTTTTCCAGAACTGGTCAGAACCTGCTGAATACCACCTCTGATATAGATGTAGTACCATTTTTGCTCATATGACTATTATGATAAAATATATCATCACTAAGGAATACTTAAAGTAGCCTTTAAATGATGGTGAGCAATAGTAACAAACAAACCTTATAAAAATTAATTTATGAGAAGCAAACTGATGTTTCCTGTTATTTCAATGTTCATCTCAACTACCCAGCTCCTTTATTTACAACTGAATTTCTTTTGGGAAAATGGGTACACTTAAAAAAAAACTGGGTTCCAGATACTTGTCAATGTTATTTTCTAAAGATGCTTATGGAATCCAGTGGCTTTCATGGAAATGAAGACAAAGATGAAGGGAACTTTTGCAGAATGTTACCTGGTTGGTGTGGTCACGGTTGTTTTGTAAATTTTGTAAAAAAATACAGCAACTCAAGTAGGGCAGAAAACTTGCTCGCAAATTTATTTTCTGCAATGCAATCTTTTCTTGGCAGTGTTATATGGTGAATGATAATTTAACTCCAAAACAATAATCTGCATTTAGTAAGGGCTTTAAAGGCTGGATCATATGTCTACGACTACTCCATGACTGACAAGTGAAATCTTTGACCTCAAACAGCTGACTAATATGGAGGTACAAAAAGCAGCACTCCAGTCAGCCAATCCCACCCCTCTTGGGAAAATACCTCCTTTGGTGTTCTTAACAAAACTTTTTTTCCTTGCAAGGAGGCAAAAGGGAATAAGATTACAAGGCATTCTCCTCTCTATCTCCAACTAAAAGTATATGGGAAAGGTGGGAAGGAGGCAAGCCAAGAGGACAGAAAACTCTTGCCAATGAAAAACTGTCCATTCCCAAATGTGAGTGTCCCTTAAATTAAACAGTAGATTTGTCAAGCCAGAAGTGAATCAGATCAGCTGCTCAATGTAAGAAAGCCACACAGAAATACAGAGGAACAGTACATGCACCCTCAAACAAGGCCACAAACTCTCTTTGGAGGTTTTCTTTTAAAAAAAGAACCTGTCAGAGCAATATTGAGGCTATCTCTCTTTTTATACTTTTCATGGCTTCCTCGCCATCTTGGTTGAAGTCAGAAACTTGTGATAACTAGATCTTGTGAATAAAAGTTCAGCTAGGCTAATAAAAGCATTTCCTTCCTTATGGATTTTGAATTTGACTTTTGCTTACTCAAAAATAAGCCCCATTTCCAAGGAGTAGCTCCTGTTCCTAAATAACCGCATAGCGTTTTTGCTGAGCGTTTATGGCACATAAAGCTTTCTTAGAGATTTATCAAACAGGTGGGTTCTATAAAAGCATATGCTGTAAAAAAAAAAAAAAGATGCTAACTATTAAGGAGTCACCGGACACTTTGCTTATTTTTAGTGCAAAAGGTCGGTAGCTCTGGTCATGCCATTGCTTCAGTAAAATAAGAAAAATTACAGAACGAATATGAGAATATATTTCCCCCCAAAACACTTTAATGCTGTCAGGAGTTTGAGTGTATCAATAAATACCACTCACTAAGCTTATTTCATAAATGTTAATGACAAACCATCACTTTTCAAGAATCAAGCCTCTGTGTGTGTGTGTTTGTGTGTTTCAAAATATCGTTCTTCCAAAGTTAGTTAAGACAAGGAAAAAATATTTAAAAACCTATTGATGGCTTGATCAATATCAGGGAAGAGCAATTTCTCCACGGGTGCAAAAAAGAAAACTTATGTTGCTGTAAAGTACAACTTAACATACGTTTCATGTACAAGCCTGCATTTGCAAGAATTGACGTAAAGCTTTCAAGAACCACACGTATTACATGGGGAAAGGAGAGGGAGGACAGAAATACCTTTCTTCTTCGCAGAAGAAACCTGATGCTTTCTGACAAGCGCGGCTTTCGCACAGAAGCGTTGCGTATCAGAGAATCAGGCGGATCCAAGCTCAACACCGGAAAACATGACTCCAGTGGGCGGAGTTATCATGATTAGCCAACTCTACTAGATTCTGATTGGACGGAGTGGGAGAAAAGACGTCTTCTGCTCCTTTTTTTTTAAATTGTCGCTCGCGCGTGCGCGTTCGAAAAGTCTTGTGAAAGATGCGACTTTCGGAGGAATTTCCTTTTGAGGCGGCAGCCCTGGGACTGCTATTTGAAGACATGGGGGAAAGTATTTGAATGGTTGCTTTGCTACAGTCTTTATATTCAGCACGGCTAAATTGTACGAGCACAATAGTAGCAAAAAAACAACAACCCACAGGTAACATGTGAACATTCCGTGTGATTTGGTTATGGATTAGCACAAGGGTCTTCAAACTTGGCCAGTTTACGACTTGTGGACTTCAACTCCCAGAATTCCTGAGCCAGCATGACTGGAGGAGGAATTCTGGGAGTTGACGTCCACAAATCTTAAAGCTGTCAAGTTTGAAGACCCCCTGGAGCATATCGCATGAAAGATAGTTATGCAATAGGATATCTCAGAGTTCTGCCTTGCTCTTCAGCTTATTTACAACTGACATAGTTGAGGGCACAAATGGGAGTCTTGGCAAATCTGCAGATGACACAAAGGAGGTGAAGAAAATTGTTAATTTCACAAAACAGGCTGAAGGTTCAGTGATAAGTAGTTCTGTTTAGCAAAGCTCTGGATCCAGTGATGAGAATTGTGAGATGCTAAGTTGGTACCTTGGCTTGGCAGAGGTTGTGAGAAAGTTCTGGGTGTTCTGAAAAACGACAAGGTAAGCACAAGGCGCACTGTGCTGCAGCTGCCAAAGGAGCCAATGTTTTGAGCCACAGAAGTGGAGGCTGGTACAGAGGTACAGTATAATGTCAAGATCATGGAAGTGATCATTCTGTTCGAGACAGCATTGGTCAGACAGCAATTGGAATACTAGGTTGGGTTTTGATTTCCCCAAACAAGCAGACTGCTGAGAAACTGGAGAGTGTAGAGAAGAGCATCAAATATAGTGAAATCCTTGGAGATTAAACTCCATGAAATAATATTAAAAGAATTAATTATATCTAAACTTTAAGAAGAGAAGACAAAAGGGGAGACATAATAGCAGTCTTTTAATACTTGAAGAGCCATCACAAGAAGCCATGCATTTATTCTCTGTAATGCCTTACAGAAACAAATTCTTTATAGAGAGAGGTCCAATCCCAAAATAAAGAGTAATTTGCTGATCATAATAGCTCTTAAAGAGCGGAATACCTGGCCTTCTGAAGTTATGGGTATTCCATCATGGGGTTTTCAAACAAAGGACAATCTGAGACGGCTCAAGAATTCTTATCCTAGAGAGGGGTTTAGGGTAGAGGACATCTTCTTCTAGGCTTTCCTATAGTTATACAATTTTATAAACTTAGTCAAATGTAATTCATTCATTAAATCAGGGTGAATCAATCCATGGTTTAATATGATATGGGAGTGTAGTCACTAAACTAATCCAAGCGTAGAATCAGTGTTATGTAGGTTTCTTACTGGGAATTGAATACAGTTTGAAGGTGACTTTACCATTGTTTTTACCTGTACAGAAGTGAATTTCATACAACTTAGAATAGAAAAGTAGAGGTTCCCTTTTGTCACCCCTCCTCCATGAGTTTTTGCTAATTTTTAAATTCCATTCCATCTTCATTTCCTGGCAGTACACCCTATCCAACAATTAAGTAGAGCTAGGTCTAATACTTGGATTAATACTTCCAAAATTGATAGAACTGAGCTTGCAGAATACCAGAAGTTAAAATATGAGTGGATTATGGTTCAGTGAAATGAGTGAACCCAGAGCAATTGCAACTGTTCTACGCTTGGACCGTTGAATACAGGCAATTGTGATAGCCATCAAGAATTTCAAAATGTACAGTAGAGCAGTGTATTTATGGGGCCAACTGAAAGACTGAAAGGTTTTGAGACCTCCAGAATTTCTCATCAGGACAAGGAAATAAAGGAAAGCAGGGATAGAAAGAGATTGAAACTGAAGTGATGGAAACTGCATTTAATCTTATGTTTTGGCATGTGTAAACTGGGGCTGCTGTATCCAGATCATTGCAAGACAGTAGAAAAATCTCCTGCACGTGGTTCTTATCATCTTGTGATTGTTAGCTAGCACTAGCATTGACAATGAACTTGACATTCTCTTTCTTGAATTTAAAAAACATTGATATAAAAGCATTAGTAACTTTAGCTCAAACTATGTAAGAATCCACTGGAAAAATGTCTGGTACATTTTGTTTATGTACACTAATCAATCTAATTACATATAAGGTAGTTCTTGACTTACAACCATAACTGAACCCAAAATTTCTGTTGCTAAAAAAGAGAGTTGTTAAGTGATTTCCCTCATTTTATGACCTTTCCAGAGTCGTTAAGTGAATCACTACAGTTGTTAACTTAATAACACAGTTGTTAAGTGGAATTTGGCTTCTCCATTTACTGTGTTTATCAGAAAGCCTAAAAAGGTGATCACATGACCCCCCCAAGACACTGCAACTGTCATACGTACATGCCAGTTGCCAAGAATCCAAATTCTGATCATGTGACCGTGGGGATACTGCAATGGTCATAAGTGTGAAAAACGACCATAAATCACATTTTTCAGTGCCATTGTAACTTCAAATGGTCACAAGACAAATGGTTTTAAGTCAAAGACTAGCTTTATAGTATTGCCAGTGTACAATACATTATTAAAAACTGGAGTAAATGCTGAACATAATGCACATACTTTTTATTAATAGAGCGCTTTAATGTATTGGTTTCATTAGATCTTTTCCTGTTGCCTCCGTGCACTTGTAATGGGAGCCTTGGTTCCACATTGAAAGTGGGTTTGCTTTTAGAGGCATGAAAACCCAAATATAAATAAGAGGGGTGAGAGAGGGCAACCCTGTCTAACGCCCTTTTCAATGCTTAGTGGGCCTGTTTGTTCACCATTAATTAGTATATTGGCTTGTTGGGTATTGTAAATTGTTGTGATAATATTCTCGAATTTAGTGCCCAGATTCATGTTATAGATTTTTGTATTAAGAAGTGCCAATGTAAGTTATCGAATGCTTTCTCCGCATCTAGAAACAAGAGTGTAAATTGTTTCTCTGGATGAGCTTCATAATATTCTAAGACGTCAATAACGGTTCTTAAATTGTTTTTAATTTGGCGGAATGGAAGGAAACCATTTTGGTCTTCATGAATGTATAAATTTAAAACTTGTTTTACTCTATTCGCAATAATTGAGGTAAATAATTTATAATCGGCATTTAAAAGTGAGATTGGTCTATAATTGTTGATATATCTGGCATCCACATCCTCCTTCGGAATTAACGCAATCAACGCCTCCCTCCATGAGTCTGGCATTTTGGCAGCCGAAAGTACTTCATTAAACACTTCCAGCATCAGAGGCCCTACTAAATCTAATGTGGCTTTATATAATTCTACTGGAATCCCATCTGGACCAGGGGATTTATTATTACATTGATTTTCCATTGCAGATTTTAACTCAGACCATGTAATATCCTTATTTAGTAATTCTTTGTCTCCTTCCCTATTGTTTTATCATTCGTATTCTCCAGATAAGTTCTTATTTTATCCTCATTGATTTCTTCTTTTTATATAATCTTTGGAAATAGTTTAATATAATATCCTTTTTCTTCTCAATCTCATGTTGTGGGATGCCTTTCTCATCTATTAATTGGTGTATCAATCTCTTTTCTTTTTCTTTTTAAGTTTATAAGATAGCCATCTTCCTGGTTTATTGGCGTGTTCAAAATAATTTTGTTTGGACCTTCTCAAGCTAACTTCTAATTTATCTTGTTCAATTAAATTCAGCTTATGTTTGGCTAGTATTAACTGATTTTGTAGTCCTTGGGTCTTAGGGGTTTTTTGTAATTGTGTTTCTAAGTCTTGGATTTGTTGTTGTAACGCGTTTTGTTGGGCATAAATTCTCTTGTTTCTCATAGCATTATAGGAAATTGTTGTGCCTCTTATAATTGCTTTCATAGTATCCCAAATGTTCTGTTTTGAAGTTGTTTCATTATTATTATCTTTTAGAAAATAATTTAGCTCCTCTTTCAGTTTATTAATATACTCTTCTTCGTTTACAATTTGGTTATTTAGTGTCCATCTTTTTTTTATTCGTCTCCTATCCCTCCAAATTAGCTGTATTTATATTTGCTTTAGAATCATTGTTAACGCGGATAAGACAAAATCCTGAAATTCAAGGGGTTAGGGTCAAGGCAGAGGAATATAAATTACAGGCGTTTGCAGACGATATGGTTTTCTTCCTAGAGGATCCCATGGAGAAGGGACATAATCTAATAAAAGAACTAGAACAATATGGTTCAGTAGCAGGACTAAAGATCAACAGAAATAAGACGAAATTACTGACTAAAAACCTAACAGAGAACCAGAGGAAAGAATTAGAAAAAACCATGGGGATACAGGCAACAAAAAAGGTCAAATATTTAGGCATATGGTTAACACCACATAGTAAATCACTCAAAGAGAATAATTATGATAAACTGTTACAGCAAATTAAGAAAGATCTAGAATCTTGGAATAAGTTGCAGCTTTCTTTACTGGGCAGGATTGCCACAATCAAAATGAACATTTTACCAAAACTCCTTTACTTATTCCAGACAATCCCAATAAAATTATCAAAAAATTTTTGATGATATAAATAAGGTAACTCTTAAATTTATTTGGCAAGGGAAAAAGCTAGAATCAGTATTAAGGCCTTACAAGATGCAAAAAGTAGAGGTGGGCTAGCGCTTCCAAACTGGGAATTATATTATTGGGCAGCCAACTTACTATGGTTAAAAGACTGGGTCAATTTACGGAATAAAAGAACTCTAGCCTTGGAAGGGCACGACCTTCAGAGAGGATGGCACGCATTTCTATGGGATGTGGGGAAAACTAAACAGGCGTACTTTCATAGACATCTTATTAGAGATTCACTATTAACTAATTGGAAAAAATATGTAAAAAACATTATTTAAAAATTCGATTTGGCTTTCAACAATGGAGGCAATGGTTCATCCCAACAATTTGGATATAACAAAATAGACTAAATATAAAGATTTATTAGATCCTTTAGGGAAACTAAGAACTCGACAGGACTTACAGGAACAGGGATTTAAAATTGATCAGTGGTTATATATACAAATCCATAGTAGATACAAACAAGATATCAAAGAGTTTGGAATTTATAGCAAATTACAACACTTAGATAAAATCTTATTAGGATCAAATAAAAAGAATATTTCTAAATTTTATAAATATTTATTGGAGGTAGAATTAGAGCAAGAGATAGTGAAAGGGAACATGATAATGTGGAGTAGGAATATTGGAAGAAGCATTACATTAACAGAATGGGAAAAGATCTGGAATAGAATCATTAAGATTACTAAATCTGCGGCGTACAAAGAAAATATGTATAAAATGTTATATAGATGGCACTTACCCCCTTCGAGGTTAGCGAAAATGAACCCAAACTCTAGTCCAAAATGTTGGAAATGTAAAAACATAGAGGAACCTACTTTCATATGTGGTGGACCTGTAAAGAAGCCCAGAAATACTGGCAAAAAATTAGAAAATGGCTGGAGGAGATAACCAAAGATCAAATTGAATACAAACCAGAGTTCTTCCTACTAGGGATCTCTGATAAACATTTTCCTAAAAAGACGAAATACATAATAATTCATATTCTAACTGCAGCCAGATTAGCATTTGCCCAGTGCTGGAAATCATCCCGTTTACCTACAGATCAATTGGTCATTCAGAAAATATGTGACTGCGCAGAAATGGACAATTTAACCATAGCTCTTAAAAATAAAGAGTCTTCAGCATTTGATAATAATTGGAATGCATGGTATAATTGGTTATATCAGAGATAAACTGTTTAATGAGCATAAATAAGCATAAATATCCATAAATAGCGATAAGATGTGTATATTTAAAGTAAGGTAGGAGAATTGATCTTGTAGACTGTCAAAAAGAATATTTGTCTGGTTTTAACGTATTTTCTTTTTCTTCCGTCTCTTTGTTTTTTGTTTTTGTTTTTCTCTCTTTTATACTTCTTCTTCTCCTTTTTCGGTCGCAAGACCGAGCGTTTTTTTTTTCCTCTCTCTTTCTCTTCTTCTTTCTTCTTTTTCTCTCTCTGTTTCTTATGTAATGTTGTTATGTTATTTTTTTAATTGTAAATTCAATAAAATTTATATGAAAGAAAACCCACACATACGTATCTCCATTTTCAAGAGCACCAAACATGGACTTACACAAAAACCAGGCGTGTGAGGGTACGGATAGAGAGTATTGACTCATGCTGGGGAAGCTGATGGAGGGTGGATAGCAGGAGAGAAAGTGCTGTTTTAAAGGCTGGTTTTACCCATTAGTCTCTGTTTCCCTTCCAGAAGGAATAAGATAATAAACTAAATTAGCAAAGCCCTCAAGAATCATCAAAGGGCTTTGCTCAGAATTAATATGATGTATCAGAATACATGCAACGGTCATGCAACATCACTCATGGAACAAAGTACACTGCTCAAAAAAATAAAGGGAACACAAAAATAAGACATCCTAGATCTGAATGAATGAAATATTCTCATTAAATACTTTGTTCTTACATAGTTGAATGTGCTGACAACCAAATCACACAAAAATTATCAATGGAAATCAAATTTAGCAACCCACGGAGGTCTGGATTTGGAGTTACACTCAAAATTAAAGTTGGCTGATCCAACTTTGATGTAATGTCCTTAAAACAAGTCAGAATGAGGCTCAGTAGTGTGTGTGACCTCCACATGCCTGTATGACCTCCCTATAATGCCTGGGCATCTTCTGATGAGGTGGCGGATGGTCTCCTGAGGGATCTCCTCCCACACCTGGACTAAAGCATCCCCCAACTCCTGGACAGTCTGTGGTGCAACGTGGCCTTGTTGGACAAAGCGAGACATGATGTATCAGATGTGCTCAATTGGATTCAGGTCTGGGGAATGGGTGGGCCAGTACATAGCATCAATGCCTTTGTCTTGCAGGAACTGACACACTCCAGCCACATGAGGTCTAGCATTGTCTTGCATTAGGAGGAACCCAGGGCCAACCGCACCAGCATATGGTCTCACAAGGGGGCTGAGGATCTCATCTCGATACCTAATGGCAGTCAGGCTACCTCTGGTGAGCACATGGAGGGCTGTGTGGCCCCCTAAAGAAATGCCACCCCACACCATTACTGATCCACTGCCAAACTGGTCATGCTGGAGGATGTTGCAGGCAGCAGAATGTTCTCCGCAGCATCTCGAGACCCTGTTACATTTGTCACATGTACTCAGTGTGAACCTTCTTTCATCTGTGAAGAGCACAAGGCACCAGTGGCAAATTTGCCAATCTTGGTGTTCTCTGGAAAATGCCAAACATCCTGCACAGTGTTGGGCTGTAAGTACAACACCCACCTGTGAATGTCAGGCCCTCATACCACCCTCATGGAGTCTGTTTCTGACCATTTGAGCAGCCACATGCACATCTGTGGCCCGCTGGAGGTCATTTTGCAGGGCTCTGGCAGTGCTCCTCCTGTCCCTCCTTGCACAAAGGTGGAGGTAGCGGTCCTGATGCTGGGTTGTTGCCCTCCTATGGCCTCCTCCACATCTCCTGATGTACTGGCCTGTCTCCTGGTAGCGCCTCCATGCTCTGGACACTACGCTGACACAGCAAACCTTCTTGCCACAGCTCGCATTGATGTGCCATCCTGGATGAGCTGCACTACCTGAGCCACTTGTGTGGGTTGGAGACTCCGTCTCATGCTACCACTAGAGTGAAAGCACCAAACCATCGGCCAGAAAGCATAGGAACTGAGAAGTGGTCTGTGGTCACCACCTGCAGAACCACTCCTTTATTGGGGATGTCTTGCTAACTGCCTATGCTTTCCACCTGTTGTCCATTCCATTTGCACAACAGCATGTGAAATTGATTGTCAATCAGTGTTGCTACCTAAGTGGACAGTTTGATTTCACAGAAGTGTGATTGACTTGGAGTTACATTGTGTTGTTTAAGTGTTCCCTTTATTTTTTTGAGCAGTGTATAAGGGTCCTGATGGAATACCTGGAGCCTAACCTCACAAAGGTGTTTTTTCCCCCAATTCTGTATGTATATCTATGGAAATTCTCAATCATCCAGGTCCTGGTTGTTCCAAAGGTGCTGTTAAAAAGGCAACTGGACTTTCTTGGTTTTTCCCCTTCTACATATGTTGTTTTCCACTTCTCTTATTTATTATATTTCCATTTGTTCTTGGTTTTCTTGACAATCTCTGCATATTTTCTTCAAAATGTTCCTAGGCTCCTTCCCCCCCAAATTTGCTGAGGTGTTCAATTTTGTAATAAGAATTGACATATATAAGCATTTTCTAGACTGTGTAAGTTATTAGACATTTTGAAGAGTGTTATTTTTAATACAATCTGATTTCAGTTGTGTTCTTCCGACTGTACTAAAACTACATCAAGAAACAGTATTTTCTTCCATCTGCATAATGCTGATACCTAGGACAGGGTGCGTGAAAGTTATAGAATGCCTGTTTCTTTTCCTTAACTGATGACATTGCTAAGTAAGGAGACAAAATCATAGAAAATACAACTGCATCTTCCATGTACAGAGAAACCACTGCAACACAATGTGAGTGTTCCTATACTGCCATACTTCTTCCTGAAATCATGAGTTTCTACTTTGTGTCTTCTCGTGCTGGTTGTTGCTGATATAAGGAATTCTGAGACAGGTTTTCAAAATAAGCAGGCAGAAACAGTAACAGGAACTCTGAAAGAGAACCTTTTCTCTGTGTGTGTCTCAAAAATTAAAATTCACATTACTCCAGTTACTAGCTAGATGACTCAGAAAAGCATCCCGAACAAGGAATTAGATTATATGTCTCCCTTCTTGAGAAAGCAAGAAAATGTTCCAGTTACATGATACCATGGACCGTCTGTTAAGATGTTGCAGATAAAGCCACACAAGCTGGCTAAAACCAAAGGGATGGTTTTATCAATCAGTGCCTCGTGCTCCTTGGTGTAGCATTTCCATTTTCTCCAGTGTTGAATCGTTTTGTGCTGGAACAGTTTTTTCTGAATGGCTTTTGTTGGTGACCTGGTCATCTAGCTCTGCAGCTTCTGCCCACGTGTTTGTCAATGGTTTTCCAAGTGTTTCTGGCAGCATCAGTGTTAACACACCACTCAAGAAGGCCATGATTCCAATGATCAGCTAAAAGAAAAAGAAAAACAGCATTCAAATGAGAATATTAGCTTGAAAGAGAGATAATGCAATAGAATTCTATACCACTGAAATGCACCCATTGCTGCCACTATACGTTTGGAACATTGATATCTGGAATCGCATGAACAAGTCTAGGTGGCTTTTATACAGCTAGTCCTTGATGTACAACCAGAATGGGGGCCAGTATTTCCATTGCTAAGCAAGGCAAATTAAGTGAATCTTCCCTGATTTTGCAACCTTTTTTGCCACAATTGTGAAGTGAATCACTGCATTTGTAAATCGTGTGATCCCATTAAGTTGCTTCCCCTATTGACTTTGCATGTCAAAACTGGCTGGGAAGGTCATAATGGAGATCACATGATCCCGGAATGCTGCAAACATCATAAATACATGCCAGTTGCCTAGTGCCCAAATTTGGGATCAACAATATCCTACAAAGGTAGAAAGTGTAAGGCCCATTAACTTTTTTCAATGCCACTGTAACTTTGGACAGTTGGTCAACAAATGGTTATAAGTCTAGGACTACCTGTTTACGTCCAATACATTAAAGCCCAGCTGAAGAAACTTTTGAATGTTTTTCTTAAATTTTTGGCTAAAAGGAAGTATTTTAATTTGCTCTTAAACTGTCACAAAGAGCCATCGGCATCAGCTCCAATAGTCTAAATCACAGTTTTCTGCTTTAAGCTTTTTAATTGTTCTTCCTACATTGCTTTGTTTATTTGGGATTTTTGTGGCCCTAGGAATAGTTGTTTAAAAGTATGATCATAATATAGCTGTTTCAAATTGTTCATATTGTGTTTCAGTAAAATGGCAATAATTATACCAATTCAATCATAAGTAAGACAAAACAAAAGCTGTTTAAACTAGCAATGTTAAAATAAATTACCAAAGGTGGGGCAGCTAGTAAAATCAAGGGAAGGTAAATAAAGAATTAAATTTCCAGCAAAAATGCATCATGCTGGAGGCCTGCCTAATTTCTGTTAAAGTTAATTCTACAAGTGGGCACTGGTACCTTTGTCCTATGGCTGAAAGCACACCAGTATAATCCATGTTATGATCAGTAATACATTCTCCCCTCAATGCAAAGATATGATGGGTCTATACCAGGGGTGTCAAACTTGATTTCATTGAAGGCCACATCAGGGTTGTGTTTGACCTCAGGGGCTGGGATGAGCATGGCCAGGGTGGCATGTCCAGCTTGACATCACTTGTGTTGGGGGCACCTGTGGCCTGAGTGCTCTGCCAGAGAAAATGGGGTCCGGAGCTCCGTTTTCGGCCGGGACGGCCTCCTGCAACCCTCTGCAAGCAAAAACAGAGCTCGGGAAGGCCACATTTTCACTGGCAGAGGACCGTGGTCCAGTCCATCACTATTTCCAGGGCAACCCCATGGGCAAGATCTTAGCACCCCATGGGCCAGATCTGGGCCCCGGGTCTGGAGTTTGACACCCTTGGTCTATACAATAGCAATGTTTTTCAAACTTGTCAACTCTAAGATGCATAGACTTCAAATCATCAAATCATGTTTACAGTGGAATTGCATGTCTAAGCCTTGTCCTAGCTACAATTATCTCTCTAAAAATAAAGGTTAGGGCAGACAAAACAGTGAGAAAAAAAAGTACCGTACATATTAGCACAGCCTTCAAGTGAAGGATAAATCAATTTAGCAGCTGGTAGTTTCCAGACCCAGACTTTGAAAGAATGTTGTTGTTCATTTTAGTTGGGTGTTACTCTTAGATACGGCACTTACCTGTGGGAAGAAGATCCAAACACTTGACAGATAGACACAAAAAGGTGCAACCACGCTACCAGCTCGGCACATCATGCTCCCACTTCCAACAGCAAGAGACCTACAATACCAAAAATGGCATTGTTCACTTGAATTGTCCAAATTATGAGGTTACTGTTGCAACAGAAAATATTTTCCATAAAATACTAAAGTGACATATTAATACTGTTAACACTAGCTGTAAAGAGAGGAAAAAACTCACCGTACAACTGTTGGATAGAGTTCTGCCGTATACAAGTAGATAAGGCCAAATGCAATTCCTATTGCAAATTTTCCAGCCATATTTGCTGATATACTCAGAGTATTGAAATCCTATTAAGAAAGACAATTTGTAAAGCATGTGGAGAGAGAACTCACATTTAGCTTTATCCCTGTGTACCAGAATTCAGGTAAGATTTCTAAACACAAAGAATCCATGTTGTTCATCTAATTCACAATTGACAAGAATCAGGTTTCCTTTATTCAATTCCAGTTTTCTGTATATAAACCCCATATTTCAGAACTCCAGAAATCTGTAAAGTCTCCCACCGCTCATTCTTTTTAGAAGAAATCCTTAAAGACAGTTTTATTTGACCAAATTCCCAACCCGAAATAAGATTTGTTAGTGACTATCCTGGGAGAATGTTGAATTTAAACTCTGTAAGCTAGCAAAACTAAAATAATAAAAGCCATCATCATAAGCCGTCAGCCATCATAAGAACTATTTGTTTGCCAATTTCAATGCTCTTGCAAGATTTTGCAATTACATTTTTAAGGTCCCTGTAAACATGTTCATAGGAACATTACACTGATAAAGGAATATTAATTCACTTCAAGTCAACAGAGTGGAAAGATACCTTTGGCTCAATGTGGGAAACCTAATAAAGCAGTGCAAATTAAATACATCAAATGTGTTCCTATAGGATCTTGGTGTGAGTTACTCACCTGAGGTATGAGCATCACTATCCCACAGATCACTGCACTTGTGATGAGGAATGGGATCAGGGTGTTCCTTCGCCCTATTTTTTCCATTCCCAGGCAGGCAATGGCATATGCTGGAAGCTCCACAGCACCTGCCATTAGAAAATGAGTGTTTTTAGAAAGGTCTTAAGAGTATAAAGACACAACAACATTAATACTTCCCTGCAGTTTTTCTATCTCCTATAGCTCTTTTTCACTCAAATGTCCTGGTGGCATACTTAAGTCCTTGCATTTCGTAATATCCCCAATAAATATAAACTGAGTTTTTCAGCCTGTTTTTTTGACTGTTTCTTCTAAGCATATTGGTTCAACTCCCATAATTCCTACCCCACAAGAATGCTGACTGAGAATTATGGAAATTGGAATTAAATCTGAACAAGGTTGGGTTGGGGAAAGTTAACATAGGTAGATAAGCCTCTATATCTCATTCTTCTTCGGCCTCAAAATGGGAGTAATAAGATTTGCCTATCTCACAAAGTTAGTGCAAATATTGAACGTAATTTACAAAAATGCACTTGCCATTGAGGAAAATGCTCCAGGGAAATGGAAACTGGCTATCCTTCTTACCTCTACAATATGTCTTTTTTAAAGAAAAGACCTCTTCAAGACTTAATCGTATCTTTGGACAAAACTTTGTAATGGTGACTATTCATCTTGTAATATTTACTTAGTGTGGAAGAGAAAACACTTTAGATAAGTCAATTGATTTGAGTGTATATACTGTATATTTGTATTTGTTTTCTTAAGTTTTTGCAGATATTTATATGTATGGTATTCAGCTTTGTTTGGGTATTTTCCCACGTCATTATTGTTGTGCTTTTAAAGTTGTAGCAATGTTTTGGCAGAATCTCATCTGCCATCATCAGGCTTCTGTATTGTGTTCGTCTGTGAGTCAGACTTTCACAGCCGTTTCTGTTTTAAATTTGGTGCTAGCCTACGCAGTGCCAGAATGGTTTTTTCTTCATCCTGATTGGTGTCTGTTTTGTAGCTTATTTTTGTCTTGATTGGCTGGCAACATTGTGTTTCCTGTATTGGAGCCTTTTAGTGCAGCTTGGCTCCGAGTAAACAGACGACTATCATTTATTAGGAAGCTAGGTTTCATCTGGGTGCCTGGTTGGGGTGTGTTTGAGCTGGAGGTATCAGGGTGGTCTGTTTGTGCCCAGGTGTTTGGCTGGCTTGTGGTGTGGAGATTTTTTTGTTTGAGAGTGCAGGCTTCCAGATAATTGACAGTATGGTGGAGTCATCTCTTCTATTCATGCTTTAGATCTTTTTTCAATCTCTATGGCTTCTCTGATAATTCTGTAGCTGGGGTTTTCTATAGTGGCTAGGGTTTTGGTGCCATTGAAGTCGATGCTGTGACCTGTGGCTTTCATGTATTGGACTAGTGAGGAAGTGTGTTCCAGCTTTTTTACTGCATTTTTGTGTTCATCTAAGTACAACTTTAAAAGCACAACTATAATGACGTGGAAAGATACCTGAACAAAGCTGAATACCATGTATATTTGTATGTATATACTGATCCTGAATGGTCCCAACAAACAGGAACAATCTATGTAAACTGAACCATTTTGAGGCACACTAATTTCAACATAAGGAATCTAAGCACAGACTGAACATTCCCCAGGAGGATTTAAAGATCCTTTACTTGTCTGAATCATAACAATTGAGTTAGTATGATTTCCACTGCATCTTGTTATTTGGGATGGGGAAAATGGTTAAGCATGTGCCACAAACGTATCTTTCTTTATTTTAAAGTAATCGGGCAGAATTTCACTGGATAGAGATGTCAAGATTTGAGGTAGGCCTGGTCAGGAAACAGGCACTATCAGTACAATTGGAAAGTAGTTTAAAAATCCTGAAACCCTGATATAAATTCTTTCACCTTCCTCTTGTATTAAAAAGAATCAAGGTGGGGTAAACTTGAGTTTCTTTCTCACTACTTCCTTCCTTCCAAGCCTAAACTATTATTTACAGAATATTGAATTCCTTTTTCAAGAATTCTTGAAAACTCTGCAGAAGAGTTTTCCCTTCTTTCCCTTCACAACAGAAGGGAAAATAGCCGTCCGGTTTCTGTATATCAAGATTTCTTTACCCTGCTCTTTGTAGTAGTTGGTGGGTGTGGGTGTAAATTTTACTAATATGGAATTAACTTTCCTTTCGGACATGTTATGCATTTAACTTATTGTAGTGGTTCTCAACCTGTGATCTGCCTAGAGGAAGGGTGCTTGAGGGCTTGAAGAAATGTTTTGATTTAAATTTTGAATTAAGTCTTGGTGAGTGTCCGTGGTGAAGAAAAGGTTGAGAGCCACTGGCTTATTGTTTGCTCTTTAAGTTACTTATTTAAGTAAGTTAGCAGATGCATGTCTACTAGGTATGCATACAATTCAACATGCAGTGCATAATATGTTTTTGTACAGTTGATTTTTCTCATCTTGATGTCAGAGGAAGAATGAGAATTCATGCAAAAGGCTATATAAACATCCCCACTACCCAACTGACCATGTCTGCAGAACCTGAAAAATGAAGGTTGCATATTAGAAATTCTGAATTATGATTAAATGAATTTACTTATGTGAGGGGCAAGATCAGCCAATTAAAATTAGCCAGCAATAGCCAGATATTTTGAGCAGGAAAACAAGATATAGAAAACAACACTGGACAGTCAGAACATAAATCTACAAGTATAGACTGTATTTACAGAAGAGAGCTCTGGAAGACAAGGGAATAATCATCCTGCTTAAGCCACAATTGGCATTTTTCAAATGACAATAACTTCAATACTTACTTTTCTAATCATATTCATGTGTGTGTGTGTGTGTGTGTGTGTGTGTGTGTGCGAACTGCTTTTCAGCTATTAGGAACTTTTGGATCCACACGTTTTACACCACTAGGTGACTTTCAATTAAACCCTTAACAAAAAAAAAAGATTTAACTACAAATTTAAGAACTTATAAAATATTTTTTTGGTATAAACAGCAAAAGGGTGATTAAAACTTTGATTTTAGAAAGTTACAAAAAGACTAAGGTTCCAAATAAATTTGAAACAAGATTTTGGAATTAATAATAAAGAATCCTTCCCATGGAAAAATAATCTTGTGTTGATTTTTTTTAAAGATAAGATTTTAAAAATTGGAAACTAGAAGGATCTAAAGAGTAGAATGCTCAAACTCAACTTGCTATTACAGAATGAATCAAAATATTTCAACATAGAACATATTGAAGGATATTTCTGAACAATGGACCCAGAAGTTAAATTGTAAGAGTATCTGCATTCTAATAATCGATTGTGTTTAAAAGGTCTTATGGAAGAGGAACAAGTTTTACTTGACAAGATCAAGATGGAGTTGAAAATGGATTTTAAAATGACAGACAGCAAAAATGATACAGAAAATGATGTTATGTTGGACATGCATTTCTTAATAATTAAAAGGGATTACAAGTAATAAACTAAGAGAACGGCCTGGATAATTTTTCTATATTGAATTTACAAAAGAGGCTTGTTCAAGTTTTGAAGAATTTTGTGAGACAAGACAAAGAAAAGATTAAAGGAAATCAAGTCCTAACAACATTATTTGAAGGGACTAAAGATCAAGATTGTTAAAAATAAAAGGAATATAAAATTGGTTTTTATGATTTTCATTTTCAAATTTATGTGGCCTCCCATCTCACAAAAAAGTGATTCTGGTTGGCATGGAACAAGATTAAATGTTAATAAAAAGCAATTATTATTGTGTTATAAACTTTAAAAAACGCAAAGCTAAGAAAGAACAGCAGATGATCATAGCAATGGAGCCACTTCTGTATCTCACTGGTCCCCTGGGGTCCACATGCCTGATGGCATCACCACGTTTCAAGGATTTTAAGAAAATCAGTGGGAACACAGCCAGTCTCGCTTCAGGGGAGAAGATGTTCCATAAACTGCCAGGGCAGAGAAGCCCCATCTCCTGGGACCTGCCAAATGTTGCTTCCTAACTGACGGTATCCATAGTATGCCTCTCCTTTCCAGATCTGATGGGATGGGCAGTTGTAATTAAGGAGAGACAGCTGCCACACCTAAAACCCAGATGGGCAAAACTCAAAAAAGAGTCACACTCCCCTTTCCAGAGCCAGCCTGGGAGATTATGACTCATTTTAAAAACAGCAGAGATAGAAGGGAGGTGACCTCCAACTTCCAACAGTGGACAGGCCCAGCAGAGCTTATGTGGATCCTAGGCAGGGATAGGGATTGTGCATGACGATGCAAGCAGAGACATGAGCAAAGCACATGCCAAGGGGGGAGAGAGGGAGGAGGAGGAGAAGCAGGTGACGAGAAAGCACATGTGTGAGAGATGCCGCTGGGCCTTCTTGGCTGTGTACCCTTCCTTGCAGGTGTGCGCCTACATTTCTGCAGGTGCAACAGCTGCGTGGGTGGTGTCCATCACATGGCAGGCACAAAATATCTGGGATTGGGCTGACCCAGGCACCAGCGGCAGCCACAAAAATGCAGGGGGGGGAGCAGGGGGAGGAAAAAGTTTTATTATGTTTAGTTTAAGAACACTGTTAATACATATATGCCAACCAACATACGAAACAAATATAATAATTTTGTAACTTCTGGCTTGACTGGGTAGGAGATTCCCCAAAGCCTGAAAAATATTTAAAGGGTTCCTCCAGGCTTAAAGGGTTGGGAAAGGGTGGTTCATAAACAAGAGGTAGGTTATGGGAAGAGGAGATGGTTTGTTTGGTTAATTGTAGGAGAAGGTGGTAAGTTACTAAAATTGTTTATACTTGCGCTGATGGGGGAAGCCACTTTTTATATATATTTTTTTTTTTCCTTATTTTTCTTTACTATAGTCTTTTTTTTTCTATTCTATTTTTCTTTCTTTACTACACTTGTTTTTTCATTTTTTTAAATTTTGTGTTAAGTTTTTAGTGTTGTAATTGCAATTTTTAATAAAATTACTACTAAAACTACTTGCAGGAGAATGGCCTATATGTTCAGAGATATTTAGTTGCGTTACATTTCACTGAACAAATGGGAGAGAATTCCTTGCTTACTGTACTTCTCCCTAAATTGCCAAATGGAAAAGGGATCATGTCTTAATGAAAACCGAATCTTTACGAGGAAATCTTAAGAGGACCAGGCTAGCCCTTCCAACCTTCTTCTAGTGACCCCAATCCTGCTTGAAATGTGTATTCATTACAACGATTTGTATTCCATGAAGCACATGGTTACACAATTCCCTGGCTAACCCATTTGTATAAAGTTACAGTTTACGGAATGGCTACCATCCCAGCATGGACCTAGGATTGGAAGTAACCAGCAACAGTGATAATCCCCGGACATGTATTTCTGTTCCAAGTGCAATAAGTTACATCAAGCAATATTTACCTATGAGAAACAGATTTAAAAATTCACTGCCTCCAAAGTTCACAGAACTGAGGGAGAATACATAATATCCTAAACTCCCAGTGAACCAAATCAGCCAGACTGTAATTGTCCTTCTTGCAATGTGCCAGTTATGGAACAGATCTAAGATGTTGTGCTTCTTCATGGGAGAACTGTCATGATCCCCCATTCTGCTATTGACAAGATCATCTTGCATCGGGCACAGTTCGGCAATTTTACAAGGAGTGCTTACTTTGTTCCATCTTGCCATTACATTAATTATTTTTTGTGCTTCTTCATATCTTCCCTCTGTGAGCAGCCAGAGAAGTGTCTCTGGGAGCATCCAGCAGCACAAGACAAATGGGAGAGTTGCAACAGAAAGGCAGATCTGATAGACCCACCAGGTCCGTGCCAAATAGCCCACAAGAGCCACCACCATGATTCCCACAGCAAAGAAAGAATGGATGTGCATGGATGCCCAGGTGCGGGCTTTGATGCCCGTGTATTCAGTCACATAAACAAACACTACCACCAAGTAGCCACTTGAAACCTAGGAGGGGGAAAAAAGACAGGTAAAAGAAAACGGCTTCATTCTAGACTCCCTCTAAGATTTTTTTGTAATTAAAAAAAAAATAGATGGTCAGGGATGCTACATGCTCAAAACAGGAAGGCACCTTTCTTAACGGGGAAAGTGGTGCTACAATAATGAATGGCGCAATAATAGTGAGAGTGCACGATACTGTGAGAAGTGAAATGGGTAATATCTAAATTGAATAAATACTGGAAACTAATGTGGACACAGTTCAGCCAAAGGATGCCTGGGTGGCAAGCAGGGGTGAAATTCAACCACCTCGCACCACCTCAGGACAGGTGGTAGGGACGATTTGAATCGGTTGGCCCCACCCACGCACACCCGCCTTCTTCCTTTTAGAGACTGAGTCCCACCAAGCCACGCCTACCAAGTCACGCCCACAGAGCTGGTAGGGAAAATTTTTGAATTTCACACCTGGTGGCAAGTTATAATAACGTGGACCTGGGGCAGGGAACCGTGGTCCAGATTCAGATCTGATGGTCACAAAATGTATCAGGTGATGTTTGGCCAATCGGTTTCTCAGCACAGAGCTTTCCCCATAGAAAAGAAGTTAGGCAAAAGGATTTAAACATAGGGCAGTCCACATTTACGTCCCTGAATTCTTGCACAGTACAAGAATATATAAAATAGGGGGGAATTTGCCATCTAAGATTCCTCATTTAGGAGAAAGGAAATCAGAAAAATTAACCACTCCATCTTTAACTCTCTGGCTGGATTGAGACCGTGTCTATATTATAAGCTACGTGGTCCATTGTTTTTGAAGGAAAGTGCATGAAATGTTATCTTTATTTCATTTATTGCATTTTATCTTAATAGGATTAGATCCATAGTAAACCATTTTATTTTTCAAAAAAAAAACTCTAAACACTGTTTTAACTTGATTGGGAAATGCAGCACTTGTATTTTTTGAAACATCAGTTTTAAAAAAAAGTTACGCAAATTATTTCCTTTGAAAGAAGATAAGCTTGTACTCTTACCATTGCAAGAAGGAAACGGACAATCACAAAACTGTTGTAGTTAAATGTGAATGCCACAGCAATGCCAAATATAAACTGTCCGGTGCTTGTGATCCACAGGATGTACCGTCTCCCCAGCCTGTAAATAACAAGTGTAATAATAAATATTGCAGACACTGCATTGGACAAACAGACACCTGAACTAACAAATATTTGATATTCGCTATCAAATCTCTCTACAATCTTCGGAAATGTTACCTTGGCTTCTAACAAATTACAACAGTATGTGAGAAACAGCAATAGCCCTTAGATTTATATACCCCTTCATAGTGTTTTGCAGGCTGTCACTAAGCAGTTTACAGAGTCAGCATATTGCCCTTAACAGTATACTGCTGCATGCTGCAACAATGTGACTAGACTAGGATTCATTATATTCGTCATATTTTTTTAAACAGAAGAGTTTATTTGATAGACTCAGAATAACTGTGTTTATTTCAGAGTACATAATTCAACAAACTTTGAAAAGGTTCTCTTATTTTATATAGAAAAGGAAAAAAAGGAGGCAAGGGAAAGAAAAAAACAGCAAAATCCACAGCACCTAAAATATCTCATTGAATTGCTGTAATAATGGAAACTACCAGTAATTGCACTTATTTACAGTCAGTTACCAAGTCAGTGTCAGGATTCCGGCAGTTACCCCAAATAAATCATGAATCTTCAGCCAAACTTAACAGAGAAACAATTAATATTAAATACACAAGTTACTACTTGAAAGAAAAAATAATTGAAAAAAAAAATAGGAACCATAATTACCAAAAACGAATTAAAGACAATCCCCCAAAACAAAGAATATGCAAAAAACAAACTGCAACATCTATCTATCTATCCATCCATCTATATCCACTGTCTGTCTGTCTGTCAGTCAGTCGGTTGGTCGGTCTTGAAGCATATAAACCTACATATTCACACACAGCCATTCTAAGCCCAATTCAGCTCACAGAGTTGTAGTTGTAGGGAAAACAGGAGGTAGGAGCAGCAAGAATGGAAATAAAAACAGAGAAAGGGGTAGCTGTGCTAGAAGGAAAAAGAACTGAAATAAACCTGGGGAAGGATTTAGGCAGGGAAAGATATCAGAGCAAGAGAAACCTGTCTCCACATTCAGAAAAGGTTAAAATTCATTAGGCAAGCGGATCTTAATTGCTAGGCTATCTAATACGCCAATCATTTACACTTCAGCCCATTCCTTTGTTTTAAACACACACTCTTCTGTTCTTTTCAGGAAGTTAAAAGCAACCCTTCCATAGGGGTAAGTACAGTATTGCCAATAGAATTTTTTCAACATCTAATGAAAAGATTATGGCAAAATCCTCCTTAGTGTCATATAAAGGTATTTATATTAATAAGGTTCAATGTTCATCCTCTTATCTATGACAAATCCTGCTTGATTAATACTTCCATAGAGTACATTATTATTACAGAATGATATAAACTATGCTACACTGTGCTACTGTGATGTAACTCATGTGCAGTATTTGCGTTGTAATCTTTAAAAAAAATAGCAGAAAATCCAACTGGTATTTTACCATTTAATCTTAATGGAATCCCTATTACCGTAATTTTTATTCAAGTAAAATATCAAATGTATGCTAAATATACATCCATTTCATCAAGGAATGAGGATGCCTTCTTTGGTTTAGAATGTTGGTGTTCAGCCAAGAGATTTAAGTTCGGGTTTATCTCCACCACAGAATGGAGATCAGTCCCTCCCTCAGCTCAACTTCTCTAACTGGTTTGTTGTGGAAAAATACTTGAGGAAAGAGTGCCTTAGGTTACTGGAGAGAAGATGCAATATAAAAATAACAAATTAAAATAAACAACCAATGTATTATCTGATCTTGTACTAATAAACACCAGAAAATACTTACAGATATGAAATCGTTCCATAATAATAATGCTCTTTTACAAGTAGCTGGTCTTACTTTTCCCATCGTATTTAACATAAATACATTCAGAAGATCCAGGTTCATTTTCAAGATTTCTCTACAAAGCTTACACTATTTCTTCACAACCAAAACATTTATTCCAATCCAGCAACAGCTTTTACTTCTAGAATCCCTTATGTACAATAATAAGCACAAACTGTGCACACTTCTACATCTGCAGTGGACAATGTCTGGCAGATATCTGGCCTCACTCTTGTCCATGCTTTCAAGCAGTGCCAAGAATGGTGCTTCAGCTGCATTTGGGGAACCATAAGTTGCCTAGTCCATTCTAGAGACTCTGTAAAATGTATGATTATAAGTCTATATTTCTACGCTGAACACATTTGACACATGCTCCATGAGTGTCAATCTCACATTTGGAGTAGTTTTGAGTTTGCACTGAAATCACAAAGATGCCCTCCCTGTTCCCGGCCCTCAGTGTTATTGTTACTGCCAAAATTCTAAGCTTCCCATGGAGAGTCACTTCCTTATGTCAGAGAACTGATGGCGGTACCTAGTCTGGCAATTAAACAACTACATGGGAAAAAAAACCAAAGCCAGAGAGCATCAAGAACCCAATAAAATGATGAACCTCATTTTGTCATGCTGTCAAAATATTGCTTTTGCAAGATGTTACACAGGCTCATGGTTCTGCACGTACATTTTCCTCTTGTCCTTGCATACCCCTGAAAAGATTTTTCTACTTTGTTTTTCTCTGATGTCTTTGTTTAAAACTTACAGCAGGCACCATCCTTGTAGAGCCATGTGCTGCCCTGGCAGCAAATTTATATAGGGGAAAAACAGCTGCATCAGACTATAATGGTGTTGTATTTTTTGTGTGTGTGCCAGGAAGGTTCATGAACTTTCACCCAATGGAATCAAAATCAAGAATCATTAGGCTATGAGCAGAGAAAGATGAGTCAATTAATATTTTGAGCCATCTACATTTCTGAATATTTTTCATTAAAAAAAAAAAATCAGTATCCACTGCTGTGTTAAACAACCTTAAGACAGCAGCACAGCCCTGGTCATATTTGCATGGCAGGACAAATATAGTCTGGACTGCCCAAGGTAATAAGTCAAATTGACAAGGGCATTAGATCATGTTATCTTGGTAGCAGCCATCTTCGATAGCATCCCAGCCATCTGAGTAGCTGGCTGTTATTTCTTCCGTCCTGTTGAAATCTTTGTAGGTCTTGACTTGGAATATCTCAAAAGTTGCTGAAGCTTAGAAAGACATGAGGGCAAGTAGTTCCTAAAAGCACTGGAGCTCCAGGCTTCAAGCCAGATGCAAATAAACCTAAGCAGAGTCAACATCCAGAAAAGTGTTTACTTTTCCTACAAAGGGACAGAAATTGAATCCATATTTATTTGTTTTTCTAAAAGTTATGCTGCTCTGTGCTTTTTGCTGCAGTATGCATCAGCAGGGAAGAAATCCAGCTGATAGCAGAGACAGATATGTTGGAAGTAAGGCACAGCTCAGTTAGACCTTATTGGTAAAAACAATTCATGCAGCTTTGTACAGAATTTCCATCTAACTTAAACTGGATCCCACTATTTACATTTGCAATCATAGCATATTAGGAATCAATTAGCCCCAATGGGAAATAATACTGTTTTTTTGCATAAATGGTGCTAATTGGTTTAAATAAAACCCTAGGTACATGCAACTTTAGAGGAGGAAGTTTTCTTTACTTTTGCTAACTTTAGACTAACTCAAATGTGGAATGTAAAGGTGAGCAGAAAAGCTTCTTAGAAGCTGAAGGCCAAATGTCTGTGAAGACAAAATATGTCAGCAACAGAGAAAATGCTGCATGAGGGAGCTCCTGTAATTGCGACTTGTATTATGTTAATTCAACTATCACTCCAATATTCTCTGGAAAGTATAAAGACATTTTCCCAAGGTAAATGAGTTCAAGAGCAAGGAGATATCTCAAGTCCTCCAAGCAATTTTTTGCAAACCCCATACTATACCTGTCGGCAAGATCTCCAAAGATTACAGCTCCGATAAGGACTCCCAGCATAAATGTTGGCTGGGTTAATTTTGCAAGCCATTCTTGCTGACAGACCAAATCCCACTCAGTTACAATGGTGCTCTGCCAATTGGTGTGATCGTAGATGTATCCATCAGTACAGTGAAAATCAGTTTTGCTGCCACTATATTCATAAGTAAATCTTGAGGCATTTTCTCGTTTAGACCTGCTGCATTGATTAAGCTCCCAAATGTCTCCATTTTCCAGCTGGACCAAGATGTAGCTTTGTGTTGATGTCCAGAGACTCCAAGCATCCTCTATGTTTGAATGAGATGAATTGTAAATGAGGACACGACTCACATTTCCAGCAACATTACATACAAACTTTGGTGTTACAGCCAAGAAGACAGAAGACAGGTAATGGATACCACAAGAAATTGATTGAAACACAGCGGCAAAGTAAATCAACGCCTGGTATCTGCAAAGGAAGACAGAAAATTCATAATATTTACCATCTATAACTTCATTTCTTCAGAAATAGTCCTATTTAATTTGCTACTAATATAATTTAGTGCAGGTTTTTAAGTACAGGATTAGTATTATGGAGAGGGTCAATATAACTAATGCATCATGGAAGCACATGGTAAAATTATATTGCCATTTTGTTAAATATTTTGAAAACAATTACTAAAAAAAATTGGCATTTGTTTTCCTGTTTTCCTGAATCCAAGTTCTAACCTAAAGTGCAAGCAGAAAGACAGCAGGGAATATTTACATGAGGACTGGCAAAATGTTTTTTCTGTGGACTTTTAAAAAAATTTCAATTAGTTTTTATTCTCGAAATATATTTTAAAAATTTGTCCAAATTGTTGCTTCCATTAAAAAAAGAGTAAACTTTAATAAAATGGACGCTTTGCACAAGCCTTTAGTATGCCGTGTTTAAACCAAATGGATAAAATTATAGTAAAGGTAAATTAAAACATCTAGCATCTGTACCCAAAGAGAAAAGTCTGCGTCTAACTGAAGCAAATATCAAATTTGACTGTGACAAGATAGGCTAAAATCAACCTCACCCATTACCCAGATACCTATTTAAACATTACTTTTCTTCTTTTCCATATGAATATTTATCAGACACAAGCATCCCATAACTTGTAATATTGATCTTCCTCAGGTATCAAGAAAAGGTGGAGAAAGCATCAATATTTAAGATCCAATCTGCTGAGGGATAATGCTACACTACAGCCATGTCCTTAGTAAACCCTGGAATCTCCAGCTATGATTTGTGCTTTTCCACTGCTGTGCAACAGGCCAAAATTCAACCAGAGCAAGTTTCCCAGTCATTTTATTTCCACGCCAAGAAATGCTTGACTTCCTGAGACTCTAATGGTCATGTAGTTATTAAAAATGCTGGAAGTATTACAGAATCAAAAGATCAGAAACAGCGTGACCATGGTTTAGTATCTTTATACATCTGCCCCTGTGTAAACAACGGCCCCCCATACAACTAAAATTCTTTGGAAAACTCACAAAGATTCATAGCAGACCTGTGTGGCCTAATTTCCAAGGATCAGCCAATTTCTAAATATAGACAACTCCATGCCTTCCACAGCAGGACAGGATGGAAAATAATCATGCAATGATGAACTTTATGCTAATATGTTTACACAACACCATTAGCTGGATTGAGCATAATAATCAATGAGAATAATAAACCTTATTAGCATTTAAAAATTCTTCCTTCCTTGCTTCACCATAAACGGGGAAAAGGTCATTGCCTTCATTCTGAAAGGTCAACATGGGGAAGTCCAAATGATTATGGACACTATACCATTTCAGACAAATGGTTTTTCAATCTCTTTTTGAAAGCCTCCAGTGATGAGAAGTTGCACCCACAACTTCTGAAGGTAAGCTATTCCATATCTTGCTATACTTATCAGCAGATCTTTTACCTTTTCCTGGACTTACATTGTAGCCGTGCCAGCATAGGGCACAACACAACAATTATACATTTGAGTTCAGTTGCCATTAAGGGAGACCATGACAGGGGGCCTTCAATCTACCCAATGATTTCAGTATCTCACTGGTTAGATCTAGAATATCAGATAATTTTGCTTGACTGATCCATGCAGCAGTCCCAGAGAGGGATTTTTTCCAATAGCCCCTAAAGTTTATAAACAGGGGAGAAGCTCAGCTAGTCTTGTTCTCAGTATTCTCTTAGCGATGAATTCCAAATGTGTGCCTGAATCCAAGAATTGGTTCAAGAAAGAAATAACAAGTTAATTGCTATAGCTGGGCTGACTATATTGAATGTGACTGTGCCCTTCCTTAGTTCTCCAGGATTTCCTTTTCTTTTTTTGTCTAGAGCCGTGTTTCTCAACCCCAACGAGGTTATCAACAAGCTTGGGTAAGATTGGCAGTATGTTTTAACAAACATTAACTTTTGCTTTATAAACTTCTTTCCTGGACTTTTTATCTCTTTGGGCCCTTCAGTGACCACATTTCAGTTATTACTTAGCCAGGCAGATCCTATCTAATTACTGTTATGACCATTTTTTCTATTATCTAATCTTTCTCTTGTTTTGGAGAAAGAACTGACTCCAGTTGCAGTTTAGATAAACCAGAGATTATTTACTTTTTAAAAATCTTTTGAACAGCATTTCATTCACTCTGCCTTTTAAAAATATGGTTCATTTCCTCCAATTCCATATTCATTAAAAAAAGAATGCAAAATAAGTTGTTTATTCTAATTTTACTACATTGTTTCTCTCAACCCTGACTTTAGAGATTGGTTTCTTAAACTCTTACCTTGTCTTCCCCCAAAAGAATGCAACGTTCTAAACTTTTCTATAGCAACATTATTTCCAAAAAATACAGTCCAAGACTTAAAAGAGGAATGTGAGAAGTATGGATTGAAATTTCCAGACCTACCCACTCCCCCAATGGATGAAGCCAACAATTTCAGGGTTTTAAAAAAATAATTTGCAGGAATTTAATGGTCAAAATATAGGTAGTCCTCAACTTAAGACCACAATTGTGCCCGAAATGTATGTTGTAAAGTAAGAATTTGTTATATGAGATTTATCCCATTTTATGACATTTCTTGCCACCATTGTTAAGCGGGTCACTATAGTTGATAAATTAGCAACCTGGTTGTTAAGTGAATCTGACTTCTGCATTGACTTTGCTTGTCAGGTTGCAAAACCCTGGGACACTCCGACAGTCATAAGTATGAGTCAGTTGCCAAGCATCTGAATTTTGATCACGTGAGTATGGGGATGCTGCAACTGTGAAAAATGGTCATAAGTTATTTTGCCATTGTAATTTTGAACAGTCAATAAATAAACTGTTGTATGTCAAAGACTACCTGTATATTCGCAGCTTAGAAGCCTCTTCATGATTGTAATGGTGAGTGCCTGTAATCCTAACTATCTGAAACAATAATTGTGGGAAGTCTCTTTTGCTGCACAAAACCTGTTGCATCCCTTGTGCTAATGGAAGTTATGCACTTCATAAATGACATTCCTCTGAATAGTGTGCAGTTTAATCATTCTGAAACAAGCTTTCTCTTATCTGATCTTGTCTGGATGTATTTGTTGGGGTTCGCCGGGCAGATGGCAGTGGAATCGGACAGTGGGGAAGAATGGGGACCAGTCCAGGAGTCTGGGGGCAATTTGGACGAGGGTCCTGTGTCCGATGCAGAGATGGGGCCAGGACCATCTGGGAGCTGTGTGCTGACTCCGGAGCCTCGAGTCTGGCAGCAGCAAGGCAGAGGAACAAGGGGAGCCTGTTCTCAGTGCGTATGTGCACAGAGCTGCTAGAAGGCAAGAGCAGCTAAGACAAAAGGGGCGACTTAAGAGTAAGTAAGCCTTAGAGGAGGGGCAATCACCTCTGCCCCTCCTCTAAGGTATAAAGGAAGTGCAAAGGTAGAGAAACCTTTGCAGGAAGCAAAGTCATTTGCTCTGTTCTGATTAAAGCTCTGTGTGGACTTTGTACTTTGGTTGGTTTTTTACAGAGGATCAAAGAAAACATAACATGAATGAAGTTTTCTATCCCAAAATGCTGATTCAGAATAGGTTGCTATCCTAGTATATTATTGCCATTAAGATTTGTGAATTTTCAAAAACCAAGTATTAAAAAAAACTTATTTGTATCTGACATGCTAAGCCAGTGATGGCTAACCTTTTTGGCACCAATTGCTCAAAGCGCATCCCCAAAATGCAATGTGTGTACCCCTCACCTGTGTGCCCCGCCCCCGCATGTGCGCATGCACCCCCTGCAACTCCATGCATGCACCCCAGAGACCCGAAGACCAGCTGGCCAGCAGGAGGCACACACGTGCATGCATGGCAGAGCTGAGCTGGGGTGACAGCTCACGTGCCCAGAGAGAGGACTCTGCATGCCGCCTCTGGCCTGCGTGCCCTAGGTTCGCCCTCACAGCGCTGAGCCAACAAAGTTATTTATTATGTCTTTTATCTCTCTTATATTTTAATAAACTTTATTGAATTTTATTACATTAAAAACATAAAAAATATATTCAATAACAGCTGTTTGTGGTGCTTATCATATAACAATCATTTGCGCATTATTTACAAATATTAATTTGTGCATAATTATATTCTTATTCTATCTATATTCTATATTTAATAATTACTTATCCTTGATCTGTCTCCGATTTATCCAGCTATACCATTGTTCACATACCTTATAAAATATTGAAGCTTCCTTATCTTTTAAACTCAATTTATCCATTTCAGCACAATTCATAACTTTTTCTATGATCAGTTCCTCTACAGGTATATATGGCTGTTTCCAACATTGGACAAAGGCAATCCTGGGAGCAGTCAATATGTGTAGTAATAAGTATTTTGTACTCTTTATGTATTTTTTTTTTGAAGATTCCCCAATAGGAAGAGTTCTGGTTCTAGGTCTAATTGTTCACTGGTGATTTCCTGTAGCCAATTTTGGAATTCGAGCCAGTTATTTTCAAGCCTCTGGGCAGGACCACCACATATGATAATATGTTCCCTCTTTTTTTTTAACATTTCCAACATATAGAACTCATTTTAGGATACATTTTCACTAATCTCAAAGGGGGTAAGTGCCATCTATAGAACATTTTATATGCATTTTCTTTGTATGTTGCTGATTTTGTTAATATATAAGAATATATTTTATAGGTTGTGGAACAGATCCCAATCTACAGGCAATCCTTGACTTACAATCATTTGCTTAGCCACCGTTTCAAATTCTAAAGGCACTGAAAAAAAGTGGCTAACTTTTTGGTCCTTGCACTTACAACTGCCATGGCATTCCCATGATCAAATTTTGGTATTAGGCAACTGGCATATATTTATGATTATAGCATTCTGGGGCCACCCGATTGCCATTTCAAACCACTTGATTTGTTGCTGCAGACAGAAAGGTTACTGTTGGGTAGGACACACTTAACCTGAGTGTTTTCAGGAGAGAATTTCTCTAATAGCAGATCACCAAAAATAAGTACTGCTGTAGTTTAAGTTTTCTACCCAATAAGAAGAGGAAGCCAACAGATAAAGAGAAAAGATTATTCAGCAGCAATGGCAGGATCTATTCTGCAGGAGCCAATATCAGTACTGGGATTGCTATAGTAGCAATAAACATGCGTAGCACACTGTTCTTTTCTTATTAATGTAAGTTTTTACCTTATATGGTTAAGCACAAACATAAGCACTTTGTTCTCTATATATTCCCTGTATGGTTTGAATTGTCATTTCTCCAGCCTGGAATATCTTGACATGGCATTTTCTTATACATGACCTGCCCACTGAGAGAGAATAGGAAAAAGCCTTGATTCAGTAGCTTTTTTTAATGACCGCTCATATACTTTTATTAAATGTTATTTGTGCCTTACTGTTGACTATGTTTCTCTTCATGAATTGCAAAACTGTCTGAAAAGGAACTCCATACACATGCAGTTTGACTCCAAGCAATTCACCATAGACGTTTCTTTGTATGCTTCTGGATGTCACAGGAGGACAACTTTAGTCACTTCTTATGGTAAGAAATCTGTACAAGTACAGATCTGTGAAATCTGTAAAAAAAATACCTTTAGCTAACTGAGCTGGGAATGTCCAATCAACACAGCAGCCTTCTCCAGCTGGATATCTGCAATCCAGGGGTGCAGAGACCACAACTCTTAGAATTCTGAGCTGGCATAGCTGGTTTGAAGATTAACAAGCTGAAGCAGAGTAATCTTTTGCAGAATAGATTTGTACACTCCACTACCTGCCATGCAGGCAATCCATATGTTACAAGAGTTAATAATCTTCATAACAGATCAATGTAAGAATTCAGAAACCGTGGGAATTAATACATCAGAAAGCCAAAACACTTTATTGAAAAATATTTAATTTATAAAAAGAAGCATGCACGACTTCAATCAAAGCCACTGAAGGCAGTTTCCAAACAAGCTAAAATACAGTATTAGTTGCGTTCAACCACTATGCATTCAATAAGGACATACTATGATTCCATGAGTAGTCTTGTTTTAGAATTGCCTTACAAAAAATGTGTGTATTAAAGAAATAACTTGTACATTCTTGTTGAAGTAGCCCCTCAAGACATTGGGGAAATGTAGCCAGTTGGAATGAGAGGAAAGCATACTTAGAATATGCCAAAAATATTATGCATTCTGTTTATCTGCAGCAGAGACATTTTGGACTCACCTAAAAGTTTTCTTATAGCAAATATTAAATTACAGACCAGCTTTAGCTAAGGAAGAACTATATATGGAAGACATGCTTCAAAAACATTGCAGAGGATGGCTTGAACATCAATGAAAAAGACAATGGTCCAAGATCTGAAATGAACTTAGTACCCAGGTTAGTAGGTTAAGAGATGGCTGAGTCACATGGAGTCAGTTTACTGGTCCAGAGACTGGTAATTGTGGCATGGTGCAGACCATGCAGCATCCATTTTAAGGGTTGTGGATCATTGCACACAGGAGGACTTTTCTGCAGCCAATTCAAGACCTTTGAAATGTACACAACAGAGGAAAGAAATATGACTTGTTGAGCAGGAATAAAAAGAAATGTGAGCATTAGGATCAACATAGAAATCAAAATTAACCGTGCTGTTCTTTATAAGAGTCACTTGGGAAAGCACAGGGGACTTGTCCATTTAATTTACTGCACTTTTCATGTTTATCCATTTTTCTGCATCTCTGTAATTATGTGCGGCTCCTTATTGCCTAATTTAGGGTACAAATATCAAAATATCCATCCCATGTCGTGTTTACATACCACAGTGGCAGACAGATTAGGTCAAGATGTACCTTGTGCTGAATTATATATAGTTATGGATCATATTGACCTAGAAAAATTCAGTCCAAGTCAACACCCATTTTATTACACTGTTGCCCTGAAACTTGAAAATGTTAAGAAGCTACTGGATCAAATATCAAGTTCACCAAACAACTATCTGTTCCAAAATCCTAATTATGATAGTACTAAATCCAATCCATTTTCTTCCCCACCCATGCACACACCCACTGATTGTTCAAGTCACCAAATAGAAGGGAAATTTAGAGCACCCTTAATGTGTAAGTTCTGAATCTCCAACAGAATTGTACATGCTTTCTCATCCTTCTCTTGCTTAAGGGATGAAATGCCTCTTCACTGGGAAAGGGCACCAAGCCAGGCAGCTGTGCCTACCCCGAAGCCTCAGTTCCACCCACAACAACCAGCAGCACAATTTGTGCAGGTGAAAAACTCTTTCTACTTCTTTCCAATTTGCTTAAACAGCAACGCTTCAATTGCACCGCAGGGCTGAAGATAGGGGGACCATCTTCCTTCAGGTCATTTTCTAAACCTTTTTTTTCTGGATGCTCTTATAAATGGCAGATAAGGGTAATCTAGCAGTTTTAGAGGGAAATCAACATGGAAAAAAGGTGTGGGAGGAGGGTAGGATGAAAATATGCTTACAGACAAGAACAATACCATCAAGTAGCTTTCATCTGACCATCTAAGTAACTAATCAATCAATCAATCAATCAATCAATTAGAATAGAGCTGGAAGGGACCTTGGAGGTCTTCTAGTCCAACCCCCTGCTCAAGCAGGAGAACCTATACCATTTCAGACAGGTGGCTGTCCAGTTTCTTCTTAAACACCTCCAGTGATGAAACACCCATAACTTCTGAAGGCAAAGCTGTTCTACTGGTTAACTCTCCTTACTGTTAGGAAGTTTCTTCTTAATTCCAGGTTGCTCCCTTCCTTGATTAGTTTCCATCCATTGTTTCTCATCTTGCCTTCTGATGCTTCTTTGTGGCAGCCCCTCAAATGCTGGAATCCTGCTCTCATGTTCCCCCTAGTTCTTCTTTTCTCTAGACTCGCCGAACCAAATCCTTCAACCTTTCTTCATATACTTTAGTCACCAAGCCTTTAATCATCTTAGTTGCTCCTCTTTGCACTTTTTCCAAGGTCTCAATATCTTTTTTTTTGTAATGTGGTGGCCAAAACTGGATATCGTATTCCAGGTGTAGCCTTACTAATGTCATGACTTCAACTGGCTATCACAATCAAGGATCATGTTCTCCGCTTTTCAGCCTTAAGAGAATATTTGTGAGAAAGAAGACAAGAAGAGTCATGTCAAAAATTTGTTTGAAATTTAATACACTGCTTTATGGCACACCTGGGTTGGTATGTGCTTCCAGGGAGTGTCTGCTGCAGGACAACCAAGCAGAAAAGTGGCCACAGAATCAGGAAAATAATTTGTCAGCCTGTATAACGTTCAAATGTATCCATTGTGTATCATTCTCCGCTGCATTCTGATTATGTGCACTTAAGTCAATGTCAACCTTTAGTGACCACATAGATTTTCTCTGTGATGATCTGCCCCTAACCCGTTTCTTCAGGTCTTCCAATAGTGAATCCAACAGCACTGTAACTGAGCCAATCCACCTTGCCAGATGCATTAACATCTAAATATTTTGTCAGATATTCATTCCAATGAATTCCTTATGATTTCTCACTGGATTCCTTGACTTATGACCAAAACTGAGCCCAACATTTCTGTTGTTAAGTGAGATATTGGTTAAGTGAGTTTTGCTGCAATTGTTAAGTGAATCACTGCAGTTGATAAGTTAGTAAACCAGCTGTAAAGTGAATCCAGCTTCCTCATTGATTTTGCTTGTCAGAAGGTTGCAAAAGGTGATCACATGACTTAGAGACACAGCAACGGTTGTCAGCATGAATCAGTTGCTAAGCATCTGAATTTTGATCACATGATCATGGGAATGCTACAAAGGTTACGGGAATAAGGATCATAAGTCACTTTGTTCAGTGCTGTTCTAACTTTGAATTGTGACTACACTGTTGCAAATCGAAAACTACTTGTGAATTTACACACATTTGAATGCCAGCTATCCTTACAACTCTAGCTAGCTTACAATAAATAAATGACAATATACAGGAGGCATTTTTTTTCAAAAACCCAATTAACAAAATAATAGAGCTATTCTTAAGAGCTATTGCTACCTCTTGCAAGCTCTATCTATCGGGATCCCTTTGAAACATTACCATATCAAATATAATTATATTATAGATCGTTACGTGTAGGATGCAGCCCTTCAAAAACCCACAAAGGACTCTTTCTTGCATCATAAGGCTAATTTTCACAATCTTGAGACACCAAATGACATTGGTGTCCAGTGTCCATTTTGTTTGAGCATTGGCTGTTATCTGGGGATGACAGAACTTGTGACCAAGCATCACTTAGAAACTGAAGGCTGGGGAAACCTCCGCATAACTATTATGCAGACTACCAAAAAAGAGGGGCACGCACTTTCCTTCTGTTTTCACTTCGTTAACTAAGTTTTCTTGGATTTATATCATTACATGGTGCAAATATGGGTTAGTCCAAATTTAATCATCCTTAAGAATAAATCAGCTAAAGTTAGTATGATGTCTTGATTACGCTGGATTCCCGGATTCAACCAACTATTAAAATAAATATTCTGATTTCTGTATGGACTGTATTGAAATTTCAGTATTTTCAGTTGTGCCATGCAGTATACATAAAACTATATAATCTATCAGTCCAGAATCTTGTTTTTTTTCCTCAGTATATTTTCTGCAGTGAACAACTTCACACATCCTAATATTTGTTTATGTATTTATTTATAACATTTATTGGCTGACCATCTTACCATAAGGTATCTCTGAGCAGCTTACAGTCATTAAAAATATGTCTATATATATATACATTAAAACATAAATAAATAAAAATAAAAATAATTAAACATCATTTACTTTGAATAAATTTTCCTAAAGACAGCCAGACTGAAACTTTCTTAAAAGAACAGGTTCCTTCTAAATTCAACATGGTTTCATCATCTTGCCATCAAAAATCAAATATATTACAGTAATTGAATAAAAATAACTGAACACACATTTACATGCACACACACACACATATACATACACACACACACATACATATATATGCACATGCATACATATACATACACATACACATATAAAACAAAAGGAAATAAACTATTTTTCAGCAGGATCCTTAAGAATGTTGATTCAGATTTTAGGTTTGAAACCTAATTGATAAATCCCAGATAATATTTATTCAGCTGGAACACAAAATGTGTACTATTATGTTTCATTTTGTGTTTTTAATTTGTCAGTGTGCAAGCCATGTTCCAGTATTTACTCTTAGAATTGGAAAATGTATCTCTATTTGGTTAGGGAGGGGACGGGGAAAAACAAGGCAAAAAAATGTGTGCAGCTCTGTAGCACACAGGAAGGCAAAAACTAAGCAATCTCTAGATTCCTTATTCTCAACAGTTTAATACTGCAACTTGAAAAAAACAAGCTATGTTTCCATAGTACAACAAAACAATCTTTTAACATTTTATGTAAATCCTACTAAGAGATGGTTTACAATCTACAGTAGTATTGGGCAAAGCCAGAAAAAAGAAGTATATCATGGTTAATTTGGCAAGTAGTCTATTTTGTATTTTCTTACATTTTTTGCATTTTTTTTGGTCAGTTTCCTTAGATGCAAATGAAAAGTATTAAACTGAACATTGTGCACCAATAAATAAGTAGGAACTTTGACACATTTTTATACTATGGGTACAGGCTGTATTTATGTGTGCCCCGATGAAACAGATAACTTTTTGTATCTAACCACACATCTCAGTGACTATTTCACACTGACCTCCTGTTGGCTGATCTGGTTCTTTTGTATTCTTCTAATACAAAATTTAGCCCAATTATATTTCTTCAGGTAAAGTGTCATTTCTGCAAAGAAAACAAATACATGTTTTCTTTGCAAATAAAACCAATGCAACCAGTTCTTGGTTAACAGAGCTGCAAAACACCCTCCTAACTCAGCACACTAGTTTTAAATTTCTTAGCCTGTTGTTAGTTTGGATAGAGTGTGGAGGCTTAACAGTTATGAAAGAGTTGCACTATTTATTACTCTGTTATGCTTGCCCTTTCTAGGAGAATATTGATGTATGTACTAGGCGCTTTAAAAAAACAAACATTTTCAGAAGTGTGATTCTTTTTTTCCCAAATAAACCACCTCACTTTGGATATTGTAGGAGAGCCCTGCTAAGTCTAGGGCAGGGGTCGTCAACCTTTTGGACCTCAGGGACCACCAAACTCATAATTTTAAATCCCGTGGACCAGAGACCCTGGGAAAATCCCAAAAAAACTCTGCAGGAAAATTCCCCATCCCATTTTCCTACCAATCGATCATTCTTTATTTGGGATCACAAGATACCGTCTCCAGCTCCATTCTCAGGTGGGGAGAGAGAGAGAGATTTTTGGCTTCATGCAAGGAAAGCAGCAAAGCAGCAGAAGTCTTTCTTTCTCTCCCCCAAACTCTGCCAGAAATGATTCTTTGCCGGTGCAGCCTCTTGGAGCAGGATGCCTTGCAGGGTCCCAAAGACTCATTTTTGGCGAAGTTTGGGGGAGAGAAAGAAAGACTTTTGCTGCTTTCCTTGGGTGCAGCCAAAAGCAGAAGAAAGAAGCAGAAAGAAGCAAGAAGCAGCCTGGTGGCCAGGCGCGTGGGGCGAGAGGGGCCCTTTCCCCCTCCCCTCACTACCTTGTGTTGCTTTCAATGCAAAGCGACGCAAGCCTTGTGTTCCCACGCAGCCTGGATTAATTGCTTTAGGGGTCCTTTGGGGGTGACATTTCTCTGCAGATCACCAAAATTTTCTCACAGGCCACCAGTGGTCCCTGGCCCACTGGTTGGCGACCACTGGTCTAGGGTAGACCACAATCAGAAAGAATCCAATTAGTCAAAAAGTTTAGTCAGAAAAGATGCTACAGATTCCTCCAGATTTTGAATTTCACTTGTAACCAACCATCCTCTTTTTCCATCTCTAGGGAATCGAATGCACTAAATTTGCTGGCACTCTGCTCCGACTGTGCAGGTACCAGTAGTCCTCCACTTACAACCATTTGTTTAGCGACCACTGAAAGTTACAATGGCACTGAAAAAAGTGGTTTACAAGTGGTCCTCACACTTATGACCATCACAGCATTCCCCACACTCATGTGATCCAAAGTTAGGAACTTGGCAACTGGCATATGTATTTATGATGCTCGCAGCATCCCGGGATCACCTGATCACCATTTATGATCTTCCCAACTGACAAGCAAAATCAATGAAGGAAGCCGGACTCATTTAACAACCTCATGATTCAGTTAGCAACTACAGTGGTTTACTTAACCATGGCAAAAAAGGATATTATATCAGGCATGACTCACTTAACAACTGCCTTGTTTAGCATCGGAAATTCTGGTCTCAGTTGTGGTCATAAGTTGAAGAGTACCCATATTCCTACAGATGGAGAGTCCATTCATTAAACCTCAACAGTTTATCCCACCTCTATTTCATCCTGATTCAGGTTTGATCACAGAAAAGCTGCCCATCGGATTTCAATTTTGTAGACCTCAATCTTACTAAGAATTGAGGCTACAAATAAACATGTTATTACACACAGACATGTGGGAGGGTCTTTCAGATGAGGGCATACCCCACAAATAGATGAGATTTATTGTATCATCCCATCCTGAGTCCCAATGGCTTTGAATAGATGAAAGTCACAGAGCCTCCAGCATCTACTCCAAAGGTTAGTTTCCACTACCACCGAACTTCAGTTCTCTACCCAAACTGGATCGAAGGGCACAGATCATTCCTTCCAGCATGTGCAGAATAATTATAACGGTATCTTTGCAGATGAAGGGAAGAATTTTCCGCAATAAAAGGCAGCCTCCGCTCTGCGTAATAACCGTCGGCGATATCCAAGCCACAACTTAACCAGCCTTAAATCCGCCACATAACACCTTCCCACCACACAACACGCGATCGCCAAGGTCTCCACTACCCTTTTCTAGCTCCCCAAAACAGACGTCGCTCTTCTTCTGTCACGAAATTCAGGAGTTCAAAGTCACAAGCACGTGCTAGGTTGGGATTATTATTATTATTTTTTTGGAGAGTGGGGGGAGGTGTCCACGGGTTCAGATCTCCATTTAGCCACCGAGCTACCAGCGACCTCTCTCGGGTTCGAATACATATTGATTCCCAAAGCAGCCTATATCCCCGCTGTAAATCCAGCGGATCCTGCGAACCAGGCGGTTTGGTTGAGGGGATCGGGCGAAGGTGCCGTCAGCGGGCGAGGGTGCCGCGAGGGATTCGCTGCTGGAGGTGGCAAAAATCGGTTTTTCCCCCTCGGCAGCCACGTGTCTCACGCTGGAGCCCAATCCCAGGCAGCTCCCTTGTCTTTACGCGCTGCTCCGGGGCGAGCAAGGAGGAAAGTCGGGCGCGCCTGCGGTCCCGAGTTGCCTCGCCCCCACGGTCCATTTACCCACCCAACTCCGTTACTCCCCGCTAGAAAGAGAGAGAGAGAGAGAGAGAGAGGAGCGAAGAGCGAGTCTTCTCCCCGGCTGGCGCGTCCTTCCTCAAACCGCCCCACCACCACCACCACCCCGGTCTCCGCGCAGGGCTCGTTTACCTGCCGAAGTGGCCGAGGGACTCGAAGAGCAGCTCGAAGTTGCGAGCCATGGCTGGGGACGCGCGGCGGTGTGCGAGGCGGACAGAGTCCCATGGCAGAGTTCCCTCCTCCTACCCCACAGAGCCCGCCTGTCGGGAAGGGGCGTCGCCTTCACTCTTCCCGTCCAATGGACCCTTCAGCCGGGCGAGCGGGCTGCGATATCCCGAGCCCTGGCAGCGGGGGAGGCCTCCCCACGGGCGCTCGCCGGCCCCCGCCTCTTTTCCCCGCGCAGCCTCCGCCGCCGACCGCTAGTCCCATCCTTTCCAGAAGGAGTGGCCCTTGCGGGGATTTGACCCGCGAGAAGGGGCGGGGGGCGCCGCTGGGAAGATAAACGTGAGAAGGGGGGCTTTGCTGCTGCACGAGCGCGTTGGCCTCGTCGGCGTCCGTCCCCCCCCAATCCTTTTTGAGGGGGATCTGTGAATCCCTTTTCAGGGCAGGTGAGGAATCTGCCCCATGGACTGAGGGCCGCCTGCTCTTGCTGCGGTTCTAAATTTTCTGGTGGAAAAAGTTTTCTTTGGGGACTACAGGTAGCCCTCGACTTACAACAGTTCACTTAGTGACCCTTATAACAGTATTAAAAATGCAACTTATAGCCATTTTTCACAGTTAGGACCTTTGCTGCATCCCCATGGTCATGTGATCAAAATTCGGAAGCTTGACAACTGGTTTATATGTGTCCCCAGTCATGTGATCCCCTTTTGCGACCTTCTGACAAGCAGAGGCAAGCCACATGTGTTACTAACTTATCAACTGCAAGTGATTAACTTAACAACTGAGCCAAGAAAGGTTGTGAAATGGGGCAAAACTCACTTAAATGTCTCACTTAACAACAGAAATTTGGGGCTCAATTGTGGTTGTAGGTCAAGGACGACCTGTACTTCATATGTAACACAGAAGAAGAAGAACATTGTTTCTTTAGTTGAATTTTGGCTCCATAATATCTGCGGCTGAATTCACAAAACTCACCAAGGAGGACTAAAGTGGGGTTGGGTAGTTCCCGTTTAAGCTTGTTGTGAGAACCCAGCCATTGTTTAAGTGTCAAACCTGTTTTCCTGAACCTTCCTCAAGTCCATTCCCAGAATTTCCAACACAATATGGCAATTTGTGTGAATTCTGAAAGTGGAAGTCCACACATCCGGAGGACCAGAAAGTTTGTTTGTTGAGCTGCAGAATGATTGTTTTACATGGATGTAGTGTGTTATGTTACGTTATTCCCACATGCGATTCATTAACTCAGATTCAGAATTTATGTTATGTACTGTTGAAATGATATCCTGCCTCTGATCAAGGCAGTATACAGCAATTAAAAAAATATGCAATCTATCAAATTAAGCCGTTACATCAATATGTAAAATTAAAAATGTAACACATACAATTAATATCCATAAAATAATATCCATAAAATTAATATCCATTAAACTAAGGTTTAATAATAGGAGGTGTAATTTTCCTAGATATTGGGAAAGAGAGAATACACACTTTCCTGTAACCAATTTCATAACCTGAGAACTGGGAGAGGGGGATTTCCTGGGTATATAGTAGCTGAGCTTCTGACAGTGAATGTCTTCAAAAGACCCACTCATGCTGTGAGGAACACACACGATGACATTTGTATTCAACATGGGGTATGCAAAGGGGTATCCCTCCTTCGCTATAATATACTTAAGAACCGCCCTCACAGGGGAGTTCCAGTTTGTAGCACTTCGGGGCAGGCAGGAATCCGCGATTGTGCATGGTTTCTGCCTGCGCTCGCCGCTGGAGTGCCCTGAGCCACCCGGCTTCAGGGCTAAGCCTTCCCGTAGAAGGCGGTGAAGACGGGGGATCTGGCAGGGTCGAGAGAAATCGCACCCTGAAATTTAAAATCTGCAAAAGATACATTGTTCCCAGAGACTCATAAGCGGCGAATGAAAGTTAAAAGGGAAAGTTCTTTTTTTTTCACTCTCCTTCCTAACGTTGACAGCGAACAGAAATGAATGAGAAATCGGAAAAACCCGCTTTGGCAATAATAGGTAACTAAACTGGATAATTAAATGTCAAGGGGATAATAAGGATTTCTGAACACTTTTTTTAAAAAAAAATTTTTTTGCTGTAAGTGAGAAGGGAGAGGAAAAGAATTGGAGCAGGATTTGGAAGCAAGGAGGAGATTGCCTAGAATTTTAAAGAATCATTAAATACTAACAAGACTTCTAAAAGATACATTTTAACTGGACAGTTAACCCCCAGGAAGAGAAAGTGAAGAAAGAAGAAAGTGTTTAAAAGAAACAGTTTATTTGGATTGTTTGCTGACTTTGGGACTTTTGGAAATTATCCTTGAAGGACTAAAAGCACTTGGGTGGTTGTTTGGAAAAAAATTTCTCTTTTTACAATGGCATCACTTGTGGATGAATTGAAAATTGAATTTAAAAAATACAAAGAAGAGGAACAAGAAGGGAAGGGCTCCTTTGGCTCTCTTTTTCAATTCTTAGAAATGGCGATTTGCACCTATGAGAAACTGACTGCGCAACAAGAGGATTGGGACAAAGAAGAAGCCATCTTTGATGAACAAGTAACTTTATTTGGGGAAGAAAGGGAAAAGGAGGAAAAGAAAATGGAGATTTTAAGACTTAAAAAAACAACCAAAAAAAGGAAAAATAAGGTGAAAAGTGGATATAATGTTAGAAAACAACAGAAAGGGGGAATACAGAAGAGGGAAATGGAGGTGGAGAGACAAGGGGGTAAAAAGGGCAGGGAGAAGAAGAAGCGAGGGAGGAAGGGATGAAAAGTTTCAGTGGTGTGGAGCAAGATGTAAAGAAACAGGATTTATTTAGAGATAATGGGTAAAAACTTAATTGGAAAAGGGATTCTGCAAAGGTACATAAGATTGTATTGTTATATTTGTAATTAGAAATAATGTTAGAAAATTGGAAACAACATGTGATTGGAAAGTGGGATAAAATATTCAGTGTAATTTAGTGAAATTATTGTGTATAAAAGGAAGGCAATGAAATAAATGAGAATTGAAGTAGGAAGGAATGGGAACATTTTAATGATACAGTGTTTTAAAATACAAGTGATGTGAAGTGGGGGGGAAATAATTATGGAAAGTTTATAAGTATTCCCATAAAAGTATGATATTCAACTGAAAAGCAATGTGTAAAATGTTTAAAACTCAAATGAATATTAATATTAATGATAGATTTGAATTGGTATGGATTGTTGTTTTAATTATATTATATACTTATATTTTTTTCTTTCTTTAAAATATAGTGTGTAACTTTAGAATGTACTAAGCAGAATCCAAATGGAAGTTATGTACTATACTAAGTGTTATAAATCTAGGGGAAAGAGATAAAGGCGTCATACTCTAATTAGTGTACAGGAGAAACTTTGTTTAAAGAGAAAAGATAATAGATAGCTGGAAACAAAGACAAAGAATAATAAGCATAATGATCTGAACTGAGATGAGATGAATAAAATAAAACTAAGAAAGTTAAAAGAAGGGAGAAGCTATATAGAAAATGTAAAATGGTAATAAGATATGGAATAATATATAAAATGAACATGAATTTGAATTTGTGTCTGTACAAAGAGATGTAACCCGGGATCAAGCTGCTTTCAGAAAAGATGTTTTATGTTTTTATGTTTTATGTTTTGTTTGTTTGTGTATTGTCTTTGAAAATCAATAAAATTTGTTTTTTTAAAAAAAAGAACCGCCCTCACAGAAGGTCTCTGTGCAGTGTACAATATAAACAGTAGATAGCATGGCTACATGTCAGAAGAAGGTGTGAAAACTTACAATGCCCTCCTTTGGGTCCGAATCAACAACACACAGCTGGCAAACTCTACCTCTCTTTCTCAATTTCAGTTGATCTTCTGCACAGAAAGCAGAGTCTTCTTTGTTAACATGTTCTGCTGCTTTTTCAAAAGAGCATGAAGAAGAATTCAAAACAGGCCTAACGGTGTTCCAAAAGAATACTAGACTTACACCCTTGTGTAATGCATGAATGGTACTCTGTGAAGCAGCAACCCAGCATTACATGAGCAAATGCTTCTGTGGGAACCAGGTGCCCAGTCTAAGCCGAAGTGGCAGGGAAGGAGTGCCAAGTAACCAGCGGGGAGGAATGAGGCATACCCACACAAACGTACAGTGGCCAAAGGGAACTGGGCAGGCTCTATCCCTGAATGTGTCAATATCATTAGAGAAGCATCACTGAATATTTGTCTGGCAAGACTTGTGTTGGGAGAAGAGGAAAAACACAACGTTCAAACCAAAAAAGCTAAAGACAAACCGGGCTGAAGAGGCTACAGTACTGTGTCATGACAATACATGTCCTTAAACCTGTCAGCAAGGAATCCTTGGGTTGGGATAGTAGAAAAGGAGGGTAGTCCCAATGAGTGGCTAAATTTTCTAGTCTTCTTGCTAACCCATGACAGGTCACTTCTCAATCCTCCATGCTGCAGTTTCGTGCTGCTATGTCAGCATCTTTGTTACTGAAAAGTAACTAGAAAAAGTGCAAAGAAGAGCAACCAGGATTATTAGGGGATTGGAGACTAAAACATATCAAGAATGGTTACAGGAACTGGGTATGGCTAGCCTAGTAAAGAGAAGGACCAGGGGAGACATGAGAGCGGTCTTCCAATATTTGAGGGGCTGCCACAGAGAGGAAGGGGTCAAGCTATTTTCTAAAGTGCCGGTAGGCCAGTCAAGGAATAATGGATGGAAACTGAACAAGGAGAGATTTAACCTGGAAATAAGGAGAAACTTTCTGACAGTGAGAACAATCGACCAGTGGAACAGCTTGCCCTCGGAAGTTGTGAGAGCGCCATCACTTGAGACTTTCAAGAAGAGATTAGACTGCCATTTGTCAGAAATGGTGTAGGTAGGGTCTCCTGCTTGGGTGGGGGCTTGGACTAGATGACCTACAAGGTCCCTTCCAACTCTGATTATCTGTTATCTGTTATCTGCTTCCTTTCTGGGATTAGGTGAACAAAGAAAGGGCATAGATAGGCTGACTAGCTAGCCAAAAATGGGGACTTCAACAATCTGACAATCTCCCCCTTCGCTGCATTTCCTTTCACAGAAGGAAGGCCTTGGTGCCTGTGGGAGAGGAACAACATCCGGCTTGGTAGGCCACATTCCTATAATAAGGGACATTTTTTGAGTTTTGGGGGGCATGTGGATGGGCTTCAGATGGAAATAGATGAGCAATAGCTTGATGTACCTATTTTGCCACTTCAAATGAGCAGGACTCCAAAAATAAAAGTGCTACTAAAAGTTTATTGTTTGGGAACAATTTGGAGGTGCTTTGAGGAACAGAAAATTCCTCCAAAAGCCCATAATGTGGCTTTTAGCTCATATTATTCCCTCTTTCCATATTAGAGTCACATAATAGACTTGAAGCCCATAGTGTAAAGTCTGTAGTCTGAATTTTAAAGAGATAAATGTGTATTTCTTTAAGGTCATTCAACATATTATCAGTGTGACAGTAGAATAAGATTCTCCTTGGAGGGCTATTTTATCTGTGATTTAGACCTAATAACATTTCGATTCAAGTGCCAATTGCTTAGCCAGCAGTGAGCTGTGGATCCATTTGTTTTCCAAGAGCCAACAATATAATGTCAAAAAAAAAAAACCCCATTTGTTGGCATAAGGTTCTCTTATGAAGTCTTTCTTGTGGCCATGTTAATTTTTATCCATTCCCTTCTAGATTTGGCAGAATAGTATAGTAGCATCAATGGGGCTGCTTTCACTGTAGAGTTCTATTCTGCCTCAGTAACAAGGGCAAGACATGGCACTGCCCTTACAAAATTCACACAGAACCAGTTTTAAAAGCCAAATCTCATTAGCCAGCCGGGAAAAATACTCACCACTTGCTCTCCTTACTGTAGACTTAGACTGGGAAGAAGGTAAATTCTGACAGGACTAGCCCAGCAGGCTTAGCCATCTGTGAAACCTTGCTCTTATCGGCTGGCGTTAGCTCACTGTTCGGTTTCATATGGAATAAACTATTCCAAAATGGAGTAGCAGTAAAGCTATGTTTTAAAGTAGCCTTTCAGGAGCGGACGAGAAGAAGCTCTTCATCTCACAACTGTCTCTCCCACATTTCTCCCCACAACAGGAGTTCAAGATCAGGATCAGCTCCCTGTGATCAGACCTCTGGATGAAAATAAGTCAGCCTTCCCAGACACTCCCTCTCCGCACCCTTCAAGTCCTAGAAGCTTCAGGATGTGGTGTCAGTTTGAGATTTGGTAGTTCTTTGCTACAAGGAAGATCCTAGTTTGAAAGAACAGACACTCTGTTGCCAAAAGCAAAATCACTCTAAGAAAAATTAGCCATCATCAAAAGGAATCAGTGGATACTGCCAGATCTTAGTTCCTTATGTGATGATCCAGGGTGGGATACAAAACAAACACAGTCACAGAAAACAGGTGAAGCCCGTTTTATTCCTTCACTTTGCTTCCAAGCTCCAAATATCTTTGACGGAAGACAACAAATTTCCCACACACACAGTTACATGAAGAAGGCAAAAAAGCAGCACAAACCAGGCAAGATAAGGACTGAAGGATGTTCACAGATAACACACACTGGGAAGGATGCCAAACTCAGAGAAGAACTACAAACTAGAGATATTTACACGCTTTGTATCCAGCTTTCACCAGTACGCAGGTCCAGACTCGTATTCAGTTGTCACAGCTGCAGCCCATGAAGAGGATCAAGGCCCTCTCCTCCTGAGTAGACCACGTCTCTCCCTTATCCTCTCCTCCCTGCATGTCCTAGGATGGATAGGGGATGGGCCTGGATCTTCCTCTGTCTGCTCAGCCGGCCTCTGCCCTTCCCCAGCCTCCTCCATAACCTCTGGAGCCACACTCCCACTCCCTGTTGGCTGTTCCTCCTCTCCCTCAGAGTCAGTCTCCACCAGGGTCATGACACCTTCCCTAGTCACCAACCGTATTCTAAGTGATATGTTGTACAGGTTGTAAGTCAAGGATTATCAGTAATGTATTCAGTGGTGTGCTGTAAAATGTGTTGTGGGGAAACTGACAAAACACTGATTGAATAGCAGACAGCAAAACATTAACATAGGCTGCTTCTGTGCTAAATTGGAGAAAAAAAATGAAATCAAAAGAAAACAGCCTGTAAGAACAGTTAGCAGTTCATCTTAATGCCTTGGTTAGCAGAACGTGAGAATAAACTCTATTAAAAAGCCCTTGGACCTATACAGTGGAAATTGTGGTCTTGCCAGCCCTTGTAGTTTATCCCAGAGCAATCTCCGACAATCCCAGTCTTCCCCTTTGCTTGCATAAATATCCACAACTCATTTCTGGCCCATGAGGGAAAGTGTTAAGTCATCGCTAAATGTACCTATATAAAAATAGTATTCCTTTCTTAAGCCAACACAATCCATTCCCATCCCAATTTAAATGTTTCTAAAATCTGCATTGCTTTGTCATTAGTTTGAAGGCCAGATGACCTGTTGTGGGCATGACTGGAAATATGTTTTAGGAGTTCTGCAAGATTCAAGTATGTTTTATTAGTCTTTATTGTAACTTTTTTATTAACCTTTATTGTAACTATTTCTTTTCAGGGATTTGCCTCTACGCTAGCCTTCTGTTTCCCCTGTTGCACATATACTTTTCACCTCAACAAACACCTATTTTTGATAGCAGTTTCCAATAAACATATTGTTACACATTGTTAATTGTTAAAAGGGGGCGGAGGCTTATTAGCACAATGCCATTTTAAGGGTATTCCAAAGTGATGGACAGTTTAGATCTTTACATTTGTTGTTGCTGAGGATTTGTCAATTTCTGACTTGTACTTTCCTCCCTGACCTCCATGAAACAAGATCCCTGTTTGCCCAGCAATTACTCAGTTTCAGTCATGGATCTACTTGGATCATCATAGCAAGAACCAATCTGGAGAAGCCTAGTCAGATCCCCAAATTCACACACTTCCACTCTGTGCTGAAATGTCTTGATTAGATAACACACACCCAGCATGTTTGGTTGGAGGAAGTTGGAGGAAGATAGCACAAATGAGGTAAGAAAATCAATTATCTCTGTTACAAGGAATGGAACACTCACTCTGTTTCCCTGGGATTCAGAAGAAACCCAACAAAAGCAGAACTGAGGACTAGCAAAAGTAATAGCATGTTTTATATTAGTATTGTTTTCTGACTTCGTAAGGATGAGTAGAGGCTTTCACTCAACAGCAGAGAAAGGGGAAAAAAGACAAATTTATTAATTCATCATTTTATAAGAGACTGAACTGGCCACTCTGCTTAAAGCAGAGTCCCCAGCTCATTATAAATCCTATATATATTATCTTATATATAATATACTAATAATTATTCTATATATAATATACTGATAATATCTTGTATTTACATGCTTTAGTCATGGAATCATTAACTGCATATAGAACTGCTTATTCTTCATAAATTACCATGTCTTTTCTTCCTTGAAATACCATGGGGACAACTAGAAACTTCTTAAAAATTGCGATTAAAGATATCCCTAGAAAGTTCTGTTTAGCGGCCTTCATCCTGGATTATTTTCACTAAGATGACAACGTAATGGAGATTAAATTGCTTTTTTGTTTTCTAAAATCATTTCTTAACATCATCAGAAGAATGGTCTCTAGATCAAGCTAAGTCCATAGACAAGGCCATGATCTATTTTGTGGTTTGCTTCTGTTTGGCTTACTTTACTGCATGAACTTAGACATAGATGTTACACCACAGTTTATGACACAGCACATTTTCCTCAATTTGGGTGCTTTCCAGCAGCTGTCAGGCTATTGCTAAGAATTCTGAGAGGTGATTCCATTCATTTGGAGAGCGCCAAGACTAGGGAAGGCTAATTTAGTATGTTGCATGAATCTCAGCCACTTGAGATTTTTCAACAAATCCTAGTTATTTGATGATAGTGTTAAAAGCATTGAACAATTTGACTAGACGGTTTAAGTCACTTAGTAAAATTAAGAAATGTAGGCAAATTTTAGGGAGGGGGCTTTCTTTTCTAGGACCCCAATGCAACTGAGCCAATGCTGGCAGCTAAAGTGGAAACTAAAGTTAAACTTTGCACTGTTGCACATGTGTCCAAATAATGTGTTTGATTGTGTCAGGCAAACACCTGTTTTAGGGGAAGAAAATATAATTTTAGTATCTAGTATGAAAATATAATTTTAGTATCTCTCCCTCTCTTCCTCCCTCTCCCCCCTCTCTCCCTTTCTCTCTCTTTCTCTGAAATGCAGATAGTCCAGCAGCCTTCTTCAACCCAATGCTCTCCAGATATTTTGGACTTCAACTCTCAGATTCCCTAATTTTAGAAGTCCAATGCATCTGAAGAGTACTACACTGGAAAAGATTATTTACAGGCAATGCTAAAAAAAAAGATAACTCATCAGCTGCAAGCACTAATAATTCAGCGAGACTTCTGGAAGTATTTGGTAAAGTTACACATTTTTAGACAAGAAATTAATCCTTAGCTTAAACTGGCAAAGAGTTGCCTTTCTGAAAAATATCCATAACAGAGTACAAAGCAGAAAAACCAAGGAGCGAGCTGTTATTTCCTTTCTGGATGGGAACCCAGCTGGAGGAGGAGGCACCAAGTAAGAATTGGCTTCAGAAATTACAAATCAGATGTATCCTCCAAAGGCAGCAGTCAGTGCCCACTCCGTAAAGCTTTGCTCCCTTTTCTTTTGTGCTCCTTTATCGCTGTTGAAAATATAATAAGATTTAAAAAGAGTTCTAAGCCAAGTAAGGAGCAGCAAGTGATTGGCAGAAGTTCATAGTCTCATAGCTTCTGTCTCCCTTCTGACACCATCTGTCAAGAACAAAACTTAAACTGGCCTAAATAATTTGTTGTGTTCTGTGTCAGCTGTCACGTAATATTACCGTAGCTGATCCACCTCCGCAGCAACTGAAAATTCACAGTGGTCAATGCTGTATGTTTGTTTGTTTTTTTTTACATTTTTGGCTCTGTATTTTTTGTACTTCCTTAACTCAACTACCATCCTTTTTAATGTGATCTGTAATGAAAAACCACTTATCAACAACCCATTGATCCTGAATTGAATAAGAAAATGTTTGGGTTACTAAAAAGAAAAACTTGTGTGTGTGTGTGTGTGTGTGTGTGTGTTCCAAGAGTTTCACTTTTTCCTGAGGTTACTCCAGTTTCTGTATCTTCTTATCTCTGAGATAATGCCATGTCATTTCTTTACAATGAAAAGATTCACTCCTAACCTACTTTATGAGAAAAGGCAAGTGAGGTAATGCAACCGGCACAGTGAATCTAGGCTTAAAATAGGATCACAGAAGCAGAGGCAGATGCTTCTGTTCACCGAAGAACATAGACATCATTCTCCAAATCAATATCACTTCTAAAGCTAACTAACTATTCAACAGATCATTTCCCTAAGAGAGGAGAAAAAGGAGATCACAGGTCATCAACAACATCTAAATGTTTATTTGTCCAATTGATTTCCTCTGTGAGGAAAATGGTTGTTTTCAAAATTTGATAACCAAATAGAACGACAGGTGCAAGCAAGTGATCAGGGTTTTGCCCTTTTTAATATGGATCACATACATTGCATGCATATAAAAAGCAGCAAGGCTTTTTCTGTCCTATAGCTGAGTCTGCAGTTTGACACTGTTTGGGAGTGCAAGGCTACATATAACAAAATTTCAAAAACTTATAATGCTACCGTATGTATCTTAAGCTTAAGATCTTAAGCACCGTCTGTCAATGGCTCGAATGAAATTAGAGTCATTGACAGACGGTGCTTATTATTCAATCTCAGAAAAGAGCCAACAAAGCAGCAGTCATCCAACTTTGCTGATCTGACCATCCCCACCGATCACCGCCAAGAGATCCTATTTCTTTTTTCATATAAATGTTATTGAAAGTTAACAACAAACAATGAAAGACGAAAAAGAGAGAAAAGCAAGAAAGTGCAAAAAGAAAAGTATGATTAAAAAAATACCTCTTACACTTTCATAACAAAAAAAATCCTTTTTTCTGTTATCTTTTTTTCTTAATCAGCAAAACTGCAAATCATTGGTTTATTTTTTTTCTGTTTCATGGAAAAACTCTTTAAGGGGTTTCCAATCAGCCATAAATGTAGATATTGCCTTTTCTCTAAGTTTGGCCATCTCCTGAAGTTCCATCATCTTTACCAACCATAATTGTTCCTCTAGAATAGAGTACTTTATTGGCCAAGTGTGATTGGACACACAAGGAATTTGTCTTGGTGTAAATACAATTATAAGTAATGTCCAACCTTTCTACTTTTGAGCATATAATCTTACTTTACAGTCAAATATAAAAACAAAGTTGTGTAACTTTTTCTATCTGCCTGTTCATTGGCTGCGGAAGAAAAGCCTCTGTTCTCAATTGTTTATGCATCTTTAAAATCTTCTGAATTAGTAAAAATATTTGTATCCAAGGGTTTGGGGGCTTTATTATGCACCCACCAAACATGATAAAATGTCCCTTCATGTTCTTCACATTTCCACTACTTCATTAGCCAGTGTTTGCTGCCAGTCTGAGTTCTAAATGCATCACAGTCCAAAGGCTTCAAATGCTTCTAGTGTTTCTGATTGCATGCAAGCAATAGTTCAGACTCCAGCAATCAGCTAACTTCAGCAGCAGAGGCTTGGGCATCGGTATAAAACTTGAGAAAGACTGCTCTAACTACAGCACAAATACGCTCTGTAATCACTTTTATATGTCGTGACATAATGATCCCACCATCATCTCACCTCACATCCAAGTGAGATCAACTGTAGGTTACTTTTAATTATTTCAGTTTTAAAGGAGCATCTTTCCTCTTCTCCAGACACAATATTTGCCTTGCACATAATCTGACATGCTTTGTCAATAAAAGGTTAGGTGATGGGGGTCGGTGGCACAGATTCCCCATTTCCCATTGGGTACTGTTGGCCCCTCCAGTCACTTCAGTATCTCCTCTGGGATCAGACTTCTGGCTTCTTGAATAATGAGCGGCCAGCATTTTCCAAGGTGCTTCTTACCACTTCTTATGTCAGAGGAACCCATATAATATGCTCAAACTTCAAGATGTGTTCTTTTGGAAAAGAGCTAGATTTGCTTTCTAAACTTCAGTGCTACACAATGTTTTGTGGCTGTGTTTTTTTTCCTTTTTTTATTACTTTGAGGAAGCAGCACCGTTTTCCCCATCCCACTGGCTACTTTCAGAGGCTCGCTACTTATCACTGCCTTCCACTTCAGCCTGTGCCCCTCTTCCATGGCTATGGGTACAAGAGGTCCCTCCCGCTCTAGCCCTTTGCCTTCCTCCTGAAACTCTACTGGGGCTATTTTTAGGCAGGAGTTGAGTGCTCTCTCAACAGAGAGTAGACCTGTGTTCTGAAATAGCTTGACTGACAGGTCCTCTCTGTCTACAACTTCTTAGTCAGAAAATATAGTAGTGATTAAAATCCACTATGGAAGCACCAAACTTCACTTAGTTAGTCTCGCAATGTGATACATTAAGGAAAACAACTGGTGGTTGCTTTTACCAGCAGCAGTGAAACTGGGTGAAAAGGGAATCAAACTCACAATGATATTCTTTAATTTGTCCTGTAACTAAAAATGTAAGGATGATACCTCACAGGGAAGTACACCTATTTCTCTGCCAACTCCCATGCTGGTGGGTTGTACTTCTGTACAATCACCTGACTTTACTTTTGGACTTGTTTATTGGAATAAGTTGCTGTTAAGTCAAACACCAAAGGGCCTTAATTCTACTTTCTTGTCTGTAAAATTGCAACTTTTTGTTCATTTGTTTCTTTTCTTTTCTTCTGCTCTGTGCTGTTCCAGATATGGCCCTGCATTTCCATTGGCTGGTGTTCAGAAATGCCTAGCATTAGGCAATGCAACATTTTGGCCTGCTCCCATTTAACACCTGTTAAAGGCCCCCATAATTCCAACTCAATTTTTCCTTGGCTGTTGAAGCTTCAGTCATTGAAACCTTTCTCCCTTCTTCTTTAGAAACCTAGTGGCTTTCTTTTCATTCCCATTTCCTTCTCTCTTTCTCTCTTCCCCCACTTCATTCTCTTTTCTATGATTTCCTTTATTTCATTATGGGCATCCCCCCTTCTCTTTTTCCTCTTTTCTTCTCAGCACTGGTTGTATAGACAAAATGAACAGCATTTAAAATATGAGCAGGTGCACCATGGCAATAACCTTTACCCCTTCTTAACCTAGCATGACAATCCTTTTCACTTGAGGCTGTTGTGGTTTTTCCTTAACACATACAGGTTCACAATTAGATCGGAGTTCCAATAATACTCTCTGTTGAGGTAATTCCTCCGTTAGGAGAATGAGCGCATACAGGGAGAGGTAGTGAGAGAAGTGTTGAATAATACACACACAGCACACAGATATACTGTACAGTAAATGTAGGGTTTTATTTCCCATAAAGGTTTAAGCAAAGTTCAAGATAAGCAGTCCAGGTTAAATCAGGTTAAATCAGTCAGTTTTCAGTCCAGGGATAATCCAGTAACAAAGTCCAATGTCAGAAACAGTTCAGTATTAGACTTACATCAAATCCAAGAATATCAGTCAATTAGGAAAAATGGAGGAACGGCAATACTCTCCAACAGAAGGAAACAGAGACTCACTCACACTCTCTTCTGAGACTAAGACTAAGATTAAACAACCCAGGTTTCTGGCTTCATCTTATGGCCATTTTAGAAACCACACCCAATTACACTTTTGCATTTTCTTAAAGATACAGTATTAAAATGTTTATCCTAGTTTATATATTGTCCAACCCAAATAGTTGTTAGGTGACTTACATTCCTAACACTCTCCTAAAGAAATCGCTCTACAGAGATTTAAATGGGGTAGCTCACCTGCATAATTACTGTAGGATAATGGGGATAATGGGGGTAATGGTCTTTGAAAGGACCCAGGGTTGAACTGCACAGTTCTACATACTATTTTGACTTTTTCCCCATTCCACACACACACCCTGATCTTCTTGTATTCTAATGCAGTGATCCTTCAACCTTTGGCGCACCAGGGACCAGTTCTGTGGAGAAGGGGCTGTGGTTTCACATGCTGCCTGCATCCCGCAGATGGGGCTTAACTTATTTGTGTGACCCAGTTTCTGGCATGCCGTGGCCCAGTGCCAGTCCATGGACTGGTGGTTGGGGACCAAAGTTCTAGTGTATTTCTGGTGATAGAATATCTATTTCTCAATTCCTTCTCCATTTTTTTCTCCCCAACAGCCTTAAGATATAAGTTGGTCAAATGTAGCTAATTGAATCCAGATAACCCAGCAATCTTCCATAGCTGAAGATGATCTTGAGCTTTATTTTGGTCATAGAGCATCATAAAATACGACAGGGAAAAGTTATATCTGTTTCACTAACACTGAAACTTATAAGAGATGCTAACATTGTTAACTCATTATTTTAATATTAAAAACACAACAATCTTTCTATAAAAATTCTTAATTTGAAATATTAGGATTATGAACTAAAGCAGGGGAGGGGACAAAGATCTCAAAAAAGTTGTAAAGACTGGCAAAGATAAAAAGTAAAAACAAAGGAAGGATTCTCAGTTTACCCATGCTGAGTATATAAAATTATCTGTTTACACATTTGAATTTGTTGCCAAGAAAAATCTAATGATGTTGTACATAACAAATGGTTCCTTATCTGAGGAGACAAAACCAGAGGGGAAAAAATAAAGGAAGGACGAAAGTTTCTAACTATATTAGTAGCAGAGGCCATATATGGGTGATGATCTCAATAGCATTAGTGCTGCATGAACAGATTCTTGTATACGTAGGGATACTTTGTAAATCACTAATTAAGGAGGGTAAAACATCATGCCTGGCTTTTAGAAAGGCTTTTTTATGAGGCTAAAGTAATTAAACACTCACCAGGATCCCAGTTGCAATGAGTTGGATGAACTCTAGTTTGGCTGGGATATCGTTTATCCCATTCTGGAATTCTCTGATTGGGATCTTTTTTCTAAAGGTTCTTTTAGCTTGAATGTATTCCAGAAGAAGAAATTGTTTAAATGCCAAGCCCAAAATGGGTAGGTTTCACCAAAAGTGCTTGTTTCCATAAAGATTGAAATTGATCCGCCAGGAGTATTGAAATTAGTCCTTGAAGAAAAAAGAGGCCTTTGAGAGAGCTGTGGTGGCGCAGTGGTTAGAATGCAGTATTACAGGCTAATTCTGCCGACAGGAAACCTGGTTTCCTGGTTATTGACATCGATATTATATATTATATAATATCTCCTAGCTGCTAATTGTATTTAATTTTAATTTTATTGTGTTTTAACAGTTTTAACAGTTTTTATTGTTTTTATTATTGCTTGCCACCTAATAATCCCTGTTTTAAGCTGCATGGTTACACCAACTGAATAAATAAAATAAAATAAATATTTGGACCAAGGGTTTGACCATCAAAAGTTTCAGAGCTACTTGTATACATTCCCTAGCTGTCAACAACAACAAAAAAATACTTCTTTGGTCTTTTTAGTTGCCAGCACAAAGGGAGTGGGGGAAGGTAGCGCATTCCCGAAATGTTTCAGATAATTGCTAGGCAGCCCAAAGCTGTCAGTGCACAAGAATATTACTGGAGAGCATGATTGATGACTCTTGGCTATGGATGTGTCCCATTGGAGAATATACATCCAGGGGGTGGGGAGAAGACCAGGGTCAAGGAGGAAATGAATGATGTATTTTAGTGTCAGCTGTACCCAGCTAATGCTGACACAGTCACTCCTAATAAATCAATTTTTTTACTCTGAGAGATGCAGCTAGAGACATGATTTGAATGGGGGTGGATTTGTTGGAGCCCTGACAGCAGCTTTTGTTCAGCACACTGATTCTTTAGACGAATGATGGGAGAAAAAAGTACAGGTAGTCCTTGACTTACGACCACAATTGAGCCCAACATTTCTGTAGTTAAACAAGATAGTTTTTAATGTGAATTTTGTCCCATTTAATGACCTTTCTTGCTATAGTTGTTAAATTGGTAACGCAGTTGTTAAGTGAATCTGGCCTCTTCATTGATTTTGCTTGGCAGAAGGTCACAAAAGATGACCACATAATCCTCAGACTCTGCAACTGTCATAAATATGAACTAGTTGCCAAGCATCTGAATTTTAATCATGTGACCCTGAGGGTGCTGCCCCAGTCCTAAGTGTGAAAACGGACATAAGTAACTTCTTTCAATGCTGTGGTAACTTTGAACGGTCACTAAATGAACGGTTGTAAGTCAAGGACTACCTAAATAGGAGATAAATGTAGGAAAGGAAGAATGTAATCAAAGCTAATAATATTGAATATTCATTGAAGCTCAAGTTTTCCTGCTGTTTTCGGCTCTGTGGTCTCTTCATATTCCCCCCCGCCCCAGAGGTGGTATTCAGAGGTTCGGACCAGTTCTGGAGAACCTGTAGTGGACATTTTGAGTAGTTTGGAGAACCAGCAAATACCACCTCTGACTGGAAATTTTACAGTATCCTTCCTTTGCCACGCCCACCAAGCCACGCCAACAGAACCCAATAGTTAAAAAAATTGAATCCCACCACTGTCGCCCCCTTTTTTTTCTTCTGCTTTTTCTGCAGCCTTGCTTATTTTATTTTATTTTCATTCACTTGGACTAAAGTCACATCTTTGGTTCATTCAGGGCCTTTTTCAACATCTGTTTTCCAGGCTATTGGAATGTGTTTTTCTTCTGTAGAAGAAGCTAAACAAACAAACCTGCATCTGAAGAGTGTTTGATAAAGTGCCTTTGCAGAGCCTGAGTTCTACAGATGCAGACTCTTTCCTACAGCTTTAGCAGAAATCCGAAATCCCTGTAGGTGTCCATCATTATTTATTGGGTTTTTTTTTTTTTTAGCTATGTCACAAATAATCATATGCTGTCATGGCTGCGTCTACATTTAACAACATTTAAAGCAGACCAATAGCATGCTTTCAAATCTAAGGCTAGACTTGATTCAAATCTTAATATTTGCTCACTGTGAGCTAAGGTTACTGAAAATGAACAGCAGCAGCTTTTTGGACTGAATGTGGGAAGAGGTAAGTTATTACACAGGAAACACAGGAGAAGTTGATTTTGCATTCAGTTCTGTTCTGTGACCTGCTTAGAAGATCAGCTGCTTGGAACCAAAGGTATTTTGAAAGCTGCAGTTGTCCTTTAATAGCAAATAGTGATATTCTGAGACTGCTGACAACACACATTTTATACTACCCAGTGAGTATCTGTCGGTGTTACTGTAACTAACTCTGTTTCAGAAGGCTTGTCTGTATAAAGAACATATAAGCAATATGTGTTGTGTTGGAATCAAGTACCTTTGATTATTCTTCTGGTTTGCATAAAAAAAAAATATATGCTGAGCTCTCAGTGTTAGCACATGGGGTTTTAAATCCCTTCTCAAATGATTTTTGTATTCACCTTTTAACATTGCAGTTTCTGGCAATGTTTAAAAGGCACTAAATAGAAAAAAATTCTCCTCATTTCATTCACACAACATTCATGTTACATTCCTGGTATGTTACTCTATATCAGGGCTGTCCAAACTTTGGCAACTTTAAGACTTGTGGATTGGCTGGCGGGGGAATTCTGGGAATTGAAGTCCATAGTGTTAAAGTTGCCAAGGTTGGACATCCCGGCTCTATAGTTTCAAATCTAAGAGAGTTCATACATAGAATGGAGAAAAAGTATGAATACTTCTCAGATCTGTAAGGCGTATATTTAGCCAGAATCGTGTGTAATATAGAAAAATATCAGAAGGTATCTGCCAGAGCCTTTTCCAACTAATAATTTTTATTAAAAAGTATATGTTTTTGTGAGCAGGGACTTACTTCCTCAAATGCAGAGAGCTCATTATAGTGAGTTGCAGCCCAGGTAAGCTTAGGACTTTAGTATAAATTTGTTTCTCTAGGTCAGAGGCGTCAAACTCCCAGCCCATGGGCCGAATGCATCACGCACTGGCCACACCCACACCCAGTTTAGCAAAGCGGGAAAAGTCACGATATGTCACGTGACAATGCTGTGATGATGCAAGTTGGACACCACTGCTCTAGGTAGTAGTAGACCCCTTCTGATTTTATTGTCATCATAGACTAACCTGATACTCCTCCAGGGGTGGGATCCAACCGGTGTAACTACCGGTTTGGTGATTTTATGTTTTGCTCCCTGCACATGTATATCGTCATCAGCTAGCTGCCTGGACACCTGAACAGCGCTGTGAGCAGGTGCGCAGCAGTTGAAAAAGCATTTTTTTCATGCTTTTTCAACCGCAGCTGTGTCATGCAAAGCAGCTGTGGTTGAAAAAGCAGGAGATAAAGGTCAGGTAAGAGCCCGGGCAGGCGGGTGGGCCAAAACAGCAGCAGACAGAACTGGTTCTATGTATGCTCTCTGTCTACTGCTCTTCAGAACTACCGGTTCTACAGAGGTGGACAGAACCGGTAGAATCCCACCCCTGCACTCCTCCTATAATGGGTAATATACCAGTTTGTTTTCTGATGGTCATAAAAGATATGATGCCAAACTACTCAAATCTAGAACATGCTTTGTATCCACTATTAAATAGAGGGATCTTCTTTCATTTAATAAAATGATGAGAGAGGAAAAAGAAAAACCTGGCATTTTTATTTATACCATATCAGGACTTTGAAAATATTTGTCCTATCTGCCCCTGTTTCATCCCTCCACTTTTTCTCTTTCCAGGTCATGGAAAGAATCTTTCTGTCCTTTTTTTTTAAATTAGTTTTTCATTTGCAAAGCATGTTTTCATACCAATCTTTATCCTTCTTCCCAGGCAACAATTTCTGGCCTAATTTGGCAATGCTTTAGTTTCTTCTCTCATCCATTGCTTTTTAGAAAGCTCGTATATTATTTCTTGGTCATAAAAAAGATATTGCCCAAAAATGAATTCTGATTATTTCTTCATCATGGATTATCATACCATACTTTTAATATGCTGATCAAATAGATCAGTAGTTCTCAACCTGTGATCTGTGAACTCCTGGGGGGCCAATGATGTCGTCACAGGATGTCCCCAAAGGCTTGAAAGAAATGTTATGCTTTAAATCTTGAGTTCAGTCTTGGGGATCTGTGGCCTTGATCCATAGCCAGAAAAAGTATTTAAAAGGGGTCTGTGGTAAAGAAAAGCTTGAGAACCACCAAAACAGCCAATTCAGTATCTCCTGCTGTTCAATCACTAGGCTACACTGCATTACAAGTAGTCCTCAACTTATGACTATAATTGACCCTGGAATGAATCATGCTGATTATTAAGCAGGTTACATCAAAAGCATGCCCAATGGCTTTTTTGTGGCAGTTGTTAAGAGAATTCATTGTCCACAATGGGTGTTTCAGCCTGAATACAGAGAGAATTAATTACTGCAAGTTCCTGGAAAATACTGTGAATATGTGTTTTTTTCCCTGTGGAGATTTGACTTGGTTTACAGGATTTGCTATTTTGAAGAGAAATGGCTGGTATTTCCCTTCCTTTCAGGTTGTCCTTGAACATTTAAAAAAAACCAGTCTTAAGGCTTCTGAAAGCTCCACACTTGTGCAACATTGGAAGTTGTTGCTGCACGGGGAGATGGAAACTCGACCTGCAAAGACATGGCTGCCTCTGCCAAGCATGTGGGTTGAGATGAGCAGAGTCCCCTTTTGGTTGTTTGTGTTATTGTGTTTGGTTGCCATTTTATATTCTATATACAGTATTATACTGTATATTGTACAGGATATGTTTTCTGTTTTTAGTTTTCTGTGATAAACTGCCCAGAGGCACATTGTTTGAACTGGGCAGTCTTTTAAATCCAGGAAATGAATAAAATAAGTAAATAATAAAGATTTTCATTTCACTTCTTAACAAAAACATTTATTAGCATTGTTAATATTTGCTGAGAAAATATAACAGAGGAGAAAAATATTTGAAGGGTGTACTTTTTCCGATCGACAATGTTTATTTAAAAGCATACATTTTTATGAGCTACGTATCACTTTGCCAGATGCAATTAATCTGGAAACTCATATATAAGCCGGAAAAGGTGCTCCAGACTCATTCTGATTTTTTGATACCATAAACTAGAGTTTCCTACAATATCTCAGTGGAGAAGAAAGTCATTCTGTTGTTTTGTTACACCCACTGATGAAAATAGTTTTACAAGATTCCAAAAAATGAAACAATTCCTCAAGATGGTAGAAAGAGAAATTTAAATTCAGTAACTAGAGACAGACATTTCATGAATAGGCAATTAAAGAATCAGAATGGCTTGTAACTATATGAAATATAACATCTAATTTTTCCAATGTGCAGGCCATAAAATTAGTTGTATGTTAATGTATTTCTTAAAGTCCTCCTAAAAATTGCTGATACCATAATTGCCTTCAGGGGGACAACATGATCCTTGATCCAGAAACACTTATTTCCAGAAAGAGAGGGAGGGAGGGAGGGAGAACCAGGAACCGGGATTTGGAGAGGCCTACTGGGACTCAGAGCAACCACACCATCGAAGCCTCAACCCCAAAGGGGGCGAGGGGTCTTTACCTGTTTTTGCGGCAACCAACCAGGGCACAGAGCTGCTGAATATCTGATACCTCCTCTGAATGTTTCCAGAATACCACAGAAGTCACCTAATAGAAGAAGCACCTGATCTAGTACTAGACAAAGCCCAGAACATTCTAGAGGAGTGGTCCAAATGGAGGCCAACATTGAACCAGAGTGATCCCCTGATGAGATGCCCTCCACTCCCATGAAGCCATTTCCTTTAGAACTTGAGGTGGATGACCTCAATAGTAAATAGACTAATTCACCCCTTTATCATTTCAGTGGTTATTATTAACATGAGAACAAATCAGAAAATACAACCTGGTGCACTGATTGATTTGGGGTGTACAAGTTGTTTGGTAACAAGGGCAATGGTGAGTAGGTTAGGCATATGGGTACTCTGTTTGGCCAAACTGATACATTTTGAACAGGTGGATGGTTCAATTTTTGGGGCTGCCCCTGCCACACATAGGATGGAAATGGTACAGATGGATATGGGACACCATTGGGAGAAAATTTCCTTCATGGTGGTGAAACATATGACAGAGACTGTGATTTTGGGACTGTCCTGGCTTGAAAATTGGTGTCCAACTATTTGGTGGGAGGGAGGTTTTCAGAAGATATGATTGGTGGTGGGGCTCGACCCGTCAGGAGATGATGTAGTGGAGACTGCACCACCTACTGCAGTAATACCTTGGACAATGGTCCAAGGACTTTCAAGTATCCTAGTGAGTACAACAATCTAGCTGAGGTATTCAATGAGCTTGGGAGTGATCAATTACTATGTCATTGTGCTATTGACTGTGCGATTGAGCTACTTCCAGGTATGAAACTTCCTAAACCCTGGATGTACTCAATGACTCCCAAAGAGTTGGAGGAGATGTGCAGATACATCAATAAAAACCTGGAGATGGGGTTTATTAAACCCGGACGTACCCATATAGCAGCCCTGATCTTATTTAAAGAACAAAAAGACAGCGGGTTGAGACTTTATGTTGATTTTAGGGGTCTCAATGTGGTGTATGCAGAACCACTATATCCCTTGCCTCTTATCAAGGACCTGTTAGCACGTTGGCAAAGGGACGGATATTCACAAAGTTGAATTTGAGGGAAGTGTATTATCATGTACAAATCCATGAAAGAGATGAGTGGAAGATGACATTCAATTGCCCACTTGGAAGCTATCAATTCTGGGTCATGACCTTTGGGCTGCAAGGAGCTCCAGCAGTCTTTATGCAATTAATTCATGGGATTTTGCATGAACATTTATACCAGGGTGTGTTCGTACATTTCAATGATATCCTGATTTATTTCAACAATATGGGCGATCATATAAAACTCATGAGACAAGTGCTAGAGAAGCTTTTAAAAGCGCAGTTATACGTTAAGCTATCCAAGTGCGAGTTCCACTGTACTCAGTTGGATTATTTAAGTTATAGAATTTCTGGAGAGAGCATAGAAGTGGACCCACAGAAGGTGAGGTCAGTGATTGAATGGCAGGCTCCAACCACTCACAAACAGCTACAGAGTTTCTTAGGCTTTGCGAACTTTTTTCACCAATTTATTCCATCATTTACAACAATCGCATTATCATTAACTAAATTATTAAAGGCAAAGCAGTTACAACAGGCAAAGCATAAGCCAGGGAATCCAATCGAGTGGTCAGACAAATGTCAACCGGCTTCCAAAAATTTGAAACAGTTGTTCACCCAAGTAGGGTGCAGTTGTGCACCCTAATCCTGACCTTCCTTTTGTTATTCAAGCAGACGCCAGTGATGTGGCAGTGGGGGCTGTATTGTTACAAAGAAATAAATGGGGTCTTGCAACCATGTGCCTACACCTCTAGAAAGCTCAGTCCCACTGAAAGAAATTGGGCTATCTGGGAGGAGGAGGCATTTGCAGTTCATTGGGCATTAACATCCTGGAGGCATTTATTGGAGGGGGCCCAATTCCCTTTTGAGGTGTGGACCAACCACGGGAATCTTGAGTCATTGCAATCACCACAGAAACTATTCGCTAAAGAGGTTCCATCGATTTAACTTTGTGTTGACGTATATTCCTGCTGAAAAGAACTTTATGGTAGACACACTCTCACGGTTGCTGAGAGAGAGATGAGATAGTACAACCTCTTATGCCAGGACAGGATTCCATGTATTCATTGAGGTCCTGATTGACAACAGAACTTCACGAAGCAATAGAAAATGACCAATGGTTGAAGGAGAATCCCACCCAATGTGAAATTTGGGACAGAATTTCATGGAGGGTACCAAGCTGTATATACCTCCAAAACTATGAGGCATGGTCCTAAAATGGTGTCATGATGCTAAACAGGCTGGCCACTATGGGTTTTTGAAGATGTTACATCTGGTCAACTTTGGCAGCCAGCTATGAGAGCAGAGATAGAGACCTATATTAAAGAATGTCCTGTTTGTGCTACAGCAAAAACAAGGCTGGGAAAGCCATTGGGATTATTACAACCAGTCTCAGATCCTCACCACCTATGGCAAGATATAGGTATGGACTTTATTGTAGACCTGCCATGTAGCCAGGGTTACACTGTTATCTGGACCATTATAGATCTATTCTCCAAGCAGGCACATTTTATCCCCTGTAGTAGCTTCCTGTTGGCATGTTGATTAGCTGGTATGTTTATTAAGCATATTTATCAATTACATGGGGTACCGCGATGTATTATATCCGACAGTTCACTGCTAGATTTTGGAGTTTTTACATCTTATCAGTTCATCTGAGGATTATGTATGGTATACCATCTACAGCACCAAGGCTGCAGAGAGAGCCAATGCAGCGATAGAATGGTATTTGTGCTGCTATGTGTCATACCAACAAACAGACTGGGCTACTCTAATACCCTTCACTGAGGTAGCGTATAATAATGTGGTGCACAGCAGCACAGGACATACTCCTTTTAACATTGTGTATGAAATGGATTTTGTGGAGTGGCCTCAGGCAACAAATGACCCTACCATGGACACCGCTTGGTCCAAGAAGATTACGGAGACATGGAAAACAGTACACAAAGCAATACAAAATGCCTTCCAAGCACATAAAGTCCAGGCTGATAAAAAAACACAGAGTGAACACAAACCCGTGTAGGGAATGTGGTGTACCTTTCCACCAAATATTTGAGATTGGGAATCCCATGTAAAAAAACTGGGTCCCAAATATATAGGACCATTCCCCATAATCCGTGTGATCAACCCTGTTACTGTACAGTTGAAGTTACCTTCACATTTCAAACAAATACCCCTAACTTTCCATATCAGTCTCCTTAAACCAGGAAAACCTAAGCCCAGTGAATTGTCTCCTGGTCCAGTGAAAGACAATCACTATGAGATAGAGGACATTCTCAATTCCCAGGTACAGAGAGGGATCCTGCAGTATTTGGTTAAATGGAAGGGGTATCCTCCGGCAGATGCCTCATGGGTTAGCCACACACGTGAATGCACCACGTCTACAACAATGATTCCATCAACAATATCCTATGAAAGCAGGGGGGAAGGCTACCCTTAGTAATTGTATGTTCCCTATTTTGCAGACAGATCTATGGTAGAGAGGGCCACCTGTTGGGCTCCGAGTGCAGCGCTGTTTCAGAGCCCGCCAGGTCACCAAGGCTGGGCAGAATCTTCTTAATCTTCTGTCTCGGATACTGAGCTGACCTGGCTGTTGAGTGGAAGCCCACCGGTGCTGTCTTCTTCCTTGGTGAACCTCCCACTGACCCAATGGAGCTGGGAATCGCATCATGAAGACATGGCAGATGTGATGAAGCTCTGCGCCCATGCCAGCCGGCGAACTGACATCTGGTAATCCGATCTCTGAGTGTGAAGGATCGAGATTCAGCTGGGAGATGGGGACACACGTGGGTGAGGGCTAGAGTGTAGGATCGGATGGTGAAGGATGCACGAGGTGGGGATCATTTAGGAAAAGGCGGGATAAGACAGGGAAGTTGTCAAGAAACAATGCTTTGATGGTGAACTGTCAGCAAGGGGGGATAATAGGCTAGGCAGCTAGGTGTAGCATGGGTGTGGCTGCGTGGGTGTGGCTGCTGTATGGATAAAAGGGAATGTGGAATAAGAACACTCAGCGCTAACCTTGCCTGGCTTTGAGCCATTCTTGTTGGAAGAGAGTGTTTGTTGTTTGCTCATCATAGAATAAACCATCATTGGCCTACAGAAGAGTTGGTGGCTTTATTCACTTTAATCTTCAAGACTCAAGGACCAGCTAAGAGAGAGACAGAGAGAGAGAGAGAGAGAGAGACAGAGACAGATATATATAGAGAAAGACAGAGACACACAGAGAGAAAGAGACTGCTTTTCGATGACTAAATTTGATTCTAACATTTATAACAAATTTTTTTTACATATGTGAAGGTCAAATAACACAGAATTCAACGTACCTATTTAAAGGATCTAAGAAACAAAAGGATCTAAGAAACCAGTTGGTTTTCAGCATTTGTTCAAAACCATATCAGCTTCTTTCAAGAGAGGAAAAAAAAGAAGGTAAACCCGTTTTCCAAGTTAAACTCATCTGCTTAGATTCCCCGCCAATGAGGACAGCCAGGTTGCTATGAAACATTCCTGGAAAGGTGAAGCAGAGAAACCTGGAAATCCTCTGCTATCATGATGTTAATTGATTAAATGGAGGAAAATAGTAACATTTGTGGCCCAGATAAATATTTAGGCCTTTGGCTAAACTTTGGATTGTAGTCAGCAAAGGAAAGAATAGACACTTGAACTCAATGTAGCTGTCAAAATAGGAAGCATTACCAAGCATAAATCGTCCATCACAAAAGATAAGCCTGTTAAAATTATGAAAGTCCCAAGTCCTCAAATCTCATGTGAACTATTTATTTCCTTCTATGAAACATCAATTTCATAGAAAAACAAAGCAATGAATTCACAGCAGGCCAGTTTCCTCTAGGTTAAAACTCTCCTGCAAGTTTTCTTTTTTCTTTCCATCCATAGGTTCTCTATAAATTATAATACATTTAAGCTTAATTACCCTCTGCTCTTTATTCTTTTTCCTATGATCAGATTCCTTTTTGTTCTACTTTTTTTCCCTTCTATTTTTTTCTGTTCTCTTTCACACAGGTCACCACCAACTGATCAAAACTCTCAAGCTGATTCACGGTCACTTTGAAGGGCCCAGGCAGCATTGAATCCAACAAACTAATAATACTGTGCAACACCCCTAACTAAGACTAAATATTAAGATAGGAAGACACCAAATCAATTAAGAAATTAGATCTTGGCACACTGACAAAATTATGCACTTACTAACAAAATAACATGCAACATTCTGGATTATGGTCTAATATTGCAACTTCAAGTTCAACCACTGTGCCACTTTTAGTGATTGTGCTGATGTCTTCTCTTCTCTTAGTATTGTATCAGTTCCTCCCCGAGGCATATAGCTATAGATGTTAAGATACTGCTTGAAACTAGAAACCTTAGAATCAATAAATCATCATGTGATTATACACATAATTGTTCCATATGGTTTGCCAGTGACTCTGAAGCTTTTATATTTCAGATGCTATTTTTGATTATCATCATCCATTATTATTTTCATTTACTTGTCCTTTCTCTTTCCTTCCCAAAACCTGAATTCACCAGCAGATGGCAACGAAGGCTTGAGAGAGACGTGAAATTAGCCACACCTTATTCACATGCATACATATATAAATTCTAAAAGCTTATAAATACAGCTTATAAATTATAAAAAAGCTTATAAATTCCGATACAAATGATTACAAAATGTTTAATCAGGGACAAGGCTATCCTCCTCATACATTCAAAGCATAAATAGCCATAGTACATGGTAAAAACTTGTATCAGGTGTTTGTATCAGATGTTTATGTTGAGTAGTTTGTTCATTAAGCTGTATTAATTTATGAGAGAGGGAGGGAGGGAGAGAGAGACCATGTGATGGAGAGGTTCAAAAGTAGGCAAGAACTTGTGAGAGAAGATTTAGTTCCATACTGCAACTTGATAGATTGCAGGCTCCACATCTGACTCCCTGATTCCTCTGGACCTGAGTGTAGCTGCCATTTAAAAGGGCCCTAAACCAGTGGCTAAAAACATACAGTTGACCCAGGACAGGCAAAAGATAAAGGAGAAGGGATCATGCCCACGACATTGGTGGTGCTTGCTCCTGCTTGAAGCTGAACTCCACTCCCATACCTATAAGCTTTCAGTGCATATACCAAGTGAAAGGCAAGGGATTTTATCTGTCTCTTTCACTCATTTATTCTCTCTCTCTCTCTCTCTTTCAGTCTGTCAGGCTGCTCAAGAATTTGCTAGCCTTTTGTTTAAAATACAAGCCTCGAATATTAGTATAAAAACTAATCAAACTAAAAAAAGAATAAAAAGAAATAAGGGCAGAAAAAAGGAAAAATAAAAAAATGAGAAATAGAAAAGTAACAATATAGTAAGGAAAAAGAAAAGAAATATACAGAAAGGACCTCCCACCTTCATTACAAGTACACCTTCTGTTAAAATACAACAAATGATTTTTTTGCTTCTCAATGCCTATCGTTTATCATTAAATAAATCCATAAAGCATTGTCATTTCAGTCCTGGTGTCAGCAAAAGTCCATTAAGGGTTACCAGAAGCATGATGACTATTCCTTCCTCTCCCTGAACTCTAAATCTACAGGAGGCATTATCTTGAAGGAGCAGCTGTTTGGAGCCCTCATTGGTAATCTCAAGTCCTTTCCTTTTCTGGAGAGGAATTACAAAGAGCCAATCTTTTTTTGCTAGCTTTTCATTCCCCTGTGATTGTTGGACCCACTTTCTGCAGAGCCATCATCAGCCCACCATTTGTTCTACCTTAAGGCCCAGCACAAACCACTTGGAAGCTGAAGAGGGAAAACATTTGTTTAAGTCTAAAAACCACTAGGGATTATTTTAAGCTGCCTTTCTTATGAGCTGGAAAGGAAATGAATATGTGCTTTTTTTAAATAAAAAAAAGGGGGGGGTGTTAATTATTCCACAGTCAGAGAGTTGCAAACATAAGTGTACAGGCTTTCTCCCCAGGAGAGTGGTTCAATCCCTCCAATATATTGATTGCTCTTCCATTTTGCACTTTTTCAGCTTTTTAATATCCTTTGTCAGAACTGTGTTCAGAACTATATATTCTACAGCATATTAAATTAGAGCATTTTTCTTGACCATCATGGTTGCTTCATGAAGGTTGAATGAATTGATCCACTTTTTCAGGTTTGGCTGAAAACCGCTCCTTTTAAAAATTCCACCAGCAATATTATAAATTTAAATAAATTTTTGAAGCCTTTTGAGGAGTAATCTATGCTGCACATTGATATTAGAGTTATTGTACCACTTTACATGCTACGATTAGGCTTTTTTACAAGCCATTCTCACACCTCTCATTCTAGGAGATATTTGCACATACACACAGTTTATCTTTTCTAAGTTTGGTGAAGAAGACGAATGGCAACCATATTTTATCAAAAGCATGGGCGGGCCTCTGGCTTAAATCCTTATAGCAAAGCTGGAAATTTCATCTATTCAAATTTTTTTCAATGTACATAAACCAGGGAAAACTGACCACAGTTGGAGAACAGATCTACCAGGAAGAAAGAGTTAGAACTGAGCTTACCTTTGAAGATGTATTGACTTTGGTTTGCTGTAACCAGGGGAACACATTGCTTGTGTGCATTGAATTCACAGAGGAAATTCAAACAACTATTGCTGGTCTCCATGGGTGTCCCCTAATGTACTTGTCATACTTCGTTTTCACTATTGCAGAACAATAGAATATGTCCAGCAGTTCTATTATTTTTTTCCCTTTGTGTGTGTGTGACTCTTCACTGAGCCCATTTGAGCCCGTTTCCTATAGCTTCGAAGCTAGATCCTGGGTACTTTATTTTCTGTTGCATCAATAATTTGTCAGCCACATATTTGGCAGGCAATCGAAACATGTTTGATTCAGAGTATGCAAACAGCCAAAGAATACGAAATGTGTAAGGAAAACTAGTTGATTTGCTTCTTATTACACATATATGCTATAATCCTCGGGGTAACCATTAAATAAAAAGGAAACAAATAAGTAAAAATAGACCTAATTATAGTAAACCATTCTGTACAATACCCAACATTATTTTATTTCACCATGACAACAGCATTTTCATTCGAACTGAGATTAAGATCAATATTTTTAATTTCTGACTTTGAAAGTAACTACCTTGATTTAGTCTATGGAGATTCTCAGTCATGCAGGTCATGATTTTCCCAAAGGTGCTTTTTCAGGAGGCAACTGGACTTTCTGGTTTTTTCTTTGAAGCAAAACATCTTTGCAGAAAAAACCAGAAAGTCCAGTTGCCTCCTGAAAAGGCACCTTTGGGACAACCATGACCTGGATGACTGAGAATCTCCATAGACTTTTAGGCTATGCACTTTGGGATGAACATCCTTCAAATGGTGTGGAAGTAGGGATGGATTTCCAGGAAAATTGTAGACTACAGGAACCAGGAGCACTTCAGTTTGAGATGCAGACAACACAGATTCATCCCCAAAAGCCTGCTTCTGTCTTCAACAGTGAAGGGAGACAGCGCAGAAAAACAACCTACAGCCAAGAAGGCTCCACGCCCATTTGCATTAGTCAGGTGACCCTGAGAACACAGATAATCCTCCACGTGGCCTCAATGACTCTCTAAAAAATGCAAATGACCAAATGTCTGTGAGGAATATAAATGCTTCCATTCCCTACCATCCAGTCAGAGGTGAAAAAGCTTCTTGGATGAGAAGTGAAAGAAAGAGAAGTCTTCAAAGAAAAAAACAAACAAAAACAAGCAAGGCCAGTTGCCTCCTGAAACAGCACTTTTGAGACTATTTTGATTTAGGACTACAGTCAGTGATGGCATGTGGTACAAAGTGGACCTCCGGGTATTTGCTTGATGTGGAGGTAATGTTTCAACTCCTCCTGGACTGGAATGCAAAGAAATGTCATGCTTGATTTAACAACACCTTTAAGGTTTAAAAAATTGCAGCAACTTGAGAACTTTAATTTCATTTTTCTGTGATTGCACTCAACAACATTGTGCTGTTTTAAAGAACATCCCCTTTATCAAGGCACAAGTGTCTACAGACAGCTGTCTTATTAATTATGCATTATAATACCTTTTAAAGCTTAGTGATATTGTTAACATTTTAATTTGTAAATGTACTGTTCGAAGCTTAATGTATTGCCGGTATCTTTCAGATAATTGTTACAGTCCATCATGAGAAACTGTGCTTAAAAATATACTTATCTTTAGAAATATACTACAGAATTTCCTTTTTTATATTCAAGCGCATGGTGTTATTGTTATGTTTTCTATAGCACTGCTTAATCAGAATGGACAATACCCAGATATCTGACTATTAAAGTGTCTTTGTTCTTCGTATAGTATGGCTAGTGCATATTAAGCAGCAAGAAAAGAGTACTGTGTCTGATGATTTGATTCTGCATTTGCAAGCTTACGCGATGGTTCTGAAGCAAAGACCGCCAGCTTTATGTAAATCTGAAGTCAAAAGAGGCTTTTAGGTTAAATTGCACATTATTTCAAAAGAACAGAGGTCCATAGCCATAATCGGAACCCGATCAGAAACAACTTGCAGAAAAGCTGCTGTGTCTGCTTTGTGTGTTCACGTCTTAGGCTGACAGAGGAAATATTTGAAATGTCTTAAATCAGTACATGCTGGATTTTTTTCAGGACCTTTTGCTAATTAAAACACAGATAGCGTTTCTATGCTTGGACTGGACCTGAGCCACCGAATACTGTTCTATGAAAGAGAAACCCCACACATTCCCATAGTCACATGAACAAAATTTTAACCATTTTTCACAGTTACAACCCGTTGCAGCATCCCCGTGGTCCACATGATCAAAATTCAGATGCTTGGCAATCGGTTCATATTTGTGACGGTTGCAGTGTCCCGGGATCATGGGATTGCCTTTTGCAAACTCCTGACTAGCAAAGTCAATGGGGAAGCCAGATTCGCTAAAACTACCCACGTTACTAATGTAAGGCCAGCAGCAGCAACAGGAGCAAGCAAATGCTGTCAAGGACAGGCAGGGCAAGAATCTAAATAATAAATGATGGGACAGAAGAAAGATATCAACCCCTGTACTTTAAATAAGCATATATTGGTGGGAGCGAGTTCAACAGCGGGTCTAAAGTTGATAAGCACAAATGCGTAGTGTTCCAAAAATCAGCACACTTTTGGCTGTTTAAAACCAGGAGGGTTCATATACCTGCTTCATTGACTCAGCATAAGAGCCCTTAGCTTTATGGATGGATGGATGTCACAGAATTACAGAGTTGGAAGGGACCTTAGGAGTCTTCTAATCCAACTGCTGCAGGAGACTCTATATAGTTTTGCATAATACATGAATCTTGCAATTCTCTTCTTTCTTTTGGTCCAGTTACTGCTTCATTCATTCTTTGTTGTTCTTTCCTCTTTTCATCTCCTCCTCTGGAAAATTAGTTTTCTTCTTCCTCATCCCCACCTTAGTTCTCCCCCTTTTTCCTTTTCTGCTACACATGTGACAATTTGTGAAAGCAATTTCTATGTTTAAGAATGGTTTGCATTCTTTTTCTCCTCATCCGCTGGTGTGGTAAATAACTTTCCTAATTTCGGGCATTCTAAATATTTTTCAGAAATATCAAATGAATACACATTCATCTTTATTTTTACACACACACACACACACACACACACACGCACGCACGCACACACACAAAAAAACAATAGTGTAAAATTCAGCTTTCCTCAACTGTATGCTTTTCAAATGTGTTAGGTCTTCAATTCTCAGCCAGTAGAATCTTCTTGGATTGGAATTCTAGAAGGCATTCAACTAGTAAAGACTGAATTTTGTTTAATTATCGTTCAGGTTATTATAGATGCTAATAAGTGCATACTGTACCTAAGAAATCTGGTCAACCACATGCTCCTAAACTGCTCTGTACATACCAGGAAGAAGCATAACAGAGACTATTTCATTATTATTATTTTGTTTAAAAGGAATCAAGTGACTAGAAATTATAGCCACTGGCCTCACGCAACTGCCCCTGGCTCCATTTTCAGCTGCGATGGCCTCCTGCAGCCCTCTGCCTGTGAAAACAGAGCTCCATTTTCACTGGCACAGACACCGCAGGCTGGTCCCTTCTTGTTTCCAGGCCAGCCTCGTGGGCCAGATCTAAGCACCCTGCGGGCTGAATCCAGCCTGTGGGCCTTGAGTTTGACACCCCTGTCTTAGAGGCTCTTGATTCATAGTTTGAGACCCCATGCCATACTATAGATTGGATGTGATGTGGAAGAGATGTGGCAATGCAATGTGGAATCTAGTAAACATATACCATAGTATTTGGAACTGTGGTAGGATTCAAAACTTTTTACTACCGGTTCTGTGGATGTGGCTTGGTGGGCATGGCTTGGTAGGCGTGGCAGGGGAAGAATACTGTAAAATCCCCATCTCTCCCCATCCCGCTAATCTGCTTTCCAGCTTCGTTCTCCCGTGCAGGGCAACAAAAGAAGGCCCAGCCGATCAGCTGGAACTCAGGAGACAGAGTATAGATGAGGGCGGGGCCAGTCAGAGGTGGTATTCCAAACTACTCAAAATTTCTGCTACTGGTTCTCTGAACTACTCAAAATTTCTGCTACTGGTTCTCCGAACTACTCAAAATTTCAACTACCGGTTCTGTAGAACTGGTCAGAACCTGCTGAATACCACCTCTGATTTGGAAGTATCTACAAAATCCTATGCATTTTTTGGGTCTCAGCACTGACAAGTTAATTAAGTGTTAGCCTGCCACAAACTATGCACACACTCTTTAAAATGTTATTGCCTGACTTTCTTAAGCTACAGACTAGTTATGGCCCATAAAACAAAACAGGTAATAAAACCTTTAATTAATTAAATTCTTAAAGCCACAATAAAACCAGAGGCAACACAATACAATGAATTATTAGTTTCCCCTCCTGCCTCTTTCAACCTTGTACCTCCATTTCAGCTATGAAAAATGAGTTATTTACCTCCAATCTTAAAAGGAAGTAAAAGCAAGACACCTGTGATAGAATGTTGTCAGGATTAATAGGAGGGAGGGAGTGCATTCCAGAGTAATAAAAGACAACACAGTTTAAATACAGGTAGTTTGTATGGCAGAAAAAGGATGAAAGTGGCTCCTTGCTAGTTGTATATGTTTATGGTACAAGTGGTCAGATTTAATTTGATTTACAGGGGAGGAACAATAAAGGAAATATTCAAAAGTGTCCTAATACATCTTTCTTGAGCCATGATGGTGCAGTGAATTGAATGCAGTATTGCAGACTAATTCTGCCAACTGTGAGCAGTTCCATCTTGACTGGCTCAAGGCTGACTCCGCCTTCTATTGAGCTCAGTAAAATGAGGACACCCAGATTGTTGGGGACAATATACTGACTTTGTAAGCCACTTAGAGAAGGCTGTAAAGTACTTTGAAACAGTATAGATTTCTAAGTGCTATTGCTATTTTGTTTCCCTAGAGATTCCTTTAAAAAGAGAAGACTAAATCTATTCTAGAAACATACTGCATAACAGGAACATGAGACTTAAACGTAACTTACCACTTTACAGATGGGAATTCATCCAGGACTTCATAGCAATTGCCACATTAAGTGAAGATCATAGAATCATGGTGTTGGAAGGACCTTAGAGATCTAGGTCATAATCTCTACCCGGATTATGGAATGGAAATCCAACTCATTTGGACAACAGCAGGCTAGGGAAAGTGAATGGAATTTATATCTGGTCTTGAAAAGAAAGTGGGAGAGATTAAACAAATACTCAGCTTTGGGAAAATACTGTATAAAGCAAAAGACAAAGGCTCAGAACAGCCCTATCTTGACTGTGTTCTTTTAAAAGGGGCAATGAAGATTTAGGGTATTCTATCAAGATTCTGTTAATATAATCTACTTAATGTTTCTTCATGTGCTCAACTATTTAACTTAATCAGTGGTTGAGCTAGCAGTCAATTAAAAAATGTTGACTCTTTGCTACCACCTAATGGCTGAAAGGTCAAACAATAGTCACAAAGTGGCCTAAGCCCTGAAATAATTTAGCCCATCTCAGGTTTAAAGCACAGAATTGAAAATGCAGTTCCAAGAACTGAGAGCTCTTGAATTTCTAAAGCCTGCTTAGTGCAGAATTCCCTTCACAATAGCCACAAGGAGTTCTTGCCAATAGAGTGGGAAAGAAAAAAAGGAGAAAAAAAGAGGATGTGGCATTGTGCATACCAATTGAAGGACACTTTTCGCATAGTGGATGATGTTGGACAGAAGTTGGAATATTACATGTCAACTATATATATAGTTTGGACAGCAATACCACATGGGCACATAAATGTGTGCTGTGGGGGCTAAGAAGAACTCAGATGGCATCATTTTCAACTTGCTCCAAAATGCAAAGGGATAACAGCCCAGCAGCTGGGTGGATTAGAATAAGTCTAATATGAAGCATTGCACTAAATATGTTATTTGGATATACTCAAACTTAGGAACAGGGAAGCAGGAAACTGTCCTAAACTAGGATTACTATATCGGCTGCTAAAGTCCAGACAATGTGGCAGAAAAGTGACACTAGTTATTCAGCTCAGGTTGTTTAGCCTTAACTAAATTTAAAATGCCAGGAAGTTGTGTCGCTATTGTTTGAAATATTTGGATTTTGTACTTTCACGCAGAATACTACAACTATACACAGGGATGGCTGCAATCGCATACTTTGGGTATGATTCATGGTTCATTGAGTTAAATAGAAAATTCTGAAATCCTTGGTGTGGTTTGAGCTTGGTTGTTTGCTTGCAGATGTCCAAAGTCCAAGCAAACATCCAAGATCAAAGAGCACCAAGGACTCCATAGTTCAATCCTGTTCTACATATATTCTCTTTTATTAGAGGTCTCTGTTAGCTTGCACTTTCATCAATATATTGTTTCTCAAATAGTCCACCTGGATCTACTACTGTGTCATAATGTTGTTCAAGTTGATATCAAAGTCACTTTGTTTCCTTACATACACCATTCTATAAGAAGTTTCAATCAAAGAGTCTAAAGGAGGCGAGGAAGTTGGAAATACATATAAAAGCTGATATTGTTATGCTCTTGTTATTTTGTTCACAACAATATGAAGTCACAGCTGCTAGTTCTTTGGGAATGAAGATGAATATATGTGTCTAGGAAAATATTGCAGGATCCAATCTGTGTCAGTCACTGGGACCAGAGGTTTTGTTTTCCAAGCTTTTGGACTGGTGCTGGAGTCCAACTTCAGGGAACTTCTCTGTAGCGGAATGTGTGCTGTTCTGTGTGTGGTATTTATAGAGCCTGCTGTAAGTGGGTTTTTAAATGTTGATTGGGGAGTGTTGATGGCTGGCTTTTAAGTCATTAGCTGTTCTTTGCTTGTGCTGCCCAGCCCCATCTTCTAAGTACTTGATAGGCTGGTGGTAAATCAGCACTCCTGTTGACACTCCTGCTAGTTCTTTAGCTGGTCTTGGCTTTCATATGCATTGAGTTTTTTTTCCCCAAGAATCAAGGATATCATAATGTATTGTCATAGTGTATGAGCAAATCCAAGTGGTGTGGCCTTTTGCAAATGACATATGGAAACTTTGTTAAGGCATAGATTTTCTATTGCTGTCCAAGATTTTTTGGTATGAAACCCAGTGTGCTAAAGGGCACTAAGACCACCAAAACTGGTTTATGCCATAATTTTTCAATTTCAATTTTCAGATTGTGATTGTCTTTGTCTTCTGTTCTACTATCCCTTGGAATTGCCATATCAATTACATACATTTTCTTCTTTTTAATCACAATTGTATTTGTTGTGTTATGAGCCAAGACTTTTGTCAGTCTATATCTGGAAATCCCACAATATTCTACCCTGCTTATTTTCGACTACTTTTTCAATTAAATTTTCCCATCAATTTTTCATTACTTGTACATGATAATTTTTATATATGTTCTATGACTCATTGTGGGGACTGGTTTATGTTGTCATTTATAATCAGTTTGTGCAATATTCTGGTGTGAGCTGAATATATGATCTACTGTTTCTTCTGCTTCTTTGCACAATCTGCACTTGGAATCATTTTATGATATTTCAGATCTGGCCTTGATTGCATTAGTTTGAATAGCTTGCTCTTGAGCAGCCAAAATCAAGCCTTCAGTTTCTTTTTTTCATGTTTCAATTATACACTAGGTGTTAACTTTATGCATACTTTCCTCTCAATCTTTTACAGAAATTGACTTTGTAATGCTTTTCTTTGACAGCATTCTATTCATGCTTTTATGGTATTACATTAAATAGTCACTTTTTGTTTCCTGTGCATTTAGTAAGTTCTAATTTTTAATTTGCATCAATGCTTGTTCTTGGCTATCTTTTACATAATCCGCCAACACACACTTTTCTTATTGGACAGTTTGTTTGACTTGAAGTAAGCTACTGCTTCCATTTCTGTAGGGCATGATTAATCCGTTAAAATCACTATGGGGGTATAATGCATACTGAATAATTATCAGGGTTGTTTTTTGTTTTTTGATCCAAACTTTTCAATTCAGCTTGTGCTCATTTATAATTCCAGCAGTGCGTCGTGGCCCAGGTATGATCCAGGTATTGATGGCTTTGATGGTATTTCCACCATTCAATTTTGTCTATACCAATTTTCTCCCTCTTTGTATATATATTCCTTACCAATCACATTTTTAACTTGTTCATACTTGTGTCATCCAAATGTAACATGCCCCGATATTTATATGCTTTATCCTGATAGTTCCTGATGGTTCGGTCATTCAGTATTTCAATTCCATTATTGTTTGTGATTTTACCCCAATTTATTTTTAACTGTAGCACAGTTCTGAAGGCCAAATTCCATTGCTATATCTGAATGAGAAAATACTGTATGTGAATATTTTAAAATGGGAAATAAGGAAACCTGGTCTCTTTCCCAGGGATGAGGAAATGTCATTACTGGATAAATGTTTTACCTGAATCCAGTGTCATCCCTGGGATTTCCTGAACCTTCTTCTCTATTTATTTTTAAAAAATGGACATGAATTAGTATCCCATTATAACATTACTGGGCATTAGTGCTGAAGCAGCTGAAAGTTGTAATTCAGCAACATTTGGAGGTCCAAATGTTTCCCAAGCTGCTTTAGACAATGACACTATCTCACAATTCAAAACACGGTGAGCCACTAGGGAGCTATCTTGCTTACTCTACTAATCAGGGCCTTGGGCTTTATGCCGAAATCCAGTTCCAAAAACCCCAGGACCATGGAAGTGATTGGATTGGACATAGGGGGTATTGCCAATTTCCCCACTACCACCACAAGCCCACTAATTTAAAATCCAAAGACACTCAATAATAGTGAAGGTGGGAATCAACATCGTATTGACAACATTATGAAATGCAAATATTTGGCTGGAGTTTGATGCATTGCCAATTAAGCTAAATATTTAAAATCAAAATCACCTTATCAACAAAAGTGGGGGGGTCATCTTTTTTGGGAGGTTTGCTGGGTGGAGTCCAAAGTCCATTAAACTCTCATTTATTTATTTAAAATTATGCTTAGAACTTCCCTTTCTGCTGAAATTTCCAAGAGAACAAACAAGAACTCGTTGAAAAGTTTCAACACACTAAAATCAAATACATTAATTAAATAGTGGCCACAAGGAGCTTTAAAATGACAATAAAAAGCGTCAGACCATTCAAAGAAAACACATTATCTGTTTTCCTCCAGAGAGAACAGAAGTGTTTGGCATTTAAATGATAGGAGAATAGATCCCGGAAAATTCCTGTGGATAATATTCACTTCAGAATTGTGCTGGGTGGAGTCCTTTGAGAGGTTTTGGGTGGGGCACTATGTGGTCTTGTGGGCAAGAAGGGGCAACATGCTTCCTTTCCATGAAATCCAAATGAAGCTTAAAATTATGTGTAAGAAAACATACATAGTGCTATGCCCCCCCCTGCCCCCCCGGCAGGATGATATGTATCAAAAGAAAAAGTGATCAAATGTATGCACACAACATGTATCAGAGTTTGCATTCTCAAAGAAGATTCAGATATTTGGATATCAGGTGAAAACAGTCTATTATGCATGTGAAGCTTCAATGCACCGAAAATACTGGTGAAGAAGCCAACTACAGCAGTAGCAAAAATATGCTCCACTTAGCAACCTGAAAGCCAGCCCCTTTCTTTTGGAGATTGGTTAAATGTGTGGATGCCTTCTTTTATGTCCTGTTGTTTGGCACAGCAACCGAAGAAAAATAACTATGCAGGATCCAATCTGGATTGGTCAGTGGGATCAGAGGTTTTGTCTTCCTGAGCTTTCGGAATTGTGCTGAAGCCCATGCTCAGGGACACACACTGCTAGGGAGAAGTTCAGAGGTGATATCCAGCAGGTTCTGACCAGTTCTGGAGAACAGGTAGCTGACATTTTGAGTAGTTTGGAGAACCGGCAAATACCACCTATGACTGGCCTCGCCCCATCTATTCTCTGCCTCCTGAGTCCCAGCTGATCGGAGTCTCAGCTGATTGACTGTGTCTTCTTTTGTTGCCCTGCACGTGAGAATGAAACTGGAACGCAGGTTAGTGGGGTGCGAAGGGAATGGGATTTTGCAGTATCCTTCCCTTGGAGTGGGGTGGGAATGGAGATTTTACATTATTTTCCCTGCCACGCTCACCAAGCCATGCCACGCCCACAGAACCGGTAGTAAAAAAAATTGAATCCCACCACTGGAGAAGTTCCTTGAGGATGGGTTCCAGCATGAGTCCGAAAGCTTGGATGACTAAGCCTCAGGTCCCGGTGACTGACACAGATTGGATCCTGCAACGTTATCCTGGGACATGTATATTTGCCTTCATTTTCATCGTGAAAAATAACTATTCTCATGATTTTTGTACAGCAGATACAAAATGCCTGTAAACACTTTGCTAAGCTATTCCCCATTTTTGAAGGTGGATGGAAAAGGGAAAAAAAAAGAGCTGAAAGAAATGTTCCTTCGGCTGCAGTTATTCAGGATATTGCTTTGTAGTGCAAGACTGAGAGCAATTTTCATACAACAGATTCAAGCATCGCAGCTTTAGGTAAAAGGCATTACAGGCATTGGCAGTAACTCAACTCAATGTCTCTGTTGCCTCTTCATGTACAGTATATCTGAAACCCACCCCTATGTATGACAAGCACTGAGAAAAACTATATTTAGATCAGATGGTGGCAGGGAGAATACACCACCCTTTGCTATTGCATGTTCAGCTGGGTGATCAAAAATTACTAAATGAAAGACTACATAAGTAAAGTAAACATATAGCATAAGCTAGTGAAATTGTGGAACAAAACAAACATTCTAACACCCATACACGCCTATGCAAATGAAGTAAAATTACCCTCTCCACCTACAACCATATTGATTTCACACACACACAACAGATATTGAAGCTCAGTTGGACGCTGTGCATTTTTTTCTCAATGATGATCTGTTATTGAAACAACTGATAACCAGGTAAACAATGCAAAAAAGGATACTGGAGCTTTATAACAAACAGTACTGAGAATTATAGCCAAAGTAAGTACTGTATGCTGCTTTTATTGATTCGCAACATAATGGCATCAGTGATGTGAAGGCCAATATTCTGAAGGCTATGGTTTTGGAATTGTCTTTTGTCTATAACTGGCAACATCCAGAAGAGGTGCACTTGATTGTAGGTTATACCACTTATTGCTATGTGAGTCATTATCTCCACTGATACACATGCCAAATGAACATTAATGGAGCTATTTCTCTCTATATAACTTCTGTTAAGCAAGTGGGATAACTCTAGTTCTATAATCAGAAGTTCACGATAACCACATTTTCCTGGTGAAACAAATCTAACACACTTGCTACCTTGCCCAGAATCTGATGCCTGGGGGCATATACAAATATTGCAAATAAATAAGTACAATAATATCTTCTCCCACCAGCACACTGATTTCAACCCTTAATTCAATTGTGATCTGTATATTTGCTTCCCAATCACAAGCTATTTGAAACAATTGAAAAAAAGGATGGTCAGTATGATTCCACCCCCCTTAAAGCTTTGACAGTAACATTAAAGAAACATCAATTTTCTCCACATTTGCTCATTATTTTCTAGACTTCTTTCCTTCAGTGTTGCTATAAGCAGACAATGAGAGCTGAAGCAGGAAAAAAAACCCTCCTCACTTAGGAATGAAGTTGTACTCAATTGTCTAGTCCAGGGGTAGGGAAACTTGGCTCTGTTATTCCTTATGGACTTCAGCTCCCAGAATTCCTGAGTGAGCCATAAAAGGTTCCCCATCCCTGGCCTACTGGTTTTTCAGTTGTGGGGGAAATCAATTTTTGACTTGAATGGGACTGTTTAATATACAAATGGAGGACATATACAGAATAGGCCAGGGATGGGGAACCTTTTATGGCTCACTCAGGAATTCTGGGAATTGAAGTCCATAAGGGATAAAAGAGCCAAGTTTCCCTACCCCTGGTCTAGTCTCCAAAGACTCTTTGGAAGTAGTTTTGTAACATTTCCTAGCCTGATCATTAAAAAAACTGTTTGTTTGGAGTTCCTCAAAAATCTCCTTTCTTTTTAACTATGAGACATAGAGTTCTGAAGATCAGACTTTAGATGAATACCCAGAATTCTATTCTTGAAATAAGGCAGCACCTCCCACACTCCCACCTGATTATCATCCCATTGACTAAATACCTGATTCTAATTTCCCCTTCAAGTGAACTGATATTCCTAGAGCACGGCTGTCAAACTCATGGCCCATGGCCCATGATCCAGCTGACCATGCCCATGCCCAGTTTACCAAAGGGGGGGGGGAGTCCCAATACATCACATGACGTCGTGACAATGTGAGTTGGACACCCCTGCCCTAGAGGTTCATATACTTTTGACAGACAAATATGTAGCTTTGGATCATTTTACTCAATAATTGAAGAAGTATACATCTTAACTCATATAATTGGGTTCTCTTTATCAAGTTTTAGATGTTTCAGGTTGTAGTTATGCATACATATTGAAATTTCAAAAGCTTCACAAACTGCTGCACTCAATTGGCCTAGATTCACCCTTTACAATAACAGAGCTGCTGCCATAAAGATACTGCAAGTCTATCACAATAGTTCTCTAGTGGTGAAATATTCTAATCAGCTCATAGTTTAAGAATAATTATATTGTTTCCATTAGTTATAGTTGACTGACAAAGAAAAAGGGATGGCAGAACCTGGGGGCAGAGTTAAAAGGGGATCAACCTAGAATCCCTATGTAGCCACAAGAGTACTAAGTTCAACTCCCCTTGAATGCTGTTCACCCATATCTAACTCTAAGCAAGTGTCAACCATTTGTTGAGAAGATTCCTGTGCATAGGCTTTTAGCAATAAGAGTTTAATTGAACCTTCACACCTGGACCTGGTCTTTTGCATAGGAAAATTGCACAAAGGACCTCGTTTAGGAGAAATACCTCCTAAACTATGAATCATGCCATTTGGGGGGGGGGCGTGTAAAACTCTTGAGAGGTGTTTGAGTAGAAGAGGAACGTTGTAAATAAAATTGCACGTCATATTCCTCCTGCAGTCCAAAGTTTACAGATTTCCCATAGAACGCCTGCTTGACTTCAAACTTTTTATTATTACAAATGTATATTATTTATTTTTAAAAATCCACACGGAAGCAATTCAAAATAATTACAACAAAAATTAAAATACTGCAGATGTAATGAATGAAAACATAGTTTTTAACAGTCTATTGAGAGCAATGTAAGGAAATTTTAAAAAGCACAAATATTTAATGAGGGCAAAGTCTGTTGGATTCTCTTAGCTGCAAATGCCCAACACAACAGTTTTAAATTTTAAGCCAATTACTAAACAAAGCCAGGGGAAGGTAAATTGACCTGAGGGATGTTAGGAACTAAATTCCCCTGTACATATCTCTATTCACCTTTCATCTGCACTACTTAAGCAAGGCCAAGTTTGGAAATTATGTTGGACAGTTCCTAAGTAACTAACTTACTATTCTTCTTACTTATCAATAAGAAAGTCAAATGAGATCAATATTGCTGGTAGTGGGTAAAAAAAGTTAGGAGCAGGGAGGGTTTTGTTTACATTAAACAGTGAGCCTGGAGATGCTTTTTAAGAAGTTAAGACACAGACTCATACAAAGAGTTGCATCCTTCTACACCTGTCCTCTGATGAAATTGATCCCACCAACAGCACTAATTTCCTCTCCCTGTGGAGTAGTTGGGGCATCCTTTAAAGACTGGGGGAGGGGCACAAAGAAAAGAGAACAAAGTGTTGCATCAATAATACTTTACCAATATAACATATAATGATGTAATTATTTTCAGTTAAGTGTAAATATGCCATGAAATCTTGACAAGTAAAAATACAACTCTGCACTGGGGAGACTGAAATATCTATTGCAATGTTTGTCCATCTATCATCAACAGGCAAAAAATATATTGGTAAGCATGGATTATTACTGATGAACTGACATTAAAGAAGACACACAAGGATACAATAAAAACAATTGCAAGAACTAAAGATGAATATGTCAAATAATGTATAAAAGAGAATTGAAGGCAGGCAACCTTCCACAAATAGTAATACATGACCAAATAAAACAAACAAAAAAACCCCAACTACTTACAGATATAAAAATTATTAAACTGCTGTTCAAAAGGGACACTTTCAGTTCACATTATATAATACTTTTTAGTGTCTACTAAGACAGATATTTTTTTGAAAAAAATTAAATAGAATTAATTTACTGCTAAATATGTAGGAGATAACAGTGCATTAAAAGACTTCCCCCCTAAAGCAATACATATTACTCTGCTGGCAAAACAAAGATTACACATGATCTTATATACAGTATGTTTATTTTTGTCTTAAAACAGTTATCTTTACTTAAGTACCATCAATGAAGATTATGAAGGGGAACTAAGCTTATTACGTTTATATAAAATATTATACATAATCAAATACTTCAAGCTTCCACTTCCCTAACAAGATGTCCTCCCAACCTCCCCACCCGACCGATACAGTGTCACAGATACAGTGCAGGGACTTGCAGCTTTCACACGATTCTTCCTTCATTATGCAGTCTGTGTTACTGTTCATGTCATCCCTGCTTTGCTAATCGTATTTTCTTGGCCCTTTTCTTTGAAAAACCAGAAGAGAAGCACTGCAGAATGACGGTAGGCAAAATTCAATTGCTCGATGTCCACTTCCGAGAGCCAATGAGATAGCGACATGAAAACGGCAGGTTTAAAGCGAAGCTGCACAGTTATGAACGTTTCTGTGTCCTGTTTCCATAACATACAACAGATTATTTATTATACAATGTATTTTGATTTGTTAAATTCCCCTGAAACAAAGCTATCTCACTTTAGCCCTGCAATACATGAGACACTCATCATATTATACACAAATAGTTCACCCTAATAGGCCAAGTATGCCGCAAAGCCAAGATACAAATAGAGAATGAGTGCAGTAAACATTTCAAAAGTGTAAACCTATACTTTCATCTATTCCCCTGTCAATGCTTATTTGGAAGGCCATGAAGTATTGAGCACAGCTACATATGTATGCACAGACGCGGCAGGGAAATGGAGCACATCAAACCATTATTTTCCAGCAAATATGCAAATATATCAATACAGAGTATAATCATGGCCATATTCAAGGGGATCGGAAGCTCGTGGAAATAAAGCACATTCAACACAGGTAATCATCACACTGCATGCACAGAGGAAGCTATATTTTGACAGAGCTCACAATAGTTGCAATTGCTACAAGAAGAAGGCTGGAGTAGCAAAAAGAAAATGGGTTGCTCATAAGCTGGTCGAAGTGAAATTTAATAATCTTCTCAGCTGCTGACCAGATATTAGCTTGAATGCAGTAAGACAGATAAAATTGGAGACGTATGAAAGAAAAGGAATGTTTTCACTGAAGATTCGTATGGAAGACACAAATTCCATCCAACAAAACTAATTTAGACACATGATGCGCAAAGTATTACAAAAAAATAAAGTTTTTCGGTGGAGAAAGATCCAGTTATATTTCTTCTCAAATAAATTACTTGTTATTTCGTGAATCAGACACCTCTATTACACTTAGAATCAAATTTTCCCTTCCAAGCGAGTGGATCCACTGTCTAATTTTTTTAATTATTATTTATTTATATCCCGCCTTAATTTTTTTTACAAATAACTCAAGGCGGCAAGCATATCCAACACAAATTTATATTTCAGTCATAGTATAAAGTTTTAACTTTTGTTAAGGGGTTCTTATATATAAGAAGAAAAAAACCACAAGGCATAAGTTTATGTTGTATAGTGTAAATGCCCATAAAATGCCTATATAACCTGGTTTCTTCCTCTATTTCTCTTTTTTAATAATTATTTTTAAAATACTGAGTGCTGCTTATTGTATATACTCTAAAGTATATATCCTCTTACATTTAGTGCAATAAAGTTAGGGCCTTGTATGCTTAAAAAGCTTCTGCACCATGATGAGCCAAATTCCACACAAGGAAATTGAATTCTACAATTTGTACAAACAACACAAATTTGCACCGATTTCTAATTATTCCACTTTTAGTAGTCGTGGGGAAGGAATAGTGATTACCCCAGGAAAACCCTATTCAGTTGCATTCCTTCACATTCTAAAATGTTAAGTAAGAAATGCTTACTTTAAGTTATCTTCATACATAGAATGACAGAAAATCTAGTTTAAAAAAGGGGAAAAAAGTCAGAATATGGTGAATTCAACGATGAATTCTAAATTTCTGAATAAAGCGCACTACCTTATTTATGTAGTTCTTTTAAAAATAGACGGGGGAAGGAGTTGCTTCATAGTCTATGTTGCTTCTGTTCACAGATACTATAACTAGTAATTAGACGACAAGTCTCCAACATATAGGATCTGTTCATAAGCTTTGTTATTTTTCGTGTGAAGTGCTTGTCCAAGATCACAATATTTCTTCAGGACTCTTTGGGTCAGATCTTAGGGCAGAGACAGGCAACCTAGTGCCTTCCTCCAGATGTCCTGAACCTTCATTCTTAATCAGCTTTAGCTAGCACAGCCAATGGCAAGGATTATAGTCCAAAACACTGGAAGGATAGCATGGAGTCTATTCCTGTTTTAGGATTAAAAAACATTTCAGTATAGCATATCTTATCTATCATATCTAATCTGGATCAATCACCGCAGTGATACAACAACATCAGATGCATAATGTACATGAGAAGGCTAAGCAACTTCAATATATTGTTCAACTACTCCTTTTTCAGTATTTGATCTGCTTCAACTGGATAATGAAGGAATAATAGCAACAACAATAATGGCTTCTCCAGGTTCATGATTGCAAGTCTTCTGCAACTAGGCAGATACTAATGCAAGAGCAAAATTATTAGTCTTTTAAGGTGCCACAGCACATTTTGTTTGTTTTTGCTGCAAGTTTCAAAATCAAAATTCAATCAAAGTCTAGGTAAGAAACAAAAGAAAGATGCACATATACACTTTGTCCCTCTACCCAGCCTCCCCAAAGGAGTGACAAAGCCTTCTTTGCCCTTTATCCCATTGATGATGAACCCCAGCTGTAGAGATTCAACACAGAGCAAAGACACCACTGCAGGTAACAGATAATCACTAAAGAAGACACTTAGTCAAATTTGTTCTACCGGAGCCACAAAACTTGATGTCTTCTGCTTTGCTTCCATACCTTGATATAAAGCAAAGCTCCAGTCAATTCACTTGGAAGAAAATGACCAATCATCTATGGGATGCTCATCTGAATGATAAAAGAAACGTTCATAATCTTCTGTTTGGGGTTCAATCCAAACACATAACATGTAATAGCTGCTGCAGAGACTTGGGTTGTATATTTGTCTTTTCTTCTTTTTTTTTTAAATATCTCATCTGAAAACTAGACTACTAAAAAGATAATAAAATACTCTGGAATAGTAAAATCTGCTGTTCTTGACATCCATGAGCAAAAGAGTAATATCCTGTGAAAATAACATAGTGCTTTTAAAAGGTGCATTATACCTGTATAGCTAAACTGGTCTGCCTAGTAAAAAAAATAACTATATACAAGCTTGAAAAGCCCAGGAGTTCAAGATTCCAAAAATTTAAAATCCTGGTAAAAGGATTTGGAAAAGGGTAGATTTATGGCAATTACTACAACACGAGAAAGGTGCACCAGGAATCCTTCAACAATTCCATAGGTTAAAGAAGTTTAAGTGCTTGGTTCAGATCAGATCGAGTAACCACAATGGAACACATGCGAAAGCTGAAGGGAAACTTCACAAGAATCTCCTTTATGGCAAAAAAGGATAAAAACTGTCTTCTTGTCTTAAAATAATTAGTAAATAAAAAGTTTGCAATTCTAAAATCTGCATCACAATTTGCATTTTTTTTTGGTTCTTCTCATGGTTATGAACTTCATATTGCTGGAGTCCACTCATTGTTAGTTCATTCCTTTCTAACACCCTTTATGAAGTCTCTTTAGTACCGGTGAGATTGATGGGACGGATGGTACTGAGAACTCTGCTGAGATGATGTTGAATAGCCCATTGTATTCTGGGACTGAGAAGATCCCTGAATGTTGCTTTGGTAACTCAGGCGTGAACTGGAGTGCTACAAAAAAAAAGCAAAAAAATAAATGTTTTTATGAAGCAGAACTGTATCATAAAAGAGGGGATTGAGGATGACCATAAAGATTTATTGCAGAAGCTCCCTCTCATTTCCTTTGGATAGGTTTACGTACGGAAATGAGACTGGCATATCCGTCTTTCCCTAACTTCTGCTTTGTCTAAGGAATATTTAGCTGTTGATAATAGAGAAAACTTAGGTTGAATAACTAAAAGCCAGATGTTAAAATTATGTAATATTAATCTAATATATCTTTAATCTTGAAGCTGAGTTCATAAAACTGGATTTGAGAGTGGGGACAAACAAGATACTAGTAAACTTCTCCTTGAAATCTATGTATAACCAGAGCCTCAAATACACATCTTCTTGCACAGATTTACATGAAGAGAGACTAATATTTTAACCATACTTACTGTTTTCGTTCAAACTAGCTAACCAATCATTCTGGAATAAGATGGGACTACATTCTGAGCTGCACTTTTAAACAGCTATCTCTCTGAAGCAAAATCATTGTGTAAGACAGAGATGCATATCCGTGTGCTGCCTACATTCCCACAAAGTCGAGGAATGCCCCCCAGATTACCATCCAAAATTTGTTCAAAGTTGTAGTGACATCCTATACGTTGTGTGTTCACAGCATCAATAAACTTAGCCACGTTTCAAGCATGTTGGTTATGGGGAAAGTTTTCCATTCCATAAAATGCCAATGGGAAAGCTTGTTTGGTATTAGCATGCTTAAATATAGAAAACAAATTGTCTACATAACAATGTACATTGAACAAATAAAATAAAGATGGTTTGTCACTGAGGCACACTTTCTCTTAAAGCCACCCAAAGAGGAAAGTAGCTAGATAAATATAATGAAAACAGTCGTGTCTAATTTGCATTTAGAAAAGGAGAATGAAGAATGGGATTCATAAAATTCAATGCATAATATGAAGAAATAGCTTGATGCCAGACTTGATAGGCCTGAATATATGTATTGATATTTCAGTATTAACTTTCTAAAAAACCATTTAATGAACATACATACACTTATACAAGCATGCTATTATTTGTGACAGCTAATATGTTTTAATTTTGTAAAAATGAATGTATCATATGATTGTAGTTGCAGTTACCACGGCCAGATGAAGTCATAAATGTGCTAGAGATAATACACAGAGCCCAATGGAACAAGCACTGAAGAGCCACAAGAGAATATTAAGCCATATAACTACAGAGATGATTACCATCAGCATGTAATGACCAGACTCCTGCACTCAAGATTATGAATTTGGATACAGCAACTTACTTTTCACAAGCATTATATTTCAATTTATTTAATAATAACAATACAACTTATTTTCAGTCATTATTTTCATTGTTTTCAGTCATTATTTTCAGTCTCCATGCTAGTTAAGAATTATGGAAAATGGTCCAACATCTTTACCCATCAAATGGCTGGGCAGGGAAGGATATAGAACAGTGGTGTCTAATCTTTTTGGGCTCCTGTGCCAAAAATTGTGTGTGTGCTGGTGCTTGTACGCTCGTACCCAGAAGGCAATGTACCCAACGCCCCTGTGCCTGTGTGCGCAATCCTCCAGTCCCCCCTTACCTGCACTGCACCTCACAGCTGATTTTTGACTGGTTTGAGGCCTTTTTCAGCCTCCCAGAGGCTTGAAAAAAACCTTTGTAGGCCGAATAGGCCCGTTTCGTCACTTCCGGTATTAACAGGAAATGATGAAATGGGCCTATTCTGCCTTCAGAGGCTTTTTTCAAGCCTCTGGAAGGCCGAAAAAGGCCTCAAACCAGACAAAAATCAGCTGTGAGGCAGGCACATGTGCAGTGAGGTAAGTTTGTCTGAGGCTCATGTGCTGGCACAAATGGCTCTGCGTGCCACCTGTAGTATTATCATCAAAAGAAATGAAAAAAGTTTCACTGAACCAGGAGGGTGACCAGTGGAAAGACCTCACTGAACTGGATCTATTTCTTATAATAAAACAAAGGGTGTTGTTTTAATTAACCATAAAAGCATTCCGTGTGCCTTAGGCGCACATGACCACGGAGACATCTTTGGACAGCGCTGGCTCTTTGGCTTTGTAACAGAGATGAGCACTGGCCCCTAGAGCCAGAAACGACTACTATGTATGTGCAAGGGAAACTTTACCTTCACTAACACCTGTATCTCAAACTTTGAAAACTGTCTTGAACAAGATTTACTCTGAAAAGTGGCAATAAATTATTTCTTATGCAGGAATATGTGCTTTCATCCATACACACATTTATAAATTGAGCAAGGCCCATAAAAACATTCCAGTTCAAGGAAAAGCCATCCTATGGTGGTGTTTCCTAACTCATTTCCCCTCAATCCTTGAAAAAAACCCAAAGAAGATATAAAGAAGACAAGAAAAAGGGGACGTACTTGATAGTCTGAAGGCATGACAGGCCCGCCTGAATTCGTGCCTGAAGGCCCAAGGCGTGGTTTCTTGTTTGGAGGCACCTGGTTGAGGCCAGAGTCCTGGCTATGCTGGAGACCTGCCCCAGTCCCACCACCTCCTGTCCCGCCACCCCCCGCAGTTCCATTGGTCTGGGTGCTGTTTTGCTGTTGAGGTGCTGCTTGAGGCTGTGGTTGCTGCGGCTGCTGAGGTGCTGCTTGCTGCTGCTGTTGCTGCTGAGGTCCTGTTTGTTGCTGATGTTGGTTCTGCTGCTGTTGATTCTAGATTGAATCCAAGGGAAGGAGAGAGAGCTGGGATAAATATGAGGTTTAGTCCTAGGGTAGTTCTTATTCCACAGAGCATTCCTAGAAATGTACACAAGCAGTACACTGGCTCATTAAGGGTGATATAATGTTTAGAGAGCCTAAGGAATAGGAACATCTATACTAGGATGAAAAAGGTTAAACTTCACTGAGGCATAAATTTTTTATATAACTGGCTGAACTTCTCATGCTCATCTGATATCAAATCTCTAATTGAGGCAAGAAGGATTGTGTAGACACCTTAGGAAAATGTATGGTATAACTGTAAGCAAGCTTATTGTTTAAATTCTATATTGGATTTTATATATATAGATATATATATAGTGGTTTCCATTTATTCAGCCATTGTTTGAATGTCTTTTAAACATATTGCAATGGCCATCTTTAAAAACCATTAGTTAATGTATATGAGACACCTATGTGCCTCTTAAATGAATATAGGCTCCTTCATTGCCTCACCAATTTCTTCTAGCTATTCTATACTCAAGGTAATAGGCTTTGCTTGTCCCTTCCATTTTTGAAACAATGGTATTCATTTTTTTTAGAGTAAAGACTCCAAAGAATGGCTTTTTAAAAGATGTATGATGCGTTGCTTTCTACTTTCATATCTTCTTCCCATCAATTCTTTAAAAAGAAAGCCAATTTGTTAAGGCACTAGGCTAGAAAGCTGGACATGGTGAATTCAAATCCTGCTTTAGCCATGAAATCTAGCTGGCTGATCTTGAACCAGTTAGTCTCTCTCTCAGCCCAACTCATCTCATAGGATTGTTGTTGTATGGAAACAGGAAGAGAAAGGTTGGATATGTTCGCCACCTTGAGTTATTTATAAATATATACAGTCTATAAATCTTGAAATGAAAAGAAATTCTTCTTAAAACCCTAACACAAAAGTAACAGAGAAAAAAATAGGAATATAAAATTTCCATAAAATCTGCATAGATCCTTATCTCAAATCTTGGAACGAGATAGTTACAGCTTAAGTGCTTGCCTCTTCTATTTCATCTATGGCTTTGGTTGATTTATAGTAGCTGAAATCTATATTACTCAAAATTTATAGTTCAGTATCAGAATTCCTGGAGCCAGTCATGGAAACCACTATAGAGAAAGGAAAGGACTGAATTTTTGATTTAATTATAAAAATAGCAGGGTATAGAGAGTGATGCTGATTGGGACATAGGTTTTCCAAGTCAGGTCAAAGACAGAGAAAGTACTCCAGTGAACAGAATAATAAAGAGGACAAAGGAGCATCAGAAAGTTTGGACTAGTCTGAGGACAAGAAAAGAAGGAAATGTAACAACAAACTTAAGCAAATCTTAAGAGGCAAACTAGAAGATTATTCTTTTAACATTTGGTCCCAATGTTTGTCGACTTTTGAGTAAAAACTTTCAGCAAAGTAAGTGCAATTAAATGCTGAGGTCCAGTAATGGCCAAACAACCCTTTTAAACAAAAGGCTTTGAAGTCAGTATGTCTTTTTCCATATGTCTCAATGCAATAAAGAACTTTCACTGTGAGATGAAAAAAGGAGAACACAAACCAAATAAAATTCCTCCCATTAATTATACAACTCTGTTATCACTGCCAAGAATTACAATTAAAGCCATGTTTATACTTTTACTATAATAGATGACACAATATTCAGGAACGATATTGTCTTATGGGAAAAGCCAGCTCGAATTATAATCTGCATTTGTGTATTAGTCAAAGGAATATGATTGTGATGATGCCCCAGGCCAAAATAGCTGATGGAATGTAATTGGTTGAAATTTAACCAGCTGGAGTCATTTGTTAACATCTGCAACAACTAAACCTATTTACAATCTATTTTAGAATTCAGCAGACTTAATGTCACAGAAAGTGGCAATTTTGAAAAACAAAGTGGAGCAAAAACCATAGATAAAGATCTGTGTCTATCTCCTAGACATAAAGCAATTAATAAGTAATTTTTTATTCTTACCGAGAAAATTTTATGGCTAAGTCTATACAGTCACTAGGAGTCAAGCTCCACTCAAGGAAAATTCTTTTTCTTAAGTCTCAGAATCAAAGCAGGACTCTGCTTCTTAGTGACTATTATTGGCTGCTTTGTATTTTAATTCTTGTAAATGTTTTTATTTTATTTTAATTTTGTTTCCTACCTAGAGTTACTTGCTCAGATGGACAACCATATGAACTGAATAAATAAACGAATACAATCATATGCCTGAAATATGATTTAATGGGAACAAAAATAAATATAGTTCATTTACTAAAATATTTCATGTCCTGCAACTTTTATTCTCATTCTTAACAGACTTTTGGCTTGCTTCCACAATTCCACAATTTTGATCTTTGATAGTATGAAGCTCTTCTTGAAGTTTCTAATTTATTTATTTTTCTCTGTTACCATAGGAATATGAGGCATTGTTGTACATCAACAGGGATTTTACATCTAAATTACCTCTACCGAAAAGCAGTAGTTCTTCAGGGTGAAAGGTACTTGATACCAGAGCCTTGGTACCCGAGCCTTTTAATGAGAGATATCAAGGATTGTACCTGGACCCTTCATAGTGCATGCTCTTTTGTCACTGAGCAATACCCTTCCTATATCCTCCTCCTACTCATACCCCATCATTACAAAAAAAAAAATAAAACCAACACCCAGAATATTTATTGCCAAGAGATGACTTTTTAAAGACATTATTAGGATATGTGGGTTTAAGACCTTTTCCCTTTTTTATTCCAGCTGTATTATTTTTTATTCCATTATCTAAACGTACTAAAGATTATTCAATTTTAAACTATCTAATTTCTTGTAATTATTACATATCAACATGCAATCCTTTTTGAATATGTCCCAGGACATCGCATTACAATCATATTGACCAGAAATCCTGGTCAGAGTAACCTGATATTCTATAAGCTTTCCCCCTCAGAAACATCATTATTTTTTATTGATGGTAACATGGTCTATGAACTATACCTTATCACCCTTTTCCTCGGGTTCATCTTCATTAAGAAATTCTCGTTTGGGGTATGGAATCTGGCAACCAGCAAAAACACTAGAACAGTGGAATTGAACCAGTATACGTTAGCTTACAATCTTACAATCATTTAAAAACATATTAGAAATTAAATAAAACTTTGGACATCTTTAGCAGAAATGTGATGAAATGAAAAATATTTGCTTTCATTTTAATATAGTCAATATGTTGTTTCATATTAGACATACTCATACAAACTATAGCTAGAAATCACTAATGTCTTTCTCCATGAACTAGTCATGGCGATTTCAGGTTGATGTTGAATTATTTTAATCTCTTTGTTTTAGGAGGGTGAGGCTATGGCAATTGTAACTTGAAGCACAGATTGCAAGTAGCTTTTTTGAAGTCTGTTGTAACTTTGACCAGTCATTAAGCAACTGATTGTAACGTGTGGACTACCTGTACTTTTCCAATATTTTGCAATAACGAACAAGATAGCAAAAGAAAAAGAATTTAATTGAATTGTCTTTGTTTTATCAATTTATGTGTGTCAGAAAATATGAACAGTAAATCAAGAGTAATTCATTATGAAAAAGTGCTGATTTCCCCCCCAATTCCTTAAAAAACCATCAGCAAAAAGCATTAATAATTACGTATTGGTACCAAGATGGTAGCACATACCATTTTGTTTATAATCCTCCCAAAATAATATAGAAAGTCTATAATTATTTTTGAGAATATTGCTCAATATCAGTCTTTGTTTCAAATCAGTTGAAAAGCACTACGTATGTGCAGCATAAGAATTATTGGTTTGAAGTTTCTATCTAATTTAGCATTCATTTCAAAAAGAGTTTCTAATATAATTTTAGCATTACTGGTGCTTAAAAAGGATTTAGCAAATAATATTTTTCCTCATCAGCAAACCTTTGTTACCTCACTAAGCAAAACAGATCTAGTGTATTCACCCTTTAGGGTAAAATTCAAGCAATTTACTATGCAGTCCTATCCATGTTTACTCAAAATGAAGTTTCATATATTAAATGATTTAATACCCAGTAAAAGAGCATAGAAATTGAAGCAAAACTTGCAGGAGGAAAAGAGAAAAAGCTGATAATAATGTCATGTAGGGCATCTATCACCTCTGCAACATTTCCTCAGAGACTGCAAATTGAAATGAAATCTTTCACTAGCAAAGAAATGTTCATAAATGACTGGAATATATTCTGTCTATTTCTACATTCAATTCTGTTTAAATATAAATTTCCCTACTATGCACACTACTTTAAGAATGGAACCTTGGATATGCCATTTTAAATCTGAGTATGGGTCTATTATAAAAGATATATCTTTTATGTTATAAAATGGATATTTCAGAGATATAATCAAACACACATTACAGCTATTATTTTACTTTTATATAAGTTTAGAGAGTTATTTGGAAAGTAAATTACAGCAGTGGAGGAAGGACTACAAAGAACAGGAAAAAAAACATACTCTGATGTAGGCAACGGGTCTTCCTGGAAGTAAGGATCCTGCAAAGCTTGCTCTGAGGTAATTCTTTTAGTTGGATCCATAGTCAGAAGTTTTTGAAGCTGCAAAGGAGCCAGCTTATATGAATTTCTCAGTAAAACTCAATGACATGCATTATGTATTTAGTATTATGACCAATAATACTAAAGTAAAACAAATACAAATAAACTTACAGGATTCTATATACGGAAAATATCATATAGTTAAAAAATTAGAAAACATAAACAAATCTACAACATATACACAAACAAAACCAGAAAAAAGCAAGAAAGAAAGAAAGAAACACAAAAAGAAAGGAAAAAGAAAGAAAAAGAAAGAAGGGAGAGTGAACACTTAAAAACAGTTTGTAAGATCTTTTCTTCTTAAATTGTATCATATTTTATCAGATTGGTTTTTTTCATTGTAAAATTAATAAAATTTGTTTGTTTTTTTTAAATTAGAAAACATAAACTAGAAAACCTAAAATGTAGAAGTCTCCCTTACATTGAGCCCAGCATGAGAAGGGGAAACAATTCTGGCAGGCAGTCTGATCTGATCTGAGCTTCATTCCATCACACTGGTTCTCCCTCCATCTAAACATGGAGCTAACAGAAGGCTCCTGTTATATTTGTTCTCCCGCCATAATTGATATTCAGAAATGAAAGTAAGTTGCTTGGATGGATTTGGCAATCAATGACAGAACCGTATGGAGCATCTAGCTTAGCCAAGGAAGCTGAGTAGATGACTGGCCCAGCCAGTATTTTCAGCTCAGCCTATGCCACGTGGTCTTTTAGGGAGAAACGGAAAGCAAGCATGCCATTTTAAATTCCCAAAGAAAAGAGGAGATATATACCTAACAAATTACTTAGTCCAAGAATTATTAATCATTATTATTGTTGGTGCAGCTAAAACTTTAAATAATATTAAAATACTGGGATATTCTGGCAACTGGAAAGATTTAAAGTTCTTTTATGCATTATATTTTAGATCTATGCATTTTAAACCTCATTTTCTGCCAGAATATAGTAAGAGTGACATCTTATATATTCTTTCCCTGAGACTAAGCATCTCTGAACGGGGCTTACATCTGAGTAGAAATGTAAAGGATCACAGTTAACTTTACAAAACAAAAGATTACTTCAGCAGCAACAAGGTTTTCTTCTACAGCTATTTGATACAAAGAGTGTAACTTACTTAAAAAGCAAAATAAAGCCTCTATGTCACTTACCAAAAGGAATACTTTGCTATCAGGCTTGACTTTGTGTTTTTCCATGTATTTGAGGAGGCTACTATTGGCATATCTGAAAAAAGAAACAAAAGACGAAATCAAAAGAATAATGTAGAATCAAAATTTTAATTGTTTTTACAACATGTACTACTGTATATGTTAATTACATTTCACAAGCTTTTATTTCCTGGTGCATAACAATGAACCACATACAGATAGCACTGGCACTTTTTCTTTAATTATCTTTTTATTAATTATCTCTATTATACAGGTGCCAATCCCATTTTATCTGAAAAAATAGATAAAACTAATCTCAAAATAGGCTCTACTGTGGAATAATTAAAACAGTTATAAAGATATACTAAACTAGGTTCCTCTAAAGTATCGTAATGTGTGTTTACATGTATATAGAAACTTCAATTAATACTCCTTTTTAACAAAATCTGAAATGACTAATAAAACTAATGTGAAAATAACAATTAAAGCATACAAGCAATAGGCAGCAGAAGCCAAGGTAATAAAATTGATACGGAGTCTGATAGCATATTCAAGACTAATCAACTTCACTGGGACATAATCTGTGAATAGCAGCTCACTGCATCAGATACGCAGAATGCAAGCCCACACTATGGATCTGTGGATGTGATCTGCTAGAAAATTAATGCCCAATAAAATCAGCTAGTCTTGAAGGTGTCATTATATTCCATAACTACTTTGTGTCCAATGAGTAATACATATCTTCTCCCCTCGCCAAAGTTAATGAAATCAGAAATAAAAATTAAAATAGAAGCAAATATTCTAAAAATGCAGATGAAATCCTATTGGATGCTCAAGAAAAGTAAGATAAGGTTTGGACTATCATATATGGGTTGCAACATTCCACCAGAACAGCAGCAAGGACATACAGAACGCAGTGCAATTTTTAGAAACCAGATATGTCAGTACTACATAAGAAAATAGGATTATCTATGATCACAAATGAAATGTGGTAATCTGAACCTTTGTTCTATTCATCAACCCAAATTCCAAGAGGTAGTAAAATATCTGGAGAAGGGCCTTCAATAAATATTTTATTTGCTAGGCACATAGCCTAATAATCGGAATCTGTGATTCTTAAAGTGTTAAAGGTGATGGGAACTGAAACTGAGCAACTTACGTGAAGGGGACAAGTTGCTACATGTTGATGTGAGTTTGGAAACAATGCAACTCCCTCAATTCTGATATAATTTACTGTCCCTGTTAGGGTTACTCTTCCTGTTAGGACTTGATTCTCAACTTCTAAACACAGCAACTAAAAAGCAATTATCCATTAAACTAGATTATTGAAAAAAGAATCTTTAAAGTTGACCTACACTTGATCTTGATACTGATCATAAATCCTTTGGTTGATCAGTTATTCCTAGTGACACAGGCAGTTAAAAGCACATATCTGCTTTAACAAGCCACTAATTTGCACCTGGTCTCTGGCTGGTGACCCTCAAGTTCCAGAAAAAAATTGTTGTCATATGACAGAAGGCTTCCCACTTCTTCTGAAGTAGCTGAAGGGCAACTTGTATATCAAACGATACTAATCTAACTGGGACATCAAAAGCATTTGTATTTTAAGCCTCAAGAATGAATTTTAAAATACAATCCTTGCTTATTGATGCCTTGCTCAGCAACCATTTGAAGTTACAACAGTACTAAAAAGGAAATTTATAAGTGGTTGAATATATGGCCATTGCAGCAACCCTGCAGTTGTGTGATCACAATTTGGATGCTTGGTAACTGGTGCACATATATGACAGTTGCAGCATCCTACAGACATGTGATCGCTATTTCCAGTCTTCAAAGCTGACATTAAACAAGCAGTCAATGGGGAAATTGGCAGTAAGTGAAAGTCATGGTATGGCACACATGCTTAACTGACATTATAAGCTGGGCATGGTAATGTGATGTTTTACTTTATATGACTGTGTTCCTTAGTTGCCAGTCTCAAGTGCAGTTAGTAAGTGAAGACTACCTGTACAGTAGCCATGTTCAGATACAACTCATGATTTAGAGTTATGTATTGTAATAAAAGTCTCGATATGACAAAAAATTCTATAATGAAATGATAACTGAGATTTCACATATTGTCTAAATCAAATAGTTTTTTGGTCATATTGAATTTATCCCATTTTCTTCTATTTAAGTTTGCCAAATGTGTTCCTGAAATTCATACCCCCCAAAGGAAGAATTTGTTGCAAACCACGATCCTTTCATTAAAAGAAAGATAGAGAAGGATGAAACTTTACGTCTAAATCTACATCATGCTCCTTCCTACTACCTAACCACCCAAATAAAAATAATAAAAACTATATACTGATAATTATATATTTAAAACATAATGACCAGAAATATACAACTTACGTTGTTCTTCTAAAATCTTTTTGAAGTGTAGGATATTCTGGCATTTTCCTAATGTCTTCCCAGTCTTTATCTTTGTAAAGTAAAAATTTGGAAAATATTAAAGAAGCACAAGATAAGCTACTAGAAACAGTCTACCCTATATTCTATAGTAACTCGACTTACAACCATTAATTTAGTGACTGTTCAAAGTTACAATGGCATTGAAAAAAAGTAACTTATGACAGTTTTTCACACTTATAACCATTACAGCATCCTCATGATTATCGGATAAAAATCCAGATGCTTGGCAACTGGCATGTATTTATGATGGATGCAGTGGTTCCTTGGGTCATGTGACCTTCTGACAAGCAGAGTCAATGGGGAAGCCAGAAGCACTAAACAACTGCATTACTAACTCAACAACTGCAGTGATTCACTTAACAACTGTGGCAAGAAAGGCCGTAAAATGGGACAAAACTAATTTAACAACTGTCTTGTTTAGCAATGGAAATTTTGGTTTCAATTGTAATCCTAGGTCAAGGGCTACCTGTACAAGCATATGAATTTTCTGACCAAAAGCCGTAATAAAATTGTATTTGAATGGAATACATGAATATGAAGAAAGATCAATTTACTGAAAACAATCCAGATCAAAGATTTCTTATATATTTTAACGGTCACTGAATTACCTGCAGGAAATCCCATGACACTAAATATACGATCAAGCTGATCATGATGAAAAGGATTGCTTGTTTTGATGTCTTCCTGACGACAGTGAAATATAGGTTCTGAAGTCAATAACTCAGCAAATATACAGCCAATAGCCCATATATCTAGGAAACAAAATAGGATATAAAATCTAAACTGCTTTTTAGAAAATAAAATACATTTAATATTTGTCACAGTAGGTGTATAACAGTCAAACAAAAAATGAAATAATGATATTATAGCAAGATGAACAAACCATGCATAAATTTCACTTGAGAACCTTCTTCAAATGAGTAAGGTATTACCATGTTTTTAAATAAAAGTTTATGCTTACAGCTCCCTTGGCATGAAAGAGCAGACAGAATAGAATAAAATAAAGTAGACAAAAATGCTATGCAGTGCCCATCCTATTTCATTTAGAGTCATCAATCTCCTGCATCATTTTGGAAGAAACAATCCTGTTTGAGGACTGGACCATCTCAAGAACACCGCAAACACCACAAACCTCCTCCAATTTTCCCAGAATGGTATAAGTCTAGGAAAGGTTCATAGCTCAGAAAGAAACAGTAATTTCTACTCCCGCCTCAATGAATTTTGCACATCCTGCCCAAGGATCTGCTGATACAGTTCTACAGAGGATTTATTGAGTCTGTCATTTGTACCTCAATAACCATCTGGTTCAGCACAGTCACCAAACAGATCAGATACAGACTTCAAAATCATCACCAGTCTGCCTTCCATTGAAGATCTGTATACTGCAGGAACTAGAAAAAGGGCTGAGAAATATCTACAGACCCCTCACATCCTGGACATAATGTATTTCCACTTCTTCCCTCAGGATGCTACCACAGAGCACTACATGCCGAAGCAACTAGACACAAAGATAGTTGAGGGTGGAGGTTCATTCTCTGAACTTGTGGGTTAGTTTCTTAAAGTTTCATTACCAGGCTTAGGTCACGTCTTCATTGGAATTTAGGGATATCAGTGTTGGTGTTCTTCTGCTTGTAAGGGCTTTGTGTGGTTAGTAAGTCTTGTGATCGTGAGGTCACGTCTGGTGAGGGTCACATCAGGTCAGGGTCTTTTGATGGTCTTTTTGATGGGTCTTGTGATGGGTCAGGTGTGAGTTGTGTCAAGTGAGGAATATATCATTTCTCATCTTTTCTCATCTTCCTACTATCTTCTCCTATTGGTTTCTTTTGATTTATGATCTGTAACCTATTACTTGCTGTTTATATCTACACTGTGAGCTTATGCACTGGAGACAAATTCCTTGTGTGTCCAATCACACTTGACCAATAACTGTGTTGTGTTGTGTTCTATTCTATTCTATTCTATTCTATTCTATTCTATTCTATTCTATTCTATTCTATTTTAACCTTGTGGCAATGAATTCCACAGGTTACTTATACACTTTATCTCTTTTACCTCTTTTTCCACGTAGCTTCAGCAAAGGATTCCTGGCACCAATATTTTAAGAGAGAAAATGTTCCCCAACTGTTTTCTCCATGCCATGCATGATATTATGCATGAATCTACAAAATTCTAGGGTTTGTCCCAGAGAAAGTGTTTGCATATCTTGATCATTTTAGTTGGCTTTTTCTGCACTTTTTCCAGCACATTTTTCTAGGGGTGTCCAGAATGCTGCATAATATTCCAGATGTGAGCACAACATTCCTTGTAATTTTTACTGTTATTAGACACATTCTTAATGGATTTACTGGCTTTTAATATTGTAAGCGGCCTCAAGTCACCTCAAAGTGAGATGGACGGCAAACTAATCTAACAAATAAATAAGCAAACAAAGATGTGTACAAAGAGATTACCAAGTTAGGAGTTTTACTTGCAATCTTTTTCCTAATGATCCTTAGTACAGAATTTGCCTTTTTCATAGCTGTTGCCTAGTATCTTTACTGAGTTGTGGCCTCAAGATACTTTTCTTAGTTATAGGCAGTTCAGACCACATCAGTGGACTGTACATTCAGCCAAGAGTTTTGGCATTGTGCATTGCCTTACATTTACTTAAATTGACTCTATTTGTTATGTAAGTGACTATTCACTCCAGGTTAAAGAGATCCTTCAGAATCTTTTCACAATCACATTTTCAATTTGCTGCTCTGAATTATTTGATATAATCCACTTACCCAGCTTATTATCTGGAGTCTGTGGTAAGACAAAGCTAAGTATCTTTTAGCTGGAGATGACAGATGGTGTAAAACTGTGAACAGAAATCTCTAGGGAGTCAACAGAAGCTAAGAGAAAGGACTTCCAAAGCTTCAATTTAAGGTTGCAATCTATGAGAATCATGTCAGGGATTAGTCAGACATCTAGTCAGGACATCCAGCCAGAAAAGCAAACCAGGAAAATAAAATGCTTTTTTTTTTTTTTTTCAAAATCTAGCAGGACTGTTCCCAAGTAGTCACAATCTACAGTATATCAATTGCAAAGAAGAAGAAAAGTCCTTTCACAGTATTACTCCTGGGTAACGAACAGCTTGAAGTCTACCTATCAAGTCAGTTTATATAAATGGGATGGAATAATGGATTAAGAACAGCTTGAAATCCCCTGCATTCCCACAATGGGTCTCAACTTCCATTATTCTGTCAATTCTCCCTACAACTCTTTGGCATAGTCAGAAATGAATGCTACTAGTCAAGTTACTCCAGGAAAATCCCCTTCTATTGCCGATTTACCAAGATGTAAGTGATAACCCTGCTCCTTTAGAGGCCTGGAGATCTGTGCTAAAAGTTGGATTCCTTTCCCAGAATGAGACCCTCTGGCTCATTAAGAACTTTCCATTTTGCTTATATCTAGGTTTAAGATTTAGAAGTAAGTAAAAAAAGAAGAAAGGAATAGACAGTTACTTTATGAAAGGAATGAGTTAGCTGTTCCATCAGATCCAAGATCTCAACAAATGCACAAAATGCTCATAAAATAAAACTATCAAGCCCCACATAGCTGTTCAGGCTAAAGGAGCAAAACCCATGTGGAGTTCAGGAAGTTCATTGCTACCTAAGGATAAAAACACCTGCCTTTTGTGCATAAATTGAACTCTTCCTCCCCCACCTGCTCCTCACAAGAACAGGAGCTATACTACAACTAGCTTCACTAGTGTTAGCTTGCTGTCCAATTTCACTAATTTCCAGCTTAATGACTGCTGGATGGAGGCTTTCCTCTGAATTTGTCTTCAGGCAGCCTTAATGGGAAAAAAATACTGAAGACAAAAGCAAAGACAAAATGGAGGTTGCTTTTCCACTTTAAAAATCTATAGGGGATATTGAGCCTCTTGATTGGTTTCTTGCCTTTGGTTTTTCTGGGCTTCAATTGTTTCTGCCCATTATCTATATGGACAGGTCTACTAACATGACTTTTTAATCCTTCTATGTCTGGATCTCATGAAATAGAATTTCTGCACATTCATTACAGCTAATACACGTGGGATGGGGATGTAGGAGAAATCAGACCGCATACCAGCATCATTGGTGTGAAAAAAAAATCTAATTTTAAAATTCTGGAAGGGCAAATTAAGTTACTAAATTGGATACTGGAAGACTGTATTTTCTGAAATGCTACATTTTCCACATGCCAGATCAACTAAGTACAAGTTAAAGGAACTCAATGAACCAATAACTGAATGAAGGGTTTAAATCTCACTTTTCTCCTAACAATTCAAGGCTGGTTATATGAAGTTTCCTCTAATGTCATCCTCACAACAGTAACCTGATAAAGATAGGTTGGGTGATCAAAAAATCACCAATGAGCTCTATGGCCAAAACCCAGAAGGAAAGCAACTGCAGTGCAATATTTCTGAATTTACCAAATTGGGTAGAACTTGACAATGAAGGTATATTAAGAAGGAAGCCTTCACAAGACTGCTGAAGAAATTTGATCACAAGCCTTCTGAAGGGAAATAAAGATACTGTGGTTGTACAATTTGTTATAAAGAGGTGCTTTGGGAGCATACATGAAGCATCTCTCTTTGAACGGTTGAAGCAGTCACATTATTTATTAGGTTCATGTGGTTGCTTCATAAACTTTTCAACAATAATGGCTTGCATGAATCATGAGCAATCTAATCTATTCAACAGGTAATCAAGACTTCAACCAGGATTTTCTCCCTTTAATTAATCTATAAAAAGAATTTGAAAAATCCCTGCAGGACAAAACTGTGAAGAATTCAACATTAGTGAAAAATTATTCTTTGTTACTTTCACCATCTCAAAATTAGCTTGATAATTGGTTTCAACGTGCTTTTGTCCAATTCAGTCCAAGTCTTCTGTTCATCTGCATTCTATATCTTTGTTTCATTCTCTTCACCAATGACTGCATTTTATATATTGAAAGTATTATCATGTTTCTGCATGTAATTCTGAAGCCTCACCCAAAGGGTAGTGAGTGTATCTTTTAAATAAGTAAACAAAAAGAGCAGCACATGAGCCTGGGCCAAGAAAATAACTTGAGAAAATGTCTCAAGCCACTCCTACCTTGAGACAATAAAGTAAGGTGCTGGCAAAGACACACTCAGACTTGCAAAATTCTGTTATTATAGTAGTCAGAGTAAAAATAATGTTGACCTATATATGGCATTGGTTCCGAAGTCTGCTTTACATTGTAGGGCCAATAGCAACCATGTTATCTCAATGTCAGTGTGTCATCCTCTCCTCCCTTATCTAGGGCTTGTTTGAGAAATTTTCTTAAATTATTTTCTTGGTCTGGGCTCAAGCCCATTTATCTGACTGTTGCCTTGGTAGCAGCTCTTCCTCCTGTCCTTCAAGTCCTCTATGTTTGATTGCCTTCTACAACAGGAAATCAGAAGATATGTCCTACTCCAGTATGAACTGACAGTGTTGGAGTATGTATTGATCAAGAATAGTAGTTTAACTTATTATGAAGTATTTCTCTGGGTATCAGAAGACAGGCCCAATGTTCCCATTCTATTTAGGAGGGGAAGTAGATTAATACAGTATATCCAAGAGATCCAAGGGCTGACATGTGAGTTATATTACTGTAATGTTGGGAAACTCCCAGGCAGGCAGGGAGAAGGGATCAAACAGGGAACTAGCCTTGAGTCCCTGCATAGCCACAAGAGGCACAAGTCTGACCCCTCCGCCCAAAGTTCTATGGATTGTTTCCAAGGCAAAGGAAGCAGTCTAGGGAGAATCTTGTAATATAGATAGAACACAATAAAGTTGTTGACTTGGACTTTTCACAAGTGGATTTGCTTGCCTGTGCCTGGCATGTGTAATATCAAATATTTATACCTTATTCTTCCATTCTCATATGTTTTATAAATTGCAAGTTAGCTGCTACAGTGGAATATGCAATGCAGGAGAAACTAATTAACACACAGCTGAATTCAAAACACTGAAGTGAAGTAGGTTCCTCTACAACAGGGGTGTCAACCTCAATTTCATTGAGGGCCACATCAGGGCTAGGGTTGAACTTGGGGGACTGGGGGGCATGGCCAACTGGTTGTGGCTGGGTGGGTGGGGGTGGCCAGCTTGACACCACTCCCCAAACTGCTGGTATGTTTCCTCTTTGCATTGGGTAGACCGGGCCAAAACTATGCTGGCCCGATGTTTCTTCTTTGCATTGGGTAGACCAGATGGAAGTGATGCTGGCCTGATGTTTCCTCTTTGCATTGGGTAGACCAGGCTGAAGCCATGCTGGCCTGATGTTTCCTCTTCACACTGGATAGACTGGGCTGAAGCCATGCTGGCCTGATGTTTCCTCTTCACACTGGGTAGACTGGGCTGAAGCAACGCGGGCAGGCTCCTTACATTTTCCAGAATGGCCCTGCAGGCCAGATCCAACCACATCTCGGGCCAGATGCAACCCGCGGGCCTTGTGTTTGACACCCCTGCTCTATAGCCAAGGAAGAAATATTAAGTCTACTATTAAGTTTTCTACCAAAAAACACACTAGACTCATCTCTAATGACTGAGAATGGGAACATGACACCTCTGGAAGTTAAACCGTTCCCATTCCCCTAACTCCCTAAAGAAAGTTCCCAAATTAGTATTTTTTCAGACAAATTTTGGGCATTTTTCAGTAATGAACATGGCTCTGGGGTGTTCATTTTGGTTCAGCAAGGATAATAAGAATGTTCAGAGCAGATCTATAAATTATTTTTTTTCCTGATCGTGGAAGATTAAAGACATAGATCCAATAAAAAAAAGAAAGTCAAGTAGAGAAACTGGAAGATCATTCTCTTCCCATCCCAAAGAACATTTAAACATTTCCTAAATGTATAAGATTAGTGAAGCAAAACTATTTTAGACACAGAATATTTCTTAACCACTGGGTATTCAGGAATCGGAATAGAGGAAAATTACTTTTTAAAATCCATGTCTCATATTTAAGTTCAATATTCTATACACGTACACAGGGTCACATTTATAATAATGTTACTTTGAAAAGACAATGAGAAAAGAAGAATGACAGAATAGAAATAGAAAATTTAAAAAAATGTTTGGTTCTTCTTTTCCCACATACATATTTCTGCTTTTTCAAATAAGAATTAGCAATACACTACAGCAATAGAGTTCAATGGCAGTGTCTCAAAAGCATGTATAGTGACTTCATTATTATATCATAGAAATAGGAGTACCTAAAGGATGTTCAGAATTCTGCATTTTTACAACCCAAGTAAGAGAGCCCACCTGTTCCACAGGTTTCCTCACTGTTTAGCTGTCATTTCTGAACATCTTTTTTTTCATTATTCCCTCAGAGAATCATACACATGGGCTATTCTTTTCCAGGATAAGCAATGCAACATTGAGTGTGGAAAAGGAATGAGAGATAATAAGGCAAAGAAATTAAATATATGAGATAGCTAACGGCAAAGGAGGGTGATCTCTGAAAGCAGTGATGTAATTAATGTAGATAATGGTTCTGCAGGAGTATCAGCCAGTTCAGTCTATCAAATAAAATTGATAAATAAAATAGAAGATGGTTACTAAGTGGCCATTAGAGGAACATGGCCTTATATGGCTGCATCAGCATAGTATATTCTTCAACTCTTCAACTCCAGCAGGTTTTAAAATTATCGGCCAAAGCAAAACCTTCTTTAACCAGACACCATCAAAATTTGTCAGAAATGCAATCCGAGAATTCTCAAGGGTTCATGCTGGCTGGAGAACCTGGAAGTTGCAGCCCATGTACACTTGGACAACCCAGACTGGTGAAGGTAGACAGAGGAAATGATTTGATAAGAATATTTTGCTCTTTTTTCCTGCAGATTAAAAAGGTTTCTGGACAGAGATGACCTAAAACACAGGATCTTTTACACCAGGAGACCAGAAAAGGAAATGGCAATTGGATATTTTTGGAATAAAAAGCTATTAAGTCTGACAGAAACACATTCAAAATATTTGTGAAACATCCTCCAATAATGGTACTTGTAATATGGGCATGCCTTTATTTGTATGAATTAACAGATCTGTGTTTTATTTCTGAAATGGAGTAGACATTTAAAGTATTTAACTACTTAAGAGCTTTATAACTCTTACATTTATTCTGCACATTGATAATTTTGATAGTTATTGAGCTATATTTTTTAAAACAAAACACTTACCAATTGCCTTTGTGTAGTGCCGTGCTCCAAGTAACAATTCAGGAGCTCTATACCAAAATGTCACCACAACTGGGTCAAGGTCTGCCAGTGGCTTAAGAGGAGAATTGAATAGCCTTGCAAAACCCATATCAGCTGCAAAATAACCAATTTTTGTGTTAAAACAGACAAAACTTTTCTGACGTAAATTCTTCTGAACTGCTATTGCTGATATTATCACTGCCTCATTTATCTTAAAGCTAGGCAAAATACACAATCTTACATTGCTGTCCTATCTAGAACTTTCCGATAGGATCTGTTTGAGGATATTAGTTTATTCCCCCCTCCCCTTTTGGGGGGGGGCGGAATTAATGATTGAAAGTTACTCCACATCCCAATGTATTTGCACGGAAAATACGTTAACATTGCTGACAATCCTGAACATATTACCCAAAACTTTACATTATAAATGCATTTCACCCATGTTAGGAGCTACAAACATTCCCTATTGCCATTCCCTTTAACATCATAAACTGAGTATGAGTGGTTTTGAACATGTGTGTTGATTTGAATTGACTTCATCAGTGAAGATAACACCATTATTTAATATATCTATTACTATATCTACTATTATCAAATATGTCATAACCTAGGCCAAAATAAATGTTCTGTGCAGCTGTTAGAAATATAACTGATTTATGCAAGTCCAAACACTTCATTAATATTAAAACAAATTTATATTCCCGTTCAGATTAAAAGACTTGATATAAAACTTATAGTCAAATATCTTAATATATAGCATAAAGTACATATAAGGCTGATATTCATGACATTCAGGACCAAAAAAGGTGGTTTGTGGCTTGCAGAGCACAAATGAACCATCCATAGTGCATTGAGGAAGTATTCAGAATCCCCTTCATTTCTGTCAATTTTGTTATGCTGCAGCCTGTTGTTGGAATTCATTTCTTTCTCATTAATCTACACTCAGTACCCCATAATGACAAAGTAAAAACAAAAGCAGGCTAATTCTGCTGCCAGGAATTCAATTCTCACCAGCTCAGGGTTCACTCAGCATTCCATCCTTCCGAGGTCGGTAAAATGTGGACACAAAATATTGGGCACAATATGCTGACTCTGTAAACTGCTTAGAGCAAGGGTCCCAAACCCCCAGTTCGTGGGCCAGCAGCTGAGCCGCTCAAGCAAGTGAAGCCCCATCCGCAGGATGGAGGGAGCACACAAAACCACGCCCTCTCCGGTCCATGGAAAAACCTCTCTTCACAGAACTGGTCCCTGGTACCCAAAAGGTTGGGGGTTGCTGGCTTATAGAGTGCTGTAAGCACTGTGGAGCGGTATATAAGTCTAATGCTGTTGCTATTGCTTTATGTGGTTCTTTTAGCCAGGATTGTACAACTGCTTTCTGAAACGCTGTGCAGTCTGAAAAAACATGCAGCTGCTTTAGTAGTATGCAGGAATGGTGTGTCTGTGTCCCCACAAACTTCAAACCACTTTTTTGCAATTGTATCTAAAGCACTATAAAGCTTAACATTAAAGGATCGGCAGATCAAAGGTTTTTTTGGGGGCAGCAGCAGTCTGATTCTATTCTTACTGGCATTATATAGAATAGATCATATTTAGGCAATAGCACTCAATATTAAATATGTTTATAGAATCACTATAATATGAAAAAGAATGCAAAATACTAAATTTCTCCTCATTAGATTTCTTTGTCAAAATGAATGGACATGTTTGGGGGGGAGGGGCATCCTTAAACAATCAGTTGATTCAAAGGAAGCTGTGCCTATCTCCCACTGCCTCCATCAGACTTTTAGTCATTTTTTTGAACAATTAAAATTAATACGAAATGAATGTCTATTATAAAATTTGTGATAGAAATATCCCTTTTATTCCTTTGTACCATTTTTAAAAATAATTTATCAGTCTCATCTAGCATTTGATATATCACTGTTTTACTGGTCTAAGTATATGATAATTTTTTAAAATAAGTAAATTTAGATCCCTGTTAATTTGATCTAGGTTACAAAGCTTTCCTAACTTCTGCCTAATTACCATATACTTAGACCAGTAAAACAGTGATATATCAAATGCTAGATGAGACTGATAAATTCTATAAGTAACGAAATTATTGGTTACCAGATATTTTTTACCTACAAAGCTCTGGAGTTTTATAGATAATAACTAGTACCATGAAATGATCTGAGCAACACACTGGAAACCAATGTAATCGCAATATGAGTCGTTTAGTACAATTTAAAAAGCATCTGCCAGAAAAACAATCCAGCTTCCCTATTTTACATAAATGATTTTACAAAAGCAGTTTTGAATAAAGCAAGATAAATGAGAAATACTAAGGTAAGGACTTCTATAAGCAGATGTTAAGCATAAATTGCTGTTTACACCTTGGTTTGCATGGCTTTTAGGCCTCAAAAGGGCAACATTTGGTTAGAAGGGACATTAAAACACACTGCATTTATGTTCTATAGCAGGCATGTCAAACTGGCTGCCGCAGGCTGGATGAGTCATGCACAGGCCATGGCCACTCCAGCTCTGTGAAGGGAAAAAACATTGCAAAACTTCATGTAATGGCAAGGTGACACCGTGAGTCGGACGCTCATGTTCTATAGTAAACAGAAATGAATTGTGTCTTAACATACATCTCATTATGGAATATACTACATTGTTACATTGAGATTTTCTCGCATTCACAATTCTTTTATAAAAATATTTTTTTAAAAAATTACATTCACAATTCTGATTGATGTGACATTTTTGCAGGAAAAAAAGTAATATCAGTGCCACAAAACATTTTACTGGGAATTTTTGAAATAGGAAAATCTTTTTTTTTTTCTATTGACATAATCAATTAAAGCATGATAAGTATAAAAGTATACATTTGAGTCTCGGGTCAGAGTGAACCATTTTACCATTATTGATCTCAAAAGCATGAAGCAAATGGCCAAATTTCCATGGACTCCAAAAAATATGGGGGAAAGGCCTTGAATTTAAATCCCAAAGGAAAGACACAGAAACAGTCAATTTCTGTGTACTGCAGCAAAAATGTCTTCTGTGCAAATATGACTTCATTAAAACTAATAAAATAGCTAATGTAGTCATGTAATATCTATGAATTTTCACAATAAGCAAGTTCATGAATATGCAGTTCAATATCTGGAGAATAATGGTCTATTGCGGTGTCTGGAATGAAGCCTCATGATAACTGATAATTAGTCTCAAGTAAACAGCTGGTACAATTCTGCTATAAATTGCTCTGCAGAGACAGGCAAATAAGAAATTTTGAGATTTGGCAGGTTTTGGTACTGATCCATAGAAAAAGTAAAGTTTACCCCCAGAGTTAAGAGCTTCAAGCTTTTAAACATTCAATCATAGCTGAAGAAATATACTCAGTTTTAATTGCTCCCTTTCAGTGGCTCCAAGAGCCAGATAAACTGGTAACACCAGTCTTTAACATGCATTGTTATTAATGCTTCAGTAGAGATTTACTCCTATTCATATCAAAACTGGTTCATACATCACATCAATCACTCTAAACAGTTTCCTGCTATTAATATACACAGAAATTTCTCATCTGCACTTCACCCATGGCAGTTTCCATTAGCTATTTCTGGGGGTTTTGGAAGTAGGCTAGAAATTTTAGAGGTAATAACAACCTACCCTAGAAAATTATATATTTTATAATCATGGAATAATTTTAAATGTTGTTTTTGCACTTACCTTGTGTACCAGTGCAGCACATTCTTTTAATGGTATCGTCTCTAATTAAATGAAGAACAGGTTACTACTGATCTCCGGAGAACACGGGACTTTCTCCCATGTTATTTGGCACCTTACTTACCCACCACTTACCATATTCAGCTGAATTCTGGAGGCTTGTGAAAGGATACAGGAAACTCATTTTCCTTTCTCATATTCTCCTATAAGCTTTCCTTTGAATCCAATTATCTATACCTTCTGTAAGTCAATGTGGTTGAGATGCTTTGCTTTGGGTTTCTATTAATTTCCATTGCACTTACATTTATAAATACAGGTATTCAAAAAACTTACCTATTTTAACTCTTCCTCTTTCAGGACCTTCTCCCATTACTAGAATATTTGCTGGTTTCTGGGAAAGGAAAGGAAAATATTCATATATTTCATGTATCACACATTAATTTAATAGTACAGTTTTATATATAAAAGATTTAGAATACACAGATCATGTACTTCCCTTGAAATGTTATTTTAAATTGGATATGTATATTTCTTTCAATATAGAGATAGAAGTATTTGGGGGGGAGGCAGTGGTTTGTTCTCTAAGCTTGTTTCAATTTAGTTTCTGAACATTTCATTACCAGACTAGGTAACATCATCAGCAGGATTTTTTGGTGCTACTTTCCTTAGCTTATAAATGTCTTTGTGTGCCAGTGTGGTCAGTTGGTTTTTTATTTGAATAAAAAAAATATAGTTCATTTGGAGCTATATTTAAATTTGGAGCAGCTGATTGGTTCTCTTGTTCATTGGTTGTTGAAATGGTCAGGTTTCTTTTTCTATTAGTTCGTTGAATTCTGATTAATTTTATATGAAACCATTTGAAATAACCATATTATTAAACATTGCTTCAATATAACTTAAATGCTTTAAAAGGGAAAATACATTTTTACAAATGTTTCATTTTATCTATAATAAATCCATGCAGCTAATAAATCTGACTCCAATATCACCATCTATTGAAATTGTTACTCTATTTTATCTTTTTATGCCTACCCATGTTGACCTCTCAGTGTCCAACTTATCTGCCAACAGTTCTATTGAAATGGAAAATAGTATCCTGGAAATGCTTAAATATCTTTCTAGTCTCTTGAATTCAGGACAGCCCATTGTCACTCTTCAACTGACAACTGAAATATGTGACCTATGAATAATGTTTCTCTGTGGAGGAAAGTACAGCCAGCCATATTTTTCCTTCAACTGGAAGAAATCAATTTATTTTTATTTTCATGGCCTGTCGCTGATTTTGGAAACTAGCTTTAATTGTTTTGACTATAATCTGCACATTTTTCTTTATGTGAAAGATACCTTGTCAGACTCCAAATTGTCCACAGCTCTCACTTTTCTCAAATTCAAGTAGTCGTTGATTTACAACAGATTGTTTAGTGACTGTTCAAAGTTACAACGATACTGGAAAAAGTGACTAATGACCGTTTCTCACATTTATGATGGTTGCAGCATCCCCACGGTCACATGATCAAAATTCTGACACTTGGCAACTGATTCATATTTATGATGGCTGCAGTGTCCTGAGGTCATGGGATCAGTTTTTGTGACTTTCTGACAAGAAAAGTCAATAGGAAAACCAGATTAACAACCATATCACTAATTTAACAACTGCAGTAATTCACTTAACAATTGTGGCAAGAAAGATCATAAAAAAGGACAAATTTACTTAACCAATGTCTCACTTAGCAAGAGAAGTTTTGGGTTCAATTGTGATCGGAAGTCGAGGACTACCTGCAAAGACACCATCCACAATTCATCTGCATCTACCATAAATCTGTATTATTCCGTTTTAGCAACTTTAAAATACGTGGACTTCAATTCCCAAAATTCTCTACCCAGGGGACTTTAAATCCACATATGTTAAATTTGCTGAGGTTGAGAAACACTAGTCTAAATCTTTGGATCTTACTTGGACAATGACAGGCTATTAAATTCACTATGTGACTGAGGAATTCCTTTCCCAGACAAGTTTTCCAGTGTATCTTATATAATATTTTCCTTTTTCATTCCCACCCCAGCTCTAATCTCTCACTGACCAGCTTCTTCTGATTCATTTTGTAATTTGGCTTTTCTCTTACCATTTAGAAATCCCCCCACTCCTGCAAAGTCTCTGTTCCCATCCCTACTTCTCCCTTTCAGATATCTTCCACTAAACAAGTCAAAATTCCTAATGTTTCTTGACTTCTGCTTAATATTTACGAAACATTCCAGTCCTGAAGGCACCAATACAACCTTTAGTCTGTCAGAAAAGAGCAAGGGATTAAAAGAGAAGCAGAAGTTAGGAAGAACTGAGCTCTTCATTGTTTATTTATCTGTTACATTTATATACCTTTCCAATCAAAAATTGATTCTGAGCAGCTCATGTACTTCATGCAGTAACCAAATTAAAAATATCAAATGATAAAAATAACAAAGCAACAATTACAACCAAAAGGTGGTGGGGAGAAACTTACAAATATTTCCCTACAGGAAAGAACCATGCTATTTTTCAAGCTTGCTGAAAAAGCATAATCTTAATGGCTTTATTGGATCTCTGGTGTGCTGGGGGAACATCACATTTCTAAAAGCACAGCATTTCAGAAAAGAGGGCAATAACAGAGAATGCTTCCTTCTACATCCAGTCTTGCAGGGCTTCTGCCCCAAACAAGGAGAATAGGCTATCAATTGGTATGACAAAACTGTAAGAGAAAACATATTTTGAGACCACACTTCTAAGATACTATCATCTACAGGTAGTTCTCGACTTACAATCACAATTGAGCCCAACATTTCCACTGCTAAGCAAGGCAATTGTTAAGAGAGTTTTGCCCCATTTTATGACCTTTCTTGTCATTAAGTGAATAACTGTAGTTGTTAATTGAATCATTTGGTCATTAAGCAAATCTGGCTTCCCTCACTAACAGCTTGTTAGAAGCCAGCTGGAAAGGCTACAAAAGGTGATCACATGACCCTGGGACAGCACAACTGCCATAAATACACCCTAGGGGCCAAGCACCTGAATTTAGATCATGTGACCATGGAGTCCTGCAACGGTCATAAGTGTGAAAATCGGTCATAAGTCACTTTTTCTGGTGCTGTTGTAACTTTGAATGATCATTAAATGAATGGTTATAGGTCTATCTGTACACAAATGTTCTCAAAAGATATATAGAAACATATACAAATAAATATAAATTGAAAGAAGTTTGACATGCAGAGGCTAAGGTGACCTAGAAGGAATCAGATCTAGTATGACTTTTAATATTGTCTACTCTCAATAAAAACTTCATTGAGAAAAAAGAAAAAAAAACATTCAAAACTGGTATATGTTTGTTCAATTCATCTGATTCTGATGATTTAAATTCATTCAAGATAGTTATTCTTTTATGAAAGTCGTGACCAAAATTAGGGCATATTCAGTTTTTTTAGGGGAGTCCTCTATTTCTGTCCTCCTAAATGTACAGAAAGTAGATTTGCGGGCATTAGAGAGAGTGAAGGAATTTATTCTGCAAGCAGTAAACATTCTGCTTACTGATGGGTTTTGCTGGTTTTCACCCTTACTTAAAAGAAAATGCTGGCCCTGGAGTAAGCCACGTTGGTTGCTATAGAAACAAAGTTTTGGAATTTCATGTTTAAATTATCAGGAATAAAAACTGAACAAAGAGATCCCAACTGAGACTAAAACATAGGGTTTGACTATCCAGTAAAGATATAACGCAGAATGAACAAGATCAAAAATAACATAGAATATTTGCTATGAATACACATACAGACACAGACACAGACACAGACACACACACACACTGCAATTTAACGGAAAATCCTTAGAGTTGTAATATTGAATTGATTAAGTTATCATTCCATTCAGATTAGTGGACATAAACAACATAAACATCTCAGGGAGAAAGAAAGTGTAAAGGCAATTATGACATGCTCTTGAATAAAACTCACTTAACATAAAAAAGAAATCAATCCATATAAACTTTGCTACTGCATCAACTCAGTGTGATCAATTCTTTTCGTATGGAGAAGGTCAAAAGGGAGCCAGCAAAAACAAACAGAGGTAAAACTGTCTGCAGTTTTGAATGAGAGGAACACACCCGATTAAGTGATAAGAGAAACAATGGACAACAGAATGCTAGCATTTAGTAACTCTTACTGTTCCCAGGCTTATCTAGAATATAATTCTTTTGAAACTTGACATTCCCATGAGAAAAAACATTCTCTTTGGCATAATGCTGTTGTCCTTGCATGTTTTTTTAAAAAAATATGCATTGTATTACCTTATATATTATATTATGAAACTATATTGCAAGGACTTATCACACATGAAAATATCTGTATGGTAAATTAACTCCAAAAAGTATAAACATTGCTGAGATTCTTGCAAAAAACTAGAACTGAAATTAGGAAAACATCCTCCCCCAAAGAAAAAATCTAATAAAAACAAAGGTTTTAAACACTCAATAATTCACACCAGGGTAACAGAGATCCCTGAAAATAGAGATCCTGATAACATAATCTTGGCCAATGAAAATGAATGAACAATAATGGTTGTATGATTATTTAACATGGCACAGATATTATTCGATAAATTAAGCCACTGGGTTTAACATGGACAATGCATTATGGACTTAATGCGCTGGATTTCAAGAACTCTTGTACATAAGGCCTTGCGTGATCATTATTGTGCAAATGCGCATACAGACAGAATACACTGGGATTGTGTATTAGACATATCTAGTTCCTTCAATCGTTCATTGTACGGTTTAGCCTACAGACCTCTTATCATCTTTGTTGCTCTTCTCTACACTCTTTCTAGAGCCTCAGCATCTCTTTTTTTGTATCACTTTGCATCATTTTGTATTTTGTACAATGAAGGAGAGTTTTTAGTAGGACATTCATGTGCTTTGTACATTTGCATCCATTGCAATTTTGATCCTGTAGTTAACTTCAATGAAAAATCTTGGGACACAGTTTTAACTAACAGGAAGAATATTGGTAAAAGACTGGAAGGCTTGCCATCTGGGTATCATGTCTTCTTAACTAGTTAGTTAGAATGAATCACTGCACATACCTGAAATATAAATTTATAAAGAGACAATATAAAAGTAAAAGAATATTGATCATAGATGGGCTGGGTACATCAAAATCTTTATTAATGGCATAAAGTCTCTGTAGTCTCAATGTCAAAGAAAATAAGAATATTTCCAGAGTAATATTTTTTCCAGTCATATTCTAGGAACTGCTATAGTTCATATCCCTTAATTAGGCTGAATTTGTCTTTACACGTTTGGCTATGATAACCTGTGTGATTAATCCAGGAAAGAGTTAATCAGAAAAGAGACGTGTATTATTTTTTTTAAAAGGGGGGATATCTGCATCTTGGCTCTTTTTGAAAACCATTAGCTTGTTTATTTGAGCATGACAAATAGCAGGATGGGAAAAAATAAAAGTTAGACTCAGCCAGCAACACTACAGTCTTAATGTAATTATTTGGGAATGATCCTTGTAAAAGAAAAAGTATAATAGAAGACCTAAATGTGCAATTTGAAGGTTAAGAGGCTTGAAATGTGAAAACCCAATTTTATAATGTGTGGTGATTTTATCCATGTGGTGTTTTGTCAGGTTTATCTAAATAAGAGAAGTACTTGAAAAATTCTCTTCTTTCAACTAGGTCCAAATTCTGAGAAAGAATGAAAGTATTTTCTGACATATAATAACTTGAAATATATGTGACATATATGGTTTGACCATCTGATTGAACTTGATGGCTTTAAACTAACTGAAATAGGATTTGAGGGGTAAGGGAGAAGAGGAAGGAGAAGGGCAAGAATGTGACCTCATTATTTATAGGGGGTAGCCTGTAGAATTTATGTCTTTTTATTTCTGCCTGGACTGAGGGGGGGGGGGAATCTCAAAGGAAATTTCTTTGTAACTTAAAATGGTAAACAAGAGAGAAATCATTTTTTTCCACCGAACAATATGTGGCAATTGTTCAATGAAAAAAGAAGTTTTAAGAAATTAAGGTATTCTCATGGCAATTGCATATTTCAGAACTTTTTTTAATATTGTAACAATAGTACTATGCTCTAGTAAAAACAATGGTATTTGTTCACTATCTGTGCCTGCTATTCTGAAAATTGTTAAAATACAGCCAGCAACATTTTGTCGGAACAGAATTCTAAAAATGCTCTTAGCCCTTGAAGGACATATTTTATCTAGAAGATATAAACAATGTTCATAAAATGGTTGCAAATGGAATCTCAGAACAGTAGGAAGGATAAACCAAGAGATTAGCATAGTTTTGCTGTCCTACTGTTCGAGTGTGAAATGATGTTTTGCCATTGGGTTGAGTAGCAAGGAAAACAGCTGTGCTATATGTTTAGCTGGAATGGTCATGAGGTAGCAAGCTAAAAATTAGCTGCACCCACCTAACACCTACTTTAAATAAAAGGTTCTGATAAGGTTGCTATCCAGAACAAAAGCTGTCATGAGATTTCACTTCAGAAATAATACATAGCCATGTGCTTATGAAGGGAAGAACTTTAAAGTACAATTGGGTTGCCCTTCCGTTTATCATTTGTTTCAGATTTTTCAATTTCAGCTCAGAAATGTGTGGAAAGACGTGGGAAGAGATGAAGCAGAAGGCTAGGACCAAATAACAACTCAGGACAAAAGGACAAACCAGGAAACAGTACCAAAGAGAGTACGAAAAAAAAGCCAGCAAAAGATACAGGAAGACCTTTTGTTCAAACAGGGCTGAACAAGAACAACATTTTTCCCTGTGAGGATCTAATGTCTAGTCTGGGTATGCAGAGTCAGCCTAGGACTTTGAATTAAAAAAAACACCACCCCTTGACTCTTGTCATCCCAGCATGTCAATTGTCCCACCAGAGGCAAAAATACTTTAGACCACTACTACACAACAGTAAAAGATGCTTATAAGTCTTTACCACGAGCAGCTGTGGGACACACTGATCACTGCATGATTCACCTTGTACCTGCCTGCAGGTACCATGAAACCATGAAACCAACAATTAAATCAGTGAGGACTTGGTCTGATGAGGCAAAGCTGAAGCTCCAGGCTTGCCTTGATTGCACTGATTGGAATGTTTTTGAAGATACCTCTGCAGATCTAGATGAGCTCACAGGTACTGTAACATCATGTCAGCTTCTGCGAAGACTTATGTGTACCAACAAGGAACCTGCAAATATATAGTAACAATAAACCTTGGTTCACAGCTAAACTTAAGCAGCTATGTCGTTTCAAAGAGGAAGCCTACAGAAAAGGTGACAGAATGCTATACAATCAGGCCAGAAACATATTAACAAGAGAGATCAGAGCAGCAAAAAAAAGCTACTCTGAAAAGTTAAGGAATCAGTTCTCAACAAATGAACCAGCAAACATGTGGAAAACTCTTAAAAACATTACTGGCTACAGCAAACCTCCTTCAGAAGGACATCAACAACTAGCAGATGACCTGAATGTTTTACTGCAGGTTTGAAAGGAAACTACAGCAACCTCTCTCCACAACCCCCATCTCAAACACACCAACAACAGCCAAGCTCCTACAACTGACCCCAACCCATTGGGTTCACAACCCCCGGTGATCATAGAAAAGGAAATGCAAGATTGATTTCACAGACAAAAGCCAGGAAAAGCACCAGGGCCAGACAAGATAACTCCTTTTTGCTTAAAGGTCTGTGCTGACCATCTTTACCCGAATCTTCAATAAATCATTAGAGATGGGCTATGTTCCTTCTTGCTTCAAATGCTCTACTATCATCCCAGTGCCGAAGAAGCCCTCCATCAAGGAATTGAATGACTACAGACCAGTTGCTCTAACATCTGTAGTTGTGAAAATCTTTGAAAGGCTAGTGTTGTCCCATCTGAAAACCATCACGGATCTGCTGTTAGATCCCATGCAGTTTGCCTAGCGAGCAAACAGATTGACAGGTGATGCTGTTAATATGGCTCTGCCATCCTACAACACCTTGAATCTCCAAATATCTATGCAAGGGTCCTCTTTGTAGACTTCAGTTCAGCATTCAAAACCATCATTCCAGACATTCTTCTAACTAAACTAAACCAGCGAGCGGTACCTGAATACACTTGTAAATGGATCATAAGTTTCCTAACAGACAGGAAGAGCAGGTGAAGCTAGGCAGAATCACATCTGATACCTGTACAATTAGCACAGTCCCCCCCCCCAAGGCTGTGTGCTATCTCCACTTCTCTTCTCTCTCTATACCAATGACTGCATCTCAAATGATCCATCTGTTAAAATACTGAAGTTTGCAGATGACATAACAGTGATTGGTCTTATTCGAGACAACGACGAATCTGTATACAGACAGGAGGTTGTACAACTTGCCTCATGGTGTAACTGGAACAATCTGGAACTGAACACACTCAAAACCGTAGAAATGGTAGTAGTCTTTAGAAGAAACCCTCCCATACTACCACCTCTTACAATACTAGACAACACAGTATCAACATTAGAGATCTTCAAATTTCTAGGTTCTACCATATCACAAGACCTAAAATGGACACTTAACATCAAAAACGTCATCAAAATAGCACAACAAAGAATGCTCTTTCTGCGCCAACTCAGAAAGCTCAAACTGCCCAAGGAGCTGCTGATCCACTTCTACAGAGGAAATATTGAGTCTGTCATTTGCACCTCTATAACTGTCTGGTTTGGTTCTGCTATCCAACAAGACAGACACAGACTTCAGAGGATAATTAGGACTGCAGAAAAAACAATTACTACCCACCTGCCTTCAATCGAGGACCTGTATACTGCATGAGTCAAAAAGAGGGCTGTGAAAATATTTACAGACCCCTCACATCCCGGATATAAACTGTTTCAACTCCTTCCCTCAAAATGACGCTATCGAGCACTGCATACCAGAATGACTAGACACAAGGACAGGTTTTTCCCTAAATGCCATCACTCTGCTAAACAAATAATTCCCTCAACACTGTCCAACTATTTACAAAGTCTGCACTACTATTACTATCAATCTTCTCATCACTCCTTATCACCCATCCCCTCCCAGTTGTGATTGTATGACTGTAACTTTGTTGCTTGTATCCTTATGATTTATATTGACTATTTCCTAGTATGATTTGATTGCTTATTGTACCCTATGACTATCATTAAATGTTGTAATTCATGACTGACTCTTGATGAATGTATCTTTTCTTTTATGTACAATGAGAGCATATGCACCAAGACAAATTCCTTGTGTGTCCAATCACACTTGGCCAATAAAGAATTCTATTCTATTCTATTCTATTCTATTCTATTCTATTCTATTCTATTCTATTCTATTCTATTCTATCTCAGAATGCTGTTTACCATTTTGTTCCCAGACATTAAGTAATGTAAGCCAATGCTTTTCAAAAAGCCATTGTCTACAACTTCAGGACTATATATTTTAAATACTTCTTGTGTCAGTATAGGCCACAACCAGAAGTCCTTCCTCCCTGCTATGAACTCATAACTAAGATATCAGGTATGCTAACCACAATTTTAAAAAATGCTTATCACAATTCATCTAGGTTCCTAATGAATGAACTGCCTATTGCATACAGGTGAAACTCAAAAAATTAGAATGTCGTGCAAAAGTTCATTTATTTCAGTAATGCAACTTAAAAGGTGAACCTAATATATGAGATAGACTCATTACATACAAAGCAAGATAGTTCAAGCCGTGATGTGTCATAATTGAGATGATTATGGCTTACAGCTCATGAAAACCCGAAATCCACAATCTCAGAAAATTAGAATATTGTGAAAAGGTTCAATATTCTAGGCTCAAAGTGTCCCACTCTAATCAGCTAATTAAGGCATAAAACCTGCAAAGGGTTCCTGAGCCTTCAAATGGTCTCTCAGTCTGGTTCAATAAAAATCACAATCATGGGAAAGACTGCTGACCTGACAGTTGTGCAGAAAACCATCATTGACACCCTCCCTCCATAAGGAGCGAAAGCCTCAAAAAAGTAATTGCAAAATAAGCTGGATGTTCCCAAAGTGCTGTATCAAAGCACATTAATAGAAAGTTATGTGGAAGGGAAAAGTGTGGAAGAAAAAGGTGCACAAGCAGCAGGGATGACCGCAGCCTGGAGAGGATTGTCAAGAAAAGGCCATTCAAAAGTGTTGGGGACTTTCACAAGGAGTGGACTGAGGCTGGAGTTAGTGCATCAAGAGCCACCACACACAGACAGATCCTGGACATGGGCTTCAAATGGCGTATTCCTCTTGTCAAGCAGCTCCTGAACAAATAACATCAGAAGCGTCTTACCTGGGCTAAAGAAAAACAGAACTGTTCTGTTGCTCAGTAGTCCAAAGTCCTCTTTTCTGATGAGAGCAACTTTTGCATCTCATTTGGAAACCAAGGACCCAGAGTCTGGAGGAAGAATGGAGAGGCACACACTGCAAGATGATTGAAGTCCAGTGTGAAGTTTCCACAGTCTGTGTTGATTTGGGGAGCCATGTCATCTGCTGGTGTTGGTCCACTGTGCTTCATTAAGTCCAGAGTCAATGCAGCCATCTACCAAGAGATTTTGGAGCACTTCATGCTTCCTTCCGCAGATGAGCTTTTTGGGGATGCGGATTTCATTTTCCAGCAGGACTTGGCACCTGCGCACACTGCCAACAGCACCAAAACCTGGTTCAATGACTGAGGGATTACTGTGCTTGATTGGCCAGCAAACTCGCCTGACCTGAACTCCATAGAGAATCTATGGGGCATTGCCAAGAGAAAGATGAGAGACATGAGACCCAACAATGCAGAAGAGCTGAAGGCTGCTATTGAAGCATTCTGGTCTTCCATAATGCCTCAGCAGTGCCACAGGCTGATAGCTTCCATGCCACGCCGCATTGAGGCAGTAATTGCTGCAGAAGGGGCCCAAACCAAGTACTGAGTACATATGCATGCTTATACTTTTCAGAGGTCCGATACTGTTCCATGTACAAACCTTGTTTTATTGATTGCATGTAATATTCTAATTTTCTCAGATAGTGAATTTGGGGTTTTCATGAACTGTAAGCTATAATCATCACAATTATGACAAATCACGGCTTGAACTATCTTGCTTTGCATGTAATGACTCTATCTCATATATTAGTTTCACCTTTTAAGTTGCATTACTGAAATAAATGAACTTTTGCACAATATTCTAATTTTTCGAGTTTCACCTGTACATTCCATCTTCATCCACCTTTATATAGATACGTTATGCTGTGGTAATAGATGGATCCCCTATAAAATATAGTCTTTGTAAGGGACTGTCTAACAGGTTTCTCCTATGATATGATTCTTATTTCCACCAAGGCCTTTCTAAAAGGCCAAAACAGTATTTACATTCAATTGATCAAAGCTATTTAAAAGGGAAAAATTGTATTAATTTATATTTAATAGACATACAGAAACAGTTTATAATTCTGTCATGGAAATGAACACACTGCTCTACAATCAGGAACACATATGTCAGATTAAAACTTAAGTTACTATTTCCCATAGAGAACAATGAGTGTGGACTTGAAAAAATGTTTTTGAGAAACATTTGAGTACTTCTTACTGTAAAGCATACAAATACCAGGTAATTTCAGTATTTAGAACTAGCACGAACAGTTTTATTAGTTCCAGTGAACACATTTCTGTTTTAGTTCTTCCTATTAGTGAGTCATGATTTACCAAAACAAGGAGGCCCTTCTTGAAAGGTTTATTTGCATCCCCTGTATTCTTTAAAGGTAAAGGTTCCCCTCGCAAATATGTGCTAGTCGTTTCCGGCTCTAGGGGGCGGTGCTCATCCTTATTACAAAGCCAAAGAGACAATGCTGTCCTAAGATATCTCCGTGGTCATGTGGCCAGCATGACTAAACACTGAAGGCGCATAGAACGCTATTACCTTCCCACCAAAATGGTCCCTATTTTTCTACTTGCATTTTTACATGCTTTTGAACTGCTAGGTTGGCCGAAGCTGGGACAAGTATTCTACAATCATCTCTCTTAATCCCAGCCTTTTTTCTTTTCCCAAAGGCTCTAAACCATGGGTGTCAAAAGGGTATTGATTTTCTTTTTTAACATTGTACTTCTCTTATGAACTGAAGGATGGCCATGTCAGTCCTACAAGATAGACCAGGTCAGGAAACCAACTCCATAGGAAGAATAGAGCTTTACTTCATTGAGAAATAGTACCAGAATCTTACAAGCTTGATTGGTCTTTACCTCACTTTCCTTTTACACCTCAATGCATCATGAGGGGGTCTGTCTAAGTCTCAGACTCAAGGTCTTGATATTCTACAGAACATTTGCTTTCCAATAAATTTGTGTTTTTTTTTTCAAGGATTGCTATAGTCTTTGCAACTTATTCTCGAGCTGGAGCACAAATTTGCCACAAACACTACAGGTCACAACTAAAATCTCTCTGCTTCTTAAAGCAGTAATAGTCATTGCTTACATTTTCTCTTGTTCTTTTTGCAGACTTTCAGTTCACTAAAAGCAGGCTGAATTAGAAGGAAAATTATTAAGGTTCTTCCTATTGAACTCAAAGGCAACTCCCATTTTCCCAGTCCTATTCATTTGCTCTACCAGTACTATAATATTCCTAGACAGCAGGGCAACTGTTTCAGGATATACAACTGGATTTCATTTAACATCGGATTGAGAAGGCAGCTTAAAGACAGAAATCCTTGTAATAATGTTAATTATTCAAGTAGTCCTTTAAATAATAGAAAATTCAAGAAAAGTATCATCTTTTTTAAACATTAAAATTAAGTAATTTTAATTTAACAATTTTAATTTAAAATTTTAATAATTAAATTTAACAAATTTTCTCTTAACTGACTTTTCTGTTTTGAATGGAATTGTATTTGTTTCTATACCCAAAACACTACAATCCTATGAATCCTTCAATGCAGTTCAGGTCAAGAAACAGTCTCTACAAGAACTAATGATATTCTATTTTATTATTATAGGATACAATAACAGAATCTTGAAAGCTACCCGAATTTCCCTCTGTTCTCTGTTCCATCATGCAGAATCAAGGCAGGTATATTTAAAGTTTCTTTTCAGACAATATTTTCAATATTATTAATGAATTATTTAAGCTGATACATATTTATCTCACCAATAGTTTATTTCCTATAAACTATGTGAAAAATTGAGAGAATTTCAACAAAATGGTAGCTGCAGTTTTTACAATAGTAGAAAAATATAATAACCCTACTATATTTTAATATCTTCCAAAGTAAAATGTAGCAGACTTTATAGCTGTTTTTAACAGTTTTAAAACTGACCTGTAGAATATACTATAGGTCAGGGGTGTCAAACTTGTGGCCTGCGGGCCAGATTCATCACATGGTGGCCCTGCCCCCGCCAGTTTAGCGAAGGGGGGAAAAGTCCCGATACTTCCCATGACAATGCAAGTTTGATACTCCTGCTAATGAGCCATGGTGGTACAGTGGTTAGAATGCAGCTTTGCTGGCTAATTCTGCTAACTATAGATTGCCAGTAGTTCGATTCTCACGGGCTCAAGATTGACTCAGGCTTCCATCCTTTTGAGGTCGGTAAAATGAAGAGCCAGATTGTTGAGGGCAATATGCTGACTCTATAAATCACTTAGAGAGGGCTGTAAAGCACTGTGAGGCAGTCTATAAGTCTAAATGCTATTGCTAAAATTAAGTTTTCCTTTGAAATTTCTAAAAATTATTTACCATTTTTTAGTGATGAGACAATCTTTTACTCCAGATATACAGGCTGTTAAAAACAAACCTGGCAGGGGATTGAAATGGTTGCAGGCATCACTGCTGAAAAGTATGGGTGGCTTTGAAAATAAGCCCTTTTCTGAAATTACTAAAGAAAACTTTTCTTTTCTGCTAATTATTGCTTCTCACCTCATTTCTAGCTTTGTCCTTCCTGTCATTTCCCATTTATATCTATTTTCTCCTTCACCTCATTCCATTCTGTTTTCTTTTTTTACTATTTCTGCTAAGTTTGGGGCATAATAGTTAATATGTGAGAAGAGTGGATCAGTTAATTTGATAAATGAGTTAATTTGATAAAATTAATTGAATCTAATTTTACATAGATTTTTAAAAATTGTTGTTTTGTTGTATCTTTTGTTATGGTTGCTTTTCTGCTCTGCCATTTTGAGTGTGGCTTCTGGCCAATAACTGCCTGCCTGCCTGCCTGCCTATCAGCTGCTTACAGATACTAAAAGGAAAAAATCTCTAGGATTGGTTTCAGATGAAGCTGGCAAACCTAGGGTGACAAGCTTGGAACTCCATTGGATTTCTCTATATATTCTGCAATTTCTTTGAAATGAGCACATTTACGTTCTGGCTCATCTTGCTATTGGGTAAATATGGTATAATTTTCAGGAAGAAGTGTAGTAATCCAAGAGATTAATATTTTGCATTTTTATCTGTACTTTTAAAAAAATACAAATATAACTGTCTATTTGTAGGCAGTTAAAGTCACAGCACTTACTAAATCTCTGTGAAGCACCCAGTTTGCATGGAGATAATGGATTCCATCAAGAATCTGATAAAGTAGTGATTTGACCATAGATCTTGGCAGTTGCATGGGTTTTTTGTTTGCTTTTGAGGCACGGTGAAACTTGATAATATGCTGGAAACAAAAAAGAACACAAACATGAAAGCATCATGTAAAAAAAGAACCCACAAAATAATTGCAAAAGATGAACGTATTTTAATTTTGAAATCTAAAATTGGAATTATGAACTTTTTTATATCTAATATTTAAAAAACTAACAGTGAAACATCACATTGCTTCCTCAGCTTTAAAGTTACATGAATTGAAACAGGATTTTTTTTCTACAGAGTTGCTCCTCATTGACATTTTCATGAAATTCTAAAATCATTTTAGGATAATTCTCCCCAAGACCTTTTTTTAAAAACAACAACTAAAGATTTAAAAAGCTCTGAAATATTTTAAGGACTGCATCTAGAAAAAAATTCAGAAATACGACAAATCTGCCTATTGTCTTTGCTTACCTTACAGGTAAAGGTATTGCTTGATGGTAAAGCAATAGATATTAGGAAATTTTTTGAACATTTATCAGTAAGTTGGAATAAGAAAGGAAATTGTCACTAAAGTAAAATGAAAACTGGAGCAAAGAAATCTGTTGGGCCCTAAATTTTCCTTTGCTTCAGTCTTCTCAAGGTGGTGTCCACTAGACATGTTAGATGACAATTTCCAGGATTCCTATTCAGTGTGGTCTGAAAGTTTGGGAAGGCTTCTAGGCTTTTGACTGATTTTGCATTCAAAATCCATTTCAAACACAAGGCACCCTTTTCAGGAAAAAAATGGGCTCTCCAGGGTATGGAAACAGTAATGCATATTTTTTCTAGATAGTTAGAAAAAATGTTGGCAGCATATCAGTGCTAAGAGAAAATCCGAATTTAAGATGATCCATACATTATAATATAGTAAAATAGAACAATTTTTCCAGTGCAAAAACTCAGCTAGGAAATATTGGATATTAAGTTGCAGTCTCTTCACTCTTCTGTAGAATATCTCTCCTTTACTTGTCAACTTCAATGTATAAATATCTGGAGCTTTTTCCAAAATGTTTTCAAACTGGAAACAAACCCAACAATGCCCATTCTTCATTCTATTTCCATAAAATCCCCCTTGAATATGTCATTTTTAAATTAAATTTGGTTTTACATCTGAGCAGATGCTGCTAACCCATGCCACTTAATCCTCTATGTATGAGGATCAGATAAGACTATTTCAAATTCCAATAGATGGTTGGATTAGATGGTTCCATTAGAATAAAATATATGTAGCTCAAGGTTGAATGATATAGTTCTGGTGCTCTCTGAGCTTGGTTGTTTGCTTGCAGAATGCCCCAAAATATACAAGCCCGACATATCACTTTGTCCAACTGTAAAATTACCAGGAATTCTAACAAGAAACATAGCCAAAGAACTTACAAAAGGGCTTCGACACCTCATAGAGGAGAGCAAATATTTCATCGACTCCCCCATTACAGTGCCTTCAGAAAATGAAAGATCTAAAAGAGAAGATGAAATTATGGTTTCATTCAATGTCCCAGCATGCTTTAATCCATAAATCCAGAATCAGTGAAATAATCCATGGCAGACGTATAACACAACATACCCAACCCAGCCAAATATACTAAGATTGAAATACCAGAATCATGAACCTCATCAACCTTTGCTTACTATCTACTTTCAGTTTGATGAAAAAATATGCCAACAAATCTGAGGAACACCCATGGGATCACCACTGTCAACACTTATAGCAGAAACCACAATTCAGTGTCTACACACTGTAGCACTCCCAGATATATCGAAAGTATAGAAGCTTCCTCGCAGTAAAAAAGAAACAATTAGAAAAAACATGAACTCATCAACATATTCAAAGGAATAAAATTCACAAGGGAAGAAGAAAACAATACACTACCCATCTTGCATATCCACACCAGCAGATAAAATAGTAGCACATTGGAAATGCTACTGTCAAAAAACAATCCCACTAACCAAGTGTTGCATTACTAAAGTAACAGCTCAACCTCCCACAAGAGAACCTATATAAAAATATTACTCATATAAGTACAAATGTACTGTAGCAACCCAGAGCACCAAAGAAATAAAACAGACCATCTATATCTATGTATGTATTTATTTAATTATTTTGTTTGTCAAACATGTACAAGATAACAAGTATAGGTATGGACATAAACATGAACAAAGGAAGTAAATACAGATAAATGGGGACAATAAGACAGGGACAGTAGGCACACTGGTGCTGTAACAATGGAGTCAGGTAGAGCATTCCAGGTGAATATAACACATTCCACACAACTTTATAAAAAAGTGCTTGACCATTCAACCCACTATAGCACAACCAACACAAACTATGAAAAAGATAATTTTATCATATATATCAAAAATTTCAGAAATAACCAACACAGTTACAACTACACAACATAATTATAGGACATAGAACAAACACAGCTTTCCAAAACATGTTAAGTAAACAAAAAGACCCAGTAACACAAGAAAAAAAGTAATCTACAACACAGAATGTAAAGACTGTAACAGTCATTATGTAGGTCACATAGGTAGAAGATTAGCAGAGAGTATTCATGAACATCAACTAGCAATCAAAAGACACAATGAAAATCCCATAATCTCACATGGATAGAGTCAACCATAATTCCAACTGGGAAACACAAGGGAATTCTTGGAAGCTTGGTATTCAAACAACTCAGGAATCAATAGACACATAGAAAAATAGTAAATCATATTTATTCACCACTCAAGAGACCAAAAAATGAAGAAGAAGGAAAAAAAATCCTCTCCAGGAGCCATCACCCAGATAAGCAGGGATTAACACCAGGGAAACAAACAAGCAAAGCAGGAAACAATACCCTAATAAAGGAATTATCAAGGAGAAAACCACAACCCTACCAAAACTGGCAGGGCAAGCAATGTATATAAACAAGAATCAAATCCTGCACCTACTTGCATTGATGTTGCTATCTAGTTAGGTCAGGGGTCTTCAAACTTGACAGCTTTAAGACTTGTGGACTTCAACTTCTGGAATTCCTCCTCCAGTCATGTTAGCTCAGGAATTCTGGGAGTTGAAGTCCACAAGTCTTAAACTTGCCAAGTTTGAAGACCCTTGAGTTAGGTAGTGAAACATTTGCAGGCAAACAACCAAACTGAAAGAATATCAAGGACACCACAACTAGATGGTTACTATTCATGACAAATGTAATGCAAAACTTTATTAAAACTGTCAAGGAAAGGGATGGGAAAATGTAAATGAAAGTATGAATAGGTAATGAGAAGAATAATGACAATTTGGGGCTAATTTGCAAATTATGGCTAGCAAAAAGTCAGAATTACATTTGCACCAGATCTAAATAAACCCAAGGGAAAAGTGTGGCTTTCATACACCATCGAGATTTCAAATATAAATAACGTTCTTAAGGACTGAAGTGAAGAAGCACAAGTTAATCACAATATAGAGTTTTTATAGAAAAGAAATCTGAAGGACTCCAATCTATAACTTCTATAAAAGTTATATGTTGAAAAGTAAAATTATTTCAATTATTGCTTACTACGCAAATTGCTAATTCAATACATACAAAAGAGCCCCATGGATTAATAATGAATTAAAGCCAAAACAAGTATTGTTTGTCTTGTTGACAGATCAACAGAAAAACAAATGGCAGTACTGAAAATGCTTATTGTTCTTGCTTTTTTCTCTAATTAAATTGGTATGTAACCATAATAAATGTAGGAAAAGTTTCTTTTCTTAAAATATTATTGATATCAGTATCAAGAAATGAAGAGAATGCTTGTCCCTAAAATAAATTCAGTATAATAAAAGTGATGGATGTTACAAATGGTATAACATCAATTATCAAATGTTAAAGACTGCTATGTTTTATTCAATATTTTCACCCACCAAATATGCCTTTGCTGTTTTGTCAATAGTCCTGCTCCCAATCTGGGAGACAAAGTGGTAGTAGGCAATGAGCCCAAAGTTTTTGCAACATTATAACTCTCTTCTCAGTTCCAAATTGGGAAGGGAAACTGGGGATGGCAGAGTTAATATGTGAAAGATACGAAGATGCTCCAACTGATTTCTCAGTACATAACTAATTAAGTTCTCAATAATCGTACAGGAAAGAGTTTTCTGGAGAATGATAAATATCAATCCACCTATATAAACGGCCACATAGGAAAATTATTTTGGGGTTAGGTTCACCTTGACAGTAAATTAGTTAACATTTTAATCTGTATACTATAAAAATATGAAATGAGAAATTATGCTTGCTCCAAGGCAAATCAATGATTTCTGATGACTTGTTCAGGATTTAAATTGAGGTCTACCACCCCTTCCCACCTCCCACTCTTTACTGGCTACAGCCGCTATACCATGCTGGCTGTCAGTACCAAGTATAAAAAAATAACCACTTTAGACTATCATCTTCTCTGTCCTATAAAGTTTAAATGCTATAAAAAATTAGAATGAAGCATATAAACTAGTAGAACACAGAGAATGTTAAGGTATTAATAAAAGAAATGTGTTCCTAAGCATGTGGATTTCAACACTGTTTTTGTTTTTTGAAGGAGGAGAGCTTTACATACGTTGACTGGGAAGCTGTTCCAAGTGTAAGAGGCAGCATGGAAAGAGACAAAGTTGGGAGTGAGCAAAAAAGACAATGGGGAAATATGGAGTGATGCTTAGGATAACTGAGAGAAGGAGTCATTCAGACCATGAGGGATATTAATTTGGGCCATCATCAGCAAATGCCAAAAAATCACATTAAACAGTACAGCAAGACAAAAAAAAAATTGCATGGGTTCAAAATCCAGCAGTTATCTCCAGGACAATATTTTCTTCATATTTCATTTCACTTAAAGTTCTTCACTAGTCCCAATTTATCATTTAAAAAAAAAATCTTGGCTCACAGAGGTGCATGATTACTCAATGTTAAACCAGTACGACTGCTTTCTGCACTTTATTGAAAGAGAGGGAGGGGGAGAGAGAAAGAGAGAGAAATCTGTTTGGAGGGTAATAATGTTGCTGACTTCTAGGTTTCAAGAGATGATTAAATATTTCTGTGCAAAAACAAAAGAACAAAAAAAGTCGCACTAGAGAAAGTGTAGGGTTATGGAAATGACCAATTTTATATTTACTCTATTGATTGAGAGCACTTAATATAGAACAGTCCAAGAATCAAATAGGCAAGGTCCATCATGTGGCTACTTTGCAGCCAAGTGGAGGAAAATATTTGAGTGGAACAGCATATGTCCTGTTCATCTGGTTTATGTTCTATAATAACTAAAATTGCATGGGAACATACCATGTAGGAAGTGGCTCCCTGAACAATGCAGGTAAATCTGAAGTGGTCATTAATCTAATAATTGGACGGGAATTAATTATATATATATATATATATTTATATATATATATATATATATATATATATATATATATATATATTTGCATGCTTCATTTCAAGAACACTAGAAAGTGAACATAAAAAAACATTGACAGTACAAACACATGCAAATATTGGTAGCATTTATATGAAATGATATAGCCTAGGAATTTGTGATAATGATGTATTTGCATGTATCGAGACATTGGAAGCTAGGGAGCATATTAGGAAGAATGTACACTTTGCATTATGACTTTACAACAATCAACAAAAAAGAGTGCCCCTTCAAAACTATTGTTAGATTATTCTTTTTCAAACGAAGCATGCAGTATTCAGGTGGCAAGAACTGCAAACTGGATATTAAACATGCTTCCTATTATAGCAGCAATACATTCTTCTGCAGTTGCTTTTAAAAGCGAACAACTGAAACACAGAAATAAAGTTTTGTGCACATCAAATGAAGCTTTTCATAATGTGACTCTGGCACTTTTGAGCGATGAAGTGTACATCTACTCTTGGTGTAATTAACTTTGATGGAGAAAGCTTCCAGAATGGGTGCAAGTTAGTAAAACTATAAGAATAAGACTCTCCAATTAAATTATATGGCACATGCAATAGCATGAAATCTCACGACTTTATATTATTTTGATTCAATATATTCAATTCTCTTTGGTTGGAACAGTTTATATACATAATTTTCTTGACAGTAAACTATTACTCATGGGCTTCATGAGTTTTCATCATACCATTTAAGCAATACAGTAATTTGTCTCTAGCAAATCTAACTTTCATGTTAATTTAATATTCAGTATAGCTTGAACTGATCTGACAAAAAGAGAAGAGGAATATTTCCTCTTCTATCACAACATGCTGCAAAAGGCATATATTTCATTTCATATTAAATGTAATACTTCAAAAGCATTACACTAATTGCACATATAAAATCCTAGCCTACAGTTGAGATCTGAATGAGTTCTTTCTTATATTGATCTTCAAGCCCATACTGCAGCTGCCAGCATGTAGTGCAGAGCTTTCAAAACCTTTAATTCTAAATCGCTTTCTGAGGCCAAACTGGATGATAATTTGGAAATCTGCCTAATATCTTGGTTCCTTCATAAAAGCAGCCAATGGGCTTCTCAAACTGGACTGCAGATCAGACGTATTGGAGTAAGAGACAATGTCAGTTTCTCCCTCAGCTGGAAATTTGCTCCCCTTGAGGAAAAATACAGGAAAACCAAATCACATGGGAATCTTTTAAATAGAAGAAAAATTAATTATTTATAATTGCTATCTAAAAGATCTCAATAAGCACTTCCTGTGCCAAAAAGTCCTGACATAGTTTACAAGTCTACTACAAACAATCTATTGCAGAAAAAAAGACAGTGGCTGGGAAAAGTTGGTGCCTGAGAAAGGCTAGCACCAAAAGTTTAAATTTTACAAGAGACCTAAAGGATATACAGGTTGGAGTCTTGAATGTATACACCAATTCAAATGAAGAAAATTAGAGAAGGATTTGCTAAATGTATATTTCTTTATGAAAGAACTGTGAGCTTCATTTAGTTCTGATAGGTAAAGTAAATTCCTGATATCACTGTATTTATATGTATATTTCTCCCCCATCAGACAAAAGAAAATCCCTCAAGGTTTGAGGGAAAACCAGATTTATTACCTAAGTGTAGCTCTATCTAGTCCTGTTCTAGACACACACAGATTCTTACAGTGTTCTAGTCTCTGAGCATATATAATATTACCTTTCATTAATTACCTCTCTTTTATAACTGTGGGAACCTACAAGCTCAATGATATAATGATACAATTGGCTTACAACTCTTAACAACTGAGTTATGGAAAGAAATGACATATTTAATTTCCAAAATATTTTTTTTAGAAAAAGTGACATTGGTCTTTGGCAAGGAGAACAGAAAATACTTAAGCTTTTTTCACTCCTAAATCCCGTGGGGAAATGAAATTGAGAACAGTTCTGGTGCCACACTGCTATAACTTTTGGATAGTTATGTATATCAAAATGGCATTAGGGCCTCCTCCAAAATGCCTCTACCTGTTTCTCCTTGTTTTTTTGTAGCCAATCATGGTTTTAAGATAGGGTAAGGCTTTCAGTATATGAACTCCAAATCACATCATACACAGAACGCACAATTAAACCTCATCAAGATTTTAATTACTTAAATAAATGCAAAGCAATCTCGACTTCTAAGGAAAGACTAGTGGGGAGTTTTTCAGTTTGTTATTTTTTTAAAAAATCTTGAAAATATTTCTGCATCTTCAAAGATTACCTGATCATATATCTTATAATGAAATTTTTCCATACAGGTACATGGATTTTATCGTGGTTCTTCTTTCCTAACATGCTTTGAGTAGCTATATAGTTAAGAAACGTGAGATTGGGGATAGGTTTCAAATCCATTCTGACTGCAGTTACTTCTTTTAAAACATAACATAATTATAGTTAAAAAAAAAAAGGAACTTCAGAACTTACCCACAAATCATGTTCAGCATAATCAAACAGCAGCCACACCTTTCTATCACTATGAGAAAGGAAAACCTTCTGTAATGCAATCACATTAGGATGCTTCAGTTCTCTCAAAAGCTGCAAGTAAAGAGATAAATAACATAAAACTTTCCATACAGTACCAATAAACAAAACACTTTAATTAGTGATAGAGATGTCCAATAAATTATTCTTTTTCATTCCAACAATTCTGGAATAATCTGTACACAAAAGGGAGAAAATAAAAAGCTTGTTTTCTTCATTTAGTAGAAAATGATATTTTAAAAAAGTCAATTGCTTACTTGGATAAAAGTTTTGTTCCCTGTGCAAGAAACATCCAGACCAATTTTATTTAGGAAATGCTCCCATTGATGTAAGGGAAGCTAGCAATTTTGGTTTATAGTCCCTCCCTGTATACATTTTATCCTCCACCCCAATCATATTTCACGATTGGCAGAAAGCAACACAACAGGAAAACTGTGAGAATTGATTCTTGTTCCCAACCAGTAAGGTCCTTGGTTTATCAAAAGCTTTCATGGAAGAATTTAATATTAAACAGAACAACATACCAATATCCATCAAAATTTACCTATATTACCTATGGGAATAAGAAAAATGTGGTATCTTTGTTGCTCTTATTCTTCCATTCATATTTTCTTTCCAAATATATGTTCAGTAGTGTAGGGTTATTACTCATTACTTAGTCATTTTCACACCAGTTCATATAGTTATGAAAAACTGTACTGCTTTAACATTTACATATATCTAATACTTAAAATATGTTGTATCAAAAAATGCAATGCTTGGGCTCACAAGCTACACTTTACCCGAAGTTATGATGAGATTCAAGTGGCTAGGGCAAGAGGAGGATAGTCTTTTCAATAGCTCCCAGTTCAGACTGAGTTATATGAGTTGGCTTTTTTGAGTATTCTATGGATAGAAACGTGAGAAAGGGATTATAGCCTAAATGGGGAGATAGGCAGCATATTTTCCTGCTGTGTTGCTTTCCCCAACCTTTGAGATTTGATTGGGGAGGGGGATAAAATGTATATAGGGAGAGGTTATAAACCAACATTACAGTTGTTAAGTGAATTATTGCAGTTTTAAGTGAATCTGGCTTCTCCTATTGACTTCGTTTGTCAGAAGCCAGCTGGGAAAGTTACAAATGGTGATCACATGACCCTGGGATAGAGCAAGTGTCATAAATACAGTATATACCAGTTGTCAAGTCCGCAAATTTTGATCACTTGACCATGGAAATGTTACAATGCTTGTAAGCATGGAAACCAGTCATAAGTCACCTTTTTCAGTGCCATTGTAATTTGAAACAGTTGCTAAACAAATGGTTGCAGGTCGAGGACTATCTGTATATAATTTTATTAGTGAGTTTATTATTAGGTTTCTTAACTGAAATGTGAATGAATTTTTTATATGTACAACTTTCATAAATCATTCAGATATTTTATTGTTCAAGAAATATCCTGTGCTGGTTTATCTTTTGTATTTTCTTCCCTTCAGTAGAAATGAGCATGAAAATTGAAGTAATATTTCAACGTGAAATGTACACCTGTCTCCAGAATGTTTGTTTCAGATTTCGGACTATATCATTATAACCAAGCTTTAAATATTTGGAATGCCAAATGAACAAATGAAATAAACACCCTGTTTTTTGCTCCACTGATTACTAAGAACACAGTTTATAAATATTTGATAAAGTATACATGTCATTAAAATAATATAGTTTTACAATACATTGTATTCTATACTTAAAAAGAAGCCAAGTGTGAACTTCAAAAAGGTTCCTTTTTAACTAGTCATTTCACAATAATTTGCTGATTCGTTGATTAAATTACCATTTAAAGCCAAGTAATTGGAGCCAACATTTAATGCATCAATGAAAAGAAAAAACTATCCTTTTCATTGATGCACTAAAAGGATTTTGAATCACTTCAATACATGAGTCTTCTAAAATTACGAAATGCTAAACAAACTGCAAAATTAGTATCTTATATACTGAGTATTCTGTTATGAGTATTTCCATGATCTTTGCATTTAAACCTTTGAGAGTATCTTTGTAACAGAATCTACACATAATTTACAATAGAATTTTAAATATATTGCTCTGAAAGTTCATGAATAATTTGCAATAACAAAAAATACAGCAGTGAAGCAGATTCTCATATAAGGGAAACAAAAGAGAGAGAAAATAAATCATCGTCATAGAAGTATTAAAAAGCTCAGTGTTTTATCTATTTGACATAAATCTGCAGTTGATTAATAGGCAGAAACTATTTTTAAATCAGAGAAACTGTAAATATATTTTGCTTTTTTGATTACTGATTTTGCTGGGGTATTAAAAAGGAGTGAAAAACAAAGATTAAAAAAATATATCAAAAAATATGAATATATCAATTATTTTATTTCTTTTGTTACCTACAAAATTAAAATACAGAAATGTCTGCATATTAAGTAGATTATTATATTGATCATCTATTGCTTTTACTTTATGGCCTTGTTTAAAACCCAGTTACCCTTCCTCTACAATATCTGCTTGTGGAAATCCCATGTTGGCTTCGATCCTATGCCATTCATCAAGTCACATAACATGGTGCAAAAAAAAAAAAAGTGCTGCTGCTAGCAGTCTCCATCCATTTCACCTAGGCAACTCTTAGAAGCAAAATCCAGATGATATTACAAGAGTCTGGAGAGGAAAGGCCTGTGCCACCTGCCAAGTCAACTTAATAACACAGAGAAGGAGAATGATTTTGCACAATTTTAACAGCAGCAAAACTTGGAGAGAGGTAATCTGGGAAGCAACTTTGCTAACTTTCTGCCCTGGAAAATGGAAATACAATACACAGTTTATAAGGTTTGTAAAAATGCAGTTAAAATGCACCTAGTAATAGATGCAGCTTCTAAAAACATAATTTATAGATGTCTAAAGAGAGAAACAATTCATCTCAAAATCATATATTTTTTTACAGCTTTGTTTTTGAGATTATTGGAGGTATAAAACTATTTTGTAAAAAAAAACTTTAAAAACTTAGATGCTAAGGATGCTAAGTTATGCAGTTACATATCTAGCTGTCAAACCAGAATCTCAATGAGTATGAGAATTAATAAGGCAAATTATCCTACCAATTAAGAATAGCTATCCACTGCCAAGAGGAGCAAACAATATTTAGGATTTGAAACTCATGGACTACATAATAAAAAATTAGTTTTTATTTTTCTGTGTATTGTTTTTGAGAGAGGCCTCTTTTGGCCACAGTTGCTCATGTCACGTAACACCCTCATTTGTAATAAGCATTTTGAAAAGCAATTGTTCTATAAATAATTTCACTTCTGAAAACGTTCTGGCACTGCTAAACAGCATTCTTCTTAAACAAAAACATTGCAAGTGATTTTTAAAAAGGATTATAGTATGCCTAAAATAAAGGAAATGAAACAATTAGCATTGTGTCTTTTATTCTATGGAGTCTCAGAAAGATTAGAAATAAGTTTCTAACAACTTCTACTGATAAGATGGTGCAGCTATATATCCCCAACTGACCCATTTCTAGTCCAAAAATTAAATACACCTTGTATTTCTAGATTAACACTTGTAGGGAAGATGGGCAGTATAAAAATTTAATAAATACATAAAATCAACATTTGCCTGTTGCTAAATCGAATCCATGTATTTGAATGCATAGGTAAAATAATAGTGAACTTGTGTGAAACTTTAAGGGAGTTAGAATTATAAGCAACATTTCATATACATACATTTTTCTACTCTAGTTGAAACTCTACTCTACAAAAGTTAATGGCCACAAGTTAGGCTTTCCCAACAAGAGATGAGTTATTTTACCTCATAATAACCACTATAGAATATGCCCTATCTAGGAAGGCATTTCAGGGGGGACTTGTTCCTTTTTGACAAAATAAAATAAATAACCATTCCCAAAGACCAAGGAGCATTAATTTTAGGTTTTAATTCTTTACCCACAAATTCTTTATGACCAAAGATTATCCACTAGTGGAGAAGGTCTCACTGAATCCAGAAACCATGCTGTGTTATACTGTGCCTTCTATTAGGATATAAGGCCCATTTAAAACTCCCAAATTGATGAAGTACTCAGGCAATTTTGATGTATTGAGATATTTGACAGTTATTTCATGTGGAAAAAAATGTTATATTATCTGCAACACTCAAGACTCCCTGATCATCTTGATAACATCTTGGTATTATGTTTTCATTTTATTTTACCTGAAACAGAAATTGTTTGCTTACTTTCTGATCTTTCAGAATTCAAGTCAGGGACCCTAATAAAGACCTTCTACCAGTCTCAGTATATGTTAAAATTTTCACTAAGAGTTAAAATAACCAACTTTTTCAATTTTTGAAGAAAATTAAGGCAGAAGAGTCAATCATCTTGGCGTAGTAGTTAAGATAATACATTAAAAACCAGGAAACTAAGAATTCTGGTCCTGTTTTAGGCATGAAGCCTGCTGGGTAATATTGGGTCTGTCACACTCTCTACCTTAGGAAGAAAACAATGGAAAACCACTTCTGAAATCCTGCCAAGAAAACTGTACTGACTAGTCCACACAGTCATCAGGAATCAACACTAATCTGAATACACACAAACACACACAATTTTAGGATTCCATCTTCATTACATTTTCATCTGAAGTTTAAAAAGTTATTTGACATGAAGGGTCTCTTCACTTAGTCTCCAAACCATTTATTATACTTAAAATTTAAGAGGTGTGTGTGTGTATGTGTGTGTACACATACACTGTTCTTAGAGCCAGTAACTCTGATTTTTCAAGTGACAATGTATTCATATAAATGATATCTTGCTTATGCAGAAATTACCTGGAACCTTCCAGAACTTGGGAAGGTTGATGGGACCTCAATCCATTCTTTCTACTACATGCGTCCTAAGAGAGAGCACCCAGTCACTCTTTAGTTCCCAGAATAATCAGAACAGCGTACAAACCAATCATTACTGGCATAATACCAAAGAGAGCTGGAAGCAGGTAGTTGAATTCAACAACCACTTTAATGATCATAATAATAGGCACATAACTAATTCCTCATTATAATATTGGCAGCCCTACAAGATAGACCAGATGGAGAAATTAAATCCATATCAGTCATGGCTACTTTTACTGTAGCAATTATAATAACAAAATCTTGCACATTTGACAGTGTTTCCCCTCCCCCACTTTATTGTTATATAAACTAGGAAAGATCTTGTCTGAGATGCTTACTCGAGTTAGCTTCTTGATCTGGCTCAAGCTCTTCTTATCTCACCTTGCTAGTAGCATTTCCTTCTGTCCTTCAAAGCTCCCTATTTCTTCCACAAGTAGCTAAGATTCACCAAAATGGGTGAATTTTTATTCAGTTCTGTATAGCCCATCAGTATAAACTGATCCACCCAAGATGTACCCATTCTCAAACACTCAAACAGTCCTGATTACTGATAATAATTCAAGCTTCTTTAAAAAAAAAAAACTTTATTGATTACAAAACCAAAATATCAAACAAACACAACACACAGAAGAAGAAAGAAAAGAATTAGAAAAAAAAGAAAATGATTAAAAAACTAATAATTCTACTATCGACAGTCTATGGTTCCTTGTTTGTTATCAATATTGGTGATACATTTACAAATACATCTTATTGTGAATGTATAATTATGATTTACGTTTTATGTTATTTACTAATATATTTTCTATTTTTGTTCTATCCAGTCATACCAGCATTCCCAGCTTCTATAATATTCTGATGTTTCTTTTTCCTTAAATGCTAAAGTTAACTTGTCCATCTCTGCACAGGCTGTTATCTTCTGTATAACCATCTCCTCTGTTGGACTATCTGCTTGTTTCCAACACTGTGCAAAGGTTATTCTGGCTGCAGTAAGAATATGCAGTATTATATATTTGACATTTTTAGGAATTTGTCTATTAAATATCCCCAATAGGAAGAATTATGGTTTTAATTCAATTTGCTCCGCCGTTATTTCCTCTAACCATTTTTTTATTCTATGCCAGTATCTTTGGGCTTCAGTGCAGGACCACCACATATGAAAAAATGTTCCCTGTTTCTTTTTACATTTCCAGCAATTCGGATTCATGTTAGGAGACATTTTCGCTATTCTCAAGGGTGAGAGATGCCATCTATAAAACATTTTATAGGCATTTTCTTTGTATGCTGCTGATCTTGTAATTTTATTATTTCTTGTCCAAACCTTTTTCCATTCTAATAATGTAATGCTACGTCCTATGTTTCTGCTGTAAGCTATCATGTTGCCTTTGACTACTTCCTCTTCTAATTCCGTCTCTAGTAAATAATTATAAAATTGAATTATATTTTTTTATCTGGACCTAATAAAAGTTTATCTATTTGTTGTGTCTTAGTATAAATTCCAAAAATTTTCTTGTCTTGGCTATATCTGTTTTGAATTTGCAAGTAAGCCCACCGGTCTACTTGTAGCCCCTGTTCTTGGAGAACTTGCCATTATCTTAAAGTTCCTTGCGCATCAAGAAGGTCTTTATATTTTATCATTTTATTAAGATCTAGATTATTTGGATGTATCATCGCCTCCATCGTTGAGATCCAAATTGGGATTTTTAAATTTTTTTTAAAATTTTGTTCCAATTAGCCAATAAGGAGTTTCTAATTATATGTCTGTGGAAATACTTCTGCTTAATTTTCCCAATGTCCCATTAAAATGCATGCCATCCCCTCTGTAAATCATGGCCTTCTAAAAATAAGATCCTTTTGTTCGACAGATTTACCCACTCTTTCAACCAGAGTAAGGAGGCTGCACTATAGTATAGTATTCCCAATTTGGGAGTGCCATACCTTCCCTGCTCTTCATATCTTGCATTGCCTTTAGGTTTAACCTCGGTTTTTTCCCTTGCCAGATAAATTTGGTGATTATCTTGTTAAGTTCCACAAAGTAATTTTTATGTATTTTTATTGGTATTGTTTGGAATAAGTAAATAAATTTGGGCAGAATATTCATTTTTATAGTGGCAATCCTCCCTAATAAGGAGGTTTGCAATTTAACCCATATCTCTAAATCTTTTTTAACTTGCTGTAATAATTTATTATAATTATTTTCCATTAGAGTTTTGCATTGAGCCGTCAACCAAATTCCTAGGTATTTAACTGTTTTTACTATTTGTAATCCCATTATCCTTTCCAATTTTAGTTTTTGTCAATTTTTGCCAAATTAAATTGTCAAAGGCCTTCTGTGCATCCAAGAATACAAGGACTATTTGTTTCTCCGGGTGGGCTTCGTAGTATTCCAAAACATTTAATACTATCCTTAAATTATTCCTGATTGTCTATTAGGAAGAAATCCGTTTTGATCCTTATGTATATATTCATTCAATATTTTTTTCAATCTATTTGCTATAATTGTACTAAATATTTTATAATCAGTATTTAACAGGGAAATTGGTCTATAGTTTTGTATATGTCGTGAATCTGAATCTTCTTTCAGAATCAACGATATCAATGTCTCCTTCCATGAATCCGGCATTTTTGCTGCTAGTAGGACCTCATTATATACTTCCACCATGAGAGGTCTTATTTGTTCTCCTATTTTTTTTATAAAGTTCCCCTGGTATCCCGTCAGGTTCTGGGGTTTTATCGTTCTTTTGGTTTTCTATTGCTGCTTTTAACTCGGGCCATGTAATATCTCTAATTAACATTTCCTTCATCTCCTCCTTAATTGTTTTATCTTTAGTAATACCCAAATAGTTTCTTATCATATCCTCATTTACCTCCTTCTTTTTATAATGATCTTCAAAAAATTTACATGCAATTTTTTTTTTCTGTTCTATCCCTTGTTGGGCATCCCTGTTCTCATCTATTAATTGGTAGATCAATCTTTTTTGTTTTTCTTTTTTAAGTTTATAGGCCAACCACCTTCCTGGTTTATTGGCCTGTTCAAAAGATATCTGGCTGGCTGTTTTTAACTTTGAGCCCATTCCTTCTTGTTCGATTAAATTTAATTTATGTTTAGTCATTATCATCTGTTTTTTCAATTTGCAATCTTTTGGGGTGTTTTGCAGCTGAATTTCTAATTCTTTGATTCGTTGTTCTAATTTATTTTGTTGCCTTCATTGTATCCCAAATATTCTGTTTCGTAGTTGCCTCATTATTATTTTCTTTTTAAAAATAGTCTAATTCCTCGTCAAATTTATTCATAAATTCTTTCTCTTTAATTAACTGTGTATTTAAGCTCCACCTTTTCCTTGATTTCTTCCTGCCTTTCCACACTATCTGAATCGGGTTGTGATCTGCCCATTCGTTTGGTAAGATTTTAATCTCTTTTAATTCATTTCCTAATTCACCATTCATCCACACCATATCAATTCGTGTCCATGATTGGTGAGGGTTGGAGTAAAATGTAAATTGCTTTTTCTCAGGGCTTAATTTCCTCCACATGTCTATCAAATTTAGTTCAATCATCATTTCTTCACATGTTTTTGGTAGTTCTCTTTTTTTCTTCTCCCCCCACCCGCTACTATGATCTTTCTGGTGGTCCACAATAGCATTGAAATCTCCCAAGATACAAATATTCCTTTTATCTAATTCCACCAGTTTCTCATGTAATTGTTTAAAAAATTCCTTTTGGTTATCGTTAGGGGCATAGATTACCACTAGTAGAATTAGAATTGATTTAATCCAAATTTGTAACATCAGAATACTTCCATTGGGGTCTATCCAAATTGGCTCTGCTTTCATATCATCTTTCACATGAACTGCTATCCCTTTCTTTTTCCTAAAATCTGCTGGCGATGTATACAAATTCCCTAGCTTGGGGCATTCTAAATATTTTTCTACTTCCTTCCTTATATGAGTTTCCTGTAAACATATTATATCTGAATTTTGTTTAATTAATTTGGTTAATATTCTTTTCTTTTTATCCTAGAGTTTAGGCCATTTATGTTAATTGATAGTATTTTTTTTTCTTCATCCATCACCTAATTGACTCTTGCTCTTTGTCTTGTAGTTACTCCTGTCTCTCTTTGTGGCTGATTGTGCGTCTTCAGTTCTTCTCTCTCTTGATGCTGTTTATTTTTTGAATTCCTACAATTCCCATGTCTATTTTTTTGGTAGTCTTGGTCGTCTTGCAAATTCATTTCTAACTCGTCTCTACTACTCGATTCTTCATGGCCTATCAATCGTTCGTAGAATTCTTGGGCTTTTTCCACAGAGTCTACTTTAATTTTTCTTTCTTCCCAAGTGATTAGCATTCCCTCTGGGATTAGTCATCTAAATATGATACCTTTTTGGTTTAATTGGTTCGCCAAGAATTTATAATCTTGCCTCTGCTCTCTCACTCTTCTTGGGATTTGTTTAAGCAGCAAGATTTCTTTCCCTTTGTATATAATTGTATCTTCTCTAGAAATTTTATATATAATATCTCGAACTTTCCTTCTGGCAAATCTCACATGGACCTCTATTGGATGTTTATGTCGTCTTGCGTAATTTGTGCTCACTCTGTATACTTCGTCTAACTCTTTCAGAATATCGTCCTTATCTTTTTCCAATAGGTCTGCTAATATTCCTGCCATCACTTGTTCTAAGTCCTCTTCATTATATTTTGGAATCTTAGATATGCTGCGGCCTTATCCATTTCCAAATATACCAAGGAGTCATCTATTTCTTTACTCACATTTCTTAATTGCTGACCAACCATTTCCAGCTTCTTTTCCGTTTTTTCCGTTCTTTTCTCAACCTCCTTTATTGTTGATTCATTCCTTTCTAGTGCTTCTGTATTGTTTCAATTTTTTGATCCAGCTTTTGAATGTCTAGTTTCATTTCTGCCTTTAAGTTTCCCATCTCTTCTTTTAGTTCATTTGTATCAGCTCTTGATTCGATATGATTTTTTACCACTATTTCCTGAAGCTTCAGCATGGACTCTTGTAAAGTAAGAAGGGTCGATTGAATATTGGCATTCGTGATGATAGGTTGTTTTTCTCCAGATAAAGTTTCTTCAATTGTCTTTTGTGCCATCACTGAGGTTGACGGCATTGAAGTTGTTTGTATTGAAGAAGTCTTCTTTCCAGTTTTAAGCATTGTATTAGTGATGGAGGTCATTTCTTGTAAAATTTGTTTTTGTTTTGTATTACATTAAATATGTTGTTCCAAATTAACATTCACTATTAAGAAATATCAACTATAAATGGCCACTATGTTAAATAATATGATATGTTACAGGATTAACCTCTCTTATCAATATATATATATTTTCCAGAACACTTTTACAGCTAATTTCTAAATCAAATATCTGGATTTGTAATTCTTAATAACATATCAAATTCCTCTATTTAAATTTAAATAATATTAAATAATATTAACCTGTATATCTATAAATACTATAGAATCCCAAATCTCAAAATAGTGTTATAAAATAATATTTCAAATACTTACAAATCTAAATATAGATATATCAACCTTACTATACAATAATTAATTAGTTAATCTATAATAATCACCATTAGCCACAATTAATTATTTAATTCAATCTACTCAATGCCTATAATCAAATATCTATACCTAAATAATTAATTATCACCTCCCTTTTTTATGTGTGTTATAACCAAATATAAACTACAATATTATTAATGTATCAATTAAATATATATAAATTACGTTTACCACATTCAAAAATCAGTTAAGTTGGTGTCAAGAAATAATTGTTGCAATCCGCAAATTTAAAAGCTTAAAGTGTCTTAATATAATTGTTCAGTTCTTCAAGATTCCTTCATTGAGCGCACCAGAAGTACAGAATTGCTGAGTAATGTCTCTGATTTCACTATCTCACCACACTTTCCGCTGCAGTCATTTCTCCTTTTGTTTGAAAGTTTAACGAATCATTTTTTAGATTCAAATAGTCTTTTTCTTTAATAAATCTTCTCCACTTACTACAGCTCCAGTCCAATAATCCAAAAGGAGACTAGTAAATTATTCAGTTTCGTTCGTGGAATATTTAAAGTTGTAATTTAATTCCTTACTTCAAGTCTCCCCCCATCTCAAGTTCATCCTTCCAATTTTCCCCAAAGTCCACAATTCAAATCCTCCAAAGTTCCCTTAAATTAAATTATTGTTCTTTCTTTCTTCTTCTTTTCTCTCCCCCAATTATTATCAGTCTCTCAGATCCCTCCGATTCTCTTACCTTCTCTGTCCGATCGCTCGCGTCCTTACCCTCTTCCATCTCATGAGCACTTTCGCTTTTGCCGCCATTCGTATCTGCTTTGGCTGCTGTTTTCGGGCTTCGCTCTGACTAAGATACTCCAATATTCAACGCTCAATCAGGATTGCAAATTCTTTCACTCGCACTCTTTGTTCACCACAGTCTGTCACTCACTCGCTTCCACTTGTATGCAACGATCAAGGCTTTAGGACCGCCATTGCTGACAGTCTCTTGTTGTCGGCCTCCACAGGGTTTCTCTACGTCGCGATGAGAATCGCCTTTTCCACACCACGACTTGAGTCTCCCCACATTGGCACGCTTCTCTACAAGATGCATGCACCCCTAAGGGTCACTCCAACAGCAAGAGGAGATAGCATGAAACCCAGCGCGAGCTTCAGCACCTCCGTTCGCCCATATCTCGTCACCGGAAGTCCAAGTCTCGTCACCCATTCTCAAACACTCAAACAATCCAGACTACTGATAATAATTCAAGTTTCTTAATGGGACATCTCCATGGACAAATTCCATGGATTTGAAAACTCCATGAATGATATTAAGCACAGTGAAGCTCAAACAATTTTCAAGTATTGTATTAGGTTACTACTGTTATGAAAGCGGAAGAGAAAAATGAAATTGCTGCCAGCTTGTCATTTAACAAGTCCAATATCCAAAATTTCTTGTAGAAGGAATGCAGGCGGGTCTGTATCATTTGATGCTGAGTGAAGATACTGTTTCTCTAGAATATGCATCAAAGTATGCTAAACAAGGTAAATATCTATGGTTAATACAATGACAGGGTAGATCAAGAACATATTTTGAGGACCAAGTACTGAGTACTGCCAGATGGAGCCTGCTAGATGTCATATCCAGCCAGGCCCTGCCAAGCTTAATTCTAAATAAGATTTTTCAAAATTAACAGATCAATTAACTGCTGTAAAGAAACCTTTTCCAAAAGGCAAGGAATGATTCCTTTATATCATTTTAATCAATGGGTAGAATTTTACCACTTGCCCCTCTCCCAGGTCAGCTAATCAGAGCCAATAAACATTTTATACAAAGAGTTTGCTCTTGTAGCTGTGGCAATTTTGGACTTGGCCAAATGTTTCCAAGAACATGGAAGAAAAAAATAGAAAATCTCGTGTATAGCAGAATAAAAAAAAAATGTTGGCAATCAAGTCAGGAAGTCTTGAATGACAACAGAGAATAACACCCTAGAGAAAACTTTCCAATATGCTACCATGGTAATTAAGAAGGAACTCAGGGTCAACAAGAACTGTGTGCTAGAAAAGCACGTGCCACCTGAGGAGCAGACTCTACTCTCAAACCTCTTATACTCAGGAAATTCAACACATACTCTTCAACATGTGAGAACTTAGTGTGGGGATAAATTGCTACAATATTATCTTCACTTAATCAACCTTATATTAACATCTTTGTAATCCATATGTGCACTGAAAGTATTATTCGGTATAAAGTTCACTTTTTTATAATGTTCACTATATAACGATAGCTTATTTGTATGTTATAGGGTGAGCTGACAATAAAGTTTTAATATGGAAATTAAAGTTATCCACGTCAAAAATTAACATCATGATAGTCATGTGTTTCCACATGATCTACAGCCACTGACTGAAAATCTGATAAAACCCTGTTCTATAATCTGTTATTCTGACATTTTCCGTTTTAGAAAACTATTTCTGCCTTAATTAAGGAACTTTTAAAATTACCTATCTCAAACCATGCATAAAACATATTATAACACAAAGTTTGATAAATATATGGAACATTATAAGAAAAATATTACGTCCAATAATCTCACTGTTATTCTCTTTTAAAATGCTTTTCATGTCAGAGATAGGTATAAATAAAAGTTCAAACACAAGTTGCATGACAAAATGGATGCACAACTTTAAAGAAATAGTTGCCACACAATGGGAAGAACTCAAAAATTACTAGAAAAAAACACATAGCAGTATTCAGAGAAATTAAAAAATAAAATTTGAAACTGAACCACAATTCTTTTAATCAGGCATAATTCCAAAACATTCCATCAAAAATATCACGGTCCACTAAGATATATGTTTAAGGCAACAAGGCTAGCTTTAGCAAAATATTGAAAAAGAGATGTTTCCAAAGGTACCAGATTGGGAATTTGAAAATATGCAGTGATTATTGATTGGTTAGGGTATAGTATCATGATGCTGGATGGGCCCTAGGGTCTTGGAAGAGGAAAATCCAAGAAGGGAACTTGGTTCTAATGGGGGGGGGGAGAAATATTTTGATGTTGGTAGGCAAAAGGAAATATGACAGGAGATAGCACTAATGGGGAGGATATGTTTGGTGTTTACTACTGATTTCATCATCCAGCTTCCTCAAATGACCTCCGAGCCTGGAAGATTTTTGGTGATCCTGGCTTCCAGCTGTTGCTGATGCTGCTAATAAGAACTACCTTGTTCTTATTGTTTTATTTTTATCACAACCTTTTAAAATATATATTTGGTCAACTCAAGGTGGCCTCCTATTTTCCTCACATCAACAATCCTGCGAGATGTGTTGGACTGACCCGCCCAGCTTTCATATTTAAAGAAGGCATAGCATTCACAATCTTTTGGTTTCTAAGCCAACATCTTAAACCACTATGCCAAATGGGTGCTCTGTATGTTAGCCTGTAATAAGTCTCTTCTCATCCAAGATCAAAGATGAGAGGACTGACCTGGCAAGTATAATCAGAACACAGATAAACACTGATGGATATATAGCCTTTTGGGAGATGTGCCCACCTATGTATCAAGTATGGAACCAGCTCTAATCCTAGAGTAGTGATAGTAGAGTGGCTATTGTGACTTTCAGAAGGGCTGCTCTAAAGATAGCTGGATGTGAACCGTTTATGAAGCTGGCCTCTAGGGATCTGATGCTTTAAATTGTTAGCCGCCAGCATCACTTGGTGATTGGGCAGCCGTATATAATTGATTGATTGATTGGATAAGATGCTGATGTTACGTAACATAATCATATAACCTCCCCTACCTCTTAAAAAGATGTGTTATAAAAGTCCATATTTCCTAATCAAACAGTCATGAAACAGCCATCCATAGTTTTGCTATGTACAGTAATGGCTTCTTCAAATTGGTACCTTCCAGACTGTAACTCCCAACAATATGGAGAACTTTAGGATGGAGGAGAGCAACTCCAACCCTCCTCACAATTTTATAAACGTGAGAAAATGTCATTTGTATACAGTTTCATGTTTTTTTAAAAATTCTTAGGACTATTACTTGTTAATTCTACAGAGTGATGTTTTGCTGTAATGAAATCAGGTCAAAAAATGCTGATGCAATAATATTCTTTAATTGCATTACAGGTTCATTGTCTATTCTATTTGTCCGACTGATGCAACAGACTAACCAAATGCTGTATCAGAAAATTATATACATGTATAACATATTTGTCACAGACTTAATATTACACAGCATTTTGCATCCCTTTAAATGCACTATATGTTAATATACTCAACTGCAAATTATCAAGTGGTACAAATAAAACAGTGCACCTAAACAGTAAATCTTTGATTTAGAAGACTTCTGATTTAATAGATAAAATTTACCACCAGACATCATCCCAAAATAACAATGTCAGTTTATACTCAGAATAATCCAGACATTTTGTGAACATTATATCATTTATCAATTTAGAACACTTGTGTAATGACAGCATTACACAAACAATAAAAAATATGCAGATTATGTAAATTACATCATTTATTGATCTAACAGACCCTTTACATGTTCCATTAGTTAAGAGTTTATAGAAGTTAATTATATTGTTCAATTACTAAATAAGTGGAAAGTATCCTGTAAGTTTTCTGGAAAGTAGAATCACTACTATCTAAATCAAATCCATATTATTTTATTTTCATTTCTTTAGTTTAGTTAAATATTGTATCCTGCACTTTTCTGAAATATACCAAAAAATAAAATCCCCTAAAAATTAGAAAAGTAGTAAATTAACAGTACAGCAATTAGGATGTTATTATTTTCTATTAAAATTTAAAAATTAGGAAATTAATCTAATTATTTTTAAATATCTAAGTATCTTTTAAATGTGGATTACTGTATGTATGGTATCTTATTATTTAGGTATAGGTGTCAAATGTGACATTTAAACCAAATATGTTCAAATTTATGGAGACTTTTAAAGTTGACATTTAGCAGAACAATTAAAATTAACATGGCAAAATTCAGCTAGTTTCCCTCTAGAAATGTTAGGTTCTATTGGCTGATAAAGGACGGGCCTGATTTCAGCAATACTCCTCTCCCACTCAATCTGACTTCATCCATTCTGCACATTCCTAACTAGTCCAGAACGGCACTGAACTGTATATCATAGCTTATAATGGTGAAACTAAGTCTCCCTTTCCTTGCTGAAATAAGAACAGAGGAAGCTGCCTTACATATTAATTTGGATTGTTGTTCTAACTAGCCTAGCAATTTCTCGATTAAATGCCAAGTATTGCAGATGGGACTTTCTCCACAGAAAGCAGGATGCACTGCACTACAACTTTCCCCTGATGGAAATTAGTTGGATCCCCATGATGTTAATTGTAGAAAGAGTTGAGTATTTTTGTTGTGTTCACTTACTGCTATTTCTCTACATGCCGACATGGATATCCCTGTGCCTTCAATCTGCTTCAGTGCATATTCCTTTTCGTCTTTTCTGCAAGAAAAAAAGTGGAGTTTACAGGACTTATTAACACTTGAAATATATAATAAGACTTGCCCAGCTTAATCTCTATTATCTTATAACAGACTAATTGATGGTACAGTGCGGTTAATGATTCATCCTGCTTTCCCATACCAATTGTCACTTTGACAGCTAGCTTTTTGATAGGCAAAAACAACAACAACAATAAAATGGACATTGTGATCTAATGAAAATACCTAATTTTCAAGTGATAATTTTCAAAATACCCTCCTAATTAGATACGTGGGGGGAAAAAAATTGTGAGGGCACTGCAAGGGTAGAGTAAAACTGAGTGTAGGAAGGAATAGTTGTGCTGAATAAGACAACATTGCCAAGAGAATGGCAATAAGCGCATTCAATCAGCACCTGTAGACATAACAGAACAGCTTGCTTATAACAGGTTGTTTAAACCATTTAGTTGTGTCCAACTCTTGGCAACTTTATAGGCAAATTTTCTTTATGCTACCCAGGCAAGCAGAGGTTCTTTCAATTGTTGGATGTTTGCCTTTATATCAGCTTTGGTACAAAGTGATACAGAGTGAAATCGATTTTTTAAAAAGTTTTTTAAAATGATGCTGTAACAGCTACTGTATATCTTCTACATCTAGAAATTCTATGTTACTGGCATCATTAATTTTTAAAAAATCAGGTACCAAACAGATGGTAAGACAGATCCATACCTAAGATTACAGTGCCTAGACAGAATCTACGAACAAAATCTTGAGTCAGATGGATAAAAAGCTTGATACAATATTGCACAACTTTTTATGTACATTTATTAGAGGTTTCCACTCCCACAGTACTAAGGGAAATAGTAAAATGCACCCCTTTTTCCTATGTAATTGTTAATTGCTTTAATGAATGCTTTTTAGGAGCCGTGGTGGTGCAGTGGCAAGAATGCAGAAAGTCTGGTAAAATTTAATGGTGAATTTTCAATTAAATGTGCATAAAAATTCAATCTGCATAATTACATAATTTTAATTAATAATTGATATTCAAAATCTCTACACACTGACACGTATTAATTTTAAAATATATTTTATGCAGGATCTCTCTCACACACACAAATATATACATATTTTAAATCTATACTATAAAATCTTGTTTGCTAAATTTTACTTTTCTTTTTTCCCAAAATAAAACTTGTATTATTTTTTAAAGTAATATACTTTATTTGAAAATCAATAGCAAGAATAATACAAACAATTCTTGTAAAAAAACTATAAAGATATCATGGATGAAATTAAATTGCCCCCAAAATGCTCATGTATTATGCAAGAATATAATGATGACACAATCCTCCAAAATATTATTCTATTCAGTTATTGATTTTACATAAACTCCATTCAACCTGTTAGTTCAAAAACAGTCATTTTAATTTTGTTTTGTATTCATTTTCTGGTTGGCTCCTGGTAAGCTAATATTAGATTTCTAAATCTAATTAATACATAATATAGCTGCCATTAACAGGACTGTTTTGGCACATGTAACATTCTCAGAGTTACATTTTTAATTTAATTAAGTAGACATAAGAGGAATAGTTTGTATCTGCAGTTTAAATATTATTATTTAACCCTATTTATCCCTAACATCAACTTTTTAAAACTTTATTCCTCTACTGCATTATCAACACATGTATCAGACTTTGGAAACTTGACTATGCCAAATGTTTTCCAACACACTATTGTAAATGTTATACACATCTTTGGCACCAGCATACTATTTTTATTCTGTTAACCGCTACTAAAATTTTAGCCATTCTGTTAAAAAATGTACTATATCCCTATATAGAGCAACTTAAATAGTTATTTCATTTGGCTTAACTATAAGATCTATAACCCAAAATGGTGAGCATGTATGTACATTTCCTGTTATCTTTATTAGAAACACTTATTTTAGTCATAAAATATTTTTATTGATTTAATGCTGATCAGAACCCATGCTTCATATTATTTTGTTGGTCTGTATAACCATTTAGCGGTATAGCAGATATCCATTATATTTATAAAAAGGTTTTACATTGTTCAATTTAAAAACTGAACCAACCAATCTAATGTTATGCGCTGTCATATATTTTGTGACATTAATGTATCAAGAAAGTTTGGATTTTATAAGAAAGCAACTTCTTGAAAATGTTCAGATTCTAACTTTCAAAAAAAATCTTTCCAACCACATCTTCAGTTTTCCCAGAAATTTTGAACTTGCAACCAATGCAGGGTTGTATTCATCTCTGAAGATCCATAAGGAGTTTGTTGACTTCTGCTTTGGTTTGGCCTTTGCAAACATGGCTATGATGCACAGAATCTAAGAAAAGTTGAAGGTATGTCAGAACAAATGCTGACTTCAGATATTTTTTCCCTTTTTGTTTTGAAATGAATTTGGCCAGAGGCAAGACTATGGTTTTTATGTAGCTGACAAGCTGGAGGCAAATAAATGTCTAATTAAAAATAAATGTACCACCCATATGTTTGCATGCACTCTTTAAAGAAGACAACCAAATTGCATTAGCACACATACAAAAATGTACCCATTATTAAATATTAAAATGCCAGTTCAAGTAGTTCTTGTTTAGCGACTGCTTCGTTTAAAAACTGTTCGCAGTAATGAAGATGATGAAAAAGTAATTCTACCATGAAACCTTGCATTGGGTAAGATATTTCCTCTGATAATCTGGTTCCATGCCATGAATGGCTTTAAAGGTGATAGCCTCAAAATCCTATGGTGTCAGATGATCTCATTCAGTAGCTTCATGTAGATGTTAAAAAGGAGCAGAAAGAATAACAAACCCTGTGGCATACCCCTCAAAAAAGTGGTCTTGGAAAAAACCTCTATCGCTATCAACACTGACTGGAACCAGCCTTGGACTAAGGAGCCAAATCAGCGCAAGACTGCATTGCCCAGCCCAAAATCCCGCAAAAGCCAAAAAAAAATACCATGGTCAATAGTATCAAAAGCCTATGAGAGAGAAGTCAAGGAAGGAGAGGATGGATGCACTATCCCCATCCTTCCCTTGCCAGAGATCCTCTACAAGCAGAACCAATGCTGCTTCTGCCTCTAATCAGGCCCAATTTGGGACTGAAATGGATCCAGATAATCTATTTTCTCCAGGGCTCTCTGGAGCTATAATACTAGTACTATAGTACTTTTCTAGCAACTTCCCCAAAAAAGGAAGGAGGGAGATTGGGGGGAAAAAACCTGTCCAGATAGGTAAGGTTCAATGATGTTTTCTTAAGAAGGGGCAGACCTCGACTGGCGTTGATGCTGCCTGGATTCACCTGGAAGTCACCATCCTGGAAGTTTTAACCAGCCAGGAGCGACACAGGTCTAAAAAGAAACAATTCTTTTACAAGAATCTACCCTCACGGTTATCTGAGTATATGTAACTTGATATGATATTCAAAAGTGCTGTCCTGAAGAACATTATAGTATGGATTAGGAAAGTTAAAGTGGGGGGAAGGGTCTGAGGGAGCCTACTCTTAAGGGCAGAGAATTCATCTAAAAGAACCTCTGGTTTATATTCAGTCTTCTAAACTTCTAACAAGGCTGTTCAGTCACATGCTATTATTGCAATCCTAAAATAACTTCCTGCTGAGAGTGCCACCTCTGGAGCCAATTCTATTCTTGTCAGGAAAAGGAATTCCTAAAACTAATGACTTCAGCCTTCTTGCAGATATAACATGCACTGAAAATTGTTACACAGTATGGAGCAGTAAAAATTCCTTAACAGAACTGAAACCACAAAAGAACCATCTTTATTTTGCAATTCTGCAGAATATTTTTTATATGCTCGACATACAGAGCTATATTTCAGCAGCAAGACAAGAGAGATGATGAATACCCGAGCACCTAGGATTACCATAAAAGATAAGTTCCCTGTACTTGTTCCAAAGAAAATAAAGCACATTTATGTTTATAGTTCTCCTTTACCTTAGCAAATAAAATTCAATCACAAACCATCTGTGTATATGCAGTGAAATTTTAAATGCAACTAATCTATGTTCTGCCTGGCATAATTATTTAATATTTTTCTTACACGTAAATGGTATTCATCCAACAATGACTCCAAGTTTCAAGCAGCCTTAAAATGGCCCAATTCAAACACTATCATAAGCAGCCATTCTTCACTATTGTCTATAAATTTATTTACATAGCCTGAGTCATATAAATCTTTAATTGCAATTACTGCAGTAGAAGCAGATACACAGCAGCTGTTGAAATTAAAATATTATCACTGAGGAAAAGAATATTTGTTTCTGTTTGTTCCTGATGAGTTTATGTAAAGCAAAAGTTTCAAATATCTCAGTTCAAGGAAAATGTAAAAGAGATTATCACCAAAGTTCCCTATCAAAACTCACACTGCAATAAATAGAGGGTTTGAAATTAAATATTTCACAAATTTTCTCACTTCCATATTGAGAAAAAGAGTTAAGTGCTAACCAAGTGTAAAGAATTAAAGAATCTAATAAATTCTTAAGTTACATGGAGTAAGTTAAGAAGCGTAACATATTTATTGGGCGAACTTCAGCTTTTCCATGTTTGATTTTAACTTGTTGTATGGTTCCAGAAAGCCTCAGATAAATATACACCCAGAAAATAAGAGACATACAAAAGAAAATTACATCAGAAATGTCTGTTTTCTCCTACTCCCTTCATTTCTGCCCCTTTATTCCTACTGTTGCCAGTGGATCCTTTGAAAATGGAATGTAGTTAGAGTAGACACCAATGAAAGGGCATTCTTAGTTTCATGGATTGTATGAACAGCTCAAACAAGCAGTCTAATAACATGACTATTAACCAGGACCCTGATGTTATACATGTATTTATTTTTCACCTTCAAGGACTGCACAGTACTATGTCGGTGCACACTCGCACACAGGCACACATTATGATGCCAGAAGGCAGCACTCCTCTTTACCTTCTGCTGAGTATCTTGCTACCTCCAAGGCTTGAAGTCCAAATACGAAGCCCATTGGAATCTATGAACACAGCAGAAGTAAAAGGCAGAAATTTATGTAGATATACAGGATTCACACCTCAAAACTCAGCAGTGCCTAGTATCTAGATACCCATGGAGCCAGTCTCTAATAAGCAAGCATTCTATTTGGAAACAAGATCATTGCCAAACTAAATCCATTTAAGCAGTTGAGAAGTTGTCAAAGGAACAAATAGCAAATATGGTTCTCATCTTCTGGTATATCTTAAGTTGGAAAAAGGCAACCTTAAAAAAGTGAAAGCCATTTGAAAAAAACTTTGCCTCCTATGTCATACACTAAGTCACCCCACAGTTAATTCTGGTTAAGCACATTTTACAACTGTAACGTTAAAAAATAAATGCTTACAGAATCAGAAAAAGGATGAAGACCTTTCTTTTGAACCACCTTCAACTCAGTGGAAAACCAAAACTATTATCTTTATCCAGACAGCATTGCTGATTCACACACTTCACAAAATCAACATGAACAATCTAGTTTGTGCTTTTTAAAGTAAACACAAGTACTTTTTAAAAAATGTCTTTAATATCAGGACATATCCTAATTTTATGGTATGAGGGAAATCATCTTTACTGAAGGAGGTATTTCAAAATTTTGCCATTTAGCACAAGAAAAAGTAACAACACCCAGCACAGGAGTCATAAATCACTTTGAGACAGAAGAAAACACCATAGCTTTTGCTTCAACAGAAAGTGGGGATAGCATGATGCTATAATATTATGATGAAAACATTTAAGTAAAATGTAAATTCTAGAAGCATTCATACATTTTAAATAAAAATGAAAACTTTATCTGTACGGAAGGAATAGAGTGATAAAGCTAACTGGTCATCAGTGGTGCAGGTACCACACAAATGTATATATATTTTAATCTAATGAGACATTTCCAATTACAGATGATAGTTAATTATTTAACACTGGTGGTTATTTGGGAGGGATCTTCCATTTGAACCCTGAAATATTTCTTCCACTCACAACTAGTTAAAGCTATAATGCTGCTAATCTCTTGTAGCCCAGGGAAAATTCTGTTCTAAAAACTCTGAACACCATATCCATTTTATTGTCCAAGATATTGCATCAGCTTTATTTTTAAAAGCGTAAAAGACATAGGTACATTTCTAAATGTGTTGAAGTATTAGATGGAAGACCTGTTTAACTATATAAAAAGAATTACATTGACAGGTGTCTATGATAAGTTAAAAGTGATGGCAACAAGTAATAATTGTATCATTCCTTGCTGCTGCAGAACAGCTTTTTGCAATGGCTATCCTCCAAGTGCACTGGGATTACAAATCCCAGAATGTGTAACCAGTAGGCACTGTTCACCTTGACCTCTGAGAATTATAGTCCCAATGCGTTTGCTAATGTGCTGGAATGGGCAGCTGAAGAAGGATTGGGGGGGGATGTCAGCGGTAGCACTGTGGCTTCCCAGGGAGGCAGCAGCACATTCCAGAGAAGGGCCCAAGATCAGAGACCGTGATGGCGTGAACTGGATGGGGGGAGGGGGAGGAATCTCGTAGGATATGTCTATTAGGTTACAAGGTTATAGCTTTAGTCTGGTGAGATTCTGTCTATTAGTCATAAGCAAATATGAACTAGGTTTGATTGGATTTCACTGTGTTATCTTTGGCTTAGATCTGACAGCTGGGCATCTGGGGGAGACTGGCAAACAATTTCAGGTCTTTTATTCATATTATATTGGGGCACACTACTTCTTGGAATATGCCACTACTACCATATCAGTGGAATAGCCCAGGAGATGAAAGACATGCCATACACAGTGGAATTAATGGGTTTTTTTATTTGAGATTTGACTTCTATAAGCTTCCCATCTATGAGTTGGCTGGCAATATAAATATTCTTAATAAATAAATAGAAAATAAAGAGAGAGGAACCTTAGCGTCCTTTGTCAACAATACTAAATAAATCGGTATGATTACAAAAATATCTTTGGTTTGACTGACTACATGCCAACATATCAGCGTTGACCCTTAGTAATCACACAGGTTTTCTTCATGACAATCTGTCCCCAACATGGTCCTTCTAGTCTTCCTGCGGTGCATTCATCACCAGTATAATTAAAAATATTAATTGTTCTCTTCTTCCCTTTCCTTTCACTTTCCAGCATTAGAAACTTTTCCAGAGGTAGGTCTTTGCATAATATATCCAAAGTACATATGGGGAGGAGTGAGCTCCCATCCTTCGCTCCAGCTCCTGCCAGGACATGAAAGGGACCCAGCAACTGGGCATCCCCCTGGGCAATGGTGATGTCACTGGCTAATCCTTCCAACCTGGAAGCGCCTCAGTGCTTCTGACACAAATGAGGGGAAAAATCAGTCTAAAGTTAATATTCCCACTTTCATCCACATTTTTTTCATATTATTATCTTTTTCCCAATTTTCAAAATTGGGTTTCTCCATAAAGTCAATTCAGCATGGGAAAAGAGTTAAATCAATAGACATTATTTCCAATAGATTTCTAATTGATGTATATGTTTTCAGAGATACATCTTTATGAAGGTTTTCAGTCATCCAGATCATGGTTGCTTTTTTCAAATGGCAACTGGAATTTCTTGATTTTTCTTGAAGATATTTTACTTCTCATCCAAGAAGCTTCTTTACCTGAAGGTGCCTTTGGTTTCCAGAGATACTAGGGTATTAGTTTATTTTGATCCTCATATTACTCATCTAATCATACATGTTATATATGCATATTTCAAAGTTGTCTAAATCAGAAAATTAACACTGATTGTTGGTTTCCAGTATTTAATATTTGACAATAGTTAAGCATGATGTTATAGTTCCAAATTCCAAAAACCGAATCCTTATTAACTGATAATTGCATTTTCTGTAAACTTATTCTCAAACCTACTGGATATTTTGAATGTTCCTTGTGTCAATAGTTTACATATTCTTGTTGGAATAACTACCAGTTATTATAGTTTACAGCTTATAATCTTAATAGACCCCAAGACTCTGAATTTATTAGGCATATTGATTTAGAAAGATCAGATCAGCCGGCTATATCAGCATTTTACAAAATCAAGTTCAAAAATACAAGGTTGGCACAATTATAATACAGTATACATAATCAATACAAGTCAGAGTACTTCAGAGTTACTGTTGCTACAGACAAGTAACTCTTCTAACCAGACACTGCAGCATTCATAAATTCCAATATTAAATTACGTAGATTTAAAATATGCCCCCAAAGTTACTGTATTTTCTCCCACTTTTAAATCTCATTCCTACAAGATATAGGCCATATGAAAGGTTTTACTTTGGTAAGTTTTCCACATGCATAACAAAATTAAATTCATTTAGCCATTTTTAAATTTATGAAGCATATGTGTTTCCTACTCATATGCAGTGTTAGCATCCTAACAGCATCCTAATCAAGCTGCTAGTAAGCTCCTTTGCTAATATTCCATTTACATGTCCCAGCAAACCCTACAAAGTACATTTAAATGTGTCTCAAGAAGCATGGAAAGCTAACATTTCATTGTAGCCAATGTCCTACATAAATCAAATGCACAGATAGCTGGCCATATAAAAAAGAAATTTTACAGACTATGCTATCACTCACTGAAAACAAAACTGCTATTTCTATATCAATAACTTGGCTGAAAATTAATCATTTTAGAAAGATTCACAACTGACAATGTACAATATAAAAATATCTGTGTAACCTTATTGTCTGTCTAGATTCTAGAATACAAATAGATTAATCAACAAATACATAATTATAATGATGTATCAGGTACTAAATGTTTTCATCCCTCTGAGAAGAAAGGCAGGTGAAATCATACATTTGTGTAACCTGCTAACATGGATTTTAGCTATACAGCAGCAGTCCCTTGCTACCATGGTGATTAGAAAACTATAAATATGCATTGCTGCTGGGGGTTTCTATGGAATTTTAACTGGCAACACTGCTACACTGCTTCCATTTTTTTTTTTAAAAATCCCACACTAAAAGTTTGCCACAGATTTCTTTAATTAAGAAACTAAGTCCTCTATCACCCCACTTCTCTTTTAAAAATTATTTAATTATTTAAATGTACTTCCTTAGTATTTGTCATTATCCTTTCAGGTAGGCCAGATCAGGAAACAAACATCACAAGCAGTATGGCAACTCTATAGTTAAAAGGCATTATACTAGAAGCTTGAAAATCTGACAAAGAGAATCAAACAGTATTATCTTGAATTGCCTTATACCCAGAGTAAGCTGATGTTTATTTAGCCATTCTTCCTTCAGGTTTATCTCCATTTAGTACTTCTCTAAAGAACTGCATAGAGTTTACTAGATTTGCCACGCTCCTTCTTGATGTTCTAGTAGTAACCATTACTGTGTGATTTTACCATTTTTAAATGAATATTCACTAAAGCTTTGTACGTATATATACTGGAGTTAATTACAGATGTATTTTACTTGTAGATTTCTAAGCAGCAGCATTAACCATTAATTTATTTCTCCATTATAAAACTTCATAAAGAAAGACATATCCCTGAATTATCCTTCTAAATCTCTAGCCTGCTTCTGAAGAGGCATCCAACTCAATGTAACGTAACGAGGAAATTGACAAGTTGGTAAACAGTACAACCCTAAACACGGCTACCCCAAAATAAGTCACTTTCAATGAACTTGCTCCCAAGTAACTATGTATACTGTTATCATTAAAATACCAGTAAAAAAAAAAATTAGACGTGCAGAGTGGTTTCCCATTGATTCTGTTTATTTCTTGACATTTAAACAGCATGTCCATGCACACACGTATTGATGTGGCCTATCGGCCACCGGCTCCTCCAGCAGCCCAATCAGAGGAGGAGGAGGAGGCGTGGGAGTCAGGGTCAGCATCAGGGCAACCTGGGAGCTCTGAGGGGGAAGGGGGAATGGAGCTGGCAGAGAGAGAGAGAGAGAGAGAGGCGGAGCCTGGGCCATCCGTCAGCCCTCAGATGGAGAGTCAACAGCCCCCAGGTCCGGAGGTAGTTGATGAAGAAAAGGAGGAACAGCTGAAAAAAGTGACATGATCATTTTTCACACTTATGACTGTTGCAGAATCCCCATGATCACATGACTTAGATTTGGATGCCTGACAACTGACTCACATTTATGATGCTTGCAATGTCCTAGGGCCATGTGAACATCTTTTTCAACCTTCTGATAAGCAAAGTCAATGGGGAAGCCAGATTCATTTATCAACCATGTCACTAATATAAGAACTACAATGATTCACTTAGCAACTGTGGCAAGAAAGCTCATAAAACAGGGCAAAACTCACTTAACAAATTTCTCACTTAGCAACATAAATTTGGAGCTCAATTGTGGTCGTAAGTCGAGGATTATCTGTACTATAGTGCAGTAGATGAGAAAGAATAACTCCTAACTGAGGGCCAGAGATGTTTGTTTTCATAATCTGCCCTACAAGTCTTTTGCATTAAAATTTGTGAAAACGGGAAACCAGGCGAGCAACAAATGGATATATTCTTAACTGTCCAACCTCAGAGAAGTGTTGATATTTTCTATTGAAGTAGGATTTACAGTTCCAAAGTAATATCATTTTCAGTTTGAGTAGCCATTTTTATAATTTATAAAAGTCCTTCCTAAAAATTCACCACTATCCATATTAGAGTTGTTTGCTATCAGTGATGCATAATTAAATGGGAATACAACTCTTTGTCTTTGCCTTCCTCAAGTTTTAGTATATATACATTCTGAATTTAAAATTTAGTAAACAATCTAAATCATCAGGAAATGACAAAGTGGCTCCATAGATTATTACATCAAAATTGCATCAAACCAAGTATATCCACACACTTGGAACTGCACTTATACTGTACAGTACATTTTAATAGTAACAGATTAAAGAGAGAATATTATCGTTATGTGAATAAACCATGAAAGTCTCACTGATTTTCCAGCTGTGTCTTCATTTCTCTCATACTTTGCATCCCTACTAGGAGGGACACTATCATAATTTCTCTCCACCTAATCTTCCAATGCTTACCTAATCTTTTAAGGCTACAAGTACAGTATCCCGTATTACGGTGCTACAGTGTACTTTTCCATAGTTGGAAGACTGGTCCAGAATTCACAATACTGTATGTATGATGAAGCTGAAATAGGGTATTTCTTTCATGTTTTTTAGTTCCACATTGGAATGAAAACGTATATAGACAGAAAAACAGAGACAGGATTAGTAATGGCATGCTCATAGAGATAGCTTTTGGCTGAACATGATGTCTTCCCAATATATCAAGGATAATCTGTTGATGTATGATTTCATATGGCCCAAAGCTAATTGTAGGATGCAACATTTCAGATGTATTAAACTTAATATCATGCATTGTTCATTCAAGATCTGTCCAAGGATAGATCTATATTTAATTTTATATCCAAAATTAAATAATTTTTGGCCATATATTCACAATCAAGCTGTCTGAGTTTTGAAACAAAATTAAGTAAGGAACAGAGAATAAGTAACCAATTCGTTATTATATCATTAATTATGTCTGTTTTGCAGAATTTTAATGATATTGTTGTAGATATACAATCAGAACAATATGTATACTTCATATTAAAGAAAGAATACCATTCTATGAAAAATCTACATTTTGTCAACTGCAAAATTAGGGTAAGAAACCCCGTTGAGAGCTACTCTTTAAAAAAAACAAGCCACTGAGAGACATAGAAGGCAATGACACAATGATTATATCAAAACATATCAAAGCAAATTTTCCATCACTTCCTGAGTGAGATGTGATTGAGTGTATTATTATTTTTAAAAAACTGAATTAAACGTGTTAGAGGTATTACAAAGTGAGTTTCCTGTTCCAGAAAAAAAAGATAACTCTCATATTATTTGGTGATCTGATACCAAATTTCAGTAGTTTGACCTTGGGGGAATTCTTTAGCCTACAAATAAGAAATTGAAGCAATTTATAGCAACCAATTTTCCACCTGGGACACATTATGCAAACTGAGCAAAATTTACAGCAAACAGGCATATAAGAAATGTATTCCATTCTCTGAGCCTACATATTCAACTCCAGGTTCATTTAAAAGCCAGACACATGGCTAAATAAGATTTCAACAGGCATTTTCAATATGTATTTTCAACATATCTTCATATTTATAAAGACTGGCAACTTTTTTTTCTTTTTCAGTACAGATTGTTCAGAAGCTGAAGTCAATCCTATTACAGAATTATGGGATTCATAGTGGCCTGAATATACTCAAATCTTTACCCAAGGGAAATATTACAGCAACAGCTATGACAAAAGGAGAGATAAAGTGCCGGACTAGCTAACTAAAAACAGCCCCACTTAACCTTGGCAATGAGTAAATTCCATTGCTATTTCCTACCATCTAAGGTATCAAAACAGGAAAGGCTTTGCTTAGACATTTTTAATTCAAAATTGGCAAATACTACAGTGATGACATTGAGAGAAATTTCTAGCCATATTTGCTTTGTTTATAAGAAAAATAGGAAGAAGTTCTCTAATTTTAAGAACATAAAGTGGAACTGGTCTGGGTCAGATCAAAATACACACAAAGATTTTTGAAATATTTTGAGCTTTAATACTCCTTTAACTCAGTTATCATCCTACAATTTAACCATCTATTTAGACAGTTTTTGATAGAAAATGATATTTCCTATCATTAAATTACTTCACAGATTATGTCTTAAGTCTCTTTTTATGCTTTTATTACAGCACTCTGCACTCTTATGATGTAGAATTCCTTGAAAAATAAATGTTCCCAGGTTTCTGTTTAGCCCATTATACCTTCTATTTGAACTATACATTCATCATCTTGACTTGAAGACTTTTAGTATAGAAGTTTACATATTATCTCTCTTCAAATGTCAGAAATATGAATTTACCCTGTTCCCCTTCAGATCTTTGATTAATACTTTTTCAGATGTGGGCATGATCATCATCTACTTGAAGAAGTCAAAGCTTTTGAAGAATGAAGAACATATAGAATGTAAGTATGACAAATTAGTCCTCATATATATGCAATGTATAATAGAATGGTGATTCCCAAACCTACCCAATGTTCCATGTTATAAAGAAATACACTGCTCAAAAAAATAAAGGGAACACAAAAATAAGATACCTTAGATCTGAATGAATGAAATATTCTTATTAAATACTTTATTCATTACATAGTTGAATGTGCTGACAACAAAATCACACAAAAATTATCAATGGAAATCAAATTTAGCAACCCATGGAGGTCTGGATTTGGAGTTACACTCAAAATTAAAGTGGAAAAAAACACTACAGGCTGATCCAACTTTGATGTAATGTCCTTAAAACAAGTCAAAATGATGCTCAGTAGTGTGTGTAGCCTCCACGTGCCTGTATGACCTCCCTACAATGCCTGGGCATCTCCTGATGAGGTGGCGGATGGTCTCCTGAGGGATCTCCTCCCACACCTGGACTAAAGCATCCCACACCTCCTGGATAGTCTGTGGTGCAACGTGGCGTTGGTGGATGGAGCGAGACATGATGTCCCAGATGTGCTCAATTGGATTCAAGTCTGGGGAATGGGCGGGCCAGTCCATAGCATCAATACCTTCGTCTTGCAGGAACTGCTGATACACTCCAGCCACATGAGGTCTAGCATTGTTTTGCATTAGGAGGAACCCAGGGCCAACCGCACCAGCATATGGTCTCACAAGGGGTCTGAGGATCTCATCTCGGTACCTAATGGCAGTCAGGCTACCTCTGGCGAGCACATGGAGGGCTGTGCGGCCCCCTAAAGAAATGCCACCCCACACCATTACTGACCCACTGCCAAACTGGTCATGCTGGAGGATGTTGCAGGCAGCAGAATGTTCTCCACGGCATCTCCAGACCCTGTCCCATCTGTCACATGTGTTCAGTGTGAACCTGCTTTCATCTGTAAAGAGCACAGGGCGCCAGTGGCGAATTTGCCAATCTTGGTGTTCTCTGGCAAATGCCAAACATCTGCACAGTGTTGGGATGTAAGCACAACCCCCACCTGTGGACGTCGGGCCCTCATACCACCCTCATGGAGTCTGTTTCTGACTGTTTGAGCAGCCACATGCACATTTGTGGCCCACTGGAGGTCATTTTGCAGGGCTCTGGCAGTGCTCCTCCTGTCCCTCCTTGCACAAAGGTGGAGGTAGCGGTCCTAATGCTGGGTTGTTGCCCTCCTACAGCCTCCTCCACGTCTCCTGATGTACTGGTCTGTCTCCTGGTTGCACCTCCATGCTCTGGACACTACACTGACAGACATAGCAAACCTTCTTGCCAAAGCTGGCATTGATGTGCCATCCTGGATGAGCTGCACTACCTAAGCCACTTGTGTGGGTTGTAGACTCCGTCTCATGCTACCACTAGAGTGAAAGCACTGCCAGCATTCAAAAGTGACCAAACCATCAGCCAGAAAGCATAAGAACTGAGAAGTGGTCTGTGGTCACCATCTGCAGAACCACTCCTTTATTGGGGATGTCTTGCCAACTGCCTATGCTTTCCACCTGTTGTCCATTCCATTTGCACAACAGCATGTGAAATTGATTGTCAATCAGTGTTGCTACCTAAGTGGACAGTTTGATTTCACAGAAGTGTGATTGACTTGGAGTTATATTGTGTTGTTTAAGTGTTCCCTTTATTTTTTTGAGCAGTGTATATTAAAAGGTCTGACTAATTCTCCCTTTAATCAATAGCATTAGTATACAATAATTATTTCAACTATCATGTTGTAGTACTTCAATGACTGTCAAAACCTTCTGAAATACAAAATATAATTCACCTCTAGAATTTCTTTTAAAATATTAGTTAAATAGGTAAAAGAAATAACTAGTGAGCTAGGAAGCTATATTTTTGTTTGAAGTAGGTATTCTGATCCATCAATATATGATTGTAATTTTACTATTAGCTTGGAATATCTTATTATTCAAATTTATATAGCTGCCCATCTCATATATATGACTTTAGGACGCTTACAAACAATTAAAATACAAAAACAACAAAAAAGAACAACCCAGCAATTTAAAAAGAAGGAAAAAATTCCTTCATAAAACTCACAGCTGAAGTATCCTGTCCATGACAAAAGACCAGTAGATCTTTGGCAGGGCAGTCTCCTTTCAAGGCACAGGAGGGATGGGCCTGGCAGGAAGGAGACCCATGAAGATATGCTCCCCAAATTTATGTATATTTACTTAAAAATAAATGCCACTATTTCCATTGTCTTTTTTTTTTTATATAAATCTGTACAACTTTGAATTTGAAAGTTTTGGAATCACAAATGCTTTGGTCAACATATGTATACAAGATATACAATAATCCAACAAAGAAGTACTTTTTGACTTGTGCATTTTTAAACTACTTACATTCTACATCACGCTGTAAAAAAACTCCAATTGCTCTGAGGCTGTTTGTCCATTTTCCATGTTTAATTTCAAAATGAACCCCCAAAGCAAATTTAATTATTTACAACAGCTGGGACCTTATGCCCAATAACACATACTAGTGACAATCAAGGACTAATTCTAATTAGTCACATACTTTCATTAGTTCACAGGCTTCAGAAGACAAGGAATCATTAATAGGTAAAGTGTTTCCTACTTTTAGGTCCTTCTAGTGGAGTAACCACATCTAGGGATCCCTTTTTTCTGTATTAATAGCAATAGCACTTTATATATGGCTTCAGTGCTTTACAACTCTCTCTAAGTGGTTTACAGAGTCAACCTCTTGCCCCCAACAATTTGGGCCCTCATTTTGCTGACCTCGGAAGGATGAAACTCTGAGTCAACCTTGAGCCTGGTGAGATTCCAACTGCCAAATAGTTTTATTAATAGTTTTATTTGCATTCACTGTCTCTTTGGGATGGTTTAGATCCGTTTGGACCGTCCAGGAACAAAGATATTGGCAGCGATCTCAGACCTCCAATTTCGCATGCCATATCGTTGCGACGCCAGCTCCTCCCTGAATGTAAACAGAGCATCCTGTCAATCCCAGGGACACTGCAAAGTCCCTGGTAGATCCAGGAGAAGCTCTTTTTGCCAGCGGCAAAGAGGCAGCCATTAAAGCTGCTGAAGTTGGGACAGCTCCGAAACGAAAGAGAATGGAAAGAGAAAGTGTGCCGGTTTGGTGAGAACTTTTTCTTTACTTTAAGGTTTAAAAGGACGCCCTAAGGAAAAAAAAGAATCTGTAAAAGTTTTGACAGAAGTGATTAAGTGGCAGTTTTAAACAGGAAGTCAAAGTAATATTTTTTTTATTTTTTTCTCATTGCTGGATTTTCTACACATGATTTTATATTTTGAAACTGAACTGGTTTTTTTTTCTTCTTCCACCTATTCTTTCTCTCCTTTTTGACTTTATAATATTCTAGGCTAGAGACTCCCTTTTAGTCATCTTTTTTAATATCTTTTTCCCTTTTTAATTAATTTTTATTTTGTTTGGAAAAGGAGGGAGAAAGTGAAAGCAGAAGAAACTTTGTAACACTGCCAACTAGAGGCTTGGAAATATTCTATCTCCTTTTTTCTTGACCAGACAAAGCTGAGAAAGAACTGAGACTTCTTTTCAAGGACATTGCTTGTTTGATAAGATAGAGGGAAGAGCATGGGAGAGTATTACTGCAGGTGCTCTTCTGGGTTTCTATCAATAGCTGCAGTCTGGTGTTGAAGTTTATAGAAAAAAAGGTGATACGATTCTGGAGAAGAGAGTTATAAATTTTAACAAAAGCCTTGGATAACTAAACAAGGTGCAGTGTGCTCTTTTTATTTTTTTAAGCTGGGTTATTTCTTACTTTAACAAACCCCCTCCTTACTAGCTTACTTTTTGCAATAGTTATATGGATTTTTGGCCTTTTGGAACTTGTTTTTGTCTTTCTTTTTGTTTTTGAAGTCTAATTTTCATGTTTGCATATTATTTTAAAGGAAAAGCTTTAGTATTAATGATTTCCTTCCTTTTTTTTCTCTTTAAGGGAGTAGTCTCTTTTCTTTTTTCTCTCTCCCTCCCTTGTATATTTTTTTTTCTATTTACCTTCCATATTGGGTTTTTTTTTAAATTTTTGTGACTTTCTTCTTTTTCTTATGCATTCTTTTATACCTGAGACTTTTTAATTGGATTAAGGTGTTGAAGAACCTGAAGAACTTTTCTTTTCTCTTCTTTAGTCTTTTATTTTTTATTTTTCCGCCTTTTTCAGGATTTAACAATTTTTTCTTTTTTGTGTGTATTTATGGTCTTTTCTTCCATTTTTGAGTTTTTACTGCTATCTAACCAATCGATTGGATTATGGTATACAAGAACCTGAAGATGATGATGATGATTCTTATTATTGGTATTATTGGTATTATTTGGTTTCTTTTTCCCCATTTTTACTTGGAATTACAATTGGTTATTTCACAAGTGGATTAAGTCTAGAAGAACCTGAAGATTTTGAATTGTCCGAAATGAGTAGGAAACTAACAGCCCCTGGTTCCTCAACTTCTACTTCTTCCTCTTCACCATCTGGAGGACAACGCTCAATACAGACGATGTTACAGCAAGAAAAAGAACAGGAAAAAGTGACGCTGCAGATGATTATGCAAGGAATTCAAAATATTCAAATAAGAACAGAGAATATTGAAAAGGGAACAGAGAACATTGAACAAAGAACAGGAAAAAATGATGAAAAGGTGGAGAACATTCAACAAATGATGATGAAGTATGATGAGAGATTCCAAAAAATTGAAGAAGATAAACAAAGAGATAAGAGGATTGGAGATATTGATAGCAGATTAACTGTGGTTGAACAAGATAAATGTGGGATGTTGAGATGGACAGATCAGAATTTTATTTCAGATTCCAAAACATAGAGGAAGAAAAGGGACAAAACCTAGCTGAGATAATGATAGAAATTTTGGCTGAAGCTTTGCAAATAACTAAAGAGAAGATGATGGATGGACTAGACGAGGTTTTTCGAGTCTTCACAAGATATGCAATGAGAAATAGCTTACCAAGAGAAGTTCACATCAGATTTACAAAGAAAGCCATTAAAACGCAAATATTGCAAGTGGCAAGAGAGAAAATATTGAAATATAAAGACAAGGAGATTGTGGTCCTGAAACAAGTACCCAGAAGAGTGAGAGAGATGAGAAGAGAATACCGATTTCTGACTAAAATCCTACTTAAAAAAGAGGTGAATTATAGATAGCTGATTCCAGAAGCTTTAATGTTTACATGGCAAGAACGGAGACATAGAATTGACTCAATTCAGAAAGCTGAATTATTTTACACAGAATATTTTGGAGGGAAAGAGGAGGAGGCAGAAAAAGAAATGTCACTAATTGAATTCCAAGAGGACTGCCAAATGGCGATTGAAAAAGAAGGTGCAGTAGGCGGAAAGGAGGAAGCCAAAGAACATGAACCAAGATCTACGAGAGCTGCTAAACCTAACTACAAAATATAACCATGGAAGAGAAAAAACTGATTACAATTAACATAAATGGACTTAACTCAGCTGTTAAAAGAAGGAAAACTTTTCATAAATTAGAGAAATTAAAATTTGATATAATCTGCCTACAAGAAGTATATATTAAAAAGCAACATGAACAACTGTTGATACAGCCAAAATTAGGGAAAATGTTTACTTCTTTGACACAATGCAAGAAAAGAGGAGTGGTTTTATACATTAAAGATATTATCCCAGCGAAATTGATCTATACTGATGATGATGGAAGAATACTAATGGTGGAAATAATGGACAATAATATGAAAACACTCATGATTGCAATCTATGCCCCGAATGACAATCAAGAAGAATTTTATAAAAAATTGCATATGAAAATGATTGAATTGGACTATGCTAATATAGTTATGATGGGAGATTTTAATGGAATTGTAGATAATAAACTGGACTACACAGCACAGAAAACAACAAAGCAAAACAGAAAGACTCTCCCTAAATCTTTTTTTAAAATGATAGATGAAATAAATTTAAAAGATACATGGAGAGAAAGAAATGCTAAGACTAAACAATACACTTCTATTCAAATAGACATTTATCATGGTCCAGAATAGATATGATATGGACGTCAACAGAATTGTTAACTAATATTCAAGAAATAAATATTGAAACAAGTACTTGGGCAGATCACAATCCAATGACAATTAAATGGAAAGGACAAAGAAGAAGATCTAGATGGATGCTAAATAATACTATTTTAAAGGAAAAAGACTTCATACAGTGGCTGGAGAAAGAACTGGCTTTTTTCTTTAGAGCAAACAAGAAGATACATCAATCCAGAATGTATGGGATACAATGAAGGCATATGCCAGAGGCTTGATAATAGACTATACAAGGAAAAGAAATACCATGAAAAGACTAGCCTCTAAGGCCTCAGAGGATGAGTATAAAGGACTTGAAAAAGAGCTACAGAAAATGCCACAGAAAAAGGACATTAAGTTAAAAATGGATATAATTAAACATAAAATGGGACTAATAGAAAAAGAACTAGCACAGAAAATCAGAGGTGTGAAACAGAACTACTTTGAAGATGCAAATAAACCAGGTAGATGATTAGCATATAAATTGAGAAAGGAGAAAGAATCAAGGAAAATATTGCAATTAATAGATGACCAAGGCCAAGTTTGCTATGGTAGTAAAGAGAAGGAAATCATACGAGACTATTATGGGAAACTATACACACAAGAGAATATTGATGAGGAAAAAGTTAAACAGTACTTACAGAATGCTAATCTACCCCAGATACCTAAAGAGATTGAAACAATGTTAGAAAGCAATATAATGATGATGGAGTTAACTGAAGCATTTAAGAAGCAAAACAATGGAAAGGCACCAGGCCCAGATGGATTTCCGGCAGAATTTTATAAAACACTACAAGAATCGTTGAACCTTCCATTGCTAGAAGTTATGAATGAAGTTATGTTAAAGAAGAAGATCCCCAAATCATGGTCAGAAGCTTATACTACACTTGTCCCAAAAGAGGAGGCCGATCCATTACAAATCAAGAACTATAGACATATTTCCTAAATGTAGATTATAAAATTTTTGCTTCAGTGTTGGCAGAAAGACTTAAAAAATACTTAAATAATTTTATCCATCCTGATCAAAATGGATTTCTGCCAAAGAGACAAATTAAAGATAATATGAGAGTAATATTGGACACTTTGGAATACTACGAGGCACATCCTGAAAAACAAATGGCTTTGATATTTCTAGATGCACAGAAGGCATTTGATAATGTGAATTGGCGATTCATAGCTAGAACAGATGGGCTTTGGTAAAAAATTTATTCAAGCAATAGAAGCTATATATCATAATCAAACGGTAAAGGTAATGATAGAGGGAGAACTGACTCTATTGATATAAGAAAAGGAACAAGACAAGGGTGCCCACTATCACTTCTCTTGTTTGTGTTAACCTTGGAAGTGCTAAACAGAAATATTAGAGAAGAAAAGGATATAAAAGGGATGAAAATTAAAAAGGAAGAATTTAAGTTGCAAGCATTTGCAGATGATCTGGTTTTCATTTTAGAAAACCCACTAGAAACAGCATCAAAATTGATAGAAAAGATAGAGGTATATGGAAAGGTGACTGGTTTGAAAATAAATAAAGATAAGACAAAGATCTTGACAAAGAATATGCTATCAAGACAAAAGGAAGAACTGGCGGATCTATTGAAAATTCAGGTCACGAATAACATCAAGTACTTGGGGATACATTTGACAGCAAGATGTAGTACACTAAAAGAGAATAATTATATCAAACTTAAGCAGCAGATAGCGCTAGATTTGGCGAAATGGGAGAATTTACAACTGTCATTAATAGGGAGAATATCAACAATCAAGATGACTATACTACCCAGAATTTTTTATTTGTTCCAAACAATTCCAGTTAAGCTTGGAAAAGATTATTTTGAAGATTTAAATAAAATTGTGTTGAAATATATATGGCAAGGTAAGAAAGCTAGAATAAAGTTAAAACTTTTGCAAGATGCCAGAATAAGAGGAGGATTTGGTTTGCCTAATTGGGAGTTGTATTACCAAACTACAAATTTGATGTGGGTTAAGGAATGGATAACATTAAGAAATACTAGATTGTTGACATTAGAAGGACATGATCTGTGGTTGGGGTGGCATGCTTTTCTGTGGTATAAAGGAACTAAAACACGGGGGTATTTTAGAAGACATTATATACAGGAGTCTCTGTGGGAGAAGACTAAAAGACAATGTTATTTGAAAATTCCAGTCTGGCTATCGACTATTGAAGCATTTTCTTATCCTATAATATATAAAAAGGAACAAATAGATAGATATGGTGAAATACTGAATGAAAAGGGTGAGCTTAAATCTATGCAAAAATTAGAGAAACAAGGTATAAAGATGAATTGGTTTTCATATGCGCAAATACATTCAAGGTATGATAAAGATTCTAAAACAGAAGGTTTCTATGATAAACTGAATGATTTAGATAAGATTTTGACAGGTACTGATGAAAAGGTGATTAAAAAATTGTATGGATATTTATTAGAAATTTATTAATTAGAAAAGAAATTTATTAATTAGAAAAGAAGAACAAGTTAAAGAAACAATGATTGCTTGGGATAAGAATTTTGGATATGGGATTGATCTAGAGAAATGGCAAAAATTGTGGTCTCAAAATTATAAAATGACAATGTCAACAGCATATGAAGAAAATTTGTATAAGATGTTTTACAGGTGGCATTTCCCCCAACAAGAATAGCAAGAATGTTCAAGAACAAATCTGAAAAATGTTGGAAATGTCATCAGACACCTGGCTCATATTACCATATGTGGCGGACTTGTGTGGATGCTAAAAAATATTGGACTAAAATCCACACGTGGTTGGAAAAAATGACAAAAAAGCATATAGACTTGAAACCAGAGATATTTTTATTAGGAATTTTACCTGAAATATATAGTAAAGAATTGAAATACCTGATTGTAAAATGTATTAACAGCGGCTAGGATTGTATTTGCTAAAAACTGGAAAAATGAGAAAATACCATTACAGGAGGAAACCTTTAAGAAAATATTGGAATGTGCTGAAATGAGTAGATTGACATTTGAAATCCGAGAACAAGATGATAAACAATTTTATAAAATTTGGGATCTATTCTATCAATGGTTAGACAATAAAACATGGCAATGAAATATGTAGATTCTTAGAAAATAATAAATATATGAAGATGTATTCTTTTATTATATCTACAAAATGATTGTAGGATAGATTTTTGATGATAATATGAAATGTCATAAAACAAATTATGTAAAATATGGATTATTTCATAAAACATGAAAGTATAATTAAATGATTAACAATGATATTAATGTATTTAATATTTGACTGAAAATATGAGAATATATACAATGCAATTGTAATTGAAGACTACGAAACGGAAGCACCAAACAATTTGTAAACCAACTGACACACTGTATGTATATATATGGAAGATGGCTTGATGTTTTTATGTTTTGTTTGTCTATGTTTGTCTTAAAAATGAGAATAATTTTTTTAAAAAAATAGTTTTATTTGGCATGAACGTATCCAAGCACAGTACAGATAGTCCTTGATTAAAAACCATTTGTTTGGCAACTGTTCAAAGTTACAGTGGTGCTGAACAAGCAGACTTATCTGGTCCTCAAAGTTGTAACCATTGCAGCATCTCTGCAATTCATGACCGCAATTCAGATACTTGGCAAACAGCTTGCAATTGAGCCAATCGCAGATATGATGGTTGCAGCATCCTACAGTCATGTGATCACCATTTACAACTTTCACTGCTGGTTTCCAATAAGCAAGTCAACGGGAAACCAGGAAGTCACAAATGGCAATCAAGTGTGATGTCATGCCTAATAATTGTGTGGGAGTATCTAATGAATGCAACTAGAATTGCCAATATCAGTCAACATGATCATGTGATGTTGAAACTTTACTACCAGGTTGCATAGTAACAGAGTTCTTGGTTCCAAATGCCATCATTAACTGAGGACTACTTATATCAGATCTGATGATTTTTAAAGGTAGGAGCCAATCACCAATATCCAGTGCAAATCCTTTCTCTTTATCCATCATCCACCATACAGAACAAATCACATTCTCTGACTGATTGGCTCCCTGGAACTTCTGGGTATTTTCTAAAATAATTTATTCTTTTTAAAATATAAAGTCTGGGGTATACCACTAATCTTGCAAACGGTGGTGGGTGGGGGTATTTCCATGGTATGCCGCTTCCCTTTTCTTCTTTTTGCACTTTCCTTCAACTTATGATTTTAATTTTTTCATTGTCTATACGTTAGGAAGGTGGAGGCAAACACTTCCATAAAGACATGTGTATGTGTATATGTGTGTGTAAGTGAAGAATTTTTAGTTAGATTGTTACATTACATACTTTCATGGTATTGTTTTCTTTGTACATTTGTATTCATTTTGGTGTTTGGAATTTTAGAGAAGCTGTTCACATTAAAGAGAGCTGTGATAATAAAAAAAGTTTAGGAACCTTTGCTCTAAGGTACGGAAGCAATTTTGAGGTGGATATGAGATTATTAAAGAATCCCCAATCCTGATTATTTTTCTCACTTTTTCCTTTTTCTATTTTTCAATACATTTTTCACTTATGTCTTTCAGACCTTTTTCTGGTCTGAAATTGCTAAAGGAGCAGAAAGATTACAACATGCATCCTCTTTTCATCTTTAATTTTACAGTCTTGATTTTGGAAAGGATGATTAATGCTACCTGTTACAATGAACCAAAACCAGCTCATTTGTGAGGCATGCCATCAAAATAATAAATAGTAGTAGAAAGAGAGATAACCTGCCCCAAGATCCCTGGAATCTCCTTCTTTAATGCATCTGAGTTTGGCCATTTTACTCTTGTATTTCTCTGGCCACAGAGATATTAATAAACAAAAATACAAGCAACCACTTCTGCCTTTTTAGATGGGTGATGCAGTACCAATAGTCCTTGGCTTACTTCCATTCATTCATTGACTGTTCAAAATTACGACAATACAAAAAAAAAACTTACAACCTGTTCTATAAGTTACAGATGTCACAGCATCCTCATGGCCAAAAGATCACAATCCAGGCATTTGAGTGTCTGGGTCCTGATTATGGCCACATCGTGTAATAGGCATTTGCTGGCTTCCCAGAAGCAAAATCAATGGCCAGCAGGGAAGGTTTCAAGCTGCCCCAGTAAATTGCTCCCACTTCTAAGAGCCCACTACTGTACAGAGGAAGACATTTCAGGGCATAGATGCTTCACCTCATTCCACCCCGTTCTGAAAGTGGGGACTGGATCCAATTAGCCAACTTCTTCAAACCCCAGAACGAAACAGAAGAGCCATACAGGCAATGTTTCCTTTTACCCAAGCCTTTCTTTTTGATGGTACCACTATGCCTAATCCTTCCTGTTGCACTACCAGTGAGAAGGATGCATGTTCATCCCAAAGAGTGAGGAGACAGCAGCAACCATGCAATCCCTTCCATCAAGAACTCAGCACAAAGAAAAACAGAAGGCACGCAATTGTATAAAGACAGTCGCTGTTCTTGCATTAAACAAATGATCTCTCCTCACTTTCTTTTTCTAGAAAGTATAGCAAGAAATGAGTGAACTAAGTTGAATCCACTCATTGCCAAAAGAGAACAAATGAGAAGATTAAAAAGTCCTAGGATTAGTCCTCTGTGTTGTGTTGTTCACACAAGCATTGGGATCAAGCTGTCTGTTCAAGCAAAAAGTTTAGGTAGTGTCGTGGAACCAATCTTGGGTGCTGTGATAATGCAGGGAGAAAAGTACCCATGACTAGAATGGAAAAGCAGAAGAGTTCCTTCCCTGGAAGCTGACTTGTCCGCTTTCTAGTTAGGGAAACTCACTTAGGACTCTCGATCTTTGTTTCTTCTTGAAAGAAAATAAGGAAAGCAGAAGAAATGACAGCTTGCATCATTTCACCCAACCGGCACCTTTTTCTTAAACGGTAGAAATCGCTGTGCTAAGTAGGGTGGGTTTTTTTTTTCCTTCCCAAACAAAGATTTCATTTCAGCTTCAATGGGACAGCCTTTGACTTTTTTTTCCCGCTGGCACAGAAAAGCGTCCATTCGCAAAAGATGCTTTTGCTATTGCCGGGGGTTCAAATTCCGTCACCACCAATCTGCCTCGTAGGTACTCAACGCTTTCGGAGTTTCCTCGACTCTGGCTCCGCCCACCACTGGCCCCGCCTACTGTGACCCTTAGATCCGCCCACCAAAGGCTCTCCCTGCAGTTAGTTGCCCTGCCCTCCAACCCCCCAGCTCGACGGGTGCGGGAATTAAGCCCCGCTGCTGGGACGGCACCGCGGAAGGAGGGAGCAGGGCTTGAAAGTTCAGTCGCTGCAGAACCGACGCCTCAGCTCCCTGGGCCGCCGCCGCCGCGCTCTTCCCGCTCCCCGCCTCGCGGTTCCTTCTTACCCGTCCTTGCGCCGCGCTTTGTAGACGTGCCCGTAGGTGCCTCGCCCGACTTTGCAGCCCTCGTACTCGAACAGATCCTCCACCCGCTCGCGCTCGGCCGCCAGCTTGGATTTGAACTCGTAGTCCATGTCTTTCACCCATGGAAGGAGCGACTAGAGAAGGAAGAGAGGGAGGTGGGCAACGGGGTGAGGCGGCGGCGGCGGCGGCGGCGGCGGGACCGGTAGCATTCAAGCGCAAGGGCACGAGGCCACCATACTGGGCACCATTTCCTTGTTTTGGGTTTTGGGGGGAGTGGGGGGAGTCCCCTCAGCCGCCACCCGCTTCAACTACGGCTTCCAAGAGTTAGAGTCGCAAGGGCTTCTGGGTCAGGTAGTAGTGATGGAGGCGCGAATTCGCAGGCGCTTGGGGAAGACTGGGAATGCCGGAACTACAAGGCCCAGAGTCTCTTGCAGTACCTTGGCCAGCAAGCGCCTGCGCGTTACGGCGCGCTCCCTCGATTATTGCTGAGTGGGTGCTGGGAAGTTGCTGACTCTTCACGTTGTGAACGAGTGGCGAATGGCTCATTAAAGAAACCGGGAAGCGAGCTCATTCCCTTGGCCTGCCACCAGCTCCTTTCTTCTGGAGGGAAAAACTAGGTTACGGAGCTCGGTTAATGGAGAAGTCTCGCGCAGGGACTTGTTTATCTCCCGAGCTGTCATTCAGGTTGAAGCCCTACCCTTCATTCCTTCGCTCGCTTCTATTGGCTAGAATTCGTCCCGCCTTTTCTTCCTCGACCAATGAAGCGGTCCGGTCGCCGAAATTAAAATACTGTTCTCAATCCTTTCGTTGGAAGGGCGGAGCTTTGCGCTGAACGTTGCGGGCAAAGCACTCGGCTGGAGCGATTCGTCCCCTCCTCGCTTCAATGCTTCGGGTTTCCCGCCCTTCCCCCGTCCTGGATACATTATTAATGACTCCGGCCGCGCGATTCTCACCGATGGCTGCTCGGCCTTGGCATAACGCTGGGCAAAAGAATAATGGTCGCAATAAGCAAGGCAATAGCAGTTGAGACATGCCATTAGATGGGTGGCATTGTTCTACAGGTAATGCGTATAAAATCCCCCACCTTCCGATGAAAATGTGGGGCAGTGCACCTAATCCCATTCGGAAAAGAATAGGAGATAAAGACAAAACATCTTTAGGTTTGGCTTAAATGAAAAGGCCGGTAGCTTCGAAACAGACTTGGAGGAATTAGTTTACAAGTATTTCATTTACTATCACCAGTTCTTAATGTACCCGGAAGAATTTTCTTGAAATATTCAAAATACAAATACCAATTTTTAAAAAGTCAAAAACTCGCTTCATACGTGCTTCCACCTATTCTGACAGGCTTCCTGATTCTTCATTAAAAATACCTCAAAAAGGAGGGGAGCATCAAACCTAGTTAGTTTACAGATTGAAAAAGGCTCAAAACGTCAAAATGCACACCCACCGAATAGCCTTATATTTTATCCTTTGTGGTAAAATATTATGGGGCTGTGGCAACATTTTGACATGCTTGTTTTTTTAATTTTTAAAATGTTTTTTTTGCATTATGAACAAATACTGTAAGGTATATAATCACACAGTCATGTATCTGCAAACTCAGGTGTCCTTTTTATTGCTTTCTATTGGACTCAGTGCTCAACAGAATACCTTTCTCTCTTATCAGTTGTTTACCAAAAACCTTGAGCCTTTGACCATCAAACATCCACCTAGAACAGGGGTCTTCAAACTTGACAGCTTTAAGACTTGTGGACTTCAACTCCCAGAATTCCTCCAGTCATGTTAGCTCAGGAATTCTGGGAGTTGAAGTCCACAAGTCTTAAACTTGCCAAGTTTGAAGACCCTTGACCTAGAATGAAGTATCTCTTTATTCAGAAGAAATCAGTAAATTTCTCCCCCACTCCCCCAAATTACTTCTGCTGGTTCCCCCCTCCCCTAAAACTCCCATTACCAATACTTTTGCTACTCTTTGGAATCCACTCCCCCCACCCTCTTTCTTGCAGTTCCACCAGCCCAACCTTCTCTTTGATGATCTCCCTGCCTAAGCAAACACCATGTTTCTGGATTTTTGTTTACTTTGAGCCATTGATAAGAGGCCATGATTGGATGCGTGCTTTAAATCCATTCCACTCTGGTCTGGTAAAGACTTACCATGAGCCCCGAGTTACTAAATTTGCTGCTGCTGTAAATGTAGTCTTATTATACTGAAAGGCCAGTTTCATTATTTGATTTTTTTTAATGTCATAAAGAGGATTAATGTATGTTAACACACTTGTGTTTGCATTGTCTCCTGTCCTTCCATTTAACAACTACATTTTAATCTGTTTTAATGTGAACCAATCTGTGTGATTAATCAATTTATTCTTATAAAACAAAATGGATTATATAAATCATGGTTCAATTAACCACAGGTAATCATGTGGTTATATATTGCCATTCCTCTAAAATCATTTTCTTGATGCTGTTTTTATTTAAGTAAAACTGCACCATCCATACCTTTGTTTGTAGAAGTTAAAAAATTCTGAGGTTTACAAGCTAACTAGCGTTGGAAGAAATATCCATCTGAGTTCAGTTCCAAGTGGAGAAAAAGATACCGAAACATGGAGGCCGTTTGAAAAGTAGACAGGATCACATGCCTTGGAGCTCTTCGGCGAAGAAAAGGGGCAGGATGCTGAGTCTCTGGCTTGGAACTTGCTGGAGCACAGGAAGTGTATCCTGATTGGTTGCTGCCAGAGGTCATAGCTAGTTTTGTAGGTTGTCTGTGTGCTAAGTTTGGTTGAAATTTGGTGGGTGATGCAATGAAGGGCAATTGAATGGTTCTGCCTGAAGGAGGTAGATCTTTGTTATGTAGAATAGACTGGCCCAGGCCTTAATAGCCCATTAACAAAGGTTGTGGGGGGAGTTTCAGCCTCTGAGTTTCTTTTAGGGGAAATATTCTGCCTTTTTACTATTTCCTAAAATATTTCATTTTTCTAGGAGAGGGCTGGGTTTTAACTTCCAGCACTAGGAAACATATACTCGTAGTTGCCAAGGAGTGACAAATGAAAATTGAAAGTTACTAAAAAGTTTGGGGGCATAGAACTTAGAAAAGAGTTATTGGCTCATTTACTGACTAGTTAGAACCTGAAAAAAGAACCTATCACATGTCAACGTCTTACACATTTGTTCTTTTTCAAATATTCAGGCATAGTGCCATTTATGTAAAATGAAAGTATTTGCTTAAGAATATAGAAGCAAATAAAGGCAATCCTATAGTTTGCAAAAGCAGAAAAGAAAAAGCTACAGGAAAAAAGGAATAACATATTTAAAGGCCATTAGATGCAATTGAGATGATAAGACTATTAAACGAGTTGAGAAAAAGAAGCAATATCCTAGAAGATACAGCTCATCAACTCAAATGCACAATTTATGAATTCAGCCTTTATTGAGGGTGGTACCCCTTCTGTTTTTGCAACTGGGCCATGTTGCTATGCTGCCATCACTTTCTTCCAAATCCTAACAGGTAATATCTTAATGCAAGAATTAAAAAGACCACCACTCATCCACCTTCAATATTTTACAATGCTGCCTGAAATAAGCCAAGCTTATGTCTTATTATATACATTGGAAGAGAGCACAATGTTAATCTATACAGAATATTACTTAACATGGAATAGATTTTATTCAACCCTTCCTCTGCTTTAATCATGGGAATAGCCAGGTATTGTATCTGGACTGCAGTTAACACAGCCCCTGCTTCTTTCCCACTGATTCTAAAAAAACAAATGCCAATTGCTTTTGTTTCTGTGGTCATGTCTTTTGAGGGCCAGTGGAAAAGTTAAAAAGAAAAACCACTACTGCTTTATCATTCTTCCTGTCACTTGTGTTAAAAGAGGAAACTTGGCAGAACTTTAGTAAATTTCACTTTTAAAAAACAACTAAACCAGTTAAGGAAAAAAAAACAGCTGCAGTCAGCATAGCCAGTGATAATGAAAACAAAGTTGTTTCTGGATATCCTACCCATCCCTACATTAAAATTTACTTCCAAGTTGCAATATATATTGATGCACTTCATTTTTAAAAGAGCCTTTTATGATAATGGCAGTATTAAACATTTCAGTCTGCTTCCAAGCTACAACTTATATGGAAAAGGGAAACATAAAAAGGAAAGATAAGTATATATCTTATTGAGAGTGAAATCATATATAAGACAGTTTGCACTAAGAATTAAGTAAATTTCTTTTGCAAGTTAGATTTTTTCAACATTCCTGGATATTTTAGTTATAATCAAAATTAATTGGTTCAGAATCATTTCCTGCTAGCACTATATAGAAGTACTACATAGAAATAACATGCAGAAGTTTTTAATGACAGTTGTTTAGATATAATGACTATGATTTATGACTGATAGGAGCTGGAGTTCATCATCTGGAGGACTATATAGCTTTTTTCATTTCTAATGTAAAAATATCCATATTATGGTAACTGCCACTCAGTAGAAGATTTTTTTTTTCATATAATAGGAAAAAGAAAAAAGTCAACTGTTTTATATGTTCTGGTTGCACCATGAATATTAGATTTTTGTTAAATTTTAGTTGGGAAGCCCTATTTTTGATACTTTAATTTATAAATTAATCTATTTCTATAGAACAGTTTCCCTTTTTTGTTTAGTATAGATATAAATACTAAGCATGACAAATAATAAAATAATAAAAGCTCAGTCGCTTTTCAGAGTGAGATTGGCCGCATATAAATTAATAAATAGTAAAAACAAAGCAAAGTGTAATGCAAAACTATAAAAAGACCTATAAATAAATCTACAGAGATAATTTCATAGTTAGGATGACATAAAAACTAACAAAGTTGGAAGGGACCTTGGAGGTCTTCTAGTCCAACCTTTAGCTCAAAAAGGAAACCATAGACCATTGTAGACAAGTAACTGTCGAGTCTCTTCTAAAAAACCTCCAGTGGTAGAGCACCGACATCTGAAGACAAGCTGTTCCACTGGTTAAATGTTCTCACTTTTATTTTAAGAAATTTCTTCTTAATTTTAAGGCGCTTCTTTCCTTGACTAGTTTCCCTCCATTGTTTCTTGTCTTGCCTTCTGGTACTTTGGAGAATAGATTAACCTCCTCTTCCTTGTGGCAGCCCTTCAAATATTGGAATACTATTATCATGTCACCCCAGCCCTTCTTTTCACTAGTCTAGACATACTCAATTCCTGCAATCATTCTTCCTATGCTTTAGCTTCCAGCCCCTTAATCATCTTTGTTGCTCTTTTCTGCACTCTTTCCAGAGTCTTTCCATATCATCATGGTAACCAAAACTGCATGCAGTATTCTAAGTATGGTCTTACTAAGGCTAAAGCGGTACTAATACTTCACATGATCTGAGTTATCTGCTATAAAGGAATTATCTATTTAGCATGTATCAATACTATTTTAATCAAGAAAGATACAGCATTTCATATTGAACCCAATTCACATTTTCAATATATTCAAATGTTCGCTTACCCATAAGTCTCATATCTAACCCCCAATTTAATAAAATTTAGATTGGTTAGATAACTATAGCTAAATGATTGGAAGATTAAACTTTACTGGGCAGGATTTTGTCTTATTATACCCTATTTTCAAGTATAGTTCAAGTATAATTTACAAATGGGTCTAAGATGTAGTTTCAATAAGTACAATTCCAGGTTTAAACCTGGAATAATTCTGTCCTTATGATTACAGGACATGCTGCAAGTGGCATAATAGGATTAAAACTGTTAACTTAGTCTACTTTCACCCTTACTAAAAACATTCAATGAAAGCCTAAACTAGTCAAAAGCATGATTGATAACAGAGGGCAATATTTATGGGCACATCTGGTGAGAAGTACATATATAGAGAAAATTATGATGTAGAAATATAAATGATAAGCAGTATGAATGAGTAACACGAAGGCATGTTCTGTGTTTGGAAACTCAAGAGAAGGCAAATAATGTGATTTAATAAAGGTGGCCTAATATTGGAAAGCAGAATTAGTGAATTTCTCAGGATACTAAATATATAATTACAAATGGACTAACCAAATTGTAAAACAGTATGAAATGGTGTTATCTGGATGGTTGTAAGTACATATGAAAGTAGAAATCTCTCAGTAAATGACACTTGCATGTTACACCATGTTGAATGATGAAATTGAGGTGAAAATTCTGCAACCTTCTGAATAAATGCAAACCACAGGAAGATTATTTTGTTAAATAGTGTTAACTGAAGAATGGGAGAGTTTTTAAAAAGTGATTGAGTCTTTAAGAAATTCAATATTGAATGATAAGTTATTTGGGAATATCAATTTTAAGAAGTTTTGTTTGGAACATAAGATTTAAACATAAATCTATTAATACATGTGCATATAAAGGAATGAATGTAAATTTAAAACCTTGATTTATATATCATTAAAGTTTGAGAAGATTGGTGAAAGGTACAAAAATGATGAGAGGTTCTGATATCTATGGAAATTCTCAGTCATGGTTGTCCCAAAGGTGCTTTTTTAAGGGGCAACTGGACTTTCTGTTTTTTCTTTGAAGACATTTCGCTTCTCATCCAAGAAGCTTCTTCAGCTCTGGAGAAGTTGAAAAAGCTTCTTGAATGAGAAGCAAAACGGCTTCAAAGAAAAAACAGAAAGTCCAGTTGCCTCTTGAAAAAGCACCTTTGGGAGAGGTTCTAATGTATTAAACAGATCACTGTTTGGTAGTACCAAGAGCTTGGGAACAAATTGACCTGAATATAATGAAAGAAATAAGAAAGAAGGGAGAATTGCAGGAAGATGATATACAGGTTCTTTATGAAAAAGTATTAAAAGATACTCTCCCAATAAAATGAATGGAAATATGCAGAAACTGCTTATAATAGAATGAAAAGAACGGTTAAAAGTACCACAAAACTCAACAAAGTGGGTGATATCAGATATTATCAGTACGGACTGAAAGACTGGAGGAAGAATTATTACTAGTAGGAAGTAAGAGGCTGAGGCTGTAAGAATTGCATGAGGAGATGGCAGTTTGGAGTGACTTTCTATGTTGATTAGTCCACCAAAATAGTATTATGTAAATGGAGGACAATGGAAATGAAGTGATTTGGAGCTAGGGGACATGGAAGAAGAAAAGGGGGTCTTAGGATCCAGGGGAATTATGAGGGACAACAAAAACATTAGAATAGTGATAAGTATGAGAAAGTATGACAGGAATTGCTGGGTGAGCCATTCCAGGACAACTTGTAATTTGATAATGGCCTTCAGTTCAGCCTGATTGCTGAACTGGAGTCCAGTCTAGAGTCCTGATTGCTTCAGTCTGGAGTAGTGGTTTCAGTTGAGTCCAAAGTCCAGATTGTTCATGCCTCTGGTCTCAGGCTTTTGCTAGTAAAATTTGCCAGTTCAATTTGTAATAAGACCATGCTCAGAGATGATTTGTTCATGCATAAATAAGTCAACCTGTAATATATTATTAAAACTTGACTGGCAGAAGGCAATGATTCTACTAAGTTCATGTATCTTCCTAGTGAGCACAGAAGAGTTCAGGCCAAACAGATTTGTGGAGGGGGGTGCGCAGGAGGGCAGGCAAGGCACAGCAGGAGAGAAATTATATTTCTTGAGTCCCATAAGATTATAGTTGGTCATCTAGTTAGTCAGATATTTACATTGGATTTGGCATATTTGTCCATGTATCAATTCTTTCTCAGTAATAGTTATAATAATATTTTCTATTACTTGGTTTATTTTGTGGTCCTTTGCAGTTGTTGCTTGCAGACATGTGATATTGCAATGCATCATTATTCCTACTTTGTCATGACATTGTTTGTAATCATATTGTGTACCTGTGCTTCTTTGCAGAGATACCATTTGCTGTTTGTTGCTGCCTTCTCTATTCTGCCTTTATACAGTATGCATTTGCACAATTAGTCTTTCTGTCTCTTATAATTCTTCAAAAAATCTCATTTGTTTTTTTTTCTGTTTTATTTACAAATGTACATGAGTGGGTGTAAATGTATGTATATGTATGCATGTATGTACACAGATATATATATATGCACAGGTGCATGTATATAGTATTTATATTTTATACTGTTATTCTTAAGTATATGTTATCCAGATTGCTAATTTTAATTTTTTTGTGTTGTATATCTGTACCCTGAGCAAGTTTTTTGGATATCTTATTTGATATTTTGCTTTAGCCAATTTTTTTGTCTGTATATATTTTCCTTAACTGTCCTGGCATTCTCACTTTAGTTTGGGATATTTTGAATGTTTGAATGTTAATTCTGTAGTGTTGGTTAATAATCACAATAAAGTTAAGCATTAAATATTAACTTTTCTGCTTTGCCTACTAGTTTGTTGTGTACTGGCTATATAATACTTCACTTCAGCATCTCTTTTCTGTTCTTCATTTGATCTTTCTTATAGGTCAGTTTGATCTCTCCAGTATTCAGTAAGCCTTCATGGGTTTTAGTGCATCAGCATCATTGTCCTCCAGATAGTCTTCTAATGCCCTTCTTCTAATGCCATTCTCTATCTGGTAGACTTGCAGCATTCCACACCCGCCTATTTTCATTGGTAAATAGAGTCTGGCAATGTTGCTGCATGGATGAAGGGCATGACTTATTGTCAATATTTTTCTGGCTTTCATATCCAGGACTTTTAGTTCTGATGCTTATAGTTGATATTACAGTATTGGCATCTTTTAATACTTGTGCTAGTTGTTTCTTTGAACCAGGCTTCAATTCAGGCAACATTAGTCTGGGTTTTTTTCTGCTACTCTAGATGGTCAGTTATTCTTTGTTTCAATTTCTCTTTGTCTGAGAAGGCTGAAGAGAGGGGCCTGGTTTGGAAATGAAAATGATTCAGTAGACTGGCTTCTTATACAGCCAACTCTCCTTTGCTTGTCTCTACAGTGTGAGCTATTTCTGGCAAAAAAAATGCCCCCTGTAGACCTCTGCAGTTCTTCCACTTCTGTATCTTCAAACACTTTATTTTGTATAATAAATGGATGTTGATTTGCTGGCCTATGTTGTGTTATTTCTGATTCTGGATATTTTTTCTGGAACGGATGTATTCTTTTCAGATATCCTCTTCTCAAGAGGATTTGTAATAGCAAATCATTATTTCTTTGTTTTCAGCCTTTGCATATTTTGTGATGGGTACACAACTTTTCTTCTAGCAATATTGCTGCATGTATGAAGGATGTAACTCAAGGGTGTCAAACTCAAGGCCCACGGGCTGGATCCAGTCCACAGGGTGCTTAGATCTGGCTCATGGGACAGGCTTGGAAATAGCAAAGGACCGGCTTCTACTGAAAATGATGCCTTGTTCTGGATCTGGATAGCCTCTCCTGCAGTACTCTGGCAGCCAAAATGGGGCGCGGGGGGCTGTATGTGCTGCAGGAGGCCATCCCTGATTCAGAAGGTTATAAAAGTGAGGAAAGGTAAAATATTTTATCTTTCAGGCTTGCAGGATTCTGCTACTATAGCCTATGTCAATAATTTATAGTTCTAGTCTTCCTATGGAATCAGTTTCTTGATCTGGCCTCTCTCTCTCTCATAGGGTGATCAAGTAGATTAAGTATGTATTAAGAAAACAAAATCACAGAAAGGTACACCTCTCTATTTTTATAAGTGTATAAAACCATGTGTGTGGAGGTATGATCCCATGTCAAGCTCACTATGCCCACCCTGTCCACGTCCATCATGGACATGCCCCACATGCCCACCTCGGCCCTCCGAGGTCAATCCTGATGAGGCCCTCAATGAAATCGAGTTTGATAACGCTGATGTAACTCATTGTCATTGTTTTTCTGGTCTTCCTAACTAGGGCTTTTAGTTCTGTTCAAGTCCAATCCATATTCTAGCTGTGGAATGGAATTGCCTTAGTGTTAATTGCCTTGAGGGCATTATCTCTACTGGTCTGAAGGTCTTCTTCATGCTCATGATATATTCATTTCCAATCTTTTTCTTGACTTTTTAGTGTGCTTGATGTTGTCAGCTTAGGGTGCCCAGGTATTTGTAGTGATCATTTCTATCCAAACTCTTGATATTATTTCCATAGGGCATCTTGATTCTTTTACTATCTTTTCACTATTTTCACTGAATAGTTTTCACTATTTTCCTTCTGTTGAGGGTGGCATATTTATCCAGTCCAAACTCCAGTGCAATAACTTCACTGTATATATAGACAGTGTTGAGCAGTGATTCTATTTCAGAAGTGTTTTTCTGTACAACTTCAGATCTTCTCTGTAAAGTAAGTAAGCTAGCCAGGCAGATGTTTCTGATGTTTCATAGCCATGGCTTCACTTGTTCAGTATTGTTGACAAAGGAACCAGTACAATGATAAATAGTACGAACAATACCAACAGTAGTGGTGATAATGCATCTCCTTGAAAAATTCTTCTCTTGATATTAACCTCTCTCGGTCTATCACAATTGACCAGCAACTGTGTCTTCCATTGTGCCATTGATTTTTGCACAAATGTTCTGATGTTTCTACTGACTCATTATTTCTAGGCACTTGATTATCCAATTATACAACAGGGAATCAAACACCTTTGTGTATTCAATCCTCACGTTAAAATTGGTCTTCCTTCTCTTATAATTTTCAACTAGATGCTGTTTAATTGCATCAACTACCTCATCAGTTAGCAATTTGAAAGTTAATGGTAAGCAGGTAATTGGCCTATAGTTGCCCAGTGGTGCCCCTTTTGCTGGATCTTTTATTATCAGGTAAGTTTTGTGAGATATTAATCAATATTTGATTTCACCTCCTTCCAATATTGTTAAACAGCTTGGCAATGAGTGGGTGTAGATCACTCAGCCAAAAAACATTAATATTAATGATTATTAATTTACTACTATGGTTCATTGCATGGTCAGCCAGGTGTTGAGACTACATTTGATATTTTTATCCATCTATCAAATCATTGCAGGATATAAGATGTTTCAAGCAAAAGTGTGTTTTGCAACTGACTGATGGTGATTTTGTCAATGCCAATAGTGTTCAAGTGTTGTTTTGCAATTGCATCCAAGGCTCCTATTACTATTGGTATTACCTTTGCTTTCTTTTTCCAATCATTCTATTTTGCAGGTCTTTGCTATCTTCTTCAGTTCTTTCTCTTCTATTCTGCTGTCTCCAGGTACTGCCATGTCCACTATTTAAAGTTTTTTTTAATCTTTATTGACAGTTGATTAAGTTTGGGGTGTTGTTATGGCAAGTGCACTTTAGCTTCATTTTCTATTACTTTTTCTTATTTTATGGCCCCACTAGTTCTTGCTTGCAGGCAAATAATATAAATAGTATTTTTTGCAGATATTTCAATGCACCATTGTTGCTGCTTTCTCATGTCATTGCTTGTAGTCAGTCTGTGCAATCTTCTTGTGGCAGCTAACCAGGTGTAATTATTATTAGAATTTATATTGCTCTATTGCTGATTTTATAGGATCAGCAGAAATAATTGGAGAAGACTATACAGTAGATATACACTGCTTTATGACCACAAATATGAGTCCAGGATTACTCTGATGAGCGGCCAATAAATTTAATAAAAAATAAATCTTGAATTACATCTGGAAGCCAACTAGTAATAAGTGCGTCTGACAAAGTATAAGTGTAATATATAAGTGAAAGACTACCCTAGTTTTTTGATCCTGGAGAATTGTAAATATGTGAACAAAATCAGAAGCAAAAGCCTGAAATCAAGCCTACTGCACTATATTGGGGGGTGGGGGGAGACCAAAATTAACCTTTTATTTCATTATAAATAGGAATTATTACTGGACCAAGTCAATGGAATTCTCTCATAATAGTTTCATTAGTTTTTCTACAATCATTCTATTTATCATGGTAGTAAGATTCCAATTCCCCTAGAGAAAGTAGATTATCTGCATTCTTTTTAAATCAGGTTTCAAACCAGGGTATCAGTTTGTGCTAGTTGGTGACTTATATGGGTTCTAGATGTGAGGAAGGCTCCCTTCCTGATCTTTTTCAATTTCTTAGGATCATGAATTCCATTGATCACAAGATCCTTCTGGACTACCTGCAAAAAATTTAATTTCACTTCTGCTTCTTCTAAAATGTAGAGCTTCAGTTGGCAGAGAAGCAGGAAGAGGTCCGATCAGACATAGTTCAGCTTTTCTCTCTCGTCTAATTGTTAACATTTGCATGATACCACTGGGAAATGTCTTAATATGCAAATTATATTCAGTTATAAATCTCTATTAGAAAGTCTTGGCCCAGTGTGTGTGGGGTTGTCAGGATTTTTCCTGGGAAAAAGTTGAATCATAGTAAGACTGAATTACGTACTTCAACTTATATATAACATAAAGAAGAGAGCATTGTTTTGAGTTTCTTCTCATACTTTCTACTTCCCAGGACTCAATTATTTTTCTGTAATGGCTTGGTGTTCTCCTTTCACCACTGAATAAAACCAATAGTATTCTTTCCTGAAGAAAGAAATGCTGACAACAATGATTCTCACTTACAGCGCAGGCTACATGGGATTGGCTTTGAAGAATACCTGAAAGATGCAATTTATGCAGAATACCACAGGGCCCGTCATTTGGAAGAGGTACTTCTCACATATAATTCCAATTTTGCAGGCTCCCGATAGTAATTACCAATAGGCTCCCAGGGACAATTCAAAGTGCTGTTTTTCACTGATAAAACTCTATAAGCTTTGGTGCCCAGGGATTTGTAGCAAAATCTACCTATCTCCAGTTAGCATGGCTGATGTGGGAATGCTGAGTAACTCAAGAGAATATTGGGGGAAAATCCAAAAGTCAATGCTTCCCAGCGACAGTTCCTCACCTGCTGATAGTATTCCTGTGGAAATCCACATGGCACTCTCCCTCTTTATATTTAGAAAGGTGATTTAGACCAGCGGTCGCCAACCGGTGGGCCGCGAGAAAATTTTGGTGGGCTGCAAAGAAATCTCACCCCCAGAGTACCCCCAAAGCAATTAATCCAGGCTGCGCCATCCACCTGCCCCCAGGAACGCTCCCCGCCCATTCACTCCTTACCCAGCAAACTTGCCTGCTAAATTGCTATTTTTCCTTTTTCCGACCATCATCAGTTCTGCTGTGCCGAGAGATTTAGATTAGCTAGGAAGCAGGAAATGGTTGGATTTCTTGCTTTCTAGCTAGTCTTTAGATGTTCGCCTCTACTTTTAAGCACAGCTGAAGCTCCCTTAGGACTAAAGTTTCTGTTATTCAGTGCAGACTCACAGCAAGCAAATTTGAGAGACTGAGCTAGCCGATGGCAGATAGATAGATCACTGAATGAATCTGACTCTGTGAGCAACTCAATCTGCCTGCTTGCTTTGCCTGATTTTGGGTAAAAATTGCTCTTTTCTTATAAAAAAATTCAATATTTATATAAATATTTATAATATTTACATACAAGCCATGCCCAGCCAGTCATATGATGATCAAGCCATACCCACAAATTAGGCCATGCCCACAGAACCGATTAGTGGTCCCTGGGATTTAAAATTATGAGTTTGGTGGTCCCTGAGGTCCAAAAAGTTGGCGCCCCGATTTAGACAAGCCTGTAATGTGTGAGATCTTACCACTTGAGAAACATCTATAATTATAATTAAAAAAATACGATATATGATTTTATAGTGGTTGTGTTAGAGTTTATCTTGTAAATCCCTAGGTACCTTTTGAAAACATGTCAGTATAAAAATACACATATAGACATATTTTCTTTCTCCTATGCAGAGGCTATCCTAGGATATATTAGGTCTGTCTGTCTGTCTGTCTGTCTATCTACCTATCTATCTATCTAATTTGAAGACCACTGACCTCACTCAGAGTGAGTTGACCATATATTGCTAATTCATTCTAGATAGCAATAATTTTTTAAATAATTGATACAGAATTATAATACCATCTTACTGATTTTATTTAGAAGTAACAACTGATTCAATCTGTTTTCAGAGAACTGTATGTTGATTTTGTGCTATTTTTGAAATAAATCAAAATTGAGTAAAGACTTTGATAGAATAGACAAAATGGCTGTTATATTTCAGAGCTGCAGGAGCAATAATTTTATTGTTATCTAAGGGGCAGGATTAATTTGGCACTACACATACCACTAACAATTTTGATTTTGATACCATGTTTGAACTGTAGACCTGGTTAAAATACCATTATAAAATGTTGCTCTTACTTGATTTTGTAACATTTTGTGGTAAAGAATACTGGAGAACTGTAACATTTTCTCATTTAATATTTTGTTTGTTCCATTAAAGATATTCCATTATGTGTTTTAAGGGACTAATAAAGCTGTAACTCATTTTATAATTCTTGAAATGATTACATTATGAAAGTATATTTCTCTGCTCAATTTCATGAATTATCCCAATAAATTTGCACTATCTTAATTAGGATAGATGTCTAAAGGTTAGTCCAAAGTTATTATTTTTGATTAAAATTTTATTTGTCTCCCCACTTCTTTTTTTAATAACATGAAAATGTTTAATAACATTTGTAGCATACAAACAAAAGTTAATTGTTTAGATTTGTGCCTCTGCAAAATATTTTCCCAGCATAGACTCATGCATCTACTTTGTGGGAGGAGATACAAGTCTCTGATAGTGGATTAATTGTAGTTAATTTTGAGCAGAGATCTTTCTTACACAAGTATTTCAATATATTTTCAACACATTCTCATTGTATAGCTTTACTATGGAAATTCTTAACAAGATATTGCATGCTTACTTTTCCATTTTATAGACTTTTAGTGTTAGTATGAGTATTTGGCAGCTTCATGTTCCATCTTGTGCTGCATAAGGTGATTCTGTCTCATGGTACTGAAGAATTCCCCTGCCTATAATGATATTTTACAAATTACGTAGACTCAGTGATTGGATATTTATGACTAAAAAGACACAAATAATGCATACAGGCTGGAATCTTAAATACACTTATTAAGGAATGAGCACCATTTCCAGCTACAGGACTGTTCTCCAAGTAAACATAAAATGTATTGCAGAACCAAAGGATACATAATGGGACTTTTTGTGACAATTTAAAATCTGAGCAAGATTATAAACTACAGCACTATTTATTTACTGCTAGTGGAATTGTATGGCTTTGATAGTATCATTGGTATGATTGTCTGGTTAATCTGGTTAAAAGAAGGAATAACTCTTAAACAGACTTTTCAATTAAGGAGTTTATTTTTTATTACCACCTCATATTCTTCAGAGCAAAAGAGCAGCTTGTGTCTTACAAAATATAAAACTATATTCACCATAAACTAATATCCTAAAAGCAGCAGTAAAAACTTTTTTTTATAAAAACCCTGGGAAGCAAAATTAACCAGAAAAAATATTTTGATTTAAAGGAAAAAAGAAATTCTTAAAATTTAAGCTTCCTTAAATTTTGTCCTGCTTTCGGTGACATATGCAGTCTGACTCAATGTTTCTTTACTCAGAAGTCTCTAGGAAGTTTTATATACAAATGCTCTTCCATCAGTTAATACGTTTCCCTTGGGCTCTTTATTAGAAATAATTATTTCTCAAACAAACACATCTTACTTTCCGCATCCACTGTGACTGAATTTCAGAAAACCCCATCAACAATCGTGATTTTGGGAATTCTCACAGTAAATTTTAACCAGCCGCCATAGCTTCTTTCAGAAACAGATCTCTTGGGCATTATGTTACCCTTACACATGCATTCCTTGTTTTCTTGTGTTGGCTTTCTAAAAAGAATAACGTAACTACTCTCTGCCGATTATTTTCTTGCTTGCTTGTTTCAAGCCCTCGCATGTGCCAGCCGGGGCCATCTACAGCGCACCTCGGTGGAGACCGCACGAGCTGGAACAACCAACAAGCTGGGACGAGCTCCTAGTGTCTGTCAGACAGTTCGAATGCCCTATCAGCGAAGGAAATGGGCGGACCTAGCGAGCGGAAATCCAATAGCAGCAGACCCCCTGTACCTGTACGGTTATAAAAACTCTGCGTGGCTTCCCTCACTTCGCTTCCACAGTATGGCCGGCGACATTAGCTAGCGCTCGCTCAATGCTTTTCTCTGTAACGGGAACACACGGAATACAAGGAACCGAACCGCACCGCATCGCCTGCACGCTTGCCTACTCCGCACTTCTTGCCTTCCATTTCCCTCCTTCCCCTACCCCAAAGGATCTTACCAACCCGCCACCCTTTTCTGCAACCGCTCACTGAAATATTTTATATATGAGCGCGCCCGCACACACACACACACGTATTTTATCTTATAACTTAATATAAGATTACTGCCCCATCCAAGGTAAAACCTGCTTGGGACGGGCTGGGACCCCACGAAGGCGCCGCGGCCCTGCCTAGAAGCAACAGTCCTATCAGCTGTAGCTGGTGTAGGTGAGGAGGGCGGCGGCGACAGCAGCAGATTTTGGTTGGGGGGGTGTCTGTCATTTTAATTTCTGTGGTTGGTTTTGCGGAGTTGTCTCACCATGATGGAGGAGAACGGTGCACACTTCTTCGAAGGGACTGAGAAGCTACTGGAGGTGTGGTTCGCCTGGCAACAGCCCTCGCCGCAGGAGCCGCACCAGAGTAATGGCTCCGGCGACCTCCGCACCATTCCCAGGTGAGTTAGGAGCCGGCAGGAGAGCCGGTGGGAAACGGGAGGGTTGGAAGAACATGGAGGGGGTGCTGGCCGAGTGCTGGAATATGCCCGGCCGGTGGCGCGCATGCCCTGGTGAAGAGAGGCCGTCACGCCGTACCGCTGGGCGGGAAGCGAGCGAAGCTAATGGCCGGGGAAGGGGGGCGGGCATGGCGGCTGCTCCATTCAGGACGGCGTTATGTTGCGCGAGGCGAGGGAGGGTCGGGGCCCGCCTGCTCCGAAGGGAGGGGAGGGACTTTCACCGGGACGGCCTTGCGGGGGGAGGGAGCAAGCCGGCCCCTTCAAGTAACGGCTGCTAACGTTCCCCTGGCGCATGCAGGCTCGGCCTCCGCGTGCGGCGGCGGCTGACTGCAGGCCTTTTTAAGTTCCCCCGTAGGCCGGGCTCTCTGAGGGAAACTTACAGAAGAGGAGTTAACATCGGGAAGGGCGGAGTTGTGACCTTGCTAGGGCGGGACGTGACCCTTTCGTGCCTGTCCTTTTAAATTAAAGAGGAGGCCTCGGCGATTGCCGATTCCTACCCCCGAAGTATATTTATTTCCGATGCACGGCGGGCTTTCACGAGTGGGTCACCTTATTTGGCTTTGCGGTCCTTAACAACGGAGTGTGAACGGAAGTCCCGTCTTATGCAGAAGGAGGTGTTTGATCCCGTAGGAAGGTCGAAGGCCACCGGGATTCTCGCAGTGTTTGATATGAACCGAATGGGGAGACGGCTTGTACATTCCTTGTTGGTAGGACTCGACGAACCCCTACCACGTTGGCCATCACAAGTGGGCGGACAGGGCACCCACGGACATCTCTGCACCAGCAGCATGTTCTTGAAATGTGGATTGGGTCCTTGGCCTGTAGACTTGTAAAGGGACTGGACTACTCGTGCGTTTTCTCTGAAACTGTATGCAGCTTAGTTATCTGATTCTTGACCACAAACCTTTTGTCATAAGTGTCGAGGAAGCGGAGGAGTTTCTTCTGCTTTTTCTAATCTCTTCCAAGTACAGGAAAAAAAAAGTAGGCTGTTGAGGAAGCTGCCAAGGATGTTTTTGTATTTATTGTAATTTATGTTTTATTGCTTTGCTTTGCCTCTTATAGGATAAGCAAGAGCATGCCTGTAGGCAGTGGGAGGTTTTATGTATGCATTTGCCCTTCTGGAATTCAGGCAATGCAGTGGGATTGATAGAAACCCCTCCTGTGTTTAACTCTGTTTGCAACCTTTTTTTTAAAAAAAAACAACAACAACAGGGTTCAGTCTCAAACTCCAGATGAAAAAGCCTCTCCTCCATTAATAAGATCAAGCATTACTTTTTAGTGTTACTTTAAGGGCTGGGTCTGGGACTGTCATCTAGTGGGCATTTCAGGAATGTGGAGGAGGCGCCAACTCCTCAACAGTCATGGGGGAAGGGTTGCATTCTCTACAACCCTAAATGCACACTAATAGTACGAGTATTTTACTTGCGCTGCACGTACAAAATAATAGTTTGAATCTGCTTCAATAGAATTTAGACATTTGAAAATTACAATGCCTAGTCTATGTGTGTGTTTGAATGAGCTACATTTAGCAGAGAATAATTAAAGGTATATGGAATAATGTACCCTTTGTGTGTATGTTTATTCTCATTCTCCCCCAATAATGTACTGCTAATGTGCTAAGAACATCAAAGAAATAATAGACAGCTTGGATAGGAAGAGTATCTCTTCTCAGCTTTATGTAACTATGCATTTGTAATTTTTATTAGCAAAGAGTAGTGAACTGCAGAAGTTATTCTGCCAATAAATTATGTGGAGTGCTCTCGCAATAATTAGTGCACTTTAACTTCAGCTTTTTTCTGAAAACAAAATGTCATTTTAGAAGGCCATGTCAAATTTCATTAGATAAGAGTTGCATTATGAACTAATTTGCCTACTGTGCAAAAATATAATCAGTAATAATTGGGTTTGTATATTTCTGACTTCAAACTACATTATGCCTATGTATACCAAATATGTAGTAGCATAATTGAGTTTTACATGACAGTTCTGTATTGTTTGAATTAATCTATTTCAGATTTAATGATTTTGTAATATATTTTGTGCAGATCAATTCTTAACTGAATCAGTTGTTTCACCTGATATGACAAACTGGTTTGTGATTTGTACTGTTCATTTTGTAATGCCAAATCTATAAATAGCAAAATATAAGAAACTGCCTAGACTGAATGTCCAATTATTTTTATATTCTCTTTCCTACACAATATTCATATCATGGTACAAGTGCTTTTCCCTTGTCCAAATTTGTCCTTGAAATTATTTTTTTATGTGGTCAGCTAGGCTGAGGAATTACTGAAGCATATCACCTATGATCTTGACCAAACAGCAAGGAATGTTAAATACCAGTGTGCCATTCAATTGTTCTGGTAAATGTTTAATTATTAAATGTTATTCTGAATTTATCCATGTATTTTTCTATAGATGGCAACTGTGTGTTTCCCTAGAAACAATCATTCATGAAGTATGTCAGCACCTACTTTGATACTTTCAATAATACCCCAAATGCTACTATAGGAATTACTTAAATTTATGATGGGTCATAGACCCAAGTGACATAAAAGAAATTATATAATGTAAAATAAACTATAGCATATACAGTAAAAATCTGTACTCGTGTTTAGACTACTGTCATCAATACATGAATTCTATCTGCTACTTTTTGACAGCAAGAGTTTCCCTGGAATCTATTATATGCCAAAAGACACTGTACATAGAATTTGTTTGTCCAACCTGAAAGTAGAAGGTGTTTTAATTAGCTCATTATAAATGTCTTAGTAAAATTACAGTAAAACAGAGCATGACTCTGTAATTCAATATTCCCATCTTTATAAGGACAAAGCTTTCCATCGTGTGGGGTTTTGCCATATTTACTCTCCCAACTTTGCAGATATTACTGTGGTAGTGTGAAGGCCTTCTGAAACACATTTATAAGTTGATCCAAACATAATGCTAGCGAGAAATAAAATTCCCTGTGACCCAGTCAAGCTCTGATCATGTTAACTAGTTGACTAATAAAATGTCTGCAAGCAAATAACCAAGCTCAGAGATCACAAAGAACTCCATATCGAATATCTTTTCTTTGAACACATCGATTGCCTGAACTTTCCTGGATATCCTCACCTCTCTTGAACTAAGAAAATTTTACTTTGTATAAATCACACAAAATATGGCTACTCTTCATAAATTGATTTACTACATTCAGTATTATAGTATTTGTATTTGCTTCCAAATTTGTGTGGGCTTATAAAACAAAGGAAAGAAAAACATGACATCCAATAAGTCAAGATAAAAATAAGGTAAATATGAAACTGAGTAGAACATTTTTGCTTTCACTATTCTGAATCCATGAAGGAGGAAGCCATTTTGATCTCCATTGGGAGATTGTTCCACAGGACTGGCACTACTAAATAGCAACACCTTTCATTTTAGTTCCCTTCTGCAAGGGGAATGGGGAATAAGAGCAGTTTTCCCTTTATAATCTTACCAGATGGGTCTGTTCGGGTTAAAGTAAGCAGATACCTAAATGCCAATCCATAAAAAGATTTGCAGGTCAAAGTCAACATTTTAAATTGTATCTAGAAATCAATTGGTAGCTGGCCAAAAGTTCTTGGCACATGCAGATGTGACATGCTGAAATTGTTCTGAAGTGTTTCTGATATGTACATGACAAGAAATATGTCAAAACAAAAATGTTATATACTACTCAGTCCTTTTAAAGATAGGCTGCAACCATATAATCGTTTCCACTGAACATAAGAATAACAAGCACCCTTGTCATAGTGCTATGAACAGATGTCCTAACTTTCAGAGATGCATGATAGATATATCCAATCTTGGTTAGACATAATGTATACATTTTCCTTTACATTCTCTTCTAGAGTTAGAATCTACGGCCCTCCAGGATGGCAAGTGATGAATATTGCTGGAATTTGTTAATTTGGCAGCAATGAAATGGCTATGATTTCATATTGCTGGGCAGTTTGACACTAATCCAGTAGTTTTCCGCATAATACATTGTGCCCTTATTTTTTTAAGAACCTGGTATGGATTGTAAATTGCTTAATTTGAGAAATTAGGTGTTATCTCTATTGTTTCCCGAGGAAATTTAAGAAGCGTGAATGATATCTCCTTGTTTTGCAAGGCGCAACTGCCAAAGCAAGAATGTGCTTTAGCAGTCAGTTTTGAAAACACACAGCTCTCCTGTAAGATTATAATGACTGAAGCTATTGAGTCAGCCAAATTATCTACACCTTTAAATAGTACTGTAGTGCCTGCCAAGAAAATATAGATAGGGTTGTAATTTCCTATGAGTTGGTCATTATTTAGAGGAGGAGCATAAGGGTGTGCAAAATATTTCATGCACAGACCAAATCCAAATAATGAAAGTATTCTGTGATTCAGTTCAGCCAGACTATGACCCACCTTGAAGAGTCAGATGAACATTAAGCCATAACGTGTTTGGTATATTAAACAAAACCCATTTTCTAGTTTTTGCACACCTCTAGAAGAGTAAGGTGAGCTTACTTAACACAGGGAGGAAATATACAGACCTTTGCAACAATATGTGGCCTTTTGTGTAAGAGAACTTTGTTGCTTTTCTGTGTACAACCACTAGGAAGTAGAGTTGTTCTGTACAGTTTAATCCTATAAAATCAGTCAAAGGATTAGTATTCTGTCTGACAACTTAGTTTATCTTCAGTTCTATCTTAAGACAATGACAGGTATTTGGCTAACTGAAGTTTAACAGGCTTGGCATATGTGCATGGAATGGTTCTAGGGGTTTGAAAGTATTCACGAGAATTACATAGGGTTTTTTTCACCTAATTCTGAGGAAATAAGAATTATTCCAGGTTATCTGGGATACATATTTTTATTTATATCCCTTTATTAATTTTATAAATAACTGAAGGCAGCAAGTTGTTTTTATAAATAACTCAAGTAGTACCTAATACCCTTTCCTCTTCCTATTTCCCTCACAACAGCAATCCTATTAGGTGGATTGGCAGAGAAAGAGTGACTGGTCCAGATAGTTTGAGCAATATGATCTAACTAGTGCAATGTCATAATATTATTGATAAAATATTCAAAATTTAAGTAATATGTGTTTATCTGAATACTGTAATGTCTTTATATTTTGTAGTCTATAACACAGGTTTCAAACGCTCTGCATCATGTGACATTTGTGATGCATCTGGCTTGTGGGCCACTAGTTTAACTGCCCTGGTCTACACTATATAAGTTTTAAATTTAAATAAACTTAAATAAATTTAAATAAATCATTTTTCTCCTTTGATGTCACGAACTACGGTGGTGACATCAAACTTTATAACAGTTTAGATTTATTACCAGTGCCTAAAGCTTTGACACTTGTATACTAGTATCAAGGGGCATTGGACAGGGTCAAAATTAGGCATTAAATTTGGGTTAAAGGAAATATGCAGTATTTCACAATTTCACAAGAATAAAATGGTTTCCAAGAAGTTGGTAATATAAATTGCCAAGAATCTATAAAATTCAAGTTAGTTTACAAATTCAAATAGTAATTTCTGACTTTCCACATGTTGTCATTGTTGGTATATTTTTATGTTATTTTTAAACATAAATTTTTAAATAAGTAATGAGGTTGATAATTATATTATTTAATTAAGCTACATTATAGATATTGTACAAAAGTTTGCACATTCAGTTAAGTTTCCTTTTTTGATATTGAAATGTAGTACAGCATGCCCTCTTATTTAAAAAAATGATGAAATTCACTTAATACCTTATTGTATTCCTTTTGGCAGGTTTGAGTGGGACAAACTTCTGGAGAATGTGCATTGTTTGATCATAAGTGTGACAAAAACTGACAAGCAGGAAGCTTATGTACTCAGGTAAGTAAATACAATTCCTGTACACAATGCATAGTCTTGTTTTTAATGTATTACACTTTTACATAAATATTAATTTACTTGCTACAAAAGTATAAAGTGATGTGCAATGTACAGGTAGTCTTCAATTTAACAACATTCATTTAGTGACTGCTTGAAGTTACAATGGCCCTGAGGAAATACCAGTTGCTCAGTTAGCCTTCCTGACTAACTGGCTAGGATGTCATTGATCCCATTATGTTAATTAATACTTCCATGTTGATGGGAAGTGTTCCCCTGCCTCAAGTAGGTAGTTGAAAACATTATTGAAGAGATCATAGCATGGTATGCTATGCAGTTTTAAGGAAACTAATTTTTTCAGTTTATGGAGAAAGTGGCTGAAAAAGAGTAACGCTGCAGCTTCTGACACATCTGGTTAATACTGTCCACACCCATTTTTAAACAGCTTTTGGCAAGGATATACAGAGGTTAAGATGGTTGTCTTAAGGATAACTCATGGTGGAAATTGATATAGGCTTTTGTTCTGGAGAAATATGGCCTGAGTATTTTACCTAGATTTCTGTGCAACTTCTAGTAACATTTAACACTGACTTTATCTGAACTTTCTGATTGTAATGTGTCTTGGGGATCCCCTAGCCCTTATGTTCAGAAAATGTCAAAAAATGTGGTGCTGCGGAACTACTAACCACTGTACAATGTCCCATAGGTTTTCATTTTGTCCCACAAAATCTAGATGATAATTGAGGTAGGTGGGACTCCGATTTAAAGTGGGACTGTTGACTTTATCATCCATTTCTAAAGAACAATACTATTGAACCCTGAATGAATTCAATAGTGATCTAGATGAGGAACAATACAGTGTTGAATTATTGGATTCAATTTTCTGGTCCTTGAGGACTGAGGTTCAAACTGTTCTGGAAAAGTTTGGTGACAGTGAAAGATCTGTGCTAGTTAGCAGTACATTTTAAGGCATTTGCACTGAGTTTTCAAATTCTATATGGCTTAAAACTGGCTATTTCAGAAACTGCTTTTTTGTTGTTAGAAACTTGTCTGACAACTAAGAACTACAGGATACGCCCTTTTGAAACTATTCCACTATTGGAGGCTTACCTATTTGGCAGAAAGAAAGGTCATTCTCTGAATAGCTCTCAGACTACAGTAAAACCTAATTTTTACAGACTCCCAAACAGTGTAAATGTATCCCTCAATGTACAACCACAATTTTTAAATATTCTCAGTTTTTGTCAGTGTTCTTGTTTTGGAAAATGGGATTGAGAATGAATTTTCAGTATCAAACTGTAATAGAAAATGTCACAAAGGTGCTTTTCAAAAGGCGACTGGACTTCCTTAGTTTTTTTCCTTGAAAACATTTTGTTTCTCATGCAAGGAGCTTTTTCGGTTCTCTTCAAAGAACTGAAGAAACTTCTTGGATGAAAAACAAAACATTTTCAAGAAAACTCTCCAAAAAGTCCAGTTGCACTTTTGGAATAACCATGACTTGGATGATTGAGAATCTCCATAGACATTTGCAATAGAAAATGTTCTTTTTTTGTGTAGTCCTATCACATAGCTAGAATCACTTCATTAGACTCCCTTATAATATAGATCAGAGTTTTAAAAAATGCTTTCTTAACTGTTGATTATATTGTATGTGATATGGTAGATACTTTTCACAATTGGGAAGGGCGGTCTAAAAACACCTTATTTTTAACTTGTGGACAAATACTTAATGATCATTTTTTTCAAACTGCATCTGCATAGTCAAAAAAGACTTTCATTTCAGCATTATAATAGAGTTTTCTATGTTGTTTTATTAAAATATTAATATAATCAGTATTAAATGTTCATTTTAAAATGAAGATGTTAATGTATCATATTACTTATTAATATTTTGAAAGAATACTAACATCACTGTAAGTACAACATATCCACATCTCAATTTTATTTCTTTGAACTTGCGTTGTATTGTCTGAATGTTTTAAATATTCATGCAGTTTGAAGTTTGTCAGCTATACCTATTCAGGTAGCATGTAATGAAAATAATCATTATGTATTCTAGCAATGAAGAAAATTGGATGTTTCCCTAAACAATTGCATGAAAAAGTGAAAGATATCAGAACTGAGTAAAATTCAGCAAGAGGAATTTATTGTTAAATATTGCTATGTAATAATCTACAGCACCTTGATCAATAATTGATACTAGGTTCATATGATGGTTAAGCAAGCTAAGAATGTGATAGAATTACAGAACTTAAGATTGAAACCAGTTTATTATTTGTTGTAATGCTAGATACAATGAAATGTCTATGGAGATTCTCAGTCATCCAGGTCATGGTTGTCCCAAAGGTGCTTTTTCAAGAGGCAACTGGACTTTCTGGTTTTTCTTTGAAGACATTTTGCTTCTCATCCAAGAAGCTTCTTCAGTTCAGTTGATCTGCATTTAAAAGTCAAAGGCTACTTTTGATGACACAAAGTCCACATTTTGGACAGAGGGGGCCACTGGTTTGAAAGAGGGGTCAAAGGGACCATATATGTCAAAATTGAACAGCCCTCTCTCAGCATAAGGGAAGGGATATGACATCATCTATCTCCAGACTACAACACAGACATCCTCGATCTCCAGTCTAAAGTACAACACAGTCCTTTCACAGTTCCAAGAAGGTTCCACACCCATTTGCACCACACAGGTGATCTTGAGGACACAGATAATCCTCCAGGTGGCCTCAACCACTCTGTAAAAGAATGCAAATGACCAGCTATCTGCAAGGAGTATAAATCCTTCCATTCCCCACCACCCGGTCTGAGCTGAAGAAGCTTCTTGGATGAGAAATGAAAGTCTTTAAAGAAAAAACAGAAAGTCCAGTTGCCTCTTGAAAAAGTGTTTATAACCTGCTGCTCCTCCAAATAGTTCAAGGTGGATTACATGGGACTCTCCTTAATGTTATCTCAGTAACCGTGTTATCAAATAGATTCAGTTGAATTAATAGCCTAAGTTATCCAAAGAGTTCCATGATTAAGGATTCAAACATGGTTTAATACTCTAACCATTAATCACCATTCTGATTCTAACATTTACCACAATATCTGTATTTGAAATCTGTTTTAATGCATTATGACATATTTCCTTACCTCAGGATTACGTAAGACTTATCTGTCTAATCAGAGTTGCCCAGTTGGGTGTGGAGGGATGAAAAGGGACAAATGATGAAAGCAATATCACTGTAGCATAATGCAAGTTTGACCTTTTTTATGTGTTGCATGCATTTTGCATATCATAAAGTGGGCAGTTTGTATCACAACAGCACTGTGCTACTTTTGTTATTTTGATGAAAGCATCAAAGCCTGCAGGAACTTCTTACTCTAGAAAACAATGGAAAGGAATATCTCATGTTGCACCATTTATACAAAGAGTAGTTGTATTGCTAGATTTAAATCAAATCTACTTGATTTAAAGTAGATGAGCTGTGTATGAGATGAGCCTTTTCATATCTACAGAATTCTGAAGGAACAGAAGAGATCTATATTGACTAAGCCAAGATTTTATGTCTCTAATTCCTAAGCGCTTAAAGAAGTTTTAAGGGACTGCTATCAAATAGATTTAGAATTTCCAAAATCCATTCAGATATGAAATATATTGATTATATCTTTGTGTTTTTCAGTGAGAGTAGCATGTTTGTCTCCAAGAGACGTTTCATTTTGAAGACATGTGGTACCACCCTCTTACTGCAGGCACTGGTTCCCCTGTTAGAGCTTGCTAGAGAGTACTGTGGGTTTGACTCCATTCAGGTAAGAAAAGAAAAGAAAAAAAGAAAACAATATTCTGAGAAGTCTTCCAAGTTGCTAAATATCAGTTATATTTTAAATAGTATATTAACTTGTTTTTTGTAAATGTTTACAAAATATATCAGTAGAAAATGCTGAGCATCTAATAGCAATTTATTATTATACAATATGTAAGAAATGTTTTTCAGATTAATTCCCTAATATTTCTGGGATTTTCATATCTCATTCATACTCTTGTCTTTCTTGCACTATGTATTAATCTTGTCTCCACTCTTGTATGGTCATCTGAAGGTTGCTGGAGATGCAACCTCTTTCAGTCATCAAAAGTTTATGCAGAAATACACTTAAACACCTTTCAGTGGAGTATCAATGTTTCTGGGATCTTGGATTGGCGAGTGTCTTAACACAAAGCCCACAAACATTCCTGCTTTTAGGATGACATACAGTACAAAATCAATATTGGTAATAAGTTTATTGGTGACAAATTATCAATTTGCCCAATATTTTTTGAAAGTTTTTAAACTTATTTTACCCCACTTCTGACTTATAAAATGCACTCCTCCACAGTATGACTTTTGACTAATATGTCTATCAAAGGTTATCTGAGATAGCTCATCTTCATAAAGATGAAGTGGAGATTCAGGTTTTTTGTTAGATTTGAGTTGGGGGCAACAAGAGGAGAAAGTAACGTTTTCTTGAAGATGCTGAATAAAAAGATACCATACTTGTAAGACATGAGATACCAACTTCTAAGTGGCAGCACAGGCTTAATCAGATAATCTATATTCATAGTAAAGATGAAATAAGGATCCTGCCTCAGATAGGCTGGCTTTAAATGATACCAGCTTAAGGTGGGGGATATTCAGCTGATGATATTGGAGGCTTCAGTATGAGGCTTGCAAAATGGTTAGGAGGAGAAGGAAAGATCTTAAGCTAATTGGCATATCTTTAACTAAAGTTCTTGATTCTCCTTTTCTATACTCCTCCTGAAACTTGCAAGCAAATGCTTTAAGAACATTGTTCATATTCTTAAGTACTTCCTGACTAAAAAAATCCAGTTGAAAAAATGCTGATATATATTCATTATGTTCTTAAATATCAATTCTGTTTTTCATTGTACAAATATGTCATGGACCAATCATTTTAAAGCTTTATAATCACAAAATAGATTATCCCTATTTGAAGGAAGAAAATATAAAAACTGTTGCTATTTCAGAGTTATTTACCATACAAATATGCATAACCATACCAGTCCTCTACCTTTTCTGGTTTTAAGTAAAATATAAATCACACTGATGTACCAAGCAGAACTTGTATTTTTGTCTCTTTAGCTTATTTGTAACACCAGGAATATTGGGGATGGGGAGTAATATGTGAGACTTCAGATAATCTTAAAAGCATAAGAGCATTGAAAGATAAAAATAGTATATAGTTGAAAAATTTTGTCCAGTTGAAAATAAATGTTATTCTAACGATGCCACTTTTTAAATACTTATACTCCATGCAGGTATCTTTTATATAGCAAATTATATTCTTTATGAATTTCTAAGAGATTACTGCATTCATATATCTAAGGACTAGCAGGGTACCCATACTTTACTATGAAACTATATGATCGGGCAAGTTTTGGGGGATGAAAATAACGGGAAAAATTGTGCCTCTGCCTACCAGCATCCATTGGTATTCATCTGGCTAGTGTCCTATCAGTGTGTGAGAGAGTTCAGGGCACTTTGGAAATTGAAATAGTATTTGCTGTGTGAGCAAGAAGGGGAGACAGCAAGAAGGGAAGCCTGGTTGTGGCTTAGCAGTTGGAACAGATTTTTTTTCAGGTGTGGAGGGAGAGAACAACTCCTTAGCATCAGAGCGTGTTAATAATAATATAGGAAATACTAATGTTCTGGATGTCATTTCGAAAAATCCTTTGTTAGTGAGCACCTAAAAGCCAAGAGGAACATACGTGCCAAATTTCAAGTTTGTAGGCTTTGCGGTTCTGGAGATTTTGTGATGATGCGTGAGTGGTATTTCGCTTTTATATATATATAGATACATGCATGTCTATATATGTATACAGTGGTAAAGCCTTATGTAGTAGATAATTTCTTTTTGTATAAGAATTAAATTGTGGAAAACATACTTATTTTATTTGAACTCTTGTTCCCCTCAGAGCTTCTTTTATTCACGTAAAAATTTCATGAAGCCTTCCCACCAAGAGTACCCACATAGGAATTTCCAGGAAGAAGTAGAGTTCCTTAATGAAATATTTCCAAGTAAGTAAATATATTAATATCTCTTCAATAAATATAAATGTAGTAATATCTCTTCAGTTTACAATATTGTAAATAAAATCTGGCTATTCAGAATGTTTATGTGTAGGAGACTGTTCAAATTAGTCATGATTTCATGGCTAAATGATTGAAAGATAATAAGTAAAAATAATAAAGCAGAAGGTTGCTCTATCAAGTACAGCATTTTATTTAACTTTTTCAAAACAATTATCCATGAAGAGTTTTACAACTGTTCTGCAACAGTGATGTAGTATTGTTGCTATAACTAGTTTATGATAGTAAGAATGAAAACGCCATTTCTAACTGAAGCTTGATTTAATACACAGTCAGACCTTGCTTTTGACATGATATATGTAATAGATGTATACGCTAATAGTTGTGTAGCATGCATTTTGTTGAAATACTGTAGATCCTTCTACCTAGTAATATAGAAAATGGTTGTTAAGTTAAAAAATAGAGGTGTGCATTATTTGGATCTGAAGTGGCAACAGGTGCTTTGGATCCAACATGAGCATGCTGTGTACCTGTTGGTTCCTTAAAGAAGCTGGGTTCACATAACTATTTACTTGAGTGTAAGAGGTAGTGACAGAGTGCATTGCCTGGTTAACTCAAAGACTGTTTTCATGGGATGTGTGGTGTGAAAGATTGAGCTCACCACCAAGACTGAGTAGACATTTCCCACCTGGGATTCCAGGTGCTATCTGAAAAGGAGTGTTAAAACAGACCTATCCCCTCTTTAATTGGAGAATGTTTCCTAAAACTAACCCAAAATGAGCATGGGTATGGGTGTGTCAAAGGAGTCAAATCAGGAAGACAGCAAGAGACTGGGAAAAAGAAACCAACAACCCAAAGGTAAGCACCTAAGCAACAGTGTCCAGACAGCAAAAGATAAAGTAATTATTGGAGCTGAAGGACCTGCTGAGAGAGGAGGGCGCCTGACCAGTGTCTACAAAACCAAGCAAGTCTGCAAACCAAAGTAAGCCCATTGTGTGCAGCAGCCCAGGTGCAGAGCACTTCAAACCAGTTCCAGAAACAGAGGGCTGGGAGGGAAAGAAAAGCCTGTTTGCAATCTACAGAGGAGTGAGAAGAAGTTCCCATGTGAATAGATTGGGATTGGCTACAAAAACTAAAAACCTGGGAAGAAAGGAAAGGTTTAAAGAGCTAAGAAAGAGTTAAAATGAGAAAACATAGTGCTCTAAACCATAAAGATTGAGCCACAAGCATGGACATTTTTAGATTAAATGAAAGAAATAGTTGTAAATGTAACTAATAGGAAGGCAGTTGAATAAGATAAGTAGGAAAATAGAAACAAGTATGGAATTAGCATTAAAGTAAAGAAGAGGATTTTTGTACAATAAAACAATTGTTTTAATGTACAAAATATTGTTCTGTACCATATTAAGAAAAACCCTAACATGGCTTCGGTATTTACTCAAGGAAAGGTATAACTTCTTTAAGGAACCACTGAGAGGCTGAGTAAATATACCTACACCAGACCCAAAGCACATTTCCTGCTTTAGAAGAAAATACTGTACAAGAAACTATGGGCTACTTATTATAATATAGTAACTATAGTAAATTACTTTGATACCGATAAGTATGGTATAGCTATAGTTTTTATTTCACAACATACTTTTTCTTCCAAGTGCACAATCCATTCCTTTTCTCTTTCCTCTTCTTGACAAAAAAGATGTAACAGTAAATATCTAAAGCCAGAAAACAATTCATTAAAAGCATTTATTTGTATTGTACAGTCTTCCACGATTTCTTTATGAGTTACAGGATGCTATATAGATCTGTATGTTCATATAATCAGATTTAATCCAGGAATTACGATATAAGAGAAAGTTTTTTTTATGTGACCACTTTTCATTTTATTTATCTGCCACAGATGGAGCAGCATACTGCATGGGCCGTATGAATTCTGACTGCTGGTAAGTTTGCTTCTATCGGTGTAACTTTTGGAGCAGTATAAATCTGTTACACCAGTTTAGAATGTTTTTTTCTGAAATGCATTTTTTAAAACAGGTATTTGTACACTCTGGATTTCCCAGAGAGTCGAGTAATCAATCAGCCAGATCAAACACTGGAAATTCTGATGAGCGAGCTTGATCCAGCAGTTATGGACCAGTTCTACATGAAAGATGGTGTTACTGCAAATGATGTCACTCGTGTAAGTCTTGAATTATGGAATTAAAATAGATTAAGTCTGTGAATAATCGAGCTTTTTGTCTGCACAGCCATTCATTTTCAGGCATTTCTAACAAGTCAGTTCTATGTATAGGTTCACGAAGATTTTGAGGTGGATCCCTTTCTAATCTAATCTTTGAATACCATATCCTTTAAGTAATGACTTTGTTGACTTGTTTATTGTTTTATATCTTTGTTGTGGTTATACCATCCATGTCACTTTTTATGAGATGGCTAGCTATATAAATTTGATCAATAAACAATCTTTTGGAAAGTTGATACAGATAGTCTTTGATTTACAACCATTTGTTTAGTGATCATTTGAAGTTCAACAGCATTGACAAAAGTGACTTCTGACTATTTTTCACATTTATGACCATTGCAGCATCTCTATGGTCACGTGAACATAATTAGGATGCTTGACAACTGGTTCGTATTTATGACGGTTGCAGTGTCCCAGAATCATGTGATTACCTTTTGTGACCTTTAGATAACCAAAGACAATGGGGAAGCCGGGTTCACTTAACAATCATGTTACTAATTTAACAACTGCAGCAAGAAAGATCATAAAATGAAGGCAAAACTCACTTAACAACTGTTTTATTTAACAACAGAAATTTTGGGCTCATTTGTGGTCTTAAGCCGAGGACTACCTATACGATCTGCCTCTTGGCTCCATAAAGATAGAGTTAGATAATCCAAATTTGAATATATTCCAAATTAGGAGTTCTTTCAGCATGCTAAAGTATTTTCTTGACTAATTCATGGCCTAAAACATAATTACGAGTTTTTTTGTGAGAGGGAGGGTAGCTTCAAGTCAACGTTGACTCTTAGCAATTGCCTAGAAGGGGTTTTCCATTCCTTCTCTTTCTATGAAAGAGTGCCTATCCTCGTCACTCAGCTGGCTTTGTGCCAAAGGCAAGACTAGAATTCCCAGGCTTCCAGTTTTTACTGATACTTTAATCATTACACAAAACTCTGTAAGTCATAGTTTAACCTAAAACTAAATAAAGCAATTGGATTAAAGCAGCGAATGGGTCTAATCTTCTAACTAAGCAGTGCTCTTATTTCAGCTCTACACTATCAAAGCTGGTATTTTTTTAAGCATTAGTTTCTAGTTCAGTTTGGTTTTTTTTAAAATCTAGTAAAATACAGAAGTATTGAATTCTCAATACTACAATTCTAACTATTCCAAAGCTGTAGCTCTGGGGCAATTAATCCTTCATGTCAGATGTTTAGTTACTTTTGTTTTGCTTTGAGAAGTGTTACATCTATAAATATAGAAAAGACCTTAGGTGGGATTTTATCACCTAGTTAACAGCTAGTTACTTTTTCTTACGTTTCTTTCACTTTACTACCATATACATATTATATAAACATGGTTTATGCAATTCAAAATTAACAAAATACAGTGTACTTCAAGGAAAACAGTGGTCAACGCTTAACTTGAGAATATTAGCTGGAACAATATTTAATGTTTCATTAAAGATTTAATAATGAAATATCTCTGACAAAAACAAAAAGTAGCAATAAAACCAAATAACATTTTTTTTAAAAGAGCAAAAAATGGTAAAACTGGGCAATAACAAAAAAAAATGGGCACACTATTCAGAAGGGCCTTCAACCACCTTAATAAAGAGCCAGGTCTTCATGACTCTGTAAAACAACAGTAAGGTTGGTCTCAGATGGGACCTCATTATCTGAGAGAAGAAAATGATTTGGATGAAAAATAACTGTGGTAGACATAATATGAATCCTCAGAAATAACATTCATCAGTATGAACCTTCTTTATTTTATAGGTGAGTGGAATTCGTGACCTGATACCAGGTTCTGTCATTGATGCTACAATGTTCAATCCTTGTGGGTATTCAATGAATGGGATGAAAACAGATGTGAGTATGATTTTTTTTTCCTCTAAATTCCATTGAGTATTTGCAGAAATAATGTAACTACATTAAAAATACTAATATAGATTATTTATTTTGCTCCTCTCCAGGGAACTTACTGGACTATTCACATCACTCCAGAACCAGAGTTCTCATATGTTAGTTTTGAAACAAACATAAGTCAAACATCCTACGATGACCTAACTAGGAAGGTCATTGACATTTTTAAGCCAGGAAAATTTGTGACAACTCTCTTTGTTAATCAGGTAAAATATCTTTTACTTTGTGAATATGGGACAGATCTTTTAGATATGCTTTTAAAAAAACTCATAAGTTACATAATTGAATAATTGTGTTTAGTTTGGGAATAGAAATCATAACCAGTGCCTATCCATATGGAAGTAAACAAATAACTGAATCTGTAATAATTAAGAAGGGGAATCACCCATCCTCCAATTGGCTAACTTCTTTATCAATTAAGGGAAAGTATTTGAATTTCATCATAACAGGATTAATTGGCATACGTTTCAATGGCTATTGCTATCTCTTTTAATGCAATTCTTATAAATTTATATGGTAAATGTTATGTGACTTCTAGAAATTCAGAAATGTAAAAGTTAGAGGCATATGTATTCTCAGTTATTGTACATATTCTTAAGATAGATGGTTTATGGAACTAGAACTGTTCTGTGGAATAGTAGGTTGCTTCCACCATAACCAGTTTCTCAGAAATCAACAATAGCTGCATAAACACTGAATTCTGGTGTAGTAGTAATTGCTGATTTTAAAGTTACTTAATGTAATTTTCTTATTTTGAATCATTCTTGTAAAACCATAAGTTGCTGATCTTCTTTATGCAACTGATTTGTGAAAGGGATCATCTCCGTTTTACATATCCAGAAGATTGCCGAATATAAATTTAATAAGTAGTCAAGTGCACATAACCTTATATTCTACTTGTTTATTAATCTGGTTGATCTATGTTTCTTGTATTTCTAACAAATATATTCTGTAGCTTTGGGAAGCCAGGAAACATGCTCAATTCTTATTGAGTTCTTAATAGGGTTAATCTGTTAGATACATTATTTTGTACTGGTTTTCCAGGGTTTCTATAATTCCTGAGTTTAGTTAAATCTAGTTAAATCTATATTAATGTCATTTTAAAGTTATTCCTTTCATCTTTCACCATTGTGAAAATAACAATTGCCCCTTTCAAATCGGTTTATTTGCTACTCTATTTTTTTCTTCTGCATAATTTTATCAATCTCAAAATTATCGTGAAACATTTCTCAGCTTATTCTCACACATTCATTCTCTTCTTCTCTTTCAAATAATTATTCCTACCAACTGTGGTTCTTGTCACTCAGCTCACAAACCTGAGTTCATATACATGTAGGACAGTACATGCTATAATAATGCTTAAAGCGCCAGAGCACACTTGTATAGCTGAAGATAGTTATTTCTACACATTGGAATATTTACAAAGCTGACTTTAAATGTTTGATTAGTTTTTTCCAAGATTTTAGTGCCTTTCCTTTCTTCTAGAGCTCAAAATGTCGCACCGTGTTTTCTTCAGCCCAGAAGATTGAAGGTTTTAAGCGTCTTGATCGCCAGATTGCCCAGTTTAATGACTACAACTTCGTTTTTACCAGTTTTGCCAAGAATAAGCAGCAAAGTTGATTAAGAGGAATGAAGAAGAAAAAACGCAAAAATATACCCAATAGAGGTGGTGGTGGTTGCTTTCTAGTAAATGATACAAGGGGCCATATTTTTCATATCCACCTCGTAGTTGCAGAAAGCCCTAGATGTAATCATAGTATAATTTTCAATTGTATGCATTATTATAACAGAGTTTTAGATATATTGCATGAACACTCTCTTCTGTGTTTAGATATTCTATTTCACTTTTGCTGTGAAACTGAAGCGCATGTAGAAACATTTTACTGTATGAGACTCTACAGCATTTATAAAAACAACTCAAATAGGTTTACATGCAACATAGTTTTTCTCCAAGTATCACCTAAAATTCCCCACAGACAAGGATTTCGTCCTCATTAGAATTTCCTCTAGATTTACTTAACTAAAAGACTTCATTGCCTAAACTTTTTTCATTTGTGTGCTGTAACAAATTTTAAAACAATTATTGAATGTGTCGTTTCTAATTGGCACATTTTGCAACAACTGAATGACAGATTAAACTCAAACTTTAAGATGTTGAAACTGATAGAACATTTAATGGGATATTTTCACTTAAAAATATTGAACAATTTTTATCACATTGGATCTGCATATAATTCCACAATGAATTGAAGTGGCAATTTGCTGTGGTTAGCACATTACCTTTTCATCTATGGGTGAGTGTATTTGCTGATTTGTCAACAAGTTACTTTTGACAGTTGTGTAATTTTTTGGCAAACCCATTCTTGCTCCTTTGTTTAAAGGCAACCCATAGCAATTGGTGGCAGTCGTTGGACATCTGTTTAAGTATATAAACAAAATGTTGACAATTAAGAACACAGTTGATTCCAGGCTTTTCACAGAGATCAGATGCAGTTTTGACATCTAGGAACTTAATCAGTTAGGAGATTGGTGCGCTTTATGGTAATTTTAACAGAGAAATTTGGTAGAAACGGTGAAATGTGATTTCAAATTACTGCACAAAATAGCTGCCATTTCTTACTGTGAAATATGCTGGCTCAAATGTAAACTTTATATTAATTCAAACATGGGCCCTTCCACTCTGCAATGTCCTGTGACAACAATGCATGTGATGATTAAGCTAAATTTAGCAATATTGTGACTTCATCTGTGTTTCTTCCTAATTAATATACAGTTCTTTTTTACATGGTGTAGAAGGCATTGGGTGATTTTGCTGCAGTAAGCAAATATGGGGAGCCTAAATACAGTCATGTGAAACATTTATATGTAGTACATTAGTAACAAAATAGACATGGATATTGCTTCATGGATATTAAATGCAAGTTCCTGAGAGAGTATGTTCAGTCACCTCAAATGCTGTGGGATTTCAGCTGTTGAGACCAGCAAGTCTTATAGATGTGTCATTCTAATCCTTGGCTATGTTTTTGATTATGAGTGTTTTGTTCCTTTTGTATTTATAAAGGAAACATTTTTAGTGTTTCTATGTTATTAAACCTGCTTGCTTGGAAATCAAGCAATTGGAACATTTTTTCATACCAAAATCAATAAATGTTGTTTCTGTGTAGCACCGAGCAGTTTATGGTGCTTTTGCTTTTTAAGGGCCAATTTTTCAAATTTTTTATAAAGAGTACTCCAAGTCAATAGCGCTCTTTGACTTGAGATCTGTTCAACTACAGATTCCTTGAAGTAATGCTGGAAATGCAGAATTTACACATAAGCCTTGGATAGAAATAAAGCAGTTCAATGGATCTTCGTGAATTAGTAGGCTGAACAAAATGGGAGGGGGATATGTTTGGTGTTTAAAATTATCTCTGGTGTTAGACATGGAACATTAAAATGTACAAAGATGCATCTGTACCAGAAATCATAATGCTTAAATAAAAGTTTGCTTTCTAAGCTGTTGCAAATAGTAAAAATGCTACTACCCTGACTTAGATAATTCTGCTTTGTATTTATAACAACAAAGCCTTGATATGAATTAACAGATGTTACCTGTATTTTCTCAGTAGTCCCTATGTGCTATTGAATGCCAGGGTGATTCAAGAAGATTAAATCTACTGGAAATGTTACTCTTGTTAATCAAACTAGAACTCTGTTTCTATTCAATGAAAAAGCATGATGATTAAGAATGAAAGCTGATATTAAAGATCTTTAAAAGTATATCAAATTGTAATACTGTATAATCAATATTAGAAAATTGTAAAGCTTCATGATATTTTACTACCCTCTTTAATTTTAAAGACTGGTTTACTGTTCAGAGATGAAAATTTCTGAAATCTTCAAAGCTGAATTTATAGATACACCCGTATGTTGTAGCAAAGTCTTATGTGTTTTACTGCTTATTTTTTTATTTACCATAACATTTTAATTTGGATTAGTCTATATTTGACTTTGCCCCATGTATAAATTTCTGTTTAACAAATCTTACAGGCTATTCCAATCAGTACTCTGTGGTATATAATACATTTGCTAATACGTTGCCCTCATGGCTTCTACTGTAGATTAATGCTCAGGTTTGCAATTGGTCTCTGAAATATAAGTACAAACTTCAAAATCCATAAATTTTCATGTAATTGGACTCCATTGGAAGTCAGTAATTAAGGACATCAAGAGAGGGTTTTAAAAACACATCAAGTAGGAAACAAAATTCAATGAGACACAGACCAAGGTTGGTGAGGGAGTTTTCCAAATCCACCATTGACCCATCACTCCCCATCCATCTCGAGGCACATGTTCCTACCCATTCATCAGCTGTGAGGCATACCAGATGGGGATACAGGTATGAGATTTATATGGGTAGCAAAAGAAATAACGCATGATTTAAAAAATACAGTAGTAGTGCAAAAAGCTTTGCTTTATTAAAGATAGTATATATCAGTAGGTCCTTATTTTTAGATCTTGTCACCAGTTGATAATGGAACCATATATAATTGACAGAGACCTGATTATTTACTGTGAAGTAAATTTCTTGGATAACTCAGAAAAGTATAAATATTACCTATGACTTTGCTCTGGCAGTGTTCTAATATACTGATTGAAAACGTAAAAAAATTCTGATTATTCTTTCTTCAGTATTGCTTCCCCATCTGAGGAAATTTCAGGGACTGAATTTCTGCCTTTTAACTTTGGTTAATTACTGACTTTCACAATCTGTGAAGCAGCTAAATTTATTCCCACAAATTTGTCTGACTTTATTAGCTCCATTTTCTAGTCCAGACATGGTGGACTAAGATAAAATGTGGTTGGGTAATCTTTAGTTCAATATTTCGTATGAGTCTAATCAAAATATAATTGCCAGGACCAGAATTGCACAAACTAGATTAAAGTGTTCATTATAGTAGTCCTTGGCATACAATAAGTGGAACATGCCCATTACAGTCGTATATCATGATGGTTGTAAAAAAGGGTCATGTGATTTTTACAGGGTTTTTTTGTGGCAATTGTTAAAGCAAATGTGGCAGTGGTAAAACAAGTGAATCCATTGTTTATTATAGTGAGATTTTGCTGAGAACAGTCACATGACCACAGGATGTTAATAGTGGCCATAAAGTGGCTATGTTGGTAAGAGCCTCTTGAAGTGTGGTCATGTGATTGCAGGAGTGGTGGGGAACTGACCATCCAAATTTCAAAACCAGATTGTAGGTTCTGTTTTCCAGATAGGTTATAACTTTGGTCATTAAAGGACCAGCTATAAATCAAGGACTACCTGCATATGGTTCATTATGTTGTGGCAAATCATAATATGATGGCTGATGTATCTACAAAATCTGACTTCAAAACCAAGGAGATTTTTTTTTTTTTAAATGACAATTTAAAATGCTTAAGTTCATCTATTAGGCCATATATATAAACTTAGACATGATAAGACAGACCAAATAAAAGCATATATAATAAATTGGATGCAAAACTTAAAACAACAGGAAGAATTGTGGAACAAATCAATAACATTTACAAACTGCTTTAGAGAGAACATATAAAATGTTTTATAGGTGATATTCAACCCTGTCAATAATTGTTAACAGACAACTCATAGTAATAAATGCTGGAACTATCATGCAACAGAAGGAACACCCAAAAGTATTGAAAATTGAAAAAATATACACAACACAGTTCAGAGAATCTTAAGGAACAAACAAGGAAATCACTTTTTTCCTGTGTTAAATATAAATTCAGAACATAATAAAAACATTTTTACTATTTCAAGTTTTCACCAATTTTTCATTACTGGCACATAATTTTTACAGAAGTTGCAATGAATCATTTTGATGACTGCAGCCTTCCATCCTGGGTAAAATGAGGACTCAGATTGTTAATGGCAATATCTGACTGTTAAACCACTTAGTGCTGTAAAGCTATATAAAATGGCATGTGAATCTTAAGTGCTATTGCTATTGTTCATAATCAATTTGTGCAATCTTGCACAAGCTAAGTATATATGACATACTTCTGCCTTTGCACAACCTGCAATTTGAATAATTTGGTGGGTTTTTTTTCTTCAATTCTGGCCTTGGCTGCATTGGTTTAGATAATTTGCTTTTGCACAACCAGAATCAAACTTCCAGTTTCTCTTTAATGTTCCAATTATAAGCCATTGCTAGGTTTTATCTTTATCCACTTTCCCCTTGATCTTTTGTAGAAATTGACCATATTGCTTTTCCTTCCCTGCAATCTGTTCTTTTTTGTGTTACATTATTTTGATATTCATGTTTTGTTTTCTGCACATTCAGTAAGTTTTAATTTTTAATTTACATCAGTGCTTATCCTTGGCTTTTACATAATCAGCCAAGGCATGCTTTTTTCTTCAGCAGTTTGACCTGAAATAAACTTTTGCCTCCATTTCCACAGGGCAGGTATAATCCACATCACAGTGGAGATGTAACACATGGTTAATACTCATTAGCTATTTCTGTCCCAATTGTCCAGCTCAGCTTATTTCCAGTTAATAATTCTAGCAATACATGGTATCACAAGTATGGTCCAGGTTTGATAGTTTTTATCTTAAAATTTTATTTTTAAAAATAAAATATCAAGCCAATCGCTTTGTTGTAGAAAGTATCAGCTACACAACTGCAATAGTATTTCTCGTCCCTAGTGATGCTGACGGGCAGAGAGATATTCTTACAACAAATCACTGATAAAGCAGACGAAACTGATTTACAAAGTGGTTTTGCATAAATAAAATGATAGGATGTGGAACAACAAAGTATAAATCACAGGACAAAGTTAGAGGGAAGTAGTTTTTTTTTCCAGATCCTTAACCACCCTTCTCTAAAAATTAAAATCTGGGAGGCTGCTTCTGATTGATGGATTAAGTGCCACAAAAATCATCCTCGACTCTTAATGGCCATCGAAATTGATGTTCTCCCATCATCTGTCCTTAGCCTAGTCCTCCAGCTATTCGTTGCTACTGTAACTGAGTCCATCCACCTTGCTGCTTGGTCGTCTTTTTCTTCTTCCCTCCACCTTTCCCAGCAATATCGTCTTTTCTTATCTACACTGAGAGCATATGCACCAAAGACAAATTCATTATGTGTCCAATCACCCTTGGCCAATAAAGATTTCCATTCTATTCTATTCTATTCTCCAGAGAGCTGACTCACACCATCTGTCCGTTACTAGGATAATGTAAGCCTGATTCACTTCTATTTCGGAAGAAAATTGTGGGCTAAGAATTTCGCTTCTACCGAATGCCAGAAGAGGGAAAAGCCATGTTTGAAGGCGGACGAGACCGCTTCGGGCTACTCTACGCACTAGAGCGCTTAATCCACCGTTTCCCCAACCAGACTTAAGTCGTGAACAAGCCCCGGTAAAACCAGGCTGCTGAGCTCGACGTTCACGCCACAACCCACCACACAAAACTGCCCCCTCCGACCGCCTGGCGGCGCTTCTGCCTCAGAAAACGCGAGAGGTTTCAGCTTGAGATGGCGGCGGGAGCGTCACGTGAAGCCGGCGGAGGCCCTGGTAGCATGGAGGCGGCGGCGGCGGATGGGACTCAGCAAGAGGAAGAGGTCGAGGTGGGTTGCAAGATGCCTCAGAAGGGCGACCGTCGGGGAAGGGGGGCTTTCTCTCCTTCGGGTTTGCTGACTCTTGATGATGTCGCGGGGCATTTCCCTGCAACCAATGTACCAATGTAATGTACCAACACAGGAGAATATTTGTGGAATATTTGAAATGAGGTGCTCGTTGAGTTCGATGATTTTCTTGCAGACGTTTCATCATCCAAACTAGGTAGCATCAAGGCTACGATGTTACCTAGTTTGGGTAATGAAAAATCTGCCAAGAAGCAAAGAGAGCACCAAGGACCCTTAGCTTTTCAATGTGTTATGCTGCATTAATGGCACACAACGCGTGCAGCAAAATAAGAGCGCTCGCCAGCCCGTTTATAGGCTGGCTTGCATTTACAAAAGAAGGAAGGAAGAGAGAGAGAGAAAAAGAGGAAGAGGAAGGATCTTCGGCCTGTTCCTTACTAACGTGAATATAATTACCTCGGTGTAAGCCCCATTTCACCCGTAAGGAGGCTCTGAGGGAGCGCTGCTGCGTATCGTCCCTGTTTTGAGCCGTCTCGGGCAGTTGAAGTACTCCAGCTTTTCTCAATTTGCAGTCCTCCAGATGTTTTAGACCTTGGTTCCCATAAGCTTTATTAGCAACACTGCCGGTTGGGCTTTGAAAACGTGGCATCTGTCCGTGTTTAGAGAACAGCCGGTTGATTTATGAGCGCTGCTCTCTGGGAACTGAATCCTTTTCTATAGCTTGGAAGGAATCTGGATCTGATGAGAGCTTAGCCCTTTTCCCTTTGAGAAAATGGGAGGGGGAAACACTTTAATTAGGATTATAAATATCATTTCATTTGTATTTTATTTCATTAAATGGGGAAAAACTGAAGGAGAGAATAGTATGTAAGTCAAGGCTCCTGGAGGAAAAAGGTGATATAAAGATTATATTGATTGTGTACTATCGAGTTGTTTGGGGCTCCTAATAACCAAATAGATCGGGGATCCCCAACCCCTGGGTTGCGGCCCACTACCAGGTCATGGCCTTTTTGAAACCGAGCTGTACGAGAGATGGGCTGGTGTGCATGTGCTCATGCATCTCTAGTGTGAGTAGCGGGCCAACGTGTGCACGCCAGCATGCGCACACCATTTGCACAAGTGGAGCTGTGCGTATGCACCTGGTCCACCACCCACTTGGCCTGGTTTCCCTCTTTCCCCCACCCCAAGCCAGGCTGCCAAACCACAAAGCTTATGGATTGGTGATATAGATTTTCTCCATGACAAACAGGAATCCAACAAATGAATAAATTATTTTTTACTGTAAGTCATGTGGGAGCTTCCTGTTCTGTAGCTATGGGTTTTATTTTATATTATTTTAAGTTTTCTGCTGTTTTCCAGGAATCTGGAACTAGCATGCATGGCTTCCAGGGTAGTATCATTCTGTAAACCTAATGGGAAGAATTTCTTCTAAAGCACTTTTATTTTTTCTTTAGTTGGTAACTTAACATATTTACTACCCTTATCGCAGTTTTTGAACAAAATAGAAAGAAGTGGCTTTGATCGCCAAATGAAGAGAACTGCCTTTCTGAATTGCAGGTGTAATCTTTTTAATGGTGCAATGTAGAATGACAGAACATCATTCTATATTCCAATGAATTAATGTAAGTTTGCCTTGTATGTGTTAACTATTAAGATAAGTGAAGCACTATATAGAAGCAGGATAGAAAATCAGCAATTCTGGGGGCAGGGGGGAGGCTGGATTTGAAATACCATGGTTACTTATTTTTCTACTAGATTTTTACCCCACTAAAGACAGCTTACATGGTGGCATACATTACTTTGTACTTTACAGTGACCAAGAAGAAAACAGAACGTGGATCTCTCTGGTGCTAATTCCCATACTATATTAGCTCATTTGATTCTTTAGTGATAAGGGCAAGCCAATATCAGAGGACGACACAAATAAATTCCACAGAATTTTACATTTGGGTGAAATGATTGGATGGCTGCTTTTTCATAGTGTCACAGTCATGCTTAAATACCCATATTGCAACAATGCCTCTGATAATGTATATTTGCAAAGGGGTATATATGCCATTGAACTGTTAAATACATTATTTGAAATGTTTTGTAATTTTCCTCTAGGAACAATTAGTTGTGGTAGAATTGTCTGGAATAATCGATTCAGACTTTCTGGAAAAATGTGATAATAAATGCAAGATTTTGGTGAGTGTTTTTAACATAGTATAAATTAATATATCTTCTTATTAAAAAGTACAATTGTGATTGCATTCAAAATCTTTTAAAATGGCAGTAGTTTAATTTGTTTAACAGAGTGGGCACAAGCGTGATCTTTTACTTAGTCTTTTTTGCTTTTTACAACAAACATTCATTGCAACAGGACACATACTTCCATTCCTTACAACAGACCACATCTTAAAATCTCTCCATACATTTTCCTGTGCTTAATCAGCATTCTACTGAGTACAGAAATACACTGTCTTATTCTAGATTTTTCCACTGTTATATACAACTTGTAGTTATTCGTGCTAATTTCCTCATGAAACAGAACCATCTTGGTCTTAGATACATTGATTTCCAGATCCATATTCCTTACTACAAGTTGTCTAATATGTGCTGCAAAACATTTTAGCTGTCAGCCAACAAATCAAAATCATTTGTATGCAAAAGTATATATTCAGTATGTTCACCAACCAGCATACGTCTAATATAACCACAAGTATTCTTTATACATTTATTCATATTGCACAATCAAAAGAACATCATGTATTTTGGCCCTACTCTCTGTTTTAAGGTTTACTAAGTACTAAGGGAACATCATGTATCTTGGCCCTACTTTCTGTTTTATGATTTACTAAGTATTCTCTTTATTGTCGCGGGTGCTTTATTTCCTTTATATGCCATTGTTATTGCATTTAGCAAACAACCCTGCTAAGCTGAAGCATTCCATAATTGAAACCTGTTTATCATTGGTTTTCTATATTAAAATATACAGCATTTTTCTGCTATTTGTAGATTTCTTGGTGCCTTACAGAAGAACAAAATGCTTTGCTCTGCTTATTTCCTGTTTGCTAAACTCTTAGCTTATTGTCATCTCTTGTACCCTTTCCATCCAAATTTGACACAATTTTCCCCAAGTAAAAACTAGTTAGGTATGGTAAATTTTGGTTAGTAATACTAAAGACACAACAAACAGCGCATTTTATCCAAGCTTGCTCATTCTAGAAAGCATATTCAGGGTACTGTTGTGAATACTCATGATGTCTGGGTATTCCTGCTCATTACAAATGGCAGTGATAAATGTCTGTCTATGCACAAACATTTTGTAATGACATGTCAATTTTCTCAATTTTAGAGATATTACCCGGCTTAGATCATGCTTTGAACTCACTGACTTCCTTTCTCCCAAATGTGCTTCTGTCTTTATGTTTTTAGGGGATTGACACAGAGAGACCTATTTTGCAAATAGACAGATATATCTTTGCTGGAGAATATGAAGGTAAGAAAAGTAATGAATAGCCTATTTTATAAGCTATAATGTAAAGTAACATGAACCTTAAGAACCATCTTACTTTCTTTTTGTCTTCTTTGTAATTTTTTTCTATAGAAACAGAGGGAACCTTCATTTTCTAGTCAATAAATGGATCAAAAATTAACTTACAGTTTAAAATCAGTTATTGCCTCGATTATGTAAAAAATCCTGATTGAGTGACCAAATTTAAAAATAAATCAAGGAAAAGCATGCAATTCTGTGGATAGTGAGGTTAAGCTTAATACTAGCCACATTTATAATTAGCCCTTATTTTTAAATGTGCTCCACATAGGAGACTATTTGAGCCCAAATTGGGACGATATTTATTAGGGCTACAACTGGAAGATACATAAGCTTCCTATCTAAAAACCAAACTTGTTTCTGTTCACACTCGGAGGTAGAATATGTCTCACATATACTATTAATTAGCCTCGGTGGCGCAGTACTGCAAGCTACTCCCACTATAATTTGGTAGATCGAATCCCACCAGGCTCAAGGTTGACTCAGCTTCTATCCTTCCGAGGTGGGTAAAATGAGGACCCAAATTGTTGGGGGCAAGAGGTTGACTGTAAACCGCTTTGAGAGGGTGTAAAGCACTATAAAGCTGTATATATGTCTAAGTGCTATTGCTACTGCTATTAAAATGTCCAGGATTAAACTTAACTTTCTTCCCCTCTATGCTAGCACACCACTTAGATACTGCACTATATACAAGCCTATTGTGTTTGATCTTGGGCTGTAAATAAAATTTGAATTTATGCATGCAATCTTCTAATTCTTTCATAGAATTGAGCAAATATTACTCTTTAAAATAAATTTATATTTTCCCTTAGCAATCTGTTTACTCTTATCCTCAGATACCCTTGGAACATGTGTAGTGTTTGAGGAAAACCATGATCATGGTAAGCAGTAGTTTTATTTTAATTTTTCAGAATCTAAAATAAAGTTGTTGTTTTTTGTAAAAATGAGAAACATTCTGCTTTTTTTCTTGATAGATGTGGAAGGCAATCAAAAATTGCAACTAAAATATAAATGCCACACAATGAAGAAACTAAATATGACGCGGACACTTCTGATTGAGAAAAAGGAAGGGGAAGAGAACATAGGTGATTTTCAAATTCTAAAAATTCATCCTTTTTTTCTAAAACTGCATTTTTTTCTTTCCTCTGTCTAAAATACTCTTTAGGTATATACACAAGATCCCTTAATATCATGTATTGCTTTTTTGCTCTTTTCTGTCCAGGTTTTATATACTCTAATTAGGTTCACGGATAGTTTAAATATTATATTGCAGAATACAATGTTATAAACCATAGCAACATAACAATATTGCTTGTCTAACATCGTAAGCCAATTTGAGCTTTTATGAAATTGCAGCTCAGCAACTCTTCCTGTTATCCTAATGAGATCTTAACCAATTGATCATAATATCCTAAACTATAAATATTTATAAATTAATTACTAAAAATGTTCAGGATTGTTTATGTTCCCACTCCTTAATTGATAGAATCAATTTGAGAAAAAAACAGTGTATGTTCTGTTTGATGTCAGAATAATAATCTTGCAGGTCAGGAAAGGGCAAGAGTCCCATCTACCTTCATTTATCCTTTCTAACATTACCTGCCAGATCTTTTGCAGATTAACCCAAATCTGCCATTACTGGAGTTCAAATCAAGGTTGCCCATCATAAGAAGGACCTGTTACTGAAAATTCATGTGATACAAATATTTCCATTTAATGTTGTATTTCGCTTAGATTTAGAAACCTTAAATTTGGAAGTGGTGTTTTTTCTCACGTTTTGTTGTAGTAGCTCACCAGAGCAGCTATGCAATATGCATTTTTGTAATACAGAATTATCTCAACATGAATCTTTTTAATCACAAGTAACGGCCAAATAATCTTTGAATTTTGCTGTGCAGCATTCTCAGTATGAACATCATTTACAGAGTGATATCATTTCTGGGAAACCAGAAAAGAGGGGAGAAGAGAAGAGCAAGATATGAATAAGGGACGAAACAGAATCTTCAATAAAATGTCATTTGTTTGTTTATTTTCTTCTTACTAACTCCTTCCTGTCTCTTTCCCCTCCTTTTAATTTGGCAGGAGGCGGCATAGAATGGCTAGATCTTAAGGACAAAGACTTCTCATATAGCAGACCAAACATGATTTGCAATTTCTTGTATGAAAAAGATGATGAAACAGCTGAATCCCAGGATAAGCTGGCAGAAGAGTCTGAAGAAGAAGCCAGTGACAAAGGAAACATGGATTGGAATTTGGAACCCGGGATTCCACCTGACATTGCAAAGGATGATGCTGAACCTCTTCTGGATACTCCAGATCCCATCATAGAGAATCCTTCCATAGAGAACAGTCAGAACATTGCTTCAGAAGAGCCTCCACATTGATATACAGCTGTGCTCATAAGTTTACATACCCTGACAGAATTTATGATTTTTTGGCCATTTTTCAGAGAATATGAATGATAACACAAAAATGTTTCTTTCGCTCATGGTTAGTGGTTGGCTGAAGCCATTTATTATCAACCGACTGTGTTTACTCTTTTTAAATCATAATGACAGCAGAAACTACCAAGTGACCCTGATCAAAAGTTTACATACCCCAATTCTTAATACGGTGTGTTGCCCCCTTTAACATCATTGTAATCTTTTGTGGTGTGTGTGGGTGAGGCTCGTTATCTTCTCAGATGGTAAAGCACCCATTCCTGGCCAAAAGCTTCCAGTTCCTGTAAATTCTTGGGCTATCTTGCATGAACTGCATGTTTGAGATCTCCCCAGAGTGGGTCAATCAGGAGACTGAGATGGCCACTCCAGAACCTTCACTGTATTCTGCTGTAGCCAATGACAGGTCGACTTGGCCTTGTGTTTAGGATCATTGTCATGTTGGAATGTCCAAGTATGTCCCATGTGCAGCTTCCGGGCTGATGAATGCAAATTTTCCTCCAGTATCTTTTGATAATGTACTGCATTCGTCTTGCCATCAGTTCTGACCAAATTTCCTGTGCCTTTGTAGCTCACACATCCCCAAAACATCAGTGATCCATCTCCGTGTTTCACAGTAGGAATGGTGTACTTTTCATCATAGGCCTTGTTGACTCTTCTCCAAATGTAGCATTTATGGTTGTGGCCAAAAAGCTCAATTTTGGTCTCATCACTCCAAATGACTTTGTACCAGCAGGTTTGAAGCTTGTCTCTGTGCTGTTTGGCAGTGGGATACTTTGTGGCATTTGCATAGCAATGGCTTTCTTCTGGCAACTCAACCATGCAGCCCATCTTTCTTCCAGTGCCTCCTTATTGTGCATCTTGAAACAGCCACACCACATGGTTTTAGAGAGTCCTGTATTTCACCTGAAGTTATTTGTGGGTTTTTCTTTGCATCCCAAACAATTTTCCTGGCAGTTGTGGCTGAAATTTTAGTTAGTCTACCTGACTCTGGTTTGGTTTCAACAGAACCCCTCATTTTCCACTTCTTGTTAAACACTTTGAACACTGCTGATTGGCATTCTCAATTCCTTGGATATCTTTTCATATCCCTTTCCTGTTTTATACAGTTCAACTACCTTTTCCTGCAGATGCTTTGACAATTCTTTTGCTTTCCCCATGAATCAGAAGTCAGAAACATCAGTGCAGCACTGGACAAAAGATGCAAGGGCCTGTCAGGAGTCCAGGAGCACACTCATTACAAGCAAACAGATCACAGGTGAGGATACCTTTAATAGCCGTTCAAACCCCTTTGTGCCAACCTGTATGTGTATGTGTTATCAGGCCAAAATCACCAGAGTATGTAAACTTGGGTCATTTGGGTAGTTTCTGTTGTCGTTATGATTTAAAAAGAGTAAACACATTTGATTGATAATAAATGGCTTCAGTCATACACTAACCATGAGTGAAAGAAAAGTTTATGTGTTCTCTGAAAAATGGCCAAGAAATCATAAATTCTGCCAGGGTATGTAAACTTATGAGCACAACTGTAAGCTGATTGAGCAGCAATCACTATATATTGACTGATATCTGATTTGTACATATTATCATTAGAAAGACTCTGAATTTGTATCCAAATTATTTTGGGAAAGTTTTGTTAGGATCACATTCCTTTTGTGATGTTGATCTAATACATTTCCCAAGGTCTCTGTACCTCTTCGTCAAAGGAATTGGAAAGTGGAAAGAGGCTTCTGTTGAACTTATTTTGATTACAAATTCCCATCTCTTGCCTTCTCCCAGTTACTTCTTTTGCTTATTATCTTCTCTGGTGAAAAATTTTGGGGAACTCAAGTTTGTTTTCTATTCTGTAATTTTGATACAATAAAAGATGCAACTCTAATATGGACTTGGATTTTTCCTTTTGACCAATATAGCTTCCTTTGCTTTTTATAATGTAAAATCATTTATCACATTTTACAAACTGGCTAAAAAAAAATTATATATTTTCAAGCAGCAACCTCCTTGCATATATGTATAAACAGGAGCACAATGAACTGTTAATCCCTTCTGAAACTTAAGTGGAACGCCATGAATAAGACATTGCCCAAATAAAATTTGACCTAGAAGCAGGAGATAACACAGTACAAAAGCATGATTTCCTTGGCTCTTAATTTCTTGCTTCTAACGTAAGATTCAAATTGTGCATACAGGTACGCCTCCACTTACGACCACAATTGACCCCAAAATTTATGTTGCTAAGTGAAACATCAAGTGAGTTTTACCCCATTTTACGACCTTTCCTGCCCTCATTGTTAAGTGAACCATTGCAGTTGTTTATTTAGTAACATGGTTGTTAAGGGAATCTGGTTTCCCCATTGACTTTGCTTGTCAGGAGGCTGCAAAACGGGATCCCGTGCGCCCCCCCTCCCCAACTGCACTGGTCATAAATATGAACCGCTTGCCAAGCGTCTGAATTTTGATCGTGTGACCACAGGGATGCTGCAATGTTATAAGGGTGAAAAACGGTCATATGTCCCGTCTTTCGGTGCTCTTGTAACTTCGAACGGTCACTCAATGAACTGTGGTTAAGTCGAGGGCTGCCTGTAGTCTACTGAAATATATAGATATTATATATCTTGAAGATATATAACATCTTCAAGAACCACCGCTTCTCGGGGGTGGGGGGCGGCTCTTCATTTTCTATCTCTATATTCAAACCACGGCGGATATGATGTCACAACGTGATTTAAAAAAAAAAAACTCTTTCCGGTGGTCTCACTGTGTCTGGTCCACGTGGGTGCAGCTAGAGCTCCTGTACCGGGAACATGGAGGCTTTAGACCGTGTGGTGTAAGTACCGGGTTTTCAGCAACGGTCCGTTTTGAGTCCTTTTTGTTTGTTTGTTTCTTTGGGATTATGAAATGAGAAACATTTCTGAGCTCGTGGGGGGAGCGTTTGTGTGCTTTGAAAGTGATATGCGCAGCCTTTTATCAAGTAGGTGCGGGGGAAAAGCCGGTTTTAGGCTTGCGGTTAAGTTTGGCCTGAGATTTCACGCGGCATATCCCGAGCTCACGCCGCTTATCTTCGGTTGGTAGAAATCTGCTTGTAGCAAGCCTAACTAAATCAGTCTAAAACAGGTCCCTAAACTTGACAACTTTAAGACTTGTGGACTTCAACTCCCAGAATTCTCCAGCCAGCTATGCTGGCTGGAGAATTCTGGGAGTTGAAGTCCACAAGTCTTAAAGTTGCCAAGTTTAGGGACTTCTGGTCTAAAACGACCAGTCAGCGATTAGTTTCCCCCGACCTGGTGTGGGGTCTATAACGCTGTCGGGGTTCACTAATAGGCTTTGCGGGGAAATCACTAAGTGCCTTGAAACGGGTAAAAAAAATAATAATTGCACTACTATATAATAAGAGGAAACAGTGAATTTCTCGGTGGGAATGTAGCTAAACTGCAGCTTTTTATTAAGGAACGTTTCTTAATGTTAAGACTTTCGTGTTAAGGTGGCTTGTGTTTTCTCTGAGTCCTTGCAGTAATATTTCAAATGAGGTGAAATGAATGTTTATTTGGTAGGTACTACTATCAGTGGCACACATATGTATGCCTTTCCATGTTTTGGGGTAATTGCACAGCAGGCAGATATGAAATACAATTGTTACAAGCTGACCAGTTGTTTGTAAGTGCCTTTTGTTTCCTGCTTTGTTTCACAACCTCTGGCTCTCTGATGTTTTGGTTCAGTGCTGGTGTTTGTATGATTACAAGTTTGCCTTCACTGGTATATCAAATAAAGTTAGTAATATTCTTGGAGATAGTGGTGGTAGTTCTGATGGAGAATTATTTTTTCAATTCACAAAAGAAGAATCCTGAAGCAGATGCTGTATAGGTTTACTGAGTGAAATGGGGTGAGGAATGAAGAGTTGATTTGAGAATGTAGTACCTATGGCAAGAGGTCATACTACAACAAACCAAGATAAGATATGCTGTTTTTCATCTTCGTGGTGTGAATATGGTTGGAGAGAAGAAAATTAGTTTGGAGAGAAGAAAAACATTAGTCAATTAGAAAGGGGAGTTTCCTGGAATAATATTGCAACTTAGTTTTAATTTTTCAAGGGCATAGATTGTCTCTTCCAGAAATATAAACAATGTAAGATTGGCAGGCATGGAAAAAATGTGAACAAGCCTTCCATTCTTTTCTTTCTTTCCCTATGCAGAAATAAAATTTTAGACCATGGAGAAGGAATAAAAAATATTCAACTTTATTTTGCCCAGTTCTTGAGTATGAATTGGAGATTGTAATTTCAGATAAATTCTGTCCAATTGGTAAACAAAATAACCACATAGCCAATAACCGGTTTGGTAATTGGCTTATTTATAGTTTTAAATGCAATTTGGGGTTTGCATATACAAGCTTGCAGGCAGACATACCAATTGCATATTCAGATTCTGATCTCTCTCAAGTTATGTTTGGTGACTTCTGAGGTCATCAATTATTTAAGAACCAATCATTTGCTCAGGGGAAAAAACCTTCTCATATGAACCAGGATTGACAGCAGAGTTTCCTAAAATGTTTGGGGCTCAAATAATCACAGATTCTATATAAAAGCCCAGATAACAACACAATAAAACAATTTTAAATTAAATTATTTTTACCCATTTAATACATGCTGTGCAAGATATTTTATAAAAATGTAAATTTTAAAATAAAAACCTAGACATCCAGACAAGGGTCAAAAACCCAGCCTTGGCAACCTGGTATGAATCAGGCTAATTTTTTAGACACCTGGATGCCTCACTTCAATGGGTCATGCTGAGAAGCAAGTAGTCTTTCTAACATGCCATTGGGTATCATTTCTCCTTTTCATCCATAGATTCAGTTTGCATCAATAACGTTCTGCTGCTGGTTATATCACGTCTGTATTTTTTATAAATTGTCATGTTGCGATTTTATGATGGGCAGCATTTAGAAGTGCTAAACAAAATAATAGCATTGTAGATCTCAATTAACTATTTTGTAAAACTTAATTTGTTACTTGTTTTTTTTTTCATGGCAGAAAGCCTAAAACAAAGAGAGCCAAAAGATTTATTGAAAAAAGGGAGCCTAAACTGACAGAAAACACCAAAAATGCAATGCTCATAAAAGGAGGAAATGCAAATTTAACAGTAGCAGAAGTACTCAAAAATATTGTAAGTATGTTTAGAAATTTCTGTAAAAGTAATGGTGCTTCTTTGGGAATTGGAACCAGAAATATACACTGTAAATCAGTAGTTCTTAACCTTTTTTTCACCACCAACTCCCTTTAAATATCTTTCGTGGCCTCAGATTCCCAAGACTTAACTCAAGATTTAAATAGTTAACATTTCTTCAAGCATTCATAGACTCCCTGTGACAACATTATTGCCCCCCAAGGGTCTGCAGACCACAGGTTGACCAATTATTGGTCCTCAGACCAATTATTAACATTACCAATTATCAGGATCTGGAGCACAATGAAGTAGGAATTCAGTCATTAAAATCTCAGCATTTGATTTTTAGTTGTTTGTGCTCGTTTTTTGTCTTATTTTCCTTGTAAGACAATAAGATAAATATGTCCTCTAGCGGTCTATTTGTTTATAAAATTTGTGGGAATGGTAACTTTTGTTACTGATACTGGAATTGTGTTTAGAAGTCAATCTAGAATGCATGGAGCCTTAACACGTGTTGTGGAGGAGATTTTCTCAGTGTTGTCTCTTCATTCCTCCTCCTCTGCCTTACTAAACATATCTGTATTCATTTAATGTATTTCGATTTCCATCTTGAGGGCTTAAAAACACTTACCTTTAAGGGTTCTCTTATAAGCAGATCCTAGTATTAGAATTGGAGGAAGAAAAGTAGGTAAGAAAAAAGGAAAGTAGGAAAAAGGAAAAAAATAGGAAAATAGTTTTAAAACATTCCAGAGGAAGATGCCTTCTATGAAGCTGAGAAATCATTTTTTTACTCTGTCAGAAGGACTCCCCAATTTGGCGAGGATGGGGTGAAAGTGACTTACAATAGCAAAGTGTCACCTGTTTAATAAAATCTTCTGGATATGAGAAGGGGACAACAGTGAAGGATACCAGATGTTAATATAATGTCGCTATTCCCTCACCATAGTGGGAGAATGCAATTGATCTGATTCAGATTAAACCTTTGTAGTGAGATGATAGTATTTGTGCCTCAGTGTTGCTATAAGAGCCAGCAAGGGATTAGCAGAGTTATTTGGTAGAACCTGCTAGTGAGCTTAAAGCCCAATGAAGTCCTTCAGGCACTCATTAATCTAGGCTTTATTTGTTCTAAGTTGATCTAAACAAATATATTTCCTTTTTATTTGAAACATTTTAAGATTCGCATTGTTAAATGTGACTTCTAAACTAAAATGTTCTTTTTTATAGTATGCCCTGAAAAAGCCCTTTGCTGTCTTATATAAAAGGTAAGTGATATATTGCTGGTGTATTTTTCTCTGGTATTCAAATGTGATACAGAGCTATGTGGTATTTGGTGTGTGTGTGTGTGTACACCGTATTTCCCTGAAAATAAGACCTAATTGGGAAAAAGCCCTAATGTGTTTTTTGGAGCAAAAATTAATATAAAACCTGGTCTTATTTTTGGAGAAACATGGGTATATTTTATATATATATGAATGACATATACTGTACATATGCATGTACATTCACACATCATAATAGGATTATGCAAAGCAGTTGAAAGAGGAGTTTTAAGGTCATTAAAATAACTATGTTTCTTTCTTCCTTCCAAGTGAAGGAAATCCACATTCAGAAATAGCCAGGAACAATTTCTAAAGCTTGGGAAAGGTCCAAGCTACTTTAACAATTTAAAAAGAAGTATAAAATATGCTTGTTGAATTCTTTGCATAATTTCACTTATATGTATGCACGCACACACACAGAGATACATGCAAATATGAATGTGCATAATTATACATACATGCATACATTCATGTAGTCAACCACTACAACCTATGAAAAGTAGGCTTTAGGTTCCAAAACCTCTCCCCAAAACTGGGTTTGGTTTATCTGGAGATGGGTTTATCTGCGAGTATATGCAGTAATGTTTTTTAAAGTATGGTATCCATGTATTACAGATAAGCCAACACTTGAATTTCCAATAAAAATACCATGAAAAATATATCACCCACAGAGAAACCAATTACATAAGAAAATGTTGGTGTTCTGACCCAGGTTTCATAAAACTCAATAAAACACAAACTGAATTTAAAAGTAAAACCTTTTTTAATGTGATGCTGGGAATTACTTGCATTCCCAGCCAAAAGTCATTAGACAAAGTTCCTCCAGACGAGCACGCTTTTTAGCGCTGCCGAATGGTGCCAAGAAACAGAAGTCCAATTCAGGCTAACAAACCAACCCAAAAACCTAGAAAAAACTGACCAGAGTACAGAGCTTCAAGAAGGACTCAGAGATAACTGAACTGCTTTGCTTCCTGCAAAGCTTTCGTCATTGAGGACTGACTTTTATCCCTTATGGGAGGGGCAATCACCTTCCAGCCTTACTCCAAGTTACCCCTTCTGCTTCAGCTGCTCTTGCCTTCTAGCAGCTCTGTGCACATGTACGCTGGGAACAGGCTTCCCGGAATCCTCTGCTTCTCTTCTGCCAGACTCCAAAATCTCTGAAGGCAGCACCCCAGATGGTCCTGGCCCCATCCTTGCATCAGATGTAGGACCCTTGTCCAAGTCCTCGCCAGACTCCCTGACTGGTTCCCTTTCGTCCTCACTGTCTGATAATATTTGCTGTCTACACCGGCTGCCGGCGAACCACAACAGTTGGCTTATCTGCAGGAGGCATACCTTTCATGGTATTTTGGATAAGTGTCAACTTATCGGTACATGGGCTTATCTGCAAGTATATGTGGTAGTTGAGGGATGTTTATGTTTAATACAAAAAATATCTATAAAACACTGCACAATAGAAAGTGTAGATAACCAGGCAAATCATTTGATATGCCTTCTCTAATCTAATGCTTTTTAGATATATCCAGTTATAATTTTCATTGGCCCTCTGACTGAAAAGATTGGGAGTTACCATCTAATCCACCTGAAGGGTATGTGCATAGGCTTTCTGTCACAACACAAATACATTTCCAAAAAATTGTATAGTAATGAGTGATAGCTTGGTATTGGAAGCAGTGTTAGAAAGAGAGCCCCCCCAAATATTTGGAAGAGGTATATCAGAAGCTGGAGACAAGAGTGCCCAAGAATGTTTACTTAGTTGCTGTATGAACTGGTAAGGTGGTCCTGATGACCAGCATCAAAAAGGAATAACAGTTCTCAGATAAGAAAAGCTGCAGCATTTTACATTAGATCAGTTTGCACATCATGCTAAACCATGTTGTGTTCAAGCAGCATCCATTGGCTTCTTGTAATGGCTGCTATCTACTAATTAGAAAGCTATAGGAGGAAGCATCCATGATTTGCTTAGCATATAATATGAACCAAGCAGTTTTTTTGGGAAGTTACTAGTTTGCGGGTAGGTTAAAGCAGGTATTTATGAGTTTTTAAAAATCTGTTTCAGAAAGAATATTACAAGGCCCTTTGAAGATCAGTCCTCTCTGGTGAGTATTAGATTTAGGCTTATGTACTATATGTGAGATAGCAAAATAGATCCAAACCCTTTCTGGAATCGTGAAATTTAATTTGGTTATACAACATCCAGTCTGTATTGGCTATCCTTAACATTGTGCTAAATTAGCTTTCTCTTGTCTGATGTCGCTTAGAGGGTTTGGACTACAACTCTTCCTTTGTAAGAGAAATAACTGTAATTGAGTTCAAAGCATCTTGAGAGAGGAACTGCTGAAGGAGGTTAGTTTCAATGCTGGAAACAAATAGCTGTGAGACAGAACTATATGTGCCACTTCCCATTGCATATCTTCTGCTACAGTCGTGATGGGGTTCTTTTTCAGTCATACTGTGGGCGGGTTAGCTTGATATAGCTTGAATTGAGCCAAGAAAACATGTAAAATAAATGTTGCTGTTAGTTAGTTTCTAAGTTTTCTAGTAATACGTATTTTTGCCTCTAGATGGATCTGTCGCAGAAAAGATAGCTGATCCATTGCATTTACCGGCATCTTTTAAAAATATTTACATTTTTACTTAGGTCATGCTCAATATTTTTGCCTCCTATTTTCCCCACAAAAATATTTTCTAAGGCTTAAGAACAGTTTCCAGGCCTTACAGAAACATACTGTACCTTGAGAAAGCAGAATATGTTTTGATTATAAGCTAAAAATGAGAATATTGTTTTTACATATTTTTTTTCTTCTGTGGTTTATATTATGGGTGTGGAACAGTTATGAATAAAAAGGAACAATAATCCTATTGCTTTGGTTTGTAACTTACCCTGAGGTCAGCATATTCTCTTGTAAAGATATTGAAAGAAGTTTGTTCTTAGTTTGAAGCTGTCATTATGTTAACCCAGAAAGAACTGGAATTTGATATAACTCTGTTGGATTTGGAGGGGAAACACAGTATTGGATGTTTTACAAATAATATATTGTGATAACAATTTCTGTTCAGTTAATCTTTCTGAATTTCTGAAAAGGATAATTGCAAAATCTTTACTGATTTTGATCCAGAATACTCCATAGATTACTGATAAAAGAGAATACTTGGGGTCACTAGTGCTCTCTGAGCTCAGTTATTTTTTTGCAGACATTTCATTACTATACTAGGTAACATCATCAGTGTACTTTACGCCACTGTTCATTTTATGACTGGCTAGCAACAATTTGCAAATACAACTGTAATAAACAATGGGGGGGGAATCATTTTCCCACCAATGCATGCTTTTATGACCATCCTTTGCAGGCTACACAACAGGAACCTTAAGTGTGAAACCGGTTTAGCGTCTGGTCAGTTGACGCCAGGGGTGTCAAACATGCACCCCATGGGCTGCATCTGGCCACAATAGGCCGTGGAGTTGGCCTGCAGGCTGTCCCAGAAAGAGCAAGGGACTGCTGCCCCGGGACTGGCCATGCCTACCCAGTTGACTGTGATGATCAGGCCACGCCCACCGCAGCCCCCCAAGGGCAAACAAAATCCCAATACAGTCCATGACAGGATCAAATTTGACACCCCTGGTTTAAGCAGAAGATGATTCTTATCAACTAAGGTCACAGAGCTGAGCTTATTACCTTGATATTAGGGAAAAGCAGCTCAGGAAAAGATAACTTGTTTAGGCCATCTCCACCTGCAATGGGGCAAAAAAGAAGGGAGAGAAAGTTCAGGCACAGAATACTACTGTATGAGAACTTTATCTGAATGAGACAGCAGCGGCTGGTCCTCTTTGCCATGTCTCTGTCTCATATTTGTTTAGCAACCCTGTCATTTAATGACCAAGTTGTTGGATCAGAATGTGATTGCTAAACAAGGAGAGGGTGGAAAAGGAATTGGGAACTGTAAGCCAACAGAATCTTCTCTTTTGGCAAGATTTACAGTGGTGTAACAGCTCCTCGGTTTTCTCAAATTATGCCCTGTTTTTGTATTGTTTTCTGCAAAGCATTTCCACATATTTAAACTTCCGTATTCTATTATTAGGAATTTTTTTCCAAGAAGTCTGATTGTTCTTTGTTCCTGTTTGGATCTCATAGCAAGAAGAGGCCTAATAATCTGATCATAGGTAACATGTCTGGGATTTATTTATACAATTATTTGTAGTTGGAGAAAGTAGAACAAGACCCTCTCCATGTATGAAAACAAGCCTGTTTTTGTCTTGAGCCAAATAGATGGAATTTAAAGAAAGGATCATTGGGGGAATTGTGGTCAAGGCCAGCTGACATAACTCATCTCTTTCAGGGTTACAATCAGTGCATCTGCTTGGCTAACTTTGTCTGAAATTAAAGTTTCTCTATCATGTAACACTAAGCCATAACATTACTTGCTTGATTAGCTCAATGCAACTAGGCCAGTATGGTTTGCTCATAGTGTAACTCATGATGTTGTCAAGTTGAGTTTGAGGAAAAGTGGATGTTGGTCTTGTTATGTTAGTTGTCAGGTTTTCTAATACTTTCTAATTCTTTAAGGAAAAATATATGAAAGCTATTTTTTTCACAGGTATCATAAAGGTACATGAATTCTTTATGTGAAAACCAGAGGTCTTCAAACTTGGCAACTTTTAAGACTTGTGGACTTCAACTCCCAGAATTCTCCAGCCAACTATGCTATGCTGCTATGCTGACTGGAGAATTCTGGGAGTTGAAGTCCACGAGTCTTAAAGTTGCCAAGTTTGAAGACCTCTGGTGTAAACTATCTACAATAAAAAGGCATTCATTTCTAAAATGGAAATGTTATTTCATTGTCAAAAGACCAGCTTCAATTATCTTTTACTCTCTTTTGGTAGGTCGTATGTATGACTATCATATTCTGGATATGATTGAACTGGGCATTGAGAAGTTTGTTGCCCTCAAAGATATTAAGGTAACATATTCCGAAATATCACTAGTTTCCTTACTGACTTAATTTGCTGGGGGTGTATCTCTTTTCTCTCTGATTTCTGCTTCTTAATTGCTGTTTGATCAGTATTTTAATATATTAATAAAGGAGACTATTTGTAGCTCAGGGGGACAGGAAGGGGTCCTTGGTGTTCTCTGAGATTGCTTGTTTTCTTGCAGACGTTTCTTGCTAGCACTGATAATGTTACTAAGTTAGAAAGCAAGCAAGCTAAGGACCCCTTTTAATAATATATTTTGGTCATATTTATTTATGTGTGCCTTATCAGCAATGATAAACTGCCTGGAGTAGTCTGTACAGTTCGTTGACAATTTAATTTAATTTTGCAGTAAACACTTTTCCGTACTAACACTGTGCAAACTGATATAAACAGAAAAATCATGGATGCTACTTGAAACTCAATGTGACTATAATCTATGAAAGAATATATCTTTATCCAGGAAGCTTTTCCCATTGTTTGTCCTCATTATATTTCACTGGAATCTGCTTTTTAAACTTGGGGGATGGGATTATCAGTGAAGAAGCTGTAGTTTGCTAGGGTCCAGGTGGCTTGAAATTGGGTAGTCAGGTCCAGCTAGCTGTGATGGGTTACTGCTTTTGAGTGACACCATCAGCTGCTCTACTTGTTCCAAGAATTCCTGGATATTTAAGCTGTTACTTTTGACTGACCAGGGCAGAGTTTACCAGTAGTGCTGTCACCGGATTTAAATAAAAATGTAGAAGATCAAATTTATTTCAGCAGCTTAAGTCTGCCTATACTGAAACTTATTTTTTTAACCCTATGTAGCTATAGGAACACTTGTTTGTTTTTAAGACAGTAAATGTACATATCACAGTGCAGTGTCTGAGAAGAAATATTCTAATGTGATGCCTGTCATTTCAGTTTTTATGAGCACATTAAAGAATAGTTAACCTTTTTTTTGGTAAAAAGTTCTTTTATTGTTTATATTTAAAAAACATCTCTTTTTAATGAACGGCATGGTTCCAGGTTTTCACAGTTCCATGCAAACATGACCTTGGTTACATATTCATCTTTCACATTTGATTTCATATCATTACATTTCATATTTTCTGTAAATTTTCTCAGATATTCTTATATTCTTCAAACTTGTTTTCTATATTTTCTACTCATTTCTTAACTTATTTCTTTTTACTTTAAATAATTCTCATATCTTCATATTTGTTATACTTTATACTTTTATCTGTCACATTTGCAATTTCATCGCATATTCTGATTTCATTATTCCAAAAGCTCCATCTTAATTCAAATAATTCAAAAAATTTCCCCTTTAATTACTAATTGGCGTGTACTACGAATTACTAATTTGAGTGTACCAAGAATAGTTAACTTTGAAAGTGCCTAATTTGTTGGGTTACTTGTTTAATTGCCTTTTTAAAATTTCAATATGTTGCCCACTAAACATGTTGGATTGTAGTTCCCAGAATTCTCAGTTAGTGCAGACAACAAACAGCTGGGAGTGTAGTCCCAACATATCCACAAAAGGGACATCTGAGCTGCCAGTTAACATTGGCAAGGTCTACCCAGCCAGTCTATTCCTATTGGGAGTGACCTGGTGATAGGTCTTCTGAGGTACTTTTTCTCCTTCTCTTGGTCCTCTGCCAACCATTTTTGTTCTTTAATCTTTTATTTTTTATAATAGAACAGCAAGTGTCCGGAGGGAACAAAGCCCATGCTGATATTTGCAGGAGATGCTTTTGATATTGATGAGGAACATAGAAGGTTAAAAAGCCTTCTAATTGGTAAGCCATTTGAGTTAACCTGCTGGTGTCATACAGACCTGTTTCTTAAACTTTTTTGCTTTCAGGATCCCCATTTTTAAAAATGATGGAGGACTCCAAAAAAGCTTGCTTTTGTGGAGTAAGGGTTATATTTGAAATATGAAAAATTAAATTTGTTATGGAATCATGTAAAATTAATATTAAAATCTAGTAGATTATTAATATAAAATATTTTTCATGAAAAAAACTATTTTAAAACTAAGAAAAAGAAAAATGAGAAGAGTTACATTGGTAGATGTTTGCCAATATTTTGAACACCTGGCAAATAATTTTGATTTTTGCAAACCACGAAGAGAGTCTTAAGGGATCCTGGGCATCCTTGGACCACCCTTTAAGAAATTGTTCTTGCTCTTTTTTTGCCTTTTAGATTTTTTCAGAGGCCCCGTTGTGCCCAGTATTCGTCTGGCCGGCTTAGAACATGTTCTGCATTTCACAGCAGTGGATGAAAAGATCTATATGAGAAGTTACAAGTAAGTCCGCGTGGTGTTTGGGTATGTGCAACAATGTGCGGTCATATACTGACTAGGACTAGAGATGTGGTGCATTTGTGCGTGATTGGATTAGAGCAGTGTAGGAGAGGCGTTAGGTGGGGAAAAGTCTAATTTTATCCTTTCAGGCTGGCTTCCCATGGATTATGGTTAACCTGCTGTCTGTATGAAATGGCTGAATACCCAATTAAAACGTTACTTTAAATCCTCATTTACTTAGAAGAAACATAATGTTACAGGTATATTAATTGTACTTAGAAATTTTGTTTTCAGGCTAAACTTGTTGATTAAAAACTAGGGATTCTCAGCACTAGCAAAGTGCATGTACACATGAAACATACATAACCACAAGCAAATTATTTCTTCAGAAATCATGATTTCCTCAGAAAACGCCCACCAAATTACCCTCTTTTTAACCAGGAGATACCCTATTATTTCTATAGTATTCCTTGTGGTTCAAGCTATCCAGTTGTGACTGGTTTTGTCAGTATTGCTCTCCCACTGTGTTAATATTCATTAACCTTTACTGTACTAACAGAACTTAATGTCACCTACTTTGCAGTATAGCCCCACTGTATTCTATCCTTGAAGGTTTATCTAGATTTAATTATCTATTTTGGGTTGTTACAGAATAACTGTTAGCTTCATATTGTTATGTTCAGCAATTCAGGGTCTGGGATAGAGTGATTGTTGAATACTGATATCCCTACTCGGCTGTTCTTTTCATTTCTGCGAAAGCTGAACATAGACACAAAACCTGTTTACAAACTGTTGACCTTTGCTTTGCTAGGATATCAGTTCAGGTTTATTATGACCCATATACATATGCCCTAGTTTCTTAATGTGTTTGAAATATTGTCTTGTCTTCTGTGGATATAAAACATATTACTACATATGTACTGAAAACTCTCAGAATTTTTCATACAACATGGCCATATCTGGAATATCCCAAACTGTGAGAATTCTGTTTTGAATCATGTATAGAATCCAATAATAAAAACTGAGTTTGATGCGGCTATGCAACTGTACAAAGTCTGGGGCGTGAAGTTTTATCTCCCCCGCCCTCTCTCCCTCCCTCCCTCTCTCCCCCTCTCTCTTGTAAGATAAGAGATAAGAGAAGGAGGTTGGAACATAAGATCAGAATATATGATCACCAATCTTTATAATTTAATAATATCAGATCTATTATATTATGCTTGGTTGACTAACCATCTCAGTGGAGAGAATAATGAGAAAAGAACAAATCAGACATATGTATCAGTCTGAAGATCTGGAAACTGCTGCCACTTGAAGGCGGCCCGGTACAGGGAAATTCCAGCTGTTTAAAAATTGTAAATGTTTTAATTAATATGAATGTCCTCAAAATTAACTTATAGTTGTCAATCTACCTAGCGTTAATGAGCAGGAATATAATTCAGATGCAATAAGAACGGGGTTTCTGATAAGGTTAAAAAAGGAATTTGTGTTACTTTCAAATGATGAAAGAATACAGAGAAGACAGAGTTTACCTTTTATGAGCTGGTACATCTCTTTTCAAACTTAGTCATGTCTGATATTTATTAATACAGCTTTGGTAGAATGTGGCATTGGATGCATGTTTTTAAACAACTGCTATGTGCAAGGGGACTTGGGACTGATGAACCAAGAAGTATACTAAGAATATTAATTTATGTTAAACTGTTACGTTTATGTTAAATTGCAGCTAACTGCTATTAGGCTACAGTTGGTTATTGCTGTGTAATTTCAACAAGGATGGAGAAGAAATTACTCAGATATCCTTCAACCAATCCATTTCTTTTACGAGATGATCGGGCTATTATTTTGGAAACTGGATTGCACCAAGTCCTTAGTTTTGAAATTAAATATGGATTAAAAATAAACTGATGAACAACTGGATGTCATACTTCTCTATTGCTGTAATAGTAGATGGGGAGAGTTGGCACGCAGAGCCCTCTCTGCGGGCACGCGAGCCATTGCCCCAGCTCAGCTCCGCTGTGCATGTGTGCGCGCACCTCCCAGCAGCCAGCTAATCTTTGGGTCTCTGCTGCGTATGCATGAGGGGCGGGATGCATGCATAGGGTACATGCACGGAGGTGGGGTGCATGCACATTGCATTTTGGAGATTTGCACATGCACTTTGGGCACTCAGTGCCGAAAAGGTTAGCCATCACCTGGCCTAGAGATTTGCTTGTCCATCATTTGTTGTAATGTTGTTTTCCAATGTAGACTAAAATCTAATCAACCAGTTAGATGTTTCAACCCAAAACCCAGCAGTTCATTTTTATCCGATGCTGGCTAATTTTTGATCTTTGTCCCTTTCTCCACCATTTCTGCTGTTGCGCCCCCCCCCCCCTTTTTTTTCCTTTCTCTAACTTTTTTATTCAAACTGCATTCTTGTTGTATTTGTGTTATTTTTTTCCTGCAATATATACTCTTTTAATTTCTTTTCTATAAGCTCTTTAATAATATTCTTCGGCACTATTTGATCTCATTAAATTGTTCCCTTTGATGGTTACTTGTAGAGCCAAAAAAGGACATTATTAAACAAATGTTATCCTCAAAGTACTTTTCTGCAAAATAAGCCAAAGTATGTTATCTCTATGGTAAATGAAGCATTTTTTTTCTATCTCACAAAAGTGTATGGCCATTACTCTGCATAGTGTTTCTCCAGAAGGAATCTATGGAGAAAGGGTTGCTAATATTCCTTTGGGGCGGGGCAAGATTTATGGCATATCGTGGGGTTCTTTCTGCTTAATCCTGATCCCAGAGACTTTTATACAGTACTTGGTTTCAGTAAATATTTGTCTATTGATACTATTAATATAGATCTGATATAGCTTTGCATGTCGGCGTGAGGCATTGATATGAACTGCATAAGACTGATTTGTTCTTTGTGCTGAACTATTTGGATTCTGGAGGAAGACTGTTACAAGGATCCAGAATGTCAGATGAACTAATCAAACAGGAAGGTTTCTCTCCCCCACCCCCCCTTTGTCCTATTTTCAAGGGTGTTATTGAAAAAGTCTGGTTGTAAAATACCAAGGATTGAACTTGAAGATATGGGACCCTCATTAGATTTGATGATAAGGAGAACACATTTGGCATCCGATGATCTATATAAGCTGTCACTAAAGCAACCTAAAGCACTCAAGGTACGTAGACAAGTCTTTATATATTTAGGCCAGGAAAATCTGCCCCAAGTGCAGAACTGAAAGTGATACATAACTGAAAATATTTTTTTTTCTGTTTGTGGATCAGAGTAACTTAACTTCAACTCTTTACAGTTATATTTGATTAATTAAATCCACTAATATGCGCTACTCCGGTTTTTCTTAATGTACTTTAAGGATTATTTTAGATTATAAATGTCATTTGAATCTACTTTGGGAATGATTTCTGCTTGACTTATTTGTAGTCACCATTTATTTTATTGAGATAGGGATGTCCTTGTATGCATGCCTTCAAGCCAATCTTGATTCCTGGCAACTGCCTGGACTAATCCCTGCAATTTTCTTGGCAAAATTTTGGAAATAATTTGCCCTTGCTGCCTTCTTAGACTGAAAGAGAATGACTTGGTGCCTAAAACAGGACTAGAACTCACAGTCTCCCAGTTCCTAGCCTGGTGCCTTAACTATACCAAACTGGCTCTCTGTGGATGTCTTTAGGTAATATCATAACGAGCTAATCTGATAGAGTTAGTCTAATTTTGTAATCCTTGCATCATTGTTTTGGAGCTTTTGCAAATTAAACCAGTTTTCTCTACCCTGAGTGCCTTCCTCATATCTGGATCAACCTACAGGTCTCCTGGTGAGAATTCTGGGAGGGGTCGGCACATTGGAAGGCAATAGAGTTAGGAAGTGCTTGGTCCACAAATGAGACTTCAATACAATTCTCCAGTCACGGATTTGTTTCTCCTAACTAATTTAGATGAAATAATGAATTAACTAATTAGATTTAAGTTGTAATGGAAGGACATTTTCCAGTCGTTATTGGACCAGGATTGCATTTTGAAGAAATGTCATTCTAGATTTTTTTAAAAAATCTTGTATTTCTAGCCAAAGAAGAAGAAGAACGTCTCTCATGATGTCTTTGGGACAAAATATGGACGGATTCACATGCAGAAACAGGACCTGGATAAACTTCAGACTAGAAAAATGAAAGGTTTAAAGAAAAGACCATCTGAAAAGAAAACTGAAGATGGAGAAAATCCAAAGAAACTAAAGTTGGAATGAGAAGTTTAGACTGGAAGGAGCATTTGAATTTGGCTCCTCTCAATGAAATGCCATATAAACTTAAATCTTATCTCCTGTAAATTTTACTATTTTTCCTTTTTTTAAACAGTGGAGGATCTTAATTTTTTTTCTAATCTGGTTTACCTGATCTTTGATACCTATACTATAGACACCTATGTCTATAGGTGTTTGACCTTGCCATAATATTTTCCCAATCTTTATCATAAATTATTTAGAATATAAAATACATCAATTGTTTATTTTTTCGGGGATTTGGAGCAGGTTTGATCAAAGTTATATAGAGCTAAAGGCTTGTCTAGAAATGAAGAAAAATTTCCAGAATGTTTTGGGCCTATATCCTTTTAATTTGTTGTTGGTTGACTGCTCTGAATTAAGTCTGTATTCTTATTTATCATCATTGCTGTTTACCAATTTGGGTTGTTATCTCTCCATATATGCCTGGATTTCAAGTGCCAGAATTCTGAGCAATAGCTATGCTGGCTGAAAATTCAAGAGGCAATCCAGAGTTTGGGGGAAACTGGTTTATGCAATACATTGTTTTGTCAATCCAGAGTTCCACATTTAAGAACAAAACGAAAAGGAATCACATTAGAAGCAAGTTTTTTCAAGAACTTAAAAATGTGAAGGCACATAGAGCTATAAGGTTAGGAACAGCAGGTGACTTCTCTAAGTTAATATTTTTGGATTACAGTATGTAGTCTCGCTTTAGGGAAAAACAACAAAAGATGCAGGTGTTGCAGAAAGAAAGAAAGCAAACAATGTAGATACCTGTAAACAAGCTTATCCATCATGCTATGAAATACCTATGCCCAATTAATGTTCAGCTAGAAAAAAAATCCTTGCTTGGTAAGATTTATTTGAGCAGAGTCCAATTCGTTATCAAGATAACTCCTCAGCTTCTGTATTCATTTCTACATTTCCAACCCGTACAATCCAGAGACTCTTTAGCTTACATAAGAGTATAAAAAAATGCCAAGCAAAGCATCCACAGTTTAACAACTATAAAGAGTGAAATAATACCATCCAAATAAAACCGCAAAACAATGAACATAGAAAATGAAGATGGCATGACAATATCAGGAGAAGGTTCTCCACAACAACTCTGTCCTTAAAAACCTCCAAAATATCAACAGGGAGGAGGCTGCTCCATAGTGCCAGTCCTGGCCCAGAAAAGCAGTGCCTCTCAGACCTCCCCAAAACGTGGCATATATGGCTTTTTTTTTTCTGTGATCTAGTGGTTGGTCATAGGACACATTAATAATGCCGCATGGTGCTAGTAATTTGGTAAAGTAGAATACTTGAGATGACGTGTCTTCATCAAAGTCTGAAAGAGCCACAATTCATTTCAACTTAGAGTTGTTAGAACATCAGACCTCAGATAAAGGATGATTTTCACTTAACAAACCCAAGAGCCAGGGTTGTTTCTTTTTAATAGAGAAGAATTTATGCTACAATCTAAATTGAGCATCCTACTCATTCTGGGAGTTGGGTTAGGGTTGTTAACAAAAAAAATATAAACTGAAGAAAAGCTCCTTTTTGGGTACCAAAAAGGAGCTATAATCGATTGCTTGTCCTTTATAATGTGATACATAAAAGTTTGTTCATTTCCCCCTTATTCAGCCTTCAAGTGAAAAGTTAAGTTGTTGGTTCAAAATCTTTCCCAAATCTATCATTCACTGTTAAAAGATTGCTCTCTTTCTCCTTATTTACCTCTTTGAAATTAGTGTGACTTAATTATTTGGCATACATGTCATAAAAATGAGTGGAGTGAGAAATGTGAATACACTTGTATTTTTTTAAATCAGTTACTGCTGCCAATGCTGTATATATATATATTTTGCACACACAAGCATGAAGCCGAAAGCACCAGCCTGAAGATGGCGAGTGGGACCTCATCGAAACATTGCCAAGATGCTCTCAATCTTACACAGGAAAAGACCCGCACACGCCAAGACCTGCATGCCCATACCCGTGAAAATCTATATATATGTTTTCTTAAGTTTTCGTGGGTATTTATCTGTATGGTATTCAGCTTTGTTCAGGTATTTTCCCACATCATTATAGTTGTGCTTTTAAAGTTGTAGCAATGTTTCGGCAGAATCTCATCTGCCATCATCAGGCTTCTGTATAGTGTTCGTCTGTGAGTCAGTCAAACGGCTGTGAAAGTCTGACTCACAGATGAACACAGTACAGAAGCCTGATGATGGCAGATGAGATTTTGCCAAAACGTTGCTACAATTTTAAAACCACAACTATGACGACGTGGGAAAATACCCGAACAAAGCTGAATAACATACATACATACATATATAAATTTTTTCAAGCTTCCCTGAATAACATGTTTGAAACTATTTCAGTTTCCACTTGACAGCATGCTATTGAACAAGCTGCTTTTTGCGATGTATGTTGGAGTGATTACTTTCCTCCATTCTTCAGTTTCTTAAAAAAATGTTTGATGCTCCGATAATCATAAAGAGGAGATATTACGTTTTTATGAGCAGCATTAGATATATTTGCTAATGAAGTCAAATGGAACAGGTGTGTTTATGATTAAAAATTGAATTTAAATATATTATTATTTAAATACACTGTTAGATTTTCTCCCTTGATTTAGACCAAAATGAGGAAAAGGCAAATTTTATTAAAACTAATTTCTCCATTTAAAATTATACATCAATTTTAAACAGTCAATACATTTAACACAGACACATGGTTATAAAGGAAGTAACTTTAAAAAGCTAACTAGTTGCAATACTAATGTGTTTCCTACCCAATTTGCTGCTCTTTGTTGATATATACTGTGGATGTACATTATGAATGTCTTCTGATTGTGTTGATTTTAAATTATCAGAGAGAAAATGCTATAAAAATGGAAAAGCATCAGTGTTGTTGAGAACATAAGTAGAATCCAGGCATATCTCAAAAGCAAGTTTACTTGGTGACCGTATTAATTAGTTTTACCACATAGCTGTTGTGTATATGTACCTGTTTTCATTCATTTATAAATGTGTGTGTATATAAGAGCATTTTGCATCAGGTATTTGTGTGAAAGTAGGAATGAACCTGTATCAGAGATGCAGTATTTGAGAGACTTCTAGATCCTAGGAGATTCCAGTTTATGCAACATGTATAAAAATACTAGAATGAAGATTTTTAGGAAGATTTAGCAATTTAGAACAAGAGACGATTCTCAAAACACAAATTCTGCAGAACACTAAGTTTCCATGTGAACTGGATGATGTGATAGCACTTAGATGGAAAAGTACCAGGAAATATGAGAAGAGTAGCAGGCTGAAACTGGTTAAGTTTGTCAGAAATTATAAAAATAGATGGGAACAGCATGTACCCTGTTTGGGGCCCTCATAGCTTAAAAGCACCTTTTTGCTTGTAGCTGTTGCTGCATAGTTTATAAGATTCATGGACCTGTGCAGTTGAAATACTATTGTGATGGAATAATTGGTCTTGTTTTCACTATCTTGTTTTTGTTGTGACAAAGCTTTGTGTGTGTTTGTGTCTCCTTCCCATCCTGTCTTCTCATCTTTCCATCCCATTGCAACCCAATTACAACAATAGATTAACAATTTATTTGAGTTAATCTACTTTGAGCTAAACAGGTTCACGGTGCGAAGGAGTAAGTAACATTGGTTTGGTACATGCATCATGATAAATAGTGATTTGTTTGATTTTAGCTTAGTCCATTCTATGGGCGCACCCGTTGTGTCTTGTATGACATGGGTTGTGGCTTTGTACTATATGTGATGTCAGTCTTTGGGTTTCATCAACAATCAGTCTGACCCTAACGTATTACAATATGCTTTCACAAGGTTGCACTAATTTCCTTCACTTAGTCCAGGTGTTCCAGTAAGAGTTTTAGCTTTAGAATATTTGTTCCAAACCATGTAATCCGGTAACTGGAATGAGTCAGGGTTTTGTTTTTTCCCTTGCTTTCCCTTGTGATTAACTAGCACTGAGGATTTGTTTGGCAAATATATTGTCCTGTGCAGCAGTTCTGTTGTTTATGTACAAGCAATTCTAGATCCAACTCCATGGCCATTTTCCTAAAGCAAGAGCTGAGTGGGATTTTAGAAAATGCTTAGTTCTCTAGATGAATACATACCTGAAAATAGAAGTAGTCCAAAATCCAGAGTATGGGAAGGAAGGACTGTTTATTCAAAGAAGTGTAATTGTGCGGCTGAAATACTTACCTGTGTTGCATAAATATTTTTTTGCACATACAAACCCAAGTGACGTCTTGGAGCAAATTAAGAATGGTAATTCGAAACAAGGCAGAAGAGAGAAATTGGTATATATTTGAGGATTATATTAATTGTCATTTTTTTCTGTAGTCTTTATTTCCCCTGGCCTTATTTATTTGTTGCCTGCCTTTCTTCCATTGAAAAGTCCATAGCAAACCTTTGACTGACCATCATATAAAAACTTTGCACTGCAAGTCTGCAAATAGGAATCTCTGGAGAATTTTGGTTGGTTGGGTAGAATGAGAAGCTCCATAACCACTTTCAGTTCAACAAGACTGAAGGACTTGATTCTTCTGCAACAGCAAGACAGTATAATAAAGAGAATACAGCTTGTCAACTTTATCCTTGAGTTTAAATCCAAGTCCTATGAATACATCAGGGAAATAGAAGTTCTGCCTCTGATTTTTGTGCAGGATCTTCTCCAGGTCTACAACTTAAAGCTACCGCATTATATAGTAATGATATATAAGTAGAGGAAGGCAATGAAAAAGCTTTTTTGTTAGAGTGAAAAGAAGCAAAAAAAGTCCATTGTGCTGTGTTTTGTTACCCTGGAAAATCTGCATATCTACTTTCTTGCTCTGTAGCACTTTTATAAATTCGTTTTAATTTTAGAAATTGTGTCTGACAGGTGCTATCTTATCTGACCAGGCTGGGGTTGGCCCCTATCATTATAACTCTTCACACTTCTCCCTACCATTCTCATCTTCAATATGCATATAAAAATATAAATAACACATTTTCAGCCTCCCGCACCAGACAGTTAGAATTGACCATAGTCTCAATTTGATACCCATAAACACATTGGATGTACCTCTTTGAACCCCTTATCAATAGTACCTGGGGATTGAAATATTGTAAGCCAGATATAAGGAAAATACCAGCAATATGAAATAGTATTTTGAGAATTCTGGAAAAGTCCAAACACATCAGTCTCTGGAATGAGTTTTTTGTTAAAGGAGCTTAATTGGAATTTAAATAATGGTTGGTACAATATATGTGGAATATATTTCTTACTCATCTCTGCACTTGATAGTGTCTGTGGGATGTTAAATAATCACAGAGGCATTATGTATACTATGTACATCCAAAGTTCTCTCAATATGTTACAACTGAAGATCAATAGAAATAATGCACAGCAAGATTATTGCGGTAGGCATAATAAAGAAAGGAAACCGTATGTTGAATGAAGTACAGTATATCTGCAGGAATGTTTTTCTTCTGCCTTAAATGTTTATATTTATGATAAAATTGCGGCTGGTGAAGACACAGAAAGTGTAGAAGAATGCAATTTTATGTATACATTTCTTAAAAATATTTTTTAAAACTAGGAAAAAAGCAGTCTTCTTAAAAGTAGCAATAGCACTTATATACCACTTTACAGCCCTCTAAGCAGTTTACAGAGTAATCAACCAGTTAGATTGCCCCCAATAATCTGGATCCTCATTTTACCCATCCTAGAACGATGGAAGCCTGAAACTTGGATCGAACTGCCAAACTGCTGGCAGTCGCCAGTCATCAGAATTACCCTTCAATACTGTAACTCAAAACACCACCACCATCGCTTTTTCATCATGATTAAATGCTTCCTTGTAAAGCTGTGTCAGGAAACCTTCCTGAGAGAATTTACAAGAAATAGCTTTAAATTATAAAATCAAGATACAGAAGACATAAAGAGGAGAAAATAGAATTGTTCCAAATTACACAATATAGTTAAGGCCTGAATTCCTGTGGTCTGTGACGCATTAACTTGTAATGTGGCTGTCTGACCCTTCAGCAGAAAATGATAAAATATCCCGTAGTGACTCTAAAATGATAAAGCTGACTAAACATGTTTCTTATATCCTCATTCTGAACTTGTCATTTTATTGCAAAACAACTCTTGAAAAAGTCCCATGTAAGTTGCTGAATATCAATTCAGTCTACACACACACAAACTGACTGGAATAAAATAAGTTATACAATCGTATAACAATTCAAGGACCATTGTAAGCTTAAAAATTTGGGGCTTAAAAAAAATCTAGTAAGATATGAAATTTTAATAAGGCAATTAAATGATTATTTAGAATACTAGAATGGTAAAATAACCTGTTTAAAGAATAGACCCCATTATAATGATAAAATCCAAGGGGAAAAATGTGTGATCGGTGCTACACAGTAATGTAGCATATACTTTTTCATAATGTTTATCACACACAAATATTTGGATTTCTGAGCAATATTCCTAGTACATATTGTGAAAACACATGACATTAAAGGGTGAGGATGTTTTCTGTTGTTCCTACTCAATTGTTTGCAGTAGCACTCCTTTGATTATTCGAACTGGATAATAAAATGCATTGCTAATCTCTCCACCCTTCAACCTGACAGGGTTATCTTTGCAGATAATTCCAAATGTTTTAATTTCCCCAGTAAATTAAAACTGCTGACTTAGGATTGTTGTCTTCAGTCATTTAGTTTTGGCTACTGGGAAACATTTCAAGTGCATCCTTTCGCTTGTTCTTCACAAGAATTTGCTCTTCCTGTCATATGACCTATTGCTGCTACTCCCTTATTTCAGAATAGATGTCAAGTCAATCATGAGGCCCAAGTTGGTTTTTATTTGACCTACTTTTTAGCTCTAAATCTCTTTAGATTTTTATTGGGCTTTTCTATTGAAATGAAGTATTTATTCTTATCTCAAAATAGCCGATCAAGTCAGCATGCTCAAATAGTTATATCTGCCATTGGGAGAAAGAAATGCATCCTAATATGGTCATTTAAAAATATATACTTATTCAATGCAGATAGCTGCCCATCTCAAATGATGTTGAGGACAACCACTAATACAAAAGTGGTCCTTGTTTAGTAACTGCAAGTGGTTCTGGTGAAATGGTCATTAAGTGAGCTGAGTGACAGAAGGAGAAAGTTTGATGATTGCTGTTATCTCATTCAGATAAAAATTTTCTCATATGGTGTTCTGTGCCTGATCCACTTATCTCTCTTTTCACCCCCTTAAAGGGCGGAGAGATTGCCTTAGCAAGCTATCTATTCTGAGTTGGTTTTCTCCAAAGCAAAGTCTAAAAACCTCTGAAAAGTGCGAACTTCAAGTGAACAAGCTTAGTTTTGTGACTTTAGTTAATTAGAGCCCTTTGTTGCCTGAAACTGATACAGTGAAGGCTTTTTTTTCTTGTAAATATGTGCATTGGTTGAACAATGATTTTTATTACTATTTTTTATCATTATCTTTGCAAATAGTCACTATCTGAGACAGTTGTTAAACCAGGACTACATATACAGTACCCTATTAAGTTTGGTTTTTGCCTTGACTTCATCCTGCCATTCTTTTTGCCTTATAGAACACATGGATCATTCTATTTTTCTATCAGCAGTGGCCCTATCAACTGAGATACCTAGAGACTTTCAAAAAAGTGTTCTTAAAGCCTCCAAGGAATCAACATTTGTTTAAAGAATGCAAGATATAATTTATTGCAAGCATTAACTTGATCTCCCGAGTCTATGTATAATTCTTGTCCATTTAGTTTGTCAGCAAATAACAAACTGGACATTTTTTTCAAATCAGAGTTTGCCCCTGAGAATAAAATGGTCGCACAAACTTACATTATGCAATATCCATTAAATAGAGAGTGCAAATAATCAATGTTATGAGGCACTAACAATTTAAAGAAATGGTCATGTGGAAGAAAAAAATAGGGAAGAGTTTAATAGGCATAAATACACAATACACTATAGGCCAGACAAGGAATAATGGATGGAAACTGAACAAGGAGAGATTTAACCTGAAAACAAGGAGAAACTTTCTGACAGTGAGAACAATCAACCAATGGAACAGCTTGCCCTTGGAAGTTGTGGGAGTGCCATCAGTTGAGACTTTCAAGAAGAGATTGGATTGCCATTTGTCAGAAATGGTGTAGGGTCTCCCGCTTGGGCGGGGGGTTGGACTAGATGACCTACAAGGTCCCTTCCAACTCTGATTATCTCTTTATCTGTACAATCTACTTTTGATCCAATGAGTTTTAGAAGTATTAGGTTGACATTAGAAGTATTTCCTGATAGGTTGGGGGTGAGTACATAAAATATGCCCATGTTTATTTGAACATGGTGAACCTTGGTTCATTTATCTTATGCATGAAACAGATCCAGTAGACTCTGTTGGACACAGTCCAGACAAAGTATAATACTTCTAATTAAATCTTTGGTTTCAGTGATCAAGAGTTTAGTACTTTCTCTGTTCCTGGATGAAATTGACATGTTCTAAAACTACTTAAGCTGATTTGCCAGGGCCACAAACACTGTTTGGAAATGCATCCTTGAAAATAAACATCAATACAACCTGGATATTGAATTGAACATGATTTTCTGAATGTTTTTTTCTTGCCACATCCTTGCTCAATAAATAGATCAGAGATGAGTTCCAGGTTAAGCCCTCCTCGTTGATGAACCGGAGACCGCGACTGTCCGCAGCTTCGGTCTGTGCTCCCTCATTGGAGAGCCCCAATCATCGTGATTGGGGCTGAAGCTGTCTCAAAGGGGCGGTGGAGTAAGGGGAAGCCACCAGCCAGGTTGAGGGGAGCCACATCTCCCCCCTGGGCATTTTTTTCCCACGAAAATGACCAAGCAGTGGTCCAAAATGGCCACCCTGAAGAGGAGGACTTAGCTGGACTAAGATTTGTGCAGGAGAGAAGAAGAAAGAGGTGGACAACATAAGAACCAGGACAATTTGGTGCAACAACTAACTAAAAGGTACCCCGGAATGGACATTATAAGAATTTTTATGAAAGAATAAGAAAGCAGCGGAATTATAAAGAGAAAGGGGAAAAAAAGTGAAAATATTTTTGACAGCTGAATGTGGCTTTGAACCAGGACAGGAAGAAGCCGGAATAAAATATCTGAACAAATTGAATTAAAATACATTGGCAACAAACAGGCATAAATTAAAGCTGGACTTAAGAGTATTATTTAAATTGGAGATTTGATTGGTTTGGAATACAGAGGCTCGGAAAGCCCTGAACAATAATATGGGGCAGGGGAAGGTGTGGACATTGTATAATGGAGAGTGCCATCTTGTGGACAAAAATTTAAACTGAAAAAGGGAAAGTTCCTATTTCTCTATGAATCTGATCTGATACAACGAAAAGGAAATATTGAAACAATAAAACAAGTACCCTAGAAAGTGAAAATTGAACCAGAAAAAAAGAAAAAAAGAGGGAAAGACAGAATGTTGGACTAATTGGTGATCTTGGTATAAACCCAGTGTCGGAATAGTTGTGAATCCAGAAAGCTTGAAGAAGAAAAAAGAAAAAGAAGTTGATTGGTGAATTTTAAAGACTATAAGATATAAGAGTGTGCAACGATGATATCTCTGGGGGAACTAAAAATGGAACTTAAAAATTTGAAAGAACTACTACATGCAAGAGGTGAATCACTTGTCTCTGAGTTAAAAGCTATGGAAATGGCGATAGAAGAACATGAAGAAGAAATCCCAGAGAAGGAGGTGTTTGTCCAAGAAGAAGCCATCTTAAATAGACAATCAGCACAAAGAACACCACAAAGAAGAGGAAAAAGAAGGCAAGTTAAAAATGGGAAGTCAAGAAAGTAACTAAAATGGGGAATACCTGTAAAAATCAGAAAGATAGAAAGAAACAGCAGAAAAGTAAAAGGGGGAAGGAAGATACAGAGAGAAAGAGGGATATAAATCAGAGGGAGGAAAGATTTGGAAAAATAAAAGGGAAGAGAGATAATGAGGAACAGGAACAGGAAAGAAAGAAATATGGGAATTGTACAATAAAAGGAAAAAAATGTTTATTTAGAATACATAGGGATAATGGTTAATGAATTAAGAATGGGGATTCCGCATTGATATGAGGGGTAATAATAATGTACTTTGCAATTACAAATCATAGAATATAGACTATTGAGAGGAGGGAGGATCACTGATATCATCTTAGAAGATGAATGTTCTTATTTTTATTGCTACAAGAAAGGTTAATGTTTATTATATATATTGAAATAATTGAAATGAATTGTGAAGATGTTTAAAAATGAGATTAATATCAATGACCAAGATTAGCAAAATGGATTGATTGCTTCTTTTTCTTCTATTTCCTTTGTTATTATAAATAAAACTCTATGGAAATAAAGGGAGAAAATACATCACAGAATCTGACTAAAAAGTATAATGTAAAGTAGTTTTTTTTTTTAGGGAATGATTATAATAACTAATTAAAATAAATGTTTAATTGAGAATTAATTGGGAGGGGAAATTTATGTTTTATTTTGCATGTAAAAGCTTGAATTAATTTAGACTTTAAGGAAAGAGTATGTGATGGAATTGCAAATCTGATAGACAAAAGAATTAAAAGGGAATAAGTATGAAGATATGGGAATTATTAGTGAGTTAAATGAGAAAAGAGTACTTTGGAAAAGGCTACGCTTAAAAGAAATGTTAATGTTTAAGAAATATATTTGCAAATTGAAATGAATTGAGAAGAAGTTATGAATGAAAGTAATATTAATGAACAGGATTAATTCGTTCGTTCCTTATGTAAAAGTTGAAATGGAGAGTCAAAGTGAGAAAAGAGTACTCTAGAAAAGACCACGCTCAAAAAATGTTTAATGTTTAAGAAATATATTTGAAAGAAATTGAAATGAATTGAGAAGATGTTGAGAATGCAAGTAATACCAATGAATAGATCTAATTTGTTCCTTTTCTTATGTAAAAGTTGAAATTGAGAGGTAATAATAGAATTAAGTTAAAAATCGATAAGATAGGAAGTTGAATGTAAAAATGAATATATACTTACTGTCATATTTGCATGTAAAAGTGGTGATTCGGAATTATGTTGTACACTGAAAAGAGCTCTTTTTTACTTTGTTTTGGAAAAACCTGAATAAAACTTGTTTAAATAATAATAATAAATAGATCAGAGATTAATATTGCAGTTTGCTTGAAGATCCTCAGGCTGTCTTTGGAAGAAAAACAAGCTGATGGCAGGAAGAAGTTGGGCTTTCATCATTCACTTGTGACTCAGCTCCATAACAGTTTAAGCAAAGTGAAACAAGAACACGAGCTGAAGAAGACCTCATGTTCTTTCTCTTGGAAGGAAGTGTGGCTTTCTTTCGTGCTGCATATAATCCTTAGTAACTTAGAATGCCTTCCAGAAAGGAGTTCAAATCCTTAATTGCTTTGTGCAGAATTTAAATGCATTTCTTTTAAAATAATTCATTTGTTTTTTACATTTGCAGCTCTGGAAAATTTAACCTTTTACGTGTGTTGTACAGGGTAAAAGAGAGCAGCTATAAACACATTTGTCTCCCTCTATTTCAAGCTGATTGTGATGTTCTGGAATGGACTGAACAAAAGAGCCCACCTACTATTAGGCAGAGAAAAATGCTAGAAGATAATCCTTGACTCTTCAGCCTGAGCCCTCCCAGCCTTTTCCATTTCTAAGAAGTGAGATCTGTATGCATGCCATGTAACCATACCTGAAGTAGCCATCTGCCTCTGGTTGAAGGGAAAGCAAATTGCAGGTCTTTCAATGCACTATTGTTGCTATTTTGTCATGCCACTCTTTGTAGTTGGTCTGTGCAATCTTCTTGCAGCAAATAATGAGATGGTCCACTGTTTCTTTGATTTCTTGCACAGGCGGTGCTTACTATCTGTTGCTGTCTTCTCAATTCTGGCTTTGTATGCATTTGTTAAGGCTTAGTCTTGTGCAGCCAGAATTAGCTCCCCTGTCTCTTTCTTCAAATTTCCTGTTCTTAGCCATTGCCAGGTCTTGTTATCATTATCACTACTATTATTGCAAGGTCAGTTGGATTTGCTTGTCACAATGAACACAATCATGTAGTATGATTCCCAAACAGCAGCATCTGGAATCAATGAATATATTAAACTCAAATAAGATAGATCAGCCCAATGGCTTAATGTGATGTGTGAATCCCATCTTTGACTCCCCAAGACAGAGAATGGGAGATTTCTGGAGGAGTTTGGAAGTGAGGGTCAGTGTGGGGGGAGAATTCATTTGTGTTATGGGATATAGGTTATCCATTCCAAACCATTTTTATCCTTTTTTAAACCTGTACAAAGGAGGAGGAGGATTCAAAAATACTTGCAAAAAAGGAAGCAAGAAGAGGGGGTCTTGGTAAATATCAGAAAGGACAAACACCTTTCATTAATCATGTGGCATTTTTCATCTGAATTACCTGTATTTTTGATTCAGCTGGGTAATTAATTAGAATTAATTTATTTGGTTTAAAACTTTTAACAGCTTTTACCAAGTTGAGAAAGGGCAGTACAGAAATGTTTTTTACATGTTGATTTTACAGACTCAGCTTGAGAACTGAAACTTCAGATATATTTCTTGCTCATGCAGCAATAAAGATTTTGAAAACATTGTAGCCTGCAGTCCTGTTAATCATACACCAGACTGGATAGATACTAACAGAGCTAAAAACAATTTAAATGGAAAGGAAAAAAGGTTATTATACTCAATACAGGGAACAGGAAAAGCAGATGTATTGTCAGGTACAAATATTTATATTGGCACTGGCTGCATTGCCAACATTTTCTGATGGGATGAAGCAATCTGTTGATGCATTTGTTCCATGCCGAATGCTATCATTCTGTCTATAGATTGAAAGCCACAAAATCTGTCACCACAAAATCTGCAGAAGGACCTAAAGTACAGAATTTTGGTTGGTTTGATGTAATCTTTGTCATTAGTGACAAACCCGAAATGTTTAATGATCAAGTCTTTTTTCATATGTTAATGGGACCATCAGTAAGTCTGACCAACAACAACTGGCACATCATGCTAATTCATTATTTTGTTAACCATGGTTTGTTGAGTAAGCAATAATGTCTGGATTCTCACAGCACAGCAAATCAATGTCCAGCAAACTACATCATCCCTTCACTTTGTAAAAATAGTTCGTGGTTGGATGAGAGATTGAATAGAATAACAGAGTGGAAGGGATCTTGGATGTTTTTTAGTCTAATCCAGGAGTCTTCAAACTTGGCAACTTTAAGACTTGTGGACTTCAACTCCCAGAATTCCTCCTCCAGTCATGTTAGCTCAGGAATTCTGGGAGTTGAAGTCCACAAGTCTTAAAGTTGCCAAGTTTGAAGACCCTTGGTCTAACTCCTCTCCTCAAGCAGGAGACCGATACCATTTGTGGGAAACTATTTCAATTACTTGAATTATGCAATGGGAAAAAGGCGCCATATAGAAATAATAAATAATAAGGTGCTAGATTTTAGAATTGGTAATATGCACTTGCATTTGACATTCTGTTAGCTGTGCAGCTTATTGAACCAATCATACGTGCAAACCAGTTTCATATTGTTCCCAAAGTTATAGGCATGCACTTTCCTTCCAGATGCTGTTTGTTCTTATAAGGTCTAAATTGACATTCAGCCTTAAAAGCCAGGTCCCTATTCATTTACCCAATTATATATTTATATTTATATACTCACACATGCTTACAAATATAATCATGTTCTAATTCATTGATATTAACATATTTATTTTTAGCCAAATGCATTTCCTTTGCCTCAAACTGTCTAACAGGAGGAGCTCGGCCATTGATTAATAGCAAAGTGGCTCTAACAGAGAGGCATAAATTAATTCTATTTTGGGAAATGCCATGTGTCTTGGATTGTTGTTTTCCTTGAATAATTGTTTGAGTTTGGGGAATTGAATGTTATTTTTCATCTACTTTGAATTAGAATGGAATATTACAGGTATTGTAGCAATGACATTTAAAATCTGGAAATAATGCTCTGAAGAGTACGAACAGTGAGCGTTGATATACTACGTATATCCTAGTTGAAGTGATGTGGGGCACTAATAAATTACTTTACCTAAAGTCTTTAGATGAGAGATCCTAGCTTCCATAGTCTAGCCTAAGTATGCTATATGCAAAGTATGAGCTTTGGTTGTGCTTGTGGAATACAGCCCAAAATATACTAGAGCTATCCTTATCCTGAACAGGAACAATGGCATGGATATAACTAAGTCTGGTAATCCAATATGTGCTTGCTTTATGGTAGTAAAAAGTCATGCATGAAAATCTTGATTGACATGCCGTAGCCATGGCAGACAGTAGAGATCAACATTCATGAGTGTGTATGATAGCCCTAACATCTGACTTCATAATTTGCACTTGTAAGAGAAGAAAAATGATAAATAGCATGAGTTTAAAAATTACAATAAAAATGAAGATGTGTCCCTGAGGCTAAAATAAAAAATAAAAATATAAAAGACTTGAGCAAATGTAACCTAATCTTGTGAATACATATAGGAAACATGTATGTTTCACTGTGAACATAGGGCTAACATAAATGTCAGAAAGTAATCAAATAATGTCTTCTAAGCTGCAGTTGGTATATATGTGAATGTAACAGTCCCTAGGTGGGTGGCAGTTGCAAAAATAGTCACAAAGAGTTAAGTGAGATTAAGATTAAAAGATGGAGAGAAAGTTATTTTGATGGAAATAATTATTGATTTGAAAGTGAGTAAAGTTATTAAAAAGGACCGTCTATCAAAAAGAGCGGAATTAAAAATTAAAAGAGGTGGAAGTGAATTGAAATGAAACTAAAATGAGAGAATTTAAAATGTACATGAGAAAGATAATATATTAAAAAAATAAATTAATACTATAAATGATAACAGCCAAGAAAAAAATGATGAAAAGAAAGTAATCAATTCTGTTAGAATGGTTAAAGAAAAAAAAAGGTAAATCTATAGGATTAGAAAAATTATAAAAAGTACCGTATATTATATTATAGTTTTTTATATAATTATTTGAGTATGTTAGATAATCTTACAAACTATAGGATTAGTGTATCAGTGTAATTGTACAAATGGTAAAACATAGTTTGTTTGCAAAATGACTGCTAAAACCACATTTTTTTTGTTCCTGATGGAAGAAGGATGTTGTTGACAATACAGAAGGAATTAACAAAAGTACGTGCAAAATTTACAAGGGATTAGTTTGGTAAGAGCTGGTAAGAGCTTGGCAGAATTCTACTTACCTACTTACCTTCCACTTCATCCGTTGGGGACACAAATGTGCATATTATTTGGTATGCAGGTGAGGAAAACTTAAATGAATTACAGCATAGGCTAGATGAATTGTGTGATGTAATAGATTAGTTGTCTTATTTAATAAAGAAGACATAGTGCATTATGTTATGGATGCTGAATGAATATAAAAAAGAGCAATTATATCGAGAGCCAGTTTGGTCTAGTGGTTAAGGCATCAGGTTAAAAAGCAAGAAACCATGAGTTCAAATCCCACCTTAGACATGAAACCAACTGGATGACCTTGGGCTCATCACACTCTCTCAGCCCAACCGACCTCACAGGGTTGTTGTTGTGGGAAAAATAGGAGGAGGAACATTGTTGGATATGTCTGCCAGCTTGAGTTATTTGTGAAAATATTAAAGGTGGAAATAACTAAACGAATGAATTGCCATTATGGAAAAAGTATGCTGAGGTGGTATATAGCTGGCAAGATATAGTTAGTAATCAATCATATGTTGAAGATGTAGATGTAGATATTAGTCCACCTTCATCCACAGAAACTCACTGGGTGACTTTGGGACAGTTATTCTCTCCCATTCCAATACCACAGTATTGTTGTAGCGGGAAAGAATAGGAGGAGGAAAAAACCAAATAGTCTGTCTTGACTTCCTGTAACAAAAGGTGGGATAAACATGGAATGAATTTATCAACGGGGAAAAGAATGACAGTCGAATTACAAAACAAAGCTATCAAGGAAAAATAAATTATTCAGGAAAAAGTGGATATTTATTTGGATATTAAATGAAATGCTGCAAAAGAAAGAGAGAGAGAGAGAGAGACAAAAAGTTTAAGGAACAAAAGTGAATGGTGTTAATATAAACTAGATTTAGCTGTGTCTTCTCTTCTGTTTCTTATCTCATTCCTTTGTTTCCTTATTACTTTGGTGTTTTCTATTGTGGAAAGGAAACTTCAAGAGGACAGTGGTGTTACCCAAGCAGAAAAAGCCCAAAGGGAACATCAAGCCAGCCATAAAACAAACTTGCATAGGAAAAGAAATCAAATAAAAGGTATTAAAGAAGCCCCTTAGACAAAAGCCCAAATAATTAAGAAAACTAAGGAAACAAGAAAAGAAAACCCTTACAAACATAAGACATGCCAAATCAGCAAAACAAACAGACAAAAGACACAAAATATATTGCAAAGGAGACAGGAAACTGCAACAAAACAAATATAAGAAACCATTAAGCAAAAAAACCAGATTAGTACAAAACCAATAATCCAATCAAACCACCCCGCAAAGTTTGCCTTCTGCACCCCGCGGAGTTTACCCTCCGGCGGAAATGAAGACAACCCCTGACAGGATTTAAAACATTAAGAAATACAAACACAAGCACACACACACAACATGAGAAAACAGTATAAAAATCAGGGACTTACCATACAAAGGTAGCTAGCCCAGGAACGCATACTTCTTGCTATCTCTCGCCTTCCTGAAAAATAAAAAGATCCAGCTTTCAAGCAGTTGTCTGTATCCTTGCACCGGAGCTCTCCCAGCAGGAAAATCGAATCTTCAGAAGAAAGGCATTTTGACAGCCTTTCAACACTGTATTTATTTATTTACATTTATTGTATCTGCCCCACTTCAATGCATTCTAGATGCCATACAAAATCCATAAAAACCTAAAGCAGACAGTCCAGGCTAAAACTATCTAAACATGGCACAAATCACACCAAACAAAGTAACCTCCGCCCACCCCCAAATAACAATACATTAAACTAGGCCTCAAACCAAAAGCCAGGTTTGAAGAACTTTCTAGACTTAAGCGCTTTTGGTACTTTGCATAATACAACTTACCCCCAAACGGAGGAAAGTGACACGATATGAAGGGGACACTTATTTAGAACAAACTTCTATATACCAATCATCAACATTAGAAGATGTGGAGAGACCTGGCCCACAGAATTGCCAAGAGCTGGACACAACTGAATGGATATCATCATCATCTATATCAATAATACTAAGATGTCACAGTTTGCTGGGATTCTTGCTTTTCTTTATCACCTCCAATACATTTAATTTTACCATTATATTTATTGCCCATTGATAGTTAGCATCATGGGCATTAAGCAAGAAGAAGCCCTTTCTATGATTCTTAATGTGATGAATCCTAGTCTTTAAAATAATGTTTACTGATCTTTCCCCACTTCATAAACAAATTAATTCAGCCATTCAGTTGGGGAAGGCAACCATCAGGCAAACATGCGATAGAGAGAAATCTAGCAGTTGTGTTGTCAGGTTTCAGTTGTGCAATCTGTTCTGGCAGCCCACTGAATGGTTACTCATATGGATTGTCCACTTCTCTTTTAAGCCAATTATTTGCTTAGTGTCTGGTTCTTATTACCATTAAAAGCAGAGAACATCTCAAATCTTGGGAATTATGAATTATGCACAGGGTAATGCAAGTTTTAGGGAGAAAATGAATTTATGACTTTCTAGGAAGAAAATATACTTTTTCCCCATGAGCTTCGAAATAGAAATAACATAGTACTGAATAAACGTGTATTCATTTAGAAAGAGGATATTTAGGCTCAAAAAGTTTTAAAACAGATTTACACAATGCAATGCTCGCTTTTTTATTCCAATTTATTCCTATACTTGCTTACAGAGATATGAGTTGCAGTGGATAACATATGGCTTGGAGATTTTGCACACTCAATATTTGATTGCATGGTGTCCTAGCAGCTGTGTTAGCTTTTAGAAAAACTGAACTAGACAGCATAAATGAAAATACACTTTCTTATTACTTATTAGAGCGCAATCGATATCAATCATGACCTTTGACAACTGGTAATTGTACTATAACATATTAACTATCAATGTAATTAGCAATAAAAGAAATGAACATACTGGCAGATTTTTATATAAATAAACATTCAGAAAATATGAAAATATGACAAATGATTAACTGTATCATTTAATAAATTATACAGTAGACTTTGGAATTAAATATACAAAGGAATCTGTACAAAAGAATCAGCTTCTCTTTGAATGAGAACAAGCATTAACCCAGCAGAAACAATCAATATTCCAGTCTGAAAGCTAATAGATTTAAGATATGTCACCATCCTTCCCAAGCCAAGACTGTTTAAAATCTTTGGGTTTTAGAGAAAAAAAAATGCTGCAGAGAGCTTCATATTGCTAACTCTGCCTCTTTGCATCTTAAGGCGATATAGAAGAGACAACTCATACAACCTTAGTGGGCCAATTTAAGGCTTATTGGAAAGATCCCTTCAAGGAAACTAAACTGGATCTCTAATCCCTGTCTGGAAATGCATGACTAGTATACACCACACAATCCTCTAGGCATTCAGCCTCAGAGGAATAGTAAGAATGTGGGTATATTTGGAGGGGGCTGAGCCATCAATCATTTTGACAGGAAGGAAGTCATTATGGGTTTGATTTTCCTTGCTTACACATAAGTAACATACTCTTTCCTGCCCTAGCAATATTTAACAAAACCAATAAGCTGTAGCTTTGAAATTTATTGTGGTTGGCAGTATATGGAAGCTTGTAGTTCTGTTGAGTCTGAAAACCAATCAATGCTAAATGTTAATAACAAGCACTTCAATTGCTATATGTAGTAATGTTTTAATACTTACTAATGCAGAATCTGGTTTTGTGTGGCAGTTTAAGAAATCAGGAGCTCCTCGTGAAGGACTAATGTTATACCTTATCCTGACAACCCCAATCGTTCCCACTTATTTACATGTTGGTTTTTTGCATCTCCATTTTGAATCCACAGTTGAAATAGCCTTAGGTTGTCCCTAGTTGTCCCCATTTAAAAGTGCTATTGTTTCTCCATAAACTGACATTATTCCACCACAGCTTTTAAGAGAAATAAAATCTGCAACACTTTGTCTCCTGTTATCGTAGAGGTGAAGTTAGCAACCTGTTTGGATGTACAGAATACAGAATAACAGAGTTTGAAGGGCCCTTGGAGGTTGTCTAGTCCAACCTCCTGCTCAAGCAGGAGACCCTATACCATTTCTGATAAATGGCTATCCAATCTCTTCTTAAAAACCTCCAGTGATAAGAAATGAAAGATCACCTCAATCCCCACAATGGATGAATGGCTACAAAAACTGATGGAGTTAGCAGAAAATTGACTGTTTTGATTAAAGAAAAAAGATACAAATACCTTTATTTCTATTTGAAACTGTTTATGGACTTTGTGCTTGAGGTGGAAAAAATGGAATTTTGATTTTGGGTTTTACCGATTAGATAGATTTTGTTGTTATAGAAATGGCTAGTTTATATTATGTAAAAATAAAAAGTTGAGGTTAGATGTTAATGCCTTATTTTACTGCACCAAAGGAGTCAGAAGTCAAAGTCTTTTTTTCTTTTCTCTTTGCTTTCCCCCACTATCTACTTCCCTTTTTCCCCTCCCTAATTTCCCTACTATTTACTTTTGTATTATCTTTGCACGCCCTATTATAAACTAATAAAAACTTGAATGTTAAAAACAACAACAACCTCGAGTGATAGAGCACAACTTCTGGAGGCAAGCCGATCTGCTGATTGATTATTCTGTAAGGAAATTCCTCCTTAGTTCTAGATTGGATCTCTTCTTAATAAGTTTTCACACCTGCCCTCAGGTGCTTTGGAGAATAGGTTGGCCTCCTCTTCTCTGTGACAGCCCCTCAAATGTTGGAAGACTGTTACCATGTCACCCCTAGTCTTCCCCTTTGTTAGATTAGACAAATCCTGTTTCTGCAACTATTCATCATATGTTTTAGCCTTAATCATCTTTCTTGCTCTTCTCTGCATTCTCAACATCTTTCTCCTATCATGGTGACCAAAATATTAGATGTAGTATTCCAAGTGTGGCCTTACCAAAGCAGTATAAAGTAGTATTAACACTTCAAGTGACCCTGATAGTATCTTCTTGTTGATACAGCCTAGGCCTACATTGGCTTCTTTGGCAGCTGCAGCACACTGCTGGCTCATGTCATATTATGGCTCATGTCATATTAGAACATGTTTTGGGAGTGCCTACCAACCCCAGCCGTAGCCATTTCCCCCCCCAAGGTTGCCGCCTCTACAAGAGTTATGTTTCCAGAATTCCTTTTATACCCATTATCTCCTTTCCCTGTTTCTGACCGCAACCTCAGTCCAGGCTTATGACAAAAGGATAGCAGACTTCCCTTATTTTACTTGGGGGGTGGGGGGAGATAACAATATTGTCAACTGGCATCAGTTGCTTTAGATGTAAGAGTTTGGATTTTCCTCCAGAAAATAATAAATGATGATGAGCTGGATTTTGTTGCTTACTTTTCAGTCCATTTTGCTGAATTAAGAGATCTGGTTGCCCGGTAATGGTTAGTTTCTGTTATTTATACAGTCTATGTATTTGTACAATCAGGTTATGGTCTGCTTCCCACTTCTGCTTAGATGTCCTGCCATATGTTTCTTTTTTAAAAAAAAATAAACTTGGGAGATGCTCAAATGGCATGAAGAAGAACTATGAGACATATTATCCCAGAGAAACCCAGCCAGAATCTGGAAACAGAACCTCCCTCTTCAGGCTGTACTGCCTTGAATAATGGATGTTTTCCCTGCTGGCTAATGGGATGTCATCAAAGGCAGAAGAGAAAACCAAACACTTTAGTTGTCAGGGGTAGCACACTCACAGATCAGTCAATACCATTTAGTAGCTATTTGGAACAGTCATAATGGAGACAAAATAGGGATCAGTGGCCTGAAAAGATACGGTCAAATATTAATATTAAATATTAAGCCACCGAAGTAGGGGCACAGTGGCCTAGTGGTTAAAGACACTGGTCTATCAACTGGAAAGTTGGCAGTTCGAGACCTAAGTACCGTGTGACAGGGCGAGCTCCAGTTCTTGCCTCAGTTCCTACCAATCTAGCAGCATGAAAGCATGCAAATGTAAGTAGAGAAATAGGTACCACCTCAGTGGGAAATTAACAGTTTTCTGTGTACCTCAGTCATGCTGGCCAGATGATCATGGAAGTGTCTTCGGACAATGCTGGTTCCCTTGGCTAGGAAATGGAAATGAGCACTACCCCCTGGAATCGGACATGACTGGATAAGGGAAAACTTTAACTTTACCTATGAAGCTACAGAAGGAATAATGTTGACTCATTTCATTACATTTTTTTTTTATCTCAATGTCAGAACTGGGATTGTAGGGTGTTTTTACCTAATAAGGATTACAAGCCACAGTTTGTAAATACCAGATAAAATGCTACTTTTCACCGTGGGATCAGGGCACCTTTTTCAACATCTGATTTGATTTGATTTATTAACATCACCTGATTCCCATTAGTTATTGGGTGCTTGCTAAATATATCTATCTATCTATCTATCTATCTATCTATCTATCTATCTATCTATCTATCTATTTATCTATCTATCTAATCTATCTAATCTATCTAAATTAAAACACACTTAAAAACAACAAAACTTCATTGCCCAGACAAGACAACAACAACATTCAAAGAAACACAGAAGGTGCTCCACCTGGTAGATTAACCCCAGACCAGAGAGCAGAAACAGATCTTAAAGTACTTTTGGAACAGTCAGAAAGTGAAAACCAATAGTTTTATCTGGGGGGATGTTATTTCAGAGGGCAGAAATAGGTCTGTGCTAACATCTGAGGCTTAGAGCATTGGAAGTTTGCTCTTATCTGGTTTGGATAAATGTTAAGTGTATTGCTAAGATTACAAACCTGTCTCTAGTGTTATCAGTTACACTCTCCTTTCACTTACTCATCAGCAATAGTTTTAAGTAAATATTGGGAAGTTCTCTGTTTTTATGGCAGAGTGTATTTAAAGATAACACCAAAACAGAGACCTCTAAAGCAGTTCTGTCTTCACAGAACCTATTTTTACCATCTGTATCCTAACAAAGTCCAAATTCACCTTAGCAACAACTCTGCCGGGTGGCTATACTTTGCCTCTAAGGAATGGCTGAGCTAAAAAGTAAACAACAACAAAACAAAATCCCACAGATGTATGGAGCGATTAATGGCTGACCATGTGCCACCATTGCATCAAAGTTGGAGATTCTCTGGCTCTTATGCCAGTTCTCTTCTCCAATCTGTCACCATCATCCTCAGCATTATCTTGTTCCAGGAATGGTTCCAATAAGTTATGCAACCAATTGAACTTCCAAATAACAGTCCATGACTTTTGTGTTACAAGGACCCTCACACTATTTTACCCCTTGGCATCCTCAATGGGTCCACTTTCCCAGATGTTTGCAGCTTTTGGTCTTCAGGCATTTATCAAAATTGCCAGATACACTGCACTTATGTAATTCCAGTATCTTCCTCTACTACACTTACTTAACTGATAAACAAGCTCCTTTTAAATAATAATGTGTTACATAAAAACGCCACACAAATTAATCCCAACTCAGTATAAAGCATTAAATGTATCAGATTCCCAAAACAACTTATCAAATGAGGGCAGCAAATGTTATGCCATCACTCACACTGCTTTGCTCCAATGCAAAAACAATTAGACAGTATTTTAACTCAGGAAGGAGACAGACATTTAAACCCAAAACAAATTTGGTTTTTTAAAGGAACATTGTTTACATGGTTCCTCTGCTTTTATTTTTATTTTTTTGTGCTAATATTTTTCAATTGATTGTGACTTTTGTTGACTTGTTCAATAAAACAGAGCTGAAATAGAGCAAAGTCAGCAAAATGTATGAACCTCTGTCTACTTTCACTTCCCAATAAACCTATAAATGCTGTGGATCAAGTTACCCAGCTTCATGTTTTATTTGTAACATTAAATCAAGACATCCATTTGCCTCCTCTGCTGTTAACTTATCCCATTTGTAGGCCTGAAGTTCCTTGGGATAGAAACTTGGTGTGCCTATTCTTCACACAGGGGTGGTCCAATAGCTAATTTCCAGTGTGTTGGTGATGACGATTGTTGTAATGACGAGGCAGTCGAGGTGTTTGATCATGATCACATGAATCATGATGACTTTATTGGAGTCTAGTCTTGTATTTATACATATTTTTAGTAATCCTCTAACATTGGTTAACTTTGGTTGTTGCTCAACCTTTGTTACTGTCTAGCATAGTAATTAACACAATTAATTATTTCTAGTTAAAGTCTAACACATGTTTACTTCCTCTCTCTAATCCTTCTTTGCATTTAGTGATTTTGTTTACCTGAGTTGTATTTGCTTTTGTCCTTATCTGAGGTTTGCCATCAAGATAATGATTTTCCTGCAATTATAACTCTACATATCCTTGTTTTTTATTTTAAATGGAGGATTCAAAGATTTATGAATGTATCTCAATTGTAGAGGATTAAGAGAGAGGAAAGCAGGACAAAACAATGCAAATAAATTTAGAATACATTGAATAAAACAACAGGTTGCAATTAGTACAATAATAATTATAGCATAAAAGAAAAACTGTCTGAGCCAAGACCGATCAGGGAGCCAATTGGTTACCCACTCAAAAGGTGAGTACTGAGCATGGATATTATTTTGAATGTATGATTGTAAATTGGCAAGCTCATCCTCAATAGTTTTATTCAAAGAATGAAAATGCACAGCACATCCACGGTGTCCAACTAACTTACAGAACCCGCCTTGATGGGCTAAAAGATAGTCTATGGCAAAATGTTGCTCTAAGACATCTTGTTTTAAGTCTTCTATTTCATGCTGCAAATCACGAATAATAGCAGCAGTAGCATTGATGGATTTTTCAAGTCTGCAGGTGAGACCAAGAACAGATCGTCTGTTTTCTTGAGCAATTATGCCAGGATAAGAGCCTAGAGTAATGACTCCTGTAACGGCCCCTGCCAATGCACGGCCAAATGTACAACCAGAAGACAATTGTGTGTCAATAATAACTTCATCATTACATGTAGGCCCCAGAGAGGAACACCGCTGTCAAGTTGATGGGAGTGTACCTATTTGAACAGGTAGAGTGCAATAACCTATAGCTGCACATTGATAATTCTGAGGATGCACATTGGTGGCATATTTATCAAAAAAGAACCACATTAAAAATAGGAAAATTATCAGGATACATATCAGGAGCTATATTAAGTCCATACAAAGAAGAATTAAAGGTACCTGACAACCAATAGTAGTTAGAACAATAACTATAATTCCCTAGTTGTTTTTTTTAATATGTGCTGAGCATCATCATAATCAGACCAATTATAAAGCCAAGTGTGTTTAGCGTGACAACAGAAACACAGACCCCTTGTAAATTGACTAACTTTCAAGTAACACCAACAGACAGAATTCAATTGCATAGGGGGCGTAGAAAATAGCCAGGAGTGTGAAATAGATTGTAGTTGTGAGACAATAAATGTAGAAGACATAATCAAGTTAGGTGTAAAAGAAATTTGACCAACTGCCATTGGGGGCTCATAGTATAAGGTAATATTTGTGCCATGGGTCATAAATATGTATTGGGCATGACAAACCCACAAATTAGGATTAAGAGAAACCACAGAAGTGTCATTTTGAGCAGAAACACCATTAACCATAAACAAGAAAATACAAAGTAAAATTGTAACAGAATTAGCAGTAATAATAGCAAAAACAGCAGCAACAAGATTTTCAGGAGTCTGAAGTAATGAGGCCTGTTGCAGTTCTTGTTGAGCTTGATATGTAGTAGATTTAACCTGGCCCCAAGTGATGGGTTGCGGGCGCTTCAACCTTTGAAGCTGGACTTCTGTGTTCAGATGAAGATTGAAATCCGGAATCAGGTTGTGAAGGCCCTGATGCCATGCCATGATACGGACGAACACAGCGCGCTGGAACCCACACTGCTTGTCTAGTAGAAGGATCTTCCATGGCAGCATAACTACAACCCCAGGTGATCAGCAGTGTAGGGCCTTTCCAGGTTGGATCTGGAGCTTGGCGATACTTTACCAAAGGCCTTGCTAAAGATTCAGTAGTTCGAAAATGCAAATTAACAGGTGAGTCTGCAAGAGAATCTAAAAAGGTTAAATAATTCCAAGTATATAATGCTACAGTAATGAGATTTTGAATCTTTCGCAGATGGTAAGGGCCAGACTCAGTTTGTAATTGTTTTTGAAGCAATGACTTAAAGGTATGATGAGCTCGCTCAACTATAGCTTGAACCTGAGAGTTGTAAGGAATTCCGTGTACCAAAGTAATATTCCATTTTTGACAAAAGGTTTGAAATTCCTTACTAATCTAAGCTGAGCCATTATCAGTTTTCAACTGAGAAGGCCAACCCATTATAGCAAAACAAGATAGGCAATGAGAAATAACATCTGAAATACGTTCATGTTTTAAAACAGTAACCCAAAGGAAATGTGAATGAGTGTCAATAGACGTGTGAAGATAACAGGATGGCTTAAAAGTTGAAAATTGAGTTACATCCATTTGCCAAATTTGATTAGCTTGGATTCCTCGTGGGTTGACACCTACTGGAAAGGGAACTGCCAGTTGCTGACAAGCTGAACAAGCATGGACAATATCCCGGGCTTGAGATAATGAAATTTTAAATTGCTTTGCAAGCAATTTGGAATTTTGATAAAAATAAGAATGGCTATCAACAGGATCAACAAACAAAGATGCAACATCCTTTAAGGATTCATCTGCCTTCTGATTTCCTTCAGTCAAGGCATTAGTAAAGAGAGTATGACTCCAAATGTGTTCTACATACAAAGAATACAAGAGAGTTTCCAAACTAGGGTTTCTACAACCCTACCTCAACCAATCCACCATCACCCAAGACTAGGCACGCACACCCCTAACTACCTCAATTCTAACAACTGCTGGCCTTAAATGCAAGCTACCCAATGCAAGAAGCCTTGTAAATAAAATACCTGAATTTTTCCTCCTACTAAATATGGCTAAATTCGACATTATATTTGTCTGTGAAACATGGCTCAACGCATCTCTCCCTGACTCCATTACCACAGTAAGAGACTATCATGTTTACCGATCAGATCGTGAAATTCATAGAGGAGGTGGTGTTGCTATCTTCTATAAAAAGTCCTTACATCTAAAAAATATCCAAGTTATCCAGGAGCTTGCTCTTCCTGAGACCATTATCTGTGAACTATCCTTAAATATCACAATTCGATTCTTACTATGTTACAGAGCACCTGATTATGACATCGAACATGTAAACAAGCTAAATACACTACTAACATGGGCAGCATCCTGCCCATACCCTTTTATCTTTCTTGGTGATTTCAATCTGCCTCATATTGACTGGACCCTAAATGAATGTACAACTGAAACCATACATGCAACCTTTTACAATGCTGTTACAAATCTGGGACTGGAACAACTAGTAACCAACAACACTAGACTAAACAACTGCCTCGATCTCATCTTCTGCAATAGTTTGAATTTAATTTACGGAATAAAAAACTAAAGAACCCTTTTCCAGCAGTGACCACAATATGATTGACTTTTGTCTCAACATACGTCCACACAAAACCACCACAATGATGTGATCCCCAATTATAATTTCAAAAAAGGCAACTATGATCTTATAAACAACAATCTCTCATCCCTTGATTGGCAATCTCTATTCACTGGATGCAATACTGTTGAAGACCATTACAACATATTTTTACTTGAAGTCAAAAGAGTCATCAAACTATATGTACCAACAACAACTCCCAAAACAAAACAAAAAACAGATTGCCCATAACAATAAGGAAACTTCAATCCAAAAAGAGATCACTCTGGCGGAAAAACAAATCTGGTCACGTTGCCAATTTCAAAAGCCGATACAAAAATTTATGCCACCAAATAAAGACCGAATGCACCAATTATCACATTAAACAAGAGGAAAACCTTCTAGCACCAATTCCACCAGTGCTTTTTACAATTTTGTAAACAACAAACTAAAAGATTCAAGGTCCATCCCACCCTGATAGGACCTAATGGTAAAGACTGCAACGACGACACCATTAAAGCCAACATCTTTAACACATTTTTGGCTCAGTATTTGTAAACAGCAATGGATCATGCCCAGTATTTCCTAGCCGAACCACAGATAACTACAATGATCTAATACATATCGATTTTACAGAAGACAATGTTGAAAAAGCACTACGCAATCTAAAACCATCTCTATCTATTGGACCGGATGGAATATGTGCCTATTTCTTAAAAAAGCTATCCACTGCCATAGCCAAACCTCTAAGCATAATCTTTGAAAAATCTTTCAGGACCAGTTCCTTGCCTAACCTATGGTCACAAGCCACAGTCATCCCCATCTTCAAAAAGGGAGACCCTTGCCTAGTTGAAAATTACAGACCAATCTCCTTATGCTGCGTCACCTGTAAAGTCATGGAATCAATTATTAACCAATCCATCATCCTCCACTTAGAGACAAACAACCTACTCTCCAATAAACAATTTGGTTTCAGAAAAAAACTATCCTGTAATCTGCAACTCTTACACTGCAAAAACATATGGACTACACAACTTGATCAGGGCAAAACAATAGATGCAATCTACATAGACTTCTGTAATGCCTTTGATTCAGTGGTACATGACAAACTACTCCTAAAAATAAAATCCTATGGTATCTCTGGACAACTGCATAACTGGATAGAAGCATTCCTGTCAAACAGACAACAAATGGTCAAAATTGGGAGCGTCCTATCAAATTCTGTACCTGTCAATAGTGGTGTCCCCCAAGGCAGTGTTCTAGGACCAACTCTCTTCATACTCTACATAAATGACCTCTGTGATCATATTAAGAGCAACTGCGTTCTTTTCGCTGATAATGTAAAGCTGTTCAATACACAGACAATACTGCTACCCTTCAAAAAGATCTTGACTGTGTATCAGAATGGTCAAACAAATGGCAACTTCAAATCTCAACAAATAAATGCTCTGTCTTACATATTGGCAAAAAAAATCCGAAAATAAAATACAAGCTGAATAGTCAAGATCTTGTTGATGATCCAAGCTCTGTAAAGGACCTTGGAATACTCACCTCTAATGATCTAAGTGCTAGAGCCCACTGCAACTACATAGCCAAAAAGGCATTAAGAGTTGTTAACCTAATCTTACATAGCTTTTTCTCTGGTAATATCACACTACTAACTAGAGCATACAAAACATTTGCTAGACCAATACTCGAATACAGCTCATCAGTCTGGAACCCACATTACGTATCTGATATTAGCACAATTGAGAAAGTCCAGAAATATTTCACAAGAAGAGTTCTCCACTCCTCTACTCGTTGTAGAATACCTTATGCCACCAGACTTGAAATTCTAGAACTAGAAAACCTTGAATTACGCCGTCTTCGGTCTGATTTAAGCATGGTATATAAAATCATACATTGCAATGTCCTACCTGTCAATGAATACTTCAGCTTCAACCATAACAACACAAGAGCACACAACAGATACAAACTCAAGGTTAACCGCACCAAGCTTGATTGCAGGAAATACGACTTCAGCAACAGAGTGGTCAATGTCTGGAATACTCTACCCGACTCTATAGTTTCTTCGCCAAACCTCCAAAACTTTAACCTTAGACTGTCTACTATTGACCTCACCCCTTTCCTAAGAGGTCTGTAGGGGGCGTGCATAAGCGCACCAACGTGCCTACCGTCCCTGTCCTATTGTTTCTTTTATTTTTCTTTTATTTTTCTTATATGTACCCATTTCATGTATTCATAACTATGTATACACTTATACTTATTATCTTGTAAACAATTGACAAATAAAATAAAATAAATAAAAATAAACTATTCTTTAAAGATAAAAACAAGGATAACAAATTCTTATCCAAAGAGAGAGCACAATAAGAAAAGAGAAGAGATTGCATAGCTAAATACACATATTAAGTATCAACAATCAAGTTAATAGGTTGGTCATTGAACAATCGTAAAGCTAAAATCACAGCAGCCAGCTCAGCATAATTGAGCTGAAGTCTGTGTGACAGTAAATTTAGAATACCATTGTTGTTGAATCTGCCAGACGACCACACCCCTTGTTGGTGAGCCATCAGTAAAAACTTTAAGAACTTTAGAAATAGGATTTCTAAATGGAAGAAAAGGCCAGATTTAAAGTAGTAGTAACCACTATTCTAGGATCCTTGGGTAAAGAATACAATAAGTTTCCCACATATTAAGAAAAGGCTATCTGATATGATTCTGAAATCATCATCAAATGCTCATGTTCAACTTTTGTACGAGTGAAAACTATACTAATGAGATCCTGTCCTGTGAGATGTAAGGCTCGTTTACGACCTTTAATAATCAAATCCTCTAATGCTGATTTGATAAGGATAAATGTTTCTAGGTAGAGTAGCTGACAAATTAATCCATTCATGAATGTTGATTGCTTGTGGAGAGGCATTAGAATAAAGACATCCTGTGGGTAAGGGTGCAGTGGGTAGAATAGCTAAACAAAGTCCTGTTGTTAAGGATGTTATCCTGTCTACATATCGATGCTTAAACTTATTCAATATTTCTTGAAGGCATGTTCTTTGAAGATCAGTTAATACAACTAGATGATCTGGTGCTTGTGCCCCCTTCAAAGACTGAAATAAAGGCAACATATCACCAGTTGTAATGTAGAAGAATGAGCGTGCCCAATTAATAATGCCACGTAATTTTTGCCATTGTACTAAGGTATATGATTTCTGTACTTGTAATTCAGGAAGAATTGGAATGGAGCAATTATGCAACATTCTATGTCCTAAGTAGGTATAAGGTTCTACCTTCTGAATTTTGTCTGAGGCTATATACAATCCCTGTTGTGCCACAATATCCATTAACTCTTTTAACAATTTAGAGTCATCAAAATCTGGGGCTGCTATCAATATATCATCCATATAATGATAGACTAAATAGGAAGGAAATTTATTCCTAAAGGTTTGAAGAGCATTATCCACGAAATATTGACCAAGTGTAGGGGAATTAAGCAATGATATTGTTTTGTGGGCATGCTATTATTAAAAACTTCTCTTAAATCAAGAAGGAAATGCCATTTCCCATTTTTCTTTTTTATAACAAAAACAGGAGTATTCCAAAACTAGTAGAAAGTTCTATATGACCAGTGGCCAATTGTTCTTGAACCAATTGTTGTAATGTAGAAAGTTTTTCCCTTGATAATAGCCATTGTTCCACCCAAACCAGCATAGAACAGAGCCATTTAAGAAGAAGAGCCATCATCAAGAATCAAATGAACATTAAGAAGAGAAAGTATATCATGGCTCCAAATATTAGTATGAATATTTAGAATGTATGGTTGTAGGAAAAAAGAACTTACCATCAGATGTTGTAACATTAATTTCTTGAACACTCTGCCAAGCAGCTGTAGAACCTCCTATTTTCCACAATGAAGAAACTGTCATTTTTGCCACTGTACTGGCCAATGTAAAGAGATGACAGTAACATCTGCTCCAGTATCAAATAACCCTTGAAATGGTTGTTTATTTAGTAAGAGAGAGGAGTTCAGCTGATGAAGTAAGCCTACAGATAAAAAAATTGATCCAAATCCTGCATCCACACGATTACCTATACCAGGATATGGATTTTCATATAGAAGAAGAAACAACTGAACAACAGAAGAATTACAAGGAAGAACTTGAGGAAGATTCACCCAAATCTGAATCATGAAGATACCAGTGTAATCTGAATCTATTACACCAGGCACAACAAAACAGCCCTTTTTGTGTGCAGAAGAACGAGGCAAAATTGAGCCAACTAATCCTGAAGGAAGAAAACCTTTAAATTGAGATGAAACTATTTTAACTTCCAAAGGAATTTTAAACTCAATTTAACTCATTGACTTAAATCAATCCCAGTGCTACCAGCTGTGGCTAGGGAGGAGTGAGATAGATTGCTGGAGGAGTCAGGTAATATTTGCTTCCCATCTTCAGGAATCTTTGTATAAGCATTTTTTATTCCTTCTACAAGTCCTCTTGTAAAATTTCCACTAATCCCATAGTCTGTACCTACCCTTTTAAACTCTCCTAAGATCTGATAAGGCAGACCCCCCACATTCTGCTACTTGCAGTCCAAGCTGTGGCTCCTAACCAGGATGATATTGTACTGGACAAACAGACACTAATTCTGTAAGTTCTGTTCCTGAGACAGAGGCATCTTTTTTACAATCCTAAACCGTTTTCTGAAAAGAAGACTGAACAATAGAGTCAGGAGGCTTTTGCCCTGTATCTTCAGAAGCTGAGGGAATGGAAGACATATATTCAGGTGAAGAAGGAGGACAAATGACAACATTAGTATAACATGAAGGTAGAGGTGTTAAAAGAGAAAGTTCATTGTGACCAAATTTTTCAATTGCATATCTACCTAAATGCCACACCTGCAAAACTTCTATTTCTGCTCTAGGTTCAGTATGCAATGTTTTCCCTATTCGTTCCCAAAGACCCCTCTTTTGGATACCATAAGCACTGAGCTGCAATCTCCTGGACCAGCCTTAAGAGATTTTTCTCTGGTACCTGAGTATTATTTTTCTTCAACAAATAGCCTAATTCATCTACATGCTTCCTTTGTTCCTCTGAAAGCGAAGACCCCATACTTATAGAAACCAAAAAATGGTTGAGAAACCCCAAAGGGTTGAAGGTGCACCAAATCCTTGCCGGATGAAGTAAGAGGGTCCCTGTTCATGCGCCACTTGTTGTAATGACGAGGCAGTCGAGGTGTTTGATCATGATCACATGAATCATGATGACTTTATTGGAGTCTAGTCTTGTATTTATACACATTTTTAGTAATCCTCTAACATTGGTTAACTTTGGTTGTTGCTCAACCTTTGTTACTGTCTAGCATAGTAATTAACACAATTAATTATCTCTAGTTAAAGTCTAACACATGTTTACTTCATCTCTCTAATCCTTCTTTGCATTTAGTGATTTTGTTTACCTGAGTTGTATTTGCTTTTGTCCTTATCTGAGGTTTGCCATCAAGATAATGACTTTCCTGCAATTACAACTCTACAGACGATGATGGAGATGATGATGACATAAATATATTTTTTTTCTTGTATCTCTGTTACTTTAGGAACTATCACAAGTCTTGGGCTTCAACCCATTGTACTTGAGAAAGTCCTGCATGACCAAAGGATACATTAGATTTCCCCTTTTTCTGTGGAAGGAAAACATTAATATCAGATGCTCTGTTTATCAGGTTTAAGTTCCAAGCCAATCCACCCCCCAAAGAGGAAAGAATCAAATTATTGGTTTTCTATACTGGTGATCACTGTTCTATAGAAAAGCTGCATGAACCAAAATGACCTTGGAGGTTTTCTAGTCCAAGTATGGACCCTATACTATTTCAGACAAATGGCTGTCTAGTCTCTTCTTAAAAGCTTCTAGTGAATGAACAGCCACAACTTCTGAAGGCAAGCTGTTCCACTGGTTGATTGTTCTGTCAGGAAAAAAAATATACTTCATTTTTTCACTTTATTATTGTGGGCTCATTTGACAGTTAGGTTGATTGAATAGAAGGCCATTTTCCACTTGCTTATACTGTTTTTTTTAAATTATGTACACTTTCAAGGCTTTAAGATTTTTCATAAGCTACTTTAAGAACACAGGAATGCTTATGAATAAATAATATGTATTCTAGAAATAAATATTATTTGTTGCACATAGTCTGTTGATCTTACAAAAGAAAATACAGCCAAGTAATCTATCGGATATAAATATTTCATTAAAAGAAATATTTAAAAAACATTTCAGAGTGGAACTTTTATTGTTTTTAGTCTTCTCTAAATTTATAATTAAATTGCATGATTTGCATTACATCAAATACCAAATATTAATGACAAGATCAAAAAGTTATTTTGCAATAAATGCAAAAACATAAGAACTGAATATTTACCTTAGACATAACTTCTTAGGAAATTTTAATCTAATGTCCAGGATCTCCCTTTCATTATCTCCATGAACAAGAACACACATACACAGATATATCAACAATTTATTTAATCAAAGGCTGTTTCAATCACAGTCACAATTCTAGGTGTCTTACAAATCGAAATAAATTAGAACCACAAAAACAAAAACAAGGAAATCTTCACAAACAATAATATGACTTCACATTCCATGTCATTGTAAACAACCCTTTACAAAATAATATAGAATATACTTTGGTTAGCTAGAATCCAAACGACCCAGCCCCAGGGCCTACTAAAAAGCCAGGTCTTATAGGTTTTAGGTTGGGGCTCTCTAAAAGATGATAGGATCAGGGCCATATGGACTTCCAGAAGAATGATGTTCCATAGGACAAAACTGGGTATAGAAAGATCCTCCAAGGTCCTGCAAGATTGCTCTGCTTTAACAATGGGATCTGGAGCAAAGCAACCCTGGAAGATCTTACCAAAAAGTTCCAGAGAGAGGCAGCCTGTAGATAACCAAGAAGCCACAAAGAGCCTTATGGGTGACAATTAGTAGCTTGAACTGCATCCAAAAGCCAACTGTCAACCAGCACAACTTGTGAAGTACTGATGCTGCGAGAGTAAAATGACATACTCCCACAACTACTTGCACTGGTGCATTCCATGCCTGCATTCCAAGTGGTCTTTAAGGGCAGTCTTATGTAGAGTTGTACTGGGGAGCAGCTGATCTTTTAAATCAAAAGCCAGACTTATGTGCTCGATCCCATCCTCACTACCAACCAACTGGAACTAGAAAGAACTGGTTTGGTACTAGCAAACCAGAAAAGAGAACGACTGCTACAGAATAATGTTCTCTATCCCCAACCCCAAAAGTGGTCCAGAAAGATATGATCAATTTACATGAAAGTTGTGCAGTGATCAGGCAAGATCAGGCAAGTCAACCCTACCCTATCTCACCATAAGTGTGATCAGTGTCATCTTAGGCATTCTAATCTAAAGCCTGACAGAAAAGTGTGCAGACAATTTATTTCTTTGAGGGTCCTGTAGATTTGCACCACCAGGAGTTTAAAAAGAGGTTGAAAACTCATCCAACACTGCTAGGTCCTAAGATAGCTTTTTGAAGAAAATACACCTTTTCCTCAATACCACCTTTTCCAGAAGGTAGTTACACCTCTTTACTTAAAGATGAATTTATCACAGCTTGAACACAGCCAATAGCAATCATTTGGGCAGCCTTAATCAACTAGAAAAGATAAGCACCTAACAGCCATTTGGCAGCACTAACACCCGAAAACATCTTGTCCTTGTCCCCAGGTACTAGGGCAAGACCCAGCTTCAAACAACTTAATAGCAACTGACCAGTCAAAGCCAAATGGATCTGAGTGATTTTATTCAACACATGCCTACAATGGCTCAGTAATTCCTTACAGGTAGCCTTTTTAGTAACTGCCTCATTTATTGACTATTCAGAGTTTACCACATTGATGAAAAAAATAACTTTATGACGAATCCTCATATTTACGATCTTCACAGGAAAGACTGTAAAGCAAAGGAAAGCCAAAGTAAGATTAACAAACCAAGGTCACAGTTTCACTTAGTTTTGTTTAATGATTGGGTTACTGGTCCCAAATGTGGTCATTAAACAAAGACATGTTCTTCATGCCTCTCTCTCCCTAAAAGGGTCAACATTAGAGGAATTACAGCTCTGCATTTTGCAGCTGTGATAAAATTCCCCTCTCCCTCACTAAAATATTTCTTACACTTTTAGAAGAATTGGGGTATCCAACAACCACTGCGTAAAAGGCTACTAAAAGGTGTTCTAAGGGTCACACATGCAAAATCTGTGCTGGACAGAAAACACCAAGACTAAACATAATTCCCTTTTTATTGAAAAGAGTTAATAAGATTATCTTCAGTGCGTTTGAAATTGCTTTATAATGAAAATGAATAAATCCAAATAAATCCAAAAAATAAAACAGGGACTGAACCTCCTCCCCCCGGCCCTTTTGGCTAGGATTAAACCCAGCTCCTCTGTTTGTACTGTATAATCCTATCAGCCCTCTATTGACTCTCCCTACCCACCCAGACAAAGCCCTTCTGCAATCCCATATAAACCATAGAAGTGTCCTTGCAAGCTCATAATATCCACAGGTGTCAAACTTGCTGCTTCACATTGCTGTCACATGACGTTTCATGATGTTTTTCCCATTCACAGAGCTGAGGTGGGTGTGTTGTATCCAGTCCGTGGGCTGACAGTTTGACTATAATTATTATAACTGAGTATAATGAATATAACTGAGTTTGACTATAATTTTTATACTCTGCATACAGCCTAATAAGAGATTTGCAGCATCATGGTAAGCTGAGGAACCCCAATCTCCCATCCTCAACCAGCCTGTTGACTTCAACCTTCCCGCTCTAAAAATCTACTTCCTTCCAGAAGGCCCATTTTATCCAGCCACAGGATTCCCACCTTATAGTTCTTTTATAAGTTCTTTTCTACTTTTTATAAACATCTGGGGATCCCATTTTTCAGGCCCCTTTTTTCTTGGAAAGAAAAGATCTTAAGATGCACCTAGAGATCAAGAAAATTTGGTTCTTCTCCCCATTTGTGCTCTTTCAGCCTGAAAGCGTAATACTTTCCGTATACTAAAGATTGCAATTGGAGGCTCTCTTGGTTTGTGGGACACCCAAGGCCTTGACATTTGTGCCACCATGTCCTATATATATGTCCTACTTCTCTTGAAAGAACACCTGCTGCTGTTTTCTTACTTTAGTGATAACGCTCACCCTGAACATTGGACATATTTGAAGTGAGGTTGATAAACCTTTGATGATTAAGGCTGGGCTCTAGTCCAGAATGCTTTATACTAGAATTAAATATATGATACTTTTAATATATGGGTCCTCTTCTGGATTGATACCTTTGATGGCTGCTTCGTTAAAGAAGAACCAGGTCTACCTGGGTCAATCTTTGTCAAATGATGTGGGGTGCATCTACTGAGTTAGCAATACTCAATTGTTCCTTTCTACTTGTCCCTACGTGCAAACTCCTGCCCTTTTGCCCTGTACCTTGGCAAAAGTCGTTTTGTTTCCCTACAGCCCTGCCAATAAATTGTCGCTAACTTTGGGGGAGGTGGCTGACATCAGAGACACGCAGGCACAAAGGCCAGCCTCAGAGAGAGAGAGAGAGAGAGACCGTCGTCATGCGCGCAGGGAAACTTCTCCTCTCACGCGACTCCGCCACAGAAGGCAGAATAGCAGCAGCAGCAGCAGCCGCCGCCGTTGTCACCGCCCCACCTTCAATCCCCGTCCAATCGCCTTCCTCGGGTGGTCGTCATCTCTTTGACGGATGGGCTTGTCGGGCGCGCGCGGATTAAAAAAAAAAAAAAAAACACCACCTCACTTTCTCCCGCTCTCGCCCTTCCCTACCCACGCGCGCGTTGTCCCGGTTTGCCCACTTCGTTGGCCTCAGAGAGAGGGTGTGTGTGGGGGGGGACACATATCCCCTTTAGCCAATGAGGACGTTCAGAATATTGAAGAGGCGGGGCGCGCAGAAACACATCTCCGGCTCGAAGGCCACGCCTCCTCGTGGGCTGCTCCTTCAAAAAAAAAAAAAAACCACCTGGAAGAGGCTCGCGCGAACGGCACCGCCTTAAGGGCTGGCTCGCTCGTGCGGCAGGAGGATTAAAGGCAATAACATGCAAATCGAGCTCCGAGGTTCTTGAGCGGCGTCGCAAGAGCGCGAGCGGGGAACGTTTCTCTTCGCGTCCCGCTGGCCAAGTTCTGGATCGCGCGCCTCCTTTCCTCGACGCCCGGGGCATGTTTGCGCTGCCTCGGGGGAGCTAAGAGGCGCCGAGCTTGTAGCCCAAGGCCGCCTTTCGGCGCTTCGCTTCGCTGCCATGTCTCCCGTCAGCGAGGAGGTGGAAGGGGGCACCCTTCCCTCCGCTCCGGAAGAAAGTGAGTCGGCGGGCGAGGACGAACCGAAAAGGGAGAACGGAGTATGGTGCCCGCGGGAAGCCTCGCTCGCCTCCGGGGTCGCAGAACTCGACCTGGTGGCTGGGCTCGGGGCCACGCAGAGTCCACCCGAGAAGGCGGCGGAGCAGGGTGAGCCGCCGCCAGTGCACCCGGAGACGGCCGAGCCCCCTGAGGGAGGCTGGGGCTGGGTGGTCATGCTGGCCTCCATGTGGTGCAACGGGACTGTCTTCGGGATCCAGAACTCCTGCGGAATCCTCTTCAAGTCCTTGCTGTCGGAATTCGGAGACCCCCAAGACGAGCAACTGATGTTCAGGACAGGTGAGGGAGGAAAAATGGGCGCCTGGGGCTTCTTCCCTTTCCCAGCTGCCTTTAAAAAGCAGCCAGGCGATGGGTCCGGGGATTCCGGGGGAGGGGAGGGTATCCCGCAAAGCTTTTGAAGGGGGCGTTCTTGAGTACAGCGGAAAGGCGACCAGAGGAAAGAACCGAGCCGCTTTCCTCCAACTCGGGGATGGAACTTCTTGCAGCCTCACAACTGCAACGCATCCCAAGTTGGAGTGCTGGACTGCAGGGCAGCTAGATACCCGCCTCTTCAGTGGGAGCGATGTGCTGCCAAGGTTGTGTTCCCAAACCCCAGATTTGTGTGGTGTGTGTGTGTGTATACATACATACATACACACTGTGTGTGCGTGTAGGTCTAGGTGTGTTTGGGTCTTTTCCTGTGTAAGATTATCTTGGTGACGTTTCGGCGAGGTCCCACTCGCCATCCTCAGGCTGGTGCTTCCGAAGCACCAGCCTGAGGATGGCGAGTGGGACCTCGCCGAAACGTCACCAAGATAATCTTACAGAGGAAAAGACCCGAACACACCTAGATCTACATACCTGTACCCGTGAAAATCTACGAATAGATAGATAGATATTATAGATATAGATATGCACAAATGCAAAACTGTGCTTTGAAATGTATGTCGGAGCATTTCTTTACCCTATGGCATACCATTTTAATTGCAAGAAAACTGTACCTCCACCTTCATGTAGTCCTCCGAATCAGACTGCCTCAAAGATAAGGACATCTTTATCTTCTTTTTTTTTTTTTGTAACCTAAAACGCTTCATATCTCTCCTATCCATGCAGTCATATAGTCTGGGGGCCCAGCTGTGACTATTATTGGTTTTATTTGACATCCTGTGTAAAACACATTTTCTCTGGTATTGTCACCTTAAACTCCCCCTCTATTTTTATAGTTTTTTTTAATATATTGCAGGGAAACATGCCAGTTGTGATTTGACAGCGACATGGGGAAATTCCTTTGTAAAAATCTGATTGGGGGGTGGGTTGTGCCACAAGGGTGGCACAAAACATCAGCTCTGTGACCTGCAGTTCCCTCTCCCCATCTAAAATAATGGAGAAATTGCTCTTTTCTCTTGTGTAAGAAAAGAAAAACATCATCCCGGAGGCAAGGATATCCTGGCAAATGCCACCTTGTGTTCTCTAGGGTTATATGAATTCTACTCTTAGTGGCTACTCTTAATTGTTAGTTGAGTAAAGCAGGAAGTATGACAGCTCACGAAGCGCATACAAGCCATGCATGTATATCATTCTAAACTACTGCTGGTTGGCTAGGGTTTTAGCCTAGTGTGTTATGCGAACCCAGAAATTTGAGCTTAGTAAACTATAGTTCATTTAACCATGTGTGAGCCTGTACACAAGAGAAAAGAACAATTTCTCTATTATTTTAGATGGGGAGAGGGAACTGCAGTACAGTACAGTTCAATAATCATGATGAAATAATATTTGCTGGGTAAAATTGTGAAATACAAATTTAAAACCACTGCATAGTACTTAAAATCACGCTATTCTCATAGAAGTAATAATAAGGGGAAAAACTGTTAAGGCATGTGAACTTAATTTAACAGTACAGATCTTTTTATTACTTACATCTTTATTTTAGTCTTTATTTTGTGGAAATAAAAACTGATAGAAATTTCTAAAATGTGTACTATAATTAGAAAAATGTTTTCATCCTTTTTGTAAATGACAGTGTTCCCCACCCAATTAATTTGAACTTAAAATGATTTTAATTTTTTAAAGAATATAATATTCCAGATCTAGATATGCATAGTTATATGAACTAGTTAAATGAACTTTCTAAGGAAAGTTTAGTGGCCAGTACTTATGACAGTGTTTTTTTTTCCTTCAGTTAAAAAAGCTGAAGTTATGTTGACCATCTGTTGATTTCAGTTGTAGACTATAAGTCTCTATCAGCTTGTGTAAGATTTCCCATTGAACTCAACAGGATATAGCAATAGCATTTAGACATATATACCGCTTCATAGTGCTTTACAACCCTGTCTAAATAATTTACAGAGTCAGCATTTTGTCTCCAACAATCTGGGTCCCCATTTTATCGACCTTGGAATGATGGAAAGCTGAGTCAATCTTGAGCCAGTGAGAATCAAATTGCTTGTAGCGGACAATGCTGCATTCTAACCACTGCGCCATCATGGCTCCTATATATTTCATGTATAGGATTACATTGTTGGTAACTCATTGCACAGTACATTTTTGGATGTTACCACTCAGTTGTACATTGAAAATCTAAGTATTATATATATATTCTTTACACAATTGCCATTCATCTGATTTGGGTTAATATTTCTATACCTAAAACAAAATTAACTAATGCATTTATTTTAATTTCTAATAGCACTATTATCAGATTATTTTGAAAATCAGTTATTAGGGAAACTGTCATAGACATAGTGTACATGAATTTGGGCGGACTCAGGGAGACAGTGGAAGGAGGGGCTGGTGTGCTATGAACAACAAGGTTGTACCTTCCTATTATGGTTTAAGTGATTGCAAATGTCTGCTTGAAACTGAGCATGAACTTCATACAAAATACATACTATGTTATCCCTATTGTTTTTTCTCACTGAAGAGTAAGTGGTAAACTTAAAATTATTGCTTTGACTTGGCTTCAAGGAATATTTCATTATTATGAAAGTATCTACTGGTAAGTTAGAAAAGTATCAACTGCTTAAGTAATTTAAAAAGTCTAATATGTCTGGTTAGCTTGGCATTGAATGTAGTAGAATAGTAATAAGATATCATTACATTGTTTCTAGTTGGACTATATTAATCTTTTCTTAAGAAGCAAGTTTATCTAATGTTTTATGATATGTGTATATTGTACAAGTATATATTTACATTAATATAATATGTCATCTTAATCAATAGACTAAGTTTTAATTTCTAGTTGGAATAAATTGCAGTTTAGGACTGATGCAAGTTGAATGAACATATACAGCAGCAAGTATGGGCTGAAATATTCAAATCTCTTGGTGGGGCACTGTCTCTTGTTATTCCGTACAGTAGATGGTGTAGTGCAGGGACTAGTCTAGGTAGTTATTAGGAGTAAACAGTGACTCAAAGGCACAGATTAAAAAAAGGGGGGAAGAGGGAAACAGGTGGTTTGTCAGGCATAAAATCAAAGGGTATAAAGAATAGAAAAGAGATGCCACCACTTAAATATATTTATTGCTAAGATTTTGGAGTTACTGTTATTATGCAATCTAACAGGCTGCTAATACAAATGCAGGACTAAGGTAAAAGTAGACTAGATAGAATCTGTTTCCTTTGTATTTGGAAAACTCGCCATGGACAACTTGCCACAGGACGAGAGTTATACTAATATAAAAGAAATGATAGAATGGAATTATTAAAGGATGCCAAAGGAGGGACAAAGTGAAATGTGAATGACCAAAAATGAAAATTATTTTTAAAATTATTTTAAATAATTAAATTGAATTATTGAATTGTCCCCACATTGAAGTTTTCTCGTGGTGAGTTTGGTTGTGGTGAATTGTCCCATTCCGTGGCAGTGGTGTCTAAACTCATCTGAATCTAACAAATCTCTCTTTGCCTTCACAGCAGCGGTAGCGGATGGGGGTAAAATTATATCTTTCTGATAATCAGAAAGCATTCATACTATGCAGAAGAAAAGCTTAGAATGGGAAAAGTCGTTTGAAAACAGGTGAAATAATTAGAATGTGTAGGACTAATTCCGCTGCTGAGTATGAGGGACTGTTACAAACATGTGGGGAATAAAAGGAGCAACTGTATTTTCTCCAGACTTGTTTAAAATATGCATTCATTCAGCTTCAGATCCTTCTTGTGGCTCTCATCAAACAACTGCCTCTTTGTTAATTCTCTATCACAAACCATCCATTTTCATATGTTTTCCAAAATAAGTTGCAATAAGCTATATGAAATGTATTTGAGGATCAGAATCTCTAAATGCAGCATTTCCTTATAGGGGATAGAGAAACACTGGTATGCTAAAATGACCATCTGATATAAACAAAAATAAATTTACAGAACAAAATCTGCTTTAGACTACTTGAAGATACTATTAGCTTGTGAATAAAAGAGATGAATATAATAAAAACACATGTTTTGGTGAATATTGAAGTAATTGTTGCTTTCAAAAATGCATCATAAAATGCCTTTAGTGACCATTTGCAGTTACCATTGTAATGGAAAATTAACTCTTTCTGAGCTGGTTACTTGTTTTGAAACAGAAATTTTAGTACATAGGACTACATAAACTTTGTGGTTTAAGATTTTGTTATGGTGACCACTTTTTTGTTTTTAATTCATATATTACATTTTGTTTGCAGAGATAAATGAATCTGTAAGATTTTTTATTCCAGAGTCTATGTTTAAGTGCATAATCCTAGATCACAAGTATCCAAACTTGGCAACTTTAAGACTTGTGAACTTTAACTCCCAGAATTCCTCAGCCAGCTATGTTGGCTGAGGAATTCTGGGAATCGAAGTCACAAGTCTTAAAGTTGCCAAGTTTGGGGACCACTCTCCTAGATTCTTCAAAAATAAAGATAAATCATGGCAAGTTGTTCCACTGATTAATCCATGCTAATTATTATGAACAAAATGTAGTTATCTTTTATCTTTGTTTTTTTTTGTATTTCATAAAGAAAGTTTGGATCTTTTAGTGTTTCAAGGCTGATTTTATTAAATAAATCAATTATCATCCATCCCTATACTTCCAAGAGGTCAGAATTGCAGTGGAAGAAGTCAAAGGACAATCTCTGTGAGGTTGTTTACATTTCTTCTGTGACTTGCTTGATACAATGAACTATTTACTTTAAAAAATATGTTCCTAATACTCATTTATGTGCAACATACTTTTGCTTTCCTTGCTTTTTAAAAATAGATGAGTTATGTTATGTAGCAGAGAGCTAAATTAGGTATTTTGGAGACAACTATGTCCCTAAAAGACAGATTTGAGAGGATTTTGTCTGTATCAAGCTAGCCAGAGCTATCTGGCCTCTACTTTTATCACATTTGTAATATTCTTCATGTCAGTTTTAGTAAAATCAAGGCAGCACAGTGGTGTTAGTCTATGGCAGAGGAAACGGTTTAGTCTTCACTTGACAATAGAGCCCATGAGAGGTTTAGAGCTTTCCAGTTGTGTAGACTTTGGTATTCTAGCAATGGCCATAATAAAGAATTCTGAAGAAGGTCCTCAGACTGAAAGAGATTTTACCAATAGAAGAGAATATTAGTATCTCAGGATTAAACTTGCTGTTGTTTTCTGATTGTCTGAGTTGGTAGTTCCTTGATTGGTACTGTTCACTGCTTGATTGTTAGTCTGGTATTAATCCTGGTGTTATTACCTGGCTGTTGATTGCTGGCAAGGAGGTGGATTGGTCTTTTTGTTTCCTTTTTAGTTTTGTTATTGTCTCTCTTGAGTGATGTATAAATGTGGTTTATTTCTGTGTGCCTGTTGTTCCAGGAATTCCCTTGGATTTAGCTTGATCTAGGATGCTCACAGTTTCCTACTTGAAACTATAGTTAAAAGTTTGCCATGTATAATACAATTAAGGAATTTTCATCATGTCTTCTGACTGATAGTTCAAGTTCATGGATGTTATTTGCCAGTCTTCTGCCTGTCTGTACATAATGGCAGCTACAGTCCTTATACTGTACATTGTAGATGATGCCTGTAGGTGATATCTTCTTGTGCTACTGGGTCCTTAAGCTTATTTAAGATGTTTTGGAGGATTATAGTTTTACGTGCTATGGTAATGCCATGTAGTTGTAATAGTCTGTTGGTTGTTTTGCAGATGTTTTTGATGTATGGCAGTGTTATCTTTTTCATAGCTTGTGCTGGTTGGTTGTGGTGTAGAAGGCTGAATATCAGGCACTTTTTAAAAAAAGTTGCATGGGTATCCATTTTGTGGGAAAATGTTGTATAGGCGTTCTGTTTCCTTTCCCCTGATGTTCAGGCAGTGTGTTTGTGCTCATCTAAATAGAGTTCTTACACAGCTTCCCTTGTGGGAGATTGGATTGTTGCTTTGGTAGTGGAGCATTTGGCTGCTGTGACTGGTTTTATGATGAACTTGTGTTTCTGATTTGTCACCATTTCTTCTGCTGTTGGGGAAAGTGCTACAAGTTGCCGATCATTTTTCCTGTAGGAATAGATAGCCCCATCTTCTGTTCTTTGCATTGTCCTGATCCAGAGTTTTCATACCTAGTGTCTCCATTAGCCATCCATATGACCTGGATCTTCTCCATAAGCAGGATCTTTTTTTTGTTTTTGTTTCCATGCCCTTTGTTTGTTTCACTTCTTCATCATGTTTAATTTGATCTTCAGCATTAGAATGAAAAGCTCCATGGTAACTAAACTCAGGACAAAAGTCCCCAATGGTGTAACTGTGTATATCCTTGCCACCCCCATTATGCTTCCCATAACCAAATGCAATCAATTCATTTTCATTAAAGCTTTACTTCTGTGAGCCAATCAGCTCAGCTCATCACATCTTCTTAAGGAACAGGATGCTCAGGCAGGGTATGAACAAATTAGCAAAATCTGCTGCTTTCATGGCAGATACTACGGTAGGAAATTAACATGGCTGCTCTTGCAGAAGAATTGGTACGTAGCCTGTAAATCAAGATCGGTCTTCTTATTGGAATCCTTCAAAGGTACTAAGCTATTCAGAATCCCTATTTTAAGGTTTAAAAATGTGTAGCTTTGTTAAACAAAACCAAACAAAGTCCTTGACCAAGAGGAATAGGGCTTCTGAATATCAGTCTAGAAGCTTGCGGCTTTCTGTTCTATCTTAATGATTAAGGAGGGTGGGGAACTTCTTCATAAGGGGTTAAGCCTTCAACCCAGCGTTCTCTTCCATTATAAAGGGGGAACAGAAACAACATAACCACAGCTTCCCTGTGGGTGGAAGGTTAATTATTTTGTCAGTCTCACTCCATAAAATATTAGAAGTGTGCCTTCCTGCTGTTCAGCACAGAAATCACCCTTCCCTCCCTCATCAAAGTTATTTCATCCCATCTGTGAGATGACTAAGCACAGTTTGGGCCACCAGGTCCCACTTGAAGTAACAGCTGACTATAGCTGATTTGTCATTAGAGTGGGGGGAGAAACAGAAGATTGGACCCCTTTCACTTTGGGTACTTCGTTTTGCAGACAAATTCATTTGGTTTCATGATGATGCTTAACGTCATTGGAATATATTAAAACAATAAAAAAGAAAATGACTCCTCAGGTTCAACTGTATGGACATCTCCTAGTTGTTTTCTTGACGAGTACAGAAATGATTTGCTATTGTCATTTTCTGGGATAGTATTATTGTGGTGATGTAGTAGTGTGATGATGATGATGATGATGATGATGATGATTTCCAAGCATAGCACATAGCCCTGGAATTTTCTATTATTGTACCCAAAGTTTCATCAGAGCCAACATTATTTAGCTTTTTGAACAATGTGAACTTAATTTCTGCTACTTTGTAGTGATCATAGGAATACTGACATTTGTGAACATTGCCTTCCTTCCTTCACATAGATCTTGCAACCATATTGTATTAGTTCTTTTTATACTGTACTAGGCTTCTATTAGATTCCTACCTTTTCCTACCAGCATTCATTGAATTCTTTAAGAATGTAGGTAGAACATTTGTTCCCACAGTAACCAATGCAATAGTGGGCTTCTGCTTATGTTCCCTAGCAACATTTTGCCTGCATACTTTTCTTAGGTCAGTTTAGAATCAGTGATTGTTCTATAACTCTAGATTTGCATCATAACTCTAATTTACTTGTCTGACTAACCAACTGCAAAAATAGATCTGGCAGCAAGATGTTTTCAATGCCAACGTGTGGCGTAATGGTTGAGGTAGTATAGCTAGAAACCAAGAGATTGAGTTTTCGTCCTATTCTTGGACACAAGGCCAACTGTTGGGCAAGTTACTTTTTATCAGCCCTAGGAAGCAGGCAATGGCAGTCCACCTCTGGAAAAAAGAAATTTACCAAGGAAATCTCAGGAATTGGTCTAGATGGTCCTCGTAGCTATATTGCAAACTGTTGCAATTTTCTGGTGCTTCAGGGTTTTAAAGATGGGAGAACTTGTATTGATTTTTTTAAATGTGGGGTTTCTTTTTGTCTTTAAAATCAGCATGAAAAGACGAATGCAACCAGCATGAAACAATGAATGTGACCAGCTTGTCACATGGTAATCTGGGAAATTTGCCCATTTCTTAAATGGATACAGTATAGAAATGAAAATGACTTTGGCTGGTTCTGAACTACTCCTTATCTGATTTTTATTTTCTTGCTGGATGGATTACTTCTGCCATGAAGATGTTCTACCTATCTTTCCCTGGATTTCTAAAGTGCCATCATTATAGCTCTCTGACTTTTGGTACGGAAGCTGGGCCTAACACTCTGCTTTAAATGAAAAAGATTGTATTATGTTTAAGCCAATTGAGCACTTCCTTTTAAAAATGCATTTATTTATATATCCATTCAGTTTCAAGCCCACCCAACTCCACAGAAGCTTTGCACAGCTTACAATTAAAAATTGAAAATAAACTTTTATGAAAACAATCAGAGGAAAAGAATATAATTGATCAGGAAGCAGAGCCAAAAAATCAAAAGGGGATCAATCACCTCCTAGCTGAAGGCCTGAGGGAACCACCAAGTCTTTAATAATTTGCAGAAAGTTAAAAAGGTGGGAGAAGAAAGTATCTCCTGAAAGAGAGAAATGACCTCAGAAGGCAGGGCACTATTATCAAAAGGGCTCACTGGTCCAAATTTTGTTTGAAAACTTCCAGTGCTGGAGAATCCAGGACATTTGGAAGCAGGTTATTCTTCTTATGGTCAACTAATTCTTTCTCATTTTGAATTTGAATATATATATCTCTCTCTGTCTGATATAAACTTACCCAGTACTTTCACTGATAGAAACTATTAGAAGAATTACTTGGGAATTAATAAAAAAAATTTTTTTCTCTGAGTGGAAATTACTTTTGAAAATTAGCCAAACTTTTGTAGAATTGCACCTGATTTATTAAATTTATGTGCCACTGAATTCCAGACAGTCTTTTTTATTTTTTGTCCTGTTGGATTCATAAAATTATTTGGTCAAGTCATAATTTATTATGTGCTAGGGAAAATTTCTCCTCTTTTCTCATACAACATATCAAAATATGCTAGAACTTTAAAATTTCTACTAAAAAAGACAATTGTAAGCATTTTATGAAAAAGTATTTATAAATGACTTTATAATGTTGTGATATCTAGTATTCAAATGATTGATAGGTATTTTCCAGACATAGAATCAATGTGTCTCAAGGCCTAGGAGATGGAAAATTTATTTCATTCCCCCCATCTTTTCAGCTATATTTGCTATACTTTTCTGATATTTAAAGTAGTGTCTAAAACACACTATTTTAAATAAAATGGGTATATGTGAGCAGTATACATAGAAGTAAAAAAATTAGCAACCATTTAGTTTGGTTTAAGTTTTAGTTCCTTCTAAATCCCAGTGCTGATGTAAATTTTCTCATTTCCAATTTAAACGTTGTGAATCGTTGCAAAAATTTTATGTCTATTTATATCATCTTTACTAAATGAAAAATAATAACTGCAAATATTACTATTTTAGCAAAACTTAAATGGTGCTTAAATCCTTTTTTTGGGTCGCAAAGGCTTAAACTTTAAGCCTCCTCTGTGTGTGTGTCTGTGTGTGTGTGTGTGTGTGTGTGTGTGTGTCTGTCTTTTTGTCTGTGTCTGTGTGTCTGCACACATGTGCTTTTAAGGCTACAATATTCCTTTATAAAATTATCTTGGATTAACCACTGCTGGCCACAAAGAAATGCTTAGCAGATATGTATCAGATTTACCTGGTAAACCCTGGTTCAGGAAGCTTGAGCAAAATGATAACCAGTTAAATTGTAGCAGAACAGGCTGATTATGACTTCCTCTACCAGTTCAAGCTTCTTTCAGGATCAACTCATAACACAAATGTTATAATAAATCCTGAAAGTTACAGAAGCAAGAACCCATGAGTCAGTTCTAGAAAAAAATTGTCTACATTGCGTCAAAAATGATATCCCTTCCTCCGACTCCCATCTGTCTAATATACTCTTTCAATATACCAGCTGTAGAGACCAACTTGGAGGCTTCAGTTCTGTCATTCTGAAACTGCGTTTCTAGAATAATGTTTCTGTCAGGCATGAAAGACCAAGTCTTTACATAAAGTTTCACTTTAACTGAATTATTGCTAAAAGCCTATGCACAGGAATCTTTTCAACTAACAGTGAGCACCTGGTTATAAATTGATAATGGTAACAGCAGTCAAGGTGAGGGGGGCTAGACTTAATTCATTTGTAACGATTCTAGGCTGATCCTTCTTTTTTACTTCTCTCCCTGGCCCCACAGTACCAAACATGGTCAATTTGGAGGGTTTCTTTCTTTTTTTGTCTTTTGGAACTCTTCAGCACTGTGTTCCTTTTTTTTTTTGGCTGTATACTTTTCAGCTACTTACTCTACTGTGTATTATACTAAGGATATAAGAAGGATAATGTAGAGCTTGAACAAGTACAAAAAAGGACAAAACGAAAAGGGCACTAGAATGGCTTCCATACAAAAAATGACATTGGACGCCATTGGGGGAGGGCCAAGTCAAAATATATAAAATCATGTGAAGATCTTGTGTGCTTGTTTGTCTATGCACTCGCTTGCTTAGTGACATTTCATTCATGGTCATGGTGAGTATGAAGTTTGCTGTTTGGTTATATATGGTGGCTTGCAGGTTTGATAGGGTGTGGTTTCTTCCTTAATGGTTCTTGATTATTGTATTGTTTTCTACCTGACTGGTGTCTAAAACACCATGTATGACATAGGTAACATTGACAGATAATTTTTTTCTCCCTCAAGAGGAGAAATTGTACAGTGTGATTAAAATGGAATCCAAGTGTGTTATATTCCTTGCCTGCAGCAAGAAACAAGATCTTTTAGAAAAGGAAAGAACTTGGTAAACTTGTATAATACAAGCAGAATGCTTGCTCTGAACATTTGGTTCTTTCTTCAAGAATGTACTCAAACAGATCTGTCTCAATTTGGACCCCTACATTGCGGAAGGGCTACTTGATGTAACTGCTTAACGTTTTAAGGAAGAGAAGAGTTTGCACTTTAACATCTTAACTCCCTTGACTGCCTTCTCTTCTACCATTCCTCTTTGTTATCTCTGTTTATTTTTTCCTTTTTCCAAGCAAGTTGGCCAGCATACCCCTTTACCCAAATGTAGAGATTGGCATACCCTCCACCCACCCCCAAGTGTAGAGATGGGATATGGCTATTCCGAGTAAATTAGACTGAAAAAAGAATACTTGATTTCAAAATTACTCACTTGTTTTATGAGGGCCCTTTGAGTCCAGGTCCAAAACTTTAAATTACTACAGACTTCCTACATCAAATTAAAAAAATGTCATAAGGGCAAGAAGCCTTTAAAATGCCAAATAAGGTATTCATCAGAATATTGACATTTGTATTCATCAGAATATTGACATTCACACCCCCGCCAAATACAAGTCATTATTTAAAATCCACAATTTTCCACAGTGGTATCTGAAAATAATTTATTCTAACACTAAATAGAACTTGCAGCAGAATATGCCTACACTGTCTTTATTATTTTTTCTACAAATAAAACATTAGAAGGCAATGGAATTTATTCACTCATTCTTGACAGAATTTAGCTATCCCAGTGGGCATGATGTTGCTATACTCTTTATGACAGCTTTTCCAGACTTCACAACCAACATAATCAAAATTCTGGGTGGGCTACTTTCTGGTATACCCGGATCTCCTGAAAGAGCAGACTATTCAATTGCTTGCAGTAAAAAAAAAAACTTGAATAGGTAGTATAATAAAAGATATACTTTTTTAAGGAGATGAGGGCCCTATCTGTAAATGCTCTATTCCATTTTGCCCTTAGTCTTAGAAACTGTGAAACAGCATACTAGTATCCTTAATGATGGTAATTGGGACCAGACTTTCCATCAGTAAGTGACTTAGTCATAATATTACGGTATTACGTGACTGCCATTTAGTAAGGATAGTTCTGGCAGTCCATGGTTGCCATCATCAAGTGAATTACCATTATTTGTTAAGCAAGGACTTCACGTGACTGTGATCTGACTTCCTGCTGACTTCAATCCCCATCAACTTTCTTTGTGGAAAGTTGACCTGGAAGTTTGCAAATTGTGATTATGTGACTGCAAGATATTACAGAAGTTGAAAATGTGGTTCAGTTGCTGACCACTCCAATCACAATGACATAATTGCAGGAGCTTTCCATTAGCCAGAATTTGGGGGACTATTTGTAAGTACTACTTGTTCAATGCTGTCATAAGTTTGAATGGTCACTGAATAAGTGGTTGCTAACTGAGGACCACCAGTATAAATAAGAAAGACCTCGTATCTTTAGGATTCTTAGGTGCTAAAGATTTGTATGCTCCAAATGTTTTCCTCTTTACACCATTCATTTTCTCTAAATTACTTTTTAAAGGAATACTTGAGTCTAATGAGGTTCAAAATCTTAATGGTTTAAAAGCGCACCCTTAGCATGCAGTCTGCAGTTGAGATTTGTTTTGCAGCTCGTGGGGATAGATTGATTGTTAAAGTTTATAAACAGCATCATTCCAGAGTTTCAGCTCATTAGCATACAGCTGGATATGAGGGATGGAGCCCTGCTTCCCTTCTATTGATAGCTGTAGGAGAATTGTAATCTGGGAGGGAGCAGTTGGGAGGCAGAGGGATCCGGCACCTTTTGCTGCCTCCCAAAATGTACCAGAAAACCTCTGACTTTGGGTGGGTGGTATAGACTTTTTTTTTTTGTTAACCCTTTTTAAGTTTCCAAAGCATAGTAATATCATTGCATTTAATATCCACTGTCCCCTCAAAACCTTTAAAAAAAAAGATTAAGAGTGTTTGACTCTACCCACAGTGACTTCATTGTATAGCCCCCTTGGAGCTGAAACTATTTGCAATGAGTTATTCAGCCATGGCTTCAGAAAAACTGCCCATCTTACTCTATAAAACATCTGAATATTAATACCACTGCAGAACATTGATATGGATGATGGACCAGCTGTACCACAAGAGAAGGTCTACCATAGATAAGATTTGCCTGTGGGTCTTTGAAGATGATCCAATGGGCAGATTTCGTTTGGAGCAGGCAGTCTTGCAGATATGCATGTTCAAAGCCATAAAAAGCCATAAAAAGTTGTTTCATTACCATGCCCTTGAATTATAGTTAATTTAGTTACTATAATCAACATTAGTTGATAAAGGTTATATCTAAAGTTTTACTAAGTATTTGCTAAGTATTTTCTCTTTCAAAAATGTTATGAAGAATTATGTTCTGTTTGTAAGTAATCATCACCATCCATAGTTTTAACCTATGGTAATTTTGCAATGTAAGTTCAGGTATAATATATTGGAGTGGATTGCAAATTTCAGCTCAGCTCACACAGTCTTTCTATAAACTACAAGTAGTCCTTGCTTATTGACTATTTGTTCAACAACCATTCAAAGGTACGTTTGCACTGAAAATGAGATTTATGACTAGTTCTTGAATTTATGACTGTTGTAGTATACCCGTGGTCAAGGATCACCATTTGTGACCTCACAGCTTGCTTCCAACAAAGTTAATGGGAAAGCCAACAGGAAATCTCAAGTTGTGGTCACATTATTGATCAAGGTGATTTGCTTAATGGCAGCAGCTGGAACTAACATCATAAACTGGGTATGGTCACATGATATTTTACTGTATGTCTGCATTGCTTAGTGACAGAATTACTGTAGATGAGCAGACTAAGCCTGATAGTAGGGTCAAAGGTGTCATCAGTTTGCAGTCATTATGTTCTCACTCCATTGACCCTTATCTAACGCCAATTTGGTTTGACAATTAGTAGATCAGACTCTTGTGTATCGGTAGCATGTAATAGACTTCTAATGCTTTGAACTCAATTCCTGTTCCTGATTACTTGCAACTGACAATTACTGATCCCAACTGCAATCAGTTAAGTGAGGATTACTTCGTTCTAATCTATAAAATGCAAGACTACATGATTTCTAATCAACTTCCAGTAAAATCATATTAAACCCTTTTTTTGTACCTATGGTTATTCAATTTGCACAATCAGAAAATAAGTTCTATATGCCAGTCTTTGTGTGTGTGTGTTTGTATATGAAACATTGTATGTAAAGGGAAAATATGAAAAGCATTAATCTCTTAAGATTAATTTAACAAGAAGCATCTTATTAAGGAATATTTTAATATCAAATTATAGTTATTTACAAAAGCAATTAAATCAGCAATAAAAACTTCTATAAATAGTTCTGCTATACTCTGCAGTCTCAGTTTCTAAATTATCCTCCAGAAAAGTCTCTGAAGTGCCTATTGACATATGGACAGAAAAGTTATTCAGTAATTGTTAAAGGATTTTTCCAAACTCTGCAGTATCAGTCTTTGTGCAAGTAGGAAATAATACACTATCCATTTCTATTCTCAAGAAATTATTTCTGTCATGTCAAAATCTCATTAAAAAAGATGGAAAACAAACAGTCTTTCAAATGATGGTTTATCTGTATACGTATTTATACACATACAATAATCTATATACTTTCCACTTCCAACACGCAGGGTGATTTTCAATATATTTTTATGAATATAAGTATTTGCACATTTATATAAAACACGTCTATACCTGTTCCTATCTTTTAAAATGTTAAACTTCAAGTCCACTTGAAGTTTTTCAAAATACAAATTATTAGCTTGCCAGGTTTTGTTCCATGCTACCTAAAAACTGGAATAAATATTACACTGTGTATTATCAAACCTGCCATGCTAAATCAATTTTAATTTTTAATCTTTTCTGTAGCATTGGTGAATTCTTTATCGATGGGGATGATTTTCTTCTGTTCTCCCATTGTCAGTGTATTTACCAACATATTTGGTTGTCGACAAGTAGCTGTAGTAGGAGCAGCTGTGGCTTTCGTTGGGCTCCTTTTAAGCTCCTTTGTACGGTAAGAATATTAATTTTCATTGACTTTTCAAAATGCAATTGGCCTCTAGCAGTTTATTTAGGGCACTCCCTTGACAACTCTAATATTTCTTCTGCCCAACCTTCCAACTTCCTATCATTAGATCATGATCTTGATCTTAAATCATGCTTGATGACAGAACAGATCATGATCTTAAGGATGCTAGGATAATACTTTAACTATGATGTAATTTTAGTTATGTCATATTTAAAGTATTATCCTAGCACTTAGTATTAGCCAACAGCACCCTTACGATCATGATTTGTTCTGTCATCAAACATGATTTAAGCAGCCATTTCTGAGGTAAAGTGGGCCTCTGTAAATAAACCTTTCCTCGTATTGCTCTATGTTATTTTTGTATTAAAAGTGAGAAAACCTCTTACCCCAGGGATTATTGTATATTCAAGAAAATAGTGAGATTTTGCATGGATTCCTCTTGAGCTATGAATTCTTTGCTGCCCATTTGTCAATGATTTGAGGTAAACAGATTCCACACAGATCCCAGGAACTCTACTTTATGTTTGTAGTGTATAGGAACAGAATTTTGAAAGCACAAAAGTTTTTCTCTTTCTCCTCTGAATCTTATACTTAAGCAAATCAAAGCCAGACAATCTTGAGTTTCTTTATCACACTTTCTTCTCTTTTAGGGCTAAGTTAATGCTTATGTAACTGTCCTTGTATTCCTCCTTCAAGGTTACCTCCATAAGTCTCTACACCATTCATTCAAGACAAAATTATTCAGATCTTCCTTTTCATATTTGAAAAGATTGTTCAAAGTAGTTTGTAAAATGGCATAGGGTTGTAAAATGGTGTACATTATTGGGGAAAAAAATCTATTATACATCCCTGCATCATTAAGGGTACATACAGTAGCACTTTATATATCCCATCTGAATGTTTAGTAGAGATATTTTCTCTTTATCTACTTAGTTAATCACTTCTGGAAGTGCAGTGGGTGCGTGGTTTTGCTTTCAGCCTCATTTACCATTTCCAGTATCTGGAAATGGTTTCTATTCATGCAGTTCAATCATGCTGTGAAATTTCCCTTGATATTTCCAGAAAGCTAATGAAAGTTTCAGAAGATGCTTTTTTATATGCCCACAGAAGAGATAAGCAGTATATTTATCAAATTTACAAATGATACGGATTTACTGGCACAGCTAGAATACTGGTCTCAAAAATGGGATATGCACAAAATGATCCATTGGCTTGCAAGAAAAAATAAAATGTCTATATTTATCTCATCCTTTTAAGATATATATTTTGGGTGTATGTTTTATTATGTGCATAATATACTGTAATAGTACCATGGATGTAATTTATAAATAAATAATTGAGGATGCTCTTTTTTTTTTTTTACAAAAAATAAAAATACAAACAAAAGTTTGGAGATTGCATACTTGAAAGACAAAAATAAAATTCAGTTTGATTTAATCTTCATAAATTAAAAGAATTGGATGAAAATAATAAAATAAAATGTAGCATACACCTTGTTACTATTCTTCTTTTAGGAAATAGGAAATATGATGGGAATAGAATCTGAATATGAATCAACAGTGTGTGATATAACTGCAGAAAAGGTCAAATGCAATTTTAAGCTAATAATAGAACTATAATTTTCATATCACAAGAAATATTTTTCTTCATTATGCAATCCATGTGAAAAATGTATAATGTTGGTTTGAACTATGCAAAATTACATTTTGGGGATAAAAGTTGGCTCATGTAAACATTATAAAAAGATAGCCTTTTAGATTTGACAAGCAATATTTTAGAGTAGAGACAGCATCATAAGTACTAAATTATCTTTGATTTTTTAACAATATCCAAATGCCAATATAAAACAAAATTGAAAAATTAAAAAAGGAAAATATGCCAAAGACCATAATTAACACTGTTTTCTATTTGTTGTAGCTCACTTGGACCTCTGTATTTCACTTACGGAATCTTGTTTGGCTGTGGCTGCTCATTTAGCTATCAACCATCCCTGGTCATTTTGGGACAGTATTTCAAGAAGCGCCTGGGACTGGTGAATGGCATTGTTACCGCTGGGAGTAGTTTGTTTACTATAACACTGCCTTTTGTTTTAGATGAACTGATCCGTTCTCTTGGCCTCTATGGAACTTTTCGAATCCTATGCATTTTTTTATTTATTCTCTTCCTGGCTGGCTTTACTTACAAACCTCTTATGCCTAATACCAAACAAAGTGAAAAAAGGAAGTTCAAATTGCCTCCAGCGAAAGAAATGTGTAATTTTTCCATTTTCAAAATTCTGAGTTATAGAATCTGGGCTCTGGGTGTTCCAGCTGCTTTATTTGGATACTTCATACCTTATGTTCATCTAGTAAGTATTCATCTTTCTGTTTTTATATTTTATTGCTTACATAAGTGAATGTAATAAACTTTATGTTAAAATACTTCGATTTTTTTTTTAAAAAAATGTTCTTTTTAACAAAAAAGGTTACTATTTCTTCATTTCCTTCACTGTTTAATTTGTGTAAAAAGCTATATTAAACTGGGGAAGAGGGTCTTCAGACAATTATTTGCAGAGCATAATGTTGGCTTAAGACCTAAGAGAAAAGCTGAGATATGAATGGAACAGTTGCTGGGCCAAAACCCATCTTTGGGGATTACAAACTAGGAAATCTTCAATCAGTCATAATTTGTTTTCTTTTTTTATCTGTTATGTTTCATAATTTGAGGTCTGTTTAAGATCCTGATTTATGCTACAGCTCATATTTATTTTTTGAGTAAATAAAAACTTAATACATTCATTATGTTTGTATGCTATAGAAAGAAGAGCAAAGGAACTATTTGCTGGGGCAAAACAACTTGGTCTATTTAGTTGAGACACAGTTGTGTGAATTTACTTATTTATTAATTAAATTTATGTGTAATTCATCTTGTCTAGGATAGAATTAGGATGTTATATAACAAATGATAAATTTAAAAAACCTTAAGGTCAACTCTAATATGTGGGGAGTAAGAATGGATTTGTTATCCTATGTCTGAACCTAGGACAAAATTTAGTAAGGCAAAGAAACCTTATAGATGGGTGATAAAACTTAAAATCAGGATATAAGTTCATATTTATTACTTAAAATGTTAATTCACATTTTATTTTAAAATAATTTTTCTTACATTCCCTAGAACTTATATAGCTTTTCTGAAACCGATTCAAATTATTATATTTACATTTCTGAAACAACTTCTTGGTTTTTGGTTTTTTTTTTTAGAAAATCTATTATATCTTTTTCATTTTTACTTTATATTAGGAAAATATTTTTGGTTGATAATTTCAAAATTTCTAGTTTTCTGGCTGTATGTTATGTGAGAAGGAAAATTTAAATTTGTGCATCCCCCACGTAGCACAATAGAACTGGAAGCTTATAGATGTAACTGAAACTATACATACTCTAGTATTCATATAGTTCTTTGTTGTCTCTCTCTTGCTTTGTATTACACTTCTTCCTCCGCATCTTTTTACTCTACTGTATTCAGTTTTTCTTAGCTTCCCTTCCCACCCACCCCTTCACATCACCTTGGGTAAGATAGAGCGAGGAAAAGGAATCCATTGGGCCATCTCTATTGTTGTATTTCTGCTGACAGTGAATACTGAGAAAAACAAAGATAGAGAGCAGGAGATCGGACTCCTCAATTTAAGGTGTTTTCATGTTTAATAAAAAAATATTAAAACCCTGGGATCTTCCAGTTTGAGCTTCTTCGGCGACAGACCGAAACCTTATCTCTCCGAGGCTTCGATCCATGCTCGCCACTGAGCGCCCCGAGCCAGCTGGTTTTGGGGCTAAGCCACCCTGTAGAGGTGGTGAAGAGGGGGGAGACTGCCTGCAGGGTTGAGGAGAGCCGCATCTCTCCTCCCCAGCTGGCCATTACTCCCTTTCCCGAAGGCGGCTGTAGCGGTGATCAGAAATGGCCACCACAAAGAAGAACTCGACCGGAAAAGAATGTGCAGGAGGAAGATAAGAAGAGAAAATTTTGGTTGACCGGGTCAAACAGCAAAAGCAACAAATAAGGTACCCTGGAATTTAAACTTAACAACATTGTTCCCAAAGAAGACTTTGAAGCTGCGAAGGAGAGAGAGAAGGGAAAGGATTAGGTTTTTTTTCTTCCCTTCCTTATACTCATTGCTAAGACACTTAAGCAAGAAATTGAAAAAAAATTCACTTTGACATTAATAGGCATCTAAGCTGAAAATAAAAGCCAAAGGGATAATAAAGATTTCTGGACATTTAAAAGTTTTTAAAAGCAGGAAAGGAGGAAAAAAAAGAATAAAAGGGCAGGATCTGGAAAAATGGAGGAGGCTGCCTGGAATTAAGGAATGGAACTGTAATTAAAAGGAACTTACAGTGAAATTTTAACAAGATTCCTCAAAGATACATTTTAATTGAAACTTGGTAACAAAATAATAGAACCCCAGGAAGAGAAAGTGGAAAAAAGAAGCAAGTAGAAACAGCCTTGGATTATTTGGATTATTTGCTGATTTTTGGTTTTTGCATCTAGATGACTAAAATTACCCGGGTGGTTGTTTAAAAGTTTTTAAAATGGTATCACTCTTCGAAGAACTGAAAACGGAACTTTAAAAATGGAAAGAAGATGCACAAGAAGGGAGAAGTTCTTATGGCTTCCTGTTTCAATTCTTAGAAATGGAGATCTGGAACTATGAGAAGCAACAAGAAATGCTTGCAGAATAAGAAGATTGGGACAAAGAAGCAGCCTTCTTTAATGATCAAATAATTTTAAGTGGGGGGAAAAAAGAAAAGGGGGGAAAGAGAGTGAAAGGTTTAAGACTAGAAAAAACAACCAAAAAGAAGAACAATTTGAAAGATAAGTATAATATTAGAAAGCAACAGAAGAGGGGATTACAGATGAGAGAGTTAGAAGTAGAGAGACGAGGGGGTAAAAAGGGGAGGGAGAAGAAGAGGGGGAAGAAGGCAAGGAAAAGAAGTTGTAAAAAACAGAAACAAGAAATGGAGAAACAGAGAAAAGATATAAGGATTGTAACCATAAGCTTGTTTAGAGATAATGGGTGAAAATTTAATTGCAAAAGGGATTCTGCAAAGGTACATAAGATAGCATTGTTATATTACAAATAGAAATAATTTTAGAAAATATGATGATGGATAAAATATTTACTGTAATGTAGTGGGATGTTTGTTAATAAATAAATGAATTAAAATGACTGAGAGAATTAAAAGGGAACATTTCTAATTATTAGTAATGATTTATAAAAATATAAGTGAGAAATATGGAAAAAAAGAATTAACTATGGAAAGTTTATAAGTGTTCCCAAGGAAGTATGATATTTAATTGAAAAGAAATGTTAAAGATGTTAAGATTTTAATGCATATTAATGATAGAATTGAATTGGAATGGAATGTGTGTTTTATTTACTTATATATATAATTTTAGTCTCTATTTTAAGAATGTACCAAGCAGAACTCGATTTGAAGTTATGTATTATATTGAATGCTATAATCTTAAAGGTATACATTGAAGCTTAAATAAGAGTTTGAATAGATAAAATTAAAGGATATGAAGGTGTCATACTCTAATTGGTAACTACAGGGAAAAATTTGCTTAATAAGAAAAGATAATGTGAAATTGAAACAGGACAGACAAAAGTATAAATATAATGATTTGAATTGAGATGAGATAATTAAAACAAAGTTGAGAAAATTAAAAGAGGGGAAAAACTATGTAGAAAATATAAAATGGTAATAAGATATGGAATAGAATATAAAAATGAGCATGAAATTGAATTTTGTGCCTGTATGAAGAAGTGATAACCTGGGACCATGCTATTTTCAAAAAAGATGTTTTATTTGTATTTTGTTTTTGTGAAAACCCAAATAAAATTTTCAAAAAAAATATATGAAAACCTTGAAATTTTAATTGATACTTTTAATGCCTGATAAATGTGATAACTGTAGTCTGATCTTGCTGACATATAGGAGTCCTTGACTTAGAACTATTAATTTGGTGACTGTTGAAAATTATGACACTGAAAAAAGTGACTTATGACCTTTTTTCAAACTTATGACCATTACAGCACCCCCACGGTCATGTGATCAAAATTTGGATGTTTGGCAACTGACTCATATTTATGGGAGTTGCAGTATTCTATTTTATTTTTATTAATTTATTTTATTTGTTTGTCAAATATGTACAAGATAAGTATAGATATGAACATAAACACGAACAAAGGAAGTAAATGCAGATAAATGGGGACAATAAGACAGGGAGTGTAGGCACGCTAGTGCACTTATGCATGTCCCCTTTATGGACCTCTTAGGAATAGAGTGAGGTGCACAGTAGACAGTTTGAGATTGAAGCTGTGAGGGTTTGAGGCTGTAACAATGGAGTCAGTAGAGCATTCCAGGTGTTGACCATTCTGTTGCTGAAGTCAAATTTTCTGCAATCGAGTTTGAAGCAGTTTATCTTGAGTTTGTATGATTGTTCCCCCCTGTATTATTGTGGTTGAAGCTGAAAGTCATTGGCAGGCAAGACATTGTAGCAGACAATTTTGTGTACTATGCTTAGATCGGACCACAGGTGGCCCAGTTCCAGATTGTCCAAGCCCAAAATTTCAAGCCTAGAGACATAAGGAATTCTATTGTGAGTAGAGGAGTGGAGTATTTTTCTTGAGAAATACCTCTGAACCTGCTCAATTGTGTTAATGTCCCCAGTGTGGGTTCCAGGTGGATGAGCTGTATTCCGGTAGCGGAAATTTTGAGTAGTTCGGAGAAACAGCAAATCCCATCTCTGACTGGGGATTTTACAGCCACCCACCAAGCCACGCCCATAGAACTGGTAGTAAAAAAATTTGAATTCACCACTGGTCTGCCCTAGTTAGCATTTAAATGTTACCAGAGAAGAAGCTTCACAAAATAAGATTTTTGTCAATGTTGTTACAGTGAGCTCTGGGGCTTAGTTAGTTTGAGATGAATACTCCTAGGTCCTTGACAGAGTGAGGGTCGTCTACGAGATTGTTTCTGCCCAACTTGTATTTGGTGTTCTGATTTTCATTGCCAATGTGTAGGACAGTTGAAATTTGGAGTTGCCAATTATGCAACCATTCTGACACATAGTCAAGGTCACTTTGTAGGGCAGCAGCATTGTCAGCGGTGTTCTCTTTTTACATGGGACATGTGATCCCTTTTTGTGACCTTCTGACAAGCAAAGCCAATGGGGAAGCAAGATTCATTTAAGAACTGTGCTACTAAATTAACTGCAATGATTCATTTAACAACTGTGGCAAGAAAGGTGATAAAATGGGGCAAAATTAACTTAACCCTTTTGCTTAGCAACAGAAATTTTGAGCTCAGTTGTGGTTGCAACTAAAGGACTACCTGTACTTCTTCAGAGAACTTGTTTGGTGATTTCTGAAGCCCAGAAATTTGAGGTGGGGAAACTTGATGCCGAATAATTGTTAGACTTGCTTGAACAATATAAGTTTGCAACTGGTCACAGGAAGAGAGTTTCCTGATTTCATTGTCCTTGCCTTTTAAAATTTTTCCATTTGTTTTTCTTGTTCTGTGCAGGCAATAACTTAGCCTTTTTCTTCATGCACAACAACACCTTTTAAAAAAAAGATTACACTGATTTAGTTGACAGAAGAAATAAATTTGGGAAGAATGGTTTTAGGTGCATTTTCTTGGATTCCCTTGAAGCAACTTTGTGGCACCATGGAAATAATTCTGAACTGAGGGCAGGCATACGGATATCTCTCAGATATTGCGTGAACACGATATGATATCTCAAAGTTGCGAAAAATGGTGCAACAACTTATAGGATAGGCACTCAAATCAGGCACAAATTCAGAATAAGGGTAGCTGATATATTTTTAATTTGACTCTGTAGAGGCCGAGTCAAGATTGGCAAGATTCCTTGGGCCAGTTATAGTTTTAGTACGTTAATTTTGAAAGAGAGAATTTTCAATAGCTGCCTCTAAATTATATATCACATGTATGACATACAAGTTGGAATCAACAAACCAATGCATGTTACCTTCCAGTGAATGGAAGAAAAAGTGATGAGTTTGGAGAAAATGTGCAACATTCTGAATGGATGCAATTTAGCAAAAATTAGTGAAAAATTATTCTGTTAGATTACATAAATGAATGAGTGGGGATCAGACAGGAGAGTACAGAAAAAGCGATTGGGCCTTTCAGAAGAGGAATATAAGCACTGGTGTAATGTAGTGGGAATAGAAATATTTAAGTGTTTATAATAAAATGTAGAGAGAGGGTTGCGAATGAATGAATAGTGAATGAATATGAATAAAATGCAAAAATAAATGGCAAGTATAAAAGCACATTGGTGGTTTGGTCCAGAGGTGGTATTCAGCAGGTTCTGACCAGTTCTGGAGAACTGGTAGCAGAAATTTTGAGTGGTTCAGAAAACTAGCAAATACCACCTCTGACTGGAGATTTTACAGTTTCCTTCCCCTGCCATGCCCTCCAAGCCGCCCCCACAGAACCAATAGTAAAAATTCCTCCACTGGTTTGGTCATAGATAATCAGGATTAAATTACAAATGCAATATACATCTTCCCTTATATTGCAGGAGAATAGAATAGATCAGCTCCTCAAAAACAAAGAAACAAACAAAAATAGGTAGGGAAGTGAATTTAAAGAACAAAAGACAACATATAATTCAGTCTGTGATGTGATGGAAATAAGGATGGTAATGAAAATAGATGGCGTATAGTGAAAGATATTGGTTTAAAGGGGGTTTAATTGTACTTTTTCTTATATTTCATGATTAATTAATTCATTTAAATTATCTTAACTCACGCTCTATAATATTGGATACCCAAAGGGAGATAATGTAATATGTAGATAGATTTTTTTATATTATATTTTTATATTATATTTTTTATATTTTTTTATATTAGACTAAAGTTTTCAATGTCTTTATTAGAATAGAATAGAATAGAATAGAATAGAATAGAATAGAATAGAATAGAATAGAATAGAATAGAATAGAATAGAATAGAATACTTTATTGGCAGAGTGCTTTTGATAAAAAGTGATATAATGTATTACATGAAACAAAATAGTGCTAACTTACCAGTGCCAATAAAAATATCTTTACAATAAAAATGTCATTTCATATGATTGTACTATGGCCCATTCAGATTGGAAAACAGGACTAGAATTATCTAGTTCAAGTTGATTTTTGGAGGAATGTGTTTTTGTAAATCAGATTTTTGCCCATTTTCTTTCTTCTATTTTTGAAAATATAATTTTATTGAAAATTGCAAACACAAGAATAAAACTAATGTAAACTATAATAGAGTTCTTCCTTCTAGATGTCCCGATGAAAATACCAACTCAGAGCTATCATTTTTGGATGGAAAGACCAGGTCAGAAAAACCTCGTCTGTGCTTTATCTGGTCCTCATCTTAATCTCTACAGATTGGAGTGTCAGTTACTTATTGATAGATAATAATGAACAATTTATTTCTTAATAATGAATAAACTTCTGCTGTTCATCAGTAGATTATCATAAAAATTAGTTAAAATATCTAACTAGAGGGCAACTTGATGTGATATATGCTTGAAGTGAACCATTGTTCCCTACTCAAATACACTGGATCTCAATAATGTGCAGAGTAACTGGCAGGAAATCTGACAGACATTTTGGTCTCCTCAATGAAGACAGCCCCTGTTCTGGCTTCCCTCAAAGCCCAGAAAGGATCAACTATAGTTTTCAGCAGGCAAGCAGTGACCCATTGGGTCATTGTTGCAGAGATATCTTCTTACTTGAACAGAAACATAGAATGATTATGGGTGGACAAAAAAAATAAAATAAGTAGGAGTGACTACTGATTTTCTGTCAGTTACCCTATTGATTTCCCTTAGGGGAAGCTGGCAGTCACCTTATAAATCCTTCCTTCTTCCCTCCCTCCCTCTCCTTCCCTCCTCTTTCCAATAAGCAGTGGCTGCTGCTAGGTTGGGGAGGAAGCAAGGGAGTGGGCTAGAGGTCAGTGGAGTACAGTGGATAGGTGGAGGATGTCCCATTTCCTCATTGACTTTCTCTTTGCAAGCTTCTCATAAACTTTGCTAGTGGGAAGGTGGCAACTAGTGTCGGCAGTCATATCAGCTCCTTCCAGGTTTCCAAACTTGTGGGAAGTTGTCAGGGAACATTGAAAATGAGGATCATGTGACTACCGCTGATTGCTTCAGCAGAGCAGTAACACTGAATAGCAACAGCACAGTAGCACTGAAGCAGCAAAAAATTACTAAATTTCATTCCCACAGCATTCTCAAAGTTAGCCCATTTGAAAAACCCTAGTTGACAAAATTTTATCGTATGATGCAGCATTGCGTCCAACTAAGGATTACAAAGTATGAAACAGACACAAGAGTTTTATTAGTATATAGATGGATGGTTCTGTTCACATCAGATAATGCAGAGCCATCCTAAGATGGGGAGAATCTGTATTGTTAGCTGGCAGGTCCTCTCTCAAGGTTGTTTGCTAGCCAAGGGGTGTAGACTGTAGACTTTAAGAAGCATAGAAACCTGGTTTTCAAGAGTTTTGATTTCAGCTGTACCTCTGCTTTAAAAGACAATGATTATTTTGGTAGCTGGTAAATCGCAGATGGGCACTGTAGCCAAGAAATTAAAAGACGCTCCTGGGGAGTAGAGCTATGGCAAATCTAGACAACATACCAAAAAGCAGAGCTATGGTTTTCCAGTTGCAATGAATGGCTGTGAAAGTTGGATCATAAGACAAGCTGAGAACCAAAGAATTGAGGCCTTTGAACTATGGTGCTAGAGAAGACTCATGGGAGTCCCTTGGACTGCAGGGTGATCAAACCAGTCAGTCCTAGAGGAGATCAACCCTGATTGCTCTTTAGAAGGCCAGATCCTGAAGTTGAAACTCAAAATACTTTGACCATCTAATGAGAAGGAAGGACTCACTGGAGAAGAGCCTAATGCTGGGAAAGATGGAGGGCAATAGAAGAAGGGGATGACAGAGAATTAGGTGGCTGAATGGAGTCACTGAAGCAGTAGGCGTGAGCTTAAACAGACTCCAGAAGATGGTGGAGGACAGAAAGGCCTGAAGGAACATTGTCCATGGGGTCGTGATGGGTCAGACAGGACTTCACAGCTAACAACAACAGCAAATCATTATAAATGAAGAGTATTGGTAGTTGTGGGAGAATGTCCCCCAAATCAGATGTTGGAAAAAGAGGCATAGGCCAAAGGCCAAACAGGCCAAAGTTCACTTGTGATTGAGTAACTGTGGTTTAGGATAAACCTAAGTCAGGATATGCACTTCATAATTCTTTAGAAAAGATCATCTTGGCATGTGGAGTAGTTTATTAATAGCAGAAAATATGCTATGGGAGCTGCAGATTGAGGCGAGAATTGCAGAAACCTTCTTTAACATTAACAAGGATGCCCCCAACTATTATTGTCAGCTTCAAATAGATGTCGTCAGTAATTTTTTCCCCTATATATCTTTCTTAATAATTTGAATGTCAAACTTGAAAGAAACAAATATACAGGGATTGAATGGCATCACTGAAAAATTCTCCGTACAGTTACCTCAAGGGCAAAATGCAGTTGTGGCTTTTTTATGCTCCTTTATATCAGTTGACTTATGCGAATATTCCCATTCACTTATAATTGAATTCAGGCTTATGTTATTTAACTGCTTTTTGAGCCATTTTTGTTTGCTTATTTGCCTTGACAGCAACTTACTGCTTTAAATACATTATTTTGTGTTTCTCAATTATATCTGCATCAAATGATACTATTTTCAGGATTATTCTCTATGAATATCAATCATAATTAAGTCTCCCATCATCTTTCTCCTATCTTTTTTCTGTTCTCTTTGTCTCCATGTTGTGCTTCTTTTTCATTAACTTTCTATATCCAAATTTAATATGCTACTTGTGCATTAAAGTGTGATCATGGTTTTTACATTAATATGTGTAAGGCCCCAGACTTCCATGACTCTTATGTGCTTTACTTGCTTTCCTAATCTTTACATTTATTTTCCTTCAGATTTCAACTTCTGCTGCAATTTGACAGTGCAGGTTAGTGCTTCCACCCTCCCCCTTTAACAGCATTGTATTTGCTATATCTTTGCACTTAGGAGTTTTTGCTTGGCAGTATTTATGTTTGCTTTATTTAATCCTTTTTAATTGTGATTCACCTCTCTCTCTCTCCCTCTCTCTCTCTGTCTCCCTCCCTTCCTCTCCAGAGGTGGAAGGAAACATCTGTTTCCATATTACCATAGAGTCTTTACAGCTACAGCAGGCAAAAGTGGAGATCAAATATTATAATTATTAGTTACCATTTACCTTCTTGTACATATTTTCTTAGAAGCTTAGAGAGAGGCTTTCTAAGAATTTCCATGATCCTGACCCCACCATGCAGTGCTAGGGTTCAAACCGCTGGAGCAAAGACCATCTCCAGCATCATTATAACCCACTGAGCCACTGCATCCCCTGCTCCAAACAAACCATCCAAGATTTTTCAGTCTGCGTGGATGCCTGGAGCAGGGCTTTCATGAAAAGCTTCAGTAGAAATATATGGGAAGAAACATTGTTGTGTGTTGGCTATTTCTCTACAAGGTGATATTTTTGCAGCCAAAGTATGTATTTCAATATATTTATTTATATTTCATTCAAACCCTGCTTTTTTCTCCCAAGAATGAATCGTACCCTTCTCTATTATGTATTCACATTAATCAGTATCTTGCCTGTCAAGATGAAACATTTAAATGAAATCCCTTGTCTCATGCACTTACCACATCAGTACCAGCATTTTTTAATCGTGGCATTAAAGTATATATTTAACAGCTCATATATTTTAAAAAGGGAAAGTGAATAGACTTATAGCTTCTGCATCTCCTACCTATGATGAGAAAAGGGAAGAACCACTTAAAGACATGTTCTTTTTAGAGAAAGGAAAGAAGTTGGTAAAAAACTGTGTCTCTTGTGAATAATGAGATCTTTATTCTTCTACAGAGTCATGCAAAATGTGTTCAGCTCAAAACTTTTAAGGTGTTCCAAGCTCAAAGAAGACTTGTGTGCATTCCATGCTTTCGGAACAAAATCTGACCATTTCAAATACTGACATTTTGAGTATTGAGTCATAGGAAACAGCTTTCAAGCAAGTTGTTTCAAACATTTGAAGTCCAAAACAAAACATGCTTGTTCAGATAGTTTTGTTTCAGGGTTGAAACAACAAAATAGTTACATTTTGAGCATTATTGAGATGCCATGTACCCAGCTTGACTGATTTTTGAATAGGACTATTTTGCTCTGGGCAAAAAAACAAAATAAGGTTCTTTCTCCAGAAGCATTTGATTTAGTCCTGTATCAAATGCAATCCTCACATGATAAAAATTAAAACTGCATTATATCTATTGTATATTTAATATTTACCCACCGTTTGCTGGGTAAATACTTGATAAAAATTAACAAAAGACTGCTGGTAGTGTATGACTTTTTTAAAAAAAAACTAAAAACAAAAATAAGGTATAAGGATGCAACTCCAACACTTTTTCCTGAGCAGGAGTGTAAAGTTATTGATTTGAGCATCAGAGTACCAACAACTCGAATGAATGAATGAGATAAATAAAAGGCCATTCAGATCTTGCTGTTGAGGTCACATATGCCAGAAGTTAACATAGAGGCAGTCAGATAAAGAGAAAATAAAAGATGGGGCACTCCTTTTCTTATTTCACAAAACTTATTTAGAAGGTAGTTTGCATTCTGAGTGGTAACTGCATTTCAAATGGTTGAAAGCTTTCTGTTGAAGTTCATACATGTTATTAGCCATGTCCCATAAGACAGTATACATTTTATCATTCTTTTTTTTTGGAGGGGGGAGGATTGTTTCTATTTTGTCTGGTTTATATATAAATAAGAAAATATGATATTGATTTGTATTTGTGTATAGAATATGTGTCTATACATTTTTAATTTATTGTGGATTATGAGCATCTCTATTTCAAAGATATATCTGCAAAGATATATGAGGCAGGTAGGATAATTAACAGAACATTATGCCCAACCTTTTTCCTGAACCTGCTATTTAAGTTTCTGTGAAATTTTCAGAGTCACAATAACAGAGATAAAATAGATAGATGATACATAGACAGACAGACAGACAGACAGGCAAAAATCAGATCCCATAGGTCAATTACAACATAGCATTTTTTTTAGTGAAAATGCAACTACACTGTACTTATGAATTTTTGAAGGTCATGAGTCAAATGACTAAGGATGTGTTCAGGAGAAAATATTTGAATATTTAATATAATTTATATAATTGTCTATGGGGCCTGAATTTGTCTATGGGGCCTACTTTTGGTACACCAAATAGACATATATGAATAGAAAGATTTTCTCCAATTTTCTCTTTTGTGCTGCTTTGGCATTTAAAAATGCATTTTTAGAACAGACTGAGTCTTACTAATGTAAGTAGTTCTAAATAGCTCTTCAGAATTTATTTTGTTAATATTCTCTCAAAAGAGTTCTGGGAGGCATGATCCCATTTTACCTTGAGAACAGTTACATGAAGTAGATTAGAGTGTGAAAGTATCATTTGGTGCAAAATAATCCAGTGATTTTTGACAATAGTTTATTTATCAGTTGATCGTAGATCATCTAATTGTCACACAACTCTGCAGGGAATATATAATCAGTGAGAAACATAATGAAATATTAACACACATACATAATAGACAACCAAATGAAGGAATGTAAAATTGTAAGAACATATAGCATGCCAGAGGGTTCACAAATAATCTGGGCCCAGGTTCTGGTGGAAGAGCCAGACCATTAAGCTCTTCCCGAAAGATATCAGAATAGCTTATAGCTATTCTGAACCTGACTTCACTTTTGACATGATATTCCTGAGAACATTTATTTGGAAAACATTCTCTGAAATACGCTTTCAAGTCTAGGTGTTTGTTCTCAGTATATCTAAGAGCAAGGAATACAGGAGTACATATCAAGATAGTCAGAACCCCCTTGCTTTTAAGCATTATGGCTGTCAGATTTTGCTCAGGTTTCTTAGAATATTGAATTGGTGTTCTTAAATTGCAACTGTGGATCTCTTTATCCATGTGCACCTTATCATATCTCAGCAATATCTTTTTTTCCCTGTTGCATTCTAATGAGATTACTTTCATCCTGGCACAACCCATAAGTGAGACAGGCTTAAGTCATCCTGAGTTATGAATAATATTTCCTCCTATATTGTATTCTGATACTCTCCACAGTGATATCTGAAAAGTTGGTAAAATCTAGCAAGATTTGTGTCACTCCTCATTTAGAGGGAGCTCAGACAATTGACTTGAGAAGGAAGAAGCTGAAGCAAGAGAAGTACTAGCAGCTAAGTAGCCAATTTCATGCCAATTCATTTTTGTTTTGCAGACTTAAGGTTGAGTAAAGAACTTATCAACTAAGCAGCGGAAAAGTCCTTAGCTATGCTATGGCTTGCACAGATGGTTCATTTATGAACAAAAAAGAGGAAAAATATTGTTCTTTGGTAATATAGATCACTTCTTCCTGTAAATAATAAGATTATAGTATTTAATTTCTCCTGTAGTATCAAGGGATTAAATGAATTTCTTACAGTTGTAAAAAAGCACAAATCCTATCTATAGAAAAAAATTGTTTGCATGTTTACATACTAACAGATGTATTTTTCAACCACATTACTATGTTTTATAAAGCTGGTATAATCTAAAACTTTGAGCTTTTACAGAGGGTTTTTTTTAAAAAAAATCAAAATAGTATGAAAAAAAGGAACATTTGAAAAATAATTTTTATCAGTGTGGTTTATTGATTAGTCTCTTAAACCTTTCAGTTAAATGGGTTTGTGAGATGAATGAGAATTCTGTTATTTTAGTTATATAACTTTGAAGGGCTTCTTGCCTGAAATGTTCAATAATTTGTGATACGTGCAGTATTATTCTTTCCTATTTTTAATTTTGGTCCCTTAAATTTAAACTCATGCTATATGTAAGAATAATTTCACATCTTCTTGATTCTTTTGATACTCTAAGTTTAATGTTTAGATACTTTTCTTTTATAAAGTGTTTATACTTAAACATAGTGTTGTCCTTGTTTATTTTTCTGAACATATACCTGCCTTTATTGAACAAAAACAATTTGAATCTCATGAATTAGAAGGTTATCAGGTGTGAACAATGAGATCCATATGTAAAGAGTTCAATTAGCTACTTTATTGCTCATGCCTATTTCACGAGAATCTTCCCAGACTGGCTGTTAGAAAAGACTAGATAAGGTTCAATGGCATTCAAGTGTGTCTGTGTGGAGGGGTAAGACCTTGCCCTCTTGTGCCTACATAAGGATTCCAGACTAATTCCCTGCTTGACTCTTCCCCCTGACCCAGCCAGTCTTTCTCTGACACAGGTGCTGAATAAGAACCCAGCATTCATCCTTCCTTTCAAACATTTGCCCAGTAAAAAGTTGATTAGTACCATAATTATGCAGAATGACCCAGCATGGAATCTGAATTACTTGTGTTTTTCCAGCTTACAAATGATGCTGTTAGAATTATCATTGATTAAATGTTGGCTCATGGAAGACATTCTGCAAATATGGCAGCAGTTCATAGCTGCTTTTCTTATTACTTGAGCTTTTGATTATAAAGTTTACAAAGTTTAGCTGTAAGACTTGTTTTTAATGCTTTCAAGAAATCAGTGGGTTTTTCAGTTCTTATATTTTTCGAAGTCCAAGTCTGGTAATTATCTGATTGAAACCAATCAACTTGAAAATACAATAGGGAAACTGAATTCAATACAACTCAGTTACATTTGTATATGGAAATACTGTATCCGTTGTGACTTGGTTCTGTGATTTTTATAAATGAGAACAGCTTAGCTAAATCCTTTCTTGTAAACCTTATCTAGTAAACCTTAACTTGGTTTACTAAGTCATGATATAAACAAGTACTTTATCAATGAGTGCTGTTTGTTTGTTTGTCCATTTATATGGGCTGTTATTAAACTAAGAAGACTCTAATTAGCCACGATAGGATAGTATGACTGGCTAAAGTACAAAGCTAGGTCATAATTTGAAGCTGGTTCTTAATTTCATTGGTTGCATCACAAATACAAGAACAAAAGAGGAACATTTACAAACAAATTTATAAAGCTGAGATATGATTGTTTAAACAATGTGTACAAATGTAATAACATTTTAAAATACGGCTGATTTTAAACTAAAGTATTATGTGTTAGATTTTTTTGTTATATTAAAATCCTGTTTTTCCTCCTTCCGAATAGCTAAACCACGTGAAAGAACGTATTGGTGAACATGTTCCAGATACAACACTTATACTTTGTCTTGGCATTACTTCAGGAATCGGTCGGCTGGTCTTTGGCAGAATTGCAGATTATGTTCCTGGTGCAAAAAAGGTTTATCTACAGGTACTGCTAGATAACTAGTAGAAAATACATTACTAATGTATTTCTAGATAATAATATATTCAGGCCAATAATATGAACCTTTTGGTGGGCTTTTTTCCTATATTTGCTGCCCTTAATATTCTCAGACATGTATAACTTTTGCAGAGTTATGTCTGGCATCTAAAGACCACTGAACTGCTGATAGGTATTTAGTGGCATAAGAACGGTCCAGGAGATCTGAGATAGTTTTGTATAGGCATAGTTCTCACCAATAATATCCATGAAGTAGTGATTCTGAAAATAGCATGTTACACTGATAATATTTTAAACATTTAAATCGATAGATATGCAATACTGAATCTTGAAAATTGGCAGAGATATTGTCAGATGTCACATAATTTCAATTGAACATCAACTTTGATGTATACAATTGCTACGCTAAAAGTCTGTAGAAATTCTCAGTCATCCAGGTCATGGTTGTCTCAGAGGTGCTATTTCAGGCGGCAACTAGACTTTCTTATTTTTTCTTTGAGCTTCTCATTCAGCTCTGACAGGATAGTGGGAAATGGAAGGATTTACATTCCTTGCAGACATCTGGATATTTGCATCCTTTTAGAAGGCCGTTGAAGCACTTGCAGGTTTATCTGTGTCCTCAGGGCCACACGAGTAGTGCTCCAGGTTCCTGGTAGTCTGCAGTTCCTTGCAGACTACAGGAACCAGGAACATTACTTGGGTGACCCTCAGG